>NW_028288619.1:1220113-2440226 GCF_059628265.1 Tinamus guttatus
AGAAAAAGTTAATGTCTAATAAAAAAAAAAAAAAAAAAAACAAAGAATGGAAATTGATTAAATGAACACAGTTTACTTGTAGAGCCGTTTGGACCAATTATTAGAGGTGACTGAAAAAGAATATTGGGGTTTTTGTATGGACTTTTAAGCTGCTCTTATTTTTCTCTAGTTTTCAAAATCCATTAATATTCAAACTAAGAATTAAAAACCTGTGATTTTCAAATATTCCTGTATTATAAGATTAGATCTGGGCAAAACAGGTTATTTGCAAAAGCTTTTATTAAGGAATGTTGAGAACATCATTATATATTCAGAAATTCATGAGTCAGTCTTACCTCTGTATACTGGCAAGTAATGATAAAAGAATAATTTGGGAGGACAATGTGACATATTTTTAATCAGGTATTTTTCTACCTGTGATAAAGACTAAATTGTTGTTAGCTGTAAAATTAGTGTGCAGTGTCAGAATATTGCATAAAGAAAATTTGATTTGCTTTCTTTGGCATCTCTTTTCTCATACATTCTTAGTATATTAATTAGAGATTGGACTGTCATTTTCAGTTACAAATGAAACAAACACCCAGATTAAAGCCAGATCTTCAAAGTGGCACATTTCCAGCAGTATTTAGCTTTAAGACCAAGATTCAGAAAAATTCTAGCACATGGCAGCTTTAAGCAGGGAGTCAAATGCTTTATTGAAGTCATGAATTGCTGGAGACTAGAAATTTGTTGCTTTAAACACGTTTATGGGCTCTGTGAAAAGCAAAAGCACTTATGACACAAGTTTCAGGAGTTCTCACCAGAAAGGGACTTTTATAATGCTTATATTCACTGACTTTTGACTTTCTGATTATTTGATTTTTGTAAGGATGATTGCATACCAACATTTTTATCACACGTGATCTTAAAGTATGTCCTGTTTCTATACCCCTTCTCTCATAGTAGTATTGCACTGATTTCCAGTAAGTCTTTTCTGAGGAGACCTTATGAATCCAGAGCAGAAGACTCAGACTGCTTTGCAGAGAGCATGGCATCCGCAGTATCATGTGGGCTGCCTGAACGTGCACACACTGCCCCAGGAGGGAAAGGGGCAGATGTCTCCTGCAACGGCTGTCGGAGCTGCGGCCAGCTGGGTAGTCTGCTCAGCTCCCTGGCCAGGGAGCACCAGTGTGCTAATTACTCATTCATGGCAAGGAATTTGCACTAGGAAAGGGGATACAGTTTGCAGCGGATTAGATCATCTGAAAATTCAGTGACTTTTTTGCAGGAGACAATGCAGAAAGTGATGTTTGATCAGACCTCTGGGTTTCATAGCATTCCCTCTTTTAAGAATCATGCATATACTAGATTTTGTGTATATTTTATACATACACACACATATATGTGTATGTACCCATGGCCAGATTCCCAAGTGGTATAATCCCATAGGGATTATAGTAGCCCCATAGTAGCTCTGTAGTACCCATATGTGAATTTCTGTTATGGGCAATTCACCTGGATTCAGCAAAGGATGTCATAGTATATCCAGTGCCAAGTTACCTCTTAGAAGAGGTTGATACTTAAGCATAATTTTAGATTCACAACTCATTATTTTTGGAATAGTAATTCTGAGTTTTAGGCCAAATCCACAGGCAGTTGTGACAGTCACATGTACTAATATACAGATTGCAAACAGTCTTGTTGATGTCAATAAATCTAGCAACCAGTTCAGTGTAAAGCTACCGGTAGTGTTCAGATAGGCCTTAACAGAATTCCTTTTTTATTACATTAAATGAAACAGTCCCGTGTATTTTGGTTGCAGTATGATTTGCTTCCTTTGGGGAAAAGGCAGCACATTTTGCAGCCACCTCCCAAGTCAAGTCTGTAGGTGCCAGTTTGCATCTATGTTGCTAGATTCTCATATGGACACCGACACAGCATGCTGCTTGGTACCAGATGGCATTAGGTGCATGTTCGGCCTGGCACTGGAGATATGTCCTAAGCAAATCTTACCTAAATTGCTGCCAGAAGAACTATTCTGTCTCTAATACTGGGGTATCGTGCCCTGTTTTCTTCTTTGGCTTATCCTTCATCTCTCAGTCTCTGATGGACTATTGGCTCCAGTGCCAGCCAGACAAATTTTCATCAATTGGAGCTTGTTCCTCACCTCCACGCACACACCCCAGACATGACATTTAGCACTGTCATGCCTAATAACTATGCTGCACTGCACCACTGAGAACTACTTCTAAAGGCAGTGGCTTTTCTTTGCTATCTTTCTTGCTACAAAGGCAATGGCTATAAAGTGCCAGGTGAAACTCCCTGGGGAGAGAAGAAGAACCCCAGCCTTTCTGTCAAGGGCTTTAGCTCTCCTTGGTCTTCATCCTCATGCTGGCGTGGGCTCGCAACCCTCTGCTATTACCCACAGCTCCAGGCGCTTTCCCTAAAAGGATACACACCTCTGTGTAGCTTTCTAGTTTAAGGAAGTGCTTATTTTTCATGTTGGCTTTTGTAGATCCCATTCCTGTCTGTGAGTCTCATCAGCCCTGGCAGGTGTATAATATGGCTTTCTGTTGTTCTGCTGTAGAGCAAAAAGGTGAGTGAATGAAATTCTGTTTCTGAAGGGTTCTTGTTCTTAGCTCTCGTGTGCAAATGCTGCCACCTCCTTCTTAATTCCACAACTTCTGCCTCAGGGAATTTATTTTGGACTCTTCTGCCCTTTTTGCCATAGAGCTCACTGTTTCCAAACAAAACAACCTCCCTTCATGACCTCTTCAGTCAGGACATTTGCTTTCTTCTGAGGAATAATGTTACTTTTGCTTGATAACTTGTCTGTCGCTCTGGTTCATGCTGAGTCTGTCTGGTGTGCCCAGCGTGTTGCCAGCACCCTTTGAAGAGCAATTACAGTCAGAAAGAGTTAGTGGCATTTATGTGCTAGGAAGTTAAGACCTTAATGGACCAGGACAATTACTCTAAGCCATACCAGCCCTACAGTTTGAGTCAGGGGAAGTTTTAAAATGTATGTGTTCAACTAGTGCAGTACTGTGTTAGTCACAAGTATATGCCTGAGTATTTGCGTGTCCTGTTAATAGCCTTAAATAACCTAACACCCAATCCATGACTTGTTAACAACTTCCTTGGAATAATAAGGGATGAATAAATCACTGTGTTTGGGTAATCATGCCATTAACCTTGAAAAGAATAAGAAAACAGAAGGCAGAGCAAGAGCCATAGGAAGTCCCCAAAGGCTTTGCTACTTGAGAAGGTGACGCCAATATAACTCAAGGTGTGAATTTATACAGTGAAATTAAAGTAGTGCAGAAGGCTACATCCTTTTCCACACCTTACTGCAGAAGAACAGCAAGATTTGTTTTGATTTACTTCAAATCATTTAGCCACAGATTGAACTGAATCAAAGTTAAGGTAGCTGTAATTTGAGGTAAGAGAATGAATGAAGAGCATTGTGTGAGGGGAAAGGCCAATTTAAGCTACACTGGACCAGTCTTTCCTTTTTTTTTTTCTTTTTTTTTTTTTTTTTGGTCAATGAGGGTTTAGTGAAGGCTAGTGAAGACATACATGATGACTAAGCTGAAGTCACAACAAGTTGCTTATTTATAGACCTTTTCCTTTTTCTTTGTGTATTCATAATGCTGTTAGCAAGAAGAAAAGATCAAAGGGCAAATAATAGCACTTAGTTAAGTGGCAGCTAGCCACTTAAGCGGAAGGGGCTGGAGGAAGGTGGGAGTAGGGGGAACAGAGGGGGTAGGAAGAAAGCCTTTCATCAGTGATGGGGTCACCTGGGCTCCTTTCTGCTCCCTGGCTCCCTCACAGGTTGGAGAGATGGTTCCAAGTCTTGGCAAAGAGCCATGGAGTCTCTTGCTGAAGTCTTCAGGAACTCCTGTAAAGACACTAAGATTAATTTCTAGGTGACCTTAGCTATAGGACTGTGTAGAGGCTACCCTGCTGTGGCTATTTGTTTATTCGGTTTGCACTGAAGTTTTTCTAATTTGCTGTCACTGTTGTTGGTGCTCATAGTCTGCTTGTTCCAGACATGTCCCGGACCCTTTTGTACTCTTTGAAGATTAGCAGGTTCTTTGCATAGTTCAACTATCTAGTTCCCCGAGCACATCAAAAGCTATTTTTTTTTTGGTTTGGGACAGGCGCTGATCGTGTTTCACCCTCTACAGCAGAAAGTCAGTTAAAGTTCATGGGCTTATGCTAACAGCACTGCTAACTAGGCCTAACTCATGCTAACTGATAAGGCAGCTGCCACCAGATTTCATTTTATATTTCATATTTATAAAGCAATTTCTATTTTGGTTTTGCAGGATGTGTCTATACTTGTAAAGTAATGTGTAAAAGTTTTCAGAGCTAATCAAAATACCCTCACTGCATTGTTCTTCTCTGACTTCATTTGGTGGTAGCTAAGTCTGAGGGCACATCATTGTGGCTTAAATGGATCAATACATACGAGCGACTTGAGTGGTCAGAAGTTTATTCTTTTTTTCTCTTATTCACCTGCTTAAGAGCCTTTAAAGAAGGTATTTCTTCCTGTATTAGGAGTTTGTTTCCTATCAAATGGTGAAAGTCCATTGAATTAAGTTCTATGTTGTGACATATTGAGAGGGAGGGAGAAAATCCTACCACTCTTACAGCTCTAAAATATCACAGTGAGTTTTAAAAGATTAGAGATGAAAGGAGTCTCCCCTCAGCTGCAAACTCCCATGACCTGTAGTTTTTTCCCCACCTCTTGCCCTCCTCTGGGAAATCAGTGTTAAAAACCTTTGGAGATGGAAACTTTACTAATTTGATCCTTCCTTCTGCTGACAGATGACTCTGGATAGAATTTTCCCTCAGCAGGGAGTTCAGCAGCAGCTGAATGGAGGCTCTTTTCTGCATGTGAATATGTGGAAAGGGGGATGATTTGCACCCTGCTTAGGAGTGCAACAGAATTGGAAAAAAGCTTCCAGCAACACCTGTGCATCCCCAGCATGGGTATTTCCACAGCTTATTTTCCTCTTCCTGCAGAGCTCCTGATCCCTGAGAATGAGTTTCTGACTCTTTTTGAGAAGGAATTTCTGCAGCAGACGAAATTCCTAGTGTGATACTTAGGCAGTTTTCTTCCCCTCTGTTTACACTCTCTAGGTAACATGAAATAAGAAGCTCATATCTCTAATCTTTTGAGATCCTTGAAGGCAAAATCATTAGAAATCAGAAGTGTCAAGAAGAAAGATGCCACTGCACTCTGCAGAGGCAGGGTATCTACTGGCGCCAAGAGGCTGCTTGAGCAACAGCTGAAAAGAAGCCCCACAGCATCGATAATCAAATATTGCAAGTGATCAAGTATTCTCTGTATTATTGGAGCATTTTACTAGATTGTTAAAAAGTTAGGAGAGAAGCAGTATTTATACTGCCAGTAGTTGAAAAAGGCTGGACTACTGTGGTGAGGTTTGTGGGCTATTATGGGATTTTGTGGATTTCCTTTAAAATTGGTCCAGCTGCAACAAAGTAAGTTTAGATTAATAAAATAAATATTATTTGGAATGACCTATACTGCTTTCCAATAATTCTGACTGGTAAGGGCTAGCATAATAGAAAACAATAGAAATCCATATAAAGTAAAATATAGAAAATATCTGCAGATTTTTGTTGGCCATTAGCCTGTTGCAGACTTTCTTTGCATGGAGCTTATCTGAAGGATAAACACAGTTAACCTCGTACAACAAATGCAGCTGTTATCCGTAGGCTCTCACTGCAAGTTCGTGAATTCTCAATAGTTAATGCCTTGTGAATTCTCTTTTTTGGCAGCTGGGGAGGAGATGAGGGAGAGGAACTGACGTTTTCCTGTAAAGCTACTTAACTTTGTACTTAGACTGAGTGATGAAATTTAGGTCTGTTCCAGTGATGTGTTTATGGGTAAGTACGTTACTTAAAGATGGAAGTGATAAAGTAAATACTTTCCTTCACTCAACTGCATTGCTATTAGCTTCACAAACATTCTCATTAAAATCTCCTTTTCCCCCCTCTCTGCTGGTGCTGATACAAATGATCTCTCATCTTTGTACAAAATCATGTAGCTTCTTTGTGCACAGTAATTTAGTCTCTCAGGTCCACACTCAACAGAAACAGAGTAGACCAAATTATCATGCATATAAAATAGAACTTTGTTTATTTGTTGTTTGCTTTTAATTAAAATACAGAAACAACCTTCGCACGTGTCATTTGTGGAAATCTTGCTTTGTTTAATTAAGAGAAAACTACGAAAAATAAATCTATTGTGTATAAGTTAAGATAAAATAGCTTGTCATAAAGAGAGAAAGGATCAACATGTATTCAAGTATTCTTCAAATCTGGCCTTGCATGGTGAATTGCAATTAGACTCTTTGTTTATGGGAGAGCATAGTGGCTAGAGCTTTCCAAACCATGTGTGAACCGGACTTTTGAAGTCTGAAGAGTAGCAAAACCTTGCCTTGGAATGTCTATACACAGGTCTAGCATACGTGCTCTAGCTCCTCTTTCCTGCCTGCTAGTGAGAATAGATGTTTATGACTCAGCACAGCCAATTCTGTAAGATGACTTGTATGTGCTGGCACCTTTATACACTGTCCTGAATCATCTTAACAAAATAAGGCATCCTAGCAATAAATATATATATTCTGCATATCACTAAGGGCCCGAGTAATGGGACTCTCAGGGATTTCAGTGGGAGTTGACATTAGGCTTGAATCAAGAAGGTTTAGTAAGACTAATTAGACTGTGGCTCTCAGAAATTGCTAATCTTTGCTATTTGAATATAAGGTGAAGGTACTGTATAGGGCTTGAAGGAGAAAATGATCACAGGCTTCCAGTGTTTGAGTGGTTGTACCTTGGAATATACTTGGAAATGATTTTTAGGGAGTCCCTGGAGTCTGTAGCAGGCCACAGCTTGAAATTTTGATTGCATCTAATTAGATTTGTTGATTATTTCTGACCTATGACTTGTTCTTTTCCTATTAGGCATTAGCTATGCATAAATGATTAAAGTGAGGAGACAGTAAACACACCTGGATGGCTAGAGGCTGTTCAGAGCAGATCCAAATCCCTCAAACTGTGCAACTGCATTCCAATAATGCTGTGCAATCTGCTTAGCTGAGGTCATTGTGGGTTTTATCATATTAAGTTTCTCAAAGCTTTATTTGTCTTTTTTGCATAAAAATAAGAACTGGTGTAAGCCCTCTGAGAAATATCCCTCGAAGTCTCAGTTTTAAAGTATGAAAAAATGAGGTAATTTAAAAACGAAAGAAAAGAAAAATGTTCTTATTTGTCTCAGGGTATTCTCCTTCAAGGAAACATGCCAGCAAACATGATTCTCATTTAATTTCCTTTTTTTTTTTTTTTAATTTGAAGCCTCAGCTGTGGGATTTTGTTGTGTATTTATTTACAAATATTTTGTGATTCATTCGGTTAACATTTTGTGAAAAGGCAGATGTAGATTGAGATCAACAAGACGCTCTACAAATACAAGAATACAAAAATACAAAAATAAAAAAATACAAATTTGGCTCAACTAAAAAGCTTAATTAGTTGAAATGGAGGCAAATATATTCAAAATATATTCCAAATAAAAATGGTGAAATAAATGGTGGAAAATGCAAAGATTCCAGTTAGATGTTTTGAAAAGCAATAATTCCCTATTTCACCTAGAAATAACATTTCATTTTGGAATTTGACGTGCTTTATAAGATCTAAAAGTCTTGATTTTTTTTTTTTAGGCCAATAAAATATTTTGTTCAAGCTAGAATTATTTTTTCTTTTACCGTTTGGTCACCTGAATGTTCTCGTATGAATTCTTCAGAAGCATCTGTTGATTATCTAGTCACTCTGGCAAAATATTGTTTGTGTTTTCCAGCATGATAAGTTGTTCCATCACTGGAACAAGGGAATGAGTAACTGTGACAGACACTGGCCAGTTGAGTCTCCATCAAAGCTCTGACTTTGGTTTTGACCTATTCAATGATCGTCTGCCTTTGCCTCATCACTGCCCATGATATTGTGCTGCAGGCAGCAGGGAGAAGGGGCAGTCAGGGTCTCGGTGGTGGCTGAGAAATAGTGTCTAGACACAGCCCTTGTTCAGAAAGGCTGTGCAAAGTGACGGTTTCTAATGCTGAGCTGTGGCATTTGGGGGTACTGAGGAACAACTTGAACAAATTTTCACTTTCCAAAGCTGCTGGCTCTTGTGTTAAGTGAAGGGAGCGGCAAGATCTACTGCACTTGCTCTGCCCTCCTGCATAGTTCAGCGGCAGCACCCGTGCACGGCTCCCTGTCTCTCTCCACTACCATTAACTTAATTGCCATGGTGAAACAACGTAGTACACAGGCAGCTGCACGTTTTCTGCCTGTTGGTCATAAGGTTCTCTCTGTAACAGCCCTGCAGGAATGTGAGTATCAAAGGCAAGAGTACTGTGGAGCCTCTCCATGCAGCGTACGTAAACAAGGCGAGCAGCCAAAACTTAACTTCTGCCTGAGTTCCCTTTAATTTTAACATAAACCAAAGCCCCAGGCTCCATTGCTCCATTGCTTGTTTCTTTCTTTGCTTTTTTCCTTACAAGAGTCCTTGCGACCCCAAAGCAGCCTTCAAGCTCACTTAAGGGCAAAGCTCTTGGGTGCTCTGCACCACAGCTCAAGCTCTATCTTTAGCTCTTAGTAGGATCCAGCAGAAGTCTGGCATCTCTCCAAAGTGACTTACAGCCTTAATATTATGCTATCAGAAGATTAAAAAAAAAAACTTGTGGCAAGTTTTTAAGACTGATTTTCTCTATGTTTTGTCACATTGCGGATCTCTGAGCACAGAGGCAGTGGTGAAGGTGTCTTTTTGACAGCCCTTCTGCCTTTGACAACCAATTGTGTGGTTCCATCCCTTGTGAGCTCTGTCCAGAAAATGTAAAAAAGATGATGGGCATGTGAGTACACTTGCAGTAGCTTGCATTGCTCAGGCTAGTGGTGGTAAAGAGGAGAAAACAAATGAGGGATGAAAGACAGCTACTAAAGTTCCCACCAAGGAACAGGAAACACTGGGCAATCACAGAATTCAGGAGCATAACCTGGAGCCCTTTTGAGCCTTACATTACTTTGATCATTCACTTGCTTCACTTCCTTCTATTAAAAAAAAAGCAAAAAAAAAAATAGTTTTCATTTGCCCCTTCCAACCCTCTTGCCTATGACATGAGACCAAGCCATACGCTTGAGTGCATTGATGATTTTTTTTTCCATTTCAAAACAATTTTTTCTCAAAGTGACAAAGTAGCAAATTTCTAACTTAATTTTCTAACTTAATTTTCTGAAGTCTCCCCATATATTTCAAAAGACGCCACTGGAATCACAAACTGTCAGATGTATTATATAGACAAATGTGTTCTTTGCTACAGGAGCTTTATTTTTCCCCTTCAGCATGCCTTTATCGTTTATTTTTCCAAATTCATTGTGTAGGGATGATTGTCAGAATGTGCTGACTAACAGCAATACCTAATGGATGCACCGTGTATGCCAGCAGTTCTAAATTTGAAATGATTTCCAGCTGTCTTTTCTGGAATATGAACAGTACCTGCTTTTCTTCTCTATATACTGTATTTCAGACTCTTCCCTTAGCAGCCCAAATGCACTCCTTAAGAAACTGGATGAACAGTAAATCTTCAAATTCACTTCTACATGGCTTAGTTAAGTAAAAACTTTATATAATTGCTTGGAAATTATTTTCTTAGAATGAATATGAATTGTGAAGAAAATGACTCTGCCCAAAGTCCACTTGTTCAAAGGTCCATGTTGAGTCCATATCTCTTAATATGTTGATAGTTGACAAACACATTAAAAGAAGAAGAAAAAACTTTTAAATGATCCAAGAATCTAGTCAAATCAACAGAACAGTGCTCTGAATCTGAGCATTTTTTTCCATGAAGAAACTCAATTTTCTCAGCATGACAGGCCAAGTGAAAAATCAGGTTTCTTTTGGTCACTTTCTAAAGTGGGAATAAACAACAACAATAACAAAAATATCTAGAAAGCAAATACTCCTCCAACGATCCTTTAATATAGTAGACTTTGTCTTCTTTGTCTGTAAATTGAGTGCTTGGTAGCAGGTTCTTTGGGTGATTTATAGCTAAATTAGGAGGAGAGAATACTGATTGTTCTATTATGCCATACATAGAGGACAGAGGCAAAGCTGGGGTCTCAAAGAGTTCTACAAAGGCACAAGTGGATCCATGCTGAGATTAAGTAATTATCCAACCTCTATAGCCCATCAGTTGAATTAAATTAGCATGCCATCACCTTCCTTGATTTTTCTTCCTCAAAATTTTTTAAAGTTTTTATAACCATAAATAGCCAGTAATATTTATACATAACCAAAAAATAACTAGGAACATTCTTTGCTTTTTTTTCTGAAAGACTTGCTGGTGTCATGTGTCTACCCTGCGGCCAAGATGATAATTGTGACATGGGAATCAGTGGTGAGGTAGCCATGGCAAGATGGACTTTCACGTGGGCAGCTCCTCTGAATCCATACTTAGGTCTTCAGCAGGTCTGTATAAAATTCTGTGGTAGTGTAGGAAGCTGGAACAGGAAGTGTTTCTGGTAATGTCTATTAGATCCATATCTTCCAAAGCATGTGGTGTGTTTCAGACTCTGTATCAGGATAGATCTGAAGGTTTTGTTTACGCAAAAGGTTGTAGAAGTGGTGCACTGAAATGGAAGTTGGATCAGACGCCTGTCCACTCTAGGGAGTTTAAGTAATGAAGTGAAAGCCCTAACACATTAGTCCTAGTACATCCTTCAGTGTTTGCAGCCTTCACTGCTTTCACACAAAATATAACTTTCTAAGCAAATAGCTGTCTGTACACAAGCTGGAGAGAAGGCAGCACTTTTCCAGACTTGGTAGAAACCAGGGAAGGGTTTAGGAAGTTAATAGACACAAATTTAAATCTTACAAGGATGTGAGAGGAGGAAAAAATATTGCCACTGTGCTGTAAAAAAGAACAGGGGAGAGTACAGTAACTGGGCAGAGATTCAGTGTGGCATATCAAGTGGTACTGCATTAAGTGTCACTGAGGTCTATGAGACCCAGAACTACTTTCCCTGTTTCCCAGTTGAGGATGTTCATGTAAATGACAGAGGAAGGGCAGTGTCAGGAAAATCACAACAGGCAATCCAGAGCCTTGCGCCTTCTGGAACATTTGAAACTTAGAAAAATGTTCAGAGAGTGAGCCCCATCTGTGGTGAACCTTTCACTTTTTTCTCAACACTGTAACCTGGGTGCCAAACACTCTGCTATTTGTTTAAAGTTCATTGTCCTTACTGTTTTTGGTATTGCTGCTTCATAAGGATATAGGTGTTCACATGCTGGGTCAGATGAAGTCCATAACACTTACTTTTCTGTCTCCAGCAGAGTTGCTGACACAGTACAAGCACAGGACGGACCAGAAATTCCCATATGGATAGATGAGGAAACAAACTGCTTCTTTCCCACTTTGAAAATCTCATACTGCTCCGTAGGATTAGGACATTATTTTTATCCTGGAAAAATGCATGCTTCTATCATCCTTAAATGTTCTCTTCAATACTGTTAAATATATAAAACACTGGATAGTTAATGAATATACATTTTATTTCAAACAAGAAGCCTCCACTTCTTAGTTCAATAATGCTTACGGTCTTGACCTAGACACATCCCATTGAGATAGGTTCCATGTTTACTGATGCAGCATTTCAACATTTCATTTGAAGAGCAAAATCTACTTGCCCGGCAGTGCAGTACAGCTGTACAGCTGTAACTGAATAAAAGGCATGCAGGACTATCTCAAAACCGGCATTTTTATATTTGCATTGAATGTGTAAATTATGTCACCTTTTATTTTGCTCTCCCAAATGTGCATGTGAAGAAAAGTAATAACTCAATTAGTAGTCTCCTGAAGCGGTATAAATGGATCTCTTTGTTCATAACTATTGTAAGAGATCCATCCTTCTTCAGCAAAGCAGGACTGCCCTCGACTAGTAAGAAAATGTGCTGAATTAAGCACATCTGTGCCAGAAGGGTTTGTCTGCCACAGCTCATCTATTTGTCACACACATCATCCAGTATTTTAGATTATTTTCTAAAAGTGGGAAGACAGACCCACTTTTTCCCTTACCCTACCTCTTCCAAATGTCTTATTTTGATTTCACCCTCTCTGTGCTCTCTATGGAATTAATCAACACTAGATCTCACTGGAACAAAGGCTGGCTTGGCTCAGGTCACCACCTTCAGAAATCTTGGCTTCAAAGATCTCTGCACCTTATCTAATTACCTGCAGCTAGGTTAGTAGTGCACAAGTGATGTTACTGCTCCACTCTCATCCTCTGCTGTTCAATGCTGGCAATGCGTGATTTCTTTCTTTACTGATGAGATGCCACTTGTGAAACAGATGGGCAGTATATGATCCTAGTAGTATAACTAATTGAATGTTTAAGGTAGTCTTTAAATTAACTGTGGAGGAAGTTTATTTAAATCAAATAAATGCTCAAACACCTCAAAATGTGATGATTCTGCTATGTCAGGTGCTGTCATTAAAGCATATATTCCACCACCACCTGTAGAAAAATGGATTGGGAATATGGAGAATGACAGCTCCTTTAAAACACCCATTACACATCCTGTTATGAGATGTATGCTTTCCCCAAAGTGTAATTTAAAGCACCCTTGGGAGGTCTTTCAAGACTATAGCCTGTATTCCCTTCACTTGGGAAACACATAATAGCTGCATTTTCCTGCAGCTATCTCCAGTATTCTCGGCTAGAAGCTAGGAATTATTTTCATTTCTACCCCTGAGGACAGCTGTCTGTGTGCTGTAAAGATACTTGAATAAATGGTACCTAGGGAGTCAAAATGGCATGAAATGAAGGAAAGAATGACTGAGAACTGGGCCATAGTAAGGACACACTTCTTGTCCTGAAGAGTTCATGGTAAAGACTGTGCCTAACCGGAAAAGAAATAGGTATAAAGCACAAAAAATCAAGTGGAGCCCATTTAAAATATAAAACTTCTTGCCTTGTGGTTAAAGACATTTAACACATTCTAATATTTTAAGACTTGGAATCCACAGGGGAACAAAGAGGCTTCCTTTGTTCTCACCGCCAAGGGATTGCTCCCTTCTGCTACCATATTTGTGATGCTTTCAGAAAAGGAAAAGAAAAATCACTAAGCATTTCTCAAGTATTAACAATACCAAAAAAAAAAAAAAGCATGTTCAAAAGCATAATTGTTTGCACATTTATGCTCCTGACTTTTGCAGAAAGAGCTTTGGTGAGCGAAGCTATATAAGGACATGATTAGAAACGCCTTAATTGACAGAAACATCCTGCTCTGCAGAGGTGTGGGATGAGCAACATACTGGGTGAAATCTCCCTCAAAAATAACTATTACTTTCTATTTCATGTTATCTTGTTAATCGAAAGCTATTTATAAACGTTAATCATGACTGGAGCTCATGCTGACCTGTGTCTTACAGGCTTTATATTTTCACTGCATTTTAAGTTTTCAATGCTTTCTAAAGCAGTTCAGGGTATTATTTTCCATAAAACAAAACAAAACAAAAAGGGCTATCTAGAAAATGTCAGTGTTACCTGCCTGAGCCAAGCTCCTGAAGATCCTGAAGTCCACGGCAGATTGCCAGCCAGACTCTCCAGAGCCCAAGGTTGTAGGCACTCAATAGGTGTATTTTTCAGACTCCACTGTAAGTCCCTAAAGCATTGCTTTCAGTATTGTTATAAACTCCTGCAGGGTGAATTTCAGTATGACAGTAGACTTGCTTGCTTAGTTACTGTCTGTGGATCTCTTAATAGAAGTTCACTGTTACATGAGGAACAGATGAAACATCAGTCACAGATTGAAATCCTTTACTCTGGAAGTCTGTGTGGCTGTCTTGGATCTTACAGGTATGTTAGAGCATGCTTTATCACTAAACAGAATGTAAGAATTAGAAATTGCATTTGCTTATCAATAGTGATTTACATTAATAGAACAGAATTCCTATTGTGATATCGTTAAGGTTATGTGCAGCATTATTAGTCCTTCTCAGCTGCCCTTACTGGCTCATTAGGTTCATCTGTTAGGACACACATGCTCTACAAAACTCTTAGAGCTGCATGTGTGCAGTTGGGATTGTTGCAGTTAGATGATACAACCTGTCAACATGGTTGTGCTGGGCTCTTACTCCTTTTCCAGCCCAATGCATAATCAATTTGTTTCCTTTTCTTCCCATGTCCTGTGAATTCACACTAGATTATCACATGCAGAGAAATGCTTTGTTTCCTTCCCCTCAAGTTCTTTATGTAGCATGTTAATTGCTTATCTTAATTAAAATATGCTTTTAGGTTTTCTCCTTCTTTCTCTTGCTTACAGTCTCTTTAAAACACAGTGGTACAACTCTAAAAACAACTTTATGTTCTAAGAAATGTTTATTCTAGGATCTTTTAAAAGACATACATCCTTCCTCTGAATTTGTATGAACTCTGAAGACTCCAGTCTACAACAGGCACAAAAATAAATGGTTCCCTTGGCAGTTGCCAAGAGAATTACATCCTTCTCTCCCACATATGCACCATTGGTAAGACACAAGAGAAGCTCATCACAGCCCTAATAAAAAGCCTTTCTACTTTCTTTAGTGCTACTTCTGGTAACTCTGTCCCCTTTCATGGCTCCCTTGAACATCTCAGGCTGCAGAGAGATGTCACTACACAGGGGTTAGCTCCATTTCCATCATGCCCCAAAAGTGAGACTTGACAGAGTATGAAAAACAACAACAACAACAACAAAAAAACAGGTTTTCTTCAACGTTCTGAAAGACTAGATACTCTCTGGAAAGACACACTGAAAGAATTGCCTAAGATTTAGGAGTGAGGTGCATTTTTTGGGTGACTTAACAGGGAGGAGAGGAGAGCCAGCTGCCTAATAAACTGTGGCACCAATGCTGATTTTTGCTTTGGAGCCAATGTCATCCTTTCAAAAGCATCCCTGAGAATAGAAGCCTTCTGGTTTTCAATGACAATTGCACTAGTGAGAGTTGGGATTTAAAAATGTATTTAGGGACTTGAAAGTGCAAATGAGATTGCGCCAAATGAGATTGAGACAAAGAGCCTGTCCACAAATTTGTGTGCCTCCAAGTGTTTAAACCACCTTTGAAAATGAGAACAGAGATGCTTTTGAAAATATCATCTTTTTGTTCAAACACACCTTCCGTGAACACAATGCTACTCCAGGTGAGTTTAGGTGCCTGGTTTCACCACATTTAGATTAAACCACTGATTCTTTACGCACTTTTATAGAGCTAAGCTGAAGTACATTGTAGGGTTTATCACAGCTCCATCTTGCTGCTGGCCTCCTGTACATATAACCCACTTTATTCCAGCTTTCACATTTGAGAGGCTACATGAAGGGTTGAATCAGGAAAATGATCCGGTTGGGGGAAAAAAAAGAGAAAAAAAAAAAAGAAAAGAAAAGATGTGTTTTCAGTTACATACCATCCCGTTCTGAGACGTGTTGTGGCTGCAGGGATGCAAAGAAGGGTCTGAATTAGCAGCCACAGTGATTTGGCAGGACAAATACACTTGGAAGTAGTGCAGCTTTCTGCTTGACTCAAGTACCCATGGGAAACCAGGCATTAGGTATGCACGACTGCGTATCTGCAGTATGCTTTGGTCATCAGACTGGGAGCTGGATGGAGTATACTGAAGGTCCTGTTCTAATTCACACACTCAGATCTCCTTCCTGTGGCAATGGAGACAGGGGGAGTAACTCACACTCTCAGTTTTCGCTCTGGAATGGGATCAAGATATGCCCAGTGGTACATATTTAGACCTATAAGCTCTTGTTTTCTCTGTTTGGTAGAGCTTTTTGTGGGGTTTGGCTGCTCAAGATACTCTGGAGATCATCTATACAAGGTTGGACTTCCTTACTGGGGAAACCAGAAAGGGTTAAACAGAATCTTGCCAATTAATTATTTTAATTAATTTATCAATTTGATATTTGAACATATCAGCATAGAGAGGTAAGTAGGTATATTTCTTAGTCATAGTCAAACTTGGCACACTGGAAGTCTGTGGGATGGGCCTCACCTCCCACGCACCTGCAGGCACCCCCTGGCTCATAGACAGAGCCTCCCTTATCATGTCTGTACTCCTCACTGCGAAGATCCCTAATAGTCCTGTGGCTCCAAGCAAGGCTTCTATGGCTGGTTAAGTTAATACACCCTAGGGAGGGATGATGATGAATTTGCACCTTTCTCTATATTAAGACCCTCTGTGGTGGATTTACCGGCAGAGGGGCAAAGAGGATGACCTGATGTGGTATGAGTCGTCCTGTGCCATGAGGTGAATTTGTGGCTTCCCAGCTGCACAGCCTTTCCATTCAGACTGGGGTTGTCACTGCCCTTCGAGCAAGCCAGGAATCATAATTTATGGGCTGCCTTAATTAGCACTTGGCTGTCAGAGTGGCCCGTCAGTGAATGGACATCTTCAGGGTGCTGTAGGGCCAGCTGCGTTGTTCCTGAAGTTGCAGGAGACACATGCCAGGAGACACTTGGGGCAGCTTATTTGGGGCAGCCTCAGCTAATGTGAGAGGGGCAACTGTGAGGTGCAGATGCTTCACTCAGGAAGAAAAACCTTTTGTACTTCTCCACCCATGCTGATGAGCATGGAACTTTTGACTCTAGTTCTAGTGGTGATTTTGACAGAAGAACATTTTTAGGTGACTGAACTGGCTGGTTTTTGCTCACAAACTGGAATGGGAGCCTGTGTGTGCCATAGTTTCTAAAAAGGGGCCCAGTGCATATTCAAGCTGCAGTACAGAGTAAATACAAACACTTGAAGAGCCTTAACAGTGGCTTGCCTGTGGAGGTACTGGGAACTAGCAGCAATATAAATGAGTGACCGGTCCAGGTTGGCTTGGCTGTACGCGCTGCCCACAAGTAAACTGTGTCTTTCATAGGAATGTTCTCATTAAATCAAAATGATCACAGAACCCCAAATAGCCATAGTATTGCCTCACTTCTAGGCCCAGAATCACTGTAGTCTCTTTTGACCTCCTAATTTTCACAGTTTTTGATACGAAAGGCTACACAAGATAACTAGTTAACCCTTGAGGTGTTCACTTTGCTTTTTATTATTCTGTCTTGACTGGCCTGTCACACAATTGCGCTTATGCTGCTTGTCTGGTACTCCCCCTGTCTGATCATAAGGGTACTCCCCCTTATTACCTCACTACCAAAAATGTCAGAATTGCTGTTGGTTTCTATACTTAGACTACTTTACATGCCTGCACTACTGTTCTAAAAGGTGGAAGCAGCTAAAGGGCTCTGTATAGTCATTGTCTGACCTTCCTGAAATGCTGCATCCCTTGGAAATTCTGGTTTGTGCTATTTGCTGAGACAGTGTATTATACTATATATTCATTGTATTCACCGTAGTATGCAAGTATACATTGAACTATTTGAACTGTATCACACAGAGCTGTGTGGTGTGTCATTGCACAATGGAATAGAACCCCTATTTTGAATTAGCTTGAATCTTATTCATTGTGTAAATCCTGTGAGCAACTACTTTCTTAAACATCTTCACAAGATGCTTTTGAGCTTACTGAGCTTTTCTTTCTTTCTTTCTTTCTTTTCCTTCAAGATGTTAAATGAAAATAAAAATCTCCCAAGTGTAATCCACAGAGTGCAGGCACAAGCTTAAGGCTCAAACCCTAGCTGTTCAGTGGAGGAAGCATATTTCATTTTTCTCCTGAGGAATGACTCTGTATTTAGGAAGAATATGCTGGATTTATTTAGTTACTATTTGAGTTCAGATTCATAGCTCCACTCTCCTCTCTCCTTCCCTCAAAAACAAATTATATTAAATAGACTGAGAAAACACTCTGTCTCAGAGCCAGGCATTTATTTACTCAGTGGGAGTTAATGAAGTTCCAGTTGATGGAGCCCCACATGGAGGACATAGTCTCTCACTGCTCACAGCACTGCAGCTTCTCACTTTGTGCATATGCTTTGACCCCCTGAGCTGCATTCTTGCAAAGACTGGTACAGGCAAGCTTGTGCTCATTTGCAGCTAGCTACATTGGTTGAGCTTTACAAGTGAAAGATCAATATCGGCCAGCCCGAGATCAATTGCAAAGTGACTACACACACACACACACACACAAAAAAAAAAAAAAAAAAAAAAAAGACACCCTAATTTAATTAACTTTAAGAATTGCACTTTTAGTTACACTCTATGTGTAAGCCAAAAATCTAGTGAACAAAACTGCAAAGAATTTGGTGACTACATTTTCAATTCCATGATTCCAGTACCGGGAAAATCTCAGCAAACACAGCAAAAGCTTTCACTGGTGAATATCAAAGGCTACATTTTTAGGACCCTATCTGTATAAAACTGCAGCAGGCACCATCCTAATCCCTGGAAGCTGTGGAGAAGATGTGTGTGTGAAGGGCAATGTAGATGTACAGCTACATTTGTTCAGCTGTTCAACAGCCACATAAGCTTGGGCATATGTATCTTCTAGGGTACACCATAAGTTTTGGTGAGGGAAGGAGATTGCTGAAATTTGTGGGCATCTTGAATTTGAGTTTCTGCCCCAAATTCAGGGAGAACCATCCATCACTCTTTGCTCAACACATGTGGAAGAATTGCTTGAAAGGGAGAACTTAGAGAAAAACTAGGGCCTAACAGAAGTTTTGTCATTAGAGAAGCTTGCTTGGGTGACACACAGCTGCCATTTCCAGGATGGCTGGTATGCACGGACTCTGCTCCTCCACGGTTCCCTGGGCTGCACAATCTGCCCTCCTCGCAGCTGCAAAGGGGAGTAACGGAGGATGGAGTGGGGTGAAGACACTGCGGCCAAACTCTGTTGCACTCCCTGTGCTGGGCCGCTGATAAGTCACACAGTAGCTGCCCAATGGGAGATATACAATAACATGACTGGTGCTGAGTCAGCAAGGGTGGCAAATCACTCATTTCGGATGAAGTTTGCTTGAACTTTACTCATTATAAGATCATTATAATGTCAAAACACACCTCTGTCCCAAAAGTTACCTGCCTCCAAGGTATGACCACTCCTCACTGAGCATGCGCTCATATTAAGTATGGCTATAGTCACTCAAGCTCCTGCTGAATGTAAAGAAAGTAAAAAGGTGAACTGGGAAAGAAAAAGAGGAGGAGGGAAGAATACATCACAACTCTTGGATCAGTCAACGGGCTGATTCCCCTTTCCTCCCCTCAGGTTGGGACATTGCCTGAGGAGACTAAGGAGAAAGAGGAAAGAATCCATTGTAACTCCTGGGTCAGTCGATGGGCTGAATCCCCTTTCGTCCCCTCGAGCTGGGACACTGCCCGAGGATACTGGAGACTGAGAGCCCTCTCTCTCCCATCTTCTGAGATGAGTGATGATTGCACATTTGTACATTACAGCTAGCTAAAAACTGCGTGCTGTAGTAGAGAATTTCCTGTACTGACATCCGAAACCTGCTTTGTAAATGTTGTATTCATTTGAATAAACCATGCTGTTTGTGAACTTGACTGCTTGTTTGGGGGGCAGTTGGACCTACAGTTGACAGATTGTGAATCCAATACTGCCAGAGTCGAGTTTATAGTTGATCGCTCCATTTGGGAACTCAGTTCACTCCTAGGAAGGCAATCAGACCTACAGTCGACAGACTGTTCATGAATCCAGTACTGCCAGAGTTGGGTGTATAGCTAACACAGTATTTGATATCTCCTTGCCCCACACCACCACAGCTTTCGAACTGCAGCAGCAAACTCTCACAAGAAGTAAGCAGAAGTGCATATGAACCTGTTCACCTCTCTCTCAGTGACAAATAACAGCTAAATTTGGGCTCTGAGCTATCACTAAGTCTGGAATCATGAGGGAGTAAAATAATTCATTTGATAACAAAATGTGTATATAATGGCTAGAGTTCTGGATTATTAAGGGTTTTTACAGTGCAGTGTTTTCTTATGTTGATATCACATATGAAATAGTATTTCTCTGCCATTGGATATCTGCTGGAGAGTTCAGATAACATGAAGCGAAACTTATCTGCCAATTTTAACTTATTTTTAAAATACATTTTCTATGAGCAGGATAGGAATCATTCATTTTTATTTTGCCTTGTTTCCTGATCTGGCACCTGACAATGCTCTAAAACTTTTTAAGAGAAAGCAGTAAAGATGCATTTGACAGGAAATGTTCATGTTTGTATGTGCAGTTCAGCAAAGGAGTTGGAGAGACAAAAAAGGAATGGACATGGTAATTATCCAAATGCTACTTCATGCACAGAGAATGTAAGTATATCCCTATTTTGCTTTTGAAAAAATGGGTTTAAACTTGGGTTTCTTTGGGGTAAGGGTGGAGATTAGCCTCAAAGTAGCATGTCAGTTTAGAAACTCTGCTTTTTAAAACTGTGAGTTGGATCTCATCTGTAATTTCTAACGATAAGAAATTTTGTTCTGAAAACCTATTACTTAATTATGACTTACAAGCATTTAGGGATTTGATGCTCATTTTTTTTCCAAGGCTTTTCTAGGAAACATCAGGCATTTTGTTTGGTAAACTTAGACACACATCCATTAATCACACATTTTTACTGCTCAAGATTTGTGGAAAATAAAGTCATGAGTAAAATTAGAATGTGTCAGATATAGACAAGTGTTCTGTCTGCTCATAATAGTTTGTATTTGCATGTGTCAGCTTTCCATATGTGAACTTTTCTTCAGAATTTATTATTAAGGATAGTGCATTACAGAACATACACCTGGGGGCTGGCTGTTAGAGCTACCCAGAAAGTAGAATTCTTATTCTATAGGAATTTTTGAAATGAAAAAACAAAACAAAACAAGAAGTAATCAAAAGATTATTTTTCTCTTTCTGAACCCCATAAAACCAATCAAGAAAAAATGAGTTTCTTCATCTTCCCAAAGTCAAATTAAGTTTTATTTTAGCCATCCCAAGCAACTCTCAAACAGGGACCTTTCTCTGAGCAGAGATCCAGGCAGCCAGAGATCTGGAAGTCGTTGTCCCAGAGCAGGGAGCCTGGCCAGCAGACTGAGATAGGCAACTGCCCAGAGGATTGCTGAGGAGCCAGAAATCCTGGTGTCAGTAATAACCTGCCCATCATTCTGTCCTTCAGCTAACTACATCCTGGTGATGTTTTCCTACCCAGGGTAGCCGCTGAATTTCTGGGGCTTTGTGTACTCCTCCAGCAAGTTCCCATAAGACAAACAGCTTCTTCCCAAATTCCCCAAGGCCTGGAAACCTGATCAAGCAGTAACAACCTATTCAGAAGGAAATCACAAACCATTAAATCACAAATCATTAAAACTTTTCAACCAACATATTTCAAATAAACTATATTTAACAGTTAATGTGAGTGAGTCATAGACAAACAAATCAAATCAGTGATTGATGAGGCTCATTTGAGCAGGCAGAAGTGGGAAGGAAAAAAAAAAAAAAAGTGTTTTCCAGAGACACAAGAAGATGCTGGGAGCCTCTACAGAACCAGATCAGTGTCTGTCTTCATGAAGACAAGCATTCAAACCCAAAAGTAGAGAGGGTATTGCTGTCTGGGGACCACCTCCTCCACACATGCCTTTGAGAGCGTTGCAGTCTTTGCCTTGTCTCTTACTATGGGAAGATTTATTCTCCATTTTCTGTGCATGAATAACTCCTGCTACCAATAAAGGCAGTTAGGCGTTAAAAGATGAAAACTGTATAATACGTAATTGTCTTTTGCTTCTCCTTTATATTATGTTTATGACCTAAATCAGTTTGCAGTTACTAGTCTGTCTGTTCCTCTTCAGGTATATAATTTGTAAGGCAAAAAAAGATAAATTGAAGCAGTCTCAGTTATGTGAGCTCTCACTCCAACACAGATTACTAGTTCAGAGGTTTGTCACTTATCAGCAAAAAGAACTTTATGTCAGTGCTGAGTGAGGTGAGAAAAGAAGAAAATAACTTTCATTCAAGCCAAGAACAGCTCTAATTAAAAAACAAAGATTGGCAATAAGAATTGACAGGAATGCTTGTCTCTCTCTTTTTTTTTTTTTTTTAGAATTAATCACATGGGAAAAATTTCTTTAAAAAATCATTCCCACAGAATAAAAGCTTTTTTTTTCTAAGAGTATTTTTCAGATGGTGCTAAATGTTAGCAAATCACTAGTGTCAGACTGGTTTTGATACATGCCTGCTCCCCAGTGCAAGGTTCCCACACACTAACTCTCCTGTGAACCTTCCTGCTCTCTGAGGCCCGTAGTAGGAAGTGGAGTCAGCATGTTAGTGTAGCTCTGGGCAGAGACAGTGGATTGTGTCAATTGTCTGCTAATCTCCCAGCTGAGTTGGCATGTGCTGAACACAGCATTTTTAGGAAGCGGTCCGAAATGACCACACTTTTTTGTCATCTTTAGCTAGCCCCTCAGGCTGATCTCAGATTTTGGTTTGAAGTGCTTTGTCATCTAATGTTTTGCCTCCCTGTGAGAATCATATTTATTTTAGTTCATCTGATTAGTGAATTTGAACTTTGCAGATTTTGCCATAGACTTAGCGGTCTTTTAGTGTTTGACTTTACCGCATGTATCCATACGTACACATAAATATGTTATGTCATGCTAGTGGAAAAGCAATGACTAAGGATAGGTTAAAGTGTTTTTCAAGGGTATATAATGTAGTTCAGTTAACAATTTGTTAAATTCTAGTCACCAAAAGTAGTGCATCTCTGTTTAATGAGAAAATATTGATAAAAATAAAATATTGCTGAGAGCTGTCTGTGGTGGAGACAAGGCAAGAAGGGGTTAATAGTATGATCTGTGTGCAGTCACATCTACTTCAAAAATCCCATCAAAAGTTTGTGAATTATAGGAACACACTGAGTGAATACAGCAGTATTCAAAGGAAGGAAGGAGGCCGTGTGGGTGATAAGCAAGCTCAGGACAAAAATGCCCCTTGTCTGAACAGACATAAGTCTGCAGTTAGTGTCAGTGCAGAACAAAAAAGGTCACCCACACTATTCTGAAGGAGAGACAACTCTGTTCTCTTTTGTTGTTTTTTTGTTTTTTACTTAATGAGGTGAGTGGGAAGAGTAGCCAGATCTGTCCTAGACAACAAGGTGTCTGCACATGAACTCATGATACAAACCTTTTTGCTTTTTTCTTTAGGGTGACTCTGCTATGATTTTCTGAGCAGTATGAGTTATAGTAGCACTTGGACATCTGAAGAAAAAGCAAAGCATTAGAAAAGGAGTAGATTTGGCTGGCATTTAGAACTCTTGAGCCTTTCATATGTTTCGAGTTTGTTTGGCAGGGTTCTTCCTTCGAGACACCTCTGGATTATCTAGTAATTGGTAGCCAAAAAGGTCTTGAAAAGAAGCTTCTAGTTTGTGTCTTTGGTGCAGTACTGTTTAGGAAATGTGAACATGGCTAGTGGAGGTCAATTACTTATTGGTATGTTGTACATGTGTATGAGTTCTTAGTACATGGAAAATCATGTATATGAATTTATATGTATGCACATGAGTAGAAATGATAAGGAAGAGTCTTCTCAGAAACAGCTCTTAAAAAAGGACCGATTCTGGCATAAAATTAGCATGAATGAGATGTGATTTGCGTGTTTTGACAAATTTCTCTTGTTGTGACACATAAGCTTCCTTCTTTTGAATGGCACAAATTTTAGCATATTAGTTGCAAATGTGAACTACTTTGAGAAACGAATATGCATTCAAGTACAACTGTTACTGTAGCCTATAATTATAATTTAATGTATTCCTCAGGATTTATTTATATAGTATTGTTGGCTAAAATAAAGAATGTACTCCTTTATTTTTATAAGTATCTTGGGATGCCAGGCAATTTAAATTATTAAGTTTAAAATGTACTAATATTTAAATGATATAACAAGGCTTCCTTCATATTTTTTCCTCACTTTCATACAGTCTCCAGTATTATATGTTCGAACCATTGCAACTAAGTATCTCAGTAGAGGACCTGAAAGTCAAGCTGGCTGAGTTTCATTAATTTCGACTCCATGCAGTTCTTGCTTTACCGCCTCTGATTTCTGGCTCAAAGATCAGCCACAGATAATGACAGAAAAGGCTATTTGCTCTTCACATCCCTTGAACATCTGTGCACAACCACACAAACTTTGGTACAGAACATCTGAACAGTGGAGAAATCGCTAGGGACACTTCTATGGAGTTTGCGAAGATGTAAACTGAACTGGTTTATCCGTCTCCCGCTGCTTGCTTTTGTCTCACTGGCTGAAATTCATTTGGCCAATGTTGGGCTTCCTGAGCTGGTGTGAGCATCTGCTCATCCACAGCTGACTTTGCTGACCTTTTTATACCTCCAATCTCCTTTAAGATCTCTAAATGTAATGCTACAAGTCTCTAGATACTTAGGTCATCTCTCCTTCATATGCATAATGGAGATGTCTACAGTCTAGACCTTTTCATTCCTTGCTTATTAGATGTCTAAATTCTACACATATGCTCTAAAACCCTACAATCCAACCCTCCCAAAGCAGTCTTGTTCATCACTGAGAAGCCTTTGATCCCGTTTGTGTTTATCCTGGCATGAGTGGAGAAAGACAGATTGAAAGCACAGTTTGTTGCAAGAAGCAGAGACAAATATAAGATCAAATATACAGGGAAAGATGGGAGATACCAGGAAGGAATAGCTGGTGCTCACAGCCAGGAGCCTAGTGATAGTTTGGTTGGCTTTTAGGAAGCATTTTTTCTCAGGTCTGGTTAGACAAGGCCTGATGTAGGAAGGGAAAATGAGCGATTGAGAAGTGAAGAACCCTGAGACAGTACCTGAAATGAAAACAAAATATTTATAGTGAGGCATGTGATGACAAGAAATGATATGAGGAAGTCATGGCTTAAGAAAGAATTTACACCACCAGATACTCTACTTTAGCTTCTTTGTCCTTACAAGTAAAGCTGTTCAGACTGAATAAATAGCTCTGGACATGTAATGAACATCTCCATCCCCTACCATGATGTGCAGTAAGTCTGTTTTGCCAGGTACTGTTTGTCTTGGTCAGTGATTGCATAGTGTATGACAAAGATATTGACTAGCAAATAGATTGCTGCCTAGGATCCTGGTTTTATCATGGTGGGGAGGCAGAAGGTACATCAAGCATTTAATTAGCTTCCCTGGAAACTAAAATCAATCTACACACTCAATTTCTTCAATGAGCTGATTTCCCCAAGGTGCTGAGATCGTAGATACTGTGCACCTCAGTATCCTTAAATTGCCTTTCGATGAATGCAAAGGCTGTTTCACTGCCATCTGTGTCAAATTTCTGTGGCCTGCATTTGGTGCAGCTTGCCAAAACTGTAAAGATGGATGCTTCCTTGCCAAGTTTGTCCTGGCTAACACCTCTGCCACTCAGACACCATACACCTGCTTTGCTTTCCTTTTCTCACCAGGTAGAAAAGAGGCCTCACAGACACCGCATCTGACTCCCTTAAATTTCCACATTACTCACAGCTGTTCCAGCTAAGCTTATCCCTAGCAAGGTTCTGAGGTGCAAAAGCTCCTGAGGTGTTATCAACAATGGTTCAAAGAGGCCAGATAAAACTATCTGCAGATAGTGTAACAGATAGTTTCTCTCAGTGCAGAGAACTGTTAATGCTATTTCAGGTTACATCCTCTCCCACCTTGCCTTTCAGCACAGTCTGCTATTTCTGGTGCGGGGAAAAGCAGCTTACTGAAAGAAGACCTGACAGGTAAGGAAGTCTCCTCAAGCAGCTCCAGAAGCAAGCAAGCTTCCTCGCTAATGATGAAGACAAACAGAAAATTAGTGCAGACGGGAGAACTTGAAGTGGATGATCCTTGCCAGTAAGACATTGGGAACAAATACCAGGTGAGATCATCCAAGAGTAAGTGATGTTCCAAAGAGCAAAGGCCTTATGACACAAATGAAACAATGTAAGAGACAGAGATAGAAACATGTGCACAGAAAAAGTTTGAAAAAAGTGACCATGCCCAAAACCAGAACTTCTGGCTACCTGAGTTACTTGTGTTGGAATAGAAACATTTCTGACATTTCAAAATACCTTTATCTCCAAAAAGGCTGAAGATAGCCTGCTTTGAAAGCATATATGTCACAAGATAGCTAATCTTATAGAAGCTGCTTGGCATGATTTCAGCTTTGTACCTGAACTCTTTTGAATGAATGATGTGGCTGCACATGCAGCACCAGTAGCAGACTATGTTAGTGGAAATAAACAAAAAAACACCCAAACAAACAAACAACAACAAAAAAGAATGAACAAGCACGTTGCAGTTGGAAAACTTTGGCTTCAAAGGGCTGTTACAGTGATACAGAAATTAGCATAAGCCTAGCCTAGGAGAGATGAATCCTAACCTCTGTGTCCAGTTTAAAGATATAATTTGAAGGCCTGTTTTAACTTCCCATTTAGATTAATTTAGGTTATTTCGTTGTGTATTGACGTTCAGTCTGAAAACAAGACTAATAGATGTCTGACTAACAGTTGTTTCCAATTGTTGTCTCTATACTACATTAGCTAATGTTTGGCTAAGTAGACCAAATTGTTCAAAACCTAAGAATCTTTCCTACTGTTTCTTAAACAATTTAGGATGCTTAAGATGTCTCAATTAAAAAAAAAAAAAAAAGAGGAAGAAGAAGAAAAAAGCAAGTAGCAAACAAAGAAACATGCTAAGTGCTAATGCTTCTTAAAGCTTGCTGCTAGTGAGAATTTCACTTTTTAGAGCTTCACTTAAAAAAGCAACATAAATATTTTATTTACATAACTAATGATTAATATTTGATGCCAGAGACATCCTTTCATTTCTCAATAACCTTTTGAAACTCTTCAAAGAGAACTGGAGCAAATTCTAAGCAAATTCTAGTTCCTGATCATAGGAGAGGATCGTTCTTTAGACTTTCAAGGAAGTTTGATAAAGCAGTCAGTTAACATCAGTTCTGCAGGTCATAGCCTAGGTTTTATTTTTAGTCTTAAAAAATCCTTGCCATAGAAATGTTTTGGATATCAGCCTGGTTCATCTAACTTTCTGAAGCAGTTGTTTGACTCATTAATTAGGAGAGAGAGAGAGGCCACTTAGAATAGTAATTTGACCCTCTGCAGATTTCAGTCACCATCTGAAATATTTCCACTTCACTGACAAGAGAGTGAGTGCCTGCAAACTTCAACATCTGAGCTGCGTAAGGATTCATCTACATTAGTGTTTTAGTTCTAATCAGAAGTGCACTTTTGAGACAAGGGTCTCATGCCCACTTCCTGTGATTTTGTTCGTGGGCAACCTCAGAGCATGTGAACTGGATTCCTGTCAGATTAAATCAAGTTGGTAGGCATTCTCCAGAGCTGCACCTAATTTATACCCGTTATTCATAAGCGTTCAGTCTATGGAACTGGACTAGAGCCAGTCTGAAATAAATTGCCTGAAATGTGTAGTGAGGACATGAACTTTTGTGTTCTGCTGATCTACTTCTGTTGTTCAGCACTACTTTCTAGCATATTCAAGGGGGGTGCCAGAGGATATGAGAGCCAGCAGTCAAGTATACGTTTAGACACCTAAGGATGAGTTCACACTGAAGGGCAGATACACCTGGAGAGTGTCTACCAGACCAGGGCACCACGTAAAGACCCTGCCTATGGGCTATTTCCATGCTTTGAAGACACTAGGCTGGCCCTCTGCATTGCCTTGGGTGCTACAGGGGGAAGGAACTTGTCTCTTCTTCTGTATCTGTCCTGGTGCCCTGGAGAAGTGGACAGGATTGCTTCAATGAGGCTGTAAGGTGGAGATTTGTCTCACAGGCCTTTACCTGTGGTAATGCCTTGTCTTACTAGTAAGAAATGAACACCTACTTTTGTTTCCTGTGCTTTTCTTTAGGGAAAAAAAAATCCTCTCCATCTCTCCCAAATCCTTTATATGTGGGTAGGAAAATGAACCTGGTCTCTCTGTTCCTCTGGATAGTGAAATTTTCTTCAGGCCTTTCCTGGAGAGGTCAATACTTGCTAGAAGAGTTGAGTAGTTCAGGTGAGCACTGAAAGTCTCTGATGTTATAATAGGTTCAGGGGAGAAATGAGAGGAAGAAATAATAAATAGAAATAATAAACCTTATGACAAATTTGATGAAGGTGGGTTTTACAGCTCTACACAGAATATTTTATTTACATGCAAGGAAAAATAATCATGTAGACATATGTTAATTGACTTGTACTTGAATTCCAAAAATTTTACAGAGAGGTACTATCCTTTGAGTTAGGCTGAAATGTAGGCAATTTTTATCAAATGTAAATTTGGCAAAATAGATAATCAATTTATTATTTCAGTCATGGGCTCCCCTGAAAAGGAATCTCTGGACTCGATGAGTCCTTTCACATTGACTCTACTGTCTCCCTTGTGAAAGGGCAACATACATACTAGAAAACAGAACTAATAGGAAAAAAACACTGCCCAAACATTTGTTTTGAAACACACTACAGTTTAGTCTGTTTCATTTAAATCTTAGAAGCTATGGCTCCCACAATAAAATAAACAAAAATAAATTGACTTTGGCTAAAGACCACCACAGACCAGGCTGTTTTACCAAACGGATTTCGCCTAAATGTATGAGATCAAACTTTGGCTTGTGAGCAAGCCCTGGGTTTGTTAAAGGCCAGCTTGTTCAACTGCTTCATGCTTTGCAGTGCTGATTTAATTTAATATCTCAAGACAGACAGCAGGGGAAATGGTGAATTTGCAAGCTCAGTAGCAGGTCCAAACATCTTGTCACGGTTCACAATGGTCACCTTCTTAGCCTGTATGCTTTACCCTGCAGGTCCTTCAGTGCTGACCTCTGATGTGTTTTAAATATTAAAATAATACCAGTAAAAGATTTAACAGAATTTCATCTAAAATGCTTTATGATTTTCAATGAAAGACT
Organism: Tinamus guttatus; assembly: GCF_059628265.1. Taxonomy (NCBI): domain Eukaryota; kingdom Metazoa; phylum Chordata; class Aves; order Tinamiformes; family Tinamidae; genus Tinamus; species Tinamus guttatus. Next base: position 1,249,053 of record NW_028288619.1, read on the forward strand.
AGTGTCTCTCTCTCTTTTTCATGAAAAAAATGTGGAGGAAGCAAAAAGCACCTTCAAAAAGCAGACAATTTCAAATATTTCTGAAACACTTCACTTCTTTGTCTTCTAGCAATATGTTGGTTACAGATAGGAAGAAGACAGAAAGGGATAGTTCAGTGGGAGGATAGCATGCGACATGCTTCATCCCCGGTGGCTGTTTTCAAAGAACCAGTGAACTTTCTGCTCTGTTGCACAGGGACAGAACAGATCTGAACTAGAAAAGCTGCATTTGTGGTCTGAGTTTGAAATTTGAGCTCATGAGATATCCTTGTCCAGATCCAGACCAGCTTAATTCTTATTCCATCCACTGAAAACAAACAAATAAATAAATAAATAAACTCTTAAGAGGGGCATCCAGATTAGAAGAGCAAAACTAATACTAAAACAAGTTACTAATTAGTAAAAGACAACATAATGTTATGGAGATACAACAAGTATAAAGTCCTTCCAGAATGTTTTGGACTGAGAGACAGTTCTGTTTTATGCTGGTGATATCTGAAAGATCCAGGAGAACACCCTATATAGAGAGAGATTGCTATAGTATTCTTAAAAGGCAACTCATTTTTCATGAATGATAAATGGTCCCTGAGAATAGCAGAAAATAGAGAATTGTGCCATCTGCTATGTGGACTTCCATTGTTAATAAGTTAGGAATGATGATCTGACTGTCACTATTACAAGAGTTGTTCGCCCAGCAATGCAGCTTTTCAATATGAGTAAGACTGATCTGACGTAATGCTTTGTAATAAGTGTAATGTGAGCTTTGAACAGGTAGATATTCACACTGTACTCCACATTTGAGGTAAAATTATTTACACACAAAAAACATGAGAAAAAAAGGAAATAAACTACAGACAGCTGAAGCTGGTTGATCTATGGATGATTTAGCCTGAAAAGCTATGTCATGTATGATACCAAATGTGCAGCAACTTGAAACAATAGTTGGAATCATACAAGTAAAATCAGTATTATTGCTGCATCTGAAAACACTGTATTATTTCTATTCAGATAGAAGCAGGGACCATGTATCAAGGAAAAATCCTTTGGTCAAACAATTTGTAACTGCAGCATTGCCATTCACTTAAAAAACAGCACATGAAGAGTAGAACCTCATCAGCCCATTGACCTCAGAGTGGTGGTGTGACCTTCTTCAGGTTCATTTGCATGGTGAAGACAGGTGCAAAGGTAGGGTGGTAATGCAGTGCAAAAACCCATGGAAGAAAATCCATGAAGATCAAAGCTGCCTCTGATTCAAGAAATCTGCAGGTCACTGGAAAATGTGAGAGAGAAAAGGAGGCACTACATTATGTCTTATTTATCCTGATAAATCTGCTGCATAGAGCAGACTGAGCTAGGTAGTCCTTTTTTTCTGACCAAGTGCGGACAAATGCTCCTAAAGACTTGGAAATATATCTGTACCATTTGATTAGTTTCATTAGTTTTGAACTAATATATTTCGGGCTCAAAACTGCATTTTTGTTTGTTTTTGACAGAATAATGTTTTCATATAGTTTCACCTCAGATGAAGTGATGCATTAGAAAGTTGTGTTTTTCATCTATTTTCAGTTTCAGTTTTTCAGTGTTCTAAAGCCCTGTAGCTCCTTGGAAAGATGACTTGATGGCAGAAATTATTGGAGCAGTGAGGTTCATCCTTACTGATTATCCAGCCCAGGAGAATGTACAGAGACATACTCAGCCTTGCTTTTGAGACTCCCATTACAGTGTGCTAGCAGGAGGGAAGAAGAGACATCCAACACTTTAATATAGATCAAATTTAGGCAATGGCTTACTTCCACTTCACTGGATGGAAGTCTCTCTCTTTTTTTTTTTTTTTTTAATAGCTCTCCCTGCTAATGGCAATTCTGTATCATTCAGTATCATGGAAATTGTGTACTCTTTTCCAAAAAAAAGTAAAAAAACCTTCTCCTAGTTTCCTAGCTTGCTGTAGCTTAGCCAGGACAGAGTACATATATCTGTGTACTTCTAGAAGTGTTTCTTAGTGGTGCATGTACAAATTTTTGTACGCTGTGTAGCTTGGATATTTGCTGAATTCCCATGAAGCCGATTATGGAACAGTACGCTGAGGCTGTGTTCTCAAAGGAAGGCATATATGGCTGGAGAGCTTGCAGCTCCTCAGCAACCATGGCCAGCCCTTTCCAAAGAATGCAGTTGAGTTCAAAGGATCTTCCTTCATTCCCCTTTTTACCCACCCACAAGAGCCTTGGTGATATGTCTTTGGCATAAGGCCACTTTTGTGTCTCTTGTGCAGATTTTATCCAGGGAGGCACATCAGGGAGCATTTTAGTATTACACATTACCTACAAGAGGCTTTAAGTGATGGATTATCTTTAAGGAAATAAAACTACCCTGAATGCTCACTAAAGTGCCTGTCAGGCTTTTCTTTTATACGAAATCTTTCCATTGTTGGACCAGATGAGTGAGACTGCTGAAAACCACAACCACTGTCATTGGTTCTCTACTGAAGAACTAAAACCAACCTCTCCATGAAGAATACCCATCACAAGTACGTCTTTAAATCTTTTGACTAAATTAAAAGCATTTTGAGCTATTTACAAAGCTGGAGATTCCTCTCATTATTTATATGTGGTGTGCCTCCCTGGTGTGTTCTGTCTAAGTATGAATGTGTCTGTTCTCTGCATTTCTATTCTCCATCCACAGCAGTCTCAGTGGAAAGCCTGGAAGAGCTATTATGGACAGCCGAATCTGGAACTGTTTGAATTTATTGTCTTTTCTGGGCATATGGACGCTGGTATCCAATTGACGAGTTATGACTAATTTCTTTCTTTAATTTGCTCTGGGCTGTGCAGACTCTGCAAGGATTCAGCTGGAGCCTTTGTTTCCTTGTGCGCTCTTCTAGTAGTCCATGACTCCTCAGCTCCTCAGTCTTTGCATAGGTTCACCTAGGTGCAAGACCCAATCTGGGAAACTGAGATGGTTTGAGAGAGAGAGGAAACAATGCTGCTGTGGAGAACACTTTAAGCACCTCATATCCTCCTAAGTGATGATTGCAGCATACCAGGCAGCATGCTGCAGAGTTGCCAATGCCAGTTTAGGAAGAACATGGGCATCATGCTGTATTGAATTAATTGGTCTGTATGATCAGTTAATCTTATCAATTGGTAGTTGTTTCCAGGTTCATGCAGGTTTTCAGGCCAGATACTGATGACTCTTTGCCTGGTGCTGTTTTCAAACAGAACAGCTTGCTGTGCTCTTACAATTTTGCCCTTTTCCAAGTAAATATATCTGTGCCATGTACAGTGTCTGTACCTGAACTCCACAGCATGCCTTTGCATACTCTCAGTGGTCTCTCACACCAGCTGCTCTGATGCTGAGACCAGATTTTTCCTCCAGAGATGTAGCAGGAGGTGCAGCTGTGAGCCAGGACATACTCCCCACATCCACACCCCCACTGGATCATCGGATCCTACTCTATCTTTGCGTCATTTGTCGCTTCATGTAGTTAGTATAAGAATATGATTTAATGAAAATTCAGTTCTGAAAGAAACTTGAGCATCAGAAAGCAAAGTTTAAAAGCTGAATAAGGTTCAAATCCAGGGTGCATGCAATTTGCCTACAAATATAATGAAAATATTGCCTGCTGCGCTGGAAGAATAACACACTCTGTGAGCTCAGCTGTCTTTGATTCATGCTAATTATATATCAGCACTTACTGAGGTTAAAACTTGACTCTTTTTAAATGCCATTCTATAATTGTTCACGTCCTTTGTATCTGTTATATCATCTGCTAACGGTCTAAACAGTAAATGTTTATTGGACTGAACTTGTCAGCTGAGGAATGCAAGTATGAAAGGCTTAAATGTTAGAAAAAAATGTGCAAATCAGTTAATTCATGGTTTTCTAATTAATGTACACAACAGAACTGGGAGCAGAAAAAAGACTTTTGTGTCTTAGTATGAGAATTGACTAGTTCTTCTGAATTAGTGACGTGCAGAAGCATTCAAAACACCAATTCAAGGGCAGTTCACAAACCAAAGAGGTGGTGAAATGAAATGAACACGTGTTTATTGTAAGTTATCTCTTCAGTTTCACTCAGCAGGATTCAAAATGAAAAAAAAAACTTTTTTTTTGCAAAACAAAACCAGATATGAGCTATGCAAACATGATTTTTAGTTACTGTTGCACATGTTACTTTCTAGTAAATGTCTCTGTTTGCTAGATTTTAAAAACACTCAAGATTTACTTGTTCAGACTGATTTCAGTTTCCCAGAATAATAACATTTCTACAAATATACGTGGCCTGATGGCTTATAGAGAGTTGAAGTATATATAACATAGTAACTAAGGGGGTTTGACCTGATTTTTGTCTTCTTTACAGAGTTAGAATCAGGATTTCAAACAGGGGAAAGGAAACATGTCAGACTGCACTTTGACATTGTGAGAGCTAGGATATTGTCCAGTGCAGTTGCTCTGGAAAGAAACAGGATTATCCTAGACTCCATCTAGCTTCACATGCCTTGGCCATCACAGGGCTTTACAAGGCCAGTTTGGAGATCCCTGCATGACCACACCATAAATCAGTCACCTCTAGAAGGGAAGACAGTACTATTCATTCTGGACAAAATGACATGTGTATGTATGGGATAGTAGTGTCCAGTGGTTCCAACATGCCCCCAGAGTCTGCAATGATGCAAAGAAAGTGCTGCCATCCTACTGTGTTGGAGTCATTGCCCATAGGCCACAGGATTTTACTTTGCTGACATATCTCCGATATAACAAGGATGTCTATCTGGGAAGTCAAAATCTCAGGCAGATGGGCTGGCTCTGCTCAGAAAAAAAATCTCAGGGGGAAAAAAGAGACACTACTGTAGGAAACCTGGTCCTATTAGGGTGCAGTCCACATCACCGATTATGTGACACTGGGCAGTGAAAAGTCAATGCAATGTCAACTCCGATGACTTTTTAGCTGGTGAAAGCTGCTATGCAATTGCAGTGCGTTTCCTGCCGTGGTGTGTTTTGGTTCTAGCCTTAGTACTAGCGTAAGCACTGCCCATGCTTAGTGCAGGAGGTAAGCAAGATCTTACTCAAAAATCTGTTGAAGATAGACCTCACTACCCCCTAAGTAAGAAGCACCTCTGAGTATATTAAGTCTTTATCTAAAGCACACTCATCTCCTTCAATGTTTAATAACTGCATTTTTCACTCATACAGTGATATTGGATTGTTTGGTTATCCTGTTATGTTAAGTGTAACTCATCTATTGAATAAACAGACTGGCCAGTTCTTGATTATTTCTGGTCCATGATCTTGTCAGAGCTGTGGTGTTTGAAGCTGCTTTTTATGCTGTTGCAATCTTAACATGGCAAGAACCTGACATCCACAAGAAGGAATGGCTATTTTCCATGGAGATAAGAAAAATATAATTGCATCTAAAGTAAAGCTACTACTTAACCCTAAAGATTTTTAGGACTTGGACTGATTTGAGTTGATCTACTGTTCCCAAAATTTTGCCAACTGTTATTGCTCATTCCAAGTTTCAGTGGCAGAAATTTCACGGGATCAACTGATTTCAGCTGCCTTAAAACTTTGGCCACTGCTAGAAGAGGAAGTAGAAACTGTGTGTTGTCCATTTGGGGATATTATCTTATAAAAATCAAGGATGAGTTTGCAGTGGGGAATAGTCAAATCCAATTTCTCTCCTTAAAATTCAGAATTTCCATCTGGAAACTATATCTTTTAACTCCTAGGAATGTCTTTTCATAGTCTGGTTTTAAAAAGTGATGTGCACTGTCTTCTGTGCACTATTACAGAGATACCAACATAATAAAACCCAGCAGGGTGACTTCACACATACTTGTGATGCCGATGGAATCTATAATTCATCTTCATAGGGTTCTGGTAAATAAGCTTTTAAAGACCGTCGGCAAGGTGCTTTACAGACTGCACACTGAAATCCTCCCATTTGGGGAATGGGTGCAGGAGACATGCAGGTAGGCACGCACTTTGCAACAGCAGGAGATAACCATAGTAGTAGCAGCAGCAGCAATAAATTGGCACTCGATAGCTAACAGGAAAGTAAACTAAGTCAGGAATTCAGTCCAGAATGCAAATACAGAAAGAATTTCACATACTGTGCCGTCAGCATGCAACTTTCCAGAAGCTACTCCAATACCATACTATCCTTCCTCTCTGTTGTTTCTCAGCTCCCATCCCTCTTTCTGTGCTGATGTTCAGAGGAAACTTTGCCTTTCCATCTGACCATACCATTCATAACTGAAAGAAAATGAATAGAAAAAAATATATTAAAAAACAGCAGGGATAAATCCCATATGCCTCGTTGCCTAGTACGGTACAAAATGTACTCCTGCATGTACAGTGTAATACTGCATTAAACCATAAGGAAAGCTCCTGTGTGCAGGAAGGAAAACTTTGGTGTAACAGAACTATCTGTATGCTCAAAAAAACCCTTATTTATTAAGACCCCAAATTTCCAGTATCCATTTAAAACCTGGGCCTCTTTCAAGGTCTCTGAATCATCAAGAAGAGCATGATTCATTCAGTGTCCCCACTGAACCATGACTCTCTCAGGAGTAAGAATGGATTTTGTTTTAAGCTTTCTTTGGCAATTAGAAAACCAGTATCTGGCTACCAATCTCTGTTTCTAATCTTAAGGGGAATTGTATTTATTTCTAGTTTTGCATTCTTATCCCAAAAATGAACTTCACTCTTTCTTCTGAGGAATTTGGAGTATAATCTGGTTAACTGCCTTTTAAGGAGCCATGAAATTTTAATTTCCATGTCAGATGGCTATTTTGAGGACTTGCGTTTCCAGCAGAGGGAATTTCACAAATATTAGTCCTTTCATAGAGCTGGGACTGGTGCTGTCCAGCTGTGATCTCCTGGCCCCAGTGTGAAAACATGCTGTTATATAAAGCCTCTGTTAACCAGAGATTGAAAAGATGCCTGCGTCATGGAATGCTAAATCCAGGAATCCTTACCAAATGCAGACCTCTAATGAATTTCTTTGTGTTAGAATTAGGGCCACCGTATTGATTAACCTCTCGTGTCTATTTGAAATAAGCAAGCAAGCAAAAGAAAAGCACTAGGAGATGCATGTAACCATGTGCTTGAACGCATGTAAGGAAGTATTTTTTTGAACCGATAGCCTGTTGTGCCTTTCCAGTTTAAGTAATGCTCGCTCAAGAAACTTGGCCAACATTCAGCCGTATGCTTTTGTCCATTTGGATGCTTAGCTGCAACACATTTTGCTATTCAACAACAAGCACTAGGATCCTACTAGTGTTTTCTCATTGCTGTGCATTTTATGATATGATATATAGTGCTCTTAATATTTGAAATTCCTTGATATGCACTCAACAGAAGCATATGAGCTGTACCCTAAACCATCATGTGAGATATTCTGCTTTAAAAGTGCTGGAAGGTAAAAAATTCTGCTTTGTCCCTCTTCTTCTAGATGCCTTCTGGAGAGATTATCCTTTTCTTTTTTCTTTTCTTTTTAAATGAAATATAATTACAAATCTACCAGATACTTGTCTGAGATCCCTTATTTCACACAGGTTATTAAAAGACTTACAGAACCCTAAAGCATGTTCTAGGTGACCCTGCGTGTGCAAGGGGGTTGGACTAGATGACCTCTAGAGGTCCCTTCCAACCTTAAGCATTCTATGATTCTATGAGCTGAATTTGCAGAGTTTTTTAATCAAGGTTGACAGTTTGATTCATAGTGAAGGTCTTTCCTTATCTCTACAAACAAATTTTGTGGCTTTTTTTATGAGTCTATGCAAAAAAAGCATAGACTCAGCATAGCAGCAAAAGAATTCTTCTTTTTGTTCAGTTTTTATTACTGTGATCCGTCCAAATCATGCTGGAATTGTTTAGGCACTAATCTCTCTTTGTTCATGGAAATAAATATTTGAAATATTCCATCCATGCTTCTGATTTTACTTTATTTCTTTTCTGGTATGATCACATTCAGCAATAATTTATACCTTGTGGTCTGAAATCCTTGAGTGTGCCTAGACTCGCTCACTAGACTATGAGAGGTCTGCAAAAGCACAACTAAACCTGAGTTTGAGAGGTTTAAATTTTCTATGTGGGAGTCTGCCTCTTAGTTAGATAGTTTTGGGGCCCAAAAGTAAAATAATCACAGAATCACAGAATGGTTGAGGTTGGAAGGAACCTCTGGAGATGATCTAGTCCAATCACCCCTGCTCAAGCAAGGACACCTAGAGCCCATGGCACAGGGTCGCATCCAGGAGGATCCTGAAGATCTCCAAAGAAGGAGACTCTAATAATAATAATAATAATAATAATAATATAAAGATACTCCTGTACACTAGTAGTTCCTGTGCTTTCACTGGGGAACTAAGAGAAGAGTGAATGAAGCAAGTTTGCTGTGTCAGTGCAGCGATTTCTAGGAAGAAATAAAAGCCGTCTATGCTGTTGCGTCTTAAGAGAAACCAGCTGCTTGAATGTTCATAGACAAATGAACATCAGAACACAACAAGGACAAGACTCAATTGTCAGATAAAGTTCAAAGTATCAGTAGATATTCTTATTGTGGGAAAGCCTGAATGGAGAAGTGACCTCTTAGAAAATGAAATCTCCCAAAATAATTGTTTAAAATGAAATACTTTTCTAAGAAATCAGAACTAAAAAGGAAATGCAAAAGAGTTAATTTTCCCTGATAACCTGTCAGAGAGAGGTCTTTTCTAGATTACCACTATAATAGCTGTCTGTTTATTTCTTCACTGATTCCTCCATTCTTTTCTAAGATGGAAAATTGACTTGGAGTAGTTGAAAAATGACAGCCTCAGAAAGTCTGAGAGCAAAATGAAAGCTAGTGGAAAGGGATTTTTGAGCTTTTTAAAAATTTGCTTCGAAACGATGACAAAATTGACTGATTGTCAAAAAAAAAAAAGAATCAATTTTGGCATCCTTTGGAAGAGTGAAAATGACTGTACAATAAAGACACATTAAACACACATGTTTAAGTAAAAGATTATTACATATTTTTAAATAAGAAAAAATAGGTTATAAATTGCAATTAAAAATAATAATAATAAAAAGAATAGCAAATCAGGAGCTGCCATTGTGACCCCATTGAAGTCCATCATTCATTTCTGTGGGACAGGGGTTTCATTCTACTTTTTTCTTCCGAAGTTGCTTAAGTCTTCATACCATGCAGTCTTGCGAACTAATGTATGTTCTAGCAAGGCACTCCTCTATCTCTACCTAAGATTTATCACATAATCTAGATAAATATGAAGCTAAAAAATGAGTTACTCATACGGTAAAATTTCTTTGAGCTATTGAAATATGTCATTATCAAATGGCTACTCCAAAATAATCCAGAATAAAACACTATATAGAGGTGTCTGTTGATAGTAATTATCGCTACTTTATCAATACCTGAAGGATAAGTCAAATCAAAAAGTCAAAGGTGCTCTTGTGCTCTTTTAAAAAAGTACCTTCAGTGTCCTGGAAGACTGTGCTTTTTGTTTGTAGCAATTGCCCTAGTTCCAGTTAAGAGATCTCAGTCTACTCCATGGTTAGACAATCAAACTATAAAATCCGTAGAATTTCCTGCACAAGACTCTTTCCACAAAGCATTAAACTGATAACATGAAAGTATATTATTAGTATTATTACAGTACTATTTAGTATATTTTAAAGCAACTCAGTAAGATTTTGTGCTTGAGTATCCTTTAAAAGGATACTCAAGGGAACAGCAAGGTGAAGGAAACCTGGCAGTGAAACCGAGGTTTGACCGAAGTGACAATTAGTTACTTGTGTGTTTCCTCCTCTGTGCTCTTTGAAATAGTTTCCATGCCTGGCTGAAAGCCAAAATAGCTGTTTGTTTAAATTCATGCCCCCTCCAGCATCCCAGAATTGGTTCTCTGTCAGTCCTCAAGCTGGTTAGGGAAATTAGTCCTTAAACACACTGTTCAAGGTGTACTTACCTGTGGGATTCTGCCTCCTCCAGCTATGCCAGGGATCACATCATGAGAAATGATGATCCTTTTTGCTTTCAAACAGGACTCAAGGACTCGCAAGGTCACCAGTATCTGGAGTTCAGGTTGAGTGCTAGCTGTCACCATGTGTGGGTGAAAAGCATGTCATGCACCAAGAGTTTTTGGACGTATGTGAAACCTTGAGGATGCAAAGGCATTCTTTTGACCTACGTCTACTATGGCAGGGATAACACACTGGCATAATCATGGGCAAATCCTGTTAATTTTCCTGAAATCCCTAGAAATCCCTAGATGTAATTTTCTGGAGTGCTACTTCCAGCTAGTTTAGAGATTTGAATATTTTAATAAATAATGATATTTTAATAAACACTATTTTGTCTTGTTAGCATATGCTCACTAAGCCACTATTTGAAGACCTCTTCACATTTCTGCTTGGGTCGCCGAGATGGAGTTCATCATGCCATTTTGGAGTAGACACCTAGATGTTTTCATAGAATCATAGAATTGTTATTGTTGGAAAAGACCTTTAAGCTCATTGAGTCCAACCATAAACCCTTCAACATCATGCTTACTAAACTATGTCCCTAAGTGCCTCATCTGCACATTTCTTGAACACCACCAGGGATGGTGACTCTACCACTTCCTAACATCTTAATCTGAACCTCCCCTGGCACAACTTGAGGCCATTTCCTCTTGTTCTATCAGTAGTTATTTTGGAGAAGAGATCGACTTCTGTCTCACTACAATCTCCTTTCAGGTAGTTGTAGAGAGAGATAAGATCTCACCTGAGTCTTCTCTTCTTCATACTAAACAATCCCAGCTCTCTCAGCCACTGGGTATTAAAGACTGAGGCAAAGAAGACTTTAAGTACCTCAGGCTTATCCTCATCCTTTGGACAATTCATCCAATAAAGGATGGAGATTCTCCTTGGCACTCCTCTTCTTGTTAATGTGTTTGTAGAAACATTTTTTTGTTGTCTTTCACAATGGCAGCCAGACTGAGTTTCATCTGAGCTTTTGCCTTTCTAATTTCCTCTCTATATACCCTAGTGACATCCTTGCACTCTTCCCGCATTGCCTGCCCCTTCTTCCATAGGTGGTAAACTCTCTTTTCTTCCTGAATGTCAGAGATAGTTCCCTATTCAGCCAGGGCGGTCTTATTCCCCTCCAGCTCGCCTTTCAGTACATGGGACTGGCCTGATCCTTCACCTTTAAGATTTTCTTTTTGAGAAAAGCCCAACCTTCCTGGTCCTCTTTGTTCTTCAGGACTGTCTCCCAAGGGAGTCTCCCAACCAATGTCCTGAACAGTTCAAAGTCTGCCCTCCAGAAGTTTTAAGTTGCTCTAAGTCACATACAAATCAGTGGATATTTCTGGAGGATGGTCATTCCAGTTGTTTTAGAGGGGATGATAATATCTGATTAATTGCATCAGTCTAAAGCTCTGCTTTGAGGCATGTATGTGTGATTTTAGCTATAAGAAACATTAAAAAAATGCAGCGGTATTCCTTAATGGTTAGGCTAGAGAAGCCTCCCATGCTAGTTGCCAAATGATGCTGACAAACTGCTCTAGTCATACACTACTGACTTGAATAAACAATTGTAAAACACATGTTGAAAATTGTGTCCAAGATGCACTACTTCTAAGAAACATTTGGATGCCTGTCTTAATTTTTTTGCATGTTTTTAAAGATGACATAATTTCATCTTTGTTTCCATTATGTAGCTAGGAAAATGAAAGAAAACAAGCTTACAACCTGCTGTCTGCTTTCCTGTCTGACAGCTGCTTTCGGACACAAGCAGGCATTCATTCTTCCCTGCCAGGGGTGCCAGGTTCTTCTAACTGCTTTTTCAGAGGCGACTCCGAATATCCACCCCCGATCCTGTTTTTTGCTACTATGCAAGCTGTCCCTGAGCCGATTCAGATTATCCCTTGCACACTTCCCTCTCTGCCTCTCATTAGGTTTTGAGAAGCAGTTAAAGCATTGAAGGGAAGATGGAAATGGATGGATCTCTTAGCTTTGCCTTCAGTTTGACAACATTGTTCCTGGAGAAGGGTGAAGGGGATGAAGACTACCTGTGCTGTCTTGCACAAATGCTGAGTAACGGGACCTCTTGCTTGCGGCCACTAAGCAATATCTATCTTTAACTGAAATACTAAACAAACTCATGCACCTAATTCTTCTCAAATAAGAAAGGCCTGTTTCTTTCATGTTCATGCCCATTGACCTTAATGAGACTGGAGTGCTCGTCAACCTGAAAACTAGCCTGTTAACTGTAACAAAAGGGTATTTTCAAGAGTACATTAGGTCACAGCTCATCAGCATAAGATCAATAAAAGTGTATGTAATGAGACAATGCAGTGACAATATTTTTTCCCTCTAACTTGAGAAGGGTCGCTAATTAGAGTGGGTTTTCAGACATCACATTTGCTTTGGGAAATAGAGATCCTCAAGATCTAAGCTGAGTCAGAGCATCCCTGTGGTTCTGAAATTTGTTTTTATTAATGGAAACAATGTAATAACATTCAAAGTAGGAATCCTGTTGGACCTGCTACTCTTGAGACTGACAAACAGCAAACATGGAAAATTATGCAACCCACAGTGAAAGCTTAAAATGCTTTCCTGGTTATGGAATATGAGAATATCATAATTTCCAATTTCAGTTTATGGTTTGGAAGAAGAGGCTTTACATTGATGGATGAAAATGCAATTAATCTAAATGAATAAGGATCCAGCAAAACCCGAAGAAGCTTGAAATGAAACCATTTTAGTAAAGCTTCCCAGTTTGTTGTGAGCACGATCCCATCCCTGTTACAGGCTCGCATCCTGATGTTGTCATGATGAGCAGCACCTCATTCCACTAGTTATTCCTTGATGAAGTGAATTAAACTCTTCAGAACAAAAAGCTGTTTGGCACAAGAAAGCTGGTGAAAGGACTGAAATTTCATAGCAACAGGACTGAGAGCTCTGTTTCTGGGGAAGTATGTTGTATGTGTGACCCTCGTGTTGGCCATTAGCAGCACATTTCACTCCTTCATGGTTGAGGAGTAATCCAGACATACTGGTGACTCACTGCGGGCAGGAGTAAAAGAAAAAAAAAAGATGAAGCCGATAATTATGAATCATCCAGTGACTTTAACACTGACTTTAACACTCAAATATTTTAGAGTATTCAGCCAGTTCTATCTTTTTTATGTAACCTCAAAACTTCATGGCTAGTGTAGCTTGAGACACTCTTAAGCAATGAAGGGCAGCCTTACAAAACAAGGTTTGCAAAGGGAAAAATACTTTTCACATCTGTGGAAAAGATTTTTTCCAGTATCAGAAATAATCAAATTAGTGAAGAGGCTTTGAGACTTGTATGGTTTCTGGAGCAGGGCCATCAATGCACTAAGTGCATGTATAATCACCCTTATAGAAGGGTGTATTTCCAGTGAGCACTGCATGTCACTGGCATTGGCTTCCCAGCTTTTAGTAGCCAGGTCTCTGTGTCTCAGCTTTTGGCTCTCCAAGGGACCATACATTGCCCCAAATGTTTCAAATAGCAACTCCTCAGTCAGTCTGGGATGTTGACTTCTTAAAGTTTAATGGATAATGAAAACAGTTCCTTCCTTGGTCAGCAGATTTCAAAAATTATCTATCTGTGCCTTTCAGCTTTTTGTACTCAGACTCTTCTGTTGACACACAGAATGCGCAGGTTTCTTCCTTAGCTCTTGTACTGCCTCATTCTCCCAAAGTGTCCTATGTTACATTCATCAAACCCAGGAAAGAAAGATGTCCTAAAGCTCTATGTGTTCTGTGGTTTGACATCCATCATCTGACTCTATTGTCATCATGAAAGAAAGCCTGGAGCTCAGCAGCAATTGCTCATGCAATTACAAAGGCAGGCTCTGTAAATGGAGTCTCTAGAAGAGACTTGAGGCTACTGTGTCTGCCTACTGTCAGCTGTGTGGTTGTAGGAGAAATAGGAGCGCATGTTCCATCTGCACTCCTGCATGTTCCAGCTAAAGGGCAAGGAGACAAAGCTGCACAAAAATGGTGCATTTAGATCTCCTAAAATAAATCCAGCTTAAGGTAAATATGATAAAGGAACTGGACAGCAAAGATATACCTCATGTGAAAAAAAACAAGGACACTTACCAATGCAGCAAGGCCTCCTCATGTCTGCAGCTGCATTGGGGATTGTTTCCATCTCAACTGTAAGGACTGCAAGCTCTGGCTGGGACCATAAGGTCCAGGGGAGCACCTACCAATCACCCCTGCAGGATGTCCAGGTATCAGGGTGCCCATTTGTTCCTGGAGGACCCTTGAAGGGTATCACGGATACCAAATATCCAGAAAAGAAATGCTGCATCCTGTTCTGCAAAGATCAGGGATCCTATGGCATCCTGGTGAATGTTCTTGATAGCTCAGAAAGGCTGAGACAAGGGAAGGATACGACTCGTTTCCACATAATTTTGGCATCCATTTTCTTAATGGAATTTGGAGGAAAAATACTGACATCCTCAGCTCCCAACCGAACCCATATCAAATCAAGTCTGTTCCAAGAGAACTAATTGAAAGTTCTAACACAAAACTTCCTCTTAGTCTAAGGACTAGCTAGCTACCAACTGTATGTCTATAGATGATTTCTAGACAGATTCCACTAATAATGTTCATCTAGAAGTCTGAAAGAAAGAAATGTACCCAAACAAAAAGAACAAAATTAAAAAAAAAAAAATCATTGCGATACTTTTTTAATGCATTTATTCTTTCATTTTGGCTCCTGTCAAACTAGATTAATCAAGCAACTTTTGAAGCAAGTAGTATAGGCATGAAGAACACAACAAAAGGACAAAAGTTATTAAATGGAAAGAAATTCCTCACCTACAACTTTTTTTTTATTCAGATAAAGCACATGTGTATATGAGTATGCTGCAAGAGAGAGGCGGTATGCAGAAACTTGGTAAAATCATCTAGGTTAAGATGTCTCTGTGCTGAGCAGAGTTGTCCTGATTTCAGAACAAAGACTCAGCCTCTCACATACCCACAATTGCTTTCTAAATAGACACCTCTGGCTCTCTGGAATTTATCAACACATTTGGTGACAAATCATCCCAGTTTCACCATCCCAGATTCTGGGTTCTACCAGGATAAGTGGTTAGAAAATATGAAGACCTGTTGCATGGTCTTTTTGACTCAAATTGTAATGATGTATGTGAGATTCTAGATCTTGAAGGAGCCCAGGTCCCAGGAGAGGATGCTAACCTGACATCAAGATTGAATTGTTTTTATGTGATCAGATTTATGCATGTGTCTTTTTCATTTTGGTAAGAATTTTCTCATTTAAATATTTAAGAGGTTTAAATATTTTACTGAAGAGAAAATTATTAAGAGTTCCAATGATTTCAGGTATAATTAAAAAAACTTGATACAGGTGGCTGTCTGGGTTCCCACTGACTTTGGGGACTGTTGGATTAGATATATTGAAAATTAAACTCTAAATACACCTAAGCAACAGAGAAAATGAGGGGACTTTCCACAGTACGGTCTGTGCTCCAGTACATAAGATCCTAATTAACTAAATTAAAACCTGATACAAAGGAGCAGCGAGACCTCTAGCAAGTGCATAAATGGTCTTTATGAGAGCTCAGTGTATTGCCATACCGTCCTGCATCTAACCACTCCTGGAGACTGGCTCTGGGGTGGACAGGACTACTTCCTTTTCCCATTCTACTTACCAGAACAACCCACTTAAAAGGAAAAACATATTTGTTTACGCAATATCTTTAGTTTTCCATTGCAGAGGTAACAGAGCTTTCTCTAAAGAGAAATAATTATTATCGAAGATAAAGTCTCTAAAATGATTTTCAAGGAAAAATGAAAGTTTTAACATGAAATTGAATATAAAATAAAATGTACATAATAAACTACATGAGACTTAGTAACAGACTCAGAAAAAGCCTATATTTTGTTATATTTTAAGACTCAGTAAATATTTTTGCCTAAGAAGTCATGAAAGACTTGTCTGACTTCCCCTCTGTGTCAATAATAGATCTCTTTAAATTCAGGAATCTTTATGAACAAATCAAGTGTTACTACTTTAAAATGTAAAAAGCCATTTTTGACAACACTAAGTATGAATACCGGTTGAGCTATAGAAAAAGCGGTTTCAAATATACTAACTACAGCTTATGGACTCTGGAAAATGAATTATCCATTGATCTAATTAAGAAAAAAAGGTTTCAACAAATAATTCAGGAAAAAGTAGGGAGAAATTTCTGTTTGAAATATTTAATTTCAGCTTTAATGAAAAAAAAATCCTAATTTAGAAAATTAGCATTAACAAGTCCTGAAATAGATGAAAAAAATCCGTTAGGCCAAACTAACCATATCCAAAGAGAGCCGATTCTCATCTTGCAATCTGCCCTCCAAAGGAGTGGCATGGCCTCCTGGCCATGCATTGCCCTAACAAGAACAAAGGCCTGAGCCCAAGAGCAAAAAGACTTTGCATTACCATTTTCTGTTGGAATTTTGACTTTGTCTTCTTCACCTTTCCAATGCCTCTTTTCTTCTCTGGCAGAAGAAACAAGTCAGGAAAGCCTGACTTGTGTTCGCTTTAGTGGTCCCCAAGCTCAGGAAAGTATCAGTTTGGGTGCTTCCTGCCCCATTCTGCAACTATGCTCATCCTTACTTGCTGCACATTGTCCCTCTCTGAATACAGTGGATTCATTTCTGGCTTCACCTTTACTGTATTTCATGGAAACTTCATTGCCAAGCTCCCTCTTTGGTGGCAGCTTGGCCAAGGATTTGTGCCCAAGAAGGCTATACATCCTCACAGTGGATGTATAGCATAGTGTCATGCTTCAGTCTTACCCATACCTGCGTTTTCCAGTAGGCACCACAGGAGAAGGGCATTAACAGGCATGAAAACATACAAAAAGCAAGCCAACACCTGAGTATATAGAGAACTCTGAAGTGTTTTATTACTATGAAAATATGAAGCAAAATATTTTGGGTTGGAACAATTTAAATCTTCTGTTTTGCAAAAAGTGTAAGTACTTGGATTTTTGGTTGCAGTTTCAAAAAATGAAATATTGAAGTCATGCCTTAGACTGCTTTTTTACCAGCTGAGTACAATAAAATGGAAATGTTCAGCTTTTTTTTTTTTTTTTCCATTTTTATTTCCTCTTTTTCCCTTGTTAACCTTTGAAAAAGAAAGTTAAGAGTGTCCGAGGGAAAAATGAAGGAAAAATAGGAAAGATTGTAGTTTTAAGGTGGGCATGTGGGAAAACTAATATCTGACATTTTTTATTCTACTTTTTTATAGTACAGTAAAGGTCATAAAAGAATAGGGGAATAGAAGAAAAATGAAAAATCCAAAGAAATTCTGCAAAGCAGGTCTTTATAGCTCAGGGGATCTGTATTTTGCTCAGCCCTTAAAAAATTTGACTACCTCGACTGCTAACCTTCTCCACAAAGACACTCGGTTTAAACTTTCCCATAAACTTTGATACCTAAAAAATTTTAACTTCTTACCTCAGAGATCTTGGACAACTAAGAAGTTACATTTGCAAGTTTCAGCGCATCTCAAAAAAATAAGAATTAATGAACTTGCAGACTAACTAGTAATAAAAACTGTTCTGAAAAAATGTTGAATTCTGGCCAGCTGGATTAAAAAAAAAGAGTTTATACAAAACTATTTTACAGGAATAATTCTCCTATAAAATAAGGGAAAACTTCACCTTGTTGAATGCTTTATCTATTAGAATTAACTGGGAGTGGGAGGGAAGAGAGAAGGAGTCTAATTAAACTTTTAATTACTATGTAATCATTTCATATCACTTGATCTTATTCCTTTTTATTATTTCATAAACTATTTCCATCTCTATGACATGCTTGATTATTAAGTACATATTTAACACATATAAAACTAGCTTAGAACAGTGCAAAAAACATGATCCATGAAGCACCCCGTTTCCCAGCAATTTTCAGCCCTAACATCTTCTTCAAGCCTGTGCTTGAAGAAGAAGATCCTTCTGCAAGCTTAAAGAAACACCAGCTTATAGTTTCCCTTTTATTATAATATCTTAACAGAATACCTTCAATACGCAAGGTGCTGGCTGGGTTTGCAAGAGTGCCTTCTTGGGAAGTTGCTATTTAATTCTGCAGATATCTAATACTTAGACCTTTAACTCTTGAGCTAATTTGGGTACACAAGGTTGACTATGCCCAATCATGTCAAGGCCTTCTGTCTTAACATTTATCAGTTGCAACAATGTGCAAAAAGAAAGTTTTCCTTTTGCACCATCTTAACTCTCTTGTCTATTGGGTGCCACGGTGGAACATATAAGTATTGCCAGTGGGGACACTAACAGAGGCTGTTTTCTTGGAAATGGAAACCATGTAATAACATTCAGAAGGGACAATAAAGATGATAAAGAATGGTCAGTATGCAGTAATTGTAGAAATGCAGTAGCTTTTCTAGGAAATATGGATAATTCATATGCACTTGTATTCAAACTACAGTATTTTTAATCTTGGAGTTTACTTCTCATCTTTCTGTTCCTTCATGTGTGCTTTCTATCCCATAGCTTACTTTTTAGTTAGGTTTTTACTTTTTTATTTTTATTTAAAAAAAAAAAACTTTGTTCTGATTGGCTAATTTTTCAAGCGGACATTTTTTTTTCTCTTGTGCCTGTTTTAAGTAATTGTATTTTCAACTGAAAAGGGCTAATCTTTTCTGACCCTTATTTTAATGATGCAATTTATCTTGATCATTTTCAAGTCCAAGAGGTACATTTGTTATAGGAAGGTCTAATTTCAGGAGAGTTGTCCCCACATGGGCCAGTTTTCAGCTCTGGGTAGGTCCTTCTGCTTTGCACAAATCCAGCCTGTTCCTGTCCCCCTCCTGTCTTGCCCGTGCCAGTAGCCTCCATCCCTGGGGCTCTTCTGCTCGTCACCATCCCCACTGCTGCCGTTGCACAAGGGCTAGGGGTACCAGGTCCATGGCTCGATTCCCAAGGCAGAGAGTGTGTCCCTGCCCCTCAGTCTGCCCTGGGCTCCCAGCCATCTTGATCACCTCAGGTTGGCACACAGGGCCAGCTATCCGTGGCCAGCTCTGGCAGGTGGGTAAAAGTATTTGGCACTTCGGAGCAGGTGTGTAGTTCAAGCCCCTTTTTCCAAGAAGGATGCTAAGCTGAGTAGAAACAGGAAGGATGTCTGTGGGAAAGGCTATTTAAATGAAGAGACAGTTTCAGAGCTTCAGCTTTCCAAACATAAGCGTGTCTTTAAGGACCCTGAAGAAACATCCTTTTCTTCCCTCTTAACCTTACGGTAAACCAAAGTGGGAAAAACTATTTGTACAAAATCTTGGCTTTGTCAGGCTGTATTTTGAATTTGAACAAGAGTAGCAGTGATTCATATAGATTGTGGAAGACATTCAGAATATCAATGCAGAAAGGTTGCCACCATGCAAGTGTTAGGCGTATGCTGAAGAAATCCTTCTTCTTGGCCAAGGAAATCTTTCTCCCTGTAAACCTGTGGTGTTCCACAAAATGTGTTCAAATGGCACTACGTAAGAGCTTGATTTAAATGTGGCTGTACTGCCTCTGAAATGATATCTCATACTTCAGCTGGACTATTGCTTGGCTATTGCGTGAACCATGTTAGGTAGTTTCACAACCAAATACCTTGGTTTCCCATTTGTTTCACCTCAGTGGCACTCTTACTAAGCTATTTTTGGCTGGTATCTGTCACGGCTTTCTGTCTGTCTTCTTGTTCTGTGAACTCTATGACCTCAATACAGTCAAAAGTAATGATTCTCATCATTTTTCACGTACTCATTGTGGCTGATCTTAGTAGTGTCGAGTCTCTATAACACATTCTACAGAACAAACCATTCTGCATGCCGTGTCCTGCACACTGTTTCTTTCTGCCAACTGAAAGGAAAAGAGTGTAGCTAAAAAAAATCATCAATAGACTTGCCAACTCTGAAATGGAACATGTTAAAGTGATTTACATGAGGAGATTTGTCTGAACAATGGTCATCTCTGTAAGCACCGATTTGAGCAGTGAAGAAAAATGGGGACTCTTTAAAGCTTGTTATTTTGTATAACGATATTCCATAGGGTTTGGTCATTTTCCACTTCGCTATTTTTGACTTTTTAATGAGATTTAAATGATATTCTGGTCATTTGATCAAAGACTAAGATTTCCCTTAATAGTAAAGGGCAGCTGCAAAATCTCTTTCTTTGCTGAAGTAATACTAAAAGAGTAAGAAACTTCAGGGCTTAGAGTGAGGAATAACATGTATTTTTACCAAAAACATGGTGTAATAACTACATATTAGACAACAATAGACAAAAGAGAGCTATTGAGAAGGTAGAGATTTTCACTGTAACACTTGTGTACACCTTGTGGTCTGTACCCTAACATGAAGAAATAACAACGAATGATTGTATTTACACTCCAGGGTCTCTGGATAAAGAAAACATCTAGAAATTATAGCTTAGTAATTGCACTCTGTGGTTTTATTTCTGTTACGGAGTTTGTACCAAGCTTCTAACCTATTTTAAAATAAATGTAAGCATTATCTATATCTCATAGACTGCTATTCTGGAGACTTCTGTGTTTTAGCTTAAATAAAACTGACAGCAGTGTGTAACCTCAGGACAGATAACTTCCTAGTTTTATTGCTCTTCTCTTGCTGCTATTCCCACATATATCTTGCCTTAAAGAAAAGTATATATATTCTGGCTTTGACTGGCCCCTTAATGAATTGCTTTGCACATTTAATATTTATAATCAATGTTTTAAAGATTGGCTCTGTCAATTACCTTGGGACCGAAGAGAAGAATGATCAGTTACACAGTTAAGCCTCTATTTCCCATATTATTGTCTAATTTGCATGAGCATCTGATAACTCTGAGCCTGCAAGAAATGCTCATACATGCTTGTTGCCCAGTTTGGCCATGGCATACAGAAAGAATAAGTCATATTTTTATAAATATAATTCATGCTATTGTTGCTGAAAAAGCAAAGAGAATATGGAAGGAAGGAAGGAAGGAAGGAAGGAAGGAAGGAAGGAAGGAAGGAAGGAAGGAAGGAAGGAAGGAAGGGAAGGGAAGGGAAGGGAAGGGAAGGGAAGGGAAGGGAAGGGAAGGGAAGGGAAGGGAAGGGAAGGGAAGGGAAGGGAAGGGAAGGGAAGGGAAGGGAAGGGAAGGGAAGGGAAGGGAAGGGAAGGGAAGGGAAGGGAAGGGAAGGGAAGGGAAGGGAAGGGAAGGGAAGGGAAGGGAAGGGAAGGGAAGGGAAGGGAAGGGAAGGGAAGGGAAGGGAAGGGAAGGGAAGGGAAGGGAAGGGAAGGGAAGGGAAGGGAAGGGAAGGGAAGGGAAGGGAAGGGAAGGGAAGGGAAGGGAAGGGAAGGGAAGGGAAGGGAAGGGAAGGGAAGGGAAGGGAAGGGAAGGGAAGGGAAGGGAAGGGAAGGGAAGGGAAGGGAAGGGAAGGGAAGGGAAGGGAAGGGAAGGGAAGGGAAGGGAAGGGAAGGGAAGGGAAAACAGAAACATAACAACTCTGGCTCCCTAACAAGATAGGAGAGGAAAGCAACTGCACATGAAGCAGGGGTTGCTCTCTACTTGCTAAATGCAACTTACTAAATTATCTCTCTTTCTGGTAGAGAGACATATCCGGTCCTATTCAGTATGATGCTCTGGTGTTACTGACAGCAGGAACTGAGTCCTTCCTGCTGATGACAGTTCAGTATGAGGATTGATGTACTGGAGTGGAGTTAGAGAAGAATCATGAACCTAAGGTGTGACCAATTAAGTGGTTTAATCAGTTAATTTTTTAAAGGTGGATAGGCCCAAGAAGAGGAATCTGATAGGAGAAGCAAATGTATGAGATACATTACCTGGAAGCAGAAGTGAGATTAGAAACCATATCCACATGTTTTATGTTGGAACTACCAATATGGACCAATATGGAAGCGGAAGAAATGCCCCCACATAAGTATTCTAGTAGTCCTCCAGGAAAAAAAAAAAAAAAAAAAAAGTATGTCTTGAGGCTGTGTTTCTTAAATATTGTGGAAATTGTTTCATCTTGTGTTGGTGGGTTCATATACAGATTTCAAACAGAAGCTGTATTTCAACCCCTACTTTCAGGAGATTAACATTATTTTCAAATAATCCTAAATAATATGAGAGGTATGCTTCCTCTGTCTTGCTACTGTAAAGAAATATATGTACATTATCTTACAGTTTCAGTTTGTCAATTTTTCCAGCACTTAACTGGCATTCATGTGGAATGTATTTTATTTGAGCCAGGAATTGAGAGAGGTGTAGCTGACAATGTTGTGCATATTTTATAATAATGTATAGGCTGTATTTCATTTGTCATCAGGCAAATAAAACTTCTGGACCTAGATGATTTATTCTTAAAATGTTCTCGATAGCTTGAAATAATGTAGATGGAGTTCTTTATAAAATAGAGTTAGAAGTCTCTGTTTTTAAAATAGAGTTAGAAGAAATCATTTGTTTGCTTTCAAATATATCTTTGCTTCATTAAAAGTACATGAAGTGCAAAGAACAATTAGACAAGCAAGGAAGGGCAAGAAGGGATGAATATAAAAAGAAGTATCAACAAAGGAAGAAGATACAAGTTTTCATTGCTCCTTCTCATTACTTCCTTTCTTTCCCCTCCTCTCTTTTTATCCTTTGGCTTCTTACCTTTTTTTTTTTTAGATTTCTTTTGTTCATCCTGCCATTATGCATATAGTATTCTGCTTCTCATTCTCTATTTCTCAATTTTTATAGCTGTGCTCATTTTTTTCATTAAAAAAAAGACCTCTGTCCTATTGTGTCCCTGGAAAGGCAAGTTCCTTTTCCTGTCTAGTCTTCTCTTTCTCCAGCCCAGTTATCTACTTGTACTGCATGTACCTACAGCCTTTTCTCGTGTGTTAATAGTCTTCTGATACCTGTCAATTCAAATTATAGATTAATACATGATAGTTTTCAGTTTGATTCTTTACTTATCTGCGTTTTTTCTAAGTAAGTTCATGAGTTCAACAACATTAGCCTTTGCCACAGATCTAGATTTGCACTAAGCTTATGCAAAGTTTTCAGTAAAGGCATACACTTTGAGCAGGGGGCTTGAAAGATCTCTCCTAAGTCAAAAGCTAGAGGAAGTTAAGAGAAGAAAACAAAATCAATGCTTTCGAGCTAATGTTATCAAAAGTAACTTACATAAAACTAAGCCTTTCCATTATTTTTTTCTATTAGCTACAAACTTGAGTTGTCTCAGCCTCCAGGCTGTTTGCAACTCTTAAAAGTAAAGCTCGGACATCTCTAAGTGAGCCTTTAAATTTCCTTTGGAGTATGATAGCTAAACAATTTAGGAGAACATTCCTTTTCTGTAACTGATGTTCTGTGATGGATTTTCCCTAAGGTATGTGCTTAGCACAGCAGTAGTGAATATGGACTACAGCACAGCATGCCAAATGGTACAGATTCAGTTTTTAATTTCTGCTGTAACTGAAATTACAGTAATTGGGATGTAATTTCCTTAGCTCTCTAGAGTATAATCTCAAATTCATGTTAGTGTAATAAGAGTGCAGAACCTGTCAGGGTGCCTTTAATACATACTGAAAATAAGCATATATGGGCATAATCTTCCATTGTATAAGATCAGGAATCTGAAAGGTTTTAAAAAAATTGGTCTCTAATGAAAAATAAGATAGATATTAGCAAGTGATGCTAGTAAGGATGTTTACATAATAAAATGTAAAGAATTGTTCATCTAACAATGTGAAAAAAGATCCATTTAATAATATATTTTCCTCTGTATGCCCCCTTGCTGACAGATGGGATTTAATCTCCCCCTTGCTTGGTTTTGCCAGTAGAATTTTTATTTTGGCAAAGTGCAAAAATGATACTTTGGCTCTCTGAAGTCTTGAGGTTTGTGTGTTTCTCTTGGAGTGCTGCAAATCGCAAATACCTCCCAAGAACTATTCAGATTTAGACCAGATTTGAAATCATTATAAAGGTCCTGATATCTTCAACAGGGCTTGAGTGGGAATTCACTAAGAATTTTTTCAAGAGCCTTTCAAATATTAGAATCAGTGAGCTTTATGGCTGGAGTTCTTATAATGGGGGTCAAGACGATGCTAGAGTACTAATGATCAAGAGAAGATGATGTCTGTTAAGATTAGTAGGACCTACACTTAAATTTTGCCAAGATATCCAAACCGGTTAGAAGTGTAAAAAAAAATCAAGTTTATAGCAAACATGACTATAGCAACAAAATTCGTGTGAAGACAAGTTTATTAGCCAAAATTTCTTTGACCAATTATGTCTTCGACTGAAGCACCTAAAACACAAAAGCCAAGCTATTATTATTGTTATGCTTTAATTTGAATGAATGGTACTGGAAATTTTTTTTTCAGTACTGGGAAGTTATCTCAAACACAGAAAAAGCCTAGGTGTAATATTTTCTTTGTCACAACTCTGAAAGTTTCAGAGTGGCCTTGATCAGTGTGAAAATGCTGTACTATCATGGAGGAAAGAAAATCTTCCGTTCCCTCAGCATGATATTTCCGTAGTGGTTCACTATTGTCTCTCTGTTGTGATGTGCTTACTAGGATTTTTGCAGTGTCAAAATATACCTCAGCAAACAATAATGGTACTTATTATAACAAGAATAAACTGAAGCGGAGATGCTTCAGGCCGTTTGCCAAAGTGCTGCTGGTTCCTAATTTTTATGTCAGCATGAGAAAAAAATCTGTTCAGTCAGTTTTATTAAATTCACCTTTTACATATGCCTGAAATCCAGTTGCTCTCAGTTCTGAAACATGATTTTTCTCATGTAGCTACTTAATGATATATCAAGCTCTTACTTGAACAGACTGGATGACTGGACTCTTTCACTGGAAAGTAATTTCTCCAGTCATTTATTCCTTCCCATGAGTTTTATTTGAGTCTTCTCCAGTTCATCAGCACTTGGATCATGAATACGAGGATGCTATCAACCATGCCAGTACCCAGTGCAAAAGAGGGATAACTTCCCTGCTGTTTTTCAGGATCTCACCAGATCTCTTGTTGCACTCCACAATTTCTTCACCACTTCTGACCAAACCACTTCACAATCAGCTGAGGTTGTCCCACAGACTCAATGCAGTTTGCAGAGTAAGTATTTACTATGATGACAGGTTCACCTACATTTTGTTTTCCTGTACTCATCTCTTTAGTTTGCTTGTCTTAAAATACACACCTTCTATTCTATGTAGCAGGCAATCACACTTGCTCTATACCAGAAGCCACTTCTAATTGTTTACTACTCATTGTATAATGATGTTCTGTTAATCATTGCATTCTTGCAAAATCATCAGAAAAACGCCTTTTCATTCCAAAACCTTTTTTTTTCTGGGACTTCCTATTTAGGCAGAAAACACCCTCAATTATAATTTCTGTTTTTTCTTAAGATACATTTTTTGAAGCATCTGCTTAAAAACTGTTTTTTTTTTTGTTATTGTTGTTTTGTTTTGTTTTAACTTACTAATGGTGTGGTGCTAAAGATTCCTTCCCATGTACCTGTGCCCTTTTTTTCTAAGCTAGAACAAATATTGAACATATAACAAATTCTACCAATTTCTATAGTGCTCTGCCAATATAATCACTAATATAATACTATCAAAGAACAGGGAATTCTAGCAGAAGAACAGCTATCAAACACAGGGTCCTCTACAGTTTGTAACTCCTGTATTTTAGCAGTGTGGCATCTCTGTCTGCTCTCTTCCACAGTGTCTGTTTACTTGTGCTGTAATTTCCAAGTTCTGCACAGAAAAATACAGAATATTTGTCTCATTATTACCTATAAGTAGGAGACTCATTTAATTATATGCCTCAAGTACTGTACCAAAATGAAATACTCCCATAACAAGTCCTAAAGGCTAAATATCAACATCTAACACATAATCCCCTGGTACAGGTATTGAGATGAAAACACGTTGCCTTGCAAGTGGCTAACAATTACATTCCATGTTAATTACTTTTTTTTTTCATTTGCAGGAATTAACTAAATCACATTCAACTAAATTAGATTAGAATTCCTATCCTGTGCCATGCTATCAGCTGTCATTGAGCCCAGAATCATTTCCCAGTGTGAGTCTGCTAAAGATACCTTTCTTCAGCCAACCATAGGTCTTTCCATTGCAGCAAATATATAATCTGGTTTATTTAAACCATAATTGTTCACCATGGATTCACGTATAAAAGACAGGCTTGTTTTGTTTGCTCTATTTTGACTTTCATTGCTACAGGAGACTATTGCGGCTTCATCTGCAATTTAGCAGTAGCAAAACTGGCTTTGTTGTGTGGCATAGAGAGACAGTAACTTTTTGTCCTATTTAACTTTTCTATTGAATATTTTTTTTCAGCACAAAAGTTTTTCAGCTGCCTTTGAAAACCAGTCATCTTTAGCCCTAGAGTAGTGAAGATGAAATTAGCAGCTGTTTACTCTCTCTCCTTCATAAATATTTATATTTCCTGTTACCTTATTGTACTTTCTGTGCTGTTTTCTTATGAATTCGCGAGAATTTTAATCAGATAAGACTCAAAAAAAAAAAAAAAAAAGCTTTGGAGTAGATCTTAAAATGTTTGCATTCTTTTATTATTTTTTTTCTGAAGATAGTTGTTCCTCAGGTTTAATTTGGAGCCCATGCCATGTTAGACTCCATGCAAGACTATCTTGAGAGGTTCCTTGTCTTCCGAGGCTTACGAAACAAGGAAAGGGAGGGGAAAGAAGGGTAGGGAAATGGGGACAGCACGTAAGCAGCCACCACCGGCTCAGCTGCAGTTTGGTGGTGGTGTGCGAGCTGAGGGAATGGGATGGGAGGTGCAGGGGCATGGATGGGACAGCCAGGGAGAGAAGGGACAAGGCATCAGTAGCCGGCAAGGCAAGCTGGACTATGGTTTGATTTATCCAGATACCAGGCTAATACAGTGTTGCGCAGTCCCCTCTGATGCCCCGGACAGTGGCCCTGTCCATTGCCAGAAAGGAAGCCGAGGCAGTGCTTAGTGCTCAGGAAATGCTGCTTACCCCAGGTAGAGGTTGTGCAATGGCTTAGCCATCACCTAACAACCCGGTTGCGCGATAATATCAGCTTTCAGCACATGTGATACTGGTCTCACTGTCTGGAAAAACTAGTAAATCTTGAAACACTGTTGTGTGCAGGGGACATTTTGTTGTTGGGATTTTTCCCCTTTCAAATATCCTTTTTTTTTTCTTTTTGTCATTGTCATGCATGTCATTTTGTCATTCGATTGGCTTTTCAGTATCACGCAGGCAAGACAGAGTAATTGGGTGTCAACAGGAACAGCATAAGTGTTGGCTGCGCTGTTGACATTTCTCACAGGACAGGCCCTCTTGTCAATTCAGCTATATCAGGAGTCTCAGGAGTCAAAGATGTTCCTAATAGATCCAATATTGCTTCCAAAGTTGGCCAGTTCCCCTGGTGAGGCAATGGGTGGTGGAGGAGGTCAGGGTTGGTGCTTAGGGCTTTTCTTCCACTGCTTCTGGCTCCTCAGTGCTCCTTTTCTGCAGGCTGCAGCCCCTCAGAGGTGTTACCTTGATGCCACCCTGTGTCACATGCTCTGGGTGTCCCTGCTGGAGCAGGGGGGTTGGACTAGATGAGCTCTAGAGGTCCCTTCCAAACTCAACCATTCAACTCTGTGACTCTGTGTGTGACACCAGCCAGCTATTGCTCATAGCGGATAAGCAGTGATTAGAGCTTTTTCAGGAATAAAATATCTTAAGGTGATAATTTCTGCTTTTCAAAGCATACCATAGTTCTGCTGAACAAACATCACCCTGGCATGTGTACTATTTAATCCTTAATCTAGTTTTTATACCTCCCTTCATCTCTGATAATGAATGCATCAGTGGCTTGTGGGACCTTTCTTAATTGACATGTAGAATAAATATTGACACCTAAAGAGCTTTATTTTTTTCTACAAAAACAAAAAAAAAAACAAAACAAAATAAAACAAAAACAACCCACAGGACTCACCTCCAGAAGGCCACTGCAAAAAAGCATACGCCTCTGTAATTCCACTGCAGAAAAGAGGAGGAATATAAGCAGCAAAATCAGTGATACATACAGCTTTTTCCCAGGCACTTCTTAAAGTTACAGAAATACATGTAGCAAAACAAGATCTGAGACTCTTCTTCCCCACCGACTCACTGAACTCTGTTTCTCCCCCAGCTTTGTTCAGTATAACAAAGACTGCCCTTAGCATTCAAGTTTTTCTCGGAGCAAGCAGATTGTACCACAAAAAATAGAGATTTGGTCAAGTCTTTGATTTAACACAGTGCAAAATACTCTACATAAAGTGGCTGTTCTGTAATCCCTGAGTCTATTTTAACACACGTACAGTTCTGTCTTTCAGTTTTGAAGATCTCAGTGCAAAATTCGGGGTTATTTTTAATACATTTTTTTGGATGAGAAGGGACACCTTAAGGCACCAGTCGACAAAAGGATAAGGACAGGAAAGCAATAATTAGTTCTGGTTTCCAGTGAAAAATATACAAAGTCCATTTGTAAGTGTTGCTGAGCCAAAAAAAAAAAGGGAAGGGAAGGGAAGGGAAGGGAAGGGAAGGGAAGGGAAGGGAAGGGAAGGGAAGGGAAGGGAAGGGAAGGGAAGGGAAGGGAAGGGAAGGGAAGGGAAGGGAAGGGAAGGGAAGGGAAGGGAAGGGAAGGGAAGGGAAGGGAAGGGAAGGGAAGGGAAGGGAAGGGAAGGGAAGGGAAGGGAAGGGAAGGGAAGGGAAGGGAAGGGAAGGGAAGGGAAGGGAAGGGAAGGGAAGGGAAGGGAAGGGAAGGGAAGGGAAGGGAAGGGAAGGAAAGGAAAGGAAAGGGAAAGGAAAGGAAAGGAAAGGAAAGGAAAGGAAAGGAAAGGAAAGGAAAGGAAAGGAAAGGAAAGGAAAGGAAAGGAAAGGAAAGGAAAGGAAAGGAAAGGAAAGGAAAGGAATTTCATATTTCATGAATGGTCTAAATACAAACTCCTTTGTCAATACTGAAACAAAATGTTCCCTGGAATATCTGCAAATTTAGTTGCATTTGGTCTTGTGGGGAGGCTAATGAGTTCAGCTGAGACTCTTGACATGAGAAGAATAGGGGAAGGTCGCCTTGTGTTTCTTGTGTGATCATTCAATTCCATCTCCTGCTGAGAGTAAGGAATGTTCATTTCTTTCTGTGTCATCAACATGAGGACTATTGAAACTAGAGCTTCCTGACTTTTTGAAAAACTGGCAAGTGATGGCTATTGGCCAGGTGAAAAACATAACCAGGAATAACAGTCTTCAGGTGACATATTGCTACTAAGACATTTTGTATCTGAAAGTGTCTCAACTTCCTCATCATTGATTATGAATCACGGGGTGACAAACCAGGATGTTTATGTCATAACTGAATTTATTCAAGTGGTCGTTCTCATTTTTATGTTTTTTCTTTTCCTTATAGCATCTCAGTAATGTTCTTATAGTCAAAACTCCTGATCTCCATCTCAGAGGAATACTGTGTCCACTTTTAAGTACTCCTATGAAAGCCCTCATGGTGAGGACTTTCCAGTGACACATAATTTCCTCCATTTTTCAAATATTTCTAAGAAGATTTAAGCTGAAGTAATCTATTAAAATTAACACATATTACCTGTTATTCATAACAGATCTATTCATTTCAATATTTCTTTTTCTTTTTTCTTTCTTTTAAAAATAATTTTCCACTAAGTTTCTTCTACTATTCACTCATTAGATCTAGGGCAAAAGAAGCCGTAACATCCACTGCAGATTGGAGAAGAGGAGGGAGGCTCTGTCTTTTAATCACGATAATTCTAGGTGCAGCCTAACATGAAATCCCAAAGCACTTGCCCAAAGCTAGCAATGGTGAATTATGCTGGAGCAGGGACTAATTCCTACCTAGAGGTGAGGAAGGGGAGACTTGTTTAACTCAGACCATTTCAATCATTTTTCGCTTGTTCAAGTGTTCTGGTGGCAAAATCAAATAGCAAAGTGGCCCTTGGAAGTATCCTTGGCGCTCACAGGGAATAACAGCAGTGGGTAATAGTCAGAAGGTTGAACAAACCTTGGTAGTTTCTCCACAGCTTCATAGATCTGATGCTGGGCAAGCAGCTTCCAGCCTTCATGTTGCGTGGAGTTTCCACTTACTGCTCTAGTAGGCACAGACTCTGCCTGTGTCTCCATTGCTTTTGGAGGTTGGGCAGAAAAAGTTCATTTCAGACATTATCATTGCATTTAGACACTATCATTTCACTTCAGATATCAATTTAGAAGATTATTTTTATTTTGTGATTTAACATTTTTCCAAAGCTGTCAATAAATAGCAGGGTGTAGTATCAGATCTCAGTTGGTCAGTCACAGCATTTGGAATGATGTGTAGCCAAATACTGCTTTAGGACATACCACTGCTTTTAAATAGGTTGCAGAGCATTTTTTAAATTGAAATAGTAACCAGAAATTTCTGAAGTCGAAATATTTTGACTAGCTAAAAGTTTTGTCCATTTAGTACTGAATGTTTTTGGGTTTTATTTTGTTTTGTTGTTGCACGTTTTCTTCTGACAGGTTCATAGATGTCCAAACTGCCCCGTAGCTTGTGCTACAAAAAGGAATCCCTAATATAACTGTTCTTTAAACTTCTAATACATGGAAGAAGGCAACTGTAGGTTTTCTTCTACAGCATCCGTTTGTACCATATCAAAAAGAAATATTGTGTATAGAGCCGAGAGCTGACCTTGGGGCTAGAAGTTCTGACTTCTTTTCCTGGCCCTGTCTGCAGTGCTTCACTCCTCCATGCCTCAGCTTAACCACTCCGAATAAAAGGACTAAAGGTAAAAACATCTTCTGCAAAATAAACAAGTGAACAGAGGACTTCTTTGAGTTCTTCTGTTGAAAACCACTCTACAGAAAGAAGTATTGTTATTATTATCATCACATCAGCTGGTTCAGTGATTAGGCAGATCCTGCAGTAATCACTTCCTTCCTTGTTTTCTTATCTGAAGAGCAAGGCTGAGGCTGTTTAAAATGCCAATATTATGCAGAGCATACGCTTGCATTCTTGTTTGTCTAGAATGCCATGGTTCTCACATTAAAATTTATGAAGCAAAATTCCAAATAATAATGTCGACAGAGTGGATTTTGTGGGGCACCGACATGGAATGCACTGTATTCCATTATCCTTGCCTTGGATTTGCATTCTTCTGCCACATTGAGCTTCAAAGAAGACACTTTCTTTCATTTTGCTTTTCACAGAAATTATGAATTGATAAATCCACTTAGAAAACAACTGACTGTTGGACTCCAAAAGGATTTACTAGCTATTTAAAATCTTATTAAGAATATTAAGAATATATATTACTCTTTTATTTTGGGTGGTATTATTGGTCAGTCTATTTTTCTCTTTAGTACAACCCTCTCCCTTCTCTGGACCAAATATATGAAACTGATAGGGAACAGCTGCTGTTCAGTCTGTTGTAGTTTTATAACATGTTATCAAACTCTTTGAACTCAGCTGGTAAACAGACGCTCATCAGAGCATGCATGCCAGCAGCTTTTTGTGTCGAAAAGTTAAGAAAGACAATCATTTGGGGGAGAGTCTGTTAAAGCAACACAGATGCTGCATCAGAAGAC
The DNA here is from genome assembly GCF_059628265.1 of Tinamus guttatus. Classification (NCBI taxonomy): domain Eukaryota; kingdom Metazoa; phylum Chordata; class Aves; order Tinamiformes; family Tinamidae; genus Tinamus; species Tinamus guttatus. The sequence goes on from NW_028288619.1 coordinate 1,280,733, forward strand.
TGACTTACATGCAGGGTCCGTAGATTCTGCAAATAGGATGTTCAACCGAAGGTGGATATTCAAGTTTTAGATAAGAGATCTGAAGTAGACTGAAGTCAACTTCCTCTTAGGGATTTACTTTTAACTTTAGCAGTAAAACTTTGAACAAGTTTTCTCATTAAATTCTCTTTTTAAAGTTGCATTTGGAAAATAATTTTTCCTTTTGTTTTACCAGGACATTTCCACGTAAGCACAGAGGTATTATGCAGTGATCCTGAATCTCTGAGGACCTCAGCAAAGGTGATTAATTTATCTTGGTTTATATGGCTATCCATCCCCTGTGACTTTGCACTATGTACGAGTACTTGTGTCTGCAAGGTGGATGATGCTGACATCCCAAGTTGGCTTCTGGAAATACGATACTTATTTTCTGAGTGGTGTGGAATTCTTTTGATTTTGCTACTGAAACAGCTTTGCTCTTTTTAAGGGCTCTGCACGGCTCACAGACCATGGAGAAACTGCAGGTTTACTGGCAGCTCCTAAAACTGCTCCCAACAGCAGCAGCAGAGTAGCTGTCCTTCATGGCTAAAAAGTGGAAACAGCAGGGAGCTCTGGCAAGCTCCTGAAGTCAACTGTGCTTTCTTATGGGTGTCACCCAAAAGCATGAGAATCAGTGTCGTAAGTGCTGACAACTTTCTTAACCCAAAGCTGTGCAGACTCCTTAGCTGGGAGGTGAATATACCCAAGAGGTGTATTGCGCTGTCAGACCCACTTAACACCTGCGAAAAGCCAGTGGTGCTGTTTCTGTACCACAAACGTTATGTGACAAGGCAGTGGGATGACTTACACAATTATGTGACTCCTCTACCACATTTTCCAAGGTGGTAAACCAGGGAGGAACATGTTTTTCACTCAAGATATGGTGTGAAGACATCTGGTTTTCATACAGAGAAAAATAGTTACCATCAGATGTCTGTTCATTAGGTTGAGTGATATTATTTGGTCCCTAGATGACTATCAGTCAAATCGATGTTGGTCACCAGTGGTGTCAGGCTTTCATCTTCAAAGGCAAGAGTTGGAATAAAAATGTTGGCATATAAAACATAAGCAAAGTGCTGTGAGGATGTATCATTTGTATATCAGCCTGTTCAGGATACTGTTGCAAGAATCTAGGAGCATAATTCAACCTGAGCAGCTCCACACTGCAAGATGGAAGAGGTAATCCTTCACCACGCCCCTGCCCTTTGGAGACCAGGAATCCCAACTGCTGCAAAGTCGTGCCTCAAGGAAGCAGTGCACAGGCTGCTTTCTGAATGGATACATAACTAAATGTTTTGGATTACTCCTTATCTGGGTTAATCTGACTTGAAAGAAAATATTTCATTTATTTTCCCAGTGGAAAATTCAAATTGTCTATACAATTGGCAAATTTCCTGCAAATGTTTTCCATTTTTCAGAAACCACATTTTTTTCCTGGAAAAGCTTTCAGATAGGAGATCTCCAGTATGCAGGAAAAAGATTCAGAAAGCTGTAATATCTTATGAAAAAAAACAGTCTTTTGAGTCATATTTGAGTCATATTGTGTTGAATCAGGCCCACTCGCAACAAAATCTAAAATCTGATTAGTAATCCAGTTGTTTGATGAATGTACTAAGCTCTGAAAGGAAAGGTTAAAGGCCTTACTAGCCAGTAATGTCACTTCGTGTTAAAGTGATGGCAAAACATTAATGACAGGAAATGGAAATTTTTCAGCTTGTCCCACTACATCAATCTAATGACCTAGGAAGCAGAAGAAAAGACAGAAACTTGTTTTGGGTAAGTTCAGTTACACAATTACTTACTGAGGTAAGAGGAAGAATCAGCAGAGGAAACTAAGTACTAGTAACCTGGAACCCTAACAGTAGGCACAGGAGGCAGAAAAATAGGAGGCATTTAGCAAATTAAAGAAAGAAACAGAATACTTTTTAGATAATATATTGCAATGATTTTATAATGGCAATAACATTCTTTCTCTGTCCATGATACCATGATACTGAACACAAGACAGGCAAAGCCCTTTCTTCTACCTAGTTATGAACTGCTCATTGTTCCTGCAAATGCGCCAAGAGCTGAGTCCAGATTGAGATGGGCTCATGCGGTGTCAGGTCATGATCTCATTTACTACTGAATGAATAAGAATTGCCTCTAGCTCCTCAGTAGGGTTATATACATTCAGTAACAATGTCAACACTACACTGGAATAAATTACTTACGGAAATCTACAAAGCCCATAAGGGCTATATTTTTGCCTGTTTGTATATCACAGCAATAAATTAGGGACTGCAGCCAGGTAGGGTTTTTTTCCTTTGACTTAAAATGTCATTAAGGGCCAATGATTCATTGTATTTGCATATGGAAAGGGCTTAGATAAGTTCCAGGATTCCGTATGGTAAAATGTGTGTCTTGTCAAATTAAATCAGCTATAAATGTACTGCAAGTAACATGTAAATCTCTTCTTCCTTATTTGCAGAGTTACTTAATCTTTCTTTTCTTTTAGATTTACATTTAATTTGACTTTTTGCACTTCTTTCACCAATGGATAAACACAATTATTCCTGTTTGCTGTCCAAAGCCTTTCAGTTAGCGCAACAATCCCTTAAAGATTATCTTGGTCTAACTATTGACGTAAAATGTGAAAAAATACAGCTACTGACAAAAGTCAAAAGGGTTCATGGAAAGTACATATTTACAGAGACTAACTTTCTTATCGAAAGAAGTGCGTAGCAAAACAGAGGAATATGCAGACACTGAAGTACATGTTGTCTCTAAAGAGGAAAAAAACTCTTTTGTCTTATAAAAATGTGAAGGTGAGAGGCTACACCTTCCACAGAGACTTAAGAGGCATTTTCAAAAACACTTAGCAGTGGGTAAAGCAGGGTGCCGGGACACAATTTCAGGAGAACAGCTGGATTCTGGAAGGAAGGCAGGAATTTCCCTGAAGTTCCCTGGAAAATGGGCTCTTTATGGCAATGACTGTGGCCACATTTCCTACCTCATCATTTCCTAATTCACGCAGGTTCTGTTACAACCACCCTTTTGCATTAGCTCAGGCGTTTTTAACCATGTGCAAAGAGACTCTGCCTGCAAGATGTACACAGCCTAAAAATGTGACACAATTATTTATCGGTACATAAAAGAGAAGTGAGATTTCATGAGCTATCAGGCTAAACATATTCTCCTTCTTTGGAGATTTTCAAAACCTGCCTGGATGTGACCCTGTGACATGTGCTCTAGGTATCCCGCTTGAGCAGGGAGATTAGACTAGATGATCTTTATAGGTCCATTCCTACCTGAACCATTTTGTGATTCCGTGATTCTGTGTTTTTACCAAACCTCATAAGGCTCAGAGGAGGCTTGCTGGCCTCAGGAGGCCTCCAGAGTTCCCTAACATAGATTCTCAGTGTTGCTCAGCCACCATCTCTAAACACCAAAGGACACTGACAGCTTACCTCAGTCTCCTCATAGCCTCTAGCTAGCCCCTCACCAGGTTCCCTGTCTTTTCTTTGTAGGATTTTATACCTTTCCACTTTTTTATTTTCTCTCTTGAATCCTTGAATAATCCTGTCAGCAGTGCTGCCACTGTTTGTAATTCTTTTCCTTCCTTTTCCTTCCTTGTCTCTTGGAGACGTCCTCAAAGCAATTCCTTGGTGGTCTGAATCATGAATTAGGCACCTAGGACATCCTGGAGTTGGGACTGGCAGTCTCAATACACAAGCTCCTGAGAGTGGAGGACACTTACAGTAGGGCTTACAGACAGAAAGGTCTATGGTTTCCCCTCTGACATTAACCCATTTATCTCTGTCTCCATGGCTCCAGTCACAAAGTCCAAGTGCTTAACATGGGGCTTCAGGTCCTGCTGCCAGCATGCCATCTAGGCTGAGACACCCAGGGCAGCACATGCATTCTGCTGTGAACTTCGTCCGGAAATAACATAAGAAGGGAAGATATTACAACGTGTTATCTGAAGTACACAGGCCCTAGTGAGCCTGTTCTTGTTAAGATTGCTAACTACACCCCCAAGCGCTACCTTATCAGCACTAAAGTGGAGGATGTTATGCCCCGATGATGTGCTTTGACATGACCTTCTGTTGACAGTGACTGAAAGCTGAAGTCACTCCTAGATGGCAAGGAGAATGGATTTAGAAAATCTATAAAAATGACCATGCAATCTGACAAGGCTCTGATATTGAAGTTATCCCTTTCTTGGTCCATGTCTTTTCCTATTTTAGCATTATTTCACTGTATCACTCAAAATATGAGCGATAAAATATGATATATGATATGAAATATGATTGCTGTTCAGGCCAGTTCGCATCTGGGTAGTATGGCTACTTTAATGGTCTGCTTGGTCTTTTCCATCATCTCATAGCCACACCTGATTCTGAGGGAAGAATGTCTCGTGACTTCTTTTGGTAAGTATATTTCCTAAATATATGTTTTCTCAAATCAATTAGCTGTCATACTGAACCTACATCTGGATCCAGGATTTAGAATTATTTAAAAAATACACCGTTCCAATGACATTCAAGAAGAAAATGTTCCTTACGTGATTTGTCTTGCATGTGGTTAGATCATGTGTTATACACTGTTACAGTCAGAAAAAAATCTCATGTTACTGAACACAGAATTCAAAACGTAGCAACACAGTGATTCAGGAAAGCACTTTTTAAGTTGCATCAGTAATTCTATGTTTTCGCATGTTATATTTCTTTTGCTTTGTAGAGAACCAGCCATCAACATTTGCTTTTCTTTCATCTCCCCAGTGGCATAGATATAACAGCGTCAAAGGACACAACTCTTCCATATGAATTCTGCAGATCTTGGTGTTGGCTGACAGCTCTGTAGTCTTTGTCAATAGCTTTGACAAACTGTACAGTATTGCAGTGTTCTTGACATTTGGAGGGGAGAAAGGATGGAATTATCAGTTTGTCCTGTCATTCAGTGCCCTTAGCTGTCAGGTAATTGGCCTTTGGAGTCCATGCTCAAAAGCAGGTGAATTATTTAAATATTTTACTGTGACACAGTGCTTTGTAATCAGAACTGACATAATCAAGAATGGTGTTTGTCTAATGGGAAAAGCAGATTTTAATCAGATTGCTTGCTGCCAGGGCATCTGGAGAGTTTTCACTTGTCTGGTTTTTAGTTTCGAGGAGAATACATACAGGGAAGTGCTTTCCAGCAAACTGGTTTCATGAATGTATTTTGATTTGAGATCTTTAGTAGCTTGCGCAGTGGGTAATAATGAGGGAAACAGTTTAAAGTCAGTTCTCCGCTATGGTGATGAGCCTTTTGTTTGGGGACTCAGCAAATACAAATGCTTGCCAAAAACCTTTGAAGTGATTCTGGGAGGCTTTTCACCACTTCACACTGTCACAAGGAAAGCAGAGTCCTGGCACAGCACTGTAGTGGTCATTTGGGGTGTTGTATTGCTTGTTGAAAAAAGGAAAAAATAACTCAATGTTTTGTGGCAGCATCAAAATCTGCCAATACTTAGGCCCATTGGGCAACCTGGAGAAGCAGTAATTTTTAATTGGGCACTTAGAGTTTTGTCTCTCAAATTCCTCTGGCAAGACAGGGTTTGTGCACTGTGAAGCCTGTCAAAGGGAGGGCATCTCCTCAGACTAATGAGGCACTTAAACTGTGTGTGCATTTGTGTTTGTGTGTGTGTACGTATATCTTTTCCCCTGAGACATTTAATAAGACGGTAACAGCTGCATTCCAGTTTAGTCCTGCTGAATTATCAGATCTGTCATCAGTATCCTAGACTACACAGGTTAGTAGAGTCTGTTTGTGGCTGATAAGGCATTTTTTAGGATGTTACCTTAAATGATTGGTATTTGTCAGAGTATAGAGACATTTTAGGACAAGGGAGAAGGTGAGCATGCCTTTATTGCTAATTATGTTTTGATTGCTTTGAGAATTTTCTGGCTGCTCTGTGCCATATTTGTGTGAACTGCATTACATTACACAGCAGTGAAAAGACAGGCCAGCCCTGTTTTCAAGTTACATACAACTTTTGGCACGAGATGACGGTATTAGCCCTTAAAACCATATTGTTCAGAGGGCACATCAGCAGGCCCACTGTCTGCTGCTGGCACGGCAGCCTGGCACGCAGATGACGCCATCCATCCCCTGCCTGCAGCTAAGGATAAGTGGCACAAAGAAGGAAAGCTTAAGCAAGGGGTCAGAGTGATTCACCAATGGGATTAGCAACACAGAGAGCTGCATGCTCTTCCACAGGCTTTTGTTTCACATGGAGCTGAGAGTGCATGATTTCCACTAGATATCATGAAGCAATGCAAGCTCACATTGGAGCACCAGGGTGGCCTGAGGCACAGCCTCACTCCTGGAGGCAGCTGGGGGGACTGTTCTCAGGCCATCTTGGAAAGAGGGTCAGGGGCTACAGGAGGGAGGTGCTAGGGCTGAACGCTGGCTGCAATTGCAGCACCTCTGCAAGCTGTTCTCAGTGAAAAGGGACTTTAGTTTTTACTGTGCCTTAAGTGTATACATGTGATTTTCTTCTCTACAAATGTTAAGTGCCCAAGTCAGTTTCATTCAATCCTGGCAGAAGAAGAGAAATCTTGGCAGTAACTGGATATCATGAGAAAGACTCTCTGGGCACACAGGAGAAACGTTGTCAGTGTCCTCATTAAGGGAAATGATCTAGCAGATGTGTGCTTCTGGGCATCAACCAGCAGAGAATCCAATAACTGGGCTCTAATCTATAAGAAACACTGGCCTGCTTTGAGAAACCTGGACTTACATTTCCTGTCTTTTTACCAGGTGCCATTGTCAGAACTTTAGTTTTGGTCTCAGAGAGTTGTGCTATACATACCTTATGTATGAGGGAACATTGCTGCCAACTCTTTCCTACAGATTATAGTGAGGCACCTGTTCAGTCTTCCCCTTAGGGAGAAGTGCTATGGCCATTCCTAATTCTCTGTGTCAGCACTTTGCATTCAATAGGTGAAATGTAGAGCCAACCAAGTGAGACCCACAGCAAAGAAGGGATCCTGAAAAAGAAGGTGAAATCAAGCAAAAAGGCAACGTGCAGAGCTGGATTTCTTGACAAACTTTACACAGACAGGGAAGCAATAGAAGCAAATATTCCATCTGCATTCAAAGTTTACAAATCTAAGCATAGATTTAAAAAAAAAAAAAGACAGAAGCTTTCTTTCCTATCTCATGGGGCAGAGGAAAGGTGAGAAGTGAATGAAATATGATTGCCAGGAATAATATCAAAAGCATGGGAACAACAGATGTAAACTCTGACCCAAGACAAATTAAGCCTTAAAAAGAGACTCTGTGAACCAGAGGTGGAACCAAAGCATGTTTCAGAGCACAGAGTTGAGATATTACATGTAACATTAGAAATACTTTCAAATTCACTAGCTGAAGGACAGAATTGATTGCTGTACTTGTGATTTCAGCATGCAAGAATTATTATGAAGAAAAACAAATTCATTCTCTAGCAATGCTTTTGAAAAACAGGGACAGATGAACTACCTGGGGAAAGGATTAAATTCTTGGCAGACACTTGAGCAGAGAGGTAACTAACACTACATGAAATCCAAGAACTGATCCAGAGGCTGCTTACCATTCCAGTGCAGGATTCACTGTCCAGGAGGCATGATGCAGAAGGGAATAAAGAAAGCAAAAAAAGAATATAGCATATATGCAGTGGTGAAAAGGCCCTGGAAGGGAGAAGCCTCTTATTTATCCTGACACTAAGCCAAGAAGAAAAAAGCAAAAGGACTATACATGCATAAGGTACAGACATTTAACAAGATGAGGGCACCTGCAGTATGACTAGAGTCACAGTGTGACTTGGTCCTGAGGGTCTTTCTGTACATACACTGGGCAGTATTCTGTCTTCCTTTCTATTTGATTATTTTTTCTTCTTTTTTTTTTTCTTTTTTTTTTCTCTCTTTACTATAGCTAGAGGCATTTTTTTTTCTTCCCCATCACTCCCAATATACAAAAGCATTTTTTCTTTTAAACTGCTTTTCTGTTCTGCGCATCTCTCTCTGCTCTAAGGTCCTGATCAGAAACTCACTGAAGTGTGAGCGTGTTCTCCAGTTCAGACTCATGTACAGCACGCATGGCTGACAGAAAAACGCACTCAAGCATATATCTGTCTGGACAGGGAGTTTAGATCCTTCTTGATCAGTTCAGCGGCGTCAGGGCTCAAGCCTCAGCATGGCAATATGGTTGTCTGTAAATTTAATTGTAGTGCTGTCTTCAGCATAGCTTTGCTCTAGGTGACATTCTCACAGTTCTCAGGGACCATCGCTAAAACAGAATTTAGCTACTCTGTTGGTAAGAAGACTTATAAGGCTTATATGAGCTTCGATGCTCATATGGCTGGATTTTACCAGCTGGCCTCAGGGGCAGAGAACTAGACTTGGTGCTGCTTGATTTCCTAGAAGAGATGTAACCAGAGAGAGCAATCACACTGACACAGCATGTTAGCATCTGACTCTGGGCAGGCAAGCCTCAGAGGGGTTGGCTTGCTAAACCACTGTTCAGCTGCAAATGCTCCCAAAAGAGCTCTTCCTGAACACAGTCTACAAGCCTGGTAACTGAGCAGCATCCAAACTCATCAGCTCCCATTTGGAGTAGGCCTTCAAGAGCAGAGTGATTAGTAAATGTGGATCTGCTCTTTACCTCGCCATTTAAGATGCATAGGGAAAAAAGAAAAGGAAGAACCATAACATACCATCATCTTATTAACCAATAGCCTGAACCTAGATACAAAGAGAGAGAGAGAGAGAGAGAGAAAAGAAGCACTTGGACACTTCATTTTTATTTTATTTTATTTTATTTTTTTCTGAAGAGGGACCACTGCCACTGATTTTGCCCCTGGTGCAGGGGTGATGGGTGGGCTGAGAGCCCTCCATCATTAGTGGCACCACTCAGGGTTCTCATCTCTGTCTGTGTCTTGGCAGGCAGATGACATAGGACAAGTTCTCAAAACACGTCATTTCAGTAATGGAAACCAAGCTGTGTATTTGAAACAAAATGTTTCTTCTTAGTTCTGGAGGAGAGAATGGATATTTGTAAGCTTATAAAACACAGTAACTTGCCATGAAGCCTATGAAAAATAATTTTTCTTTCCTTGAAAACAGTCTCTTGATTCCTGTCTTTTAGAAGAAAAACCTTTGCCAATGTTTGGAAGTTAACTTTTAGTTTGTTTTTGAAGATAAAAATATTTCTGAAAAGGACTATAAACAGAAGACAAATGTTATTAAAAAAAAAATGAAATTGCATTACCTTGGAATTGTTTATAAACCTCTCCTAAACAATTGCAGAGTTGAAATAAGGATAAAAATCATCTCAGTTCATTTCAGACCACTAAGCTCATGTTGCCCAAGACTGCAGTGCTCTACAGAATTCGTTTCACATTGTTTTCCACCTTTAGCAGTTCACTCTCCAAAACTGGCTCCACATTTTGCAGATTAGGAATGCTGCACATTTAGAAATGTTTATACTGTTAGCTCAGTTTATTTCTGTGATTATAAAAATCTCTAAAATCAAAGCATTAAGAATTTGCAAGCAATAGCTACTCCTACAATAACCTGTTAAAGGTGTGTGCCACTGTTCACTCGACTGACACTTCTGTGGGTTTTAGAAATGGCCCGAGTGGCTTGGGGGTGGTCGCCGTGCCGTCCCTGAACCAGGTCGCTGCAGCTGTTTGAACTGCAACAGGCCATTTGCAAAGGACGTGGTTTTTGGTGTTAGTTAGAGTTAGATGCAATTTGCCACACATGAGAAGGCCGTTTAAATTCATTGTCTCTGATGATAATGGCAGTTGCAGAGAAAGGTGTCTTTCAGCAGGAAAATGTATCCAGCAAGCATTTGCAAAGACTTACTATTCATCTACCTTTGTATCTCTGCTGAATACATTCTCTGAGTCAAAGGAGTCTTTGAAAAATTGACCTGGTAGGCTGGGAGCACATTTTTAGACTGTAAATGTACAAAGCCTTTTGGTAATTGGTGGTATCTGATTGATCCTTTAAAATTGATACTATTTATAAAGTTTATATATATTAATTTTGCCAAGTGCATATTTCAGAGTGTGTGTGTAGTTCTTGAGAAAGCTTATAACATTTTCTTGCTTCTTTGGCAGCCATTTTCCATTCCCCCTATCATATCTACCAACATCTGTAGAGTTTTATATCAGCAGAGAACTGATTCTTCCCTATTATTCTTTTGAAAGTCTTTGACTTTACAGCCGGTGATATTTTAGCCTGTATATAATCATTGGAACTGAAACTAAGTCTTGACTGGTTACTCTGATAAGTGACATCTCAGGGCTTTCACACCCAAAGTGTGTCTGAAACCTCAGGCTACCACCTCCCACAGCACTGTCATAGCAAAATGGATCTCCATAAATCAGTATTAGCAGAGCAGGGTAATAACAAGAACTGTAAAAATTAGGGCTGCTCATAAGTTCAAAATGGATGATAAATCTATCACACAGCCACATATGCCCTCCCTAATTAGTATCTCCTTCCTGAGTGTTCTCCAGACAACATATTCATCCAGCGGAGAAAGTTGAAAAGATGAGTAAGGATTGCCCGCAAGAGCAAGAAATCCTTAGTGCCTTCAACACAGGCTCTAACTAGGGCCAGAAAAGTTCATGGACAGATCACAAACTGGGATGTGTTTGCTAATGAATTTTCATTCAGTGAGATTTCGGGAGGCGTTAGGGATGGTGAGTTAACCAGGATAAATGAGCGGATCCTGATACTGGAAGATAGCTACTCTATAATTTCTTTTGAATCTCTTCTGCTTTAGTTAATGTCTTACTGAATTTTAGGGAACTAGTCACAAAAAACAAGAGTAGAATATTTAGATTCACTAGTAAAAAGGCATCAATTAAGAAGCGAAAGTTATTTCTAACAGAGTAAGATTTTTGGTCTAGTTTAATCTATATAAGTAAAAGTTTAATCTATATAAGTAATCTATATAAGTAAAAAGCTTGAGGTTGGATACATACATTAGACAGTATCCCAAAATTTGTGGCAGATTTTTTAGTCCGTGGGGAAACTTAGCAACAGAGGAGTAAATTTAGCCCTTAGGGGGAAAAAGGTCTTTGTCTTTTGTTGTATCACTTATTCTTTATACAGTGGAAAGTGCTGGGCAAGCATAACTATTACTGTTGTAAATAGCACTGCCTATAATTATAGTATTAGATATTCCCCCTGTAAAATAATTCTTTTTTCCCCCCCCCTTTTTTTTTTCTTTTTCTTTCATTTTCTTTCCTTTATTTTTTGCATACAGAAATGTGCTAGGGACTTTTGTATGCTAGGGAAATTTATTTTAACTCCTCGAAGAAAAAAACATAGCCTGTTTCACTGAAAAGGTCCCTTTAATGAAAAATTCTGTTTCTTATATCTAGATAATCTGATAAACACATACTCTGGTAGCTGAAAAGTCATGGTGCACTGTAATGAAGGTGAGTTTGCTGAGTAAAGATCCTAGATTACTGGCAGATAGCCAAATTGTTCAGGCTTTGCAGCGAAATTTCTGGTAGTTCTCTCATTAAAATTTATTTTTATCTAATGTCATTGAAAACATTTTGTAGACTGCAAAATGCTTCTTTCACTTGCTAGTCAAGGTCTAAGTAATAGTCCCATTTTTAGTACACACTATACAGTTCAGCAGTTGCATCCTGGAACATTGTTTAATTTTTCTGAGGAAAATTTGTATTTTGGATGAAGTATGTCAGTGAACTGCTATTCAACTGTTAATGTTAACAGATTTTTAGCAAAACAAATAAAAAGAAGGAAGTCATATATTGATTGACAACTTACTTTTCACTTTCCATCTGCATTCACAAAAATGTGACAGAAATAAAAAAGGGAAAATCCAGTTAATTACAAGGGAAAAGAAAAAAAAAAAAAAAGACAAACTAGGGTTTTGTAACCAGCTCAGTCTGAATCTCTTTTCTATCATATCAAGAAAATGTGAAAAGGACTTGTAGGTAGATGCAGTATGTTTCAGAGGAGGAAATCATGATGAAGATGATGGTTTAGGTGCATGTCTTTCTGAGCTCTCCTTGTCTTAGGTTGATGAATTGAACTGAGCTGTCCCTCTCACAGTCAGATGTGACAATCCTCAGCATTGCCTTACTGTTTCACTTGGCCTCCAAAATCAAATGAAGGTACAGATATGGAATCTAATTCATCCAAATTATCAGCATAAATTGGATAGAGAAAGAAGGAAAGATTTCTCAGTACACAATAGTTCTAGTTAGTAACATTTTATAAAGCTCAACTCTGAGGCAGAATCCTTGCTTTGGGATATTAATTTTCCACCAGCTTCACCATGGTCACATGCTTACGTTCTCCATTGTCTTGTAGGTTTATGTTTTTGTTCTTTCTCTAAAATAGTTCTTAAAATACTTCTCTAAAACATTTCTTTAAAGCTTTAATAATTAGGTCAGGTTGCAAAATGAAGTCTAGTGTGATGTTTGTCATGTATACAAATTTCCGATTAACTCAACTCTTTCACAGAAGTGCCAAGATAAGGATAAATAGCCTTGTCCTAAGTTTAAATAAAGAAGATCAACCTGGGGGTGGACAATGAGCAAGTTGAGAGTTTATAAGTAAGGATTAGAGGGCAGGCTAATGTGGGAGACACTGCGGTAAGCGTTTGCTACAGGCCACCTGATCAGGACAAGGAAGTTGATGAGGCCTTCTACAGACAGCTGGATGTAGCCTCACGGTCTCAGGCCCTGGTTCTCATAGGAGACTTCAACCACCCTGACATCGACTGGAAAGACAACACAGCCAGGCACAAACAGTCCTGGAGGTTTCTGCAGAGCATTGATGATAACTTTTTAACACAGATTGTGGAGGATCCAACGAGGAGAGCTGGGCTACTGGACCTCACACTAACAAATAGAGAGGGACTTGTTGGAGATGTGAACATGGGGAGTAGCCTCAGCTGCACTGATGATGAGCTGGTTGAGTTTAGAATCCAACAACGAGGAAGCAGGGCTGTAAGTAGCCTTGCAACCATGGACTTCAGGAGGGCCAACTTTGGCCTCTTGAGAGACCTCCTCAGAAGAATCCCGTGGGCTAGGACTCTAGAAAGAAGGGGTGTCCAAGAGAGCTGGTCAGTATTCAAGCAGCACTTCCTCCTAAGGGTGCATGCCTTTAAGAAGTCAGGCAGGGGGGACAGGATGCCTGCATGGATGAGCAAGATGCTCCTGGCAAAACTCAAACAGAAAAAGGCACTTTACAGGAAGTGGAAAAAAGGACAGTCTCCTTGGGAGGAATATAGGAATGTTGTCAGGGAATGCAGGGATGTGACGAGGAAAGCCAAGGCACAATTGGAATTAAATCTGGCAAGAGATGTTAAAAATAACAAGAAGAGATTTTTCAAATACATCAATGGTAAAAGGAAGATTAGGTAAAACGTGGGTCCGCTAGTGAACAGCATGGGTGCCCTGGTTACTAAAGACACTGGAACAGCAGAGTTACTGAATGCCTTCTTCGCTTCAGTGTTTACCAAGGGCAGCCCTCTGGAATCCCAGACCCTACAGACAAGAGAAGATGCCTGAAGAGAGGAAGACTTGCCCTGGGTAGAGGAAGATTGGGTCAGAGAGCACCTAGGGAAACTTGACATCCACAAATCCATGGGCCCTGATGGGATGTACCCAAGAATGCTGCAGGAGCTGATGGATGCTATTGCTCAGCCGCTCTCCATCATGTTTGAAAGGTCCTGGAGAACAGGGGAGGTGCCAGAAGACTGGAAGAAAGCCAATGTCATGCCAATCTTCAAAAAAGGCAAGAAGGAGGACCCAGGCAACTACAGGCCAGGCAACCTCATCTCCATCCCTGGAAGAGTGATGGAACAGCTCATCCTGGCTGCTGTGTCCAAACATGTGGATGATAAGGAGGTGCTCAGGAGTAGTCAGCATGGATTCACAAAGGGGAAATCATGCTTGACTAACCTGATAGCCTTCTATGATAGAATGACTAGGTGGGTAGATAAGGAGAGAGTGTTGTACGTTATGCCCCTGGATTTCACCAAGACTTTTGACACCGTCCCTCACAGCATCCTCCTGGGCAAGCTCTGGAAGTGCAGGTTAGATGAGTGGACACTGAGGTGGATTGAGAACTGGCTGGATGGCAGAGCCCAGAGAGTGGTGATCAGCGGTGCCGAGTCTAGTTGGAGGCCTGTAGCTAGTGTGGTCCCCCAGGGGTCAGTCCTCAGTCCAGTCCTGTTTGATTTATTCATCAATGACCTGGATGAAGGCACAGAGTGCTCCCTCAGCAAGTTTGCTGATGATACCAAACTGGGAGGAGTAACTGATACCCCAGAGGGCTGTGCTGCCATCCAGAGGGACCTGGACAGACTGGACAACTGGGCGGTGAAAAAACCTCATGAAATTCAACAAGGCCAAGTGCAAGGTCCTGCACCTGGGGAGGAATAACCCTAGACACCAGTACAGGCTGGGGACCGACCTTCTGGAGAGCAGCTCTGTAGAGGAAGACCTGGGTGTCATGGTGGACGACAAGTTGACCATGAGGCAGCAGTGTGCTCTCTGGCCAAGAAGGCCGATGGAATCCTGGGCTGCATTAAGAAGAGCATCTCCAGCAGGTCGAGGGAGGTGATCCTGCCCCTCTACTCAGCCCTGGTGAGGCCGCATCTAGAGTATTGTGTCCAGTTCTGGGCCCCACAGGACATGAGGGATGTGGAGCTTCTGGAGAGAGTCCAGCGCAGGGCTATGGGGATGATCAGGGGCCTGGAACATCTGCCCTATGAGGAGAGGCTGAAGGAGCTGGGCCTGTTCAGCCTGGAGAAGAGCAGGTTCAGAGGGCATCTGATCAGTGCCTATAAGTACCTCAAGGGAGGGAGTAAAGAGGATGGTGCTGGCTTCTTTTCGGTGGTGGCCACTGACAGAACTAGACGTAATGGCCACAAACTGAAACACCAAAAGTTCCACAGGAACTTAAGGAAAAATTTCATAATAGTGAGGGTGATGGAGCACTGGAACAAGAGAGGTTGTGGAGTCTCCTTGTCTGGAGACCTTCAAAACCCGCTTAGACGCAGTCCTGTGCCATGTGCTCTAGGTGTCCTTGCATGTGTGGGAGGGTTGGACTAGATGATCTCTAGAGGTCCCTTCCAACATTAATGATTCTATGATTCTATGACATATTGACTATGTCTGCAGTATAAGACTGGAGAGGAACTAAGCATAATCTTAGTTACTAGCTTGCTCTTGTCAAGATTATTTGAAATGTTGCGTAGTTTTTGGCGCAGAGTTGGACCATGCCAATAACCACTCTTTCAGAGAATATCCAGGCCTGATTTGCAGGATGGCATAGCCCAGGGACTATTCTCTTTGGTAGTCTGGATACCCTGTTTTGGGATAAAGCACATTTTTCCTTCTATGAGCCAGACAATGCCAGACTCTGCACTGTTCTGAAGGCCAGAGAATGGGACTCAGCTCTATTTACTAGTATAGACTCCCTCTGGCTTTTGACCGCACTGATAAAGCAGAAAACAGACTTGGAAATGCTTGAAGAGGTCCCATAGGCTCAGTTAGAGTCTTTTTAGGGGGTGTCGTGCCTAGATTACCCTTCTTTTAAGCAGACCAGTGACATCCAAAAGAAAATTCATCCCAATATACAAGCTCAAGGCAGGACAGGAGCCCAGGTGTAGGAGATATACACTTTCCTTGTGAGATCTGACTTTTGACATTACATTCCAGTCATTTTTATGAACTTGATAAAGAATAAAAATAACCAGCTGGGAAGAAAGCTAATGACAAGGAGCTTCTCAAATCTGAAGCTGTAGCGATAAAACTAGACAAGCTATAGCAGTAAAAACTAATAAGTTTGTCCTATAAAGTCTCTGTACTTATATGAAACTTTTCAAAGGTTTTCACAAACTATCATTACTCGTCTGTACTTGGTACACAACACTGAGTGCTTGAAAACTTGCTTGCTTATTTTTTTCTAGTTAGGAACAATTTCTCTTGAAAATTTGGCAGTTTCATGGCACAACCTGATGAATTATGGCATGAAACTAGTCACTGGCATGGGAGAGAGAAGCAACCTATATAAATCACTACCTTATATGAAATCATCAGATCAGCAAAGAATTTTATGTCCAAGAAAACAGGCTAGTTAAGTCTTTGTGGGAACAGAGTGCAGGGTTTGTTATTTTTTTTTCAGGGATAGTGTGAGTTATGGGGTTTTTTTTCCATTAGTAGTGCTCAGGAGGTTTCATCCTTGTGCCTTCACTGTGCTATGCAAATGGAGGAAGCAGATGACACAGCTAGGTTGAAGCTGAGGATGTTCATAGACTCATTGATTTTAAAGCCACAGCTGGCTGTGAATTTAAAATTGCTGCCTACCTGTTAAAAACATAGTTTGCTTTCTGGTGAAATTCTCTGATTTTTAATGAAATGAAAGAATGCTTGGCACAGGCTTCTGAGACTAAAGTCAGTAGTTGGCCATTTTCCTGGCTAAGAGATTGTTTCCCCATTTTCACCAAACCAGCCTGCCAAAAAAATGTGTTGAAGAGAAAGTGTAGTAATTGCAGATGTTACAGAATCTGGCCAAAATCTCAAAAGTTTAGGAGTATCTTTCCAGGTTGGTATCTCGGAAGCGAAGGCATCAGAAACTTTTCTTAATAGAATTTTCATTTCTTAAAACATGACTTTTTTGACAAATTCTTCACTTGGAAAGCAAAAAATGGGCTTTGCTCTGCTGTCATTTCTATGCCCACATTGAGTTACAATCTCACCACATTTTCTTGGTAGTTAAATTTCGTAGTTATGAATCACTCTCAGGCATCCCAGAGAAGATGTGTTGGAATCATCTTCCCACATGGAAGAACTGCAAACTACTGATTTTAGTCCCTTGCCCTTGTTATATTACACAGCAAGCAATGGGATGAAATTTTTGCTAGAAAAGCTTTTGGTGGATAATTACTTCAACAGATGAAGAAAAACAGATTAAAGCTTACACCATTCTAATGGATAGAATCACAGAATGCTTAAGGTTGGAAGGCACCTCTAGAGGTCATCTAGTCCAACCCCCCTGCACACGCAGGGTCACGTAGAGCACGTGGCACAGGACTGCATCCAAGAGGGTATAGACACAGAAGAGTCACAGAAATGTTGAAAACAGTAACATAACATATTTTTGACTGTAACATAATTGTTTTTTTCCCATTGGGTTTTCATGCATACTTCCATCAAGCTAATTAGTTTGTTCTCAGTTAATCCAGTGTCAATGAAAGATGAATGACTGAAAATCTAGCTAAAAATGGGGAATAAATTTGGAAACCATTGGTCAGGTCCTATAGACAAGGTTGATCTAAGTAGGGATTAAAAAGGAGAAGAAAAGCCCTGCAGTTGGGATAGTCTTGTGCAGTGTGTACAAAAAATATTCCTTTGGCTTCTTAAAATATATATGCTTTGTCACGATGTAAACAACTTCCGCTGACATGAGTCAGTAAAGAATCAGGCATATGAACGCTATCTGCTGCACTTCTAATCTTCTTATGTGCTACAAATCTCCCCATTGAATGTTTGGAAACAATTTTAAGATGCTATCAATACCATATGTTATTTCAAATAACTTTACGGAAATCTAAGGAAGTAGCGAACTGTGTTTTAGAGCAAAACAAACAAACAAAAAGATTAAGTGATCTAACTTCTGCAGAGCAAGCAAAGGGAAGGGCACAGTGATAAGTTTTGGAACAAGGACCCATTTCTCAGTAGAGTGTCACCTACTATTACTTAGAATATTATCTGCAGCTTTCTGTTGCTAACATATGTGCAGAGGGTCCACACCAGCATTTTCTACTTCTACATGAAAATGTTTAGCTGTAAATATATCAGAACTAGTGAGCTCAGGTGAACTGCACAAGAGATCTCCCTTTAGATACAAGTCTACTTCTAAGAGAATATTTGTTTACTACACTATACTTGATCTTAGCCAAAAGGCCGAGAAGTGATTTGTTTAATCCCTTCCTTTGTTTAATTCCCTCCCAAGCCACTCCTTCACAGCTGATTGGCAGCTTGTGTAACTACCTGTTTAGAAATTGTTTCTATTTTTTCCTAATTTGTGAATGGAAGGTGAATTAAAAATGAACTATTCTTTGAATTACTTTTTCTTATGAAGCGTACACAAAAGGCTTTTGTTTATGGCAGTGGAAAACCCAGAAATCTAGCAGTTCTGTAGCACATTTATGCTCATTTTCATCTTGGTAAAAGAGGATTGTCAGAAGACTAAGCAATAAATTTTAGGCTTTGTTCTGGGCTCTTCCTGTCAGCAGACTGCATCCCTCTTTTTTAAAGGGTATTAATTGCAAAAAAAAAAAAAGTTGCACTAATGATCTGAAAACACTGTAGTGCAGAAAATCTGCACTACAAAAAGACTTTGGAAGTACTTACTGTACACTATAATGTGTTTTTGAAATACCTTCTCCAAGGAGAAAATGATGTGCTCTGAGGATAAAACAATAAGGTGAAGGTTTTGTTTTAATAATCACACATTCCACCACACCAATGGGGCTTTTTGTAACTCAGTGAAAATGTCCAGAATTTTAGTATCAGAGGAAAATATTGCTGCGCTTTCCTAATGAGATCTCTTAAGAGTGATGGTTGGGGAAGGAATACATTTCTCCATCTTGAATTGAAAAAAAAATGTGTGGCTTTTTTCGTTGATTGCTTTAAGAAAGATGCAAGCCAGACCTGTAGTGACCTTCCTTTAAACAGGCTGCTTTTTATATCCTCTGTACTTTCAGTCTATCTTTAGCATATCCCTTTTTCAATTGCTTTCAGACTATGTTTGCCTGCTGAACAGCAAGAACATATTTGCCTGTATGAGTGACTATGCAGAGCTCTCCCATATGAAAGTTATAATCTTTTCTGGAGAGTGAAAATGTGGATCCAAGGGAAGAATTAGAGTGCAGGATCAGGCAGTCGCCTGCTAGGGTTGCCAGTTGAACATCATTTGAAATGTATACTAGATCATATTCTCCCATATACATCACTTCTCCTTTTCTTTCACTTAACAATTTTTAACCAGAGACCTGAGCACTCACTTACATAAGATCCAAACCAACATAGAGGAAATAGCCTCTGACAGTCATTTTGGAACTACAACAGGAATGGAAAGGAAGTGGTTCAGTGGGACACTTTTATGCTAATAAGTATCAATTCCCTGAAATAAGATTTCTTGGTTTGTGGTTAGATGGCAGCCATACTAAGAATTTGGAAAATACCATCTTTAAAAAGATAATAGGGTAAATGAGCGTAATATAGTTCATCATGTACAATCTGTAAAAGCACGGAGAGTTAGTTAGCACAGCAATTCCTTACGCATGTAGATAATAAAACAAACATTGTGAAACAGTTTATATGAACTAGAAATGTACTAAGCAAGCGAGTGGATGTTAGCCTTTGCAAGGTTGTGAGTTCAATATCTGATGGACAATATTTAGTAGTATTTATTCTAAATTCTTCAGACTTTAAAGATCAAGAACAAGATTTCTTACTGTGCATATATTTTCCCCTCTCATACAACACTGCCTTCTGTTGTAAGAATATGGTACTTGTGATTCCACAGTGCTTAATGTTTTAAATGGAATATCATCAGGCCCTTTTAAGACCAATCCTTTCTCCTATTGCCTTTCTCCTAAGAGTTAGTAGCTATTTGCTGTCGCAGTCGTGGCGGCTGCAGTCCCTGACAATTTGCAGTTCAGGAGGCATGCACCACACTACTGTTCTTTTGTCTTCAATAATTATGGCCAAAGAGCAAAGCTATCTCGATGAAATGCCTGTTAGATGGGTTAGTTCCATTCGGCCTTTCAGTCTTTGGCTTTCTCCTTGTATAAACATGTGGAGCATCCACGTTTTATTTACATCCCCATCTGCACAAATGCTCTAGTGAAATCTGGAATCCAAAGCTCTGAATACAACCCTTGGAAGGAGTAGATTTCCATTGCATATTATTGTGAGAGAGAACGAAACAAGACAGGTGGGCACAGCAGTAGACACGCGCAAGCCATCCTGGCTGTTGCTTCTGTTGTTGCCAACATGGACTGGGTAGGTAGTCTCCCTGGCAGCTTTACCCTGGTGTACTCCATGTACCATGAAGTCTCACTTGCAATCACTGGACACAGCAAGGTGAGTGAGTTTTTAAAATGCTTGAGCAAGAGCCAAATACTGCAGCTCAATAAAACCTTGGCAACCTTCTCTGAAGACAGATTGCATTGCTTCATCTAAAAAGTAATGACAAGACCAGTACATTAACTCAGTGTAGAGAGAAGAACTGTCTTCAATTCTTTTAATTTGTTAAGGTACCTCAAAAACAAGCTTTCCACCAATAGCATATTCAGAGGCACTATTAGAACTGGGGCCAGACTCAGTCTAACTGGTTGCTCCCACCATGAGGCCCTAATCTGAAGAGCACCATGGCACCAGGACATTTAAATTGTCTGAAGAGATAGAATAGCTAGGGATTAATGTAGCACAGCTTCTTTTCTTGGTCTCAGTACTGCCAAGCTTGGGACTCTGTTAAATGCTGCTGAAATGATACGGCCTCAGAAACCTCGAGGTGTCTTCCAAATTTTGTATAGGGTGTTGCGTTCATTGGCAAGGAGAACAGTTACTTTGAGACTGTCATAAATTTGATTTTTTTATATATATAATTTTTTTATCTATTCCATACATCAAATCCACAGTTTGTGGGAGAGAGAAAAAAAAAAAAAAAAGAAAGAAAAAGGGGAATCAGGGAGAGCAAGGACAGTTATTTTAGGCTGAGGTAATGACACATAATGAAATTACCATCTGCTGCTACCTCCAGTGAATTGGCCATTCTGTGAGCAGTTAAGTATTTACTGTTTATTGTTCACTTTCCTCAACAGCTGATTTAAAAAATATTGCTTTCCAAAATGGCTCAACCAAATGAAAACAAGACTTGTTTGAAAAAATTTCTATTAAGAGGCTTGTCATTTGTATAATAAAGTTTTGACCTGCATTGCAAGATTGTATGTGTACTTGTGACAGAGAACAGGTAATTTTAAAATGTTCATTTCACTGAAATGTTCCTATATTGCTATCAATTAAAACAGCTCACCTTCTACAGACTAAATAATCCTTAGGAACATAGTTAAAGATGTAATGAGCGCTTTAGAGATTCACCTCACAAATTTGAAGGTTGCTGTACTGATGAAATCAGGAGAGAAATTCAAAATAGAAAACCATTTCTTCCATGCACCCAGAAGGAATAGATTATGGAAAGACAAGACAAAATAATCACAAAGTCAAAAAGCAAAAGGACAATCTGATGGAGAAATGAGAAGAAGAGTCTCAGCCTGGACCCAGAGACAGGCAGAAGCTGAAGTGAGAGGAAAGGAACAGAACAGATATGAATAATTTAGAAATAGAAGATCTCCCCAGTCGTTGTGGATAGTTAGATAGTCTTCCACTAAAGAGAAAGTTGGAAATGATGACCTTGTCACTCTTCCTGTGTTTCTGAAGCATTACTTTTTAATGAGGTGAACGCATAGTTTTCTATGTCTAGATTCATGGTTACTTTACTATCATTCTATTGATAGTAGTTGATTCTTAATTCTTCTCAAGTCCACAAGCATCTGAGTCCCTTCTCTTCTGCATGATAACCAGAATATGGTTCTCATCGCCATCTCCTGGCAGCGACATATTTCTCCCACTGTGTACTGCAGTTCAATGCAAGTGATTCTCCCAAAGTGCATTCTGTCTTTGGAAGAGTATTTGTTCACTAGTTACGCAAATGATTTATTTTGTACATCTGGACTCTACTGATTTGAAATATTTAGCATAAAGACATACATTGATCTCAGTGTGCATTGAAAGAAAATCTGTATGTTGAGATTCATCATGAAGCTTAAATTCTGGAGGACTGTGATTTCTTTTCAGGTCATTCTTCATTTTTAGCGTTATTTTAATCCATCACTTGCACACCTTTATTTTTTGGAATCATCCTTTACAGCAGCTTTTAAAAATGGGTATTACATTTGGGAACCTTTTGGATCTAATCTGGATGCAAGTGTGAACTTTAGTGTTTGATGCAGAATGCACTCAAACCAAAGGACATCCTTCATGAGTTTTGAACTACAACCAAAACTCAGCTTAAGAAGCTGTGCATTGTTTCCATATATCATCGTTTATCAGATAAAGAGCTAAGAAAGCATGCAAAATTTGAGAACAATTTTTGGTCTTCATGCAGAGCAAATCATTTTAAAACTAAAAACACTTCCTGTGTAAAGAAAAAGCATGATCTGAGTTCCAAAAGGGCAGGAATTGAATTACGTAGGAGATAGATAAACTCCATAATATGTTTAAAACATAAACCTTAATATCAACCTTAGAAATTTAAATACATCTTACTGAAATTGGAATCCCACAAGTAGTAGTATTTTGAGACAATTCTTGTTCTTCAAAACCTAAATGGGCACATGAAATCAGGATATACTACATCCTAGTTCACCATTAAGAAAACTTCCTCTCTTTCATATGTGACTGAGAAAATAAAATTAGCATTATGAAAACCACATTTCTCATGAAGTACATTTGGCCTCATAACCATCTGATAGTTATTTTCAAATAAGTCTGGAAAGAGTAGATAACCAGAACGGACTACCCAGCACATTACATATTGCCCCAAGTGTGATTTACTTCAAATTTGATTTTATCAGTTTGACTACTCTTTATGGTTCCTATACAGATTAAAGAGATAAATCCTGTATGCTAAAAGATTTTGAGTTCTCTGGTTTTCTTTCTGGACCTTACCATTTTTTTTCCTATGTGTTTACTGTGGTTTAATTTGTGTTCTTCTCCATGATGAGGTAAGGACTTATTTGTAAATCTTCCTTCCAGTGGAGCCTAATAATGTTCTGGGCTGAACTCAGGTGATTTTCAGTTCCTAAAATACTTTTGTCATGATACTAACAAATCAAATGATTAATAATCTACAAATGACTAATGCAGCTTTACACTAGTGTTTGTCTGTATATGCTATATCAGAATTCATCCTGAAGTCTTGTATAACATGTCACAGAGATTAACTGAGGTTGTTGTACAATTGTGGACAGCTTCTCTGGTAAGTGATTGAATTTTTAAGTATTTTTTGCTTCATTTTCTAGAGCCTAAATCTCTGCTTTCTCACTAAGATGTATTTTTAAGGGAAATGTAAGAGGTATTCACTTTCTGACTTCAGCTCCTGGCTAGTGAGATTAGGGCAGAGCCAACTGTTAAAGAGTTTTTTTTTTTGTTTGCCACTCTGAATAGTCACTTCAGAGTCACCGAAGAAAGGCCAAAATTCACCTAGTAACCAAACTGAAAATAAAGTTCCTTTTTTTTTTTTTCCCTGAAAAAAATACAGGAGAATATCAGTCCCCACTTTGTTATTTGCTGTAGATCTGGAGATGATCTTGTCTAACCTTGCTGCTCCAGAAGGATCGCTGAAAGCAGATTACCCAGGACTATGCCTAGACCACATTTGAGTATCTCCAAGGATACAAGGATAGAGAATCCATAAATGCTCTAGTCAAACTATTGCAGTGCTCAAAAACCACCACAAAAAAAAAAAAAAAAAAAAAAAAAAGAATACTTTGTGGTTCAATCTGTGCCCATGGCCTTTCATCCTTTCACCTGGTATTTCACTGTGGTGAGAGGAAACTGCTGCATAACAGGTTTTGTGGATTATGGCCTCACCTGATGCACACAGTGATAAAATCGAGCAGAAAGATCCCCTGACAAGTATGTATAAACACTTGATTTATTATATTTACTGAAAGTTCTTCATTTTTCCCTTCTAGGCTAATACTTTCATTTCCTTTTTTTGTTTTTTGTTTTTTGTTTTTGTTTTCTCTTATATCCTTATGCTGACTATCTTCTGTTTTCCTCCCTTTGCATCCCACCCAGCTGTCCTCCCTGCAACCTTTCGTGCCGTCTATATTTCATCCATGACGCTTATCCACCTTTTCCTGAATTGTGCCAGTGGACCATCAGGGCAGAACCAAAACCAGTGAGGGGAAAGTCACCTGATTTCAATTTTCATACTAGGCCAACTTTCCAGCTATTCTGACCTGGCAAAAACAATCATTTTGAATTAAAAGATACTTGCAGACTTGCAAACTAAATGCAGATGCTACAGCTACAGACATGAAGCTACTCAGGACCTTCAGAGAAGTGAATTGCTTAGCATGGCTCTAGCTAGCAGATGAACTGGCTATTTTTTTTCCAAATTTAAGGGTTTTTTTTGGGGGGTGGGGGGAGGTGGGATACAGGCGAAGGAGGAATATTCCTGATCCTAGAGTAACTCTCAGACAGGCACCAGGTTCTGCTTCAATGACCACTAAAGAAACATCTTTCATAGAAGACATTACTTTATATACAGAAGAAGAATATATATAGAAAATATATTTTTTTTCTAATTCATTGTAGACGAACTTTTTTCAGATTTTTTTTTTCTGGAATTTTCTGCAAAGAGATTTCAGCTATTCAAACTCTCAGTGATATCCATCCATGTTCAAATATCCTTCATGTTCAAATGGAATACCTTGTGCTTCAGTATATGCTCTTTGCTTCTTGTCTTTTCATAGGGCGTTACAGAGAAGAGCCTAGCTCTATCATCTTCTTTACACTCCCCCATCAGATAGTTGTAGACATATGAGGCTTTTCTTCCCCAGTCTAAAAGGTCACAGATTTCTCAGCTTTTCCACATGAGTCAGATGCTCCAGTCTCTTACCATTTTCATAACCCCTGACTGAAAAAAAAAAAAACTGCTTTTTGTCCAGCTTATCGCAGGATCCTGTTAATGCTGCAGCCAAGCCTGCCCCTGCTTTTCAATCCCTGATCAATTCTTCCTTGTCTGTGAGTCCCAGCAGAGCACTTCTCCTTGTCAACTCATTGATCAACAGTATTATGAAGTTTTTACATAAATAGTTAAACAACTCAATAGAGAAATAATCTCTCATGTTCATAAAGTTTCTCTTCCTCTGTGTCCTAAATCTAAAACCAAAGTGCTAACATACAAAAGTTGAAAAAACAAAAAAGCAAGCAGACAGAGCAAAAGTTCAAAAGCTGGGCCTCTCTCAGAAGACTAAGAACACATTTTTACTTGAAAAAAAAGCAAAAGGAATGTTATCTTTCTGTATGAAACCATCTCTCATACAAAGTAGCTTATAAGAAGCACAAGCTAGTATGTTTTGAGATGAAAAGAAAAAGATAAAAGGAGCTATTCAATATGCTATACAAAACAGATGCACCATATGCCAGATCTTTACCTGGTATGAAACTCAGTACTACCTTAATTTATACTGAAATATGTTAAGTCAGTGTGTACCATGTGGGCATCACCTGTAGTCATGCACTCGTAAGACTGTAAGCACTACTTATAGGCATATTCATACATAATCAAAATTTTCTTTTTCCAGCTGCTTAAACATACTCTTTCACTTCTCCCTCCTCTTATTCTTGATGTATATCTTATTAGACGTATCTTGTAAACTGCTAAAGTACCCAGTCTTTTATACCATTTACATTTTCACGTTCTCCTTACACTCATTTGGTACATACTAGAACTAACTAATTTATATATAATAATTGAATACAGCTAATCTAATAATTAAATACAAGTAATCTTGTGTTCACAGAATATTTACACATCAGGCCATTCTTCCTTGGGTTTTTCATTTCTTTTTGCATTCATGTAATTACATGATCATCATTTTTTGTTTCACTTTGGATTGATCATGAGAAATTCACTGAAAGCATCCAGCGTCCAATTTGAGATGCCAACATTAAGTATTTGAAATTCAAGATCTTTTATTCATTAGGATGACATGCATCATGTAGTATTGATTTGTGCTTCCTGAATGAACAAAAACAAAATCATTTCTGATGCAAGTACTTACATGGGAAAATTTACAGTGACCTGCTTATAAATACTGTGAAATTCATGCCCAATCAATGCTAAATGAGTCAACCTGATAAAAAATCAATATGAAAGGATTCTAGGACCACAGTTGTAACAATTGTCTTTATGGGCTTTAGGTGCTATTTGTAGAAGCTGATGGTCTTTATTTCCTTTGAGTATTTCTAGTCTTTTATTGTGTTTTGGTCATTTCTTAGCAGAGTTATAACCATTTTCATCGTTTTAAACTATCTCGTTAAGATGATTCAGTCACTCCCTAACTAGCTTTTTTTTTTTTTTTTTTTTTTTTTTTCCTGCCACTAGTATGATCTTTACTGTGGAATGACTGAAGGGGAAGCAAAGCTAACATATGTGTTCAGGACTTAGAGGTTAGCATTAGCAAACCTAACTTAATTTTATATATATGTATATATATATATATATATGACTTAAAGGAGACTAGATAAATGGGATTAAACTTCTGTGTGGAAGTTTTCTCAATCATAATTAAAATGAATTATTTTACTCCATGTTGGAAAGAAACTAAGTTAAGCTGAATTGTGGTGGAATTTTATAATTCTGAGAAGAGTTACACGGAGAATTAACAGCATTATACAAATTAATTTTAAATTCCTTCTTAATTAATTTTCATCAACTTTCCTGAGAAATCCTGAATAAGAAACCCCAGTCCCCAGCTTCTTTAATCTTGGAACAGGAGTAATGCACAAAATCACGGAGGAAGCTAGGATGTGAATTGCCATCAGCTACAGTCGGTGTCAACCTCTTGTGCTGTCAGATAAGTCTCCTTGCAACTGAAGTAGAGCTAATGTGCTGTCAGGTTAACATGTGCTAACTTATTTGTCTCTGCATGCTTTTGGACTCTGCTCAGTAAATGGAAAAAGAGCTATGCAGATTGTCTCACTGCAAGAGGATTTGCTACTTGTCAATACTTTTGCTTGTAACAGAGTTTCTGTAGCAAGCTCGTGAGCAGCAGCATGGGTTACCCAGCCTGTGGGTTAGGTGACTGGATAGTCAGCAGATGGATATGCTTTGCAATTCCGAAACAGCTGTTTGTTAGGAGTCTTTTAACCACAGGAAAGTAGCCCAAAGGTATTATGTCACGTAGATGCCATTGCAAAATGAATCGTCAGATTTTGCTAATGAACATTTTCAAAGTGTAAATACCTATTTTTCTATTTTTTTTCAACAGCTGATAATAACAGTGCCAGGGTATCACATGCTGCCAAAGCAGCATCAAAATAAAATTTTAACTCTAGCAGATGAAGTGTGAAAGGATCATCTGTCCATACAAGCACACCGTAGAAAGTCAAATCTGTATTTGTATTTCAAGCCATGAACAAATCGGTCTGCATTCGAGACAGCAAGACACTTTTCTGGGGGGGGGAAAAAAAAATAGAAAAAGAAAGAAAGAAAGAAAGAAAGAAAGAAAGAAAGAAAGAAAGAAAGAAAGAAAGAAAGAAAGAAAGAAAGAAAGAAAGAAAGAAAGAAAGAAAGAAAGAAAGGAAGAAAGGAAGAAAGGAAGAAAGGAAGAAAGAAAGAAAGAAAGAAAGAAAGAAAGAAAGAAAGAAAGAAAGAAAGAAAGAAAGAAAGAAAGAAAGAAAGAAAGAAAGAAAGAAAGAAAGAAAGAAAGAAAGAAAGAAAGAAAGAAAGAAAGAAAGAAAGAAAGAAAGAAAGAAAGAAAGAAAAGAAAGAAAGAAAAGGGAAAAAAAAGTAAAACTTTTGGCTTGCAAGAAGTTAGCCTTAGCTACGGGTCTGCAAACATGTTAATGGCTGTAGCTCCAGAAACTATATAGATCTCTCTTTCGTCTCACTAAATATTCCCATGCCCTCCTTCAAAAAATAAATAAATAATTTGGGGACCTAATTTTTATTATTCTTTACAAAATATTTCATACTAATCTTCTCAGCACATCTTGTCTTTACCCTTTAATAAGGCAAACTGTTTGATCATGCAACTCAGATCTCGTGTTGAGCAGCAAAGCAGAGAAATGGTGTGAACAAGATACGCAGAATCAGAGCTACAATCAGGAAGACTTGTGCAGATGGACAATGCTGTTATCATACCAGGCATGTCAGGAAGCTTTATCCTTTCTAATGCATGGTATCTCATCCACTAACTCTGAATGTCTGAAATTCTGCCACTTCAAAGAGGACAAACTGGAGGTGATGAATGGTTTCAATAGCATGAGAGTTGCAATGAATATAGAGGCAGTGGCCATTATGGCATGAGGAAATGATGTCAAAATGGCACAAAATGGCACAAGTTAGGAGAACGGATCACTCGATGGCTTCAGGAGAAAAAGAAACAGCAGGCAGGGGTGACTTTATTCTATCAGTGAGTAGAAAAAGAACACAAATGGAATGATTATAGAATACAGGCAGGGGTGACTTTATTCTATCAGTGAGTAGAAAAAGAACACAAATGGAATGATTATAGAATACAAAAAAATAAGGCAGTAATTTAAAATTTTGAATTGGTCTTCTGAAGGCAAACATGGCCTCTGTTGCTTGCTGGTGACTACACTCACTGGCTTTCATGCAGTCAAAGGAGTCTCATGTTTGCTCTGACCCTGCAGACTAGACTAATTGACACTCAGCCACACCACGGCTGGAAGTAAGAGATTTCATGGACTAGGTCACATAATGCTTGCTGATATTTCAGAACAGGTTAACTATTTTCTTTAACAGAACACCAGAAAGCTTGGGATATCTCACCCTAACAAGAAGATTAGTTCAAACAAAACAACTGGGAAAGTGGAAGAATGGTGAACGCTGAAAACTATTGATACTAAAGATGATGGTGGCACTGGTACTTTCTAGTTTTTTCACAGTCAAGTATAAATTATGAGACATATTCAATGTCTAAAATAGGCAATTGAGTATCATGCCAGTCAGGAAACAACCCTTGCCACATTTTCTGTTGCCCAGGCACCACTCTGGAAGTCTGATGTTGGTAGTTTCCAAAACCAAGTGCTGCTTGATTTCAAACTTAATTTTGATGCTCCACATCAACTGATTCCTGTCCACCAGTTGGGCTATCATATTCTCTTTCTAAATAGAACAGAACTGTTGCAGCTGGAAGAAGAGGTAGGAAAACCTGAAAATGAAGCTTATGGTGAAAGACAGGAAGACCAGGGGAAGTATTGCTGTTCTCATGATATTAAGGCAGAGTCTGTTCACACTAGTTTTCAAGACACCATGTTGGGCTCCCTGACAACTAGAATGACAGATGAAAGGGGTTCACTCATACCTACACCCACATACACACAAGAGGTTTTATATGTGTATTTCCACCCTATGGGATACTGCTTCACTGGGGTTTTGTTTTTTTCAGGATTTGGTTGAACATTAGAGATGGAAGCTGCATTTTTGGCCTGTTCTGGCTATGACAAAGCCTTTGTGTTATTACCAAGACATTATTTCCTGGATGACGGTCACATCTTGGTATGTCATGATTTCAGGTTTTATCCTGTCATCTGATGTTCGTTCTGGTTTGCAGATGTTAAAAAAAAAAATGCCTCAACTGTCAATAATAAAAAGAAAGAAAGAGAGAGAAAGAAAGATTTGGTTGCAATTTGATGCCTCTTTCCTTCTGTTTCTTTCTGAAAACAAATCAAAAGATGATCTGGCATTGCTAATGCAGTTTGCTCATTTAGTTCCTCAAAGTAAAAGTGCTGTGTGAGATCATTATCAAGGCAGGAGCTATATACAGCTATTTTTAATTATTGGGCCTATATTTACATTATCTCCTGCAGGTGATATCTGAATTTCTTTTCTTCCTTTTTTTTTCTTTTTTTTTTCTCATGAAGTCCAACTCACTGTGCAAGTCATTTCATAGTCTTTTGCATGCCTTTCTGTGTCCGATGTGTAGATATCTGTGTTCAGTAATCTCAGAGTTCATAGTGGTGCTCTGAATTTAAATATCTTGTCAGATATCAGAAATGTACTGATGATTGTCCTGACAAGCCTTGTTGTCTTAGCACCCATACCCATAAGGCAGCCCTGCTTCCTCTTCCCTGGGAGGACAAAAAAGGCCAGAAGTGGTTGCCTTTGTATTCATCTGACCAAGTGTTTTATCATAGGGTGGTATCATGACTTTGAAAAGTTCTCTTTGGCAACTGATCTTAGTATTGTTGTCTATACTTTCCTGGTAACTAGTGAAATGCAGATGTCTTATCAACTTCATCCCGTTTGAAGCTTCATGGCGGGCGGCTCACTTTTTTTTTTTAATAGAAATCATCCAATAGTATTCTAGATATGATTTTTGCAAAGTTCAAGAGCATTACTGTGCCACTGTGATTGCTACTCCATGGATTTTTGTATATTCACTTAAGTGTATCAATGATAGTGGCATTCAGTTTTCCAAGTGTTGAGGAAAAAATTATTTACTTGTCTTTGCCATATTGTGTTTCTGTTTTGAAATACAAAGGGTATTTCCCCTTCTTCATTACTTTAATTGCTTTTCAAATTTGCTAAAGAATGGGACTAAAGCTATTCTGCAAGCTCCATCACTTGTTTTTAAACTCTTTACTACTTACTTGCCAATATTGGATGTTGTGTTTAGAAGACCAGTGAAATGTTGCTAATATCCTTCAAGAATCTCTTTTCAGTAAGTAGTGTGGAGCCATGGGCATAATATTGAAGAGTTGTAAGGACTTTCCAGTACATTCTTTAGTCTTCTAAAGTCATTCTTTATGATCAACATTATATTTTTTCCAAACTCAGTGTTTAGATCCTTCATGTCTGATTGTTTGTTCTTATCCTATGCTCAGGAAAACTGTTATACTTGTAGTAATAGACCAGTAATAGACTGGCAGTAATTTAATGAAGTAGTTCATATTTTTAGTAAATAATTGTCATATTTTAGTAGTATTTGTGCTATACTGTAGCATATCCATAGCTACTGTTTAAAGATTTAAAAGTCATGTGTTTTGATACCTGCAATAATGTACAAGGAGCATGCTCAAGGTAACTCCATATCCAGGTCTGCTACTGCTTGATACTTGGAGTCATTTTCACATCTCGTTATTAAGAAATCAAAGAAAATGGTGATAAAGACAAACTGATGCTCACATACCACTTCCTGGTGCCATACCAGGGACACCAGGTTGACAAAATACTTCCAGCTCTGTTGAAACTCCTGCAATATTCTGTTTGTCTGCTGTTAAGCAGTGATATAATGACTCCATATGAGGCAGTGCTAGGAGTGGCCTTCTTGTTTATGCAGCTGGCAATGACTAAAGAATAAGCACATGAGCACACAGGCATCTAAGCACATTTTCTCATTTCTTAGTAATTGTATTTGTAATCACAAAAATGGATCCTCAGATAATGCGAAGCCAAAAGTAATGAGGTACCAAAGAAGAACGGATACATGCATACTGTAAACAGAAAGCATGCGTATATACATACACATACATAAAATGTATATCTTGTATTGGTAATACAATCTTTGTCTGCATATCTGATGTCTGTAGAGGAATATCTATTTTGCTCATGGCCCATTCTTGACGCTATGGCCACAACTCTCTCCAATCAGTTGCTATTTAGCTTGACACAAAGTGTACTGCTATTCCATTAAGAAATTACTGTTAAAAAATTGAGTTCTGACAGCAGAAATAAATAGCTCTCCAGATGTGATCTTTTTACCAAATTCACAAGGCAGCAGATTATTTTAAAATCCTTTTTCCCATCTTCCCCCTTTCTGGAGAAAGCAAAGTGCTTCCCAGTAGGTCTGCACAAATAGCCACATTGCCAGCAAATCACATTCTCAATGCTAGCATTGAGCTGCAGTATTCTCTCACGTGCTTCTGTGCTAATTATGAATGTTGTTGGGCATTTACCTGTTTCTGCAGACTTTTCAGTGGAAAAAATCCAGCATGATGGATGTGTAAACTATGAATACCAGCAAACTTTCATGCAGAAGTAGTTCCCTTGGGCTTTCTTTTGTATGTTGGTGGCATGCCTGTGTGAGATAACTGGCAGCCTGGACTATTGATAGATAATAATTCTCTTTGGCCTTCTAGTAATTGCTGTGTCTGGTTTTGCTTGCAAAGCCTTTGTAGATTGCAACATTTCCCTCTGTTGGAGAAACCACTGAAGTCTGAGTCACTTCCGCAGAGCGAGGGAGAGCCCCAGAAGGGGCCAAGTCTGTCTCCTTTCCACCACTTAATCTGCAAAAGAGTGCCAGTGCTGCTGCCATCACTCAGAAATGCTTTGGCAGATTTGCTCTCAGTGGCCTTTGTGCTTGAGGCAGTATCTCCAAATCTGGAGTCATGTTAATTTAAGATATTAGGTGATGGATAAAAAAACATGTAAGATAGATAAACTACATATAATTTCCAGAGAAGATGGGGATATCTGTGACAGTACACAGCTCCTGTGAAATTCCCTAGCTGCTCAAAAGAAGATGATTTTTGTCATTATCTTTTTTTTTTTTTTTTTTGGTCATCTTTTTGTCTTTTTGTCATCTCTTACTATTTTTAACATCTTTTATGATGATTTAATATACATGAAAGGATGACTTTTGTGATGCTTCTTTGTGATGAAGAGGTTGTACTGGGGACTTCATGGTTCCCTTCATGAGTAAGTCTGAGTGTAAGAAGTGTGCACGCTCTGTTGGTATGAACAGGAGGGGAGAAAAGCACAGCAACATCAGCAACATCAGTTACAGACAGTTGTAAATATTTCAGTAGTTGTATTTTGGTAGGAGTTATGCTTAAAAAGGAAGGCCTCTGGCTCAGAAATGAAAAAGGAAAGAAACTAGCCTAGAACACAATTTCCCTAGGTTGCATATTTCCTATTATCTCCTTTTATCCCTTCTTTTTCCCTGGTTCCTTGAGAAAATTAAGGTCCTTAAAATGACTTGTGATTTTTCATTCTCAATTTGGGATGTCCAGATTATCATTGGTAGAATTTCTAAATTAAATCTGTGTGGGTCAGAAAGAAAGAATTGTTGGATTGGGAGATTCAAACTTTGAAGTTTCAGTGAAATTGGAAGAAAAATGGTTTCATAATATATATCTGGATGAAATATATAATTTTCTTTAGGATTTACAATTTTAATTTTGGATTGTCTCTCTGTTTCTAAAATATGAGGCACAAAAAACTGAAGATTAGCAACTGACCCTAGATTCACATCACATTGAACAAATTCCATATAGGGTGGAGCATACCGTACTTCTCCAAAGCTTTGTTCAAGAATTAGTTCTGTTTGCTTCTCTCAAATGGAGTACTTTACAAATGGGCTACTTGTATGTAGTACTCTGAAAAAGTCCTCACGTAAAGTATTATGAAGTATTGTGAAACTGAAAAAGAATCAGAATGAATAAAGAAAATTCCATTCCCTCATGAATCTTCAACAGAGAGAAAATATGATAATTGTAATGGAAAATTATTTTTGAATGTTTTTGGTGTTAATTTATATCTAAGGAAAGAATTTTTATATGAATGTATGTAATGGTCTTTGCTTTACAAATGGAAATTATTTATTAAACCTCAACTTTTTACTGTAGAAAAAGCAGAATTAATACCCTGTACAGAAGCAAACTGAAAACAAATTAGTCTCCCTAAATCAATAGAGAGCTAACCTTTTTTGTATTTAAATTCCAGAATAAAAAATATGAAACAAGTGATATGCAGAAAGTTATTAATTTTAAGACATGCTTATGTTAATAATAGAACAATATTCTTTTTGTAACTGATGCTTTCAGCACTAATTATGTATCTCCCATCACATCACACATTTAGGAGAAAGAGGAAATTAAGGAAAAATAATGAATGAAAGAGAAAAATTTTGACAAATATCATTTTTAAATAGTTTACTTTGACATAAATTATGAGCTGTTGAGTATGCCAGCAATGATACTTTGTTGATTGGCATATAATTATATTGGAAGGGATGCTTTTAAGAATTCATAACATCTCCTTAGCATGTCTTATTGGATTTATGCCAGCATGAAGGATTTGGTAATGAATTGCTGGTTTGACTTTGTTCACTACCTATCCAAGGTTCAAAATGTAGCTTTGTCTAGATGTCAGCTGCAATTGAGTATTAGGACCAAGAGCATCTCAGAAACTGAGAAAGTAGCAGGAAAGATTTTGCTGTCTATTATTACTATTTATGGCTCTATAATGTTTAATTACTCTCAGCCTCTGCACACTAAACACTTTTTTTGTAAATAATATAGCTAGAAATAGTATATAATAGGAGAAATGCAGAGAAATGAAGACGGGGAAAATTAGACTGGTAAAATGTCCTGCTAATGAGATTTGCTAGACACTAAAAGATACTCTTTAAGAGCAGCGGGAGAAAGATCAGTACCTGAGATGTACCGAGTAAAATGTGAAAAATGCTTTTAGAAAATATTCTTCTCTGAATGGGAAATGGATGTAATTGATATTTTTCACAACTAATCTCTGTTTTTCTCGAAACTCTTTCGCAGACAAGAAATTTGGTTTCTTTCCTATCACTTGCAGACTGAGCAGTTTTAGTAACTCACGGGAGTAAGGTGTAGAAAGTTATAATGTTCATATTAACTTTGAAACTAGAATTGGAAAGAAGATTAATTCTAGTCAATTCATGACTCACTTCATACTTAACTTTTAATTAGTGTCCTCTAAGGGCTGGTTTAAGATGTAAACATGAATCTCTTTTACTGTATTCTAAGGCAGTAAATGGATAATGCCAAGTCTAAGCTTTAAATATAGAGCTTTCCTTCGTCTAGCATTTTCTGTACATTTCTAAGAAGACTGCAGTCATGAAATATTCACAGAAGTAGGTACTTGTGTTAGTAATTTGAATGCTTTTCTGCAACTGTTGTTGAGGAAAGAGGATCTAGCTGAAGCAACCTTGGAGGCACTCTGAATTTTATACTTACCTGGCAAAATCAAAGACATTTCAAAGAAGCAGACAGGTGCTAATGTAATCCCAGGATTTTAAGAGTGAAGGGAAAAGCTCAGGGATAGGGAGCAACCACCCTGTCTGTCCCAGGAGAAATGAGAAATTGGTAAAAATGCTAACTTTACTGAAAGCCAACTTTACTGAAAGGTTATCAAAGCTAACTTTAATGAATTTTAAAAGTGAATCACTTCTATTTAATTTCATTCCCAGGCTCAGTCATAGTTGGCCACTTTCTCATTTAGGCCAAACTGATCTTTCAATATCTGACCTCTGAGTCTGCTTTCCAACAGATAGGTGGAAAAACACACCAGAAGAACTATTTGTGTACGCATATATATATATATGTATAATACATTATATATATCTGTGTGTTTATAAGAGAGACAGCATATTATATGTGTGTATGTATGTCTGAGCATATTATATGTCTGTATGTGTGTCTGCGTGTATGTGTATATATGTATAATATATATAAAAATAGACAAAAAACTATAATTCTAAGAGCTTGATTAAATGTTGACCTCTTTAAAAAAGAATGAGAAGTTGTAGAAAAATATTTTCACTTTGTTTGGAGTGAAAAAATGACACTTTTCCCCAAAAAAATTCACAAAATTCTTTCCCATTATTCTCACAGTTTCACTTTCCAATGGAATTAGTCAATCTACATTCAGAGAATCCCAAATATACAAATTAGAGTAATATGTAATTTTTTAAATATTTTTTCTTAATTCTTTCATTTTTCTAAAAAAAAAAGTAGAGAAATAATTTTTATTAATTCCACAGTCTTATTTTCTAAATTTATTTTCTTCCTTTAGTGCAAAAAAAAAAGTTTTTAATAAGAAGGAAATAATTTGTTAAAAAAGAAAATAAATATTCTTTAAAAATATTTCAATTAAAAAACTATACATTTCAAATAAAAAGTAGACCTTTTTTAATCCACTACTATTTCTTCAGAATGCTTCATTGGCTGCTAGAAAACAGAAAGAGGTTGATTAAAGAGGTCAATGATTTTAAGCAGGACAATGCTTTAGAAATCTATCGCTTTTTTTTCTGTTTTTTTTTTTTTAGTTTTTAGTTTTTAGTTTTAAAAGTGAAGAAAAGAAAAGGAGAGGAAGGAAACTTTTTTAAGGATGGAGTCTTTTTTTTTTTCAGTTGAGTTTCACATTTCCAATTATAAACCTGTTTCTGCAAGGACAAAGGATTAGTCTCACATATTAGTGTGGAAATCAGAATAGAAGTCCTTGACAAAAAATAAAAAATAGTAAACACTTGACTCCACATTTTTTAAAAGACAACTTGGCCATAAGCCAGCAAAACTAGAAAAGTCAAAGTAGAGATGAAAATTGTTGACATAAAGTAATGTATATATAGCCTACATATAGAATGGCATATTGCATTAGTAAGTCTTTTTTTAATATATAATTTAGAGATATTTCATACTTTTATTTAGTTTACTTGTACCTAGAAATGTCAATTTCATGGATGGTAGATTATCTATTGCTAAATCTGCCATATTTAAAGGGAATTTCAATGATAATAACTTTATATTTTAAGACCTTTACCACTGTATAGGAACATAATTTATCTTTTTTTTTTTTAATTTAGGAGAGGAAAGCAGAGGAGAGAAGAGAGGAGAGGTCTTTGTTTGTATCAGCCACCTGTAGACGAAAACGTAAATGAAAAGAGACTTTTAGCTGATGTTGATAGTTTGCCTGAAGACCACTGGTCTTCCTTTTAAACTTCAACAGATTTACTCCCTGCTAAAATAGGCCATCAGAGAATTACTTGGTGCTCGTTTAACATTTGCATAGTTACTGAACACTACAGATGCAGGAAATTGGAAAATATGTCTCAAAGATTAAAATAATCTTTTCCTCTAGCAACTGCTTAGGAGAATGAGACCTTTGATTTAGAAATTGTTTCTGCTCCTAATAGTAATTAAAGTAGCATTTAATCAAGGTTCTCTCTACTTATTATGTAAGGGATAACCGCAAAGTATGGGAACCAGTATGGAAAAGCCACAAAAGGTTCAATTCACAAATGAAATTTACAGTGTTCAGGACACATTCTGTGATTAAATCTAGATTAAAGATAGGCCAGGACTGAGTTTTGAGATTATGGTGGCCTGTAGTCTGCAAATAACATAGATATCATACTATGTGGACTGGATTCAGCTCAATGGAACAATATTCCACTACTCATTTACCCTATTGCCAAAGCATCCTCAGGAACAGACATACCTGGTCCCTGCTGCTGTTTCATGAAGGCCTGGTCTGTCCTTCTATCATGTATCTGAAAAATGTCCCTTATCAGACCTTTCTATTCTGCATGCACATATTGCTTTATCTCCAGCTTGGTGGTTTGGAAGACTGCAATTACATCTTGCCTCAATTACTCTTCCAAGCTCCTTTTCTCCTAATGAACAATGTGTTTCCAATCCCTGCCATCTGCATAGTCCTACACTGGGCTCACTCCACTAAGTCCATGTCTCCCTCACACTGCAGAAGCCAGGCCTGGATCAAGATCACACCAGAGGTAGCCAAAGCAGGATTGAGTAGAGAGGAAGGACCTCCTCCCTCCACCTGA
This sequence comes from Tinamus guttatus, assembly GCF_059628265.1. Lineage (NCBI taxonomy): Eukaryota > Metazoa > Chordata > Aves > Tinamiformes > Tinamidae > Tinamus > Tinamus guttatus. The sequence continues at coordinate 1,318,197 of NW_028288619.1, forward strand.
AAGCTGCCTTCTTGCAAACACAGCCCAGGATGCAGATGACTTTCAGCACTGCAAGAACACGCTGATGGCCTGTGGCTGTACCTTGATGTACCTTTCTGTACTTCAGAATTCCAGGTCCTTGGTGTTAAGATGCTTTCAAGCCAGTCAACCACAGCCTGTCCCGGTGCCTAGGGTTATTTCCCATTGGCAATAATATTTGCATGCTATAACACCTCTGAGGGAAAAAAAAAAAGAGCATATAGTTTTTCCTCTAAAGTTTATTAAAAATGGATCTACCAGAAGGTCATCTGAGTTCATGACACCTGAATGGAAATTGCAGGAATTTTATAAGCACCTCTAGTATTTTTTTAAGAAAATTGGCAAAGCAAAAATGCTCAGTGCTGTTCTTTCTTTCATCACAGACTATTCCTGAAAAAAGCCCTCTTGAACTAATATGTAAATGTATATTGCTGCATAATTAAGGATTAAAAAATGGGACCAGACTCATCAAGTTTACTTCTTTTGGCAGCCTTATGTAAATGAGGTGGCTTTCTAGAAGAAGTTGGTCTTTTCATTCAAACTGGGACTGTTCCAGAAGACTATGTAGGAATAGAAATATTTACTGAAGGTGAAATGTTCCAGACTTAAGATAGTTGGGAGGAACAGCAAATTCCTGAATAGAAATTAGTGTTTAATTGTGTGAAATTTGGTGGTTTTTTCACCCTATTTTCCTTAAATCCTAAAAATTTTGTTCTAATTAGAAAACTGAAGGTACTGTTTGAGTTGCTGCTTTGGTATTTTTTGGAAGAAAATATCTTGAGTGTTTGTTAATCATTACTCAGCTCATAAGAATTTTTCTAATTTATTTTTTATCGCTACTGCATTAGAAAAAATTAAACACCTTTTTCTCCAGGAACAGTTTGGCATATATAGCTTGTTAATTGAATGATACTCAGAACTGACTTAATATTCAACTGTAGATTTTTACGTTTTCCTCTGTTGGTGATCCAATTTCATTTTAGTCCCACTCTACATGCTAAAGTCACTTAATATAGATCTGCCTCCTATCAAAATTAAACAAGAAAACCTCCAATGAAGAAAGGTGGAGGTAAGAATAAGATTTGCAAAGAGACTCAGAATCATATTCAAAAAGCTATAGCAAAAAGCTATAGTTATATCTCTTGGTCCTGAGACACGCTCCTTTTTGAAAGGGCAACTGGAACTGTTACAATTCTGCTAAAAATATTTTTTTCAGATAATTTCTGATCAGCTTGGATTTCAACATGATGAACAACTTCAGATACCAGCTGTTTGAAACAGTAGTAGTGATAATAGGTGATTAATAGCATTTCCATATTTCCTGAAATCCTTGAACACTTGCTAATAAACAAGCAAGCAAAATATCACCTGTTTCTTGCCCATGATAGACAGGTCCTTGTTTTTGCACAAGGGCTCACCTCAAGGTAAGCACTCTGTTTGATTTGAGATGTTTGCAAAGTGGGTGGGTATCAACCAGTGAGCACACACTCTGTTTTGGCAGTACTGGTCTGTCAAGTCTGATCCTGAGGATATTTTCTCACTACTAACTTATAATATCCTTAGTATAACCATTGTGGTTGCTGAACCATTCAGACAGAGAGCAGAAGATGGTAAGGTTCCCACGCTCTCCCTGGCACTACTGGGTGAATATTAGGTGAGATGGACCTCTCCAATGGTCAATGGGTCATTTCTTCTCTTGTCAGGATGCTTTTATATTCTTATTTCAGTTTCTGACTTTGTTCATGAATTAAAACAGCCCGTCTTGACCTTTTACATGCGGCTCTGCCCTGCCGCCCCTGCACACACCCTCAACGTCACGTACGCCTTGGCACACCAGTGCAACCATTCCAGGCTAAAGATGAGGAGGCCTTTGGCAGGGGGAAGGGAGCAAGACAGGAATAGCAGGATGCATTGGACAAGAGTGGTAAGATTAGAGTATCGCTTTTTTCTTTTTTTCTTTTTTTCCAGTGGAATTAACCTTGGTTACTGCCTGACTTCTCTCTGGCTATGTGCCATGAGTTTGTGTGCCCTGGTTGCAAGCAGAACCTGCCCAGAAATGGTGTTTGGCTGGTCTAAAAGGTGAAAGGGGACAAGAAAGACCAATAGGTCATTTGCTTGCAGGTATTTGTTTTCATGGGATAAAATACAGATATGATGCACCTATGCCTGAATTTCTTGCAATGGGAGTTAAGTGTGTGAGGCTTTTCCTGGCCCATTTTCATATGCAGGGAATAGACTGAATTTGTCCATTTCTTTCTCAAACCCTGTCCCCTCAGGAAAAGATCCCAAATATGGTCTTCTCAGCTTTTCCTCCTTGCACACCAACAGCTCTCTTTCTGTCCATACGCAATCACAAAAAGCCCGATATGGACTTTAGTAATAAATCAAAAGGGAGAAAGAACAGGCCACAAAATAATAAATTGGACACTGGAGTTTTATAAGATGAGGCTATGTTTGCCACAAAAAAAAAAAACAAATACAAGTGAATGAATTAGTGTCACGGCTGAGCACAGAATCCACCTTCCAAATTGCCACAGTTTGAGGATAGCCAAGTCAAATTTTCCCAGACAGTGCCTGGGCACAGCCAAGGGAAGCCATAACTATCCCCAGTACTGTGTTACAGGGGAACAAGAAAGTTTTAGTACTGTATCATTTGGCCTTTAGACGAGAAAACGACTCCTGGCCCATTTTATTTGCTCATACAGATGCCGTCTGAATAAGAAAGTGAGTTTCTGAGCTCAATTCCCAATCAGAAGAGGAATTTTTTGGGGTGGAAAACTTCCTGTTCAGGCAGTAAAGACTTCAGATGAAATATAGATTATGCCTGGAGATCTGCTGCACAATCATATATTATTGATTTATGGTATTGTTTTGTACTGCTAATCAACTACATGCTTACCCTCAAAGTAATAGTCAAACTTTGTCAGATTCTTTTCCTGAGACAGCCATTAATTCTTCTGGAATGTATTTAAAAGGTTGAAAAATCCATGTGTCATTTCATAAAGCGTCACAGTGCAGAATTCATGCCAAATATCTCCCCTGGCAGCAGACATGAACACTAGTCTCTTGGAATTTGTATGAACTCCAGTTTAAAAAGATAATGAATTTAAATGATACAGACCCGCAGACATTAATAGGATTTACCAGCTACAGAAGTTGTAGTGATGTGCATAAACTGTATTTTATGGTTTTGTAAACTAAAAATTGGCAGACTATGCTAGCTAGCGCTAAGTAAGACCAATGCTGACTTATGTGTAGAGCTGCTCATTATGTCTAGCAAACCGCACACTTGCCTTTCATTAGTCCTGAGAAATTTGCAAGGGTTGCAGGCCACTGGAAGAAGGATACTTGAGGAGTTATAGCAAGATAAGAAGGAAGAAAAAAGACCTGAGAACTTGCAATTGTGGAATTAAAAGTAATGGGGTAGGGGTGAAGGGAAGGGAGTGTTTTCTTGAAGCTGCAGCAAGAAAGTCCATCTATTTATATGCTGCAGCAATTAGCAAGTTCCTGTCTCTGCACAGTGATTATCCTTAGGATCGGGCTCGGAGCTCCCACGTTCTTGTACGTGAAAACACAGGCGCTTGCCAGCTCCCTCACTGTAAAAGTGCAGTAATCCAGATTTAGTCTAACGCAACTGGCAGCTGCAACTGGACCACTCTGTAATTTCCATAGTTAAATTGAGTGCATTATGTTAACCTTATACTTTTAAAGTGCCTGTGTGTGCTCCTTTTCTCCCTCAGCACGGCATGTAGGGGCCTCCCATGTTTGGTCAGTGACCGTGGTGGTGGGGTCTCGCTGAGTCAAGCTAGCTTGCTCTACATCACTTCATTAGTTAGCTCATTCCATACCTCCAGATGAAAAGCAGACAATACTTTGAGGCCCTGTAGCTTTATTGCCAAATGATACACAAGAAAATAAAGGAAACTGTCTTTTTGGGTACCCCTGTAATCCACATAAGTCATCATAACTGCTAATTGTAGTTTCAGAACAAAGTGCAAAAAAACATTTATTTCACATGTAATGCTTTACTGATGCTGTTAGTTACTTCAATGATATATAAATAATAGACCTGGCTGAGAGCTGGGGCTTTGCCTCAGCTTTACTGCATTTGCAATTTACAGCCAGAGTGACTTTATACCTCAGTTACGTGCCAAGCAAGTATTCATTAGTTGAAGTGCAAAAAAAAGGACTATTTTTTTTTTTGCCACAGCTTCTGTTTGCAAAAATAAATAGACCTAGGGCTAACTGGAGCAGCTGCGTATTTGCCCCTTTTTCTGTATAAGATTAGCAGTGCTACCCCAGAGGGTAGCCAATGTTGTGTTGTTATCTGTCATTATCTCATCAAATTTGAAATGCTACAGTAAATTGGATTCCTCTTCACCATCTGAGTGCTTTTCATTCCTTCTGAAGAGCTGTGCTGTTATTTTTATGCTTGCCACTAGCTTTGGCAGACAAATTGCTAACATACCTTCGTGTATTTTTCCTGCAAAGCCTTTGATGACAATTCATCTCCCATCAAGGACTAGTGTTTATCTGTGCATTCTTAGATTCAATAGGTTTTACTGTCCCAGGCTGATATCACAAAGGGTGTGCAAGTGACAGTGATTCTTCAGCATACCCTGTACAAGAAGTCCATTCTTACCAAGCATGGTGATATATCAACTTAAAAGCAGGAGTGATGCAAATATGTGAGAGAAGATCATGCAAGAAATGTGTTAAGTCTATTTTATCTGAACTCTGTTCCTTATCACTGGATGCAATGAAGGCAGACTTCAGCCTTGGTTTACGTGTTGCAAATGTTTTTGGAGGAAAAAGGAGAGTTTTGAGAAAAAACAAACAAACAAACAAACAAAAAACCATAATATAAACTAACACAAAATATACAAATTTCCTGGAAGTTTCTGCCTACATTAAAGCCGCAGCAGCCCACGTGTCAGGCTAACCTCCAGCTCCCTTCCCCTCCTGATCCAGTGACTTAACCCCACTGACAGTCATGGATGACAAGAGCAAGAAGGGAGAGGAGCAGATTTCAAGTTGTTCCCATCCTAAGAAGGTTGCTCAGGTTGCTGACATATGTTGAGGAGACAGATTTCCGCAGTGCGCAGACTGAAATACATAATCTGAGCACGGTTATGAGCCAAACATCTACAGTGTTTATTGAAAACATCCCTGATGTTTAAAATTCTGTGGTCTTTCGAAACCCAGAAATCCAGCCCTGCAGTGATTTCTCCCTTTCAGAGCGAACGAGACACATACGTGCTTTGAGACCACGTGGGCCTTTTCTCTTTTTCTTTTTTTTTTTTTGTTTCCCCTCCTCCCTCTTAGCAGGAGAGACAGTTGAGCCTGCTTTTCCTGGTTCACATCCTGGGATGAATCACTGCAGACAAACAGCTCCAGCAGAGACGGGGCTCGGAGGCCCGTACAGGAGAAGAGGAACAGTCTGTCGCTCTGGGCAGGGTGCTGGAGCGCGGCGCAGGGCCAGAGAGAGGCAAGAAGAGTGATTTATGTGGGTCCCTTTATGAGGGTGTCTGGCCATGAGATCCTGAATGGGATTTTTCTTTGAAAAACAAACAAACACTATTTATATTTCTCTTAATTGTCTGGAAAAACTCACTCCTGCAGCCAGGTCCTCTCATCTTTGCTTGTTCTTTTAGCTTTCACTTACTCTAAGCTGCTTTAGAAGTATTTTTGGAGATATTCAGGCTGTGGAACTGCCTGTTCCTCTTTGCTTTTTTAAAATTTTCTTACATGACATTCCTTTGCAGAGCACTGGTCTTAAGAACAGCCAAAAATACAAATATAGCAGAGCACAATAAAAGCCTTGTATATCTTCCCTAGTCACTCCTTTAAAGACTCTAACATATCTCTAGACGGATTTTAGATATATTTTAAAATGCTCAAGGACAATTAAAGACAGCATTTGGCAACACTATATATGATACCTCTTCCTTGCAAAGGTGGGAAACAGGAGGAAGAAGAAAAGTTAAGTCTAGAGAGGGTTATTTGTTCAGATGCACCAAGAATTGACACCGGATAAAGGGGTATTATAATCTCTTAGCTCTTCTAAAACTTACCTCTGTATGTGTAAGTGTATGCGAGAAAAAAAGGGAGCAAGTGGGAATATTCTTGTGGCAGTATGCAGGAGCAGCTCCCAACCATAAGGTGCTCTTTTTCTGGAATTAACCTCTTGGAAATTCAGAATTCATGCAAATATAAGACAGAGAAGTGTCTGAAAGAGAAAAACACTAAAGATTCACAACCCCTATGCTCATTTATTTCATCTTTTAATGCCAGATACCATCTTTGCACGTTGCTTTCTTCTTGATATCATCCCAGACATATATCGGCCTGCTTGAAATTGTTTCATGTGCTGCCGGGTGGATGAGAACAGGAACGGATTTCATCCTTGTATAGATAAAATATGTGAGCTGCCTTTTAATGTAGCTATGTTGAGCACTGCACTAAATGTAACGTTGATTCCTGCCACAGACTCCAATCAGCCCCACCAGCACGTCTGCAAAAGTTGCTCTGACATTTGTGTTCTGGCTCTCCCCTTCCTTGCCACTGCCCTGGACGGGGCTGCCAGTGATCTGTGCCACTGCTGTCAGTGGTGGCACTAGGAGAGAGAAAAGTTTAGGATCCACTGGACTAAAACAAATCCTTACTTCGTCTAGTATAAACTTAAGATCTTTGATTTTTTCTGTTCTCACTGTTGCCATGTGTCTCTACCTTTCATTTTATAAGCTGCATTAGTAAGTGGAAGGCATTCCCTAGTGCTTCTTGGGAGAGGTTTTGATCCACAAAAAAAAAATTAAAAAAAGAAAGATTGTATGAAAGTGGATTTACATTGATGAACGAAAACATTTAATAATACTTTAGCACACTCTTCTTTCGACTGTCATGAAGTAAAATGGGGTAGAACTAAAGCAGCTACATGAGCGCTTTGTTTTGACACAGCTCGGTGACAGCTGCTTATGTTCCGTGTGCTTAATGCCAGACTTTCATCATAATTTGTACAATTCAGCATGCTAATGGGTCCCTTTAAAAGGTATTTTTTCACTACTTTTCTATCAAATTGCCTCAAATAAAATCCTCGTGACCATACCACACTGAGAAAAAACGTAGGGCAAACACTAAAGTTATTTAATTTTCCATCAGCAGTAGGATACTGCGCACTTTCCTGGTTTAGCTGGGAAGGGGCAGGCCTGACAGACAGTGCTAAGTGAGTTTCTATGCCCTTATGAACTCTGTTATAGGCAACCGCAAAAGCTAAAAAACAAACAAAAAACAATCCAAAAAGGAACTATGTGACTTTTAGCGAAGATTAAACAATATAGCACAAGTTTCTAAATGTTGGTTGTACTAATCATACTGTCACACGATGCTCTCCCACCTCATCTCTTTCTCTCTCCTCGTCTTGCTCCTGGAGTAGCTGTTCTCTTGCCTCAAGCAAGACTGCATGTGGATGGTCGCAGCCGCTGTGGAAATGCTTTCGTTCTTCATCAGAGACCATCTGAACATGTGCCAGTTTCTCTCATGGGGCCTCGTTCTGCAGCCATGAAGATCAATGAAAAAATTCCTGCTAGTAAGACCTTGATGCCAGTTCAGATTTGATTTCAAAGTTCTCCTGAAAAGGATCTGCCTATAGTAGCACAGATTATGGTAGTTGTTAATGCTTGTGCACGGACACATATTTTCACATAAAAAAAAAAAAAGAGTATTTTCTTCCACTCCACTACAGAAAAGCATGCATGTGTCCTTGGGCTCTTGGCAGATGTTGAAAACAGATCAGGAACAGTTGACGTGAAAGCAACAATATGTCCCTGAGCAAGAGCAAAGCAGCAGGTGCAGGAGAAGCATATGCCAGATTCCCAGCAGCAGAAGCAGCATCGTAAAAGGCTCTTTGGGATTGTGTGCTGGGTGTGTGAGGGAATATTTGTAAGTCTGCACCAGGCCAAACAAAGTGTTTGCAAACCTAACTTACATTTATATAATAATTCATCAAATAATTGCACAAAAACTTCAGTGCAAGAAAATTTATCATGCAAAACAGCATGGGCCTTCAATAAAGTATCACATTTTGCTTTTAAAAAAGTGAACATTCAGAAAAAATAACGAAGGAAATTAGCAACTTTAACTAACCTTGTTCAGTAATCCACCCATGCATCTATAAACATGAAAAGTTTCCACACATTATATGCGTTAAAAACATTATTTTCAAAAAAAAAATAAAAATTTATTTGAAAACTTTGATCAGACACTTATTAGATATTTTTTTAAAAATAAAATGAATAAAAATGAAAAGAAAGAAAAGCAATGTTTCAGTCACTGAAAGCTTTCTTCTGCTGTTTACCCCTGGTATAACACATTGTTTTTAATGTACTAAGTACATATCTATCTCTATATTCAACAATGAGAAATACTGCATAAAAGTCATCCTTTTCCCTCTACTGTGGCATATTTTCTTCAAGGCAGAACTGGACAAAAGTCTGAATTGTTAAATGTATATGCATATATACTTTTATAAGGACACACGCTTTGCCCAGGATCTATCAGAAAGCAGCCGGTGCACCAAAGTATAACTTATTCTAGCACTTTGAAGACCTGTTTTGCCAAACTCTTTCATAGAAGTGACCTGAAATTCATCTTGGGGAATGAGGATTCTTTCTCTGTGTCTTTTTGGTTTAGACAGAATCTTTATCATTAAAGCCCAGAGGAAGCTTTTATTACTATTATTATTATTTTATTTTATTTAAAAGAAAAATCTTAAGAAATACTTCCTCAGAAAGGAAGTATTTCTCAAGTCCACTTCTTCTTTTGAACCATATGATTTCATTTATTGTAGCTTAGTAGAAATCTAAATAAATAGAGATTTTTTAAAAGCCATGTCTTGTGCTTGTTCAGGTGGTAGTGAAAGGCTACAGAGCAATATCTAAACAGGAGAAACAAAGGATCCTCAGTAGCCAAAGTTTTTATTTCTTAGTGCTTGCTAAAGCACTAACAGCATGACACGGATTTTGTGAATTATACATGTTTTGGAATATCTTCCATTGCCACTAATGAAAACTAATGTGAAAGATCTGGTGCCACTGTTGACAAGACTAGGAATCACTTTAAGATTGCAATTAAAAAGAGCTTCTAAGGAAACCACTTTATACTGACAATGTTTCCAGTTATAGCTGATTGCAGCAAGCAGGTTGCATCTAACCTTGAATTTTTATCTGAAATTATTGAAAAGATTGGAAAAGGAATTCAAGAGCTGCCTGATACATATATCAGCCACAGTCACTGTGACTGCACTGTTTGTTTGATAAAGGGTCTCTTCTAGCAAGGCATATAAATCAAATGTTTGAAGTGATGATTTTAATTAACTCGGTTAATTTTGCACTGAATTCTCAAACCATTTCTGTGACATTCTCCAAACCATATCTTTCCATGCTCTAAATGCCATGAAGTACTAAGCCGTCAATCCAAACCACCCACAGATATTAGAAGACTGAGCATTAAACGACTGACAGCGCTGTACCAGAATTACATTTAGGTCTTGGGACAAGGCACTACAAGAGCTCAGCAGTTCTTCCAAAGTGAATTGTCTATGCAGTAGGAAATGAATAAATCAGTCATTCCAGATAAACTACAGGAATTTCCTGAAGCCTAAAGGGAATTCGAAAGACTATGTGAAGCTGAACTATCTGAGTATTTGTTAGGAAATCCTTGAATGCCTATTGAGAAATGTCTGCAGATTGCATATCTATTCAGGATGGGTGAGGATAACCCACATGGCAGCCCTTGTCCCTCCATATAAAAGGACAGACTGCAGTTTGGAAACATGAATTTCTTTAACCAACTTTTGAAAGTAAGTCCTCTGCTGTCTATCTGCACTGAGGTATTGCTGCTAGCGCATTAGCAAGAAGGGCAGAATAAGACAGGATGAATAATACACTGGAAAATATCCAAAAGGATGAAATGTTGCAGCTTTGAAAGAGCAGATTATGAGGCCATGTCCCAGAAAAAGTTGTTCATTTTCTCCCCCTTCTTTTTGCTTGTTTGGATCCAGGAGGCTCACAGGTTGACGTCGTTATGTAATAGTGCCTATAATTCAGAAATTATACACAACCATAACAATTATTTAATGTGTGAGTTCAATGAGTTTTCCTAAATAAATAATGCTCTCCCAAAATAAATAGTGTTTTATTGTCCAAAATAAAGTGAAGCCTACTCAAAATGAACTTCGTGACAGCTGTCAGTGGGTCCTCAGTAGCAGACTCCAGCTGGGAATACACAGAGGGCACCGTGTGCCTTCCACTCTCTTACCTCATGGATCCACTCTGGCATCTGGGCACAAACGGGAGTTATGCTAAATCTATGTTACTTATCTCCTGGGAAAAACCCTGTGGAGCATTTACAAGACATTATTGTTTCTGTTTATAGTAAGTATGGCGGAACAGGGATTCTGTCTTTAAATCCTGGGTTTTGTTCATCTGGGAAAGCGGAGCTGAGAATGCAAAGTTGGACATGACTGAAACAAAAGACAGTATCTCAGAATTTTTATATGGACCAAATGTAGAGATTCAGCTTAGCTTCTGGATAAGTTGCTGATTCAGTCAGTTTTCATAAGAAAATTCTTCTGCTTGCAGAAGATTAGCCTCTGGCCAGTCTGAATCTTTCCACACTCTCAGGAAAGAGTACTTTTTAACTTCCTCCAGCTCATGGTGTGACCGCCCTGGTCACCTCACTTTCCAAATCTTTGAATCTACCTTGTGTGTTCCCAGACACTAAGAAAAAGTTTTTCCAAAATATACATACAGACTAGGCACCTTGCTGTCAGCTGTGTCTTTGAAAATCTCCCTGCAGATGTGCAAAATGATTCTCCTACTACCCTGTACTCATCCCCCACTTTTCAGCTGTAGCACAGACAGAGCTTATTAATAGAATAAAGACATTTCAGAGAATTCAGAAGCATAATATTCTGTAAAGGTGGTTTAGAAATTCTTATTGATTTCTGTTCCTTTCCAGTTTGGTTTTGTTCTCTATTTTTTTATACCTTTCATCTGGCTCTAGTATGCAGTTGTTTTCTGTCGGCAGGGGACATAGGCAAAGAGGTTTGGAAATTTAAAATATAAGGCTCTGTAGTCCCTTGTAGTCCTTTGCAGTTCCAGCAAGGGCTGTTTTGTAATCCTTTAAATATCAGGATTTCATTAAACCTTTTTTTTTTTTTTCTCTTCCTAATTCTCAGTATGAATCACAACTGAACTAAGCATTAGGCTGTTTAAACAGTAAAGCATTTACACAGAAGAACTCCAGCTGTAGTGTAAATACGATTTAATAAGTTTTTTTTAAGACGCGGTCCTGGAAAAGTCATTATAGCTATTTGTTTGCCAAAACTATAGGAGTAAGAAAGAAAAATCCTTTGTGTGTCATTTATTATTGTCACTTTATAGGTCAGGGAATTATAAACAGCTTTAAGTATTTTGCAATAGCAGCTCTTTATTAAAAGATCTTGTCTTAAAATGCAGTAGCTGTTTTTTAGCTGTTACAATTCTTCAATGCATACTTTCAGTTACTCAAGATGAGTTGCACAAAGTTTTACAGTTATGAATGCCTGCATGATTTTATAGCCACATGTTAATGCTACTAGTTTTGCTTACTATGTATATAAATCTTGTACTAGCATTGTAACTTTCAGTCAGAAAATGTCTTTTACAAGCATGGTTACTAGATGGTTCATTTAATCTCGTGGCTTCCAATTCACATGAAGTTAGCTAAGAGTTCCTGTCATAAACTTTGGTGGAAAACTTGCGCAGAACCCATAAATATATACTGCTTCTCATTAACTTCAATTCCTTATACAGGCAGGTAATCCATAGTAAATTTAGTTTGACCCATTGATAGACTACATATGGATCAAAGATTCTTTTTTAATAAAATTCATGATGTAGTTTTATCGTGAGACTACTGAAAATATATGCAGTAATGTGTTTTGACTATCCAGCTGCTTTACAGCCAACATTGTCCTTTAACCTTTCCCTTTTTATGAGAATAACAAGGGACTCTAAAGATCAGTCCATCTTCAATATGAGTTGCTTATTAAACTTTTAAGATATGATGTACATTGTGTTTAATACACCTAACAGTGCATTTTAGATTCTCATTCATCCATATCTCACCATTGTATTCTTAGAATTGAAAGAGAGGAATTACCTGTACCAAGGAAGACCAGAGCAGATAAAGAAGTAACTAAGGACAAAAACCTAAAAGAAAATAGAAAAAAGAATGTTGCTGTGAACACTACCTTCAGAAGGAATTTATCATACTTTTCTAATCTTTCACATCTTAGGCCAAAATAAAATAGGATGTGTGAATGAAAATGTGCAGTGGGAGTTCATATGAGGTAGACACATATAATGCAGACAGACATATATAATGCAGACGGTATTTAGGGAAAAAAAAAAGGGAAAAAATATGACAGTTAAAAAATAAAAAATAAAAAGAACTGTCCCAAACTGATTCAGAGTTCTTTACGGATTTACATAAGGCTAGCACATTAATACAAAGTTAAAATCAGAACAAAGTCTGTTATGCTTGTGTCATCTGTACTTCCCTTTCAAAATGTTAAATTACCTGAGGCAGTAGTTCAGTATGTGAGCCAGAAAAAGCAGGCAGATTAGATCCATGCTCCACCCTCAGGATATTAACATTTGGCTTCAGTTCAACAACAAATGATGCATTCTCCATTTATTTACAATAAGCAGACGCTTTCAAGCTATTGTCCAAACTAAGGATACTTTTGACCCTAAGCGCTAGTACTGTGAGTGCTCTAATCAGAAAAGGCCATATGGTGGACCTCACATTCAGTCATCCAAAATAATAATAATAAAAAAAAAACAGGATTGACAAAAATATCTTGCTCAGGGTCATCTTTCTATCATAATTTCCCTTCTGCTTCTTCCATTATGTATTTTTTTCTCCTTCTCTTACTGTCTTTGACTCTTTCTCTAAATGTATGTTTTCTTCCACTTTAGGAACTGAGTCATCTCCTAAGCAAACAGTAAACTCACCACGGAGACAAGGATGAGCTCAGCACGTCATCCCTCTTGAAGGTACCACATTCAATGATGTGCTCAAACGACAACATAAAGTTACCAAGAGAATTGGTTGAAGATTCAATTGCTTAGGAATGAGTGCACAACCATGATATAAGTTAAACTCTTAAATGCACTGTTGATGTGTCAAAACCTGAAACTTAATCATCTGCCAGCAATATTTATTTTCGAAGACATTGACTATGCTAAAGATAAAGTAGCCTTAGTCAGGTTTTTCACTTTCTGATATTGTTTTTTCTATAATAGATTAGAAAAGAAGTGTAAACCAAGTCTTCCAACCAACAAACATTATACAGCTATGTATGGAAGAGCACAAAAAGGCAAGCCTTGGTACATATATTATGTATGCTTTTAGCCTTTAGCCTCAGAAAAGTACCCCATGCAGTTCTTTGATTAATTTCCTGATACCGTATATTGTTATTTAAGTATTTCATCTTTAACAGTAAATGCTCATCGTTCTCAAAAAACATTAAGTAGATTAATGCTGTAAACTTACACTAATGGTAAGTTATATGTAACTGTTAATTTTAAGTATTCACCAAGTATTAACTTACTGTGTCCTTGCTTAATTAAAAAGATCATTTGGAAAAGGGGATTGCAGTTGTCATAAGCATGAAGTAAACTGCAGTTTTATCCATAGTTTTATTGTTTAAAACTCCAGAGTGTTTTCCACTCACCTTCCTAACACCTCTTCTTAAACACTGTACAATTTTCAATAATTTATGTATCGGATGTCCTCATCTCAGAAGTCTGCTTCTGCCTCTTCCTAGACTTGTGTATTCATTAAGCTTCCCTGGAAAATGGGAAGCCAGATGTAATCATGATGCATGTTTTATTTCCTGTACATCATACTAAATTGTGCCTGCATTTACACTATTGATAACCTAATATTCCACAGCTCACAGTCATATCTGCTTTTTGAGGAAGTCCAGTCTCTAAAATCAATTGTCAATAAATCAGCATATAAAAGCAAAAATTCCAGTGCTGTTAATATGTAGAATGGAAGGAAACCTATCTCAAGCCATAATTTCTCTGCAACTGTTTACTTTTCCATTTACAAGGTAAGGGTAAGTCAAAGGTAAGTCAAAAAACTCGCATAACACCTGCTTCACATTCCATTACAAGCAATTGAATTCTATTGGTGAAAATTGTATCCACTTCTCCACATGTTTTTAGTTGCAAAGCTGCTGCCAGTTCTACATAGGGAAAGACAAAAGTGCTTGAACATCTGCATCCATTTTGTGTGACAGCTACAGCACTGTCCCAACAGTAACAATGGCTTGGCTTGTTCCAGAGCAGTGTTTCTTGTGGTTCACTGTGGCAACACAGACAGACATAAATATTAATCCTTTCCTATGTAGTACTCAGAATACTCTGGGGAGGTGTCATCGTTCATTTGCTCGCATGCTGTCAAGGACAATTGTCTAGGACAGTACAATAGAGGAACCTAAAATCTAAAACAGGCTCAATAGCAAGACTTGCACTTATTCTTGAATCTGAAGATTTGTAGGACTTTGAGCCTAGAGAGGTGAGAGAAGAAGCTCCAAGAGGAGCACTATGGATAGTTGCTTGGACTGCATTCATATAGCACAGATGACTGATTAATATATGTGTAGTCCAGTTACTATGATGGCAGAAAAGATTCTACGTGGTCCTGGTGTCTCTAGAGAAAATGTTCACAGCACATGTAGATTGCCAACTATAATAAGCCTTCTAAATAGTAAGGTCTCATCCACAAAAGATGTAGAATGCTGGAATTTATAAAGTGAATAAAAAGTTCTTGTATGAGAAATATCAACAGAGCTTAAGGCTAAAAGAAACTATGACTATATGGTTAGACCTTCTGTGCTATTACATGGAAACCCAAAACCAAATTGTAGACAAATAATTTTTCCATGGCTAAATTGTGTACCACAAGTCAAAACCAGGAGACACCAGAATCAGTCCAGGCTCACACACTTCCCAGGAAACAAGCTGAATTCATTCCAAAAGGTGAAATGTCCTGTGCTTGGAGAAGAAGGTAAAAGCATCTCAATTTTCTTGAGAAACAGTCCTTCCTTCCTAATCGCAGTTCTAAAGATCCATACATGCCTGACTAGTTAATCAAGCACCAAAATTTGACACAAATACAAAGCGTGAGATTCTCTGCAGCATCTCTGAACACTCTCCAGACTATCTACTTGGTATCTTCAGTCCTTGCCAATAAGTACTTCAGGAAGCTGCAAAACAAATCTACATAGAAGAGAGACAGGACGAATGGCAGGGAGAAAAAAAAAAAAGGGAGGCAAATGATTGAACTTATTTAGAATATCTATAGTTTCTACCTATTCCTTTATTTTTTCTTGTGTTCAGAAAATCTGCAGAAACCAACAGCTCCACAAAGTCTGTTCTGACAATGTAGCATGCTTAATTTGATTACAAATTCATGTCTCTAACATCATGTGCAGCTCAGAAGAATTTTATTTTCAATATATGTCTGTGTGATTCTATCAGCAGCACATTATTAATCCCATTAGGTATGTGGGATTAATGAGTAAAATCCTCAATCAGGTTATAGCATGTGGTGACATGGCAGCAGAATTCATGTGTCACAAATAGGACAGCACTTCTATTTCTGGAGTTGGTAAAGTATGTGTGATATTGAATGTTGCATCAAGTAATATTTAAGAAAGACTTGCCTTACCTGTCAAAACAAAGGCACTGTACTGTGCCAAAGAGAGAGCAGTCCTGCTTTTCAGTAGCCTAGTAATAACTTCACACAAATGTTATTTCTCCAGATGTAGAACAAAATGAAATACAGTATTAGGGAGTGTTTCAAATTGCTAGTTTCCAGCTTGACATACAGGTTAAATGGATAGTGATATTTGGAGAAAAAGCCATAACTGCACTACATGTTTTGGTGTTTTATGTTTTGACATTCCTTAATTCAGTACTTAAGATTCACACATGTATGAAGAGCTAATAAGTTACAGCTCTAATTTACTCTTCCTTCCTCCCTTATTCCCTTCCTTTTTCATCCTTTCTTCCTTTCTTTTGAAGGTATGAAAGTTGATTCCACTAGAAAGTTAATGGCACTAAGAAACAAAGGACATAGATGATTTCTTTAGAAATGAACAGGACTAGAGTTTGAACATTTCTACCAGAGTATTTTTGGCAGAATTACCTCTCTCTATCAACTGCCTATGCAGCCCAAAGTTTAATTTGGCAGCACTCAGGAGTTCTCGGCAAAGTTAGCACAGCTGATTACTTTCACGTCCAGCCATGCACAAACATCTCAACACGTTGAAAGTCAAGGAAATTTGCTAAAAACATGAACCCCAGTGCATTCATAGCTCCCAGGACAGACATAAAAAAACGCAAACAGGGATCCTGACCCAGAAAACACTCAGATTATTAGGTTTATTCAGGAGAATAAGCAGTTGAAGTATCAACACTTTAGCTAAACAGTTAATACACTAGCGGCTGGTGTGCTGTGACAGACATTCATTAAAACCTCATTCGTTATTTTATTCATTCTGCTGGTGTTTTCATTCTCTCTGGCTGTTATTTCTTTTCACGTCTATAGAAGGGAGCTTTTTCAAATTGCAAACGCCTGATTTCATATATGCATGCTACCTAAACAGAGTTGTAATGTGCTTGCTGACATGGGTCTTTAAACATTATGGCAACACAAAATGTACATAATTATAATCTAGTGATGATTGTGATCTAGGATCTTAGGCTAGACTGTGAAGATACGGCAAAAGTAATGTAAAAAACATTCTGGTAGAATGGCCTCAGCAATTGCACAGTATTTTTTAAAAGTTCATTAAAAAGAATTGTTAAATCAGGTATATGCTATTCAGTATGCTATTCAAATATGAGTAAGGGCACTAGGCTATTCTGGAGAACATATTAGATCTGATGTAATAGTTAGGGTGGACTTTTTAAAGTTTTAATTTCATGAGGAAGGCTAAAGTCTCTGAACAATCTTACCTAGAGTATGTGAGGTTGGAGAGGGATGCTGTCTGATTTTAATACCTTATTGACACATATATAACTAATAAGAATGGTCCTATGCATGTCTATTTCTGGGCAGCCAGGATCTCCCAAACTATTTCTAGGCATGGTTCAGGAGCAAACATATGCCAGGGACCATTTCTAACAGGCAGAGCTGAATGTGACTGAGCTGCTCTGCAAGGTAAGGCAATTTAATGATACAGATAACATCAGGCTGTGCTGGTCTCAAGTTCCTTGAACTGTATAGCTTGCTAGTATAGCTTGCGTGTCCAAAGATATTGAGGAGTCCAAGGGGAGTCAGTAGTATAATATTATATTATACAGCAATATATCCATCCCCATCCATATCCAGCCGCTTATACTGGGCTCCTCAGTACAAGAGGGACGTGGAGCTTATAGGGAGGCCCAGCGTAGAGCCACGAAGATGATTAAGGGGCTGGAGCATGTATTGTATGAGGAAAGACTAAGCGAGCTGGGCCTGTTTAGCCTAGAGGAGAAGATTGACAGGAGATCTGATCAACATGTTCAAGTTCCACAGGAACTTAAGGAAAAATTTTTTAACAGTGAGGGTGACAGAGCACTGGAACAGACTGCCCAGAGAGGTTGTGGAGTCTCCTTCTCTGGAGATCTTCAAAACCCGCTTGGATGCAGTCCTGTGCCACGTGCTCTAGGTGACCCTGCGTGTGCACGGGGGTTGGACTAGATGACCTCTAGAAGTCCCTTCCAACCTTAAACATTCTATGATTCTATGATTCTAAGTACCTGAGCGGTAAATGTAGGGAGGATGGGGCCAAACTTTTCTCCATGGTGGCCAGTGACATGACAAGGGGTAATGGGTACAAGTTGAAACACAGGAAGTTCCATCTCCATGTAAGGAAGCATTTCTTTACTGCAAGGGTGACAAAGCCCTGGAACAGGCTGCCCAGAGAGGTTGTGGAGTCTCGTTCTCTGGAGATCTCCAAAACCCACCTTGACGCCACCGTGTGCCACGTGCACTGGGTGCCTCTGCTTGAGCAGGCAAATGAACTAGATGATCTCTAGAGGTCCCTTCCAACCTTAACCATTCTGTGATTCTGTGATTCTGTGTAGTGTAGTATAATAAACTATTATATCATGTTATATTATATTATATTATATTATATTATATTATATTATATAGCATAGTATTGTATAATAAAATAATAACATGAAAATAAGTTGATCTGGTTAATATTACAGCTTAGTGGAAATATGCCATGCATTTAACCTCCATCTTTTATGGATTCATTGTCAGATAGCTCCTGCTCAGCCATACAATTATTTTGTCTGGTAAATGGTGCTACTCTTGCTTCTGATGAAATGAAGATACAGATACAGACGTCATTTTTGTGTTATTATCTCTTCAGCACAGATTGTTTCAGCTGACTGCTGCTGGATCAGGTCTTGAGCACTAAGAAACAGTTTTCTTAGTGTTGATACTAAATTTGTGGATGACAGAAGACAGATCTATCACACTGAAGTAGTATTCAGAAGGTAACGGTGTGGAGAAAATACATTATACAAAATTTTTTCTTTAGGCAAGGGAAAAAGTATTGTTTGAGGAAGCGTGGAAAGCAACAGATTAGATTAAATTTGCCACAGTGAATGGTTTCTGTCTGAAAACAGACGGTAAAGGGATTTCATGATGCAAATGACAAAATTTTGTGAAAACTTTGTGAACAGATCTCAAGTTATTTATAGTTAATATGTCCTTATATAGACGATAGATGAAGAAATTAATGGAAAATCATTACAAGATCTATAGATCTCTTATGTTCCAGATTACCACCCTTTTATTGGGTTGCTTATGAGCACTACTGCGAGTTGATCACCAGCAAGAACCACTGTGTAAGACATTCATTTTCATCATTCATTTTCATCAACTCTTCTGTGATCAAGCTTATTTCTGTGGGAACAAGCAGTTTGCCTGTGGAGTTACAACACTTTTTAGTGTTGTAACTGTAAAGATCTCTGAATTGTCATTTCTTCTTTCTCAAATAGTTGGAAAGAAATAAACCCCTCAAATCCTTTGGAAAGACTATTTCCTAGTCTTAGTTTAATTTAAACCATTACTTTGCTAAAAACAAGTGAAGGAAATGCTTGTGTGCTTGTAATGAAATGGAGGCAAGAGTGTGTGGGACTAGTTTTGTCACCTGGATGGATAAATACTAGTAAATTAAACATGCTCAAGATGTCTAAACCCCGTGTTCCTAGTCATTGGGACTGGTTTGGCAACATTGTTAACCTGTGGGAGCATATTCTTTGGGCATATTTCTAGCCCATACTTGTAATTTTATCTTTGATTGCAAATTTCCTTTATATAATTTGTAATATTCTTTTACTGAATATTAATTAAGCAACTAAATTATATTGTCAGCTTATTTATTAATCACTGGAAGAGCGATATTATAAAGCAACAAAATTCCCAGTGGCATTTGAATTAAATATATGTTTAAAATTATTGTATGTAATGTATAACAATTATTCAAGTATATCTGAGAGTAATTTATGAACCATATAACATATTTATATTGGCATAAATATGAAATTTTACCTTTTGGATATTTAAACATTTCCAAGTAAAAAAGAAAAATTAAAAGGCTTCAGAGACTCAAGAAGTCAGAAAAGAACTAAGTTAATGGGTTTTTAAAATTATTTCTTTCTTTTTTAATTTTAAATGTTCAATGCCCTAAAGCAAAAAGAAATGAAAGCAAAATCATAATGGAATATTTTTACATATAAAATTCAACCTAATAACTGGAATCAGGAGCACTAGAAATACCTGACAAGATAATAAACTCCTCTCTCCCATAATTTTTCATTAATATTTGAAGGCTTTTGGTCATGAAAGCAGGGCAGTAGCATAAGATAGAAGCATCAATAGTAAAATAGCCCACAAAACTGAGAGTAATTAACATAAACAAGGAAATGAAGAATGTAGACATTTGACAAAAACATTCTCTCTGATTTGCAATCATATTCCCTCAGACACATTTGCAAGTCTTTCAAGAGAGAGAATAAGCTTTTCATCTTGAGGAAAAACATGACTATAAAGTTTATACTCTAGAAGAAGACTACTGCTCAGCTAAAGTTAAATCATATCTAGGCTGTGCTTTAAGCTTCAAACACAGAAAACCCTGAAAGTAAGGCAAAGTAGAATGAACATTAAAGTTAAGCTATTATTTTTATTTTGTGTAACAGATATTAAATCATTGAAGGATTTGATTTTGAAATAAAGTAAGTTATAACTAGCATTTATTAGTCTAATCACCTGCAGGATCAAAATATTTATAAGTGTCTATCATCTGTCCAACTGTCTGGATATTAATAACATATTTGTCTCATAAATAGAAGTTTTGGAGAAATCTATCTCTTTTCCTGATACTTAACAAGCCTGTTAGATTTTCTTTAAGAGCTATTCACCAAACTTAATTTACATTATCCTTTGTCTATTTCTAATTTAAGCAAATGGATAATAAATAACTGATTAAGTATAAATCCATTCAATTAATTTGGAGTCCTCTCCATTTTCTATTTATTCATGTGTACAAATATGCAATTAGGAAATGGAATTCAGTTGATGGTTCATGTTTGATCTCTCAGTTTTTATTCTTTAAATACTACTAAATCCAAATAGTCAAAATTCTGAGGATGTTTTGCATTTTAAAAAATCAAGAATAAAAATAGGGGAAAACTGATGAAAGTTGTGAGCTCATATATTCAGGTGTCTTTTGTGCAGCTGATCATTTTACTGTTTAAGCTTTAGATTTTGGGGGTCCTCTTTTTTATTTTTCCCCAAAGTAATTAAGTTTAAGATGCTCTTTCACTTCCCTTTCTCTTGCCCTCGCCCTTGTCCTCGTCCCTGCCCTTGCCCCTTCCCCTTCCCTTGTTCCCTCTTTTCAGCAGTGCTGGTGAGTTTCTCAAGTGATAAAATGCTTAAACAGTTGAATTGTTCAAAAATTGCAAGAAATGCTCTGGACACTTGCAACTGATCCATTCCTACACAAATTATTTTGACGGATGAAACCTCCTGGAAGGTAAAGTCTAGCACCAAGAGTGGTGTTTCTCACTCAACGACAACAAAGGTTTAGGAAAAAATTGTATGATCTATGGTTTGTTTTGGGTTTCTAATGAGCCAAGCAAGGAGCGCATCATACTCCCTATGGTCAGCTACATCAGACTGATGTCAATAGTATTTCACTAAGCCAGTTTCAACATTCAGTTGATTCTTTACCTGTTCTGATGAAAGTAAAATGTGATTTGGGCTGCACCAAATTGTGAACATCCAATTTGAAGGATGAGAGCTAGTTTTGATTTTGTTTTGCTTTGGTTTTCCCTACATTGTCTGAGCTGTTCCTTTTAATATCAGTTTAAAAGCTCCCAGAGTTGATAGTAAAAAAAAAAAAAAAAAAAAAAACACCTCAAAATCTCTCTTTGGAAATTTTAGGACATTGTCTCTGACAATCCCTTCCTGAAACAGGAATACAGCACTGCCCATCCAGCCTTTCAACTACTGCAGTTTCTGTCCAGAAGCACCACTCTCTAAAGTTGTCAGCAGCATACTTTTCAAAGATATATGGTCAGTAAGGAAACAGGTAACGCAGAGATATCTGTGCACACACAGCCCTTCTACAAATTGCTGGACACTTAGAGCTGTGCATCAGCAAATTGAATTGTTAGGGAGGAAATTATGGAAGGAGAGACTGTTGCAAATTTCCAGAGTAAGCCTGCAAAATACATTGAGAGACTGCAGCACAGAAAGCGAGTCCTTTGGAGACTTCTACTCATGCTAGAAAACACTGTACAAGAAGTTTAGAAGTAAATTATCAGAGCTGGAAGAATAAAAAAGGCACTCCAGTTTCAGGGTTTCTCTAGCATAATTTTGAGATTAGAGCTCCAGGCTTTAACATCATCACCATATGTCATGTCTCATATTTTACTGGTTTAAAATATAACCTCTTTTTTTTGTTTGCTGAGTAAAGAGTAGCCAGGAAATTCTTTTAGACTTCTGTTACTCACACAGTATTTCCTTCAGATGCTTAAGAGTCTTTTTCTTAAACAAGCACAGAATGGATCTTCTGTTCATGTTTTATCTGCACTGAGTAGTGCAAATTGTGATTGCAAATTTATTTCTCTTTCTGACATATGAAGTAATTAGTACACTTTGATTTGGGAATATTCACACTACTGACACAATGAATATAGAAGCTAGACAAACTAGCAGCTCTCTAGTTTCAAATACATGATTTTAAAAAAGAAAAAATATATCAAAAAACTCATATTTTTACAAAAGCTATTTCTAGTAGAATGTTTTTTCTTGGATTTACAGATTTTGCTTATTATTTTTGAGAGTAAACAAAAATTTAAAGTGGAATCCTTGTTCAGCATTAGATTTATATTGAGGCATTATCTAGGACTATGTATGTGTTATTACAAACTAATATTTTTAATGTTTTAACTCATTAAATAAATCATATCAATTTTTGGTCTATCTTTCTTACTTTTAGATGTTAAGTAGGTTTCACTTATCATATGGAATATCCTCAGCCTACATTTTTGTAGAAAGTGGTTCACAAGGTTGTATTGACCACGTGTGATAGGAAAACACAGTGAAAGGAGCTTGTGTTTCCTCAACTGTGTTTTTGGTTTGGTTTTTTTTTTTTTGAATTTGCAATTTGTGTTTCTCTGCATTTTTTAAGTGACAGCTGAAGCAGTGCATAAGCATTAATTACCCTGTATTTTGCCTGGTGGATCTTTATACAATCCTCATACTGTTTTTTGTGGTGGGTTTTTTTTTTTTTTTTTTTTGCAAAAAGTACCCTCATTATCTGGTATAAGAAAGCAATATCATAAATAACTGCACTGTGTGAAATCGTGACTGTAATTTGCTTGTCACCTTAGCTTCCTGTGTCTCTAGTACAGTCTTCATCAGCATAAATCAGGAAGATTCTACTGTCACCTGGGCATCTATGAGTATTATTCGTGTGCCTTATTTAGATGGTCTAGAAATAATTACTCATGCTGAGATTAACAAGCGCATTGCCTCTGTTAATTTCCATCAAAAGAAACTGAAGCCCAGGCCTAGCACCCCCTAAACATTGTGATTCTGTTTTTCAGCTATACCCCCTACTAAAAGCAGCTTTCCAGCCTACTTCTGGATGCAGTTAATTGGGATTAGTCAGCAACCAGCCTCAGTTTCTCAAAAGGGACGGGAATGACCTTTCTGATGACCATCAGAAGAGAATCACAGGCAACTAATTCTGCTTTCTTCTATAGCTGGAAAGAGATCATCTGGGAACCATCTTCAGCATGTACAACCCTCTGGCACAGGGTTTTGCTTTCTGAACAAATCTTTTCACACCATCAATAAAAAGTAAAACTCACCACAAACAGCATTCCAGGGCTAACAAGATGAAACAACTGGGGCTAGAATGCAACAGTTAAAGGGTGAGAGATTAGAAGGCGAATGAAAATGCACTGAGATTGTATTTCCACAGAGGTAAAGCTGAAATGTGGTTAGTGAAAAAGTGGGCAGTGACTGCAGAGATATCACTGCTTACGGCAGAGGACCACATAATGAGGCAGACACTGGACCCAGCTGGCCACCATTACATGATATGCATTCCTTGGATCTGCATAATCAAATAAAATTACAGTGGTTTCTTCCTTCAAGAATTTAACATGCACTGTTTGGGAAAAGAGGGTATTGGGAAAGGAAGAAATGAGATATGTACAAGATTTCCATAGCCTAAGGTCACAAACCATGTGTTTCTCTAGCCTTCTGAGACTATCCATGTTCATTTATTTAGACCAAACTCGTCTGCCTCTCTCCTGTGCTGAAAGCCTCTGCTATTATACCTGGCTGATCCAGACCTCATCAGTTAAATATTCAGGCTTCTAATACAGTTTGTAAGAAAGTTAAACAGCTCTGAAAGTTTCTGAGCTCCTAGTTTCAGGTGTTCTCACTGGACATGGGGAGATTTCACAAGTTTTGCTATTCATTGTTTTTGTGGCTATAGCTCATGTGATGGAGAAAATTTAGAAAGCAATGTGTAGAGGAGGTACTGGAAATGATTATAATTTCTTTTAGTTGAAGATAAATGTTTGTTCTTTATCCTGTGGAGTGCTTTGTTTTTCTAATTACCTTAATTATAGAAAACAAGTAATATAAAGCATGATTTTGCTGGATTCAAATAAGACAGGTCCAGGAGATATTTAGGGGTGGCTTCTCACTATTCATTTTCAGCTAACCTTTTTGCTGCCTGAAAAAATTAGCACAGCTGCTTCAGATTTTCACTGTGCCATTCTGTGTGCAAGTGGTTTCCTACACCAGAACCCAGAACCTGTGAAATTCAATCAGATTTTAAAATATTTCTGTAATCCTGATGTAGAGCAGGCATGGTTTAGACATTAAAAAGGTGATGTTTTCCTCAGTAGGCATTGGGTTCTGCAGACATAGCTTTGCACAATAACAGCTATTTCCCACAAAACCACACACAGACTTGGCAAGGTAGGATAGAGTTGTAGAAAGCTATTTTCTTGTGTCAGAACAAAGATGCCTGAAATGAGGGAGAAGTACAGTAAATGACATATGTTGCTTGTTCATGACTAATACTGCTCTTTCTTGTCAATGAAATTGACATATGCTTCAAAAAATAGGTCTTCCAACAACACTACCTTCCTCCATTGGATGGAATGGAGCTTTTGCAACAGCTTGTGCAAGCAAATCCCATAGAGATTTCTCTCATAATCAGTGTACTCATACAGTAACAGGTTTCTGTACACTGTCCTTTCTCTTGATCTGTGTATTATCAGAGTTTTCTGTGCTGTGCCAACTTCCTTATTTTTTCAAATATGACCTGATATTGGTAGGAAAGTTTTGTTGGCAGTACCTAAACTGCAATCTCTCTTCCTCTCTCCCTATTAGATTTTTCTAAACAATGCTATTTGAAGATTTAGCTTATTTGCTTAGATTTTGTGATATAATTGCTCTGAAGGTATATAAATCTTAAGCATAACCTCTGTCTTTTTGGAATTACTTTCATGTGTCTGATGGTAGATAATAAAGTATAAAAAGGTATTTAAAACCTTTTTAAAAAAATGAATTTCTGCTCTGACATCTCTAAGTACAGCTATAGTGTGTTTTGCACATACAACCCTCTCCCACTCCTCTCCCCCCTGAAAAAAAAAAAAAAAAACAAGAATTTATCTTGCTTTGGGTTCGCTTCTGTTAGGCCTCCCTCGGGTTTGGATAAGGTATTCATGAACGGTAGCATTGGCAGGAAAAAACTTCATTGAAAAACATCTATAGACTTCAGTATTTTTTGGATTGAAGAAATGTGATACCATGGTCTATGTTTTAAAGACTTGGTATGTCTTCATCTAAGAGTCCTTGCTTATTCCCTGCTTTAACATACCATCAGTGTTGGCCTCCCCTTTACTCTCCTTCTACCCCAGCAGCATGACACTAGAGACAAAACTGTGCTTCTTTCCTGAATGGCAGAGAGGGGGTAAGATTTCCTTCTCTGCCTCCTTTCTACTTTCCACTTATCTCAACATCTAGCCCTAAGTAATCCTGTCTATCTTGGTTTGAACAGAAGAGCTCACTACCACATCTTACTACTTTATGGTGGTGGGAAAAGTGGGAGTCTTGTGCTCATAGGAGTTGCTTTAACCTTTTCTTTCCCTTAATTTCCCCCTTCTAACCTTTGGCAAGTCCTTCCTGCATTCTTGGATTCTGATTTTTTTGTTTCTATCTAATGACACCTTCCTCCTAATGTTAAAAAGGCTACAACTGACATTTCAAAATCATTGTGAAATACAAGTGTGAAAGACTGACAGTGGAGATGCAAGGATTGTTTTTTTTCTGGCTAGGTTTCATTAGGAAGAGCCTTAAGTGTCAAAACAAAAGAGCTACTTGCCAAGTTCCTTTTCTATTCTAAAAATCATTTTATTTTCAAAAATACTGTAATTGTTCCAAGCTACCATCTATTATAAGCTACCATCTATTATATAGCTAATGTCTTTATATGAGCTATATGTCCTCCAAGATAAATACACTGAAGTGTTTTCATTGAGATTTAGCTCTCTCCCTTCTCATGGAGTCCCTACAGTCTTACAAAACTTCTCTAGCTACCTCTCTGCCTCTAGTGAAATAAATCTAGAATATCTCATAACTTTTGACACCACACCAGTTTTTACTGGAAGTTTTTTTCTCTCTCTGTTTTCTTCAGCATCTTAATAAAACAGTAGATATTGGTGATGAGGATATATAGTTTGAGGATATATGTAGTTCTCCAACTACATGCTTCTTTCAAAACAGTTATGTGATATGTCTTAACAGAAATTAATATTTTCTGCAGCAGAGGAGTGAGACATAGGCACAATATCTAGTTCTCCAACTAGCAGGACTTGAACTGTAGGATCAAATCACATGCATCTGACCTAGTCACTTTAATTCCTCCTTTCAAGCAATGAGAAGAAAAGGCTTGTCAGACTCATAAGGTTTAATTCACATCACTTAATAGTAGATATAGAAATAGGTCAAAATACCCTAAAAGTATCTATTTTTCTCTACAGAATAAAGAAAAAACCTTGTTTGACTAGCTCTAGTGTAGATATCTGCAGTGTAGACTTATGCAAGACATATTTCACCTCAAGCATCAGCACTAACTAGGGACTTGCAAATTACCTTTTATTGCTGCCAGCATTTCAGTTCTTCCACAGAACAGAGGTGATATGTACCATCGCAGACAGTAATTACAGCTGCTTCTCGCTCCCTGCCTGCAGGTACAGAGTTGGTGCCCAGAGGATCGTGTGATGAAAGCTGTAAGTCACACTTCCAGAGAGCTGGAGAAATGCTCTTCTGAAGTAGTGAATGTTAGCAGACGAGTGGCATACAAAATGCTAAGGATAATAGTAAGCATCAGAGGCAAAGATCACATTTTCAAAATCCACTGAGTATCTCATTAACCTAATTTGTATTCTCCGAAACAATTTATGACTTTTAGGGTTTTATTGATATTTGAAATTTAGTATGACGTAACTATAACGTATATATCCAACATGTACATTTTAGAATGTGCCTGGGATCCTCTATCATCATATATAAGATTATCACACATTAGAAAAGAAAAAGGTCACATAGCATAAGAACAGGATGCAAAACTCGTGTTTTTCTTCTAAAATTGACTGTACTGAACTGGATTAAGTTATGCAAGTTACAAAAGATATACTTGTGCTTTTTTATGTGCAAGGTTTCCATGTATCAGATCACACAGCTGCATAAGGAGTGTTCTATGACAAAAACAGTAAAAGGTAAATCCATGCATTTATTTTATAAGAACAGATGGCATCTGTCACAGTCATACAATGCAAAGATGCCCTGTATATCTGAGACAACTGCACAAGGCTGACAGATATATCACTGATTTATAAAAGACCCATACTCTTCTGGCTTAGTAGGAGAAGCCTACTAAGACCCTGCAGAAGACCCTGTAGCACTGCAGACAGCTCAAGATGCCTTCATTTAGGAAACTGAATCAAATCCTTGGACCAAGGAGTCTGTGGAGCATTTCAGCTCACTTTGAAGTTGTCATCTTGTGACCAGTTAGCCTTACAGATTCTACTGGTCATATTGCCTAGATCCTTGCTACCTATAGTGGCAGCATAGACATCTAACTATAAGCATATAAATACAGCAGTCCTGTCTGCTGTAACGTGACACCTTTATGCTGATTTCCTCTGATCTCTGCTTTGCCTGTAGTGGCATAAGAGGAAGACCTTCTTTACTGTGAGAGTGACAGAGCCCTGGAACAGGCTGCCCAGAGAGGTTGTGGAGTCTCCTTCTCTGGAGATCTTCACAACGCGCCTGGATGCCACCCTGTGCCATGTGCTCTGGGTGTCCCTGCTTGAGCAGGGGGTTGAACTAGATGATCTCTAGAGGTCTCTTCCAACCTTAACCATTCTGTGATTCTGTGATCATACCAAGACTTCAAATATGCATGTGGTTCAAAAAGACCCCTTTGCAATGTCCTTTGCATTTTTTTTCTGTTTTCATCAGAGTCATACTTGTAAACTTCATATGTGTGTATTTATCACAGCAGAGAGACTCTAGGATAGGCAATGACTGTTTAGGATATCCTTTTTTTCTTCTTCTGAATAAATAGATAAAAAAATGAAAATGGTTACAGATGCATTTCTATGAGAAGAATCAGTTCCAAGTCTAATATCGTTAATAAAATTTCTGTGCGAGCTCTAATTGAATAAAATAAAATTCATGCTCTAGGGAACATAAGCATTATTTTTTTTATATACTGCAGGTGGAAAACAAATTCCTATTTCATTCCTTCCATATACCACACAG
The DNA here is from genome assembly GCF_059628265.1 of Tinamus guttatus. Lineage (NCBI taxonomy): Eukaryota > Metazoa > Chordata > Aves > Tinamiformes > Tinamidae > Tinamus > Tinamus guttatus. Next base: position 1,346,700 of record NW_028288619.1, read on the forward strand.
ACTGTAACACAAATTATGCAACAATATCCTGGAACCATGAGCAGAATTCCATGGGAAATATAACTTCACTAGGCGTTTTACCTGAGGCCAAACTCATAATGTCCTCTACTGATACAAAGCGTTCTCTTTGTATTGTCTCATCTGAAGTATCTAATCTATATTTCCAATGTTATTTTCAGAGGAAGACTTGAACTCTGATACACAGAAGCAAAAAACAGCCCTGAAAAGTATAATCTATCTGTAGAGCAGATTACAGTATTTTTCTTAATATGACTGCCCTAAAAACATTAAATTTGTCTAACTTCTATATCAGAAGCTTCCCAGATGTGTTGTGCCCACTTGAAACAGGGAGTTTAGAGCCTCTGAACTAGAGTAAAATGTGAAATCAGCTAGATGAGTAGCTACACATTTATTTTATTAGGTGAAAATTGGTCCATATGTAGCTATAAGCTATATAGATATAGATATAAAGCTATAGCAGCTTTAAGGATAGAGGAGTCTTCTGCTTTTAATCTAGCAGTGTTTTCATCCAAAGTCCTCTCCAGCGAGAGCAATGGTAACTGAAATCTCCACTTAATCTATACGTCATTTAAAATATGGTCTTCATAGAACATTTTTTCCTAATATCTGCATGTCACTGTGTCCCAGACCCAAGGAAAAGTATCACTTACAAGTGAAAAGAGTGTTTATTATTAGTGCCAATTTTCACCCAAGTCTCACCTCCTGCAGGATCATGTCTCCTCTACCTGTTTTCCTACTGTGATTATGAGCAAAGAAATAATGACACAGCGTATTTGTAAACTAAACACTTACCAAGTTAGTAAAGACTCTGTTTACCTGATTACTGGTAAGTTACCCAATAATATTGATTAAACATAAATTGGAACTTAAATTTTATAGGTATGAATATGACAAATTTATAAAAATGCAAATATTTAGCACTGTTAAATGTCAAGGCAAAAAGCTCTGCGTTCTTCAGTTTTTCATATGCTCCTCTCCTTCCCTTTGAGTAAATATTTAGATGATCTTTAGTTGTTGCTTTCATCCTTTTTTTGCTTTGTCAACTCCATAAATGCTCATTAGGACCTACTTCTGAAATCATACTGCTGTAACTCCAGAATAATTCCACAGAATGAACAGAGTTGAAACCTCTTTTTTGATCTCACTTACACTAGTAATATATTAAAAATATTTGGATGCCCAGAAAACAAAATTAGGCCTGTTTGTTTGAACTGTTTTATCCTGGGGAACTCATTTACCACAGTACAACATGGCTGAAGGCTTGAGTTCTGACATGATAAAGTGGTGTGGCTCTGTGTCCATATCTACACCAAGAAAAAAGAGGTGCATTTGAGACCTGTACTTGCTCCCTCAGGGTCAGTGGTTGCATGTGCTGGTTGTGCCATGTCCATCTTGGGCAAAGGTTCAGGGTCAGATCTCTGTGTCTAATTTTTGATACTTTCTCCTGCCACAGAGCAGTATCAGTCAGATTAAATCTGACACTTTAAACATAATAAGGAGCATGAAGATGCTCTAGTGTGTACTACTGTGCTATAGTAGGCTGCTGCATCCTTGATATTCTCCAGTTATCACATTTATCACTTCCCGTGCCCCCAACAGACTTTACATACCTCTATGTCACAGGTCATATACATTAATCTATGGCTCATATGGAGAATTAACTATTTACAGGCAGAACAATGCCTTTGGCAAATAGCTGTGCTTGAAATACAGTCATTTCAAAGTATGACTTCAACTTAGTTTTAAAACTCAATATGCTCACACAAAACTAAAGGGCACCTCCTCGAGCAGGCTGAGTGCACTGCAGAGAGGCCACCCTGGGCCAAATGCAGGTTTTTCACCTCCTTGTCCCATGAACCGCATGGTCTGTGGAAGGACAGCAGTGCAGGGAGCCAGCAGGGTGGCCCAAAGAAACAGGGGCTAACAGCAGGGGACTTCCAGTGACACTCCAATGTTTTATTTGAAGAATAAAATGTTCTGGGGAAAAAACATAACCAGTTCAGTCAAAATCCAATTTCAATTAGAGAACAAAAAAAAAGGAGGGGGGGGGGGGGAGGGCAGGATTCTAATGATAGGTTTTCAAACAGCAGGAGCTGAAAGTGATCTCAGCAGGATCAGCAGCAACAACTGAAAAGTACAGACATGTCATTAAAGTGTTAGCCGCAGCTTAAGGTTCTTTGTGCTAACAAGGTGTTTTGCTCATTTTTTCTGCTTCTCTCACTATCCCTTCACAGCGTTGTCAGTGCTTTTACCCTTACTTGTGCCAAACTCCCTGATCAATCCCTTTTCCACGTGCTCTTCCCTTTAGCTCAACACTACACAATTAAAAGGCCAAAAACTGGGGGAAAAATGCTTCACCGATATTCTGTCTCTGATCACATGGCAACAAAACAAAAAAATTGCATTGTGTTCTCAGTTTATGTTTTCCCTAAGGTTCTGCAGCATCTTCATGTCTGCAAAGAAAAGATTTTGCTGGTCACAAAGTTCACAGGCGAATAGCCTGAAACTACCTGGTTATTAGACCAAGAAGAAACCTTTCAAACACGAATGCTCCCTCACCTGCTGCTTCATGTTCTGTGTAAACAGTGCAGGCTCCATAAAAGACTGTGTTTCCGTTACAGGGATGTAGTGAACTTCACTGGATGTTGAGCTAATTCACAAATAGGTCAGAATCTAAAGAACAGAAATAAGGAGGATAAAGTTGTCTTTGGGCGGCTATAGTCAGCTCTTAGAAGTGTAAGTGTATTTAATGTAAAAGGGAAGACATTTCAACTTTTTCTCTTACTGAGGTCACTCAGTGTAGCTATGTTATAAATAGAAAGGGAGAAAACTATGTGGTATATGCTCAGGCACATAGAAAGAGGTGTTTTATAATTCAAGGATATCATGCTTTATGGTAATGTTAAATGGGGCCAAATGCTGAAGTTACAGTGATAAACTGTGGTTATAGTGATAGCAGTTACAGCACTGGTAACAGCTGGTAACTGGTAGCTGTAAGCGGTTAGCACTGGTTACAGTGACTCTAGAGGCATTTCTAAGCCTGTACTTTCTGACCATCTAAGCTGGACACACAGCAGTGTTAGCCAGCAACATCTGCCCAACTTCAAGAAGTCCAAATAAGCCAACCTCTCTCTGCTGTGAGATAGAGGCTGGTCAGGCAAAAACACTATTGATTTCAGGCTTGAAATACTTTCTTGCCCAAAAACTGCTGTTTCAGGTCCATATGGCTGAATGTAAAGAGAAATTCTTCTGCAAGTTATGAGCTTATCCAAAAAAAAAAATCCATTTTATAACAGGTTTTCAAAGTCCAGATGATAACATCTGGTCCTTGAAGCCCCTGCAAAATCAGCAGGCTATGACTATGTGAAAATAATTGAAGAGATCTTTGTGAATTCTCACATGATTTCCAATACTAGTTATATGCTTATATGGGCACAACCCTTGTAGGAATAAGTAATTAATTTGGGGGAGAATTTTGCAAGGTGCCTTTGAAGGCATTATCTTGGTGGTAGATATTTATTAAAGATCATCAAATCTATATCCTGACTGCTTTTCATCTACTCTGTACTCCTCTAATTATAACCATGCTATAATGTCCTTGCATCATACCCAAGAGCTGGACTATTTTTTCTGCCCTACCATTAGTTGCTTCATTTATTACAAGTCTAATTTTGCCTGTTATTCCCTCCATCTGCTGTTGATAGCTCCTCATGTCTACAGACTACTGCGTCACATTGAGTTATGTTATTTTCCTGGTCACTTTTCATTGAGGTAATGGAAAATGTCTGTGCACACAAGCCTTTTCAATGATAGTTGTAAATCATGAGTCAGGTTCCCCAGAACACCTGTCTGTACATCTGTAGCTAATCTGTCTCTGGTATTAGATCTAGCTCCTTAAACTAAAATGTTATATAATGCCAGCAAAATCTATCTATAAACAGAGTTGTACATAGAGAATATAGAATTAAAATGACCTGCAAACAAGTGCATCTGTCACTCTTCTCAGTAGTACTTCATTTCCTCATTTCAAATTACAGCCTTGATCTTTTCCCCAGATTTATTATCTTCTTGTGTGTTATTAGTAGACTCCAAAAGAGAGAAGAAAATGGGAAACATATTGCAGTGAATACCTGTCTGTCTGCCTATCCTTTTCAGTGCATCAGGGTGCTATTTATTTTAAATCTTGGAAGAAAGAACAGGATTCAGATGAAAAGGTTATCTGCTTCTTGACAGACTAGAGTTTAGTCACTGGAATAACATTTGCTAATTTGGGATAAGATTTGCATCTGTGATGGTGTGTTGATTGGCCATGATATATATTACAGATACTTTCCTGTTTTTCTAGTACTATTGCAAGAACCATCAAAAAAGCCAAAACACTGAAAAGCATAAACTGAGGAATCATCATGGCTAGGCTTCACGAACGAAGATATGGGAAGGGCTTTACCCATGTTTGCTGCAAGTGTGTTGATGGCTAAAAAGACCAATGGGAGAAAGACAAGTTCGGTTGCAAAAGGCACAGCAGAAGGTCTCCTTAGGTACTGTTGGTGAGGCCCGGTTCTTTCTGCGTTGTCTTTTCTCTTCGTGACTGATTCTGCATGTGTTCTCAAAGGAAGCAGCAGCGTTATAGATGGTGCGTCTCCATGTCTCCCGATTCGAGGCCAGAGTGGACCATTGATAGTAGTCAATATGGCCAAAGCTGAGGTATTGTTTCAAGGAGTCATTGTATCTCCTCTTTGGGGCTCCTCTCTTGAGGTAGCTGGTGGCAAGTTCACCATAGAGCACATCTTAGGGAGGCAGTGATCTTCCATCCTGGAGATGTGCCCTGCCCAGTGCAGCTGCATTCTCAGCAGCGTGACCTCAGTACTGGTGACCCCTGCCTGTTCAAGGACAGCCACATTAGTCACATAATCAGTCCAGTGGATGTTCAGAATTGTACAGAGGCAGTGCTGATAGAAGCATTCAAGGAGTCGCATGTGGTAGTGGTAGATGACCCATGATCCAGACCCATATAAAAGAGTAGACAGTACAATGGTTCTATAGACACTAATCCTTGTACTTCTCTTCAGGTGTTTATTGCACTAGACTCTTTTATGAAGTTTTCTGAAAGCTCTGTATGTCTTTGCTAACCTGTTGTCTATCTCATTGTCAATCTCACCTTCTGAGGAAATGATGCTTCATAGATAGTTGAACTTTTGGACTGGCTTAACCTCTAATTTGCCTATGGTGATGTGGGGATGACGGAAGACTTCCTGAGGTGCAGGTTGATAGAGAACTTCTGTCTTCTTCAAACTGCCTTCCAGCCCAAAAAGCTCAGCAGCCTCTGCCAAGTTGGATGTTAAGCACTGCAGTGCTGCTTCTGTATGAGCAAGGAGAGTGGCATTGTCAGCAAAAAGCAGCTCACGAACAAGGTGATTTAGGGTCTTAGTGTGGGCCTTCAGATGCCTCAGGTTGAATAGGCTTCCATCGGTATGACATTGGATGTAAATGCCATTTTCTTCATCGAGGTCTGCCGTGGCCCTTTGGAGCGTCATACTGAAGAAGATTGTAAATAGAGTTGGTGCGAGAATGCAACCTTGTTTCACAGCATTGGTTATTGGGAAGGGCTCAGAGAGTGTGTGGCCATATCTGACTTGGCCGTGCTGATCCTCATGTAACAGGATAATCATTTTGAGGAACTCTGGGGGACAACCTAATCATTCCAAGATCTGCCACAGGCCTTTCCTGCTCACAGTGTCAAAAGCTTTGGTGAGGTCAGCAAAAGTTATATAGAGTCCTTTGTTCTGTTCGCTGCACTTGCAGTTGTCTGAGAATAAATACCATGTCCGTGGTACTCCTATTGGCTCTGAAACCACATTGGCTTTCAGGTAAGAGTTCTTCTGAGATAGAGGGTATTAATCTGTTCAAAGGTATTCTTGTGAGGATTTTTCCAGAAGTGGAGAGCAGAGTTATACCTCAATAGTTTGAGCAATCTGACTTTTCTCCTTTCCTTTTGTACAGGGTGATCATGACTGCATCATGGAGATCTGATGGTATTTCGCCTTTTTCCCAGCAGCGCACAACGAGCTCGTGAAATTTAGCATGGAGTGCTTGGCCTCCATGCTTCCAGGCTTCAGGTGGCATTCCATCAGCCCCAGCTGCCTTGCCAGTTTTCACCTGCTGTATGGCCTTGAGAGTCTCTCCCACAGTAGGAGCTATATCCAATTCGTTTTTCACCATTTTTTGTGTAATGTGCTGAATTGCTGGACCTTAGACTACATGGTTGGCACTGAAGACAGTTTGGAAATGTTCAGACTATCGATTCAGGATGGAGTTTTTATCTGTCAGAAACATTTGGCCATCTGTGCTGAGTAGGGAGCTTTGAAGATGGCATGTGGGTCCATACATTGCTTTCAGAGCCTCATAGAATCCTCTGTGGTCACCCGAATCTGTGCAGAGTTGAGTCTTTTCTGCTAGATTGATCCACCTAAATGTCTCGAAGTTTGTGTTGGAGCTTACTGCATGCAAGACAAAGGCTACTTTTCTTACATGGCAAGATGGCTGAGCAAGGTGTGCTTGGTGAGCAGTTCTCTTCTTTGTCAACAATTCCTGGATCTCTTGATTGTTTTCATTAAACCAGTCTTTGTTTTTCTTGAAGAAGAACCCTAAGGATTCTTCGGAAGACTGCAGGATGCTATTTTTAATATGTTGCCAAAGCACTTCAGTAGACGGATCTATAGGGTGGTCTTCTAGTCTAGATTGAAGGTTTACCTGGAAACTGTCTCTCACTGTAGCTGCTTGAAGATTATTAACTTTGAGCCTCCTCCTTGGAATTCCACCCCTCTTAGGTTTGGGCTTAAAGTGGAGGTTAAGTTTGCATTGCACAAGGCGGTGGTCTGTTTGACATTCTGCACTAGGCATCACTCAGGTGTGACGGATATCATGAACATTTCTCTGGCGCACTAAGACATGGTCAATGAGGTGCCAGTGCTTGCATTGAGGATGTATCCAGATTGTCTTCAAGCTGTCTTTCTGCTGAAAGATAGTGTTTGTGATGGTGAGTTGCTGTTCTGCACAAAACTCTAGCAGGAGACGTCCGTCGTCACTGCAGTTTCCAACACCATGCTTGCCTAGTACCCCTTTCCAGGCTCCAAAGTTCTTTCCTACTCTGGCGTTGAAGTCACCAAGGATTATGACCTTATCATCTGCAGGAACCTTTTGGATGAGATGGCGCAGGTTGGTAGAATTTGTCTTTTTCCACAGGGTCAGCTTGCAGAGTTGGGGCATATATGCTGAAGAGAACAACATGCTGTTTGTTGTGTAGTGGGAGGCCTAAGGAGACAGTGCGATCAGAAGGACCTGTGGGCAAATTTTCAAGTTTGGAGGCAAGGAATACCTCTGAAATGAGGAATACCTTAGAAAGAAACAGTGTTGAAATACCTGCTAGCTGGGGAGATACCACAGAACAAATAAATGGAAAGTGAACAAAAAAGGTGCAAGCTTAGCTTCAAAACCATCAATAAAAATTCAGGAATAAATAAAATTTTAATGGAAACATCATGACTCTACAAAATTCAGATTCCAATATAGAAATCTCCTGTGAATTATACATGAGGGTTTTGAACTTGCATCTTCAGGGATGCATTCAATGAATGATGCTACCTGGAGCTCCACAGTAGTTTGTTTAAGCACCATGGTCTTGTCCTTGTGCAGGAAAGACAGAATAGGAGCAAAGTCAGCTACATGGCATAAGCGTTCAGAGTGACAGCCACATGCTACTCTCACATCTTTCTATCTTTTCTGGCACAAATTGATTTCCTTTTTCTAACAACAATGCTCGCGGCACTATGTAAATGTCACTCTGATATATTCTGTAGGCATCCATGTAGAAAGCATATTTTGTTAGCAAGAGAGGAAAAGGTAAAGCTGACTAACATATAATCTTTTCTGCTGAGTTTCTTAAAGAAAGTAAATATAAGAATATAGCTTTTCTTGTAATCTCAGCAAAGAAGGGTTTTTATTTTCTGTTTGCATGAAGAAATACAAATGGAGCAATTTTTTTCATTTGTGTAAAGTATTAAGTGTATAGACTACTCATGAATTATGAAATAGTAAGACTTCAAACTATGTTTGCGATAGGAGGAAATGGTAATAATACTATAGATTTTAATTCAGCTTTATCAGATTGATGCTAGCATAGTCTGATTTTTCAGGCATCTCTCCCCTGTTATCATGACCTTTCACTCGCATCATCAGAGCTGACCTCCAATGGTCTTTCAGTCCTTGATCCCTGTTTGCTGATGTTGGAGAGTAATCTGTTCTATGAGCCTTTTGGCCCATAGGTGTGGGTTTTCTCTGCTCAGAAGCCAATGAGTCTCTACCCTTTAGTGGACATTACGTATGTGAGAGACAATGTCTTGTCTTGACAAAGAGTTAAACTATGGCTGGGATATCTGGAATCAGGAACTGGAATCAGGAGTCCTGAGTCTACAGGGTGTTGCCATGGTGACTGAAGATGCCAATATATGAAGTTGCATTGTTCTTCGTCCAATAAGTAAAGAAATAAATAAAAGCCTTTAGTGTTTCTTTTTTCAATAGGGGGCCAGAATATCGTACACAGCACCCTTCACTAACTGATTAACTGTACTAAGTAAATTAAATAAAATATTCCTTTGTTTTCTCTTAGAAATGGAAGTGCAGCCATGATTTTTTATTGTCCTCTATCCTTATCAAAACTTCAACAAACCTCTCTGAAATTCAATGTTTTAAGCCTTTGAAATGGTCTTATCTTTTCATTCTACCATGTTTCACTTGAATTAGCTTTATTCTTTCATTCTCTGTTGTACATCTATTTTCACAATTTTCCCAAGTTCTCATATATCTGAACTATAACTCTGATTTGAAATAAGTCTTTGTCTGAATAGAAGTATCAAGGATAGGCTGGATTCATCTGTATTAATTTCACTTTTTTCACATGTTTATGTAAAAAGCAACGACTTCTAATAAAATTTACTAAAACACAGCTCATTACCACTGTTCCTGATATTACCGTTACTAATACCAAATGCACAGCTGAGGCACATAGACAGAGCAAGGATTTTTAATATTACCCAGACTGGAAACATACTACATTCCACATGAAATGCAAGTCTTCTAAGGAATATTAGGCCTAAAACTTTATGCCAATTAAAGACAAAAAAACCACCCACATATTCCCAATGAGTATTGATTAAAACATGCGTGATTAAAATGTGCAATATAAACACATTTCATAGAGGTACAGACTGTGCCTATACTAGCAAATTAAACTGCCTGAGGGAACAGGGCTGAAATCTGGTATCTGTATCTGGCTGAGTTTTTCACATTGCTCCTCAGCATGGTTTTGACCCAAGACAGCCAGCTTGCTCTGAGACAGTGCCCAGGTTGAGTTGGGACTTAACATGGGCTGAGATTGCTAGCAAATAAGAAGCTCTGGGGACTAAGGGATTTCAACTGGGTGCACACAAGCCATTCTCTGCCAGACAGCTTGCAAGCCTGAGAACAGTCCTTGACCTGCTTTATTTACTGGTAGGAATGTAACTGTAGTTCATTTGTTGTGGAAATCCCCTTTTCAAATCCTGCGACTTCTATAGCTAGTGATTTTACTGGTCAGAAAATTGTTAAAACAAGAATCATAAAGAAATATCATACAACATTTACCGAAAGGGGATGTCAGACACATAGACACAATCTGCTGATTATGCGTTTAAGAGGCAGAATCTTAAATTTAGACTGTTTACCTTCTTCAGTGAGCTACTTCTTTCTATTCTGCAGTAGCAGATAATATGGAGAGAATTAGATTATTTTAAAAATAATAAGTTAACATGGGGAAAAGTTAAAGTCTCCTTAAGGTCAGAAGATTGTGTTTGTGCACTGTTTTTGACACTTAGTACATACAATATACTAGTTCCTCGCTGGACTGCAACATATCACACAAAACAGCAAAATATTGGCCCAACTAGTTATACTCAACTTTTCCTGTTCCTAAAGTATATTTGGCTTCCTAGGAATCAGTGATGCATACCTGATAGAAAAAAAAAAAAAGCTTGACTTTCAGGTTGCCTGTATCTCTATCAGAGAGAGAAATCTGACACAGATGATCTCTTGGTGGGGTGCCTCTGTGAAAGGGAATTCTCCTGTGTTCTCATTTTTATGCGCTCCAGTTCTGTACCATGCTGCTTAAGATTATATCAAGAATTGATGTAGCACAGTTGATTACGAAAGCAACATTTTGCGGCATGAAAATCTCAACAGAGGTGGAGAAAGGGAATGAAAAAAGATAATGCTAATGAGCTTAGCAAATTATTTTTTTATTATACTCTACTTAAAGGCAGCTTTCCACTATGGACTGCTGGTCCTCCAAGGACTCAGCAACTTGACACTGCAAAAGAAACATTCTGCCAATGTTCTGAAAACTGTCATAGAAATAACACTGAATTCCTCATTTACGTTGACGATTAACAACAAAAAGTGAATCATCCTTGATCATAATCTTATTTGCAGTAACTCAGTTTGAACTTGGCTTGATGGAAAAAGTTCAGGTCCACTTGTAGTTTGTCTAAACTTAACGCTGATGATAAAAGCAACATCTGCACCTCCACAGGCAGAAATCATGACTTAAACTTGAGAATCTGGAAACAGACAGGGAAAGGCTTTGCACTCCTCTTTATTACGCACAGGCATAGCTTTCTTAATTTCTCTCCTGGGGATTTCATTGCAGGATAATTTAGATGGTGCCTCCCCAGTTGGTCTATTGCTACAATGTTCTCCCCATCAGTGAAGAACAGAGCATTTGACTCAGGGTTACACAGTCTGCTGGGCATCAAGCCACTGAGGATTAGGTGTTGCAATAGTGAATAATGTCTAAGACTTTTAAGGCTCTGTGCCTAAACTGCATCCAATATATCAGTGCTGGAAATAATAGGGAAAGCTGCAATCACAAAATCTTGGGATAAGCCCAAAAAGCATCAAGTTGCTTTTTTTTTCTAGTACCCATAGCAGTACTGTTCTTCATTTATGTTTTAGAATTATATATACATAAAAAAAAAAGATTGAATTTGACACATTCCAGTGTAGGAAACCACTTGTGAATGGGATGGCATAATGGAAGCAGCAGCAGTTGCATTAATTTCTCTGAGTCAGCAGGACAACCACTTGATGATTGATGGGAAAGATGGAGTGAGATGGGACCTGGAAAGAAAGTTCCTAAGATGACCCCTGACCTGTTTTTGGTAAAATCATATTTTGTACTATTAATGCTTTATCATTAACTTATTTAGAAAAATAAAGTATAGCATTTCTTGATCAAGAGCCAGCGTTTATGGCTTAAATGGAAAATAAAATATGAACAGTGCTGAAAAGAACTCTCTTCATTCGTACATACCTAAAGAAACACAGAGTAGGAAAGCTGTGGCATGCACAGAAATAATTTGTACTTTAATTGTAATTACAAATTCAATTGCTGCAAAACAATACTTTAGCTTCAATAGCAAAATGTACACAGCTAAAAAAGGCTGATCTTTAAAATATATTCTGGTTATAATACACATTCATTAAAATGTATTTTTTACAGAATTAACAGTAGGAAGGTACTGAACAGGATTGTGAGAACTTAATTGCGAAAACTGAAGGTAACTGGTAGTTATATGAAAATAAGTACCTCAGAATAAGACTTTACTGATTTTTTACTAAGTTGGTCTTAGTTTTCAAATGCTATATTAAATTCATTTGCTATACTAAATTAACTCTCTTATGCTACCACTATTTTTTTAGATAGAATAGAATAGTAATAGAATTGGAAGAATTCAATGAATAATCTCTTCAGTGAATAAAGTTACAAAGAAGAAAAAAAAAGTGTAAGAAAAAAACCCCACACCTTCAAGGTCATCTCTCTTCTTATTCCTCTTCATATTTTGCTATGTTTGCACCAGTAAGATTTCACTGCTTTGGATCCCAGTTTTGACAATAGTTCACTATTCAAACCAATTTCTTGCATCTTGGTAATTTTTTTTTCTTTAATTGTTTCTTTCCTAGTATCACTTCTGTGAAAGTACTTTGGACTAAGTCTGTTTAGCTGCCTAATATCTACAAACAAAAGAGACAAACCTGAGTCAAATATTTGGCAGTTGAATAATGTCAGAAGAATTAAAAATAAAATGTTAAACATAGCTGTAGACCTAGTGACAACTCTTGAGAAATTTGTCAGATTCCTCAGAAAGATTTTTGTTGTTATTTTTTTAAAAAAAAAAAAAAAAAACTTGTCTCAAATAAATTGTCCGTTCTATCTCTGGGTTTTTCTTTCCTTTGACCAGCAGAGAAATAAAATCTGAGCTCTAGTGCAGTGAGAAACATGCAGGAGGGAGGTCAGGCACAAGGAGAGGTCATTAAAGTGGGACGGGATTTCATGGAGATTCAGATATGTAAACTGAAACTGTGGGGGGAGGTGTAGAGTTCACCCTCTTGGACTAGAACCCCAGACACCAGTAGAGATTAGGGATTGACCTCCTGGAATACAGCTTCATGGAGAGGGATTTGGGAGTCCTGGTTGACGACAAGTTAACCATGAGCCAGCAAAGTGCTTAGCAATGTGGCCAAGAAGGCCAATGGGACCCTGGCCTACAGTGCAAGGAGTGTTGCCAGCAGGTCAAGGGAGGTGAATCCTGCCCCTCTGCTAAACTCTGGCGAGGCCACACCTGCAGTATTGGGTGCAGTTCTGGACTCCTCAGTACAAAAAGGACGTGGAACTTCTAGAGAGGGTGCAGCGTAGAGCGATAAAGATGATTAAGGGACAGGAGCATCTATCTTATGAGGAAAGACTAAGCAAGCTGGGCCTGTTCAGCCTGGGGAAGAAAAGATTGAGAGGGGATCTGAGCAATATGTATGAATACCCGAGGTGAGAATGTAAAGAAGATGGGGTCAAACCTGAGAAAACTGAGAGGAGATTTGGTCAACATGTTCAAGTACCTGAGGGTTGAATGTAGGAAGGATGGGACCAGGCTCTTCTCCATGGTGGCCGGTGACAGGACAAGAGGTAATGGGTGCAAGTTGAAACATAGAAATTTTAATCTCCATATGAGGAAGAACTGCTTTCCTGTGAGGGTGACAGAGCTCTGGAGCAAGCTGCCCAGAGAGGTTGTGGAGTCTCCTTCTCTGGAGATCTTCCAAACCCACCTGGATGCCACCCTGTGTCACATGCTCTAGGTGTCCCTGCTTGAGCAGGGGGTTGGACTAGATGATCTCAACCATTCTGTGATTCTGTGAAAATCTTCTCAGTGGTGGCCAGTGATGGGACAGGTAATGGGTACAAATTAAAACACAGGAAGTTCCATCTCCATGTGAGGAAGCACTTCTTTACTGTGGGGATGACAGGTCACTGGAACAGGCTGCCCAGAGAGGTTGAGGAGTCTCCTTCTTTGGAGAGCTTCAAAACTCACCTGGGTGTGACCCAGAGCCACGTGCTCTAGGTGTCCCTGCTTGAGCAGGGGGGGTGGACTACATGATCTCTAGAGATCCCTTCCAACCTCAAACATTCTGGGATTCTGTCGGTAAGGAAATGTAAGGCTCTAGTGACTGAGGCAGCCTGTAGAGTATTTTAGGGAGAGAGTAATTTTTTGCATTAATCCTCAGTTACTAACCATAACCAATACTTCCCAAAATTATGTCAGAATATTGTCTAGCTACCTGCCACCATCCATTTGTGGACAGTTTATTCAGGACCTAAATTATACATATAATATGCTTTTTAGAAAAAAAAAGCATTGTACTAGTACCTTATTTGCCCACGGAATGAGATGTCACAACTGCCAGCTTAATATCTCTGCGATACCATTTCCCCCCATCTTCCTACGGCTTCACAAATCAGTTCAGATCACCTTTCTTCTCTGCAACTAAATGAACTCTAAACAATCCTCAGAGGCATCTTCAGAGATTGTATTTCCTCGGGAGTGTTGATACTACCGGCAAAATACACCTCAGAGAGGCAGTCAGCATGGGGAAAACAATATCTGTGACTGTCACAGAAGATCACTTTACGTTTTCAAAAAATTGGTAAAAATGTCAGTGAAAGACTGTGGATGGTGCAGGATATTAAAATTACCTTTCAATGGAATTAAAATAATAGTGCATGTCTTCATAAAACATGTTACTCAGGTCTATGATGAATGTCAAACAATCCTGCCAAATCTGTGGTTATCACAATAGGGTACAAAGACTATGCAGTGATGATTATAACACAAATTAAAATGTGATCTTGTAATAAATGGGGAAAATAACATATTTCCTAAAGTTTGACCACAATTTAATTGCCAAAGACCCAGCCTGTGGCCTAGACGAGTTACTTCTAGAACTTTCCAGGTGAGTGTTAAAATTCAAGAAATGCCCAACTTTTACTGTTGAACATCTTTAAAAGCCGCCAGTATAGGGAGATGAATGCCTTAATCCTCCAAAAGACCCAGGCCATGCGTTGAGGGGGTGGTAAGGTCAGTGGCAGTGATGTTTTTCAAAAATGCCCGCACTACCAGAATATGAGCACCTTTTCTCAGAGCCCCTCCGTGTTCTGGGCTGCAGATGCTTGGCCCACCCAGCACAGGAGCAGGCCCAGGGCCCAGTTTTGCCAGAGCCAAGGGCTGTGCCTTAACCCCATGCAGGCAGCTATTCCAGTTGCACATGTTCTCTAGCTTTTCCATTGAAGTCTTTGCATTTCCATACTTACTTAAATTGTGTAGCCAGAGGAGAAGGAGCAAGAAGAGAAGGGTTGTTTTATTGTAGAAAGAACTTGGCTACAAGTCTTTGGGACTCTGTTCACAATGACTAATCTAAAATACATAAATTTTCCAAGCATAAATCCTCCCACCTGCATGCCCAGATGAAAGGAACTGAGGGCCAGCTCATATCTCTAGCTCTGCTGGTACCATGACTCATGTGTCCCTCATGACACCACTGCCATCCCATGGGAAGAAAGGGGAGCCCTCTCACACACTGCCTTACTTACCCTCCTTCCTGAGTTCACAGGTTTGGGACACCTGAAGCTGAAGGTAGCCAAGGATTGCTGACTAGCAAGAATTACAATGGTTAAAGTCATTTGGCAAAAAGGGATTTTCTCCTGTTAGGCCTCAAAAAAAATCTGTCCTCAAAAATCAAATAAATGCTGTGGACCCCAAAGCGAAAGGTGAGTATTGCTTGTTTGTTTGTTCATTTGTTTGTCTGAAACAGGGACTCATGTCCCAGGGAAGCAAGGGAGCTCACATGGCCCTCCATGGTTCCGCTCTCAGCACAGATATTCTGAACCACATTCAGGCACCTTTACTTTTCCTCACTATTGATGTGCAAAGGTCAAAGCCTCAACACAAGTATGAATTACTCTGCTGGGATAAATACATAACTTTTAGGTTTTGCATTGCCTAGAGACTTTGCTGCATTGCTTATAGCTGGTTTCAAACAGTCTTTTTGAAAATATTAACAAGCGCTTTAAGATCAGTTATAAAAGTATGGAAAATATGCAGAGCAAATCATTTGTTTCTCATAAGGATCCTCTTAGCAGGACATGGTGAAACAAGCCAATATACAAATCAGAGCAAATACATAACACAGCAAATAATACTTTTAAAAACCTGCTCTAAATATGTGCATTTTTTTTCAGCTGCTTGTGTGGAAATAATTCTGTAGTGATTTTATATAAACAAACAGCAATTGCAGCTAGTGTTAACTCTAAAAATCTTTTATGTAATATTAGTATAACTATGGGAAAAATCTGAACTGCAAGCAAACATGCTCTCTTGAATCATTAGCGAATAAAGAAAAAATGTATTTGTTCATTTTTTTTTGTTCTCACAGGAAATAAAGTTTTTGAAGTATATCTGCTCAGAATTAAGTAGGAAAAAAAAAGATGAATCATAAATGGAAGCAATGTATAAATCACTTCACCTGCTGTTCTCCTTCTGGATCTCTACAATTCCTGGCTGCTTCCATGTTATCCAGCCTGTTCTGAGTGCCATTTATTGCATTATGAAATCTCATCCTCCTAAGAGACTGAATATCTCCATGGCAGATGGAAAGAATAGAGGAAAAGGAAGAAAAAGAAAGTATGCAAGATCTAATCTTCAAAATACAGTCTAAACTACCAAGATCCAGTTGTTGTCCAGGAAAATTATTACAAGAGCTATAGATAAGTTAACAGTTCCTGTCAAACTAGAGTATCTTTTTTCTCTTTCTTGTTCTTTTTTTTTTTCCTTTTCTTTTTCTTCTTATCCTTTTTACTTTTTTTTTTAATTATACACTATATATCTCTGCCAACACAATTTTCAGGATTTTATTACTTCAGATAATATATAATACTTTCAGGATTTTTTCTTATTTTTACCCTGATAAGGTTCAAATTCTACACCGGGCAATCACTTACTTCTGTGTGATGTTTTTCACAGAATGTTTTTATGAGGTAATGTTAGCCATCAATCCACATTTATAATTTCATAATAACTTTACACTGCTGTTGCTCACAGACCTGGCTGGCCACTAGTGAGTGCATAGCAAAGAAGGTCACTATGTACCCCCATGAGATATTCAACAAGGAGCTTGGAATGGCTTTGTGGATGCCTGGATAAAACTATTGAAATTTTTGAGTAGCTGTCTGTCTTGTTACTGGCTTTTTGAAACAGAACTGGATGCTTGAGAAATGAAAATTCTCTCTTGTTCTTAGATATTAGAGGCTGTGTTTTTAATGGCTTATGAGCAATTAGCCATTTAATGTGATAATATTTATTATTTGAAGTAACAGGGTCCTTGGCTAGCAGAATACTGGAATTTCTTCCTTGCTAAGTAGATGAATTTTGGCAAGAAAGAGTGTATCTCTGTCTTCAATGTACTATTTTCTATGTGTTTATAGCAATATTACAAGCTTCATGAAGTTTCCAAATGTGTAACATATTTATGCTATTCAGTTGTCAATGCTATATCTCTGCCATTTTTGGGTTTATCTGCTAGAGCTGCCATAGAAAGACCTTCTTTTACAAAGATAAAAACTGGCTATTCAAATCTTTTAATTGTTGAAGTGAATATGAAGTGAATTTTCTTCTTTTGAAAGAAAAACAGGGAAAAACTGCAGCCTAGAAACTTCATCCCTAAAGGTTAAAGGTGGATCAAGTATTGGATAACCCTCAAATTAACTGTCCTTGCCAGTAGTACCAATAAAATCATATGTAATATGTGCTAAATTTTTATGTTGGCTTGAACTGACTTATTTAACATTTGTAGCCATTTTACTACTATCATTTTAAATAACAGACACTATTTTTTCAGCTTTGGGGAGGTATTTTCTTTTACACATACTTGATCAATTTGATGTCAGTATTCTCTTCTTTGGAAACATGCAAAGTAGTGAAGCATTCTGTTCTGGTAGATGAAAAAGAATATAAGACTCAAGATCTGCTACCTAGAATTTAATGAGAAATTTACCTTTAGAATTTCAAGAGCAGAGAAATAGCCTGTCTTGAAAACTGAAAGTAAATCAGTGTTACTTTTAAACATAAAGTGATTTGCTCTTACCTTTTTTATTCCCTTCTCCCAGTTAAAAGTGATAATGGCACTTTAATCTCATCAGTAACTAGAACATGAAAGGTTTATTTTTCCATTTTTTCTTATTTAAAGAAATGGACTTTGTTTACTATAGTGAGTAAACATCTAAATATAGATATTTTTCTCTGTCTAAAATATCTCTCAGTTATTTTCAGACAGCTCTGGGCCAGCAGTAGCAACCTCACAATAAAATGTTGGCTTGGGAATGGCCACAGGGTAAATTTCTACAGAGGAGGAAAAAAAAAAAAAAAAAAGCTTTCATCCAAGGCGGTCATGTTTAGATAAATATATTACTCCTTCTGGCAAAATATTGTTACTACCACCATGCGATTGCAGAATTCTGTGATTATGGAAATATTATCTGATTGTGATGACAGTCATGAGAAGCCCAAGTAAAAGGAAGGTTGGCATATTATATTTCTACATTATTAGCATACTCTTGAAATATGCTGTTAGTATCAATGCAACTTTATACTCTTGAAATGCAGTAGGGTAATAGACCCAGAAATTCTCCTTTTTAGTTATTCATAGTCCAGCTCTATGTAAGATTTCACCTGTTGTTTATGATCTGAGGATACCTACCAGGAAGCAGAAATGAGCCAGGCGTATGCATCATATCTGTAACATCGGCAGAGGTTCAGGCATTGAGTTTTAGCTGATTTCTTGAAGGCTCAGGGAGAAAAATTTAGGCAGTAAGACAACACAAAGTCTGGGAAATGAGGCAGATTCATGGACCTTCCAGAGTTCAATTCCTGTTGAATGTCTTCTCTGAGAACTGGGCAATTAAATTCCTTATGAACTGAGCTCCTTTTCCTGATATTTTATTTTATTTTATTTTATTTTATTTTGTTTTGTTTTGTTTTGTTTTGTTTTGTTTTGCTTTGCTTTGCTTTGCTTTGTTTTCTGTTTTCTATTTGTCCTGCTACGACCTGAAAGGGAACTTGCTATTATCCATCACTGCAAGTCAGGGCCAGGTTCAAAGTAACAAAATTTAATAACTCCTGCTGATTTCCCACATGCTCATCCCATTTCTGAAAATAAAAAAAAAACTATGTTGATAAATTTGGTTGCTTTTTTTTTTATCTTCCCCGAACTCAACTTTTATGTGTTGAAACAACAGGAGCATATTAGTCGGTAAGGTATTTTAGTATGACTGCCTAACAACACTGAGAGAACAATGACCTTTTCCTTTCAGTACCATTAGCAGTAAACTTCTTCCAAATATTCTAGTATCCAAATATTGCACTGACTCATTTCAAGTTAAGCATGTGCTTAAATATTTTGCTGTACTGAGAATCAAATAATGAATTATTTTAGCATAGCCGTTTCTGAGGACAAGTTATTTATGAGTCAATGATATCTATGCAACAGTACAAGGCCCATAATATGGTCAGTGTAATGAAGAGTTTATAAAGTAGATACAAGCAAAACTAATAAAATGATACAGGAGGAAAAAAAAAGAAGGAAAGAATCCTCATGAAAGCCTAGAGATGCTTGAATTTCAATTATCTTAACTTTTAAAGTTATTGTCATATCACTGTCACTTACAACTGATAAATTCCCTTGAATAATTGGGTAAAACTTGAATGTAGATTAACTCTGAGCAAAGGTACCTCTATTTTTTGTGGGATTTATTTACTCAAGGAGGAAGATGGGAAAGAAATAAGACTCTTCAAGACTTCAAGAGAGCTAATTTTGACCTCTTCAGCCACCTACTTGGGGGAATCCCCTGGGCCAAGGTCCTAGAAGGAAAATGGGTCCAGAAGAGTTGGCTGATATTCAAGCACCACTTTCTCCAAGCTCAGGATCAGTGCATTCCTACAAGAAATAGGCAACACGGGCCGGAGACCTGTGTAGATGGGCAAGGAGCTCTTGACAAAACTTAAAGAGAAAAAAAGAATATACACAATGGAGAAGAAGAGTTAGACCACATGGGAACAATATGGAACCATTGCCAGAGAATTTAGGGATTCAGTGAGGAAGGCCGAGGCCCATTTGGAATTAAGAGTTAGCCAGAGATGTCACAGACAACAGGAAGATCTTCTACAAACACATTAGCAGTAAGAGAAGGATTTGGTAAAATGAGGGCCTGCTGCTGAACAGGATGAGTGACTTGGTGATGAAGGATACAGAGAAGGCAGAGTTACTAAATGCCTTCTTTGCTTCAGTCCTTACTGCAAAGGCTAGTCCCCGTGAACTATAGAGTCTGAGCACATGAGAGAAAACCAGAGGAGAGGAAGACTTTTCCACTGGTTGAGGAGGATTCAATTAGAGATTATCTAGTCAAATTGGACACCCATAAAATCTGTGGGCCTAGGTGGGATGCAACCAAGAGAGCTGAGGGAACTGACAAGGATTATTGCTCAGCCTGGAAAGGTGATGGAGCAGCTCATCCTAGAGGTCATCTCTAGGCATGTGAAGGAAAAGAAGGTGATCAGCAGTAGTCAATATGGAGTGACCAAGAGGAAGTCATGTTTGACAAACCTGATAGCCTTCTACAATGGGATGACTGGCTGGATGGATGAGAGTGAGAGCCATAGATTTTGTCTGCCTTGACTTCTGCAGGGCTTTCAACATCTTCTCCCATAGGCAAGCTCTGGAAGTGTGAGTTAGATGAGTGGACAGTTAGAAGGATTGAGAACTGTCTGGATGGCAGAGCTCAGAGGGTTGAAATAAATGCTGTCGAGTCTAGTTTGAGGTCTATGACCAGTGGTGTTCCCCTGGGATAAATACTGGGCCATGTACAGTTCAACTTGTTCATCAGTGACTTGGATGAGGGGACAGAGTGCACCCTCAGCAAGTTTGCAGATGATACCAAGTTGGATGAAGTGGTCAACACTCCAGAGGGCTGGGTTGCCATTCAGGGGGACTTAGACATGCCATAGAACTGGGCAGAGAGGAACCTCATGAGTTTCAAGAAGGAAAAGTTCAGGGTCCTGCACCTGGAGGAATAACCCCAGGCACCAGTAGAGATTAGGGGTTGACCTGCTGGAAAGCAGCTCTGTGGAGAGGGACTTGGGAGTCCTGGTTGACAACAAGTTAACCATGAGTCAGCAATGTGCTTAGCAATGTGGCCAAGAATGCCAACGGGATCCTGGCCTGCAGTACAAGGAGTGTTGCCAGCAAGTCGAGGGAAGGGATCCTGCCCCTCTCCTCAGCTCTGGTGAGGCCGCACCTGCAGTATCGGGTGCTGTTCTGGGCTCCCCAGTACAAGAGGGACGTGGAACCTCTAGGGAGCATAGAGATGATTAAGGGACAGGAGCATCTATCTTATGAGGAAAGACTAAGCTAGCTGGGCCTGTTTAGCCTGGGGAAGTGAAGATTGAGAGGGGATCTGAGCAATATGTATAAATACGTGAGGTGGGAATGTAAAGAACATGGGGCAAAACTCTTCTCAGTGCTGGCCAGTGACAGGACAAGGGGTAATGAGTACAAATTAAAACAGGAAGTTCCATCTCCATACGAAGAGGCACTTCTTTACTGTGTGGGTGATAGAGCCCTGAAACAGGCTACCCATAGAGGTTATAAAGTCTTCTTCTTTGGGGATCTTCAAAACCCTCCTGGATGTGACCTTGAGCCATATGCTCTAGGTGTCCCTGCTTGAGCAGGGGGGTTGGACTAGATGATCTCTAGAGGTCCCTTTCAACCTCAATCATTCTGTGATTCTGTGATTTGTAAATTCTCTCCACCTTAGAACTTCTATGGCTAGAAGAGTCCTTAGAACTTTCTGGGTAAGAGAGTTCTGTGGTGAAATACAGTATTTTTGGAAATAATAAGCTTTCTGAAGTGTTTTATCTCTGTCTGATGTATCTATTTATTTTATTCATTCCTTACTTTCTAGTAACTGCACTTGGCCTGGATGCTGTTGTGCTTGGTATTGTGCAAACATTGAAGATGAAGATGACTCAAGTCCTCCCATGCTTATGTTGTCAAGAAGGCTGTGTGTAAGCTGTAGACCAACAGCTGGTGAAACATGAGGACATGGTCTGGGTTTCACAGACCGCACCAACCTCCTCATTATGCAAAAGCTATGGGTGACTAATCTCAATAATGAGAGCAACATGAATGCTGTCTAAACCTGTATCATTTAATTACTCTGACTCTTACAGTAAAGATAAACCCATTCACCATGTTAGAGTTGTCATGGGAAGATTGGGGTGGCGATATGGAAAGGTTTGGGGTTAAACTCATAGCACATGGACATAGCACACAGCACATGGACAGGGTATATCCTGGCTCATGTCTGGTAGGGTCTCAAGTCTGTCTCCATTGCCTGTATAAACATGTCCCCTCTATCTTAAGAAACAGATATGCCCAGGAGGTATGCCCACTGCATTGTCTTCTTGTTAAATATAGAAGCTGGGTCCTTGTAGTCCACTACTTTCTCTAGTTTCACAGTCATTTCCAGTTTCCGGAGCTATCTGAGCCCTCCCAAACTATGTTTTGCCCTAAAGTAGGTGAGACTGTCGCAAACAATCATGTAACCATGGCCAGCCAGGTCCTTTATTTGCAAACACTAGGGCCTCTAAGTGATGAAACAGTTGCCAATATCAAACAGGTGCAGTAAGTGTACAAGCAAATGGAGATTGCATTGCTATGTTACTGGAAGAGAGAGGCCATGCCCCCCAAAAAGACTGATTTTCAGCTTTTCACGCCATACTGTGGTAAAATGAGCTAACCGGACTACGATGGCATTTCCATTCAAATCCGTTGCTAAGGCAAACCCACAAGTCTGCATGATGCAGCTTGCCTGGAATCAGCAGTCTCCTTCAGAAATAAAAATATTAACAGTTAAAATAAATTGTTTGTAAATTCACAGACAAATTCACTGCTAGGTGAGGAAGTGTAAGCAGCTTAAGGGAAATCTCATAAAAGAGATCTGAGGCAGATCTGAGGAAACCTAAACATTAAGCAGAGAAGAAATACAAAGTTCAGGTTACTCTTTCAACCCCCATCCCTGCCAAGCATCTGCAAGTACGAAAAAGTGGAGATAAGACAGCTTAAACCGTTCTAACTTGGCCTTAGTTGTGCACCATAAAGCAGACAATTCATGTGATATAGTATTACTGATGAAACTAATTTGCAAATTTTCAAAATTCTTAACAATGAAAGGTAGAACTTGATATGCACATGTCAGATATTACACCATACTGTGAATGTAAGCATGTAGTAAGCATGTATTTTCATATCATATGGCAATATCATACTTCATGATATCATACATCATGATTTTCATATCATGCTGTATTTTCACATCATACTGCAAAAAAAGTCCTCTCGTTAGAGGGCCCGATGCTTTAAAAATGGCATCGTATTGTAAGAGCCAGGAAGGGCTCTTGGTAGCCCTACCAGTTTGCACTGATGGGGAGTTGAAGTTGCCTGTTAGTCTTGCTGCTGCCTAGTGTTAAATACTATTTATGAGGCTGAGGATGAAGCTGAGTATTACCTCCTATAATTTTTCTGTCTGGTGCTCTGTGCACCTTGCTGCAGCCTACCTGAGTTTTAGAGACTCTGTTTGTGGCAAGGAAATGTGAATTTGGTAGCAAGTTAAATTCAACAGCTATTGGGGTGGAGAGCTCATCTTACATTTAGATATAGGGAATGATGTTCACCTCACCTAATGTCAACAGTATAGTTGCTGAGACATCTACTTTGCAGTATGTATCCAGATTTCATGTGTAGGGGGTGGGAAGCCGTGGGTGCTTCTAGGTCATGAATGTAGAAGTAAACAATTAAAGTAAGTAAGTTGGATGAGTCATAGTCTGAAGTGTCTCTTCTTCCCTGCTGGGCAAAAGCATAAAGAGAATCTCAGATGACTAATTTGGATATAGATGCACTGCACACATACAGACTTAGGTGAGATGAAACCAACTCATTTTACAAGGGTGCACCAACAGTGTTTGAATTGGAAATTTGGTGAAGTTCTATTTTAATGCAAAATATAACTCATTCAGTTTCCAAATTTGCCCGTTCTTTTTTAGACCTTTAGAAGTTCTCTCAGGCTTAGTATCCAACATGATACAAAATTCAAGGTGTCTTCACCCGAGGAAGCTGCCATCTGAAAAAAAAAATAGAAGAATCATTCCAAGTAATTTTGCAAAAACTTCTATTGTCATTATTATCTATTATTTGTGCTATAGTCACCTTTAGATAACTTAGCTCTATTTAGCTGGAGAATTTCCAAGCATGTGACAGAGAACTAGTTGCTACCTTGAAGAACTTAGGAGCAAAGAATATGGCAAGTATATTGGGAATAAACTGAGAGAATCAATATAAATCAGACAAGCAGCCATGCAGATAGACAGGGATTACTGAATACCCGCTGCAAGAGAGTGTTCATCTGAAGCTTCCCCCCTCCCCCCCCATAAATATGTGAATCATACACTGCTACCAGGTTTCAAGGGAAATCCTGAGGCTACATCCAGAGCTCTCCATCCAACACCATGTATGTAGTGTAGGCACAACACATGTGATGTTTGGCTATAATCTATAATTTCTGTAGATATAGTTCAGGAAAACTTTCCATTTAATGAGCCATTTTTATGTATTTGAAAATTCAATGGGAGTCATCTCACTCTAACATGTTGAATAACTAAAACAAGCAATGCCATCAAGGAGTCTTAACACAGTCAGTTTGTTGGGATTCAGATGGTTGATTACTGAGGCAAAGTAAGATTAAGGCTCACCAGTTACTTTACTGAGCAGAAGTTGCAGAACGAAATTTGATATTGACAAATAGTACATCAATAACCTAGAATATTTTCAAAAGAACTCAGGAAAAGTAAGAAATGAACAAGGAATTGCAAACTGTTGGTCTGAGTTATGTTTGCTCAGATACAACAGCATTTCACAATCCCTGATATTTTCTGGGAATAATTCGTGAACAAGACTTCTCTGCATAGTGGTATGTTTTATTTCACTGCAAGGCCATGTCTTCATTCTTCCCCTTCACTCCCTGCATAAATGTTTTGTTATTTTTAATGCTCCAAAAAGATCCATCTTCATAGCTTTCTGGAGCTTTGGAAAGCAGTTTTATTTTACTAATTCGCAGTTCATTGCAATGGCATGTTTCGGGAGCATACACATCCTTTTCGTAAGTCCATGATGGTGACACTTTGTGCTTCTGCTAAATATATCATCTTTGTGTAAGTAACACGAAGAGTGGACAAAGGCTATTCTGGTCGATAATTATTTCACATTTTCTCTGCCAGAAACAGTATCGTTAAAGAGAAAAAGAAATAGGACACTCGGTAACAGTAACTTCTTCTCTCTTTTTTTTTTTTTTGGCCTGTCTACAGCATGGGATTCTGATAATTTTCTATGTAAAAGATCACATGGCTTTGCAAGTTTTGTAAACTTTCAGAGAATAATGAACACATGTTGATGCTATAAAATAAATCTGCAAGCTTCTAATAAAATCAAAAGTAATACAAAAATATGAAGGTTGCAAAATTTACCACATTGCAGAATGTATTGTATTTGATACAATACTCTTGTTAAACATATAATATTTGATTAGAAAGCACTGCTTTATGTATTCCATAACAAGCTGAAGTGACATCACTTCATGTGCAAACGCAACAATAACAGGAAAAGGTTCACTAAAGAACCTTTTTAGGCCAAATAACCATTCCCTCTCATCAGATAAATCTTTCTTTCTCTTGCATACTTGGACAGAAGTGACATGAGATATGCTCATCCATAGAACTGGTGATTAGATTATGAGAGACGTGGGTTTGCATCCAAGTTTGCCCTTGCCTATTTTCATCAGCAATCTGTTGCACAGGAGGACTAGACATCACACAACATCAGAACCACCCCAGGTTTCAAGCAGGAGCAGGTTATGTGTCCTGGATAGATGGTGAAGACTGTGCTCCAGAAGCACTCTTGTCATTGCAGTTTCCAAATTACAGTTTTAGAAATCTGTGTACAGGGTTTAGGCCACTCACATAACTTTGCTTGTTCACTAGTAACTAAATTTGGTCATGAGCTGCATATAGTGGCCAGACCTTGTGGAAAGCATTCTGGATTCTGTTCCAGAGACCAAACATTCAAAATGTAGTTCGTGGCTGCATAGGTCTCCATCTTTGAATATGGTCTTCTATGATTACACTTTTGCAGAGAGAGCCCTGGAGGCGGCTTGTTGTCTGTCAAACAAGCTGAAAATGGGCTAGTGATGCACCTCATGGCAAAGGTGGTTTTAATGACTTTTAATGGCTGCATTAGGCAGCATGTTGCCGAAAGGCAGAGGGATGTGATCCTTCCCCTCTACCCAGCACTAGTGAGACTGTATCTGGATGCAGGGTCCAGCTTTGAACTCCCCAATACCAGAGAGATATGGACCTATTGGAGTGAGTCCAGTGAAGGACCCCAAAGATGCTGAAGGGACTGAAGCATCTGTCATAAAAGGAGAGGCTGAGAGGTGACCTTTTGAGTGGAGTTTGGACTAGATGATCTCTAGAAGGGTTCCTTCCAACCTTAGTTATTCTGTGATTTTGTAATTATTATATATGCACGGAAATGAAGGATTTGGTCTTGCTTGCATTAGGCAGGAATCCTATTTGCTTCAAGAGGGAATGATTTCCTCTGCTAAAAAAAAAATCTTTTTAATTTATTAGAATCATTTCATGTGTTGTTAAAATACTAGATATAAAAATAGTAGAATGTTGTGATTTGTTCAATAATTGGCTAAGACCTTTATAGGAACCTGTCATGGAACTTAAGAAATAAACAATAGAAGAAAATTAAAGCTATGCACTGCAAATCAGTGTAGCAAAAAAAAACAAACAAACAAAAAAAAGACTTTCAAGAATCATTTTCTAGTTGCTACATCACAGAATTTTAATCCTAAAATATTGAATGTGCCTTTTTGGCAGCATGTATGAAGACTGTGAAAGTACTGAAAGAGGCTAATAACTAGCTAATGTGACCTCCCTTTGATTTTGTCTCTAATGCTCTGAAAATAGGGACACTGAGACATTAATTTCTTGAAGATAGGATTTGCAAAGCTGTACCTTTATGGTGCTCCATTATCTGTTTGAAAAGTAAAGCAGAGAAAACACAATATAAAAGTTACTAATGTGAAAGTCCAAATTACAACAAAAGCATATTTTGTGTATTTTATCTCTTTTCTTTTTTTTTCTCATGAATGAAGACTAATGTGAGGCATCTGTTTTTCGACTTGTAAATAAAGTGTGCTTATATATATAAAAAAAAACTGTTAGCTCTGGTGACAGTCAATCATCTATGTGTCTTTCCTAGTGACAGGGAGAAAGTAGCAGTGGAGGAAACTGATGAATTAACCTTTCAAAGATAGTATGTTACAGGGATGGCAGAGGATGTTCTTGGGCTTGCAAGAAGACTAAAAAGCTGAATTAAAAAAAAAAAACTAAAATAAATACATTCTTATATTTTTCTTTCCATTTCCAGGAAGGAAGCTTATACAATTTGTTAAAATAAGATTAGATCTTGAAATTCTCTGAAAGCCCACCAAATCAAAAAATTGGTCACTCTAATTTTTGAAAAATTATTAAAATGTTTCAATCAGAATTACCCTACCTGATTCAAGAATGACCATTTCTTTATGAAAACTAAGAGTATTATAGCAGAAAGTACAAAGAAACAGATTTTTTTCATTCTTTACCCTATCCTACATAAGACAGGAGAAAGCAAAAGCAGGGTAAAGGAATCTGACAGCAGGCAGAATTAAGCATTATAGAATAATAAAAATAAGAGTTGTAAAGATGTTAAATTATCACCTTTGCCAAGATAGGGTTGTTTTCTGTTGTGCATACCCTGCAGTTGTTCTCAGACTAGTTTTAAATACTCCTTTCAGGGCCACAGGCTTCAAAGATATCACTAGAAAGAATGCACACATAAATAAAGAAGTATACACAATATCAAAAAGAATTAAAATGACAAAAATCCACAAGATATTTAAAATGGGACAAACTGTTATGTTTCACTTCAGGCAAACAGAGGTGGAGGAATGCCTGACTCTGTACCTTCAAAATACTTAGGTTTGAGATCAGCCTAACTTTATTTGCTCTGAGAAACTTCCTTGAAGTCCTTCACCGAAGCACTTCAAATGTCTGGAGGATTTGAACAGCAGCTCCAGAGAGATTTCTCTGTCTCACACACTAGCACTAGGGTGGAACCTCATCAGGACTTTTCAAGGCTTGAACTTGGGAAATATACTCGAATTCTTAGGCAGACCTTTCCTCTCGGACATAATTGAATCAAGGTAGAAACTTTCTGAGAGGCTGATTATTCCCTTATATTCCCTTATCAGATGTTCCTCTGGATACTGCTCACAAAAGAACATAACATATAACATATAAAAACAGTCTGAGGTAATGTGGCCACCTCTCCTCAGTTCTGCTGGTACTTCCACTCTTTTTCCACTCAGCCTTACTGTTACTCTGGGCACTATAAAGATGTGTATTCAGGAGAAAATGAGCACCAGTACAGGGGAGGTGTATGAACAGATTTCCATCACATTGACATCACTAGGCATTGAAAAGATGCTAACTGGGCACAGTGTTTTTCTTTCTTTCTTTTTTTTTTTTTTAAAAAAAAAAAAAAGGGAAAGAAAAGTATCTGACCTTATGCCATCTCTAGATGAAGAATATGAGAAGTTTCCATGAAATTCCTAACCTTTCTGCCACTGTCTTTGTTTAGCAGATCTCCATCCACATGCAGTAGAGAAGACTGTCAGCATTCACTATATATTGCAGTAAAAATTAAAGAACTATTACAGAATATGAGTATGTTGCAGACTGGACCATTAGGTGCAATGGATGAGAGATGTCCAATGCAACTATTTTGGAAAGTATAGAAGATAAAAAGCTTGAAAGAAATGAAAGCAAGACTAGCATACAACAGACTTGTAGATAATGAGACTTATTTTAGCATTGTACACAGAAAAGTCTGCATCACGTTTCTGAGAAATACAGGCATGTAAATCTTCTAGTGGTGAGGAGAGTTAAGCCTTTGCTTCTGGTCTACTCTGTTCAGGCAAAATAGTTCTGAGAAATGAAGTATATGACCTCTGACTTCATAGAAATGCAGATTAGTCCATCTTGAACCATATATCAGTTGGGAATAAGAAGTAAAACCTGCTGTCTTAAGAAAGCAGAATGGTTTGGTTGGGTTGATTTCCATGATCAGAAGAAATGTTGGTCAACAGGAATGCGTGAGTGATTCAACTGTTAGGAATTAATTAGTTAGGAATAATTTTTCTGTGAGTATAGTTATGAGGATGTCCTCCAAGAAATAATAGACCATAAATATTATCAAAAATACATTTAAGCAGTCATACTTTTTATAAATCAAAGTTTGTTTTTTGGTTAACAGTGATGGAAAAAATCTCCTTTATTTTTCAAAACCCGGAATTTCTAATTACTTGAAATTTCAGATCAGGCCCTGGCTACTCACACAGGCTGGTGTGATGCCGTGTGCCCTGTTTAACCCATTAGAATCACAGAGAAATATTAACTATCGTAGAAATATCTCCATTATTTTTTACAAACCTCATTCCTAAATGAAGATTATTATAATTTTGCTCAGGAGTGAATAATAGCACACACACAATCAAGTTTTTCTACTGGAATAACACAGCACAGCTCCCCGGTGTTCACTATTGGAGCAGATGAGTATCAGGCCCTTTAAAAATTCTGCAGGTGCCCTGCAATATATAACCAGATTTCCTTTGACTGTGTTACAGGCTATCTAAAATGGTATTTCTTGTATCAGTAAGTATTCAGGGAAATAATCTGAGCATGAAATAGGAGATAATTTAATAAAGACTAATTTGTTGCAAAGAACAAAAGATAAAAGAAATACCTTTGTAACCACATTTGCTTACATCATCTCCCAGGACCTAACTGACATTAAAGGTAGCTGTTGAATCAAGCAATGCTTATTAATATGAAATTACTTCCTCAATGAAAAGGTGCCAATGTTAATATTTTCCACAAAGAGCAGGTGATAACTGTACAGAACAACTACAATAACATTTATTTTGGGGCTGCAATATGTATTTTCTGGAAGAAAAAGAAATGTATAGCCTGGCTACAGAAGCAGAGCATAAATGACGAGTGGGAAATAAGATCTACAGAGTCTAGACAATTACATTAAAAGGATCCACTAAGAACTCATGAATTTTTCCTTTGATAATCAAAAATCACTAAGGTGTTTTCTTAAATATCCTAAAATAAATTTCTTTTCTATATTAGACATAAAGCTTAACCAGTTTGACTGAATTGGAGGGATCTGTGTTGCTGTGTGGGGCAAAGAGGTATCAGAGGAATTTCTGCTCTTGTTTATACTTTTTTTTTTCTTTTGGAAAGATTAAAATGGATTTCTTTATCAGAAAAGGTAAGAGAAACCTCTACAGTACAGTCCAAGGTATGACGCCAGAGGAAGGCAGGACCATGGCCTACAAACAGCAGGACTTAGGAACTCATTTTCTGAGTTGGTTTCTTATTCATATCCAAAGGGATCATATCCAAAGAGCCCTCCTGTAACCTTTTCTTGGATTAGAAGTTTTGAACCATTTAAAAATGCTTTCACATTCATTCAAAGAACATTCATTCAAATCAAAGAGCCACAAGTTTCTAAATAGTCTGAAATCCCCTTAAAGCTCCACATGCTTTACTAACTTCACAGAATTTTCTCACATTTATAATGGTTGTTAATTTAATACATTTATATGCTACAGGGACAATAACTTTTATAATGTGGCATGCTACTTGCAGCTTCAGTTTGGAACAGCAACTGAAATGTTAGGTGCTCTGAAATCAGTGAGAGCTTTGGTTTCATCGGGGCAAAGATTTTCTGCTGTAGATTTTAACTACAGTAATGAACATATAAGAAGGACAATACATTGCACTTTTGCAGTGCATTTCTCATGTATTGCAGGGACTGTTCTCAAAATCATTCAACCATATTTAAGTAGATACCTATAATAATAACAGTAACAGCCCCAGATAACACATTTTTGATGTTATTCCCTCATAACAGTTTGTCTCTTTTGCTCATTTCACCTGCCTCACTTTTATAGTTTAGATAGCCAAGTCCCCTGTGCTCAAGAAGAAAACAAAGGAAGTTCCAGAAGCTAAGTTATCTTAACATCTAAAAACACAATTTTAAGATTAGATGAATCACCTTCTGAAAGTGCCTGTTTCACTCTGCTATCTAAATGGAACCTCACATGACTCACTTAGATCCAGACCCTGTCTTTTGGTCACCTACACTAGGGCATCTTAAGCAAATATACTTCCCTCAGTATGGGTCTCTCTCTCACTTCTGACTATTTTTCATTGCATCAGATTGCCAAACCTCCCACAAATGGCAGGGATATTATTTTGACAACTTTGACCCCTCACATATATTTCAATTATAGTAAATTTTTACTAGTTTAACTTTTATTCATTCTGAAACTATACAAAAAAAAATCTACATTTTTAAAATTAGTCTTTAAAGAATTGCATTTTTGCATGCTACATTAAACATTGCTTGCTAGAATAGAACAGTGGCATTTATCTTGGCATATATGTCTGTCGCGAGTGCTGTTCTTCATCACGAGCAGAAAAGGTGAAAATAAGCAGGGGCATTTAATTGCTTTCACCTTTCGTAATCTCAAGGTCAGAAGACTAAGAAAATGTTCATCACTTTTATTACATTCCTGTCATTCCTGTTTCTCTGATATTCTGCAATATAAAAGAGCATTGGGATGTCTGCTACAACTGCAGGAGTTGATAGGTCAAACTCCACCTTTTGTGTGCACAGCTGCACACAGCAAAGTAGCCAAAGTCTGCAACAATATATGGTCTGAATTTTGGATCTGAGTCTGAATTTGAAGTGCAAATAGGTTCTCAGTGAACAGACAAGTCCAAGCACTGAATCTAAATACATTCAGATCTGAAATCATCTCTTGTTATTTGTATTCACTGGTGACTCTAGACAGGTGCAGTGAAAGAAAATGACCAGGCAACAACTGAAAAATTGTGCAATCTTCCCCTTTTTCAGAGATTGTTTTCATAATTTTCATAAATCCTTCTTTAAGAGATTTGGACCAGCAAGTTATGCACAAGAATATGTCTGGATTGCATATTGGTTTGGAGTACAGTGATGCTGAGCTTTCTCTGAAAAAGCTATGCAAATGTCAAAGCAGAGTGGAGGCAGCAGCATCATGGCACTGAATGAACTGAAGTACTCAAAAAGGTAAATTAACCTGTGCCAAGCTCTGCACCGTCACTGCTCAGTTGCTTCTGGCATGCTGGCTAACTTAGGTGTATTTGTATAGACAAATACTGCAGGATTCAGTGCATAGTGTTCCCAACCAAGTGAGGCAGAAAACAAATATGAGGAGGCAAGATTTATACTGGACCCAGGCAGACAGTAGTGGGAAAACTCGAATTGAGCAATTTTTATATTAATATAAGGGAACCTCTAATTGTGCAAACAGCTCCAGTGGCTCAAAGGAGATCCCTGCAGTGCTTTGCACAGGAATATCCAGCTTATGTATATGTTAAAAGTTATGGCAGTTTTAAAAAAAAGTCAAAAAAAAAAAGAAAAGAAAAGTATAATTGTTAGCTTGAAATAGAATGTCTGGCAAAAAATAGCCAAAAGGATTCTAAATTGCATGAGTGTCTTCCAGTAGTGCTTCCCTTAAATTGCAATTACAAATATGAAAAGAAATCTGAACTTAGTTTAATTACCATGACACAGGAGATCTAGGAATGCAAGGCTGCCTTCTTAATGATAATTAAATATGAAACATAGGAAAGCTTAATAAAAAATAAATATTAAGCTAAGGTTTTTTGTCTTTTGACCTAATTTTTCTCTCAGAAGTGTTTCTTACAAGTTACCCCTTAAGTAAGGAAATTCAGAGTGCAACAATCTCAGCTTTGTTTTTTCAAAAGGAATTTTTTTCCCACGATTTGCAATTCTTCTGTTTACATGGAGAAGACAGTGCTTACAATCACAAAATAAAACATTCTAATTGCCTCAGGATACACTGGAGTGATAAATATTTGCACTGGAGAAAGCTTGTTTGTCTTCTGAGAGGGTCAGGTCTGCTCTCCATGGGGTGAGGCTGGAGTGCTGAGCAGATGTGGGGCAGGAACTGGCACACTGGCACCCCCTTGTCTGTCTTTCCTCACCCTCAGCCTTCTCACTGCTTCTGCTCCCCCTTCCCAACCAGGGCTACCTCTATGGTGGACCATAACGTGCTGAGGAAGAGGAAGAGGTGAGGTTGGGTTGATTTGCATCTGTTGCTCTCGTCCCAGCCTTCTGGGAGCCACATCCACAAGTAGAGAGCAGCATAAAGTCCATCTTCCTGCAGATCAAGGCTCAGTGGTCACTGTTGAGCAAAACAGTGTGTTCACAGATACGGCCCATGGTGTCATGAAAGTTTTACCTTTTCTCTTCCATTTCTTTTTTAAAATGGCATCACAAGAATAGTTTCCGCAGCCTACATTCAGCTTCCTTTTCAACTTCTTACAACACTAACTGCCTCTTAGTCTTTCCACATTCAAGAGTGATTCATTTCCTTGAGCCCACTCGTGGAGGGATAAATGGCACTGCACACAGCAGATATGTTGCATTGCATTGCACTGAGAGTTTGTGAAATAGGAGATAGGATACAACTGGGTAGACTTAGATCTTCTGATCAGGCTGTTCACCAGGGACTTGGCTATGGGTAGTTTGTGTGTGACTAAAGAGCAAGTTGCCTTTCAGGTTGGCACCTTGTTTTCAGTATCAGCCCAGCACAATCTTGCAGGGCAACATATTTCTACAGGCTTTCAGAGGTAAAGCTATGACTAAAGAATACGGAAAGGTCACTACAGAAATTTCACTGCATCTATTCAAGATTCTGCAGCCAGTTGCCATATTTAAGCATGTTGTACAACACATTCATTAAGAGGAAAAAAAAAAAAAGCTATGCATCTATGCATGGCAGTTTAATTACACATTTAACAACATTGTCAAGAAAGACCTGATTTCTCAGACAAATGTTCCATAACCAAACCCTTCAGCATACATATCAGAAGGAATGTAAGCATTATCCAAAGTGAATTTAGTTATCTAGTTTCACTTGATAGAGTTATATAGGCTACCTAGCTAGTCTGTATCAGCAAGCAGTATTAGTTCCTACTTGGCCACCAGCATGTGCAATGAGTAGCTTGAGATATTGCTCCTCTTTGAGCAGTATCTCATTACACCTACTTGAAGCGCCTCAGCCTGCATCCTGGAATGCTTAGTTTGCAGTGAAAAGGGTGGTGATGTCAGGTTTATCCTGCTGCCCTCTCGTATATCTGTATCTGATGTTTTTCCTACCTGTAGGAAAAATGTTTTTATGTAAACAGTAGAAAAAAAAAATTCAAAGTGGCTAGCACTTATCAAAGTGGCTAGCACTTATTACAGTTCTTGTAAAAAAAAAAAAAAAAAAAAAAAAAAAAAACATGATATTATGGCATCCCAAAGCCAGTATTAGAAGTAAAATATCTTTAAAAAAGTTGGCTCCAAATCTGCAAAATGCTAGATAAACTACATGGACAATCTCCGTGATGAGTAACATTTCACTAGCACCTTTTAATTTTTCATTCATAAAGTGAATCACATCACATTGAATCTAGCAGCAAAGCTGAAGAAGCTTTGCTGTAAATGGTTTGATGATTCCAGAAATACCACACTGGAACCACAGCACATGACTCCTAAATATTTATTTCCTACACAGCAACAAGGTAAGAAAAGAAAAACAATTTTTATTCACCTTTTTAAGTTTGTCTTTTGCTTATCACAAACACACACAGTTGTAAACCTACGTAAAGCAGATTGCAAAAATGGCCCATATCTTTAAGGAAAACTTTGTACTTCATCCAAAAGCCAGTCTGGCTGGATGCCTAAAGAGAGAGCTCCCTTACTCCTCTGCATTGACTGCTGGCAGGTGCAGGTTGTACACAGGGGAGGAACAACCTCAGGGAGAACGATAGGAGCTGGCACTGTGGAGAGCCCAGCATCCCTCACATCCCTTTCCCCAAGCACCACTCCATTTTCTCCAGCCTTGCTTGCTTCAGTGCAACGACCCTATAAACTGGTCCCAGCAGGCAAACACCCGAGACCTTACAAGCACTCACAGAAGCAGTGATCATAAAGCATACATGAAGCCTTGTTTTTCCAGACCTTGGAAAAAAAAACAAGCACACACACAAAAAAAAAAAAACCAGTGTTTTGGCTCACAGTTCACTCTCTTGCTTCCAGCTCTCCACACTGAAAGCTCCATTCACCTGCCCATTCCTTCTTCAGCCAGACTCCCTTGCTCCATGCGTCCACTTGGAAACCACTCTGCATTGGCCATCAGTTTCATGGTCTTTACATTCTTTTCCACAAGACGAGGAACCAAGCTATTGAAGAGCACAGGTATCTGAAAAGAGAATAAAAGGGCTGCTTGCAAATATTTTGGATGACAAGCAGTGGTTCCAACTCCTTAGTTTCAGCTCTCTGCAGTATTTATTTTCTAAAGGATCTTCCATAAGCAAATTGATGCAAGTATTGCATGAATACATTGAGAATTAAACCAAATCTCCACTCCTATTTATATGAGTTAATTTGGATTGTAAATTAGTCTGAAAAAATACTATTAAAAGCCCTCTGGCATTTGCAAAACATCCCTAGTGGAGGGGAATCTAATTTTCTATGAATAAAGACCTTAAGAAGCAAATAGAGGTTTTTAATTCTTTTATGTCCTCACGACCATTTATTTTTGCTGTGGGTTTGGAACAATGGAAACAGTCTCATGGTCTTTTTCAGTGAGTAAAAAAAAAAAGAAAAGT
Source organism: Tinamus guttatus (assembly GCF_059628265.1). Lineage (NCBI taxonomy): Eukaryota > Metazoa > Chordata > Aves > Tinamiformes > Tinamidae > Tinamus > Tinamus guttatus. The sequence continues at coordinate 1,382,147 of NW_028288619.1, forward strand.
TCAGATTCTTTGTGTAACTAAGCAATTGTTGTGTTTTAGATTTCTATGCATTACGCATTTATTTTTTTAAGTAAGTGCTTTACTGCCATCAAACACAGGCAGCTGGGAAAAAAAAAAGTGAAAACTGGAACAAAATTAAAAAATATGTCCAAATATTGCTCATTGCAGACTGATGGAAAACAGATAATAGATACAAAGTTCTCTTCAGGAGCACTGAACTGTCTTTTTCTCTCAGGCTAAAATTAAAGTTAATTCTTACTGATTGAGGAGTGACTTTTGTGTACAGGTAAGCATAACAACACCCAGTCCCTCAGAGGACTTCACCTCGAGCATCTGCACAGCAGTGTCATATGGAGGTGGTCCAAGCAGAGGAAGGGTCTTCAGGACATCTGAACAGGCTTTTTAAAAATAAAAAGTTGCATGCAGTTGAACATAAACAGACAGAAAGGATTTAAACACAAATGAAGAAAAGCAAGCAGGAAGAGAATCCCAAGCGTGAGCTCTGCCAGGATTTTTAATGTTCCTTCAAGGATCACTGCTACCAGCTAAGGGGTAAAGTCCCAAGCTGTCTGGCTGCAGCCTCACTTGCAGAGCAGCTAGTTTCTACTGAAACTGCATTTCCCACTAGCTGATCAGTACATCACAGCTGCTCACTTCAGCAACTATTGATTTAGAGACTGGACCAATTTAGGAAGCCACAGCCAGAGTTCCTGGAGGTCCAAATTAGGAGCAGTATAACACCACTCAAAAACTTTCTCAAGGATGATCTCTTTCAGCTCATCTTTCTTTACCCAGCCCTGGAGTCCACATCAGCTTAGTTCCTCCAAGCTGGGTAAGTAAGAAGCAGCTGTAAATATCAGCTGCAGGTGGAAACAGCCACATCCTGCCCCTGAGGCCAGGTGCCACTAAAGGCACCTAAAGGCCTTCCGCACGTCTCTTCTTCATGTAATCAATTCAGCCAGTAATTACAGCTGCTTCTGATTCCCTCTCCCCTGGAGGAGCTGAGCTGCTCACTGCTAAAGACATTGCATCTCTGAACTTATTTTTTGAGTGTTCGGGGACCAGAGTTCAAGAAACACTGTAAATGAATAATTGCATCAGACTTTTGCAAAATGATTTCATTTTAACATCTACTATATTCTAGGGGAGCCAATTACACATACTGAGAAATACATGTCCTTTTTTGGGGAAACATTTTCTCTAAAATACTAGCCCTAGCTCAGAGACTCTAGTAACTAGAGCTCTGTGTGTAAAGGTAATTTTCTTCATAGAATCTTCTGATAGTTCAAAATGTAGTTTTGTTCTGATTCAGAAGACAGTCCCAAATTTTAGATTTTTTTTTTTAAAAAGAAAGTAATGAAGTCTTCCCTGTTTTTTTTGGACAGACTATGGGACCACATGAATAAAAAGGGGTCCCAGGAAAAACTGGACCTGAGTTCCAGATTAGCCTGCACAAGCCACCCTATCCAGAAGCACTGGGCTCCTTGTTTCTGAAGCAGTCCTTTCCTAAGTTAGCAAGGAATTCATGAAGAGCTAGAGTAAAATTGTTCAATTTTACAAACCATCAAATTATGTTTCCCTGAAATTTTCTTATTTGGTCTAAAAATAATCATTGCAATGCGAGTTTATTTGAGAAGTCTAGAAGCAATCCTGAATTTCAATTACTTTATTTTTTTTAACAACCTCTTACCTGGTTTCTTATTCCAAGCCTATAAATGTTCATATCTGCAGCCAACACATTAGCCTTTAGGACTCCTGTTTATCACAGAGGTAACAGACAGAGTGTGGTGGGGAAGAAAAAAAGGAAAAAAATGCTTGAACTTACAAATAAAATGAAATCATGTCTATTCACAAAAAATGGTTGTATACAATAGAAACAGCATTTTATTTTTCTAAAGGGAAGAAAATAGGTACAGACTACTTAAAGTAGCAACATTTGCAACATTTGTACATACGACCTGGCCAGTGGGGAGGGCATTTTGCATAATGTACTTTTAACGAGGTTTAACAATTCACCCTGGGCTGCACACAAGCGCCCCACCTATGAATGTTGCCAAGATGTTCCCACAGTTAAGAAGATCAATCAGTAACAGGAATGGATTGTGAAACGATTAGTTAAACAATAGACTTTTCATTCTCCTAAGTAAGAAAACTGCGATATTGATATTTGTAAAGTAGGAAGCATTGGAAACTTACCGTTTGAATAAAAGCAAAATGCCTCACTTCTCACGAGTTCTTTGTTTCCAACCTAACTTGATAAGTATTCAAGTATATACGTATATATACATATTTTTTTTTTCAAAAATGATACACACTCATTTAAGACTCTTGAATTACCTTAAAAATGCATTTTTTTAGGATGAATAGTGGCCAATTAATCTTCTGTATTTGATCCAGCTCTGCTCTTTAGATCGTGATCAGGATACTGGGCGCAGTCTTGTCACTGCCAGTGCAAGAAAGACATTGGAAAACTGGAGCAAGTTCTGGCTGGTCAGGGCTGGAGCACCTGCTGTGTGGGAAGAGGGTGAGGGACTTGGGCTTGTTGAGCCTGGGGAAGGGACAGCTCCAGGGGACCTAATGGACCTGGTGTCTGCAGGAGGTGGTCTAGGAGATGGAGCCAGGTTCCTCGCAATGGAAACACAGGCAGATGTGGAAGCATGAGAGAGTCTGACTGGACATAAGAAAAAAAATCTGTTCTCCATGTTGTCCAGAGAGGCTGTACAGTTGAGAGCTTTTATGAATCAAGTGGACACAGCCCTAAGCACCCCGGCTGGACCCCACTGCTGTCCTTGTTAATTATACTTTTCCCCAAAACCATCTGATTACCAAAACATCTCAGTATAAATTGAAGGAAAATAAGCATCATCTTTATTCTTTCTTAACAAAATATATAAATAATTCTTTTGTGATTAATGAAATGTTTCTTCCATCTTGGAACCAATCCACTTTTTAGAGGCATTATTTCAATAGCTCAGTGTTTGGAAGATTCACACACATGTGGAGGACAGTTTTTCACTTACTGGTGTTTGACTTTCTGCCTTTTCAGAAAACAATAGTGCCATAGTGCTATAAAAAACTCTGGGTTGAGGGTATCTCATTAACTTCTGTTGATACCAATCCAACTTGTATAGTGGGCTGGGGCCTGGTTATCCCACCTCCAAAGTACTCAACTTGCCAAATCTTTATACTGATTCTCTATTGTGTGGTTCAACAGGTAATTCAGAATTTCACACTAAATTGAATGATTTAAGTAAAGGAAGAGAGGGGATACTTGAGAGATGCTTTAAGCTCAAATGCTTTGCTCTGTGGGGGAGAGCACTCAGGAAAGTTGTTTCTTAGGAAAATGTTCGTATCACTGTGTTCTCCTCTTGGAATTGTTCCACTTTTTAATGGAGTACTTACCTGTCTGAAAGAAGAGGCTGACTGTTAACTGCTGGCTGAGATACTGCCTGGGATGTGTGACACCAGGCTTCCAATGCCCCGTCCAGGGAACATTTCCTTGTTTATTCAAAGTGGAGACTCCACTCTAGATTGATACTGAGCCATTCCTGTGAGTTCACGTCTAATCAGGCAAAAGTGATTGGGTTTGTCCCTATAACGTCTTAGGTAGTTCTTGTACCAAGAGTTAAAAGGAGAAAATGATAAATTATTGTCCAGAAAGTCTGTACATATGGACTTCAATCCTCTGTGAAAACAGTTTGGCAAATTCCTGCTTAGATCTAATAGGTTAGACAGGTTAATATTGTGAAAACCACTTTTTCTGTGGGAAAACACATTAAATTCTATATATAAGAGTCATAAAGAGAAACACTTTAAAATGTTATGTATTCTACAGCAACACTATTTTAATTAAATAATTCCTAAATACAAACTCTGTTTTCGAAACAAGTCTTATGTAAAATATGAGTTTTAATCAGCGGCAACCTTTTCATTATAAGTACATTCTTCATCAACTTCTGTTGGTTTCTTGTTTATAAAATATGGCTTGGGAAGGGGGACTAAGTATTTGTAGGGAAAAGACTCAAAAGCAGACAGCTAAGAAGATAGCTTAATATGAACTAAAAAGAGGAAATCCACTAGCCAAGAAAAACACTCAATAGGACATCGCACAAACCATAGTTAAAAACATTGTTATTTAAGATTCACTAGAAAATGATATTTTTGAAAGCAGGAGTGGTTTTTCCCATTTCTCTCCCTATTTAAAAAAATGCTTCCTACAAAAAGAATAAACTTTTTAAGATAAAGTATCTTGATTATGTTTATTGCCCTACAGCCTATATATATATTGATTACAAATGAAGCCCAATATTGAAATGATTCAATTTCCAATATTGTTCCAAATGATTGTTTTTAGAGTATTTATAAGAGTAACAAAGCACTTGTAAGTTACCTCACTGTAAAATCAACAGTAGCTTTTCCAAAAGCCTTCTTTCTGTCTGCTATTTAATTGTAAAGACCTTAGTGGAGCTCACCCTTTTTACTGAGTAGGAATAAAAAAACTCTGCAAGGAGTTTACTGCGTAGTGATTTTCTTAGGCATTTAGAGGAGCTTTACTTTAAACTTAACATTAACTACTATAGCTACTAAAGTTTTTTGTTGTTTTTTTTGTTTTTAAACTTCCTCCCTGATCTCCCTGATGGTATAAGTCTCCCTGATACCATCTCCCTGATGGTATATGGTTGCTTTTTTTGCCTTTGCTTTTTTTTTTCCCTCCACAGGGAAGACTCTTTTACATTTTTTTTAAAGGAGAATCAGCATATTCAAAACTGGCCTTCATTTGAGTACACTTCTGAATATACTGAACATTTTTGCTCTCAGAGGGAGTGACGCAAGCAGACTGATTGTAGTGTTTTAGGGCTGTTACGTGCCTTCTTACAGGTCTGATATTTATTTAATTCCTATTATTTATTTTGGCATTTGAACACAATTTACAGAAACCCCTTTCCGGGTCAAAATCAAATGGCTATGTGCCACCTGATAAGCTCTTCTCTCTGCTGTTGCCAACTGATCTTGTATTTTCCCTGTTAGAATTTGGTGTTCCCTATGCCCTAAAAGCTACAGATAAAAGGTGTTTGGGGATTTCTCTGACCTTAAGACTGTTCTTTAATTCTTGGTTAAATATCTTTTAGACATTTAATTTTGAATCACAGAATAATTTAGGATATCTATCTTCTTATATAATTCTCCATTTTAAGGAATTATACTTTTCTTAGACTTCTCAGAAAACATGTCTTCATGTCTTTATCCCCACCTTTTCTCCTTTCAACCTTCCTGTTCTCCTTCAAACACCTTGTCAGACTTATTCTGGTGTTAATCTACCTCTACCATGTCCAGCATGAAGAATATGATGTCATGGTTATTACCTTGCTGTATTACTAAAACATTTCTATCTCTATATTTTCCCCTTCTCTAACACTAGTTTTACTCTTTGAAAGATTCCTGTAGGACCAAGCTTTTCAGGGGCATTCATGCAAAAAAGTATTTCACTATAGCAATTTGACTTGAAAGTTACTTCAAATAAACTTCTTGCCGTTATTGCTTTCTTACTAGATGTGCTGTGAGCCGCACTGTCTGCTTTATATATCTAGGCTGCATAACAACTGGATTTTAACTTCTGTACTGCTCTTTCTGTATTCAATTTAATGGCTTTTGATCCAAGACCAACTCCTTGCTATGGGATATGAAGGTATACGGGCCACGAGCTGATGATCTGTAACCAGCAGGTAGTGTTCACCTGTTGGGACTACAGACATTCCTTTTCAGACAATCAGTGCATTAGGAAAAGTCAAAGACACAAAAAATATTACAGAAAACAAGCTACCACTGAATGGACAGAGAGCAAATTCTGGGGAAGACTGGACAAGCTTAAATGATAACATAAGAAAACCAAACTTTGAAATAACTGTACTAAGAAATATCTCTACATTTTTCCTTTTGAAAAATCTGTTCTGTACCTCCTTTAAAACAACGTCGTATTGAGGACATAAGAAGGAACTCCCCTATAGCTGTTTGCATTTTGGGAGTTATAATGAGTTAGTGGTACCAGCAATTGACAGTGAATGATTGATGTAATAAGAGCTTAGTACTGCTAAAGAACATGTGCCAGCTAAGCAAAAATTGTCTTTTGTTCTGTTGAGGCAGTCACACAAAATGTTGTATAAACTGCATACGATAACAGTATTTGTAAATCATATGACTGAAAGAAGTGCAAAGGAGCAAAAGAAAAAAACGAAGATAAAATCAAATCTGGAACTAGAGAGGCTGCTAGGAAAGCATCTGCAAATTATTGGATATATCAGCACCAATCTCCAGTGCAATTTTCTATTCCATTTCTAACATAAACATAATATGCTGGAATTACATGAGATCTGTCAATTTGTGACATTTTTCCTTCAGCGGGTGAGAAAAATCATTTTTTCTCAGAGTAAATCTTCAAAATGCACCTTATTGAGAGGAATGGGAAAAAATAACTTCACAAAATGCTGTCATCTTAGTAAGTGGTGTCTGCACAGATCTTTCACTGCAAAAATTCAAATCATATGAAACATCTGGTTTTTAATTTTATTAAAATTCAAAACTCAGCCCAGGTTCTTTGACAGTCTTGCTGAACTTCACAAGCATTTTCATATTATGAAACATAGTCCCAAGGCAAGCTGTTGTGATTTGCGGTTTTGAACAGATACCATGCAGAATTTTTGGATTTTCACAAGATTAGGCAAAACTTGATGATTTTTACTGGGCCTTTTATTTGAATTTGTGGGGTTTTTTTTTTTCCACATTGGTAATTGATATCAAAGAGCAGGCATATATGTACAGATTACAATCAATAAGCTAGTTGAATAGAGAGGCAAAAATAAGTAAAACACCAATAGGGAAGATTATAACCTTACTTTTTGCCCATAGCTGTTAGGCAATAATACAGGCTAAAGTGGAATAATTGTTAATAGTGTTATATTTAGGGGTGCCTTAAATTAGAGCATAGTTCTAAGAAGTACATAAAGATATCGAAAGGTTCTGATGTCGCAATAACAGATGTATTCCTATGAATGGAAGGGCTGATCAACTCTGCCTAAATCAGTGATAAGAATTCATTTCATGTTAACAGATTCGGGCACTTTCCACAGTTTCCACAAGAAAAAAAAAAACGCCTCTGCTGGAGGATTGTGGTATTTTTATGTTTAATTTCACCCTGATTAATAGAGTCAAATATTTAAACTAATGGTTTGAGCAGTTCAAAAAAAACCCTCAGTGCACTGAGATTTCAAACAAATTAATCATTTTGACAGTCCAATTTTGTTTGGATCCAGCATTCATTTAGTTCTGCCTGAGACATGTAAGTGCCTAAGAAAAAACTATTTGGTTTAACAAACAAAAGAAAACAGCATCTCTTTGGGTAGCAAAATCTTTACATTCGAAATGTCATACTCTTCTAATATTTTTATTTGTCAAAAATATTCTGAGAGGGGAAAAGCTTGCATTTAGCAAGCCATCTTAGCAGGCAACTACTGCCAGACGTATGTGCCAGCTCCTGAATCCCCCAGTACTGAGATCTTAACACAGGCTCACTAGATTTATTTTACCTTTCTCTCATTTTGCTAGTGATATTACAATGTTCTTTAGAATATTTTCACATAAAGCCACTTGCAAAGAGCAGCAAGAATATTTCATGGCACTGGTCATGGGATCATAAAAATGACAAAAACCAGTCTAAACAAAAGCAAAAGAATGACCATGGAAAAATACCTTGAAATATGTGTGCAGAATGATGTATTTTTCTTAATTATTACTGCTCAAGAAGAAAGTCCGTAAGACACAGCAGATAGATAGCTGTCAGATAGGTCAGCAGTGTTAAAAAGGAAAAAAAAAAGAAAAAAAAAAAGGAAAACTTTTTGAGTTGTTAGACATAAATAAAGAGCAAAATAAATAATAAAAAAGCATTATTATTATCCAACCGTAGGGCTCACTAGACCCAGATCAAGAACTCAGATCCACAGCTAGGCTCCAGGTCCAAGGTTTGCATTTTAAATATGCAAGGCAATTTGTTCAATCTCATGGTGATGCTAGAACCAGAGACATCCACTTAAATCATAAGTCATCACTTTCACACAAGAATATTCTTATTCACACAGTGTATAATGAAATTATGAAGCATAACACTGTAGGATATTGTGAAGTCCAGATATTTTAACAATATAAAAATGAGATCTCAGTAATTCATGGAGGGTAGGTTATTAGATGGAGTTTCCATCTACTGCATCAGGATGCAGTTTCTCCGTTGGGAGATCCCTAAATTTTTGGTGTATAAAGGCTATTTTGGGTGTTTTTGAGTGTTTACTCACTACTGGACAGTTCCAGACATGGTGCTGCAAACCAAGCTTATGTTACTACATTTCTATTTGCAGCCAGTGGTTAAAACACCCATCAATTTGCAACAGAAGTAAGCCAGTAGCAAATATTTCTGAAAATCCTAGTGTAAGAGGAATAGAAAGTGATTTTTGGTAACCCAGGACTGATTTCAAGTGGTGTGATGGTAGATCTTCACTTCATTCTTTACATGAGCACTAGTTTCTCGCTTTGAGAACATTAGACTGCATATAAGCATAGCCAGCTATGATAGAGCCTGAATTTCAGCTTTGATGACTCTTGGAGAGGAAAGAGTCATGTAAAACTACTCTATGTATATTTCATTAAGTATTTGTTTTTACTTTATTGAGAGGTTTTCTAATTTCATTTGATTTAATTCTATTAGTAACTAACATATAGAAGAATACTTTAAATATTTTCATTAAACCTCTGGTTCAGTCTTCCACTTTCTCTGCTTGTCTAACTGTGCAAAGAGTGGCTCTAAGGAACGACAATTGTTTATTTCGTATCTCACTCGAGTTTTATATGTCCTTTGACAACAACAAAACCTTTATGAGGACTGGAAAGTTTTGTGAGCTTGTTATTTCCTACATTTCTGTCAGGGCCTCATGAGCCAGAGGGGGAAACAATCCAAGTAATGTGCCAGGTTTATAGGATAGTCTTGAACCGGAAAGATAATGAGGTTTGTTTTGGTTTTTGCTTTTCCTTTTATAGAGAATGTTCTTCTTCAATGAACAGTGGCAACAGCTGTGAGAACTAAGTGGAGAAAAAAACAATCAACAAATAAAAAGAAATGTACCTAAGCAATTTATTTCAAAAATGCTTTTTAATTATCACCAAACTCTTTAGATTCCTGCAGCTTAAATATGCAAATTTACATAAGCAATGGCAGCATCAAAAGGTTGCTGAACTGGTGAAAGCTCACATTTGGTCCATGTCCCAAGAGGTTCTAAAGCAGAATTATCAGTCTCAGAAAGTATTGAATTTAGCACATGAGACCAAAAATTTGAATTGTGTTCCCGAGTAGTAGAAGGTTCAAAACTCTTGTCCAAGTGGAGATTTATACCTCACTCTCCATGCAGCAGGCAAGTGGAGTATTCCATACTGTCATCCCTTTCCGTAAGCTTAGGTCCATAACTCCAGAAGAAAGTTCAGAGACAAGGATTCTGTTAGGAGAACAGTCTGAAACAGCCCTGAAACATCTGTCTGTGATAAGTATGCAAACCTCATTCATTTCCTCTGCATTACTGCCTATTCTGTTCCTCCAGCTGACTGGCCAGGATGTTTCTGAGGATCCTTCCCTCAGGTAGGGCAGATTGAGATCTAACTATAGTTCAGCACTACTGTGGCTGGTTGGACATTGAAAGCCAGGAGCTTTGGTATGGAAGTGCTTTTGATGGATTCATCATTAATTTCCTGCCTATTTTTTTCCACTTCATACTAGCTGTCAATTTCTCAACACACCATTGTCAGACAATAGAAGAAGGTAATACAGCTATGAGACAGTACTTTGAAGTACTGTCTTTGAAGTAAGATTATTCCTCCACAATGTATTGCTGCAGATCATTCTCTTCCCACACAATTACTATGGCACAGCATAATCATTCTGGATCAAATCAGAAAATGTGAATCTTAAGCACTGAGAAGAAACAACAAGAAAAGTTGTAAAAGTTCAAGCAAATTATAACTGTAAAATCTATTTAAACTCAAAAAAAATGAGTCTTTTTGTCCATTTAGCCTTTACTCAATGGATTAGCTCATGTTTTTGCAGCTTTCACTTGCATTACTAAGGTTCAAAGGTAAACCAAGTTGAATTAAGGAAAGATTTTATAAATTTCCTTTGTAATATATAGGTGCTTATTAAAACTAGAAGGATTTCTCCAGTCCTTTGAAAAGAAGTCTTCATATCATATGTGAAAATATGTTACATATATATAATGGAAATATAATGGAAAACACAAGTCAAGTACAAGTCAAGTACAAGACTCAAAAGGCATGTTCCTGGTTTTCTGGAATCCATGAAAATCTTTCTTTTTAGTCTCAATGCATTTGAGATTCCATTTGCCTACCTATATAAGGAAAAAAAAATCAGGTACATGAACATCTGCAAAGTATAACAATAATATCACTGAAATCTGGAACTTGATTGTGAACGCTGAGACTGTTTGGAAACACCCAGGGAAACTGAGAAGGAAAGAAAGACTATATGACCCAGCCCAGAAAATCAATGGTGCCATATTCTTATTACCACTGCTAGCTGGGAGGGAATCCAACATCATAAATTGAGAAAATTAAAGTAACATGAGCGTACTTCAATTTAGCACTAGTGGCAGGCTTTCACATGGAGGACAGTAAATCAGAATGGAAACTTCATGAATAAAAGAGTATGACTAAAGGTTACATGTATCTGATATATATTTGTGAAGAGGACAAATGCAATACTGTGCAGACTTTAAGAGGTTAACCCACACCAATGGCTGTGAATTAATTTCACCAGTAGTGTTGAAGAGCACAGTGCCTCTGCACAAAATTTTAGCACCCCACCCTAAAGTTTGATACAGAGACATTACTTCTGAAATGTAATCAGCAGTCCTGTTGTGTAGTGGTATTTATATCAATTATTGGTATCCATTATCAGTTAGCTGTTAAATATTAACTCACCAGCTTTCACCAGTGGAACAACCTCTAGTTTAAAAATAATTACAAAAAAAAATAAAGCAAGCAATTGCAACCTCTTCTCCCAAGTTTAAAAGAACATCCAATCAATATATTCATGTATTTTTCCTCTAAGAAAACTGCAGGATGCATATCCAGAAACTGGTATCCTCCATGTTTTTAGAGAAAAAAAAGAGAAGACCAGTATATTTATGCTTTTTATTTGATTTCATTAACTCAGTGTTATGTGCATACATTCTCCTTTTATTCATTTTCTAATAAGTTGATATAACGGTCTTATTTCAACTTTTAAAATGAAGAAAATATTTTCCATTTTAGAATGATTGATCTAAAACAGACACTATTCAGTTTTTAAAAAAATAGACAAAAAGTTTTTAAAAACCTAAAAGTAAACATTCAGTTAGCTAGAATTGAATTTTGACTGGAAGACAAGTGAAAATCAAAATCTTGAGAGGATTTTCTCGGTAGAAAAAAAGGTAACATTTTAGCTATATAAATCTTTGATACCTTAGGGTATTTTGTCTCTATGCACATACATGTTCCCATTATCTGTTTTTGCTATTTTGTTTTTTTTCTGTATGTGAATGTAAATTTTTAGCCTGAAGTGTTGACTACAGATGGTGGCCAGAAACTGGAACAAACTTAACAAATTAGGAGAGTCCTCCACCTTGTGGCTGAACATTCAGGACCATTATCCTGCACAATACCACAGCCAGATTATTAAAATGAGAAAATCAGCTCTCTCAACCACAAATGTTACCTGTTGAGATGAACCATGCTATGTTATTAGAAACTGCACTAAACTTCTAGCTGGAAATTGTTCATTTCGCAGACCCCAAGGGCTGGGACGTTAGGAGGTATGATGCTCATGCAGGATGTGTTTAATGAACGATACTGACATGCTGTCATACTCTGACAGGAAAGGACGATTAAACACTACAAGTAAAGGCCCACTGCAAATGGGAAAAACAAGGGTAAAGACCGCACACATTACAAATTCACAAGGCTTTCTAATACATCTGTTGCATGCTGGGTCTTCTTAGTATTACTTTGGTTTTTTTTGCTTTTTAGTGGACTCCCACAATGGGAGTGGGAGTGGGATTTGTCTGGCCATATGCACACTTTAGAAATCATCCGAATGAGCTGTTTGGATACATTTTCTCGTCAATGAAGGAAACAGGATCTTCTACAAAGATGTAGCAAATTATAAATGGGTGAGTTGGACTGGGGCCAGTTTTTGCCACTACCTACAATAGGTGCCTGATATTTGATCACTATAGTCATCAAAGGCACGAGGTAAATCCCGAGTATATAGTCATCAAAGGCACGAGGTAAATCCCAAGTATGTCTGCCCCAAACTTGAGCTAAATTTTCTAGTTTACGTAGGCAGTCCATGATGCTATGACTAGTGTGTTGTGATAGGAGGTGCCAGGATAAGCAGGATCAAGCCCAAAGTTAGTCCATGATCCACATCAGAGAGGACTGCTTGCTTGAAGCACTGGGAGTCCTCTGCAAGAGGAAGACAAAAGTCATTTCAGAGCTAATCAGCTTTCCCACAGGATTCAGATAGAAGTTGGCACAATCTCATTTTATTTTTCTCCATTCCTTCTAAGAGACGATAAGCATCCAGACCCCAGAAACAGCTCCTTCATAGAGGGGCCTACCATTAAGTAGGATGAATCTGGGCCACATCCTACCCTGCTTGGGAGTCTGCAACAGAGATGTGATGGTTGAGTGAACTCTTGGCTCCTGCTTTGAGTATCCGTCCAGCAGTTATGATAACTCTAATGTAGGATGGTTTTCAAGGAAATGTTATATATCTTTAACAGCTTACAAATCCTAGTTTTAAGCAAAGATTCATTAGCAATATTCTATGTTCAAGTCCTTCTTTCCTATCAGAACAGAAAGGCAAAGTGGCAGACACGATTTCTTTAATTGTTTAACTGAGAAACAATTAAGTTGAACTTAATATTTTACTAGCAGTAGAGAAACAAGGCAGATATATCTTCATTCTCAATACCAGAATTTCTACTTGACCCTTTCCATTCTATCTACGGGTGTACATTCCTAAGGTCCAGCGAGATTGTTGTGGTCTATTCTCCAGGGGAATTATTAGAGAGTGTAAAATCCTGATCCACAACAAGTGTGTGGCACCTGAACTACCTCTGTGAATTTTAATCCCAGAACCAGAAGCTTGGAGCACATCTGAGTTGTGTGGTCTTCTTATGGACCTGCTCACTAGAGTAAGGGTACTTGGATCAGTACTGGACTAGTAACTATTTGCCTCATGCAGTCTCTTTTGCTTCTAGCCATCATACTTGCGCTTTCAAATTGGGAAAAAAAAAAAAAAAAAAAGAAACCTTAAGATAGCATAGTAATGGTATTTACACCTAGAACTTAATTAAACACTTCCTTTTATTGTGCCTTTTTTCTACATATATTCCCCTTGATATTTTTCCCCATTTGTTTTTCACTTCAAGTTACCATGCATTGCTGCAAAAGAAAATAGCTTTAAGAGACTTGTAACTCAATAAATACAAATAGATTCTTCTGCCCTCTTGGACTGAAAAGTAACTTTCCCTTTTCTAGAGAACCTTTAAAAACGGAATTCTTGTGTAACAAACAGTCTTACCTTGTAGTATCATCTGTTGGAATGAGAAAAATGAGGACAAAACATCCCGCTTCTGAAAGGGGGCACAACATGGCCAGACTATAAAAAGTTCATTATATAATATTCCTAGCTTTGAGAAATGTTGAGAAAGGATGGAGCTTTCTGTGGTTCATAAATAGTTAAACATTAAACTTCATAAAATATAGTCAACTATGATTTTAGTCATTTTAGTTTCTTTTAGTGCTTGTATTTATTTGCAGTTGCAATGACTTTCAGCTGCAAAGGTACTGTATCCAAATAACCTTCTAGTCAATGCAGTATAATCCATGAGAGCTTTAGTGATCTGAGTTATCTAATTCCAATTTTAATAGCAGAGTCAGGTTTCAAGTATAAACATAAATAAAGTGCCTCATATAGGATTAGAGAGTTATCTGTTGTGCTACTAAATACCTGGAACAAGAGCCCCAAATATCAGTCACATCAAGATCTTTCCATTCACTCTACTCAGATGTTCATTAAAAAAATTCACATCCTGTTTTAATAATGACCAACTCTTTCAGCTTTTCTGTTGTTCCTAGCAATACTAAAGCATACTTCTTACCTCCACCTATACAAAATAACTGCAAAAGGAAGTTCGATTTAACTGTCTTGCCTTTTTCCCCGGGCTTTTGAAAGTTATTTGAATGCTATGGCTGCATCTAAACTGGTATTACACAGCTAGGCTTGACTCCATGGTCCCACAGAAGCTCCCTACATCTCCAGCCCACAGCATCCTGTGAGCTAGAGCCAGGACCTGGAGGGAGGCTCTGACGGGCTCCTCACGACACCTCAGGCAGGGCATGTGGCAGGGCTCAGTGAGTGCAAAGGAAGGGAATTCCTGGGAAGTGGTGTTGGCACGCTCACAGGCATGCTACCTGAGCCTGCTTCCAGAGAGGGAGTTGGATTTCAGAGGAACTCGTGAGCTCTGAACATTTTGGTGGCTCTGTATGCTATTAGTGAATTTTATTAGACTATCTTTTGGAGAAAATTATCTCCCCCACTGCGTAAGGAGAATGTGTACATGGTGCCATTTCTTTGTTTCACCTATGGAGGAGCAAAAAAATACTTTTATGCTTTACAAAACCTTAACTGGAGGTGCCTACATTGCCTTCCTAGATCTGACCCTAGACCTGTGATAAAGAGGTTCACTCAAGTTAGCAGACAGTACACATCCCCTGAAACTTTAGGCCAGGTCTTAAAACATCCAATCTGCAAGAATATTCAAAATCCTTATGCTTATCTTAAGGCATGACTCATATAAAGAAAAGATATGCTAATTTAACTTTTTGTAAAAGGAAGTCCAAAGTAAACTTTAGGCAGACATACGACAAGCCAAAAACTGATATTTGCCTTCCCCAATAGACTTGGCATGCTCATCCCACCACCCCAAACTGGCCTAGGAAAGATCACTCCAACTTTGAAAAAGAACCTCTCACTAAGGAAATATTCTTGAATAAATTTTTCAATGTTGACTGTACTTTCTGTGCTTCCTATGCTAAAATGAATGTCTTCATACATATTTCAGTGAGTTTTTATGGAGTTAGCAGCCCTCTATGAAAATTCCTTTTTATACGATTAATGTCACTTTTTAATGTGTGTCTGAGTTTACTGACATAATATAATCTTTGTGAATTCAATTCCAGAGGGAGGTTTTGAAATTTTTCCTGTGGGAGCATATTACTTTATTCCTTTTGGTACTAGCCAAAAGTCAGGGATGCACCATTAATTGGGTTAAATAAGAGAAGACCAGCTTTAAATTCTGAACTGCCTTTCTTTGGATTTGGCTTCAGTAATGTGATACTGCTATGACTGCACAAGCTAGTCTGCCCATCCTAAACTCCATCCTTTTGGAATGAAAATCCTTTCAGTGCTTTTGCCTTAATATGGCAGAGAGATAGAAAATGAGCCTGAGGAGAAAAGACCTTGAAAGCCAGTTGTTTCTCTGAGCCAAGCAGGGTCTATTCTCTCCTTGTAACTAGCAAATATTTATCCATACTGCTTTTAAAACCTTCTTTGATGAGAACTACATCAGCACCTTACAGACAGTACTTAAATGAATCCTTGCATATTTAAAAGTTTCCATAATATTCAAGTTGAATTTTCCTACTGTGATTTAATCTCCTCTCATCCTGTCCAACCACAGTCTGCAGAACAGATCCTATTTGTTTTAGAAGCGATTTATAAACTTAATTATAGCTATTATTTTTATTTTCAGTCTATCTTTTTTGACTATTCTATTGCTTTGAAACTGTTTTCATAAGTTATTATTTCTAGATCCTTATTTCTAGACTGTTCGTCAGGCCCATACTAGACCTTGGGGTAAGACGAAGGTCTTGGAAAAAAGAAGGCAGGAAAAAGTGAAGGGTTAGTGGATCGTTGTAAACAAACTTAGGATACAAACTAAGAGTTCAAGGTCAGTCAGGGCAGGAAGGTACAGCACAGAAATCTCAGGTCATTCACAGGGCACTGGCAACAGTCAGGACAAGCTGAGGACAAGAAGTAAATTCCCCAAACTGGTAATTCCCCAAACTGGTAAATTCCCCCAAATTCCCCTTTCTGACTTTCTAAGGACTTTCTGAGTCCATACCTTTCTGAAAGTATGTGGTCAAAACTAGAGACTGAATTTCAGAAGTCTCATGGAAGTTGAAAAGAGTGGCAGCAGCATTTCATTTGTCTTACATTCAGAACTTCACTTATACATCTTACGGGTTACCTTCATATGTTTGTGATATTCCATAGCCACCGGGTTCTCTTTTGCAGGACTGCCACAGCCCTTTCTTCATTTTTTTGTTCTGCCAAAAAGCAGATCCTTTCATTCATCTTTTCAGTAATTCAACCTATTTTTTTCAGGTCATTTCTCAAATTGGTCAAAATCATTACATTTTCTAACCTTGTCATTCTCCCAGCTTCATCTAATCATCAAGACACATTATTTGTAAATGTAAGGATCACCTTCTTTAACGTGTTATTTAAGTCACTAGTGGTATTTCTGAGCAAAACTGAGCCTGCGCTATCAGGCAGGACCTTCGTCTCACCTGGCAATAAACCATTAGCAGTTACCCCCTGAATACGCTTTTCTAGATTGTTTTCTATACAGCTGTATAACATTTTCCATTTGAAGTGTATTTTTTTCTGGGAACTGATCTTGTTCCTGAGAGAATCTGGAAGTAATACATGAAACAATATCAAAACCTTAACTGAAATCAAAATACATGATATCTGCTGCTTCTGTTTCACCTGCAAAAGCTACAATCCTGTTGCAGAAAGAAGTTGGCTTGCTACAAGACTTGTTCTTGATAAATCCACATTGTTTTCTGCTTCCTTCTTTGTAATCTTTCACAACCTTATAAATAATGCTTTACGGAGATTTTGTAAATCTTGGGGTGAAGACGATTCTTCATTTTCTCTGTTTTAAAGAGAGTGTGGCCTTTATCTCTTTCCTGTCTTTCAGAACTGGAAGAGAAACAAGTTCTTACAGATAAACATCAATAATTCTAAAAAATTCTTTCTCTCTTTCTTTAAGTATTCCAGAATGAGTTATGCTTGATCAGCTTATTTGAAAATGACTGTCATATATAAGTACTCTCCAAACTCTAGTTTCTTTTCTGGGCTTTCCCTTTATGTCATCACTGTTTTATAGGACAAGAGACAGCTGGGGCATTTTCTGCATACAGTAAAGTCTTTAATTAAGGAGATTTTTACTCAAGATAAAAACTTAATAGAAAACATTTTGATTGTTTGTGAAGTTATTTTCAGAGAAAAAGAGAATAAATTTGATGAGGACGGTGCACTGATAAAAATGCACATTAGAAATGAGCACATGTTCTATTCTCTTCTGTACAAAAAAAAAAAAAAAAGAAGAAGTGCTGTATTTTTCCTTTCTTCAATTTTTCCCTTCTTCATTTAGATGCAAAACATGTTCTGGACAGAAAGCAATTGCCCTAACTAGTAATAGAAAAAAATCTTGTAAAATAATAAGATGGAGAACTTACTTTGTGCTTTAGATTGTATGTTTGTCTAAAGAACAGGACTCTACAGTGTAATTAGGCAGCTGATATTTTACTGATGTTTCTTTCCTGTCTACCAAGAACAGACTCTTTTCCTTGTTTTGCATGGACATATTTTGTCCAGCCATGTTTGTTTATTAATATCAGTTTATTATTTCTTTTTCTACCTCATTTGCCAGAGTCAAGCGACATGAAAAAGGTAATACTAAATAACTTTGTGGTATCTCTCTCCACCAAGATTTAGATACCGCTGAACTTATTCTAGTACTATTAACATGGATTCTAGGATCTTTTCTTTGTAGTTTTTTTTACATTTTATATGCCATTAAATTGCCTTTTTTTACATTTTATATGCCATTAAATTGCCATTGTCTTAAACGACAATGAGGCAAGTCAAAGGAGAATACGAACCTTCTTCTTAATAGTAAAATATACACAACATGAAAGTGAACTTGGAAATAAAGCAAAGCTCAGCAGTGGTTTGAGGAACATTCAGTAATATTACACGTGTAGCAGTGTGAACATAAGCAACCCAGTCAATAACCCAGGAAAGACTAAAAAAGAAAGAAAGAATAGAAAACAGTTTCATTAGGGATAAAACCTCCATGAGGCAATAAGGTAATAAGCTACAGGAAAAAGATGCAAATATTTGTTGTTAATAGTTTGAGATTTTCTCATTTTAGCTACTAGTGGAGAAAGAAAATAGATTGCCTTAAAATTACTTCCACCCAGACATATCTATGGTTTCTTTGGCTGTAACACAAAATCAATGAATTAATAAAACTATCTCAGTACAGAATTTTGCCTGTCACTGAAGTAATATAATTTAAGTGGAAGATTTGCATATGGGAGAAAGAAGTGATATTCTAGTGATTTGTTTAGAGACTGGGTGCTTTGTGTTGCACAAAAGGTGGGATTTTAGAAGCTATTGCAGAAGTGACTTTGTCTCCCAAATAAATTATGGCTTACTGCACTAGGGGAAACGACACACTTTTCTTCATTTCAACAGTCATCCAAAAGATGACTCTTACTTTGCAAGAGATAGAAAAAGATTTCACTATGTAAGACATAAAAGAGCTATTTTTACAGTCTCTCTTTAGAAATCTTCCCTACACAAGATTTGTTTCCCCTTTAGCCACAAGGGTCCAAATTGCACTTACCACATTTACCCCACAGGTTAACTTCTGCGGACCTGAAAACATTGCTGGGGCACAACCACTTTGCTCAATGTGTTTGTCTCAGTGGCAACAGTGAGTAGAAGTCACTGAGTGGGGAGTGGTGTGTAGCTGAGCAGAAACATGAAATATTGACAAAGTATATCTTAGACAGAATTCAATAATACAGTGCTGAAAGGATTGTTCCCAAGGCCTGAGGAATGAACAAATTTAAATGGGATGGGAAGGATGTATCCTCGTAAGAGCTTGCATTGGTACAGAGAGATAAAGCTTAGAAACATGGATTTGCCAAAATATATCTTTAAAACAGCTTCTCCATTTGAAACTGTGGATATTTGCAATTGTCTTCATCAAAGATGAAGAGGAAAGTTGAGTTCTGAATCTGATCATTATCAGCAATACTGCAAGTATGCTTTTTTTATCACCTGGCACCAAAGCCTAATCTATCTGCCTCATCCCTGAATGCATGCAGAATTGTTTAAAAATTGTAAACACAACTCCATTGAAACAGTCAAAGACCTTACAAAATTTAGCTAAAATACTCCAGTATGTTTGAATCATTCTGCACAATTCACTACAAAAGTTTCCATTACAGAAGGGTTTTTATAAACATCAAATTAATTTTTTTTACAAACATCAAATTTATTTAGACTTGCTCTGATCTACTGTAGCAGGCATTTTTGTTTTCTGTTTTGCTAGTGTGGGGCCTTGGGAGAAGAGATGCTAGTAGTTTTTTTTTCTGATATGCAGAAAAAAAAGATTGTGTTATACAAATAGCCTGTAATACCTCATGGGTGTGCTCTAGAATTTGTAAATCAGTGTGGATAAATTAACTTTTCTGGAATGTACAATGCCTTCATTAAAATGAATGCCTTCATTAAAATGAAATATATGAAATATATGAAATATACGTGAGAAAAGCATACTTGCTCTCAGCCCAAGATGAAAGAAGATTGACAGTGAACAGCCATTTTATTGTCCTGTTTGAACACATAGAAGACTTCAAATTTTAGCTTTTGCTCAAGAGGGTCAAAAGTAATATGATTGGTCTTTCTATATCTAGTTCACAAAGAATCTCTGTAGCAGACACAGGAAAAAAAAATTAAATTGGGTCAGTAAATTACGGAATAAAATATATGCTTTTAACTTCTATAGTTGGAGCATCAGTAAAATAGCCTCTTTAAAACAAGATATTTTATAACTTTTCATTCCTTAATGAAGCTTATATGATGCTATAAACATACATGACAGGCAGGCTTTCTTCATGTACCTAGAGTTATATTGTCTTTTTCTATCCAGGAAACAGCCAGCCACAGTAGCTCAATATGTGGAGGACTTATTGAGGAGACAGGTTTAAACCTTTCTTCTTCCACAGTCTCTGGCTGTTATCAGAAGTGACAATAGTTTGCTGACCTCCTGTTTACTCAGCTACTGTAGTTACATTTTCCTGTTTCTTTTTTTTTTCACCAGTATTTTTCTTAAGCAGTTTTCACAGCAGTGTCTCATCTGTACCTCTCCCTTGCTACCTTCCTTTCAGATCATTAACATGATGAAAACTGACCACACTGGGATAATGAAGAAGCAATTCTTACTATTTTTCCTGCTGTTTCCCACATAGATCCTCATCCATATTTTCTCATGATTACTATGACAGATTCTTATTAATCTTTTCTGGGAGATTATTTCAAAAGTTTGCTGCAGCTGATCAGCATTTCATTTTTCACTTGACTAAGTTAAACATAATAAATTCCCACCAGTGTTAACTTGTGACTTTTTTAATGGTGATATTACTGTTAATGTTGCGCTAATGTTAATATTTTCCTGTGGAAAAAAAATGATCTGCTTGTCTGAATTTAAGACAGAAGGCTTTTGAGTATTTTAATAGCAGCTCCGTAGATCAAGGAACAAAACATCAGGGACCTTTGTATCAAAAACAAAACAGACCTTGTTTCTGTTTCAGCAGAAAAAATATATAGCTGATAGTACTTGTAAGGGTGGAGGGAAAGAGAATAGTCTGTATCACAGCTATTAGAAAAAAGCGCTTTTAACTGCTTACATTAGTCAGGTGACAAGAATTATTCAGGAGGTTAGTGAGGTTACGCTTTTCTATTTGGTGAAGAATTTCTTTGCACATTTTATTGAAACAATGGCAACAAATAAAATAAAAAATCAGAATAATGTATGCATCGTATACTCATAACTAATGTATGTACATAACAAAATACATTATATGCTGCCAGTAAATTGATGAAGCAACAGTTTGGTCCAAGACTGTATTTGTCCTTTTTGTTTTTTGTTCTTAAGGCAGTGGAGAAAAAGTGGTAAGCCAAAGTTTTCCATATGTCAAGGTTGAATTAGGACTACATAAAGGGTTATTTGCTCCATTGAGATCACAATACAGAAATCCTTACATAACAGGCTCATGTCTAGTGGAGTTTCCTCCTGTGAGTGTGGATGAGTCTGTAATGCTAAGACCATTCAACATTCTGCTCAGTAGAACAACAGAGATCAGAAAGAAAAATGAAGCAGTAACTTGTATTCAAATGGAACCCTATTATCCCTATTTACAAATTGCGTTTAAAAAACTTAGGAGTCTTTAAATATTTGCTAGTGTATTTACTAGTGGAAAATGTTTGCTGAATATAGTCTGAAAAATCATCTTCAATCTGCAAAACAAATTATGTGGTACAACTGTCTGATACTTTGAACTGAAAAGCTCTTGACCAGTTTTGGTTCAACACATTGATCATGGTCACCAGTTATCATGGAATGGCTAGACTCTGTGAGGGCACAGCCTCTCCCATACCTCTGCCTGAGGTGGAAGTGTTCAATGAACATGAGCCCCCACAGTTACTCACTGTTGGGCACAGTGTGTCCCAGAGGTTATGGGTATTTGTGTAGCTGCACCATTTCACAGACCTGTGTGCTTAAGCCAGCAGTGAGCATAACCGTGGTAAGCATAATGGGTGCATAATCAACCCACTCTTTCCCTTAGTGCTTAAGAGTGCCAGCGTGTACAGCACACATTCCCACAGCCCTCTGCAGAACATTAAATTCCATTGATCTTGCCTGACTGGAATTAGAAAAGGAATTGCTAGAGGAATATTAGTAGGAAAAGTCCTCTTGAACAGGTTCTGCAGGTTCTCTTGTTGCCACCCAAACACACTAGCAGGTCAGACTTCAGTGAAAATTCGGTATAAGAAAACAAAAAAGTGGCTTTTTTTTCCTCTTATCAAGCAGGAGGGTGAGAAAGATAGTTTATTCATTCATTTTTTTATATAAACCAATGTTTTTTTTTCTTATGAAAGCAATTCTTATCTCAAGCTCAACGATAGTGCACTATATAAGGAGTCTAGCAATGATGCTGCCAAAGGATGTGTTATCAGTAAGCTAATTTTTCTGCTTCATTCATTACTGAAAGTAACTTTTTTATGTCTTGTTCTTACCACATTTTCTTAAGAAGATTTTCACTAATGGCAGTTCTGTTAATAGAACTTAGAAAGCTAAAAAATTTCAGACAATGAACTCATGGTTCCAGCAGGTAAAGGTATTGATCTGTGAAAGAAATCAAGAGGGAGAAAAATGGCTATTAAACAGGTCCAGAGACATACCGAAAACATACTGCAAGAAGTAAGGGCCTTCTTTTTGTTGAAATAAAAATATCTTTGTTTTAAAGTGTAAAGGTGAAACGTTTTTCCTACTTTGTGCACATTATACTTCGGACGTTAACTTCTTGGGACTTTCCACAGGCCTGACACTTTTAACTAAATAAAGCCGAAAAAAATCATCTTTGCCTTCCTGCTTTTTTTAATATACATCCCCTTACAGATTGCCTTCTGACATAACATGTCTTAAGGCTGTTGAAATTTGCAGGCAAATATGCAATACGAATTGCTGAATTCAGATTCAGGCTGGTTCCCCGAACTCAGCTTTATAATAAATTTGTTGATTTTCAGATGTTGAACAGGATATATGCTTTCTGCACTGTTTATTGCTGGAGCAAGATTTAATATTGCCCAAATGTAGAGTTGTTTGCACATCGAAATAAAGGCAAAAACGTCAAATCAGAGCAGATTGGATTAGGGAATAGTAGCCATTCAATGAGTGAAGAAAAAAGTCACTCAAAAACAGTCATCACTTAGTTTTCACAGCTGTTCATATTCCAGTCTAATCAAGTAAGTGCTGCCAAGCTAGATTTGGCTAATAGAAAGGGTAAGGCCAACGAGATAAGGAGTAAAGCCTATTTGCATAAGATAAGTTCCTACTTTCAAATTCCCTATTGTCTGTAACAACTTTTCCTCTACTTTCTGGACTCCAAACACAAAGGCCTCAGCTTATGCAGGAGCTTAGCTGTTGCCACATCTCTTGCTTTTCTTTGTTTTCCATAATGCCACAGGCCCAGGAACTTTTAAGCTACCAATCCTTACCAAAGCCTCAAATTGGCTTTGCGCCCTCTGCAAAAAAGTTTGCTATTAAGTCCTTGAAATAAACGCTTTTTTTCCTGTCGTATTGACAGACTCTTTACACATTCGGATCTTTCCTTACAGCCTCTTTTCTCCTATCTAGCTTCCATTTGGCATCAGACAGTCTTACCTGAGGTCTGGCTTTATCCAGGGTCTGGCTTTATCATTTTCTTGCAGGAAGTAAATACTAAAATTATGGACCCAGCTTTTCCCAGCCCTTCCTAGCAATGGATCTGCACGATGTGTCATGCTCCTATGGCAGAGAGTGCATTTCAATGCACAATTAATGTGGGTACTATTTTTCATTCCCAGACACCAGCTTCACCTCGTCCAGAGTTTATTCCATCCTGGACTGAAAAAGCATGCCTAGTGGAGGCCAACAGCACAGTTCTGTGTGACTCTGTCTTTTTTTTTTCTTTTTTTCGCAAAGAAGAATGGATTTTCCTGTGGGAAAAATATAGCATTAACATTCTGACAGTATAAAAGATCTGCCAGTGATAACCTTTCCTTAGCTTTTACTGTTATTTTTATTCCAGTCTAATAAAGTAAATGCCACAAATCTTCTGCAAAGCATTTTAATGTGACAAGAATTTATTATCAATTCTTAAGCTCTGTCACTAGATTAATCTATCCAGCTTTCCCTTTTTTTTTTTTCATTTTCCTCCTCTCCCTAGACCTGTATTATTATGTTTTAAGAGTTTTATCTATTGACAGATAGATAGGAAAGTGTAAATATACTATCATTTACATATATTAATTTTCACACATACAGGTTCAAACATACGCATTTAAAGACAGAAGACAGTTTCCAAATGAATCTCGCTGTGATTTTGAGCATTTTTGTAGCAGTAAGGACATCCTACAATATTGGTGAAAGATTGCTCTGTCACATTTTAGAGGTGCCTGCAGTCATACTCCTGCCTTGTATGATTCCACCAGCATCAATACACTTCTGCCTGTGCAGAAAATGCTAAATCTTTACTGCCTTCATAGTTTGTCATCTCAATACAATTTTGACAGCATAAACACAGATTAAGACTAGCCGTAAAAAGTGAGGAAGAATAGAATTTACAGCAAACATATCCAGTATTATATTATCTCTGCTGGTGCACCACTCCTTTGATCAAATAGCATTTCCGAATTTCCAACTTCTCATTACACTGAAAAAAATGTAGCATTTCAGATAATTGATGAGCCTTTGACTTCTTATCTTGGAACTAACTAGTGTAAAACCTGCAGGTTGTAAAATTCTATGGAGTTTGGAAATATATTTTGTTACTCTAATACTCTAACTATGGTTTGGTGTGTCATCTTCTGGGTAAAGCATGTGAATAGGCTTTGGTATCGGTACTTTCAAAAAAAAAGCACAGATAGTCCTGAAAAAAAGAAAAAAAAATCGAAAAACAAAACAAAACCAAACACCAAACAGTTCCCGATGGCCTAGGAGCCTAGGTAGGACTAATATCTTGATTTTCATGAAGAAGCAAGCAGATATTTAAAGAAAAATAAACTGGGGATTCAGAGCTACAGATGCTGATGAAAAAACATCATGCCAACATATAGACAAATCTGGAGATTATAAACAAACCTTGGCTTTTGGACATTCATGGGATTTGTAATATACCACCGTTGAGCTGAGTTGTAGCTGTACAGTCTTCTCTATAAGACATATGTTGCTTGTCATCAATGGCAAGATGGTAGAAAGCATTTCCTCCTCCTTCTATCTAGTTATCATGGAACAAAATGTAAACTAGCTAGTCTTTATGGCTTCCCAATATTTTGACAAAGCAGAGAACACAAAGCTTTTTCTTTTGATTAAAACTGATAACAATACAGAAGGGATTTTCATGGAGATTGTGCCATGACGGTTTTCCCAGCAGCATTCACATACCTTATGGTGTGAAAAGTGTTTGGCTATTGAGTATAAGAGCAGTTACCCTTAAAAGTAAACATCTTCCTTTGATGAGATATTCATTTCCTATTTCCAGTGAAGTCACTGGATGAATGACTTTGAACAAGTGCCTTTGTCTGCCTCTTGGCTTGTATTCTATGGTTTATAGCCCTCACTGCTGCTCGTCCTATTCATCTCTGGGAGCCAGCAGGAACCGGTCCACTAAGGAGAGCAGAGAACAAAAGAAGCTGCAGCACATTTTCAAGAGGAAGCAACTTTCGAGTATAGATCTTAGTTTCTCAAGACTTGTGGCAGGGGGTAGGATGTCGTTGCAAAACATCTTTGGGAGGTTAGATTGAGTTCTTGAACGGAGTTTAATGCACTGCTGATCTGAGAGTGTTATCTAATCATTTTTCTTCCAAAGCCATCAAGAATCTCAGGATTCTTCTTCAAATTTGGAATAAGTTCTTCTGGTCCTATCCAAGGGTGTATCTTAGATCTTTTTTTTCCAAGAAGTTCCACCCAGAGAAATCTACAAAAACAGCACTGAAAACAGTTAAATGCTCTCTCTTTTTCGTATATTTGGCTCCTTAACATTAAAATAGTCCCGGTTCAGACAGGCCCCCAAGAATGACAATAAATATCTTCAGCCAAGGCAACCAGAGACATATACTTGTGTCCATTTTAAGAAAGACATTCAGGTCCATTTGTGTCTTGATTTTTTACTGTTTAGAAAAGTTTAATCTGGAACTGCACAACCACACAACTTCATAGCTCTTCTGACATCCTTGACATAATCTTTCATTTTCTATTGCTCCTGCTTGTCTACAAATAGGTGGGGGGAAAAAGTGATATGCCTCAGACACTGGCAGGAACACTGGGATTTTTTTTTCTTTGCATCAGCTAGCTAAAATAAATCTTTAGAACTGGATGATTCAAATGTTGAGAAACAATTTTCTTTTTATAAAGTTTTTGCTTTTGAAAATAATTAGTCACTGATGGGCCAGAGTTGTGGCTGTTTGCAATCCTTTGTTAAATTGCAAGAAAATAGTAAGTGTGTAACATATGCCTTTAGAATGGTTTATAAAGCAGTAGTGTAAATTCCGTCAGTGTCAAATGGAAAAGGAAAAGGAAAAAGGAAAAGAGAAGACAGAAAATGAAAAAGAAAAAGAAAAAGAAAAGAGAAATTCAAGTAATTTAAATATAATTCTCGTCTCCTACTGACTTCTCTGTACCTCATAGCTGTTACAGCTGTTACATAACTCTGCAACTGCCATAGCCAGTTGTGCAGGTGTCTATCCATTACAGGTCTGTACTTCATGCTGCATTAAATTAGTTTTATGCATTATAACCCAATCAATCAGCTTCACTAGAGTTACAATACAATACACTGAAATGCAACAAACCAAATATATCAGACAGAAGTTTCAGTATGCAGATCGTGTTTTTATCTCTATAGTAAAAGCATGAGAATGTAAAAATAAATGCAATGTGTAGGAGGATCTCCTAATCCTTCTTCCTCTTTGCAAGCAAGGTGTTACCGTACTCCAGCTGTTTAAACCAAGGGGCACAAGTTCTGAATCAGACAACCTAATTGGTAATGACATCAAAGTAAAAGACCATGAAATTTTAAAATTATTTTAAATATCAGAATATATTTAAACAGGGATCGCAGCATGTAATACGTACTCTGAATTACTGTTTCTACTGAGATCAGAGCAGCAAATCAGCACACAAAGAAGCTCTGGTGTCGGTCTCCTGTACATAGAGACAGTGCTGTCATGCCATGGAAACTGTTTTTAAATATAGAAACTATGCATCTGTATCTGTACTTGAAAGTAGTGCTGTGTTTTCAGTCAGCAGCATCTGCCAGCTTGTGGGTGATACTAGATCATGGCAATATGTTTAAGTTTGTGTGTTTGTATATACTTATGTCACGGGGGAAAAGAATGTGCTTCACTGCCAAAAAAAAAAAAAGGAAAAAAAAGAAAAGGAGGCAAGAAAGGAAGAGTGTAAAGCACTCTTCATGAAGAGAAATTCAGGAACATAACACTGGAGCTACACCCTCAACAAGTAGATATTGGATGGTGTGAAGAATTGAGGGTAGTGCTTATGGTAGCTTTTCATCTGGACTTTAGCTTACACACAGAGCCTAGTTCTCCACTTCATTTTTCTGGTTTTATACGATTCAATTAGTCATCTTAAAAATTGCACATCATCTCGTTCACCATGTGAACTAGTCTCACCACAGGAACTAGTAATCAAGTCTTATTATCAGGCCAAATATGAAATTTCTGCTTCATAAGTTTTGAATTTTCTCATATTCTGTTGGAACTAACAATCTTAGAGATAGATGAACCACATATTATCATTTTTTGTAGTGTTTCGTTGCAAAGTAAAAACTGAAAATTCCACCCAGTAAAAATGATGTGTCCTCTTTTTTTTTTTTTTTTTTTTTTTTTTTTTCCTAAGTGAGCTTTTCTGCATGCTCATTTTCCCTTTCCTTCATCCTTGCCACATTCCCTCAGTGCTTCATCCATCCCAAATGTCCTCCCAGCTGGAGCCTTCCTCATGCTACTGAACCTCCAGCACAAAAGTTACACTTACGAAAAATACTACTTCTCTTTCCTGCAGGAGGTCACATTCAGCAGCAAATTTTTCACATTCACTGCTAAAATGGGTGTCAGGAAAAGTCTTCACTTCTGTGATGAGATGAGTGGAAGAAGAAATGCTTGCTTGCCAGTCGCTTAAGAGGACTTTCCTGGTAGGAGCAGCAGCAGCAGTACAAGACTTATTTCATCACCCCACAGCTATGTTGGCTCCCGATACATTAGTACTGCCAAGTTTTTTAAGTTTGTAATTTTTTTCAGAGACATAATCAGCAGGGTGGTTTGGGTATAGGTTGGGATGATTTAACCCTTATTAAAGGCTCCTGTGTATCTTAAGTTTCATATAGCTTCACTTTCTAACACTTACTGTTTTAATTTACAGTATTCTCCATTTCTCACAAGAGAATGAAAACAGTATTGGTAACTTTAGCTCTCTGACTCACCCATCAGTGATGATGGGGTGAAAGTAGTCTTCTAACTCATTCACTTTCTGTGGTCTAGCGTTCAGCCACGACTTTCTTGGCTTGTGCCTGCTCTATCTGTGCTTCCAGCTGGTTTCTTCTTATTCAAGCATGGGACAAGCCCAGGAATGTCTAGCCTCCAAGATCATCTGCATGAAATGCAGTATAATCAGAATTGCTTTTACTTTAACTCCATCTTCAATGAAATTTAGACCATCTGAGTGTCTCTATGCCCTGATGTGAAATAAGCTAAGCCAAAATGTTAAGCTGGTTTGATTACTGTTCATCCTATTTACTGAAGCAGACCCTTAGGTAGAACAAATTTCAATATTCTAAAGGGAGCACTGGCATTAATCAATTATCCTAAAGACTTAAAATATATGTGGAAACTGCACAAAAGCTAATCGCACACCTATACAGGGATGTTGAACTTAATGAATAATTACAGCAAGAGACAGCTCTAGTTTTACTACAGTCTTGCTACTAGAGGTCAAAACACTCCCCAGCAATGACAATGTAATGTCAGTCCTAAAAGGATTTTTTTTACCAGCAATGATTCCATAAAAGATAACATTGGAGAAAATAACAACTAATGACCCAAAAGAAGGTTAAAAAAATAAAGCAAGCTATATATAGGTCATGAAAACTCTTTCTGTCTTGAGAATCCAGTCTCCTTTCTTTCTGCTGGAATCAACTATATAAATGTCAGATAAAGGTCAGACACCAAGCAAATCCAATGCTACCTCAGGATCTGCCTTCACAGATGAGAGTCTTCCTATGTTTTACAGCTGAAGAGAATTGTACCATATACGCTTTTGGCAAAGAAATGGAAAACTAGAGTTTTTGGTTCCATAGGGGCATTTGCAAAAACAGGAACCTTTAGAAGGTTTTCATCCCCTTTTATTTTTTCCCCACCTAGTGGGAGTTCAGTGTTATTCATATGGAATATACATTTGAACTAGTTTGAAATTTTATTGAAAGATATAGATCAGAACAGTAAAAACAGTACTTGGAAACAGGCAGAGGATTTTTAAAAAGGTGCTCAGAGACATATTCTTGAGCTTTTTCTTTTTTCTTTTTCTTTTTCTTTTCCTTTTCCTTTTCCTTTTCCTCATTTTGTCAAAACAGGTTTGTCATGATTCTTCAGCTTAATCTATCAATATGTATTCTAGTTAGGTAGGTGATGAGAAGTGATTTGTCAGACACATTTATGACTTCTCATTTAGAAGTGCGTCGGACATTGCATCAACCTCTCGCACAGATATAAAAATATTAAAATTTAAGGTATAAAGTCAGAAAAAAAGCAATAGATTGGCTCAGGTGTCCTAGGGGTGGCAGGAGCATAGTTAATGTAATATGACAGACTTCAAAATGTCCAGAAATGTGAAAATAAAATTACATGTCCCTAAGAATAAGAATTAATCAAGAATATTTCTCCACGACTTTGTCTTCAGTCTCAGAGCATACGATCACAAGACGAAAAGAGCTGGACAAGATTCTTGTCTGAAAGCTGGAAAGCTGGAAAAATCAGCTCACAAACTCCAGCACAAAATCTCTTTGCTAAGGGGAACATTCGGCTCCTATCCAGCAAAAGTCTATGCTGTTGACGTCATTAACAAATGTTATGGTCTGTCCACTCTTAGGGCACTCTGTCCAATGTTGCATGAAGGAGAAGCTGTCTGCTTGTAAGAGCTGATGGAAGAAGAAGGATATATTTTATAGTTCTGCAAAATAACAAAAAGCTGGATAAAATCAACCATTCATTATTCCTTTTCCTTTGCCTTCCTCCATCTCATTTCCATCTCCAGGAAATTGGAGAAAAAGTTCTGAAAGCAAAGATAATATGTTTTTTTGAAATAAGTTACTCTGCTACTCTACTACTCTAAGGGCAGAAGAGAGAAAAGATTAAGGCAGATAATGGTTTCCCTTAGCCCCCAGAGGGATTGATTGGTTAGTGTGTTAGGCTGCTGGCAACCAGAGTGTATAGAAATGGATTTGTTTCATCTTGTCATTTGACTATACTTACTGTAGCTCATTAGGAAACAGTATCATTTATAATCATTTTCCATTTGTTGAAAACAAACACAAAATGTGCCATGAAAAGTTCCCAGAATATCTGTTTCTTATTTAAAGGGGGAGGAAAACAAGTAACTCACCCAAAAGGAAGGTCTTGTGTGTCAACAGATTCTGTCAGCAAGGAAAAACAGATTTGCCCCATAACACTCTTTAGGTACTTCTGCAAGATGTGGAAATGAGTCTTGTGCTGAAAAGGAGAAAAGTGTTATGATGTGGCCACTATAGATTCAAAACTATACAGAATCTGCATGTAGAACCATGCATACAATTTCAGGGACACTGCAGAAGGAATTTATATATGAAGAAAAAAATAGCTTGCCCGTGTGCTAGGAAGATTTATATAAAAGAAAAACATTCCCTTTTCATATTGTTAAGTGGAAAAATAGCTTACTGGAATGAACAACCCTGGAACCTGGAAAAACTTCTTAATGTGCCCAAGTAGTCAGAAGACCACAATGTAAATATGTGCTCTAGATGAGAAAGATGATATTTTGAAATGATTCCCTTATACTGGATTTGGTTACGCTAAAAACTTCACATTCGCACTGGTAAAAACAAATTCTGACCAAGCCTCTTGCTTGACCTCCAAGCTCAGCATAGCTTTAGAGAAGCATGCTCTATTGTATAATTAAAAACTAAAAGATCATTCCAATCCCAAATAAAGAACCATAGGTTATTTTTAAAGGCATAAATTATATATCTTTATTGATTTTTAAAACACAGATTGTTGATGACATCTATGCCAAAATGTGGTAGCATACACCATACATCTGACACCACATGGATGAGCATGGGCATGATGAGAATGGTCACAAATGGTGCTCCTCAGAAGTCAATACTATTTAACATCTTCATTAATGAGGCGAGCATTGAAGCAGAATACACTCTCAGCAATTTTGCAGGCAACGTATGAAGGGGGAACCGCTGATACACAGAAACGCAGGACTGCCATTTGGAGGGATCTTAGCATCTGAACAAATCAACTGCCAGCAACCTCACGAAGTTCAACAAGAAAAACACACTCCACCAGAAACAAAATAATCCATGTGTCAGTACAGACTGGTTACTATCTGGGGAGCAGTTCTGCAGAAAAGGACCTAGAGGTCTTGATGGACAGCAAGTGAAACATGAGCCAGCAATATACACTGGCAGGAGTGAAAGTCAGTCAAACACTGGGATGTATTAATAAGAGCATATCCAAAGGTATAAAGTGCTTCTTCTCCTCTGTTTGGTGTTTTTGAGGCTAAATCTAGAGTACTGGGCTCCCCAGTATGAGAAAGATATTAGTATGCTTGTATACCTAATATACAAGTGCAGCATGAGGTACCAAGCTGGTCAGAAGCTGGAGGACAGGATATATGTGAAAAGTCTGAGAAGATAATGCTTCAAAGATTGTCTTCAGCTACCTAATTGTACAGTATAGAGCACACAAAAGTGCACAGCAAAAAGACAAGAGGCAACAGACTCAAGTTGTAGAAAGAAAACATCCACTTAGACGCAAGGAAAAAATCTACACAGTGAAGGTGGTTGAACACTGGAACGGATTTCCCAGAAATGCTCTGGAATCTCCATCCTTGAAGACTTTCAAAACACAACCTGATAAGGCATGGAACAACCTGATCTAATTTTAAAGTACAATCTAAATTCAAACTTAACCATGCTTTGAGCAAAACTTTTGGACCAGGTGACCTCTGAAGGTCCTTCCCAACCTGAATTACTCTGTGATGCTGTTGCACGCATCTGAGACAGGGCTCATTCTGCAGGTGAGTCTGTAAAAGTCCTCTAAATCTCATTCACTGCATAAGTTGGAATCAAGGTCTGCAAATATCTAACATGTCCTTGTTTTGCAGTGCTATTCCAGGAGAAGCAGTCCAGGGGTAATATCTAACACTTGGACTGACCAGATGCACAGTGTGTATAAATGGGTTTGCAGGCTCATATTCACACTTTTTTTCTGTTCCCCCTGGAGCATTTTCCATTAATCTGCCCTCTCTATTGAAAACAAAGAAAAGCAGTCCACATGCTATCAGTATCACCTCCTTCTATTACATAATAGTGGGGTGCAAAAAGATCCTATAAGGAATGGCTACTCCAGCTTCTTCCAGCCTTTTAATTTCAGAAGCTAGGAACTACAAACTGAAGACTTTGTGAATATACAAATCTTATCAGAGCAGAATGATTTTGTAAGTCTGAAGATCTGAAAACAGTAATCATAACTGGAACAAACAAAACCATTTGAGAGCACCTCACACATGCAATGAAACTGCTTTACCACTACATAAGTTATTTTACTTGCTCCCAAATATCTTTAACCCAGAGGCCTTAGGCAGTACTAAGCCTCTCTGGCTTAGGAGGATTGGTTTCCTTCTTTGCTCTAATCATCCACCTGGCTCCAGAAACAGCAACAAAATGTTGAAGATACTTCAAAAATTTTGTCTATATTATCACTAAAAAGGATCCAGAACATAGAAATTAGCAGAGCAAGGAATAAATTACCCTGTGGAAAGCCTGTGGGATGAATGATGCCTTCCCAATTATATAAAAGATACCAGGAAGAATGATGCTTTTCCAACTATATAAAAGACACCAGGAAGAAATTGGAATAAGACAGTGTAAAATACTACCTGCCACCAGCAGATGACAGAGAGGCCTTAAATCTACAGTCAACACTGGAAAGCAGTAGTGGAGAATCTTGTGTGTAGATATGGTAATTTCAAAGTACATTAACTGTTGCTATAATATTAGAAGGCAAGCTCCACAATGTCTATCATTTAATTCATCATTTTCATGGCACACATTACCATGGGTGCTAGTTACCGATTTACAAAGATGAAGAAAGAAACTCAAAAAGGATTTTCACAAAAGTAATTCTGGTGGGAATTAGTGGACAAAATAAGTCTATCCTGCATTATGCCATTAGCACCCTATGCTGCTGAACTGCCTACTGCAAACTGCAAGAGTAAGAGTTTAGGAATTATTTTATTTGTTAGTTTTTCTTGTACGCAAACACAGCATACAAGAAAGCCCTTCAAAAGACTATGTGATGCACTCCCATCTCACAACTCTGTTTTACATCCCACTGTGGATTAGGAATCAGTGCTGAGATATCTGAATTGGGGTGGTCACTAAGGGGGTGCTCATTGTGTAAGTCAGCAGCTAAAAAGTGATTTTGAAAGGACATAAGAGGAAAAAAGAACAATAAAAAAGAGGTCCTCTTGAGTGTGTGATGATATACAGACAAAGCAACTAAGATGTGAATGACTGACTTTGGTATTGAGCAAAATTCACGGAAGAAAAGAAAGATCAGTCAGAGGCTGAGGTCAGCATGGACTGAGCATAAAGAGCAGCACAAGCTGAAGGAAAAGAGGAAGACGGACTTCAAAAGCAAAAATAGTGTGGATTCAGAGATTGAGAGAAGGGAAATATTTCACTGAATAATGTAGGAGGTGGAAGATGGTGACTTGAGAGGCACAGAGGCTATGATCACAGATTACAGAAATTCTCAGAGGGCTTATTTTTATTTCCATAGTTTACATTAATCATCTTAAAGTCTCCTGTAACAATTTAACCATTTCACTGAGTTTATCCCTCCCAAAGGTAGGACTATTGGTGACAACTAAGGAAAGGACCTTAGCCGCTTTGAGCTCTGTGTTACCACAACAGCAGCAATAGGTGGCCTTGGAGATGTCTGAGAGAGTAGCCATGCTAACATGTGAGTTGTGTTCATTTATTTAAGCAAATAAAATCTGCCAACACGTCCATACCATCAAAGTACACCATAGATTAAGACCATTGGACAGGACTAGAAGCAAGAACTTTTGGCCAAGCGCTTTTGGGCAGCCTCACCAAAACTTACTTCAGTCTAATCTACAGACATCGTAAGCCCTTCAAAGGATGAATTCTGAACCAAAGGTCAGAATGAGCACAAAGCCCACAGTATTTGTGGTAAACAACTCAACCAGCTCTGATAATCACACAGACTAAACTAAGCAGGGCAAACAATGTGCCTTTTATTTGAACACATGCACTCAACCAGCAGGTTTATAGCACTCAACCGTAAAAACAGCATTTTTACCTTGGGTAAATAGATAAAGTCCTCGCACTATTCCTTTATCTCCAGTGTGGTGTATATGGTGCAAACATTGGACTAGTGGGCTGGGTTTTCACCTGGTGGAAATGGGAACCGTTCCATTGACGTCAAAGACGCAAATCCCCAGCAACGCTAAGTAAGAACCTGGTCCGAAGCGTTTTTTGACATTTGCTAAATGTCAAAATTGTAAACCTTTCTTCATTTCTTTTTTCTAGAAAAACTGTGTTCCCCAACCGCTGCTCCAGTCATACAGATGTGCAAAATAACCTGGAAATCAGGGTAATACTGAAAAAAAAGAAACGGACCCATTTTGCCAGCTGTTGAGAAGAAAGTGCATTTAATAAATAAAGTCTCTGCTCAGTCACTCTTAACCTTTAATTGCCTTGTTCTCTTACGATTCCCTTTGATTTTAGTCTCTTCTATAATTAACATTCTGCCAACAACTCAGACTAACAGTGGCAACTACTCAGTGATTTAAGATACATGGTACTTTAACGGGCTTCTCAGAAAGAGGAAATCCTATTCTTTTTTTTTTTTTTTTTTTTTTTTTAAGCATGCCTTTGCAAGGTCCCCAAAACTCATTAACTTCTGCTTAGAATGACACCAGATATGTTAGACTCACTTTGCTTGCACCATATATTGATCTGCCCAAGTGCGAAGTGACTCCACGCAGTCTCAGCAGCAAGACTGAACATGCAGCCATGCAGAATACTTCATGTGCACATGCAAGCAGCATGCACAAGGTCCCCCAGATTCTCAACACTGCTGTTGTAGTATCTAAGGAGCAATAGCAATCAACTACCTTGAATTGCCAGAGAGTATTTCAGAAAAAAAAAAGGAAAGCCTAAGTGAATTTAAGTGATTTCTGAGGCAGACCCTTCATATCTGGGTGCTAAAATAAAAATCAGGTTTTAGACAAAATAATTTAATTTAAGGCAATTAATTTAATAGTCATGAAACCAGAAAAACAAGCAAATAAGCAAGCAAAAAGAGAAAGTGCTCCAAAAACATGTATTAATTTAAAGAAAAGTCTGTCTCTTCCCTTGCTTGTGCATCATTATTAATGCCCACTTTTGAGATAATAAAGTAGGAGGAAAAGTATATTTCCATGTAAAGTTATTGACACATGGACCAGCAAAATTCCAAAGATTAATTTTCACAGCTCATCTTTGTTACACCTACTCACATACTACCAAAAAAACAAAAAAAGTTTTCTGGTGAATTATTCATACAGTTCAATACTACTTACATAATTAAAGCAAATGCAGTTAATTTTTTACCATGTATATTCTCATCAGATTATATCTTCTTAATCTCTTTTATCTATTAAAACAAATTAGCTGCTGCCTTGTACCTGTCCTTCCCAGGTTGAAGATCTACAGTTTATTCTTGGAGAATTCAGGTTTTATTAGTGCTGTCTATTATTTCATATTGCATTTCTTGGTCTAAAATAGAACAAAACAAAACATTCAGAATTTCCCACAAAATGGAGAAAAATGATCTTGAGTCAACTGACCTTTTTTGTTTTGATAAAGCTGAGGCATTTCATTCTGGTTTTGATTTTTTTCATAGTATGTATATAGATATGAAAAACTAAAACCCTAAGACAAAAAATATTTTGAAAAGTGAAATCAAAGCATTCCATTTTAACAGAAATGATCAATTCCTGCCTTTCATAACTTAAGTTTCAGCAAATGTCCATGGAAAGTTTCAATGTTAATAAAATCTCATTGTCTAATAGAAATAGGAGCCATTAGAATATGCTCCAACCGAATGTCATTCCAGTCTTCAAGAAGGAGGAGCCAGGGGTCTGTAGACTGGTCAGCCTCACATGGAAATTTGATGGAACAACTAATGCTGGATATCTTTTCCAGGCACATGAAAGTGATCAGCATGTAGACTGTAGTAGTCAGCATTGATTCACACGGGGAAAACATGCTTAACCACTGATAGCTTTTTATGATGGGATAACTGTCTGGGGAGATGGGAGGGGAGCACTGGATCTAGTCTGTCTTGATTTCAATAAGGCTTTTGACACTGTCTCCCATGACACCCTCATATACAAGCTGATAAAATAGGGGTCTTTCTCCTGTTCTGTTTAACAGTAGATGAAAAAATGACTTAATTTCTCTAGCAAACTCCTGACAACAGCCCAGGGTCAGTAGAGCCAATGAGACATGAAATACAGTCATACTGTTGACCTGCTGCTACACCTTGCAGCTGTTTGGGACAAAATGTTTTTGGAGTTGTTTGGAGATACATATCCAGCAACAAGAATTTGATTTCAACTCTCTCCCTTGGAAAGAACCTTTTGTTACACACAGGATACCTCTGCGTGGGCAGGACTGCTTTTTTATTTTTCAGCTATGAGGGCATTGGTTTAAAGTTAAGGGATAGGATTATCTGCAGCTGTAAATCAGCTTTTCTCTATTGATATTAGAGAAGGTTTTGACATATTGTATTTATACATTTTTCTTGTCACCAACTTTTTCAAAGTATCCCTCAATTTTAGTTTATTGTAGTTCTAAAATATGTTCTAGAATATCCTTATATTTTTTTCTCTTTGGACTTGAGTAGGAGGACAAATGCCTTTTTAGAACATTTGAGGAGATTACTTTGGGAGATACAGTGACATAGGATACAATGTAAGCATCTTTATATTTGGATATAGAATTCCACCCTGACTCAGTGCACACTGGCGTCTAGTAAAAGCTGGTAGAGGATTGCAGTGTGGAACAAGACCAGTATTTTGCAAATGACATGAAAGCTATAGTATTAACATATTTGCTCACACGAGCCATGAAGATATTATTTCATCCTTAGCCGCCTGATCTCAAATACGAGTTAGGATTGTAATAAAGAGCCTTTTGTCTCCAAGGCCTCATTCTGAATGCAATATAAGTTGGTAGCAAATAAAGCAGCTACCCAGCTGCTTGCACTCACTGGCCTGCATAAATTTCTTTGCCTACCATCACAGATTTTTAAAGATGTGGCATGAAAACATAATGCTGCCTGATCCTTTTCTGTCAGCAATTGTGTCTAGTTAACCATGAAACCACTTCGAAATATAATTTTACACAATTTAAGGTCAGAGGAGACCAGTGGATGACCTGTTTTGACCTCCTCCATGTCACAGGTGATTGCATTCCAATAAGTTCTCCTTGTATTTAGCTCAGAAACCCAGAAGCAATCTAAGCATTTTGGTTCACAAAGAAAGCCCAGACAATTTAATACACTGATGAACAAAAACCTCTGATGCTAAAGGCCTTTCTGATGGAGAGGAGTTGACAGGTGAGAATTACTTGCTCCAGCACAACATATCTCACCTGGCAAAGGTGGATAGAGGTGGTGCAGCAGAAATGTCATGCATCACAAACTCCTGACCAGAGGGAAAATTCTTTCCAATGCCAAATCTAACCTAAGTCTGCAGAAGAACAACTTTTAAGGTCATCCTCAGCATTATCATTCAGGCACTCTGTCCCTAGCAGTAGATATTTCAACTTTTTCTCCCCTTATCAAAAGAAAATGATACCTTATTATTAGAGTGGACTTGTCTAAAGTCAACTTCCAGCCGCTATGTTCAGGAAGGTTTTGCAAACTAGACTGCAAAGATGCAAAATTTGCTTTCTACCTGCCAGTAACTAATACAGCGACCAGTTTGCTTCTTGGTGCTCTCTCTGATTAAATCGAAAAGAGCAACCTTAAATTCTTAAAGCTTCACAGAAGTTCACAGTGTTTTCTCCTCAGAATCTTGATTGATTTGTAGCCATTTTATAAACTCTTCAACCCACATTCCTCATCCTTTGGCATGCCTGGTTCTCAGGACCAGACTAACAGCATCTTAAATTATCTGTGTTTAGGGCAAGAACAGTATATTTCTACAGGTATATCTACTATCTTCTCACACATCCAAAAAATTGTATCAGTCCTATCTGACTTCTTTTTTATTTAATGGCGGCATTTATCTAAAATACATAAATTTTTGTTTCCCAAGAGAAAGTGTCTTACCTCTTCATTTAACTTGCAGGCTTGATTTCCATGTGCTACTTTGAATTTTTCCGCATTTGTTCATATTTCATAGAGTGATTCACTACAAGTTTTAGATAGAGGTATCTTCTGAGTTTGAAATGGAAGTGGAGAGAAAATTAGAAGCATAAAGTAAATTAAAAGTGACATTTTTCTTAATTTCTTTTGTTGAGCTACAGGAACATCTGTTACTATCCTGGAATGAATCATAATTTTAACAGCATAATTCTGTGCATATAATGCAAATTTCTTATTCACAAAATATAAGCAGGTGTGTGATTCTTATCTAGAAAGCTGGAGCAAATTTTATTATGCAGGAATGCTTATCTGCCTCCCTTACACGTCTTCTTGTTGAAAACCACTAATTCTTTCTTCTCCATCGTGCTTTTAGCCTGCGCTGTGATACCCAGAACAACTAGCTTCAGAAACTTAGAACATTTATTTTCCCAGGTTCACAAGACCATCTACCTTCCTTTAAATCCGGAAACAAATTCAGCCAAGGGTGCAAAGAAACTTTACACTTCCTGCCAGCACCATTCAGTGCGATGCATGAGCCTCCATTAAGTAACTTGGCTTCTTCTACATAACTGTACAAATGTCCCCGGTGAGGCCAGGGGAGGTCTGTTCCTTTTCTTGGATCCTCTCTGAGGTCCAACTTTGCAACATCAAAGAAGTAGGATTGTCCAATTACCTGGAAAACAGTATGTCAGTGGTTCTGGACTGCGCTTGTAGGCCACAATCTAACCCATAGTACCGCTTCTTTTCACCACTAAGCAGCTCCTAGGGGTGGCAAGGGAAGGTACATTTCAGAGAGAAAGGAGGATACTTGGGTTGAGGGTGAGCTAAGTTCAAGGGAGCTGAAGATGGGAT
This sequence comes from Tinamus guttatus, assembly GCF_059628265.1. Classification (NCBI taxonomy): domain Eukaryota; kingdom Metazoa; phylum Chordata; class Aves; order Tinamiformes; family Tinamidae; genus Tinamus; species Tinamus guttatus. The sequence goes on from NW_028288619.1 coordinate 1,421,505, forward strand.
TCAGTGGCTGCGAGTCCCAGGAGGTACCACCGCATCCGCAGGGGAGGCATGAGTCACTCTCACAGGACCTGCGAGTGACTGCCAAAATTAGCATCCTGCCTGCAGTTTTAAAAAATTCTGGGTTCCCTTGACAGCAGGGGTTTATATAGCTCCCTTCTTTTCCTTCTGAAGCAATATTGTTATTTGCCTCATTAAATCGCCCAACATTTTTTTCAAATGAGAAAGAAAAAAAAAAAAAAGCTTTTTGACAGGTATTGTGCTTCCTCTCACACACTTCTAATAAGAGTCTGCAGCCTTCCTGTGCAGAAGTGAACAGAACAGAACTGATACTCATACAAATGAGCAATGTTTCAGGCTTGGGTTCAAGAAGTGCAGCTATTGAAGAAGCTGTATTGACCTTATTTTCTTTTTGCTCCTGTTGGCTTAGAGAACTTAAAACTCATGTAGCTAAATTCATCAGAGAAAAGCCAAGCTTGTACAAACAGGAAACATTGACTTCAGTGAGTCTCAGTGGATTTTGATTTTTACAATATTATTTACTATATTACAGATGAGAGCACTCCAACTTTGCAGGCAGGTACTTTACAGATTTACTCCATTGACAATTACCAAGGAAGGGATTTGTCAGGATGACAAAAGAAGTGTATTGATTTGTTTCAGTCTGATATAATTTCAGATTTATTTTAAAGTGCAGTACAGGCCAATTGAGACTATGCAGCATTTTGTGATTCACTTCTGTTTCACTCACAGATGGTCTATAATATAAATTATAGGAAAGTACTTCCTAAATCAGTTCCCAATATGAATTGTTGAGAACTGTCTTAAGTAAATGTATGTCATCTCCTGACCCCAATATTTCTGTATGAAATCAGTCTTGGAATAGCTAACTTTAACTATGGAGCTCTGGTGCTTTTTAAAAATAGACAAAACCACCTTCAGAAAGAAAACCTGAAAGGGTCTAGAAAGCAGGCAGCTCACCTGCATGATGCATTCCAGTCTAATTCAAAACCCTACTGGATTCCTATGGTAAAACTTACTATTCTGCTCAATTATAAGTGTGGTTGTGAGTTTTTGTTGTTTCTAAAGTTCTGCAGCAGGAACATGCATAGACTATAAAGAAATAAAGAATGTTCCCTGACTTTAAGTGCATTTTAGACTTCCCAGTAAGGAGAGAATCGTGGTCTACTTATATCATGACTAAGGGTTTGTGTGTTGCCTAGAATCTATCAAAAGTTGACAACAGAAAAAAAGAAAAAAATAAAAGAAAAAATTTAAGTCATGGTCTAATGATTTATTTTTACTACTGTTAATTAGTAAGAAAAATGGATCATCACTACATATACATATACATATCTAGGTCTTGACTAGCTTTCATGGTTTTAATTAATTATGTGTTTGGCTTGGAAAAATATTGCCCCAAATGCCCATTTTTTTCCATTTTCCATTAACAAATTTTTAATGCACTAGTGATACTGCCAAGAAAGTTTGACAAAAATGATTATAAGGTAACCTGAAATGGCCCAATTCATTAGCCCTTCTGGATGTGAAGTATTCTTTTCCACAGGCAACCTCTAACAACATTGACACACTGTGTATGGAAAGATCTGGAAATATCAATTAGAAATACACTAAACAGATCTCAGCGTTTCTAATAAAACACCATATTTGTTCCACTGGCAAAAGCTATAGCTTCTGCTCTAAATTACCTTAATGGCATTCAATCAAAAGAGTGTCCCAAAGTCTGCTGTAAAAGAGTATAAGAAATATTATTTATTCACTCTGCTTAAATTCTTCACACAAATACTTGGCAAACTGCAAGACAGAAAGGGAGCTGGCAACAGTTTTAAGTCTTTCAGGACATCTTTGTAATAAGGTAATTTTTCAACAATCAAGTTAGAAACCAAAACAAGTTACTTTATCATTCATAAACATAACAAAGATGTATCTACTCCCAGCAATGCAACTAAGAAAAGCTAGTTTTACTGCAGCTATATGCCACAGCCACTACAAGATGATTCAAGGCCATGGCTCTTAAGCAAAAACTGTGTTTACTATGGCAGTTCCCTATTATGTCCATCTACCAAAACCAAGGAGATGAAAACTGTGCTGAACCATTCCCGAGAAGCAATCAAAAAGGAGTTTTGCTGCAATCATTTGCCTCAAGAGAATTTTCCTGCTTCCTGTTTAAAAACAAAGCAAAACAAAAAAAGCTGTGAAAAACACGCAAAGTCTTCCATACATAAACTTGGCTTTAGGAGGTAACAGGTGAGACCCGTGTAAATTAGCATGGCTCATTTCTTGTTCATTTCAGCTCTGTGTTGATTTTTATCAACTATAGATTGGCTCATTAATATATCCAACACATATTAAGCTTGTGTCAAATATAATCTGTCATTGTTATATTTTATTACAAACAAATCATCTAATAATAACCCCGTTGAGGACTCAGAAACACAGTTTTATTTGGCCCGGATCATTTGAGGATGCTGAGAGTCTTACATTGCCAGTATTGGCTTACTCCGGGGTGAATCCTTGTTCCATGTGCGAATTCCCAGAGAGTGGACAGCAGGGTGCCTCAGAGGATCCTCTTCTCTCCTCAGAAGAAAGTTATGTCTGGCAAAGCCTTCTCTGTGAATGCTCCAAGACTAGGAACTTACTTACTCATTCCTTCTGTCCAAAAGAGACTGAATCTGTGGACCTTTCAGGACGGCTGCTGCTTCAAAAGAAAAAAAAAAAAATCTGTCTGGTAGGGGGGTTGGAAAAGGCTGAGGATATGTTTGGTACAATAGTGAAGGTGCAGGAATGAGTGGCTGTGAATAGCTGACTGACTGATCTCTTTTTGAAATTGTCCTCTTGTTGCCAAGACTGTATTACATTGTTAATGCTGTTTTCAGGTGTTTAAATCTTGGAAAGAGAACTTTAGCTATTTTTACAATTGAAAGTGTGGTAATTAACTGCGGATAAGAAATTTTAAAAAATCCTATTGTATGTATTACAAATTATTTCAATCATTTCTAATACATAAGCCAAAAAAAGTGCTTGAAGGCTTTTGAAATTATTATGGAAACATCATCAAACTAAAAACCTACCAGAAACTGCTTTGAATGGTATTGTTTCATTTTCCCACTTATATTGTCCCTGGATGTGAGAAGGCTAATTTTCTCTGCATTACTATAGACTGTAAGTCGTACACAGAATTTCTATATCTGAAAAATATGGGAGACACTCTAAATGTATTTCTGCTACAGCAGCTGAAAAGTAGGGGAAAAAACATTCAAATTCCTTAATTTGGGTTCTTAAGCTTACCGTCAATATAAGAGTGTTTTATAGTATCTTTACTGAACGTCTATGTAGAACTCTATGTAATGAACTCATTCAAGAACCTGCTCAGATGACTGAATTTGCAAAGAAATTTCCAATGACATTTATAGATTGAGAGGAATAAATAAAAAATAAATAATTAGTTAGATCATGTGCCACTATATCATTCTCATCTGTACACTTTTGTTGAATTTGCCTGGCTGGAGAAAAAAAAAAAAAAAAAGACATCAGCTCTATGCTGAGCAGGCTGTAAACCAGATTTATCTTCTCAAAGGATGTTTCAAGCAATTTCATTAGAAAGTCTTGTGACTGGTATTTCAGCAACAAAATGTCAGCACTTGAGAAAAGCAAGCTATCATGTCACTCTTCTTTTTGCAGTATTTATATTTTTGAACCCCTGGGGAGCTATGTTCTTCTCTCTGAGAGCCACCAGATACACTTGTTGTTTTGTTAGGACCCTCATGTTTTTGCATTTCAGGAGGGATGCAGTAGGCATATTCTGCCTTGTCCTGTAACATGTGTTTGACAGCTTTAAAACTTTTGGCTATATTAGGAAAACAGTAAATCAATCATGGTACAAGAGGAGAGAATTGAAGCTTGCATTTATCACAGTTGTATATTTCCAAACACAACATGCATTGAAACATAGAGCAATTTTGAAAAAAAAATGAACAATAAAATTACTAAACACACTTCAGCATATATTCAATGTAAATGAGAGTTAAGTTGGAATAAGAGTTGATCAGCCATGGAGCCAACACACTAATACTATAAGACATTGTGGTCCATTCAATCTCTTTAGAGCCAAGAGAAAGCTTTATGTTCCGTGTTGATTCTGATACTAGAATTCTAGATGATTTACACAGCTCCACCTAGGATCACTTTTTGATACCTTACCACTCATTTGGAGTGTTTTGCATTTGTGCACACAGATGTATTTGACTTAGCTAGATGGTACTTAGCTAGTAAAACCCATCCACAACTGCTAATGAAGTGATTTGGTGGATGCTGAGCAGCTATGAAAATCATAGCCCAAATATTTACAGTCTGAAAACTGGAAAAGCACCTCAATAGTTGCTTCCATTACAAAAATGTGCATCTTAAATATTCTTCTTTGATTTAATTTTTATATCAAGGAAATAGGAATTATACTGAAGGATCTGTAAGCATTTATGCAGCCTACAGAGGCAATGACACATTTCTTAGCACAGAGGTACTTAGTACTGCAGTGTTATGAAACAGTTGACAGATAACACATTATGCAAAAAATAATTAGAAAGAGTAAAAGAGATTCCAGCAGCATTACGTATCAGAGTTTGCACAGGTACAATTCTGTACTGAAGATGGAGCTTTGGGAGTTCAAGGGAATGAACACTTTCCAGAACAGTGGAGCAGCTGTGAATTACCAAGAAACTACTATGGATAACAACAGATTTGCTACCCCTTGGACTGGGGTTCATCTATCCCGAGTTCAGAATTCAAGATGTAATTACATGCTCTCCCATACCTCTCAGTTGGCCACTAACCAGCTATTTCCTTCCTGCTGTCAGTAGCCTGCACCCTAGCTCATTCCCACAGGGTATTTATCATATCCTCCACACTCCCCTGCGTGTGAGGCAAGGCCTGGCAAGCCGGGTGCCTGGGTTGTGTATGCTGCCTGTGCTGTGCCTGCTGGCCCCACTGCAGCCTCTCATCTGCTGTGTTTCTGCACTGACACCCTGAAGTGACATTGTCACGCTGCCCTGCTGCAAACAGACCTCCAAGTCACAAAGGGGTTTCTTCATCTACAGACCCTGGGCATCCCACGAGGCCAAAGAAAGCTTGAGGGCATTCAGAATGATCTTCGCATGGACCTGGAAAGCATATTTTTTCATGGCTTTCAAGCAAGATTCCTTTCTACCCCCTTTACTCCTTCCCATAGGACTTGCAACCTCTGTTTCCTTGTCAGTCCCCTCAGGCTTGTGAAAGTCTGCTTAACAGGCTGCTGCAAACAGACCTGTCCAAATTTTGGAGTACTTGCATGTTTCTTTTCTTTCAAATCACTGACTCTACTGTCTGGCCTCTTCTGAACTGTGACTTTGCAGGACCTTTGGTTACTGAGTTAAGCAGGGTGAAAGAATAACGAGAGTATCAATCTTTATTCAAGTGCACAATAAAGGGCAATGCTAAGCTCAGGCATCTTCTGAAGTTGAGTTGTGGCCACCAGCTTGCCACTGCATGACTGGAGGGTGACAGGAAATCCCTCCAGTGATCTCCCATGAACTCACACTGAGCTGCAGGACATTCCCCAGATACCAGAGTTAGCTGAAATAAAACCTGTTAATAACACCTCACAACAATCAAGGTGCAAAGTAAGGGGATAAATTCTGACTTAGAGGGAAAAAGGCATTTTGGGGACCTGATCCTACTTGGTCTTTAACTTGGAAACAGACTGTGCATAAAGAATAAAGAATGTTCCCCTCAAAGACAGAGAGTCACATCCCCAAGAGCCTGAGCCAAGTTTTGCTCAATTCTTTCTAGGCATTTGAGTGTTTTATGAAAGTATGGAATAGTTCTACCTTTGACATCATTTTGAGTTGTTGCTGCTCCTTGGCTAAGAAGATATCCCACAGGTGAAAGCCAAAGTATTTTTTCCCCATACTGAAACTAAAAGAGAAGCACTGAGCTCCTCAACAGCTGGATCAGGACACAGAGAGCTCTGTGCCTACATTGTAAAAAGACACAGTATCACCTTTCAATAATATTTACATAAAATCCTTTTACTTCGTCTGCTAGAAGCTGGGCAAATAATACCAGAGATTTTCTGCTGATATTTTTTAAGATTGGTTTAATTAGGTTTAGTCATGTTCATCCTCTTTTTCTATTTACTTTCTCTGAATATGCAAGTGATTGCATTTCATGTTCATGGAAAGTGGATTTCTGTGGGCCTCCACATATTTCAAAGTTACATTCATAAGTATTTTCAAAAAAATAAAATAAATGTATTGTGGAGAAAACATTGAGGCTGGAATCTTGTATTTATCTAATCAGGGGACAGGAAAAGTACCATATGTCTTATCAGGACTGTCATGAAAGCTAAGCAGCATCATTTCGATTCGTAAAGTTGTGGTACATCAATAGAGCAAAACATTCAGGAATCATTATAGTATAGACCTGAATTAGAAATAAGTTGGAGAGAAACTGATCTGCTCACAGATGTTCTGTGAACATAAAGCTAAGCTGAATTCTTTGAAAACGGTTAATCAATGGAATTATTCATTCACTTCTTCTGAGTATGGAGTATGCACTATCTATTAAAATGCAGTCATACTTCTCTGTGCAATACAAAGACCTATGAACACTGAGATAAATGTCAATTAGAAGTCATCCCTCTTGCATTTCACTGAAATAGAGCTTTGATATAAACATTGTTTAAAATAGTTCCATTTTAATAATAAGACAAACCCTTAAATCCAGACTGACATCTCAGATTTAAGCTGGGGATTTCTGGAAATCCAAACTTTAGTTCTGTGCCATAGTCAATCCTATTTGGCATCAGACCAGGTCTTGTTTCTACTATTTTTGAAATCACAGACAAAACCACAGGCAACTGGATCTCTCCTAGGAAAAATTTGGATAAGAAGCAAAAAAGAGTTTAATATTCTTCCATCCTCTCGTCCCAAAAAGAACATTATTTTGATTTCTGTTCTCCTCATTTTCACTGTGCAATGGCCATAGTACTTAGAAGGAGAAAAAAAAAAGGAAATATATGTTTTTGCTCCTCAGATATTATATTACCCTAAATGCTCAACATATTTTAAGTATATTAGCACTATTAATAGAAAGGGCAAGTACAAAAGCATCCCTCTTCTCTCTTTTCAAGACAAATAAATGAGTATTTCAAGGGATTTCAAAGGGAACTGAATGGGAAAGAATCCCTTAATAAACAAGCAACAGAAGCAATGTCAATGACATTTGGAGGGAAAATATAGCTAACAGAGACACACTTGTCTTTATCTCCCCAAATATTTTTCATTCCATTATCTTCCCACATCTCAAACACTATTTTTAATATAAAATACCCTAACGTACTTTTTTTTTTTCTTTTTGTAACTAATTATGGCCATTGTATTTTTCAGCTGTGTTAAGTGCTGCAGATGTCTTTCATAGGAGGAAGGACTCAATAATGGGGGAATATGATGGAAAAGTGTTCAGAATCACCTTCACATGGCACAGGGAAGATAGATAATGTTCGACTGCTCATTCTTTCTCCCAGTAAAAATAATAAGTGACATCAAAGAAAATGAGAAGAAATCAGATTCAAAGCCTTATGCCAGATACCTGACCAGCAGGACTCCTCGCCAAAGTATGCAGTGGCTGCTGAATTTATGGAAGTCCAAGGACAGACTAGACAAGTAGATGGAAAAGACATTCCCTGATGGTTACTAAATCCACATCAAATGCATGTAACTCAGGAAAGCCCCTAAACTGAAAACAGCTGAAGTCTGCGAGAATACTATTCTGTATGATTCTTACTCTTTTATTACACAGCTGAAGACAGATGCCGGAATACCTGTATCCTCTGTCTGACTCACTGTGGGCATGATATCTCCTCACACAGGTCTGTGAATAGCTATCCATGGTAAATAGCTTTAACCTTTTTTATATATTATTGTATTAAGGCATTTGTTCAAAAATATGGATTTCAGTGTGTTTATTTGGCTGTGAAAAATATGTGAAGATTTGCATAAGCAGGCTTCAAAAATAAAGCATTCACTATTGCTGCATTGTTTTTCAAATGAATCCATTGACATCAGTTACTTTAAACCTAAACAGTATACAAAGTAAATTTTCCAAGATTAAGCAGAATAAATCTGTGTTTTAAGTACATTTTGAATCTAGGAATTTTAAAGGATTTATTTTCAGTGATCTTTGGAGTTAAGTTCTGCAGAACTTATTTCTCTAGAATAATATTAATAAGTTTCCAGTCTATTTCCACTGAATAAATGATAAAAAACTAACATTTCTCTAGAATAATATTAATGATAATTTTTTATCATTTATTCAGTGGAAATATTACATAAATTGTTTAGTATCTGAAAAAAATTACATGCAGATAATGTTTGAAATTTTGCAACTTTGGTTTGCTATTTGGCAAAAAAACCTTTGGTTTAGTTTTCGGTTTGTACTAAACAAACAATTATGAAGACCTGCAGGGATATCTGAATGAAGGATGATCCTTTCAACCTGTCTCAAACTGAAACTGCCCACCCTAACTCACTGAGTTGAAAGCTGCCTAAGTTTATGTCCTCAGCATTTCCACTGCTGGTCCTAAAGTATATCAAAATAAACTTCCTTTATTTTGCTTTGTGACTATCAAAGTTTCACTGAAATTCTGGACCTCAACTGAAGTCCCTTCCCTGTCAAGCAAGCCTAAGCTGTCACAGGTACAAATAGTCTCAGACACATGGTGTAAACACAGATGGCTGCTTAGCTCAATCCCCAAAATGGCAAGTGTCTCCCTGGATGAACCAGGAATACATTTTTTTTCAAGTAGTAATATCTTTACTTATCAAATCATGACTTCCTTCTTTTCCTTTTCAAATGCATGGGCTACTCATTCAAATGCTTCTTCTGCAGTGCCACTTCTTTGCAACTTCATGCAACTTCATGCCTTTCACTTTATTTCTGTGTTCAAGTCTTTATAGCTCAGCATACACTCTAATGTTTAGGTGGTTCATATCTTTGAATGAATTCATGCATTATACAGTATGGATCCTATATTTTGAGTTCTACATATGTTTATTCTACATGTAAAACTATACAATCTGGGTCAGATCTACATGTATTAGTAACTATTACAGGAGTCACTGATTTTGCCTTCTCACCGCAGCCTGATTACATCTTCAAATAATAAGGTAAGGTGTATTCACTGAGAATACTTGTTTCTTCATCCGTGGATAGATTTAGGAATTACAACAAAGAATTGGTCCTTTTGTTGGGGGGGAGGAGAGCGGTGGGGGGAAGCTAGGGGAAGGCGGGGGGTGGAGGGGTTTTTTGTGCCCAAAAGCAGGATCTGGAAAGAATTTAGTGACAAGAATGTCAAGCCATAGGTTTAAAAACCTCTATTCAGGTAGCAACTCTACTTAACTGCCACCTAATCCAGTAGATACATAAACACTCAATAGCTGCCCCTCGCTTTGAGTGCTCAACCCAGATCTGTGTGAGCATGAATAGCTCAGAATTACCTCCTTGCCCAGTCAGTATCCAAAGTCAGGGCAGCCTTTTGCTCGTGTACTAGGCCTCCTTAGACAAAGGCCTCTACAAAATGTCCTGAAGATCACTTCTTTGTTCTGAAGTAGGACTTTGGGAAGAGGAATTGGAAGGATGCAAGACACCATTTACGTCTCAGCTTCATAATCAGAGCACTCGTCCAAGGAAGCGTCTTCTGCCTAATGGCATTCAAATTGCCCTTGTCTTAGGCCTTAAGCCACGATTTGGCAAGTAGACCACTCTCAGGTCAGTTTCTGATAGTGAAAGCTGATGCATCCTGTAGCCCAGATGTGTGAGGCACAGAGAGAATGACAGTTTAAAACAATATTTTGAGCAGTTTCTTTTGAAAAAAGCATGTGGGCTTCTGGTCTCTGTTCCCAGTGCATTTTAGGCCTTACATTTCAATGCTGCTGAATGTAAAATAAAAGTTGTAGATGCTGAAACTAGAATCGGGCTTGCTTTTCTAAGTATTATGTCTCATGCTATGTTGTGTCTTTCTAGCCTGATTAATCTTGAACTCCCTTCTAAATTATTTAACTTCAGGAAGAGGCATGATTCCATCAAGAGAGTGAATTCTTCCACTCATTGCTAGCAAGCATGCCTTTCTCTAAGGCTTACTGTGTCTGAAATCTCTCTAATTTGCAGCAGGGTTACAGAATACCTGTGGGAGGATGCCCTAAGCACAAGATTAAAGAGTAATGTGAGTCTGTGCGGTGCTTTTGGTGAATCTCTCATAAGCCCTCATGTCTTCATCTCTGTTCCCACCCCTCCATCTTCAGGAATCTCAGTTTCAGAAGGAGTGATCCTCACTCCCTCCTCAAGTTGGCGGCCAGTATCTCACATCTCCCTGCCACCTGAGCAGGTTTCCACTCTGCAACAGGCAGGATTTCTGCATATCACCAGCACATGGGCTTCCTACTTGCGGGCTTCAGCAAGCTCCCTGCCCAAGGCAGTGGACTTCAGATCTCTCCAGCACTTTGCAGAGAGATGAGGTCCCTGATGAGGTGCTAAATTATACAAGAGAGGCCAAGAACTCCAAAGCAGATTGATTGGCAAGAGACAAGCGGTGTGAAAGAGGTTGCTTTTTGTCTGCAGGCGTCTGTAGAAAATGCAGAGACTGGCTAAGATCTCAGGTTTAGCAGTTAGAGAAATAGTCCTGGGACCAGCACAACTGAACAATGTTGTTCAAGCTTACTGGACAAAATAGCTCAGCAAATGACTCAGGTTGAGCAAAGAAGAAACACATTTTTTTTAACTTTTGAATTTGTATTCTAAGTTCATGGACTTGTGGACAGAAACAAAATAATGTTCGTTTCTCTTATGGGACTGATTTTAGATTTATCTTATATTTTGTGTATGGGTCTAAAAGGCTTGATATAGCCTTTTAGCTTCAATAGTCTATTTACCTTCATCAGTTAAAGAGAGCCAGCCAAAACTTCAGGTCCCATATTAAGGTTAAAAATGCAATTTTGGCAGACTCAGAATAACCCCAAATGAACAAGAATTCAGAGAATAGAAGTGGCCACCGGTAATGGCATGCAGAACTGTCCCTGAAGGCAGGTGAGGTACAGAGTGATCATAAACCCTGCTCCCAGAGACAGCCTTCCTTAAACCGGCTGCACAGCGCCATCCAAGTTTGATCTTCTCTGGTGTGAATTATAAATGACACTCAAAAATTCAAAAAAGGATCTGTCCAATGTCACTGTGATGTTTACTGACACACTGATAGGTGATATTTCCAAATTTTCAACAGGAAGAGTAACTTGGGGACTCTTCGACCAAAGCATCCACCTTCTTCAAAACAAGTGAAATATATTTAAGCTACTATTCATTCTAAGGAAAATATGATCTATTATTTAGGCATTGTAGTTTATTGTGCTGAAAACATCATTTTGATATTCCAGCAAAAAGCAGTTGTATAAATACTAAAACTTACATTTGTGATTAAATTGATATGATGCCTGTGTTTTTCTTCTCTTCAGGTGCCTAACTATAAGGGCTATATTAAAATACCTTCAAGAGCACATCTTTGTTTGGGCAATATATTGTATGACCTAAAAAGCAAACCAAACTGGTCTTTTCAGTCGATGAGCAGAGAAGCAGCAGTCCTCACTCTCTAAGAAAAATTTCCCCCTTGCAATCCTAGGAAGAGAAAAGATAGCTACAAAGACTTCTCCCTGTACTGATGGGACTGTCTTGCTTCAATTATCACAAATGAGTCTTATGGAAGGCTACGTAGAGTGCAGATCTAGGAAAGGAAACACTGAGACATTTTTCTTCCCCAAAATGCATTCTACATGTAGCTGAAAAATACTGACTTGGGCCCTGTGAGATTTTGAATCTCATAGAGGGAAAACATGGTATTATTTCTTTTTACTCTGATCGCCATGTGAGATGCAGCAAGTTAGATCCTAAGCTTGCACAAATCAAAGCCAGTCAGGATGGCTATATGGATTCACACTAGCTTATTTTTTAACTCAGGAGTATTTCAGACTATATTCTTTAAATTGAGCAGAATCTATGACAGATTCCTGAAAGGAAGAGGAGGAGAAGCAATATAATGAATAGGAGTACTAAAATATTTGCAACCAAAGAATTCGAGTAGCCTGAAGTAACACTTCATTAGTGCAGTTTGGAGTTATACTTTTTTCTCTCTCTTTTTGTTTCTTTTACAACTTTGCAATGGTATAAGAGTAATATCCTCTGAAAGAGTTAGACTGGAAAACACAGGCTTTTCCACACGTCCCGGACTACGTATTTTGCTACATAAACCTCAGTTTAAACATTAAGTCTGGAGACTTCTGATTTTTTCCTTTTTTATGTCTCTTTCTGATAATACAAATTCATAAATACACAAATGCTTAATACTCTGAAATACCTACATCTGTGTGCAATTAGCCCATTCTTTTTTAATATATCCTCAGCTTTACTCTTGGGGTAGATATTCAAGGTAAAAAGCATTCAAAGGAAAAGTATGAGTTTTACTAAGAAAGTGGGTTAAAATGCACATGTGAAATTATTTGAGTACCAAAATAAGGATCAGATCAGGTAGAACTGAATAACAGGTAGAGAATTATTTACCATCTGGAAAGCAAAAGTTGTCAGTTTTCCTCAATCCATATTGCCCAACTGTGACATTATTTATAACATTTGACTTATATAGTGCAATCAGTAAATTGTTAAAAATGTAGCTCAGCTAAAATATGCAGAGTTCACAGAAGCAGCTTGTGGATATCCAGTAAAATATTCAATTAGCCTGGGGTAATTTTTATCTGTTATACTGCACCTGTATAAAAACTCACACTGCAAGAAATTGCATAATTTAGTATTGTCAAGGTATGAATTCATGAAGGCTAAATTGACTAGGGCACACTATACTAAGTAGGAAATTATATTAGGGCCACAGCCCTGCAAATAGCAATATGAAAGGTGAAGATAAAGAAGGAATGATATAATAAAAGGACCTTTAGTTCAAAGTACTCAAGTGGATCAAGAAGATATTTATCCAAGAACACTAAAGAAGACCTCAGCTGTGGATGAATGTGTAAGAAATCTTAAAATAGCCTTTAGATATTATCCCAAAACTTAGGAACTAGCCTGACAACTATAATAGGCAAACAGACAACAAACAGAATAAACAATAGAAATGTTGGATAAAAGGGACGTATTGGGACTCAATTTTTTGCAGAGAAATAATATCTCATATGGGATCTCTGAAGGAGCCAGAAACATAACTCCTTTAGTAAAATCTTACATTTTCATAAAACTTTCTAGAAGGTCCCTCATGAAGCTGTTCAAGAAATGTGGTTGCCACTGGATAAGGGCTAAGGCCATGATGAGAAAAAAAAAAAAAAAAAAAGAAAAAGCTAGGAATAAGTCATTTATTTTCACAACAGAGGCAGATCTGCAGAGGTGCACCAGAGGTGCTGCTTATGGATAGTATGACAATAATTGCAGGTGAGATACATTTGTTTGGAGCAGCTAAAACCGAAACATTTTTCAGTGCTTTGCCCTTCAAAGTACACCGAAATGTGTAACAATATTGAGGATCTGAATGGCAGATGAAGTTCAACATGCAGAGTCAAGAACATGGAGGGAAGCCTCTCTAGCTGCATTTGCAATGATAGAATTTTATCTAACAGCTGGTTATAGAAAAAGGATCTTCAAGATAGTATCTATCTGGATATGCTAATTCAGCAGTGAAAAGTCATGAAAGGAATTTAGAGAGGTGACTAGGGAAGGAGGATTAATTATCATTCAGGTCATATGTGGCCCGGTAACCATTCAGCGAAACTATCAAGCAGCAAGAAAGAAAGGGAACAAAATGGATAGAAAGAATGCCAGGGGAACAACTTCTCAGTCTTGCCCTGGTTTTTATGCTCTTTGCCTGATGGAGCTGGGCCTTCAGGCTATGTTGATCTTTAGTGTGTTCTAAGGTGGTGGGTCTTTATGTCCCCAGGTTCAATGCACCTAAACAGCCCAGGAAAGCAACTGGATATGAAAGCAGGGAATAACATATGATTATGCATTCAGAAAAGATTGGAGGCAAATAGGTTAAATCCTATTGCAGCTTTCATTTCTAAACAAAACCCTTTCACCATCATAGAATTATTTATTCAACAGTACAGTTTGTTACATAGATTTTTTTTTTCCTATATTGTGTATGTGAATGTAATTTGCATCCTCAATGCATTTCTAATGTAATTTTTCTGATGAATATTATTGAGTATTTGATTAATAATGCTTTATCACCTGTCTTAAGAATTGTGTCAAGATCATTAAAATATTGAAATGGAAAGCTACAATTGGATTAGCTTGTTCCTTCTGTGATGAAAATGAAATACCCATTTCACCACATAATTATTTTGACCAAATGAATTTGTTATATTTTATATTCCCACAGTACTTCTACACCAATCTTGAATTCTATTAGTTCAGTTAATTTCATGCATTCTTCAAGCTGTCATTTATAGTCACGTTTCACATTCGTATCACACATCTGTCAAAGCATTTTAGTAACATGAGTCAAAACTAATTCTAACATTAAATAGAATCACTATTGGTTTATATATCTTAAAAAGATTTAATTCTTGAAGTCAACATTTTCAGTGATGCAGAAAGGCGTTTTTCAATAAATCTGTGTCTTTCATGGTGCTTCCAATTAACTCTGAATTAGCTCTAAAAGGAGTTAATCTGAACTCTGGATATATGAGAGCAATAGGAATACAGTTGCCTCGATACAAGCAAACGTACACCTAGTGCTAGGCTGCAAGATCCCATTAATTTATTTGAATTTTGGAAAATAACTCTGTAGGGATTAGAATATGCTTTCAGCTAAAGCTCTAAGCAAGTAGAGTAACTCAGAAGTGTCCCTGGGCCTCAGTGTCATAGCTGCCATCCAATAAGATATTTAAGCATGAGTTCAGTCAAGCAATCCCATTTATATACAAGATAATGTGTGTTTAATATTAGGCATATGCTTATGTGCTCCAATGATTTGGATCACCAACAAGATAACAGCTCAGTAGGACCATCCTTGGATTTAAGTAAAGAGGTTTAGACTTAAAGCAGTAATTAAGTTAATTGCTGGATGAAAACTTACACTGTAGAGTTTTACCTCCTACCTAGAACAGGCATTCTAGATAGCAAATTAGAGGAGTGGGAAAAATCATGATGGGATCACAGGTCTACATTACCTTCATAGGAATATGAAAGGTGTTACCTTAATTATTGTAAGGATTGTAAATCACAATCTGACTCATGATTTTGCCCTGGATATAGTACCAGAAGTCTTAATGCAACTGAAAACTGCAAGTGAAAAGTATTTGCCACATTTTGAAGTATGGTAGAATACTGCAGTCAACATTTCTCTCTGCAAAGAGAAATGCTCCTCAAAAGCAGTCCTGCTCTTGAACACTGTAATCTGGTCACATCATTCATTTTTTACCACTGTCTCTTAATTAAACGCTGATAATAGTGTCCCAAGCAAGTGACTGTAGAATTTGTTCATCACCAGACAAAAGCGTAGCTAGAGGTGCCTGATGGAGTCAAACACAGAGTCTTAGCTCTTCTAATTTTTTGTTTTCCTCTGTCATTTTCAGCATTAAGAAAGAAGGAAAATCAATACTGTGCTCTTTTTTTTCTTAGCATTTTCAATGCAGAGAAAGAACATTTTTTGCATAACTTTTCCAAGTCAATTCACCTCAGAAAAGAAAGAAAAAAATCTTGAATCAATAAGGTTATAAATGTAAATTAAATCCATTCTTAATGGCCCACAGGCTTAGTTCACCAAGGTTCCCTGCCAGCAATTTTCTGCTGTTCCCTTGGAAAAAAATAATTAATGAAGCAAGTTGAAGCTTGTTTTGTAATCCTCTCTTGAAAGCAGCATTTGTACATTTTTCAATAGGAATCAGCATCTGATTAAAAATGTACCTGTCTGAATGCTTAAGGCTGTTGGAAGAGAACTTGCTGCTTAATATGAGGTTTATTAATACTGCATTAGACATTTTTTCCCCTCTCAGTAAGAATGTGATTTGTTTTACAAGCAAAGACATCACTGGATGAACTAAAGCTCATTAGACAGCAAATGCATGTTACTGAATTCTATTAAACATGATTACACTGGGAGATTTTACTTCCAATTTGGATCCAAGCTTTCAGAGAACAAAAAGCTCTCATGGGAGACATGCACATGAGCTAAAGGAAGAACAGGTGCTGAAGACACTACTTCTTTAGTGAGCACGTGGATGGCAAAGTTACGGTACCAAAGCAAAGCCCTTTGCAGGCAGGACACCACTACAGGTCGTTGATTCTAAAGGAGCAGAGACCTAGCACCTTCATGGCTGAGCTTTGTGTTTTTAAACACTGAACTGGAAGAAGAATTTAATGTGTAATTAGGCCCTGTGGAGCCAGACCTCTGTGCTAGTGGTTTACTGTGAGACTGAGGTATATACATCTCATTTGCTTGGTAAATGGAAGTAATGCAATGCCAACAAAGAAAGCATTTTTTCAGAGTTTTCCCCCTAGGATTTCCCTCCAACTCTACTGCCTTGAAAATTCTTAGAAGACTACTGCAGGCAAAGCACTAACATCTATATTTTAAAAAAATAGAAATGCCAGACCAGGCAGATACAGAATTGATATATATAACCCAAATTATTTTTTTCCACCCTTGCTGGTGTGAGGAAGTAGCTCATTCCAGCACTCATGCCTTGTCAAAGACTTTTGCAACGTTCCTCTCTGATCCATTCTTTTTCCTTCTTATAAGGATTGAGCTCTTGATTTCAGCTGCACTCAGTTTTATTTTACATGAAAGCTTTGACAGAAGGAAAATAAGTTGGAAAACTATTCAAAAAACCTTGTAGCTACTGTTGAAGCAGGGGGTGCAATTCTGTATCTGAGAGGGTTGAAATATTTTGGGTCATCATTAAATTCTGTGCTGTGAGTTTCTGGGAGCTTGAAAAAGCCAAAACCTCAGTGGGGATTTCTTCCTCCCACCAACACCTACTCAGTCTACATGAGCATCCGTTTTCCTCCCCCTTCGCATGACTTAAACATAGTGTTGTGGTTGTGCAAACCTCCCCTTGTCGACGCTGCAATAGGCGGTAGCACAATATTGACAAGGAGAGATGCAGACCTGATTTCAGCCTCAGCTTTACAGCTGCTAGAATCCAGAATAGCCACTGGCTCCAGCAGGAGCTCTCGACTGGGAGTGGCTGCAAATTCAGGCCCAAAGAAAGCAGTCGCACTTTGACAGCTCACCCGCCCAGCCAGCCAGTCCTCATGCCCACGACCTGACCTGACCTGTCCTGGCTCAGGAGCTCCAAGCAGAAAAACCAAACAGTGCCTGGAAGGTGGTTTACTGGGGATGGAATTTGTCAGCGCTCTCCCTCTGCCACCAGCATCACTACTGTGTCAAGTGTCTAAGATGGGGAAGGGATGGTCAGAGAAAGCAACCATGATACAAACTGTTTTTTTGTTGATTTTTTTAGACAATTAACATTGTCTACTCAACACAGTAGATCATTTAATGAAGAGATTATGATTTTACTAAACCGTTAATACTAATTTCTCCAAGTATGACTGCTGTGATTAAGATAACTCATTAGCACCACCCCTGCTAGGAGAAGAAAAAAATCTTCCAGAGAAAAACCCTGGATGTTTGGAGTAAGACAGACATAATAGTAATAAATTATATTAAGTAAATAGTTGGAAAATGTAGCAGATGTAATCTTATTTTCTAACTGTCTATGTTTTTACTAGCTGATTCAGAATACATTATCTGGCAAATATTTTTGTGATCAGATTTCAACCTATCCATGTGAATAAACTGTAATTTTTGCACACCCACCAGAATCGTGTTATTGGTCACCCAAAATCTGCAGAGCTTCACAAATTTGTGTCTGTTGAGGAATGAGCAGACAGACTTGTTTGAGTTTCCTGACAAAAGGAAAATCTCTTCTTTAATAAATAAACTACATCCAATTCTGCCCAGAACTAATTTATTTTGCTCATCAGCTAAATTTGTTTTTCTCATTAGCCAATGCTTGCTCATAGGCTTAATCTCATTTCACAAGTATTCACACATATTTCTATGAACGTTCTTGAAAAGCAAAAAATGTATATAGCAAGGAATGGAAACCGTGAAATTTTCCTTAGAAGTTTTACCACCAGACATGAATAACATGTGCATTGTATGCAAATTTCATTTCACTCTACACTCAGCTGGAGTCTTTCCATGAGCTTCAGTGGGAGTTAAACTGAATTTTATGAATTTAGTTTCAATGATCACATTAAAAGTCAAGAAGTTCATGCATGTTTTTATCTCTTTTTTTTTTTTTTTTGTCTCCTTGGTCTCTAAGTTTTTACATTTTGCTAAAAAAAAAAGAACCATAAAAGCAAGCGTGCAGCAAATAGCAGCTCACTTCTGATGAAGCTGTTGCTATATTGCAATGGATACTTCTATATTCAGAAATCTGAACCCTACTCACATCATCTCAGGCCCACTAAGAGCCCCCTTTTCTCCCCATGCCTCCAGCTATGGAGACCTCTGTCACCATCTGCAGCCTCACTCCATGTCCCAACTGGCCTCCAACTGGGAAACCATGCCAACTTTTTTTTTTTTTTTTCTGTGCAATAGCATTTTATTGCCATTGCAGACAAAAGTGGCATGTAAAACAGAAGTTTGATGCCTCCTCACAGTTCTCATAGGCAAATCCATGCCTATCCCTGGGGACGAACTTGTATCTATAGACCTCAGGCATAACATGGGCAGCAGCACGCATTTTACTGCAAATATGAGTGTCCCTTCCCTTCTGTGGGTGACTAACTCAAAGGAAATGCTCTGTTTTTGACCAACTATTGGAAGTTGACACCATATTCTGCTTAAAACAGCTCTTTTTATTTGAACATTGACTTCTCACCTGGGATCATTGCCAATGCTAGATGCCATTTCGCTCCTGTACAGCAAGTTTCATCCAAACCAGCTAAATGATGTAAGTTGACATAATTTCGAATATCCATCTGCTTCCCATTAAGTATTAAAGTGTAAAACTGACAAGAATTAATAAAGACAACAAAGCATTATTCTTCTGAGACAGAATATGTCTGTTTAATTGCAAAAGGTATGGAAGATGACATTATTTTATGGTCATAACATAATTATTTACACTTATTTAGATGGGCTAGCTGTAATTAAATTATGTCTGTTTTGAAATAAATCCTTTTTCCTTAGCAGGCCTTAATTTAATTTAATGCTATGTTTTAACTTAAAGCTGTTTTAATGTAATAGAAAACAAGTTGAGATGACAAATAAAGGGCTAATGTGCAGATATGATTCATTTACACATAAATCAGTTAATCTTTTTCAATGGACCTCCTTTAAATAATGCCTTTTTTATCAGCTGTATTTCTGCTCTTTATACTCTTGTTGTTAAGGAACCAGCATTTCCCCTATGACGCACCAATGCTGGCAGGAAGCACATCTTAAGTGTATTTTGTGACTCACTTCAATTTGCTCTTTAGTGCATTCGCAGTTTGCTCATTAACATCAACATTGGTGGCTAATGGATACTCAGTAGGAAGTCATTTTTTTCATGAATGTTTTATGGAGAAACAGAAATGAAGACGAGGAAGGATTTCGTCAGTGACAAAGCAGCTCGTGGTGGGCAGCGACAGCAGCCAGCTGCACAACAGCAGCCGCGTCCCTGTTCAACTGCAATGGGGCAGGGGCTGAGCACCTCTCTATGCACACAACTCAACATGCATCAGCATCAGAGAGAGAGGAACGACCTTCAGGTTACAAGAAACAGTGATCCCCATCACCATGCCACAGCTGAGAGTCAGAAATATGAAGGATGTTATAAACCTGGGTATAGACTAAGCATGGCTGAATGTTTTTGCTCTACTTCGGATCATTTTTGCTTAGCTTTCCCAGCAGAGAGACTGCTTTTCTGTGATTTCCATTCAACATATAAACAATTAAGCATTCATTTTCCACCCAGGTCTTGAGGGTGCTGAGAGAAAAAGGTGGAGTGGAAAGAGAAACCAGAGAAATCATTCCTTTCCCCCAGTTGGAAAAAAAAAAAAAAGCATTCTGCTCATTCTTTTTCTTAAATTTACCTGGTGTGTGAACTAGTTCCTAACAGGTACGGTGCCTTGGAAAGCCTATTTCTGCAGCCGTTTGTCTTCAATTGAGGCATCAGAGAGCAAGGAATGCCAGCCAAAACCTGTGTGCCTGAATTGCACTAAGATAATAGCCTAAGTGATTAATTCCTCACACACACAGACACAGAGGTGTAGTTTAATTCAATCTAATACAGAGCACAAGAAGAATAGAGCTCAAAACACGCAGAGAATTGGGAACCAAAATCTGACAAATCTGGTGCCTGGTCATTGCTCTGAAGTCATGAAGTACAAAAGGCATCCCAAAGACTAAAGAGGAATGAGCACAGTATCTTTTCGTTAAGGGAAAGGAGAATGCAGGGAAATAAGGGCAATCAGACCAACTCAGTAAGGAGAAGGATACTAGAAACCTGTTGCAAGACCCAAGAGAGTGACAAGGCAGTAAGAAATGGCCAGCACAGGTTTGTCAAGAACAAGTTGTATCAAAGTGATCCTTCTTTGACATGATAATTACCAAGATGCTAGCTAAGATAGACTACATGTCTACTGCAATAAAGTTTGGATACCATCCCATGTAACATAGAGGCAACTTGGGTAGATGATGGCTGGATAAAATTGCTGTAAAGCCAGTGTACAGCTCCTCATCAGTCAAGCTCAAAGAGCGTCTATCAGTAATATGTTGAGAAATTGTCAGCACAGGTCAAGCAGTGTCCTAGAGGAGTCTATTATAAACACAGTAGTAAGCAAACTTTTCACTTGAATGCTGGAATAGAAGTTGCTTATACAATTAAGCTTAAAATGAGTAGATCCTGCCAATCTGGGGGGGCCTTCAAGTATTTATGTGGATAGTTCTGGAATTCAAAATGACCCTGACCACCTGGACAAAACATACTGGAGAAATACATAGAGGGGCCGAGTTATTGCTCTCACTTTCCCTGTCACTAGCACTTTCTCTCCTTCACATCCATAATCAAGCTTCAGTTCACCCAAGGCAAAGCAGAAAAAGATAAATCATTATTGAAACAAATCATGCAAAATGGAGATTTTTTTTTTTTCAGGAGAGGGCTTTTTGGATGCAGTGGTTTCCACTCTAACTCTTATTTGTAGTGCTATAAGCTCTTTGTAGTGCTATAACTCTTATTTGTAGTGCTATAAGCTTTCCAACAGCTTTCTGACTCGGTTTCTGAGTCATACGCAGCCACAACAAAACTAGGTGCCTGGCAATAAACTCTTGTATTTGGATTGGAGAAACATGGGGTTCATAGCATTATTTTTAAAAGACACTCATTGCTTTTGTCTTTGGACCAAACATTAGGACCCTAAAGGTCTATGACATTTAGGTACAAGTGTGGTTCTTCTTTTTGCAATTTAATTTCATCCCTATTCCTGTTTATTTATGTGAAATAACAAAATTTGTTTTTATGACATGCATTTTCAGTAGGAGATATATTAATACACTAAAAATACAAACTTTTGTTTTATTTTGTTTATTCTCTACTTCAAATAAAAGATAGCTGAAAAGGAAAAGTAAAAACAGAATGAAACTAAAAAGACCTACTGTTCTGCAAAAGTCAATGAGAATTTCACCTGAGATTAAGTTTGCTTGTATTTCACTCTTGCTGAAATCCCAGGAACATAAGACTTCTCATTCTTTTTACAAAATTTCTTTTGAAATTCCAAAAAAAGTTTTGGCAGCTGAAAAAAAGTTATTTCAAGATATACATAAACTCTCATTTCACTTTAATAATCATACATTGTCTTACTTCAGGAAATGCTATAGAATAGGTTCTGTTAAAGATGGGCATCCTTTAAGCTCTCACTCCCCATTTTTGTTTATTTAGTGAGTATCTAGAGGTAGTTTTTCAAACGTGGGCTTCATTTTTCAACACCAGACCTAGCATTCTGGGATGGACAGAATTGGAGTTGTGATTCTTTTACTTTCTATCTAGTAACATCACTGAGAGACTGCCAACAGTTAAGTCTTACTTTTGCACAGAAGAAAAAAAAAAAAAAAAAGGTAAAGATTTCTTGAATCTAATAGGTAGGGCTGAAGGCCTGCACTGTGGGCTGCATTAATCATCTCTTTACCAGCCTGATAAAGTCAGCCAAGATGGTCCTTTGCCCTAAGCAGAAGCCACTGAGATTCAGTGACTTAAATTGCACTGCTACAAGAGCAGCCTCCTTCTGCCAGCACCTGCAGTAGACGGCAGCTCTAGCTGAAACAGGGACAGCCCTTTAACAGCAGGGGAACCCACTGTCAGTCTTCCATGCAAATGCTTCAAACTATAGGCTTTTACTGTTTAACACTGATATTTATTATGTTGACAAGGAGGTGGACTACCTTACGGAAATGATAAATAAAAAGTGAGGTAGTCTTGTCTTCTGTGGAATTTTTTCCAGCTTAGGCAAATGGAGCTCCCTGCCTCTTTTTGGCGTCCCTCAGAAAATTACAAGCCAGGGTAAATTGGGACTCTGTTTTAGCACTTCATTTGATGCATCATGTGAAAGGTATGATAGCTTTGCAGTTTTCCAGTAATACCAGAAAAATGGGAAAGGGTTATACTTAGGCCTAGTAAACAGGATTTTGGTTCACCATTTGTTCTTGAAAGCAAAACAGTAAGTGAAGGAATTTTGGAGAGTATTCCAATACAGACAATTTTTCAACTTTTTCTACAAATGATTTCTAGGTGATACATCCCACAGTATGGTTCAGGAAGGAAAAAGACATAATTTACAATTGTGTGAGACACAGATGACTGAAGAAAAGTATAAATTTCCTAGGAAATTTCATGAAGGAAAAACATGTATTTCTGTTCTTATACACAGAAATACAAGAGACTTCAGCAGATACTCTTACAGTAATGGTGCTCATTTTTCCGGTATGGGTAGGCACAGGATCTCACAAATAGCCCTGTGAGAGGCAGATAAAAACAACGCCCAAGTTACTGAAGTTTAATCTTAAAGAAGAAACAGAGAGGCAAAGAAGAAACCCTCCCCTCTGCTCAAGAGAGGATGCAGAAATGCGAATTCACCTACAATACCCTCTGCCAAATGCAGCAGGGTTTGGACTCAATGACCTCCAGAGGTTCTTTCCAACTTCAACCATTCTGTGAAAGGGTGTCTGGAAGGTGCGTTTTTCCCTCTTTGTTTCCCTGGGCCCTTCTCCATTTCTGTGCCCCATCCTCCACAGGCATGGGCTGCAGAGAGTCTCTCTCACTGGAAAGAGTCCTCACCCTCTCATCACGGGCAGGCCTGTGAAGCTATACACAGTGTCTTCCAAATGTGACCAGTTGTGTGCCCAATCGGAAATCACAAAAGACCGGACTAGGAAAACATTAAGAAGTTGTCTCTTTAAAAGCTGGGTAAGACAAGTGAGGCAGACTTGGAACAGATGGCTAAAATGTGCGCAAAATGGCCTGATGGACTTCATTGGCATGTGAGCTAAGGTTTGCCAGCTCTTTCTGTAGTAGAAAAACATAGATAATAATAATGAAAGGTTTTTCAGCTCTCACTTTACTGACAAAATGAGTCTGTATTTCTCATTGGCTTACTCAAGTTCCTGCATAAGCCCTCCCCTCCCATTTTATCAGGATTGGATCCTTCACATGAGGGTCATCTCTCTACTACACCAATATGAGTTTTGATGCCCTGTAATCTGCTTTATACAACTGTGCTGCTTTTCATTAGCACCGATTAACTCCAAAGATAGTGCACCCTTGTTTATATGGCTTGCCAGATCCCTTCCTCATCTTCCTCCCTTCTTGAGGTTTGCTTCCACTGTAAGACTACAAGAAATTATTCTATTTATTTCCATTTACACAAGGACAGCACTAATTAATAGAGCATTTTATGTTTTAAAAGATCAGCATATAGAAAGAAAGATCTAGAGAGATAAATTCATTACAGAATTGAATCATAGAATCATAGAATGCTTAGGGTTGGAAGGGACCTCTAGAGATCATCTAGTCCAACCCCCCTGCATACGCAGGGACACCTAGAGCACGTGGCACAGGACTGCATCCAAGCGGGTTTTGAAGATCTCCAGAGAAGGAGACTCCACAACCTCTCTGGGCAGCCTGTTCCAGTGCTCTGTCACCCTCACTGTTAAGAAATTTTTCCTTAAGTTCCTATGGAATTTTTGATGTTTCAGTTTCCGGCCATTTCCTCTAGTCCTATCAAAATTATTGAAATAATTTTTCAGTTGTTCGTACACTTCTCTGGTAAATGGAGACTATAGGAAAGTTTAAAAAACTCTCTAGACCCATCAGCCCATTTGGAAATTGTAGAAGGGTATCAGGAGATGCCACCTCTCCTTCTGCAATACCATTTTCATTTGTCTTCCTTTTGACCCCAGGGAAATTGTTACCATTCATCGGTTTGACAGATGACAAAGTAAGTCTGAATTGTTTTAGTCATTCATTACATGAGCAATCCATCAACTTATTCTACTGAGCTGCTTCTGGGATCTTATTCTCATTCAAGTTCATGATGTCTTCTAAATGATTTCAGTAAATTATGGATTTACACTGCAAACCAAAACTATTAACCACACAGAACTGTACATATTTTGGTCTGTATAAGAATCAACAAAGTACATTGCTATTCTGCAACATAAAAGTGATCTTTATAAAGGATAGTGAACTAATGTCTTATAATTATATTACCACATAAATCGAGCTCCTATAACTCGCATAAGGAGAAGAAGATATTTTTAAAATTGAATGTCTAAAGTAATTAAAAGGCTTTTGTTTTCAAAATTTTTGATTCTCTACAGTGACTAATGATTTTAGTAGCATTTGTGAAGCAGAACAGCTCTCAAATTAAACTTCACTGCTCAGCATTCAAAGACATTCTGTTTCCTTCCTGTTGCCTGTCCTGTACATAAAAATATAAACGAGACACATATAGCAAGTATAATAAGTGTTTTTCTGTTAAATTCCTCACCGTGCAAGTTTTTCTAAAGTACAGAATAGGTCAGACATTGACACTGAATTGATTACAGTGGTCCTCTCATGAAACAGGAGACTCAGTGAGACAGGTGGTTTTATGTTCTCAGTTTCCAGAATTAACACGCTTGCCTTTCTCCACTGAACCACACTGTCAAATTAACTATGGGTGACTGAGAACAGCTCTTTACAGACTCTGCTTACAACTGATTTATCGTATTTATGACTTTTTGGTTGTTTTTTTCCCACCCCCTTCTGAAAATTAGAGAAGACAAATAAGCAATATAAGGGAACAGACATGTAGCCAATGCAAGGCCATAGAATATTTAGCAAAGTTAATAAACTGAATGAACTGAATAAAAAACTGAATAAAAAAATAGAAGACAATGCCAAAATGTACTCTGAAAAATATAAAACAAAGGATTTAAAGGACTTTTTTGTTACATTACAAAAATGAGTGCCAACAGTATCCCTAGGACTATGTGTAAATCTCTACTTTATTATGCATATTTATCCCTCTGCTGATTCTAATTTTCCCATACTTAGTTTGTTCTGCTGTTGAGACAAATGTTAAAACATTATTAAAACTTTCAGCAGCCAATAATTCCAAAAATGTAGACAGCAAACTTAAAACCCATGGGGATTTAGGGCTGCAAATAGGGTCAAACACTGTAACAAACAAGCAATGAAAACTAGAAACCTTAATCTCCGAGAGCACGTCCACATCACTGCAATGCAATGCTGTGTTAAACATCCCAAATCTATCTCCATGTATGCTGGCTAGCTAGCATAAGGGTTACCAGGCATGACGGGCTTTGCTCTGTTCAGGCAACAACTCTGCATGTAGCTTCTCCTTTACCAGCTAATAAGTCCCTGCATTGTGCTGCATGACCAAAGTAGGCATGCCCTAAAATACCTATGCGCATCTAGCTCAGATCAGTAACTTGGTGTGATTATCCTCTGAAAATCTATTTAATACAAATTTGTACACCTAACCGTCCTCATGAGGAAATGCTCAAGTGAGGTAGCAGTGAAGAACACACCATGACATAGGCCCGTTCTATTCTAGTACCTAAGTTCAATTTACTTTTCCTTAGTACTTCACTCTCCCTCACTTTTTTTTGGATAGTATGTTACAGCTTGTTAAGTATAAGGTTTGAAAACAAGCGAATGTGGCAGGATTAAAAAGATGAACATGATCTTGTATGTTACTCTGCGTGGGTATGTAGCATTCTTACAACATTCAGATGGGCAGAGAAAGAAAATAGGTAGTGATGAGGGAAAAATTCTGGATATGCTTGTGTTATTTCCATGCTTAGCTTTAACCCATGCATGGCAGAAAGTCAAATCCACAAAGTTGTAGTAGCGGATAAAGCAATAGCACTGGATGTGAGAATGGTTATCAAGGAGAAAGAAAGCATTGATGACATTAGTATTGACAGTGGTATGTTCGTGGTGGTATCTTTAGGGTGACATGCATGTGACATGCTCTTAGCTATCAGAAGTCTACTCTATCCTAATCACTGGAGGCATTCCAAAAAGTAATCTGTGCCATTAAAATATACAGGGGATCAAGTGCCTGCTGGCACTGCCTATTTTTTCTGTATTGACTATTGAGGAGACCTGAGCAACAATGTTGGTCTGGTGCCTAGGTTTATCACAAATGACTTTTATCTGCCTTAAAATACTATTCTATGTAATCTGTTCTAGCCATCTAATCCCCTTCTAGTCAATGCAAAAAGATAAAACACATTGAACAGATTATTCATTCCATTTGAACAGATTATTCATTCCATTTTAAACTGTATTAAACAGATGAGACATATCAACCTGTTTATTTGCCTGCTTCTTTCCAACGCATAGAGGAAACTCAGAAGACTATCTTAGCCCAGAAGCCTAATTTTTATATGGTTAAGTTACATAGATCTCTATTATCAAGAATAAAGGTAATATCTGCATAACAAAATAATGAATCTGGGCGATGAAATGGAGGAACTTAAATATTGGGCACTGAATACGAAAGATCCTGGGACAGAGATAACAAACTCTGGGCAATAGTAGTCACTATTGGAACACACTTACTGAAAGAAAGATCCATGCAAGACAGGAATACAGATGTTAAGGTAGCAGTATTACCCATTTGAGAAGACTGTAAAACTAAGAAAGATATCATGGAAAAACAATTTTCTTTTTGCAAAAATCTCTTGGAGGAAATCCTGAAGAGATCATGCAAGACCTAACTAACTACTAGACTAACTTCTAGGGATAGAATCAGGGATGGATAGACGTCTTTAATGCTATTAGAGAAATAAATGCCTTTCAGAATCATTATAGGAAACTTTTATCTTTTCACATATGAGATGGGGAATAAGGGTTCCTTATCATTGTAGCGAACAGTATTATTCAGCGTGACAGCCATTAGTTTTCTATCCCAAATACATGTGGACAGTGATGTTCAGACTACTTACTGTTGCTTTGACAAAGCCTATGTCTTATAACTTACATGTTCTAGAGTGAAATGATTAATTTAGTGCTAGCCAACACCTCCAAAACCTGCTGCCTCTGCAAGCCAAGGCAGAAATCGGTAGTGTAATCAGACTGATTACTGGAGGTCCCTAACAAATGGTGCACTCTTAAAACAGGTATTTCCTCCCTTCTAAGAACAAGTGAGTGAATGGGCCAGAAGTTTCCCCTTGGTGCAGGCTAGCGCAGAGTCTTAGCCCATGAGCAGAGGCGACTTGACATCTTCATTCCACAGAGGGACATAATGCAGAGCACATTGCCAAAATCAGCATCAGAGACTGTGTGTGGGTGAGTGGGTGGGGTGCTAGAAATTCAAGGGGGATTTCGATAATACACTTCTAAAAACAAAGAAAATTGAAGGACAGACCCATTAACCCATGGGATTTGGAGGAACAGCAAAGCAATTAGTGTTTCCATATCTATTACAGGGAAGATCAGATTGCCATTTTGTGGAACCTTAGTTGTTTCAATGATTAAAGAACAAAGAGGAATCATATAAGGTGGTGACTGAAGACATTCATGTACCAAAATGGTAAAAAAAAAAAATCTCCCACTATAAAAATGCTACAAATGCCTTTTCTTTGAAGGTCATTTGTTAACCAAAAAAAGACAGTAGGGAGAACAAAAATAACATAAGAGCCCCTGACATTGCTCACAAGAACCTTTGCAGAAGGTGTAGAAGAGAGAACATCTCTTCTCCTGAATCCACCTAAACTCTCTGCTAGGCTCCAAAGAAGAAATCATCATTCAGCGACTGACCGCAACTCTCAGTGCCTCCAGAGTAAACATATTGTATATAGTCTTTACAAGCAACCGACCAATTGAAGGGCTGTGATGTGTGGAGAAAAAAAAAAATGAAGCTGGACCTCCATCAGAAATTATACTATCCCATTATATGCGAAGACAACTTACCAGTCACCACCTAGTCCTACATTTCTATACTTCTCAGTCAAGTACTTACTGTGCAAGAAATCACACTCCATGGATGTATCTGTTCCCACACTTCATAAGGTACTTTGCTGTGTATTACACCGGCAGCAAGCTTCTCTTTTCACTGAAGTCTGCTCTTCTCCTCCCATTTTCTCATTTTTTCTCCAAAGCCATTACAGGAAAAAAAAAAAATGTTCTTAAGAGAGTAACAGAAAGATTCAGTTCTGCAAGAGGATGCTCACTGTCGTGAGTTAGCTACAGCTTGGAGGTAAGTCTTGCACTGCGCAAGTAATATTATCAGTGAGCAGAAACCCAGAATTATCTGCTTCTGTACTGTACCAAAGCAGTTTTTACTTGGAAGCCAAATGGATTGCCCATACTAATATTAGACATGTAAATATAACATGACCAAATAAATGTAACATAGTCACCATGCAAAAGCTGTCCTGGTCTCCAAACATGCCTTTGACCCTTCATTCAAGACAATATGCAACCACGTTAGAAATCACCCAGCCAGGAACGGCGCAATGATATCTGGTTATAGCCTGGGAGATTTAGGGATAGGTGTAGAAAAACACAAACCAAGCAACACTTCAAGCTCTCTTCTAGACTCTTTACATCACCTAAGAAACAAGGTAACTCGCCCAGAGAGCCTGCCAGGTTCCTCATATCTGCCTGTGAAAGGCAACAGAAAGTCACAAATCCTCTCAAAGGCTTGAGCAGTAAAATATGGAAGAAGGGGGCATGGAAGAGAAAGAACTCTGGCTCTGAATAGACACTAGAGGAACCATGATTGCAATTAGAAATTAGTGTGGCATGCAGCAAACTGAATGGGCACTGCAATGGAAGTCTCCTTCTGCGTGTCAAGACAGTCTCTCCATATCCTTTCCATGTGGATCAAACTACCAAAACATGGATCGAACTACCAAAAATATAACATCCAAAGATTAAAAAAAAAAAAAGAAAAAAAGAAAAAAAAAAGCTCTCTGGTTTACACTTCAGTCAGTAGCAACTGTGATAATTCTCCTGACAGTATCAAAGAGAACTAGAGATCTACACTTCAGAATTAATAAGAACAGGATGGGGGACAACACGTTTATGTACTAATTTAGACACCCCTACCGGTACCTGTAACCCTAGACTCCCTTTCCAGTTAATGCCATGTATCTGCTTTAGGATGACCTGCATCATGATCCATACTAAA
Organism: Tinamus guttatus; assembly: GCF_059628265.1. Taxonomy (NCBI): domain Eukaryota; kingdom Metazoa; phylum Chordata; class Aves; order Tinamiformes; family Tinamidae; genus Tinamus; species Tinamus guttatus. The sequence goes on from NW_028288619.1 coordinate 1,451,304, forward strand.
TGGCCAAATTGACTCCATTCCAATATAGGGAGCCTTGGTTGAGATCTATATGTAGTTAGGTGAAGACCAAGTCTACATTTAGAAATAAAGATACAAAGTTTTCTGCATAATGGGAAAAGAGTTTGGCAACTGGAACTACAAATTCTCATAATTTACAGGAATAATTGTTGAAGTAATACAAATTAAAAATAAATATATAGTTGTGTTAGCATTTAGATCTCTGTCTTTTCTCTTTTTTTTTTTCTCCTCTCCTTTCTCTTTTCCTTTTCTTCCAAGATTTCTTTAATTCACACATCACTTCTTTGGACATGTCCGCATTAATTCTTGCTTTCATTAATACCAACTGTAAAAAATTTAGGCAGGTTTTAACAAAATAAAAACATTCTTTTTAGTCTGTCAGATGGTCCGAGCTCTTTCCAAACAAAACTGCATAAAAGTAAGCATTTCTAGAGAAGGCAGCCAAACACTGACTAACTAACATAATCAATCTATGTTGTCCTTTCTCTTACTGTTATCATGTTTCTTCCAAATGTAATTAAAAATGTGTATAAGCATGTAATCCAATATGACCAAGTAGACTACTTCCTCAGAGCTGCAGACAGTGTGAGGGAAGAGCATTCAAATTAATTAAACAAATGCTTTTAGCTTCACATAGGATGTTTTTGTTTGATTATAAATGGCCTATCTCTCAAGGAGTCAAGAAATACACTGTTTTCCCTGCACCATGAAAGATTTAGTATAAATTGATCACACAAGCATTGGTGGGATTAAAATCCATCATGTTTAAACATGGAATATATATTATTTAATATGAAAAAGTGTGAAATAGCATTAGCTTGTAATATAATAAGTACACTTACTGATACCATGAAAATTATTAATTTCCCTTTTGAAACAGAAGGTGAATTTTATAGAATAGTCACTTAGGAAGCACATGGCAGTGCATGGCCAGATTAGTTTTATCTAATAGGCTGAAGTAAAATACATTAAAAATCCAGGTCTTTTACTCAGGAAAAAATGTTGAGATTCAGTAGGGGAAGTTATATTAACTAAACCAATTTCTTTGTAGTTCTGGGAAGTTCAAGCCCTAAGGGAAGTGACTAGGACAAAAATCAGTCATAGAGTAAACAGTGATGTAAATTGAACATCATGGATAAACTATTTATATGACATCTGCTGGGCAGAATCTCACAGTTCCCACATAAATATTAAATTAAATATTACTTCTTACCTCTCAAGGAGCTCCTTGCTACAGGGCAAGTACTGTCCTTGCCCTAGACCACTTACAGTCTGTGATGAGAAGAACTGGCAAAACGAGAGCAGGGCACATTTGTTAAGTTAGGTTGTCTGTTGACCTAAATGGTAATAGTGGTCACCTGTCTCCTCACTGACAAAGAAGAGTTTTAAGTACATTTTAAGAAAATATTAAGCTGAGAAAAAGTAAAGAGATTTTTAAGTTTTTCTAAACATAGGAAATAGATGACTGACCAGGGACTAAAAATGGTTATAAGTTTTATATCCTGAGAGAGAATAAGAGGGGATTGGGTAAAGCAAAAGAAAGTAATAGGTACTAGGTACATTATTTAACCCTTTTTCCTTTCTCTTGTGCTACTGCACATCAGACAAACAACACTGAAAATATTGAACATCTGCTGTTTAAAGCATGTCCTGTACTTGTACATCTCTCTTCACCTGCCTTAATATTGGTTCTGGTTGGTACATCTAGCATTATTACTGAAGTGTTGCCCAAAATGTAAAATGTTATGATGGACAAGTACATTTAGGAAGCAGTAATCAATGCAAGAATTTTTCATATTTTCAGTTTAGATTCTATAGAGGTCTTGATTTAACAGCAAAAATAAATCTGGCTGCTGTTTCTCCTACCCATTCCTTGATGCACGTTCTGCTCTGGGAACATCAAACATAGGTGGCTATTCACAGACAAGCAAGGCAAAGGGCTGAAGAGCAGAAAAGAGGACTCATGTCTGAAAGCCTCAGTACAATATTAAGAATCACTGTTCCTCCTCACCAGATAAAGATGATTAAACAGACATCCTAAATCCTCATAATACAGAAGAGCCCTTCACCCGTTCACCCTTATAACGTGAGAAGATGTTACCTGAACTTTTCTGATAGATTCCTGGAGTTTCTCATTTGTCTCTCCTTTTTTTTTTTTTTTTTTTTTGATATTTTATGGGAATATCTCTAATTGTATTTCATCGAGTCTTTTTATCTACCAATTATTCTTCCTGATGAAATATAATTCTGCTTTCTTTAGTACCTTAATCTTAAAGCTTTTAGTTCTGGGGTATAAAATATTTTATTTCTCACTAGATTAAAAAAGCAGATCCTCATAGCCCAGTGAAAAATTCACAGTTAAATGAACTTCTGAGTTTATTAGCACTCATAAATTTTCTCCTTTCTCTGCTAGCTCTGTAGTAAAAATGGAACACAGGCAGCACTTTTCCTCAGGTACATAGCTCTGTAGCATCCCCTGGTTTTCTGCTTCATACAGTTCAGGGTGGCTCTTGAGGTACATCTAACTTCTAAATCATAAATTATGCTAGTGTCAAATATTCCCTTCTGTAAAGTCCATGACAGCATCTTAGATACTGACTTCGCATCAGGATAAGATTCAAGTAGACACTCTTCCTTCGATGCCCTCCTATTTCCGCCATGAGAAGGAAAACTTGATGTCAAGGTTGTGAGGGAAGCAGCTGTGTGCTCAGACTCCTACAGCTACTTAGAAGACCAAGAAGGCAGGGATCTCTTTTATTTAACAAAATCTTTCAGAAATGTTGGAGGTTTATTCTTAGTCTGATCACTATTTGAAGTACTGAAATACAAGTATTTTCTTTGTTCATTTTCAGTTGGGAGCACCATGTGGAATCAGGCTGCGATAGAAAGAGCTAAATGAGAGACTTTGGAGAAAAGCCAAACAGCAGCTCAGCATGGCTGGGGGCTGATTAACTTCTTCCTCTACAAGACACGTGTAAGAATGATGCATCTTCATCCATGATATCCTGGTGGCTGTGGTTAGAGTCTCCCATATTACTTCACTAACAATCAATGTCAGTGTACAAAGCTTTGTCTACAATGACTGTTTCCAGTTGACGTGAAGGAAACCACAGAATTTGACAGTCCTCAAAGCCTTCATATTATTTACCAGATGGCTGAACAAACTAGGGAATCCAGCAAACCTTATCTCCAAAATTCCAATTGCTGTCGAAATTCTAAAAATTATAAATTACAGACCAAAATGCAATCCTAAATAAAAAACAAATAAAATCATTGTGATGTTTCCATTTACAATTCTTAATCCTCACGGATACATGAAATTGGAAAAAAAATGTGTAGAGCTCTACTTCTCAGAGTTTGATTGATTTGATTTGAGACATCATTGTCTCAAAAATTAAGCAAGTAACTCAAACAGTTGATGTCATTTCATTCTGCTTTAGCTAACCTGAATTATATTGCAACAGCAAAATTAAAGCATCTACTTAATTCAGGTACTTCCATGCTCTTTCAAAATGTGCATTCTGGCCTTTCCTATTGCACTTTCATTGTTGTAATTGTAATTTTGCCCAAGTTCTTTCTTTCTTTATTAAATATTGTTTCCTTGAGTGAATAATTCTTTGATGCGTTTGTTTGGGGAAAGGTATCGTTTCGGTGTAGAGCACAGAAGGACAGCAGCTGCAGGTATTAGCGGAGCATAGCAACAGCAATACCTATCCGCAGCTAAACACCTGTTAGAGCATTTTATGAAGAAAACAGCCAGCACAACCGAGACAGCGAGCAAGCACACCGGCTGCACCCTCAGGCAGTGTTCACCAAGGTTCGGAAGGAGCAGGAGATGCTTGGATTGCTTCGGTTCAGTTTTCCGGAAAACAAGCACAACAGTCGAAATTCAGGTCTGCTATAAGTTTTTACATTCTGCAGCCCCCATAAGTTCCCTTATGCCTCATTTAGATTTCTCCCAGTGAAACAAGACAGTACGAAACTGGAATCTCCCCTGGCAGTTTGACCATCCTATGGCACGGAAAGAGAACTTGTCTTTGGTCAGAGCATATTATTTGATGATACAAGCAGCAACAGGATTTATCCAAGCCTGTTGTTATGTCTCTGTTTAAATAGAAAGCAAAAGTAACCAGGAATATCTATTTTAGGGAAACAGAAAACAGGAATGGAAAGAATGAGACAGTTCCATAGTAAAGTACGTAAGGAAGAGCATCTTGTTTTGAATGGTATCACTATTTTTATTTAGTAGCGGTTTCCTGAAGATCTGTCTTGTGTTAATACAGGAGAAAATCTCTGAGGAAAGTACTTCCTTGCTATTGATGCTTTCACTAAACTAGAAGGGAAATAGCTTGTGTGATGAAAATACAGTATATCAGACCTCACTGAATTTCTGGGAAGTTAAATAATGCGACTACAGAGGTAGTCTCTTGCTAAAACACAAGCATGACCTTTTCCTAACAGAACAAATGGCAAATTTAAATTAACACTTCACCCAAAAGGCAACTTTGTCTTTTAATTATGGAAATCTTTTGGCTGTTAGTGTTAGCAGTTAAGTTTGTATTTCTGAAAGAAATGCTCACTGAAATATCAGTCTTTCCATTCCTCTGGAGTTTTCAACAAGAAGCAAAGTTTGTAAGAAGAGGCACTGTCTTCTGACAGGAAAAAAAAAAATCAGCTAGTTTACTAGAAGATGCTCTCCCAGAAAATCCTCTCTCACTTATGTCTATTGCCTGTCTCATGCATAAAGCCCAACAGTACTACAGCCCTTGTTTTAGGGACTCCTATGATTCCTTGAATTTTTGAAGATACTCACTGTTAGGGAAGAGGGGGAGCTGTTACAACTGAAGATCCTCATTCCTTTTAACATACCTTTTTAGTTTTGGAGTATGACTGAGACATAACTATAAGTCATAGACTAAAGCACAAAAGCTGAGTGTGTTTCCTCAGTTTTGCAAAGCAGTCTTGCAGTAATCATTTCCAAGCAGAATTCAGCTCTGAAGGCACAGAGAGAAAAGAGTTAGAAAGAGTTTAGGCAGAATGAAGGAAATATCATTTAACTGTGGAAAGGAGTACACAGGCAATACCACTATATTTTTTTTTTTTTAATCTTTCAGGTCTTTCAGTATCTTTGCCCTTTGTTGCCTACCAATATAGAGGAGGAGAATTACATTCCCAAGGAACAGAGTTTATTAATTGAGCCTCCTTTTTGCGTATTTGTATTTGCAAGCATGCGTCTTTTCCTTGAATTTGTAATTCAGAGCAGATTGTGGGCACAAATTAGACAGCTATTGATTAAACGTTGCAACAGCCTCCTGGACACTGAGTTATGTTTTTATCAAGGACTGCAGTGCCTACTTTCAGAACTGGTATTAGAAGTAATTGCTTAGTCAGAGACTAAATGAATTTACAAGACAAATTGTTGCTGACAATCCCATGATTGAGGCAGTGTTTTATAATTATTGACTTAATATAGCTTCTAATTAGTTTTTAAAAGATAATGGTTTGAGTATGAAAAAAAATGGAATCATGTTATGTTTATTGAGTCCTGAATTCTTTATGTTTTCAGATCATTTCTTCTTTTGTCTTTGGTCAGCAATACACCCTCTTTTTTATTCCCCGGTGGGCAGTATGAACCAAGGAGATAGTAGTTTGCTTTGGTTTTAGGGGAAAATGCCAGAATTCTTTCCCTACTGCCCCATTTTTTAACTTGTGAGCTAAATTTGGCCCTGGCAATACAATGTCCACTGAAGCTAATAGGACTACTGCCATTTACGGCAGAACTCCACTGACAGCTTATGCTGGTTTTCATTTGCATTTCCCCCCTGCAGCAAGTTAAAAAAGGAGAAAAAAAAAGATGAAAAAGTGAGGTAAAATGTCAGGAAAAGAGCAAACGTAGTACAAGGTGATAAAGTTTGAATAGAGGATTACAATATAACTTTGGAGGATGTGAACCTAAAAATTTAGGAAAAAACTGAAACGGCTTAGCTATAAGAATGATTAAAAATGCATTTTTCTAAAGCAATTTTGATAAGGAATCCATGGACTCACTGCTCTACTTACCTATGTGACCTTTTAATTCCTGCTACAAAACCATCTTTCCACTTGCTAAGCCCCACTCGTTTCGTGCTGGAATAGGAAAGTCAGGAAAGAATTGCCTGACTAGCATGATCAGCTCTTGTTCCCTCATTAGCCAAGCCTACACTCAGGCCTGCTGCAGATTGGTATCACACAACGGTCCAATTAAAAGGAGGAGAAAACAGGCAGAATGTTAAACTTTTCATGTAAAATTATGCCTTTTTAGAGGGACACAGAAGTTCTGTTATCTACATTTTAGTTAAACTTTTAGTGGTGTAGTGTGTGTCATGGTCAGGCCACCACTTCACATCTGAGGAAAGTTTTCTTGTTAGTGGGAGGTATTATCATCTTGCCAGAAAAGCAACATAGAATACTACTTCAGAAAAGGAACTTTTCTTTTCCTTGCTTTCCCATGGGAAAAGCTGTGCTGCAAGCCACTCCTGCACTAAAAGGCCCATGGCCAAATCATCACTCATTCACTTCAGGCTTCACTTCTTGATCACATAATTATGAATTACAAAAATAAAAGAAGTGCAAAAGACTAGTGCAGTTTTCTTACTACTGTAAACTCATGGCAAGACACAGGGACCACCCCAGCACCTCTGTCCTTCTCCCACCCCTCCAGACGGTCTGGCATGAGACCAGGATGGTCTAGGGCCTTTGCTCAGTTCATCTTTAACAACACGCCTCCAGACGTTAGGATGTTCCTGTAAGGCAAGAAAAACATACCAAAAATGTAAACAAAAAGCAATTCTGTGAAAACTAACTTGGCTGTATTTTGTTAGTATGGGAAGATCTTGTGTGCATTTTTCAGAAGAAAGTTCAAAATGTGACCTTGCTTTTTTATATCTGAGGATAAGTCTAAAGAAATTGTTTCACAGGATTCGTTTCCTTTGTTTCATAGGATGCAATGCTATTTATGTCTGCCATCACATATTGACACTGTGGTAGATTTAGACTAGCGCTGACTTTATCTGAACTGAAAATTTTGCTGCTCCACCTCATTTGATTTAAAGTCTTTCATTCCACAACTCTTTCTGAACCTGTTCAGAAAAGTAAATCTGCTAATGGCTGATCCTGGAGGAAAAATAACTAAATAAATAAAAAACACTCCCCGATCTTGCTCACTTGTAGAGCTATCTTCTAATTATTTTACCAACCAGAAGACACTCTGCTTCTTTGAATTTTAGTAAGTGTAGATGCAATTGCACGATGCATAGTCCCATGATGTATTATTTTTGGACAGTTCCCAAAGAGGAGGAAGAAGAGTTAGTACAAAGTTATTTTTTTCTTCCAGGATGAAAATAAAACTTTCTTTCCACTGCCACCAGGCTTATAAAGAATATTTTGCAAGAAAAAGCTTAGCCAAAATAGAATACAAGAAGAGGCTGTATAACGATGGTATCTAATTAACTCCTATCCTTAAATAGAGAAGCAAAATCTCCCACAGGCCACTTTGCTCCTGTAAGACTCCATTCTTCTCAAATATGCACTCCCAACAGCTTAATTCACAGAGAAATGAAGATATAGTTGGTTTTGTGACTCTTTTGTCTCTGATAAACCAAAGATCCCAAGCATGTGTCACTTCATTTTTGTAAACAATCAGGCTCAGCCAAGCTCCATGCTCTCCACCCAGGGTGGATCTCCCTGGGAGCAGCTGAGAACGTGCTATATAATACAGGATAATGCTATATTATTACAATACTTGCTATATATGGCAAGAAAAATCAAATTACAAATGTATTCATCCATGCCACATTTTCTAGTGAACCACGTAGCCAATTCCTTATATGTCTGAGGTTTGAAGGAGAACTGGACAATCTGAGGTGCAGTAGAGTGCCCCTTTGTGAACACATGTTGAGACAAATTTTCAAGAGGCTCAGATCTCTTTAACTGGATGTTTCCTCTCCTTCCAGACAATAGGAGGAATATCTGGATGTCAGATGGATGCTAGAGTTGAAACCTAAGCATCTATCTGGGGCATCATTTTCTTTTTTTCTCCATATTTTTGTCAAACATCAAATAAAATACGTAGATTCAACAGTGTGTGTAACTGCCTTTACTCCAAATTTTGTATTCTATCTGAGGAGATTACTAAAACTGAAAAGAGCAAAAGGAGACTTTGGGCTTCATTGAACTAGACACTAGACATGTATGTGAAAGAAATTTGACTAGATCATGCCTAGGACAAAATGTGAAGAAGTGTGAGGTAGCACAGCACTCCTGGGTAATTTTAGTTCTCAAAATGTAAGCAGTATCAGGGAATGCGCATTTCAAACACATTTCCATTCCTGCTGGAATGACCTTCTTGATATTGAACAACAGCTAGATAGGAAATGGACAAGAAATGATCTATGTTCGTATCCATGACTACTTCTAACTTCACCAAGCAAAATCTCACTATCCTACTCCTGAATCACAGCATTTCACCAGTATCATCTGCTCAGGTATGGTTCTTAATTGCAGTCTTAGCCTTTTTTTTTTTTTTTTTGATTTAGACATCTCTGATGTCAATGCCCCAATGAAATACTGAAAAAAACCAGACCCGTTACCTCATTTAATCTCCCTCATTTGACTTTCAGATTAAGTGCTATTGTCTTGTCACTAGTCACATGCAATGTATTATTTGCTCATTCTGTTTTTTTTCAGAATGAGTGGATGTTTCCGGATGTTTATTTTATATATTTTAAAGTGAAGCAAATCTATATGTGGCTATTGCCTAGTTCTGTCAAATTTCTGATCTGGTTTGCCATCTCTTATGTTACAGTTTTATTTGCCATAAGCTAAGTTGGTAGTCCTTTCACTTAAAATCTTAGATACACAGCATGTTCTTAATCACCTTTTTTTCTCTCTTAGCAGCAATGCGATTTAAATGATCCTGACAAGCTGGTGCAGCACAGCTGCCTTTTCCTGAAAATTAAGCTGGCACTCCTTCTTCAAATACTGCTTTTCCAAACGTTTCTCAATTTGATCTCTTTAAAACACTTCTTTACACTTTGCTAATATATGGTGTCAGCTGGTCTTGAGACGTGTTTACTTTATTCCTATGCTCTTCGCAAATTTTTCAGGTCTGTTGACCAGTTCACAGGGATGTCTCTTGAACTTAGTGAACTTGTGAAAATATCTGTCAAAACTTCTCTTATTTCTGTTTCCACTCTCAGTTATATTTTCTCTGGACAGAATGCCTTGTCATAGTTACAGGCTTATAACGCTCATAAGTGTTTCTGCTGTTGCCTGCATGATTCTGAATCTTTTATCGCAGAAGAAATCCCGGTGCGTGACTTAGGCATTCACCGCTATCCCCTATAAAATTAGGTACAAAATTCTCCTGCTATGGTTTTGCCACTCCTATCTTGCCATTCTCTGCAAGAAATAGAATAGGAATCCTTGAAAGTGTCAATTTTTATTTACTAAATGGTCCTTCTGATTTATTTGAGACTTCCTATTATCCTGTGGACTCCTTGACACTTCTGTGCTTTTTTGAATCATTTCTTCCATGGTACACTGGATACAGATGTACTCACCACAGATTATGCAGAAAAACTTCTGTAACATCACATCAGACTATCCCTGAATCTGCTTGGGCATTTGCATAGCACACGCAGTAGCAGCATGGCACATGGGGATGACATGACATCTCTCTTGTCCAAGGCTACCTCTACTTTGCAGGAGTAGCACACAGCTCTCCATACTCTCACCACAGGCTGCAAGGGCATTGTAGTGAAGCACCATTGCCATGGTACCTATGAGCAATCAACAAATGTGCTGTCTTCTTCCTTTCTCCCATTCTTAACGATGCCGTTGGGATTCCTTCTTCCATAAACTGCTACAGGGATCGCTAAGGATTGCATCTCCTGCAATATTGGGGACTTTTACCATTATCAGGCATGCTTGGAAAGGCTTTCTGGGAATATAAGTTGCCATGCAATGAGGTTATCCTAGGTATCTCCACATGGAACTCGTGCAGCCTTGGAATACTAGTGGGCAACACTGAGGAACAGTCCATTCTGCAAGTATCAGTGTGCACTGAGGAGTAAGGGAATAAGAAACTTCTCAGCACTCAGCTGGAAAGCCTTTACCCATCAGCCATATAACTGCAACAGATAGTTTGGCAGAAGGTGCTGGAATCAATGTTGGACTAACTGCTCTGCAGTTATTTACCTGAGAAAATATCTGACACATTAATAAAAGGGCATCATCTCCCTAGGGAGTTTCAGAGCAGGGATGTCTTCTCTAGTTACTGCTGCAGTAGAGCTGAAGTATCTCTGCAGTCCATCTGCCAGCCACCAACTGCAGCCTCTGGTCTTCATCGTTAGACATCTGCCTTTGCCTGCTAAAGACAAGGACTAACGTAAATATTACTCAACAGAACTCACCAGATCCAAACCCACAAGGAGACAAATGCCCCCATTGCAGTTCTTTTTGGTACAGCTTTTATTTAATTTTACATGTTGCTAAGGTTTCAGTAAGAACATCATTTGTAACTAAATCGAACTTCTTCCATGATACTCCAGTTGGGAACATGTGCTTGACTGTGTCAGATTGCAGAAATTCAAATAAGAGTGGTAAAAAACAAGATGAGTTCTCACAGCTGTTTTGTGTTTGCTGACTTCCCCAATTGTCAGGTACTGCAATATGACCTAAGAAATTAACGCACTTTCCCTCAAAACTGAGATGGATTTTTAGCAGCTCAGCAGCTCAGATGATCCCCTAAATTAATCAAGTTAGAAGTTGAGTTTATATTCTAAGTGTGTTTTACTCACTTTTTTCAGCCTTACTTGTAATTATCTCATAAAAAAGCTTTATCCCCCCCCCCAAAAAAAAAAAAAACAGAGATGAATTATCCATGCAATTGGCGCTTTGAATATTATTGACTTTATTCTCTAATTGCTTTCCTATTGCTTTGTCTAGGGCAAATATCAAGTTGTCTACTCCATACTTATATGGGTGATACTACTTACCAACCCTACGTGATGACATATCATTAACCTTTTTCCTAATCTTTCAGAATACCTGCAATATCCTGCAAGCTTCCAGACCCATTCTTCCAGTAATTTCAAAAGCGATTTATCTAGTCTTACATGCACACAAATATCTCAAAATATTTCATATGTTTAACTTATCTACATATTCACACACAGCTCCTCCTGATTTCTTTGGAGATTGAAACATCTATATGATATAAATGAACAAATCTACTTGTCTGGGTTATTTTGCCACTTGGTGATCTGTAACACAATTCTAGATAGAAAAATTACCTTTCAATGTGTTCTTTATCTCAGCATGTCTATTTCCCATCTCCAATTCCAATTTGGTTCGTACCAGAGTCGGATTAATGCGGGTCAATGTGCCCCTCTGATTTTGTCCCTATCTAAAAACATACGTGCTAGGGATAAAATTCTGATTCAAAATCGTATTTGCTTTCACCTATCCTACCTTAGCCTCACAGGTAAAATCAATTTTATTACTGTTAATAATACAAAAACAATACATTTAGAAAATATTTTTGCTAGGTTGTCCTCATCTAAGAATCAGTGCAGTATCTTCTAAATGAATATATAAATTTCTGTGTTGTAATGCTTAAAAGTGCTAGTAATTTACAAATTTTATCAATTTTAGATAGTTTCCAACATACAAAAAAAAAAAAAAAAAAAAGAAACAACCAGGCAAAAAATCAAGTAGAGGCTCTCCTTCCCACCTTTCTCCCTAGCCTAGCAATTCTTCTCACCAAGACTGGAAAACCTGCAGACTAGGTTTTCCTAGTCTGCACTTTTTTTCTGGCTGTAACTACATTTTAAGCAAATATAGATCTGCCAAACCCTTTCCTGATCCTGTCAAAAAAAGCATTTTATGAGATTTCAGAGCATAATTTCTTATGAATTTATTTGTAAAGGAAAAGATAGTTTGTATGACAGGTTTAAAGGGTTGATTTCCCCAGTCTAGCAAGTGGCTTAATATTTATACCTGTGTTAAGTTACTGTGAAGCGAGTGTAAAATGTCACCAGCAAGAAATCATCAGTTACTGTGCAAGGAGTAACAAGCTGTTGAGAGGAAAATATATAAGGCAACTTTGACAGCTGGTTCTGTCACTCTATCAACTGGAAGTATCATGCAAATATCTTGCCCTGACTCCTGAAGACTACTGGAATTTTTCTCTGACAGTGACTTGGAGGTGCAAAACCCAAACAATCCTGCAGTACAAAACTACTTCCAAGTATTTTCACCTGAAAACACATTGTTTTTATAGACAGCTTTAACCTGTACATTTTTTTGAGTTGGGAGAAATAGATTTGCAGGTGAGCCACATCTTCATCCAAAATTTTCTCCTTTTTCTTAGTTCTAAAGCAGACAGATGAACTAAAGAAGAAATTTAAAGTCCTCAACCTTGTCTTCTAGTTGCACTGCCTGTTCTATAGCCAAGTCCTTATCAAACCATTACAGAGACTTTCAGTTACATACTCTGAATGGAGATTTCATTAGGTTGATAGAAGTGGCTAGTATATTTTAATTTCTGAATGACATGGGTTTATAGACATACAGCAAGTGCATGCCATTGGCTCAGCATAGGTATATATTGTGGATATGGGTATGATGTTGACGAATTACTTCATATTTTGCTCTTTCTATATTTTCCTCTGTACTGACGAAAATTTTTCTCTCTACTGCTCTTCCTATCTACTGCTGGTCATTGCCAGAAAGAGGACACTGGGTTGTCCATTCTAACTCATTTCACCTACTCCTATGTTTTGTTCTGAGTTTCAATCAAATATTTAAACTCATTCATTTTTGCTATGTCCTGAGTAACTCTGACTTTTGCTTGAAAATCTAGTAATCTACCATTTCCAGTTCATATCGCCCCTTTATCTGACCTCACTTTGATTTTAAATGGAATTAATCTGAGGGCATGCTCCTGGTTCACAGCAACAGATATCAAAAGAAAATTGGGTTCTGTTGATATGTCTGCTTTTCATATAGCTGTGGGTAACTTTCTGGACAATCCACACTTCAGTACAAAGTATTATTGTCCTGAACACTTAGTGAACTTCTGACTGAAAAGCCATGGAAAGAAGCCGCATTTTGGTTAGAAGGCTCTTGGTTCAGGGTGAATGATTATACAGCCAAATTAACATATAACGCTGCTGCTTTGGAAGATGAGAAGTATGTTCCTGTCTCAGGAATATTCAGGTAACAACATATATTATGATTACTAAAAAGGAGAATGTGCTTAGAATATGGAAATTAAATGATACTTGCTGGTATGGACAGGAAAATCAGTATTTCAGCTTTGGTTGCTTTTATGGGGACAATTTTTTTTTCTTTTTTCTGTCTCCAGAACAACGGCCCTCACGCAACCCCATGGGCCCTTTTCACAGCCCACACTTCTCAGAGGACTCTGCTGAATGGCTTGAGGCAATGGAGGCAGCAGAGATACAGTGTAGAGTTTACTGATGACAAATAAAAATTGTTAGGCTTCTTACTACTCTTGTACAAGTTTCCCTGGCATTATTGCAATCTCCTGGGTTAGTTCAGCCAGATGACAGACAGCCTGATTGCCACCTCTCTATTATATAGTGGGATTATATCTTTTTTCCCCTTTCTTTTTTGAGATCAAATCATTCCCAGAATTTGGTGGTGTCTAGTCTTATATGAACAGATATGAAAAATTATCTCAGTAGGTGTTACCAATAATCATAGGAGAAATATAGATATTTCAAAAGGATTTTAATTTTATCTTGAAATAGGCAGGATCAGTCACCCTGCAAATTGTTGCTTTCACTCACCATATCATGAGACATTCTGCTGAAGGTCTGCCATCTACAGGAGACTGTAACTAAAGATGTATTTCCAGGGGCAAAATGGATAAAGTCAATGCTAAAAATAAGATATAGTGTTAGAGCAGTATGCAAACAATTTACCGGGTCTTTATTTCCAGATTTTGCCTATGCTGCTCAACTATGTAAGAAGCAGCCTCTGCAGTTACTACTTTGGCTCCCTACAATAGTCAAAATGCAAATTAGCCTTTAAAAATTCTCTTTCAATTTTAAACATACACTCCCTTTTTACAATACATTCTGAGATGTGCAGTTCCCAGCAATGTTTTCCTTGCTTTGGTTCATTTCAGATAAATCATAAATGCCATAAATATCTTGTTTTATATTAACGCATTGTGAAAACTAGTTAATGTGTTCCTATTAGGTTATTTAAATGGTTATTGCGTATTTGCTATGACTCTACAAGCATAGCCAAAATCTTCTTACTCTGGTGGAAACTACAGCTGTAGAAACCACAGTCTTCCAATATAGACAGGATTGCTTCAGGAATTTTCTGCACATATTTCATAGCTGCCATTTGACAAGTTGTTTAACTTGAGGGAATCTGTAGATGAAATAACTTTGCCAGACGTATCTACATTGAGAAGTTGCCTTACTATAGCAAACTTCTGTTGAGTGAGATACTGAAGGAGTGCAAAGGATGTACATTAATGCATAGCATCAGAGAATGTTGTTTCATTTCTTCTGAAAATATTAAGCATCCATGTATCTGGGAAGTGTTTGTTACATCTACTACATTCTGTCTTTAGGAACTCTTCACGTCTATTTACCTTGTCTCTATCTCTCTCTCCCACTATTATCAGGTGAGCTGAACTGTGCAAGGCTAGCATGAAATAAAACTGAACCAAAAAAAATAGTAATATGTCTATCATTAGAGGTTATTTTGATGGAAAAAATCCATCTATTTTAAAATGCATGCATTCTAAAATACCCTTTCATAGTGGCACAACACAGCTTCCAGTAGGAGGCTGTTATTGGAGGAAAAAGCAGAGAAAAGGAAAGTATTTTTATTACTGAGTTTGGCCCTTCTTAGGCCAGGCCACATTTTCATTTAGGGTTATTTTGTTTGTTTGTTTCATGAAGAAAAATCTTTACTACTGAAATCCTCTAACATGAAAGCAGATTTTCCATGCAGTAGCATGTGGTAAAGAAATATGATTCCATGTCTGTTTTTAAACAAGAGGCAAGTCCCAGTCTCTCCTGATTATGGAGATACAAGACCAGGAAGAAGTCTTACAACAAGAAGGCCAAAGAACTCAGGCAAATTTCAGAACAGTACGTAACTGAAAACAACTTGTTCAAAAGTGCTCCAGTGGATGCTGATTCTTTTTTTTTTCAATAGCCTAATACTGAAATCTTATTTTCTTTTTCATTCTTTGACCTCAATGATAGTTTATTAGAGTAAACACAAGTTAGGTCTTCCTGTCCTACATTAATAACAGTTATGAATACTAGACAAAAAATGATATTTCTCAGATAGATCTGAAAGACTAGCATGAAAAGTAAGGAACATAAAGCAGATTTAGGGATCCTGAAGCTAAACAAGGCATCTCACAACACATGCCTGACCTGGCTCTTGCATCTCCACTGGCTGGATAAGAAACCAGTGTCTGACACATTTGAAAGGAGGGTGGTCTGAGACACACATCATTGAAACTTAGATCTAAGTGCTAAATCAGGTACCTACAAATACTTTTATGTATGGCCTACTTTTTGACAGCTTTGCAAAAACAGATCTTTAACTCGTATGTTACACGACTAATTTTTATGCTACTTCTGCCCGTTAGCTCTAATTCACAGAAGGAGAGGTTCCAAGTTTCAGTCTCTTCTCTTGTCAAATTCTCAGGGGCAGATGGAAAACACCATGAGATCCAGACTTTTCCAAAGTGACCACATGTAGTCAAATATATCATACACATGTATCTACGGTGAAAGGGAATTTCTACTTTATAAGAAATGTTGCAGAAGCACACTGTTTGGGAGATGGATTTGATAAGAGAGCATTATTAGTGCACTCTCTTCCTGCTCAGTAACCATGCTTATCCTTGCAAACAACATTTCTTTAGCCACTGAAAGCTACTTTCCTTTTTTATTTGCAGTACAAAAGAGCAGTTCTGCGGTTTTCCAGAGCTATATGAATAGGTTGAGTCATCTATGACTCTGATAAAAAATGAAGGTAATACGTAAAGTAGCAGCATATTGAATAGAAATTCCTGCCAGCTATGAATGATATATGTTCTCTTCTAGAAGAAAAATATGAAGCTATTATAAAGTTTCTCTTTAACACTAAAGAAAGTTCAAATGTTTTTCTAAAGGCATCTTTTTGTCTTCTTTCATAATTAGTGATAAAGCTATTCATTCTTCCTCCTCAGAAAAAAAATTACGTGTCATTATGGATAATACATAATTTTCATAACTCTCATGTAATCTTGGAAAAATATGATTCAAAGCAAAATAAAATAGTTTTTCTTTCTTTTCAGTAGAAAGTAGATAGTATCACAAAATCACAGCTATAAGTGGGTCATCATTGAAGTAATTTTCAACAATAAAAAGTGTTTATCTGTCAGATAGCATAAAACAGGAAAAAGGACTACAACATCCAAAGGCTGAGAACTCAGCTTCTGTGTTTCATCACATAATATTTAAAAACATTTTAGAAACTGAGAATATGAGATATCAATGCAAATACAGACTGCTCTGTTACTTTGGACCTCTTCTACTCTCTCTCCTTGCAACACTGAATAATTAAAAAAGCAATCAAAATATCTGAAGCTGGCACTTGTGCAGTAGCAAAGATACTTTACAAAGATGATAAGACCTCTGTGCTTCAAAACATAAAGTAATCACTAACATGTTTTCTGATGCAAAAAAAAAAAAGTGAGGATTAATACTAGGACAAAATAAATATTATCAACGAGTCTGTTCTAGAGCCCATGCGGTAATAGAAAGTGGGGATTAGAATAGCCATTATGGGCAGCCTGCTTCTAAGAAAAGCTATCTTGTTTCTTAGCCACCCTTAGCAAGCTCTTTTCCTTATGTAAACATACATTTTCTGCTGGTAAGTAATAGATCCATTATACTTGTGTAAACCATTTACTATCTGTGTTTATGATATAGCAAAAGACTTTTGGAAGCTGCCTTTTTAAAGGCTAACCTTACTGGCAACAAACTGCTCTAAACATGACTCATATGAAATTGTCCATAGGACAAAGAGATCCTTTTTATAACACAAACATTTCTGAGTTAGATGCTCTGCTTGTATCAATAGAGAAAGTATAGCTAATCCATTCCGATTACGAAATGAAGGTTCAAGCATCAAAAGAGAGGAGGAGGCTCTGAGTAATGTTTAAGGCCTTGCTCTCTCCTGTCTCCACAGTACTAACAAGCCCCACAGGACACCTAAGATTCCCTTGCAGCACAAAGAGCAAGAAAATCTAGTGAGTTATGCCCATTTTGTCTGTATAATCTTCCTGTCAGGTCACAAAATTACTGTGCCTTTCATGACAAGGGTATTAGCACAATTCTGAACCAAAATTGTATAATGCCTCGGACTGCAGTAGATCTGATCTGGTCAGGAATATCCTCTTGCTGATTTTCTTGACACCAGACTGTTGAGCATTTGTTTTCTGACAGAAATAAATCTTAACACCCTCATAAGTTCAGCCTCTCTGGTACATCAAGGTCAAAATGCCCAGGCCAGCTTCTGCTAGCGTAGCTTGGCACCATGTTGCAAGGCACATGGCAATGGCAGCAGGAGTGAATTAGGGCTTATTCTGGGAAATAGCATAAGGTAAGCACAGCATTAACATTCACAACAAATGACAGTGTGCAAGACAGCTTTTGTCTGGTATAATAAACCTACTGCAGACACTGTGCCTCATCCCTTAGGAGCACATCAATCCGGTGCATCAATCCCAGCCTCTGCTATCACAGGCTGACAAGTCATATATTCCTTTTCATGGCCCCTATTTTATAAGAAATTGTTAATGTCTACTTTCTCCTATCAGCAAGCAGCTCTACAGTCTCACTGTGATGGTGAGAAAATTGTTTCTTGCCTCCAGTCTCAATTTATTCATGACCAGTTTATAACCATTTCCTCCTGAGCCAATATTGTACTTTAGCTTAACTAGCTTTTTTCCCTTCCTGATGTTTATCCTGCTGATATATTTACACAGGACAGATATATCCCCTGTTAACCTTTGCTGAGTAAGACAAGCTCTAGCATTTCTACTAGTGGGATTAACTGGATCATTTCCCTCCAGCCCAGCACTCAGCCTTCTCAAATATATGTCTATTTGCTTTTCTGCATTTGCTCTTCTTCAGGTATGTGTTACCACTCCTGGGTTGACATAGCCAAATCTGACTATTTGATGACCCGCATTTGATTGTATCTTTTTCTAGTCCTTCCATCATAAAGATTTTCCATGATGAGAGTGAATTAGTTTGAGGGAAATCTGTGCACAATACAGAGCCTCAGACACCAGAAGTCATGTCCTTACATGGGGTATTCCCTGGAAAGGCAGAGCCCTGGGGTCTCTACCTAGCCTGTACTATCTGTATTCTCATCGGTCTTACAAAAGGCAAAAGTGGATCTTTTATGTCTCAAAAATGAAGTTATTTTGAATCAAAGAGCAGGGACCTTCACCCTCCTCCAGACATATTTTCCTTTACTTTCTGCCCACACCTCTACCTACACAAACACGGAAGCTTCAAATTCAGCCTGTTATTTTGAACTCTCTTATCAGGACTGATTTGGGACACGATAGTGAGGAGCTATTGCTTACCAGCAGGTCCCAGGAAGAGACTAATCCTGCTGTTTTTATCCAGACTTCTTCACACATTTGCCACAGAGAGGGTGGCTGGCAGTCAGTGAAGCAGTTATGCAGAGGATTGGGCTGTTAGGGTAACTGCACTGCCTGCATGAAGGCATGTGCCTTCTTTGCCACATCTTCTCTGCCACAATTGCCCTAAGGAAAGGTAATGCAATGTCAACATCCTGTCTGAGAGAATAAAAACAGGAAATAAAAGCACTTTTTTTCTGGATGAAAACTGCTTCAAGAAGAATATGACTTTACTCATAATGCCACCATACCATTATTAATTCCACAGCCAAAATATGTTGGTATCAAAAGTAGGATCCAGAGGAATGGCAAGGTCCGCAGCACTTCTTTCCTGTTCACTGTGGTTTTGAGAACTTGAGTCCTTTCACTGGCAGTTTAATTGTTCTGCAAATGTCTTGAGTCAATATTTTTATTTCCTGATTTTACCTGACAATGGTAAACAATCTGCTTCACTCCTCAGAGCATCTAACTAAATTTAACATGGCAGCTATAACAGGCAGCACAGGGAAGAAAACTCCCATGCTTGCTGACTTGGAAAAATGTAAGCATATTTAACAATTTAAAGTACACACGCAACCTTGAAAACAACTACTGTTTTGGTCCATGACAACAAGACTACTGTTCTGCTCATAGTGTTTTCTTAACATTGTAGAAGTAAACTGGTTCTGATTATAATGAAAATACATAAAGACAAGGATGTTGTATCTTCATGGGTAGACTAGTTTTAAAATTAATATTTGGAGGATTTTTTCTATTTTATGGTATGTGAGATATGAACTCAGGTAAGTTCTTAGCTGCTGACCAATGACAACTGCAGATAAATGGGCTCTTCTTAACTTTATATTTCATTACCTTTTATATAACTTATAAAAAGGTGACCTGAACAAACTACTCATCTGAAGGATCCTTACTCCTCTTAAAGAGGCCCTTCAATTGTTCTTATTCGGAAGAACATAAATCATTTAGAAGATATCTTCAAAAGTTCATAATGAAAGAAAAATTGTACAGGAGAGCTATATTATACCAAGCACGTGCTCCGTATGATGTCCAGGTAATACTCAACTTTCTGCATTTAGTTTTTTTCTGACGAATATATAGAATATATAGAAATATATAGAATATATAGAAAGGTAAGATAACACAATGTTGACATCATGTCTGCAAAACCAAACTTTGGGCTTGGAATTGGCCCTGTTACCCTTCTGGATGCAGAAGAGTACCAGCTCAGAGCATGTTCCCTTAAAACTCATAGTCCAAAGTTCGTGAGACAATGCACTTTGAGCACTTTTTTTTGCATGTCACCCTTGTTATTAGTGAGGAATTGTAAAGACAAGAGGGGCTGTAAGTGTGCTATAATGCACTGATTCAGCACGTGTAACAGCAAAATGGATTTGGGGGTGGTTTTGCTGGAAATCAAGACTTTTTGAAAGCAGTGCTGCAGAAAACAGATGTCTTTATACTCAAGGAAAAAGAAATTATGATTTACTGTATCTTTGTGTTGGAGTGCTTAAAGGAATTCAAAAGCAGGTTCAGTGGTTCCACTGAGGGAGAAGCCAGTTCTAATAAAACCGAACAAATATGGGGGCTATAAGTATTAGTAAGAAAACTGTCATATAAAAGTATGAGTTAGACGGGTTTCCCTTGTTGTACATCCAATTTTAACAAGCCCATTTTTTATTATTGTTATTTTAAAAAGCCCAGCTGCACTCTGTTTTCAGGGAAAGTAGAAGAGAAGCAGCAGAAGCAGGTATGGCTGAGGCCTTTGACCTTTTAAATCCTGCCTATGATATGTTTCCTCCTCCCTGTACATTTACAGAGATTAATATCTCCTGAAGCTGCTGGAAGATCCCTTGTCTAGTTCAAGCAAGTCAGAAAGGATTATATTGACCTTCAAAGAGGCCGGTAGTGGACAAAGTCTGGGCCTTGGCTCTGGAGATCAAAGCCTCGCGCTAGATAGGGGCGATGGCTCGCAGTGCAAACACCATACGAGCAGGGCTCGTCTGGCTACAGCTTTCCCCCAGCCAAGCAAAACACTATTGGCAAATTACAAAACAGATGAACAAGCTCCCAATTTCTGGCACATAAAAGGAGACCTGCCTTACCCAGCTACATCTGTTTCTTGGATTTAACTCCGTGCTCGTTCCTGTTAGCATTGGATGAGGGGTTTGGCAAACAGAGTGCAGCCCTCTCCACTGGAAAAAAAAAAAAAAAAAAAAGGTTTCTTTGTGAAATAAGCTCCTTTATAAGACTTTGATGTGAATATGTTTAGCAAACTATTTTATTAATGCCTCCTTCTGGATGAAGCACAAACCTTATGTCAAAGGACAGAAGGACATGTCTTTATAAATAAGTCAGAGACAATCTGATATCTCTCTCCAGTCACACTGGATGCTCTTACAGAAGATATCTGATTGTTCAAATGTGGTTGCAGAGAAGTAGCAGATATGTCCTGCTGAGCCATAACTGCAGTTCCAGATAAGATATATCCTGCTGAATCGTAACTGCAGTTCCAGATGAGAGGTAAGACTCAAATCTAATGCAAGTAATTAATCTCTAAGTTATACAACTGTACATGTAGCAAAAAGATAATTATAACTTCGGAGGGAAGCATCCAGGAAAAGAGAGCAGCAGAGAGATTACCTTTTCTGAAAAACAGAAACTACTGGCTTAGAGCAGAAAACTGTAACTAAAAGCAGAATTAACTGTACAAGACATGAGCATACCACACATGATTTTTACAGAAGGATTGTAACAACCATAAGAGATGGTCATAAGCTTGCATCAGTGCTGTGACTATGAACTAGAGCTTGTCAGCTGTTCAGCTAGTGGCTAAGACTATGCAGCACTTCTCACAATACTTTGGTTGTAAATGGGCCTTCATTGGAGACTATGTAATCCATAAATTGCTGTGTGAAATTTCAGCGACAGTTTGAAGAACAGCTATTTGTACCCAGGCTTTATTGCTAAGAAGATACTTAGAGTATAAAATGTGCACGGCAGTGTAGAGAGGAGTGTTTCATGGGTAAAAATATGTCCATGAATTTTCTGTCAGTAAAGATTCAACCCAGCAGCCTCCAAGAGGGGCTGGCAGCCTGGCACCATAGCACTGAGCCATGTACTGAACTGGAACTTTTCCTGCCTCATGAAGAGGCAGGAAAACATGAAATTCATGTTGACTCAGTTAAACAAGAGCATTGACCCTTCTGTAAATGGCTAGTGAATATCAGTGGGAATGCAGCTTTGGTAACAGAAACTGAGAATCCCGCAAATATGTCTGTAAATATGATGTGGATCAGGGAGCTCATTTCAACATATTTCATGGCTTGAGTAACCATCCAGTGAGAAAGAAGAGCAAAAAAACTGCATATAGCAGACCCCTGACCTTGAGGACAGTGTAAGACGTGCAACTAATTAGGATTTTCAAAAGAGAATTTCAATGACATACTGACCCTCAGCAAAAGTTCTGTACAAATCCATAGCTCCATAGTTTCCTCAAAATATAATGCTAATACCCAAAGACCAATGCCTGGGGAAGAGCCTATGACAGATTCAATGTGTGCAAGAAAAAGAAAAGTCAACTTGTAAAAACAGGAGCTGATAACATATAAAATGTAAGCTTGAAAGGTCCTTTCCTCAATATCCGCTCCTTAGTCATCCTTTAGTTTTATTAGCTTAGCGCATTTCTCTATGACCTTCCTATCTACACTGAGTCACTGCAGCCAAAATATTGCATGTCATGCCCTCAGCGTTGCACACATCCTCCTAAATTAATTATTCCTTGAATTCGTGTACTGTATCCCTTCCACTTTCCCTCTTCTGCCACCATGGACCAAACACTCGCATTCCACTACTCTTTTATATTTTTTAAGTCCAGGGACTTTCTACTTCCTCCTTACTTCAGAGACAAAATTATATCCTTCTCCCATTGGCAATGTTGCTCTCTTTTTCTCCTTCCCAATACACTGAAAACAGTCTTTAGTTTATTCTTCTGGCAAAGCGTATGTTTTCCGGGACAGTGTTTTGGCTTATCTGTGCATATTATCATTTAAAGGCAGCATGTAGATTTACACTAGAGGACTAGTAAGTAATGTAAAATAATATGTCAGATAGAAAATCTTACCTTTCTTTCTATTTCACAAGCCACAGGGTATTCGGAAGTGTTAAATGTGCGATCTTCTTTCTTCTTCTTTTTGTTTTTGTTTTAATTGTCCAGGTTCACTCCCCAAAAGAAAGTTGAGATAAGCCTTAAAAACAAAACAAATATTTACTTAAAAATATTATTTCGTCAGATCACCATTGGAACTAAATTTACATTCTGTGCATCCTCATGTTCATGGTCTAACAAGTCACACAGTAAATGTTTTCAACCTAACATTAGAATCATATTTTTCCAAGTACCTATCCACAGATACTCTCCATCTTGACGTAATGGGATGACTTTTCTTTCCTCCATTATCATGTATAGCAAAATATTGACAGTCAAAACCTGGGTCTCTGCAGTTGCACTTTGGAAAGATGTCAGTGAGGATGTCCTGAAAAATATTTTTCCATTAAAAAAAAATACAATGTTTTATGCATTTTCTAGGATGCTGTCCCGCTGAAATATAGAAAAGGATTTTTTTTAAAAAAAGGATATACACACTGTTTTACTCAACACAGCAAGTATCGAAAAAGTGGAGATCATTATTTACAGTAACTAGTCTCCCTCCAAATTGTACTTTGCTCTGAACCTTTTCTCTAAAACACTATTCCATTTTTCTGCTTGCTTTTCCCTCCCTCTGTTCTCTGATTGCATTTGCTCTTCTCACCCACACATTTCCACCAAATAAAAAAGCCCCAGACTGCCTTTGCATTACATTTCCTGCAGATGCTCTTTGACCTAATCTCTGCCCAACCTTGCATGGTCCCTTCATTTCTGAAAATCTCTTCTATTGTTTCAGCTACCTGAAGCTCTGATTTTTTTTTTTTTAAATTTATCCTGAGTGAAATGCAGCTGCTTCAAGCCTCATCTGCTCTGCTGATGTCAGGCAGTGATGAAGACATCAGTGCCAAGGTGCTCCAGGTGCCTCAGCAAACTGATATTTCTTAGTCAAAACAGCTGATGTGACATGGCATTCCCTATTTCCAGTTAGCGTTTTTAAGTTGATTTTTCAATTTGTCCCTTTTTTCTTAATTCAAGGCATTTTCTTAGTTAATTTTTCAAGTCTGTTGTTCTGTAGTTCCCTCACAGATAGGGACTGTGAGGGGAGGCTGTACTAGCGATACCAGTTGCTATTTCAGCATTAAGTTCCAGAGTAAATGGGTGCTAGTTCATCAAGTTTGTTTTTCAGTAGTAGTTTTAGTGACATTTTTGTTTAGGATTAAATCCTCATCCTAAGAGGTCAAATTATTGAGTAAATTACAATTTCTAGCAGTAGAAGAAAAAATTCACTTCTGATTTCATTTCACTTCTTTTCTGTTCATACATGTCGGCTGCCCTGTCTGTAGGCATCCAGGTGAAGCTGAAACTTATCAGCTTTCTATTTCTCAGGCTAAAGCTTTCCCACAGCTGAAGTAAATACGTCTGTTGCAACCATCAATGTGTGAGAAATAGTCTTCAAGTTAGAGGAAAATTTTAGAAGGGAGAATTTCTCAGTTTTGATTCCCTCACCTCAGTGTTGTTAGAAGCATCATATCTTTTCTTGTGCCACTATGAAACATCTGGTAAACTCTTCAGAGGAGGGACTAAATACAGTAGTTTTTACTGGTTTCTTTTCTTACAGAAATGGAGAACTGAGGTACAAATGGAGAGCTGACTGAAGAGTTGTAGGAAATCTGCAGACAGTCTAGGAACTGAATCTAGATCTTTGAGTCCTTTTCCAGTTCCTTGAAAACAAGCTTCCATGATTCATGCATGGAAAAATGTTCTTGGTATTCAGTTCTCTCTTACACAACTAAAATGGCAATAATGACCTCATTTAATGATGCCATTACCTGCACTTAAGTTGCAAAGAATGTTTTTATTAAGAGAAAATGTATCTTAGCAATCTCCCGGGTGCTTTCCAGGGGAAAGCTTGCTTTGTAGTTTCTTCCAGTGTAAAACATTCCAGTGTTCCATTCTGATTGACTGGATCAGAAACTATCAAGAACAGCTCCAGACTTTGTAGGTAGGAGAGTTCCTCTGTGTCGTTCAAGCTTTGCTCTGTGTTGGATGGACCTTGTGTTTGCCTCTGCTTGCCATGGACCAAGGGATGTCAGATGCTCGGTGGTGCAGACAGTCCTCACCCTGAGGCCCCTGTTAGTGGAGCAGCCTTTGCTAGCTCACCAACTAGAAGTCTGTATTTTCAGAGCTGGTAATGAGTCATGCATGAAGTTGGCTGACAACCTATGCTGTCTCTGTGTATGCAGCCATGGATCGTTACACAGCAATAAAGTACAGTATCTTGTTCAAAACCTGTCTGATTTTATTTGGATTCCCACTGACTTCGTTGGCACTGAGCCATAGCTGGTGTTTACTGACCTTTCAGAGCAGCAATGCTGACTGCAGGAGTAAAAATAGATTCTTTTCAAGTTTGTGTGTCGATGCTAAAGCTCTAGGGTGCATACCCAACTGCGTACACATTGGCCTTCAGACCCATCTGCATGATGTCTGCATGATATCATGATGTCTGCTCCCACGGTGCTGGGCATAAAGTCTGCTCAGCTTTCCAACAACACTGAGGCAGAGATGATCCCACAGTGCTCCCTGCAGCCCTGGGCCCCAAATGCCCAGCACAAGGTGATGGGATCCCACCTCCGCCCTCTGGGACCATGCACTTGGGCATGCAGGAGGAGGACCCTCGCCAGGCTCACGGAGCCGGATTGTGCCCAGGATGTACATGTGGACGCAGAAAGTGCCCCTAAACACACGAGCTTCACAGTGCAACCTGAGCATCTTCCGCTGGTGCGCTTGAACACACATTTTTGTCTCAGTAGAAGCAAATCAAAAGTGCATGTTTGCTGAGTCACTAGGCTGTAACAGTGACTGCGTGTAGAAAAAATGTAGAATCCAGTTAACCAAAGTCCCATGACAAGCCGTAATTTGATCTTCCTAATGAGCAGCCCTGAAATTTGCTTTTTTCCTCCAAATTAGAGAGGGGAAGGCTTTGTGTGGGCCCGCAGGGGAGAGAGGGCTCTCTGGCTATACCAAGGGTCTTGCTATGTTGTCTTAGATGAGACATGCAATAGTGGAGGAGTCAGCTCAGTCGATGTACTCAGACCACCATTAATTTTCTTGTAATCACATTTTTATTTACTCCAATTTCCAAAGTGAGCATTTTTAAGTACTAGCAAGATTTCTGCCCGACTGCGGTGTGCCTGCATGCCAGAGGGGCTTGCCAATAGACTCCTCAGAAACACACAGTCAATATTCAACCCCTGGCTAGCACATATGCAGAGCTTGAATTAACTAAAACAAAATAAAGCAAGCCCTTTACTTTGATGTGAGAAGACAGCTGTTGCCTCAGGAGTTTATGATATTTGCCGCATCGCAGACAAGGCATTGCATTATCTGGGCCACTTGGCTGGTTTCTACTGAAAGGCCAGGCTCGCAGAGGATTAACAGAGAGATTGTTCCATGATGGATTATATCTGTGCATAATGGTAAAAGAATATCACTTATTGCAACTCCTACTGGCACTATATTTGGAAGGGTGCCTCTGGCCACATGCAGTTAGGGTTAGTACAGCGTTGTCCTTCCAGACTTGTAAAAATCTACATGAGCTCTTGTCCCAGACATCAGATGCCTTTTCTGACATACTTGCACACTTGAAGTCTCGGCAGAAGCTCCAAAACAGTCATGGTATTCACACTATGTTCTAAATGCAATTTTACCATTCAGAAATCAACAATCTGAGGAAGCCTCATCTCGCCCTCCATAGGATTTGGTTAACTCACTGCATCCCCCACCCCATGACACTTCTCATGAGCATCGAACTGATACCACTCGACACATGAGACGATAGGTAGCAAGAAAGACCAAGATAATTCTAATTGTTTGAGACGTTTGAGACACATGTAGTATTTAATTTGCTCATATCATGAAACATGACAAAATAAATTAGTAGCAAGGGAAAATATTACATAGTGCCATTTCACAGCGAGCATTTTTGTGTGTTTAGTCAAAGCACTGTCTAAGAAGATATACGAGTGGCAGGGAATGTCTGTTCTATCTATGGGCTTCCTTATCCATATTCATAGCAGTAATTTAGATGCCATCATTTACATTTTTCTAACACTCCTATCAATGTAATAGTGTCTGTTTTGTTCTCTTTCTCTCTTTTAAAGAAATAAGCATTGGCTTTTGACACACTGATGTGGCTTATTCTATTTTTATTCTTGGGAAATAAAGCAGTCTAAGGCTTTCTGTAATAACCAGAATAAAATCAAAAGACAAGAATATAGGACTTACAAGTCCTTTGCCAACTAAATACCATACTGCAAATAAATCAAAAAATAAATCAGGAACCTATGATCATAGGATTCTAGGATTAACCAAACATCAAGAGACCTATATACGGTAGCTGAAATTACTCTTCTATCTCTTGGTTGAGAAAGGAGTTTTTTATGTTTGCTGATCAAATACTATGAAGGAAATTACATGTTTTTCAGATAGTTATAAGCAAACTACAAGATGAATGAGATGCAGTTAGAAGAGGAAACGACTGATATGTAACCTGTTTTCACTGAAATCGTGCCTTACTGAATGAATAAAGCAATGTTTCTCCTTCTCCATGTTGATGAATGAATGAACTCTTTTTTTTTTTTTTTTTTTTTTTTCCGCCCTGGGTTTTTTGGAGGCATCATCACTCTCGTCCCCAGAGAGAAGCCATTCTGCTCTTACAGATGCCTGAATTTTGGAGGAACTATGTTTTTGCTTCTTAAGTGAAGAAACTGTCTTTTTTTTTTGCTATCTGAGCAGCAGTGCAGAAAACATAATCCATGGCTGAGCTCCTTCTGTCTGATCACAGTCTGTAGCACCCCATTCTCCTTCTGCACTTGACTGGGAAAATGTATAAAATAGATCTTTACATGATTAGAGAAAAAGGACTCAAAATTTAAGAGATACAAGCAGGACAACAGCTCTCATTTTCAGCAGTGACATAGCTGTTTTAAGTACTAAGCATCTTTGCTCTAATTCCTGTGACAGTAACCTGTGTTAGCTATATGGACACATGTTCGTAGACAGTATGGTCTAGCTAACAGAAGGCATTGTGTTAACATTAAAGTGTGCACAGTTGCCATAAATTAGTTTTAGTAATTTAGTAAAAGAAGTTTTCTACTTTAAAAGTAGTCAGTATTCAAGATACCATGGTGACAGAGAGCTAAATTAGCTTCAAAATATTGTTCACTACCTTTTTTACTATCTTTGGCATCAACTCTCTGAGTCAAACATTTGCAACATCATCTGCTATATTTACTCAAATATATGTACTGGTTGTCAGCTTTCTGACAAGGAAAGTTTCGAACTAAGGAAATGAGAGAAAGAAAAATGTTTTCAAAAGGGCCGGTATGGTATATTTGCATTGCCTTTTGAGGTGAAACTCAATAGTGTTTTCAAGAGCATCTCAGTAGTCTGTGCAGACAAGATCTCTACAAATTCAGAGTAGGTATTTGTAAGGCTGCTTTCTGCAGCACACACATTCCCAAATGCCCACACAGACCCAGATGCTCTGGCATGGGTGTTTCGTTATGTGACTTCATATCTGTAAACCTGAGAGTGCACGCAGAAATCATAGCAGGTATTCTGATTGAGTCGAAAAGCTCCTGTGTTATTCTTTCTATAGAGATAGTTTAAAACCCTTCAAGGCACACACAGTGAGTGCTCTAGGGAAAATTTCTTGGTGAGAGAAGATTGCGCTCGGTCATGGTTGCCAGGGTCCTAATCGGCATTCCTATTCTACCAGGCAAAAATAGATCTATGGATGGATGCAGACCTAGACAAAACAGTTTGAGTTCATTGCCTGCCACATAGTTACTATGTGCTGGCTATAAAATTTAACTCATAATCGAAGAACAACTTTTTTAGTATCCAGAAACTATATAAAAATCAGAGAGAGAGAGTTATGTTTTGAAAAAGACAAATGTGAAAATCCACCTACTTCAGAGTCTGCACGCTATCATACTAGGACTCATTTTAAGAGTTTGGTCTTACTATTAAACACACTTCCTTAAAAAGCACCTCCACTCAGTAAATGCATGGCAGAATTTGCTAGGTATCACTTCAGTGCAAACATGAGGAGGTGGTAGGACTTCTCTGCAGAAGGAAATGCTTTCTCTCAAAAAATGACATAGCCTACAGGCTAAAAACTTCTGTCAAGTCATTCTGCCAATGTCAAGGGAAAGAAAAAAATATATATAAATCAAGATTGTAATAGGGAAAGAAAAGGGAAGGATAGGGAAAATTCCCCTGAAAGAACAGCTCTACCAAGAATCTGGATTTCAAGCCACTACTAGCATAGCTGCAGCAAAGAAGCTAAAATGCCATATGTACAGAAAAGGAGGGGTTACCACTTCCAAGATAGAGAAAGAAGAAATAGCGCGCTAGGAAATAGAAGAAGCAGCAGGGGAAACATCCCAAAGCAGAGACTTGCTTTCTTGATGATAAATCAGCACTACCAAATTGAGTGAGCCATTTGGATCCATTCTCTGCTGTTCAAGGATTTGTCACTGGTGATTAGCACATGTGAAAACCCACATATGCACTGAGGAAAGGAAAGGAGGGGAGGGAAGGTGACATCAGACTTGAACTCAGATTAGAAAAATGTAGAGATTAGAAAAATGTAGATGAAAGAGAGAGAAAAAAAAAGAACTACTTATATTTCGTCATGGGCAAGTTCTGTGTTCACTTTTAGTCCTTTGATAAGAAGGGATTTTTAGTTTTGAATGGCTTCCAGCATCATGTTTCGTTATAGCTCAGCTGACTCCCTTAGTATCCAGGCTGTCTTGGATCATCATCTCGCAGGAAGATTGAAATTAAATGGTAGGACTAGTCCTCCAGAGTGCTTTGACTGGCACCAAGACTCCAGCTGTTAAGAATTTCATAGGCAGCTATCATGTCAGCATATACTCAGTTGTTTCTGCATGTGCAGAAACAGTGGTAATTTCCAAGGTATTCAAGGATGCTAACCTTTTCCATGGAAAAGTCTTAAGACCTGCAAACTATGTAAATGATTTTGAAATGCCAAGATTCTCAAAACATTTGCCCTCAAAAATACACGCTAGTATTTCATTTTTCTTTGTTTCTCTAGCAGAGAGAGTGAATTGCCATGGGCTATGCGCACAAGGCATTTTCAAAATTAATTTCAAAATAAGCTTAAAACTAGTATTTTATGACTTCAACCCCTGACACTTTCAAACGTCTGGTGAATGCCACTATTATGATAATATTATTACTTAAAATATGCATAATAGGGTTCATATGAACTTTTCAAAAATAATGTCTTCAAAATTATGTTTAATGGGTTGGGTAAAGTAAAAGGAATGAAGTCAAGTCTGTTAACTTTTTACATAACTATGCTAATATAATAACCATCTATTACATGCATAAGAGGATGTTTTTGTTTCATCTTAGTAGCATGCATAATTTTTCCTGCTGTTATACAATAATATATCTGAGTGCTGATTTTCCAGCTCATATTGGGTTATGTTGGATTATTACTAAATATTTAAACTTTGGTAGTAACTGCATGCATTTTTACCTAGTAAGAAGTTAGGAGAGAAAAAAATGCTGAGAATATAGTCCTTTTGCATCAACATCTTCCTACACTCAAGGAAGTAAAATACTTCAGTGTGAAAATATTGTTACCCCCTTGTGACAATATTTAATGATGTTCATTTCCAAAAGTCAATGGTCTAGGTAATGACAACAAAGTATCACAGCATAATATTTTGAATACTGCAAAGATATTAAATAAGCCTTCAGGCTTCAGTATTGCTTCAGGATACTCTGAAGTTCCCTGATATCCCCAGTGAGTTCATTCTTCCAAAGACTGAAAACAGCAGACAGGAATCCAGGTCAGCATGAATACTGAATTCTGTTCACAATAGCATTCACAGCCTTTGTTTGAAACATCCCCTCTCTAGTCAACCTGGTCGAAATCCACCCCCCTACATACCCCATTTTTGGTGGAGGGAGAAGAGAGGAGGGAGGAAGTTATTTAAAATAAAAATGAGCACTGAGGAATTTCTCTCTGATACGTGTCCTACATTTAAGATAAAGAGAAGTGAAGAGCACATGTCGATATAGGAACTGCAGTCACTCTACATGAGACCAGGTCTAATCATGCTGTGAACACCACCACAGACTACTGCATCTCAGCCAGCTCAGGATCTACCAGCAAAAAGACAGCTGACAGCTGCAGAAGATTTTTACGAAACTTAGACAAAGATACATTTGAATTCTTTAAAAAATATTGCATTTTTTTAATGAGTATTCTCTTGACTGGCTTACATTTCAATGTTTATAACTCACATATATCCTCATTTTGCTTTATTGTAAAAAATCTGGACCTGAAACAGATTAGATTATGCATAGTTAAAGATTAGAGAACTATGAGATGAAATATAGATACTGAATATTAATATAGATAATGAAATTATCTATATAGATTAATTAATATAGATAATGAAAAATGACTCTTTAAAAATATATATTATTCTAAATCTTTGTGTCTGTATAAATTAAAGCACAGAGTATTTTTTTAAAAAAATGTATCTATCTAGTCCTAACAATTAATATCCTATAAAACTCTGTTGTCCTTACAGAGCATGACCTTTAATGCTATGTTTTCATTATTTTAATTCCTTTGAAGAGAGGCAGGCTGCCCAGCAAGCGAACAGTGGCCATGGCAAACAAAGAGCCAAATGAGATCTTGAAAGACTGCACAGCAGAGTAAATTAGAGAACTTCCATGTACAATTCATTATGCACATCTGAACATCAGATGCAAAGAAATCTGTCTAATTTTGCATGTGCAGTATTAAAGACACATTATTCTGTTATCCCAGAACATTGTGTATTCAAATAGCTGTGCTTTTATAAAAACATATTTAGAATTTAACTTAGCCACCGTGAATTTCACTGTGGCTATTGCATAGATCTACATTGGCAACACCATAGAAATCATGCATGTTGGAATTATTTATTTCTGAATCTGATTCTTCTCTGTGAACTTTGCCATTTGATTAATATTTTTATGTTATCATTTTATATGTTCTTTGAAGATGGTGCATCTACCTCTGATTAATGGTGAGGCTTATGCTAGAAAATAAAACTTTGACTCTGTAGCTGGGTGCTAAATGAAGCCTTTCAAACTTGCACAGAGTTTTTAATAGACAACAAAATGAATTAACTTAACTTGGAATCTTATATATGCAGACTCATAAAACCAGGTACCTGATCTCAGTTTGCTTCTGCTGCATTATTCTCGATACAAGGCAAAGGCTATATCAAAAAGTTTGTTATGCTTGTTTTTATAAAGTTGCTAAAAAAGGTTGGCACACTAACAGTGTGTCAGTGCTATCCAGTCTAAAGGTCTGAGCTGGTAGCATTTACTGCTAAGTGTACATAGTAATGGCAATTTTCAAAGCTAGGAATGGAAATCTAATCTTAGGCCTTTGCTAGAGGAAATGGGTACTGAATAGTCCATTGGTTTTGAAAATTTGCCCTTACCATAATGAAAACCTAATTACTTCCCAACTTTGAGGTAGCTTACTCCCCATATAGAGTTACAGAAACTGCAACAGAGGTTGCAAGTCTAGTAGAAACACAACCATTAATGTGATTATTTAGGATGCCAGACAGAAATGGATGTCAGTTTTGGAATCTGAGTTTTCATGAGACAATTTAGATAGTCACCATTTTTCCTCTGGGAAAGGAATTGATACTAAATCTTTGAAGAACAAGGAGACTCCTGCTCCTTTGAAGAGATTAGGAGAACAAGCTGCTCTTCTTTTGCCTAAAATATGCCTTGTATATTACAAGCAAGTGCCAGGAGAATATTGTATTAGTCTAGAAAATCAGTTATTGCCTACCAAAAAAGCCATTTGCCTGTCCAGATAGTATTTCTCACCAGTTCCAAAGAGCAGATATGATCTTTGCTTTTGTTTCTAGGAGACAGCCATTGCAACAAAAGTAGGCAAGGTCCAAGAACATGCAATATTAGAGTGATTCTACCCATTAAAATACCTGTCTGAAATATAAATGCCTCCCATAAGCTGCATTGCTTGATTGCTTGTTAACTGATTTGTCGTGAGAAGCCTGAGTCAGCAAACAAAATCCCCTTTCTTATTCCCTCTCCACTTCTTCATCTCTACGTTCATCTGTGTGTATCTTGAAATCTCCCTGACTACCTTAGAAATGCACCAGCTGTGAGCAGGACTGGCATTTGCACACAGCAGTTGTCAGGGTTTGATGGTCGGTACAAGGAGGACCTTTTCCTTTCCTCAAAAAAACCCTCCTTCCAACGCACACAGGTGGGTAGCATGGAGAGAGACATGCCTAAATGGATTGCTTGGAGGCAGATTTTCCAGGATATGGGCATGTCTTTGCACATCAAAGCTCAAGTTTACAATGTTACATAGAAAAGAGAAATTAAATTTAGCTTTGGATGTCAAAGAATTACTGTTGTAATGGGCCAGACTAATTTCTGGCATGAGCAGGCACAATTGTCATTGATTTCAATGATTTATGGCAGCAATTTATCCTGAGTGTAACTCCACTGACTTTGCTGGAGTTACAACAGGGTTTAATTTAGCCTGATATTTTTATCAAGAGAAGGAATAGAATTAAAAGGGCACCTGCCTCAGTTCAGGCATTTATTTTCTACTTTCACACTTACATAAACTGTGTTTCTTTAAGCCGCATACAACCCTCTGTTTTCTTGTATTGCAATAGCATCAGGCTTTTTCTTTTACCTACTGTTTGCGTCAGGGCTTATTGACAAATTGTCACCTGTGATGTGTTTGCTGTCTTACAAGATTACAGATGACTTCTGCCTTGCACTGCTTCTCCCTGTATCTCCTGCATACTGAGTAGGTTGTTTTCAGGCCAGTGAACAAGACCAAAGAGTCTACGCAAAATACCTTTATAATATGCATTTTTCAGTCTATCATCTCATCTTCCTTTTGAATGACTTCCTGGGTAATGCTCTGAACAAATGCAGGGCAAATATGAAGCATAAACTGTTAACAACTTAAAAATATATTTATTTCATACATGGTATATAATTAATGATGAAATCTCTCTTTTCCTTTCAAAAAGAATCATTCTTTGTTCATTTGAAAAATTACCATTGGAATGAAGAACAAACAATGCCCAAACTGTATGTCATTTACAATAACAAAAATTTATCCTCAGATCTGTAAGTTGGATCTTTGGAATCCACATAGTTGCCAAATCCAACAGTTTGGACTGTTTTATCACGTCTGCTTATTTCATATTCTGGACATACATTGGCATAAATGTTTAACAAACACAGATCTATTTCATAGCAATCTCTCCAGAATGGTTACCCCTGGGAAGCTCACATTTGTGCTAATCTGGACATATAACTATAGAAAAAGAACCTAAAGCTTTCCAAAGTATTTGTTGCCAGAATGCTAGTGACAAATGAAGGCCCCTGAAAGCACATTAAAGACACTCTGACATCCTCTCTTCAAGCTTGTCAGAGCAATATCAATAACTGTTAGAACAAGTCATCATATCAAAGTATCTAGGAGAAATATGTGATGAGGCTGCAAAGAGCAAAGCTGCCCACAGGCAGCCGGGAGCAGAGCAAGGATGTGCGGAGGCCATCAGAGAGCTTTCTTCGGTCATCAGAAAGGCAGCAAAGCAGCCAGCAGCCATACTCATTTCTCAGTTCTTCTTTGTCTTCACACACCGGAGCACAGAGGTGACAAAGATATTTCACTAACGCTTATCGCTGGCCAAGGCAGAAAGCTATAAACAGCATTAAATGTGCACCCACATATGTGTGCACTCTATTGCTTGTCTTCCCTGTATGTTCATACTTACTACACATCCCAGATGCCCCATCAGAGCAACCAGTTGAGGCATTACAGTATTTTGATATCTTCATACACAACCTGTCTAACCCCATAAACGTATCATGTCAGCTGAAATCTTCCTAAAAACCACATGAGACCATAAAGAACGCGTGGGTTCTCCCTCTCTGCTGGGAGACCACCAAAATGATACACAGCCTGTTCATGTATATCTGCTTATGTGTTCCTGCTGCTGGTTATACTCTTCGCTGGAGGATTTTCGGATTTTTCTAATTATATTTGTATTTAACAACCTTCTGCTGAGCTACTGCTCAAAAAAAAAAAAGTCACAACAAATAAATAAACAAATATAGTGCCACCAGATCAGACAGCTGGAGTGTCTACTCTCAGAATATCTGTCCTTTCCCTAGCATGATGATCATAGATTGAATGCAGTGATCTTCAAACCCACAGTGGTCTGCCTACAATAGGCTTACATGCCCTTATCCCTCAAAAAGCTAAAGATCTTAGAGTCTTCTTTTTGGACTTCTCTTTTTTATTGGGCTCTCCACAGCCTTTGGAAAAATGTCTGCAATATCTTTCATAAACATCATCATTTATTAATGCACTGCAAGTCTGAAACAGCCCAGTTGTTTGGGTGCTTGGTAACGTCTGAGGTTAGCTCATTTATAAAGAAAGAGGAGCAACATTGGAAAGTGTTTCTCTGCAGAAAACCATCTTGTTGAAAAGTTGCTTAGAGCACATCCAAAATTCTGTCTCACACCATATCCTTAATATTGTTTCCTTTGGATGAACTTGCAGCATGTTTTGGGGTTTTCTTTCTTTCTTTTTTTTTTTTTCTTTTCCTAATAATCACTAGTATATTTGTATGCATTATTTTAATGCAGAAATTTTTTGATGCTATCTGAGAGGTGTAGAAACCACACCTGGGAAATCTGGCTGATGTTTCTGTAGAAATATAACAATAGCATGAAAATTTAACCAAGCGGGTACTGATATTTAACTTGCTTTTTATTTAGTAATTTCAAATGTAAGTTGAATATTTATAAGAAAGCAAGACTGAGTATTTTAAAACATATATCATGCTCTATAGAATAAAATGCTGTAAAAATAAATCAGTAGTTCTGCAGATTAAAAATATAGCAGAAGCCAGAAAGTATAGGACACACATTAAAAAAAAAAAGTCACCTTTCTTTTTTTTCTGAATTTGTGCATAAAGGAAGGATTAAGATCATCATGTAATATTCAGGAGACTACAATGGAAATACATTTCCCATAGCAACAGCTGTTTTAAATGCTTGAGCAAGATTAGTGAGAACCTATTTCATCTATCTTTTGTTTTAAATGAACAGTTATCTGCTAAACCAGCAGGTCAAAAGAGGCACTTCTATAAAGACAAGTATCTCTCTGCAAAAATATATTATTTCTGTTTGCTTGGTTTTCTTATCTGATAATGGGCAATTATTTGCCATACTGCAGGTTTCTGTGTAATTACTAATTCACCATTTCAGTTCTACATGGTTAGCCAAATAATCCTTAAGTAAGTAAAAAGGAATGCAAAAATATTAATAAATTCAAGATGTTAAGCTCTGATTTGTACCTAATTCTGTTAATACATGCAGTTTAAATTAAAATGTAACATCAGACTTTCTGGGTTTGTTGGCTTTAAAAATACAATTTAAAACAATATTGTTTTATAGAAATATTATAACCCAGTTTTGTTCTTATCTCTAACTCTGTTAAAAGAAAGCTAGAGGAAAGTAATAACTCCTATAAATGAGTCATTACCAGAGATTATTATTTTTAAATAGCATCCAGAAATTTGTCAGGCATTAAAGGCAAATAGAAAAGAGTTGACATCTCTCCTTGTCCAAAGAGATTAGGCTCAAATCCTCAAAAGCTTAGATACTTTAGTCCTGTTGAGGGCCCAGATTCCTTTTGGCTAACCAAAGGATCCTAAATTAGCAGTCAACATGGACTCCCTCCAAAAATCCTCAAAGAGGAAAGAGGGGGTACCACAAGATGATTCAGCTGCACTAAGATCTAAATGATCCTCTAGAGGATCATCCCTTCTCTGGTGATAACCTGGGGCTAGGGAACAAGGAAAACAAGTCAAGGCAAAATGCAGCCATCTCGGTGTAAGTGCAGTGGCTGATTGAGAGACTTGTGCTTCAACACCTGTGAAGAGCAAGGCTCTTCTGCTACGTGGGATGCAGTGGGTGCAAGTGATGAACAAGGGGAGGGATAGCAAGGAGCCAGATAAAATTCATGGCAAAGGACTATGTACTCATGAATATTTCATATAGGCATGTCCCGATGGTACTTGCAAATTTATTAAATGATTTATTTTACTTACGTTAATCACATCACGTACTGTAGGCAGCATGGAATAAGCATTTGTTTTTGAAGCAACTTAAATAAAGAGCAGATGGTGGTTTGGTGAACAAGGCCTGTATTTGTTCTCAGTCACAGGTTTATGCTTGCAACCTGTCTGTGAAACTCTCAATGTGAGTATGCCATTCGAGCCAATATTCAGAAAAATCTATGTGGGAAAGCTCACAGTCAATAGTTTAGAGGCAGGAATGTGATTAATTTAATTTTAGGCAGAGGGAACTGAAGTATCTTGGCTACTCGGTCCCTTGCATATCTAGTTAATATCTGTAAAAACAGTCAGTCATGGGACCGCACAGAATGAGGACCTTGATTGTCCACCAGTGAAGGTATCTGCTGGGACACGGGAGACTCATGTTTAATCCCCATTTCAAACATTTAACAATCCACATCTCCAAGAGAAGAGTTAGAGAATATCCCAGAGAAGCTAGCAGTGGGACAGTCCTCTACTTCATAGAATAGCAAAGTTTCAACTAGTGAGCCTAAACCAGGAGGGGAGAGGACTTGAACCTCCACCTCTGAGCACTTAACTACTATGGATCTGAACAAGCCACACCTTTGAGCACTTAACTACTGGGCTTCTGGCTTCTCTTGTCACTCCATCACAAGCCAGCATAGGAGGGGAATTCACAGGACAGAAACGTTCCATAAAGGAGCAGGGCAACTCGCAATGGAGAAGTCACTGCACCTGTGTACAGGCATGATTCCCCACTAAGGGTATGCGGCAGATCCTTATCTGAGCCATCCTGTGAAGATTTTTTGTGGTCACAGACTTTAAGCCAAGCTGACATTTTCCTTTCCTCAGTTCCCTTGGTGCCCAAGTCAAACTTTCTGACAATGGGCAAAGACAGAGCCAGGACTTGCTCAGCTCTGCCACATGCTCTGCCATGGCACATCTGATACACCCTTTCCTCTTACCTTTGGTTGTAGTGGTGTAGATCATGGATGCTGCCCTCTTTAGAGCACCAAGAAAATGTCAGAACTTTGGTCAGGTACCCATCGTCTGAGAGAAAGTATCTGTGACTCTTGCTGTCAGCCCCTCGCTCACCCCTCCAGCACTGCCTGTATGCTCAAGACCAGGGATGGCCCTGGCTTGAGGCACACAGAACACAAAAAGAGGATTAAACTCCTCTGGAATGATCCTCTGCTATGGCACATTTACATGTGTAGACCGGCACTGGGTGTCTGAATACGTTTTGGTGTTGGGGGGTACGTCATGCATTCTCACCAGTCCAGGGTAGGCATTTATGCATTCCCCACTAAAAGGGCTGAATTACTCAAGACGAGGAAACTGCTCTGTCTGTGTTTCTGGCTTGCCAAACCTCTCTCATCTCTAGGGAGAGTTTTATTACAGAGAGGGTTTCCCTGTCTTTCACTGAGTGCTCTCAGTCATTTAAATGGGAGCTCTCTCTTTGGACCTTATTATCGCTAGAAATGTATACCTTTGCTGGAGCTAAAGTGATCATTGTTAAAAACAAAACATCTCTGTGTGTGGGAAAGTAGGGACTAGCACAAAAAAAAAAGTAATTTCTGCAAATGGACACTACTTTGCTTTCCAAATGAGTGTAACTCCAGATGGTAGGACATGACTGTGTGCTGGCAGTCCTTGAAGTACTAAAATAAAGCCCCATTTCAAATACATTTGCCTCTAGAAATAGAAAAATATCCTCTATATTTATGTTATATTAGTGGCTGGTTTTGGAAGTTCTGCCAGAAGTTGTCCAGAAATCAAAAAAAAAAATAGTTTTGCATGAATCATCCATGTTACGGTCTTCATAAATCTACATCATTACCAAAGTATGCCCCAAATTGCTGCATGAATACCAGACTTGAAACACTGGTGGGAAAAGGAGGCTATAAAATTATGTCAGAGTACGACTAGTACAAACATGAAGGCAAAGCAGTATCTTTGTATTATTCTATGAAATTTCAGCAGTGACTTTGATACAACAACAGATGTGGTCATACTCTATTTTACATGCAACATTATGCCTCCATCGTTCTGTGGCAATGGAATCTCAAACCATAAGAGCAAAATACGGCTGAACTTATATCTTTTCAATACTTACTATACAGTGTAACATTGCAGTAGCAATACTACAGATTTGATTGTGGCAGCCTCTGAAGAGAAGCCTCTGACATGCTAAGATTTTTCTGACAATATCTTAAAATGAAGGAGGGTTTATGAAACACAGCAGCACTCACATTTCAACAGACAGCTTAGGCAGTGTTTTATGAAGTTTATCATGATCTCTTAGTTATAAAAAAAATGTTTATGAACATTTGCTAGTGGACCGATGAAACTGTCATCAACAAGATGAAGATAGGGGTATCTGCTTCTAATACTTTTGGAAAACATTTCCAGGCACACAGAAGAGAAGAAGGTGACTGGGAATAGAGAACCTGAATTTAACAAAAATACATCATGCTTGTCTGACCTGATGGCTTCCTATAACTGACTGGAAATACAGCTGAGAGAAGAGGCAGTAGATACCACCTTACCTTCATATTAACATAGTTTTTGACACTATCTGCCACAATATACTTCAATCCAATTTTGGATATTTAGGTATGGATGGGAGAAAAGAAAATGGGTAAAAATCATGTTGGCCTCAGAGAATAAGTCATACCCTACTGGAGGCAAATGTCAGGTGGAGACCAAGGGGTCTGTACTGGGAAGTGTCCTGTTTAACATCTTTATCTGTGATCTAGAAGAGATGACAGAAGCGGTCATCACATTTGCAGATGACACCAAGATGGGGGAACCAGTTGCTATGCTCAAGGGCAAGGAACTATTCAGAGGGACCTAGACGAGCTAGACAGAGGAACAGTCTGACCCTATGAAATTCAATGAAGAACTGTTGGATACCCTCAGAACAGGAAAACTGCACTCCATAGCTGCAGAGCTGCAGAGCTACAGAGCTAGCTCCTTCCCTGTCTTGGGAGGAAGTACCTCTGCATTGCATCTTTCCACATGCATGTAATGAGAGTGGAGACTAGACTTTGCGTTCCATGTAGCAAGGATGCTGAAAACCCTCCACTGAGTTTCACTGCTCAGCTGCATTACCAGACACTCCTTAATTAGTTGCTTTTCCTCCCACCAACACTGTTGGGCTGATCCAAAGTTCACTGACTTCAGGGCAAATCTTTCAACAGACTATATCAGACTTCAGGTCAGAAGTTCTACGCATTACGTTTCTACTTTGTGCTGTTATACTAATAAGTGGATCATTGCTCCACTTATTTATAAGCTTATACACTTTACTGGTTTGGGGGTTTGATACTTCCATCTGAATGTCAAAAGTCAACTTGGTTCTCTTGTCTTTTCTTCTTTTTTTCATGGCCCTTCAGAACTTCATAGCTAACCATGCTTTGAACAGAAAGTTGGACTAGAGACCTCCTGAGATCCAGGGCCTGTTCTTTGTTAGGAGAGGAGCTGAGGATTTTTCTATTTAGGCCATTTTAAGGAAGAAATTAAATGCATCTACAACACTAACTTGGTCCCCTGTCTCTTGCCGTCAGCCTTCCACACTTTTTGCTCTTAGTTCATTAGGCATGTTTATGCT
This sequence comes from Tinamus guttatus, assembly GCF_059628265.1. Classification (NCBI taxonomy): domain Eukaryota; kingdom Metazoa; phylum Chordata; class Aves; order Tinamiformes; family Tinamidae; genus Tinamus; species Tinamus guttatus. The sequence continues at coordinate 1,492,049 of NW_028288619.1, forward strand.
GAAGAGCTATTGATGCAAGATTTCATGACATAATTATAAGAAATGCTCTAAAAGCAAACAGACAGATTTGTTCTACTAATAAGGATTAGGCTGTGGCTTTGTTCCAAGACCTGTGTCCTGGAGGTCAGTTGTACTATCCTAAGCAGTAGCAAGGAAATGAATTATTGTCCTCAAAAGTACAATTCACATCCAGCATACTCCTGCTTTGAGAGAAAGAGGAAGAAAGGGGGAATGGAAACAGAAGCATATGAAAAATTGTTTTTAAAACTTGCTGTTTTATGTCAGCATCAACTGATACTCTGCACGAACATATACACTTAGCTTCTAGGCTAATTCTGTTTTCAGTTTCTGTCCACCTTTTCTGAGGGGTGGAGTATCATAAATGGATGAATTAAATTTTTCTTACTCCTCAGCCAGGGTATTGTAATATCAATTTCAGTCTTCAGTGTTGCGGCAGCCAAAGAGAGCCTCAGAGCTTTCTTAAGCATCCTCTGTCATATGCATTCTTCATACTGTGAGCTAAAAATATTAGAGTGGCTGGCATAGCAAACTGACAGAACACCTGAAGCCTTTAGTCTGCTAAACATATTAAAATAGGGAAAAGCTATCCTGCAGACACTGTCACTACATTTGAGCAAATCTAGGGGAGTCTAGAGAATGAAATTTAACACAAGAAAGGTGCAAAACTAAGTTGTTAAATGTCACAGTTGTATTACTTATCGAAATAAAAGGCAGGAAGGAGGAGTAGAAAAGTTTTGCAACACCATCAAATTCTCTGAGACTTAAATATACATGTGGTAGGAATTGCACGGTTAGAAACTCAAGAAAGACCCATGGCCAGATATCCAAGATATCTGTGATCCAGGCTTTAGGCCCCTTGGAAAAAAAGCAGCATGGGGACGAGAGTAGACTTCAGAGGAAGACCTATGGCCTGACTTACCTTGTGAGGTATCCATGCTAAAATCGCCAGCCACAAAAGCATTGCACAGCTCTTCCTAGTTCTTCCAGATACCTGTTTATCTGTTTATTTTATGTCAGAATATACTAGGCATTTCAAGCTCTGTCCTGGAGTGTCTCCACAAATGCTCAATCCCAGCAATACTGATAGTTATCTTTTAGGAGGCAATGCTGGGTAGCTTTCACAAACCCAATATTCCTCCTGCCTGCATCATGAAGAGCCTGTTCTGGCAGCATTCCCAGAGCTTCCCAATCAAAAAGACAGAGGAGAGAGGCTACATCTTTAATGTTTAATTGGAGCTCATCTAGGTTGTGAGATATCTGTATTTAGCATATAAACACACAATTCAGTCCTTCAGGAGTACACTAATTACAGAGCTGGAGGATATGCTACTGAGGCAGAGGAGAGACTAGAATTGGGAGAATGTATCAGTTGAAATTGTTTAACTTTTTATTAAATTAAACTGGGGCTCTTTTACTGTTATCTGTCCCCCTTACTCCAAAAAATGGACAACTGTCTTTGCCTCTGACGGTGTTCCTAACATGTTTCTGACTTTAAAGATAATGATTATAGACACTATCCAGTGGAAAGGGAGAACCAGTGCTCCAAACTCTGCCCTGCTGAATGCTTGTTACTCGGTGGCAGAAGGGCTGGAGCTTGGGAACAGCAACCCTTGAACCCTCTGGCAAATGCTAACTTCTCAGATCTGTCCATCTACCTCATCGATACTGACCCAGTCCCATAAGGGAGAACAGGAGCCATGAGAAAATCCTTGTATCTCTTAGTATACAGCAGCTTTGGGATTAGGACTCCCTCTTGCCCATCAATGTGTCTTTGAACCTCCTGCTGCTGAGTGAGTGCTTCCCTGCTTAGCAATTGCAGAGGACAACCTCTTTCTGCTGCATACTAAAAGTGCCATCCTCACTTTTGGGAAGGACCTCAGCTGTAGGAGAATAATTTTCTGACTTCTCTGATAAGGTGTCCAAGAAAGGGGCAGAATATAAAGGTCACTTATCTTCAGTGTTTCTCCTTGTATTCCCCAGGAACAGTTGGAGTAGGCTGGCAAAATAGTTGGAGCTGAGATCCTTGGAGCAAAATCCTCCTGAAGTGCTCCAAATGCAGCCTGCATACCTAGCTTAGATTGTACAAATCCCAATAGGTGAATTAATGCCTGAAGACCCACCTTGCAATTCCAGCTCCACTGACTAGAATCCTAAGAGCTTTTTGTAACACTGTCATTTTCATCCCCCACAATGAGGAAAATCTTGAAGACAGAATCACCTTTTGATAGTAACAGTTTTAGTTCCTTCAATAAAATGTGAGTTCAACCTATTTCCACTGCAAATAGTGACAAAATTCCAATCTAAATATTATTTTAAAGAAGAAAGCTGAATTTGGTTACATTGCAGGTCAGACAGATGTTCCTTCCAAGGAGCCAAATCATTACTAACCATTATATTTGTCTGTTATTGCAGAACCTCAGAACCACAGTCACGGGCCAGGACCCCATGGTAATGAATGATATATAAAAGCTGGGCAAATATCCTTCCTGACGTGTCTGAGAAACCCACTGGCTTCAACACGATTACTCAGACTGTAAAGAGGCAGCTAATTTGCCCTAACAAATAAACCATCTTAACATTTTTATACAAAAAGTTCAGGAAAGCATCCAAACTCAAGCTGTAAAACTCAGGTTTGTCATCAAAATAAGTACATGCAGCCTCTCTCATCATTAACTCCAGAATTAACCAGCTTTTAAACCAGTCTCAATAACAAACAGCAACATGTCTTCCTGGAAACAAAACATCAAGAGAGCTCTCTTCTTCTTTTCTTTTGGCATTATTCTCTGTCGTTATTTTCCAAAGAGTCAGGTTAGCCACATACCTAGAAAAGCAAATTTAGACAACATAGAAGTTGATTATAAAATTGTTTGAATACAATGATGTTGTGCCTTTGTTTCTATTTATGATTAAATAGTTCATAAGACCAAGCCAGTAAATAATTCTTAAAATATGACTGTGAGTAGACCAAAGTGTTCTAACTTGCAGGCAAGTTTTATTAGCCATACACACTAACTTATTTTTCTGGTGAACATGGCTGTGCTATACCTAGGAACTGGCCAGAACATGCCATAGAATTAGAGATGTCCTAGAAGCTGCATGAGAAAGCTACTTTCTTGCTCTCTTCCAGTCTTAAATAAATAGCACGATACTGTGTGTGTTGAAAAGGAATCATTTATGTTGGACTGAAACAAAGAAGGAAAAAAAGATGCAAAGGCCAGAATAAAAGTAGGCTGGGTGCCTGGAAATAAATATGAATATATTAGAAAAATATTTCAAACTAAGGATGTGAAAAATGGTAAACGCAAACCAGAGCTAGGGAAGGAACTTAATATAATTTTGTTTTAAGACTAAGAAGCAGTGCAATACCAGTCCAAGGCAGGGCAAGATCACTTCAGAGATCTGGAAAAACAGGAGAGAAATCTGCTCCTTAGCTACTTGGAAATGAACCTTGAACTCAGTTGGTTTCTGCAGATTTTTTCACAGATGGTCCAAAACTCATGAAAAAGCAGAATGATCATAGCATAATCTTCTTGTGGAAAGAGAGAGATTACTTGTGTCTACTTGCAGTATCACAGGCTTAATGTGACCTAATGGAGTCCTGGCCCACAAAAATATTCAGTCACCATACCAAGGCAATAGCATAAGCTTTTCTTCTTTGAGAACACCACCCTTGATCTGCCTGGATGCAGTGATCAACCATTAGTAACCACTTGGACAAAGACTAGGATGATATGATAGCATACACTAAATGACAATTAATGTAAACTCTCCTTATGTGCTTCCCACCACGGAATGTTGGAGGACTTTTTCTTTGAACACTCTCCATAGACTTACCTTTCTAAATATTAAGAAATATCAGATCAAAACTGATGCATCATCTAATGGTATCTGTAATGGTGGTGATAAGAGTTTAAACATTGCCATGCAACCATGACTAAAATCAGATTTTTTCTTATTTGTTACTTCTGTTTTTGCTGTTTCATCATGAACAATATCTCTTTTCTAGATGCAAAATAAAGCAAACTAGGTCATTATGTCTATAGTAATACATCAGAAAAATAATGTTCTCTTAAACACAATGGAGTCTGGAAATGTTAGCAACGGAAGGACTAGGAGGCTTTATTGGGAAATTGCCTGTAAAGGCAAAAATAGAATGACTGCAGAAAGAGATCAAAGTCAAAAGTATGGACAGGAGGAACCTAGAAAGGCCCAAGGAACAGAAAAAGTACTGGTGTGTAAATACTAAGGAAAAACTAAGGAAAAGGAAATTACCTACAGTGGAAAAGGATGGAGAGATCCAACACATGAAATACTGTAAGTAAAACTCATTCAAAATATGATATTTAATAAGAGTATATAATCAAAAGGTTTTTGAGAAAAGTTACCTTAAAAAAGTACTGAATGAGCAGGAAAATGCCATCATAATCGAAGTCTGATAGAAAAATATGTATTTCTGAGGCAGTGAATAGTGAGAAAAGACATAAGATAGGTTAAAGCAAAAGGCAAAACAGGATTTCAGACAGATTCTGGAAAACTTGTACTGTATATAGGGCAAATTACATGACAGGCAAAGAGCAATTAGTAGAAAATAAGTCTGTCATTTAATCCTAGGAGCTGGTTAGAACCCAAGCGGATGAGAAATGTGGTTTAAGTGGTTTCTCTGTGATCAGCATCCCAGAAGTCTGCTAAAGAACATAAACAAAGGTGGTGTCAATCATGCTTGTTGGAAGTGAAATGGCACAGGACTGGTTTAACTTCATCCCTGAGGGTTAAATACTGATTCCAACTTTGTTTTCAGCTTTCAGCCTATGTTTAAGAAAACCCCAGTGTTCCAGTTACTGCTCTGAGTCTTTGAAATTCTTCTTAACTTTCTTCCTTTTTTCATAAGTGAAAAGATCACTGAGCAAACCAAATTCAACAAATGTCAAAGGCAAAACCAATATATGGTCTCAAAATATCTCTGTTCTTGGCAATGCTTGAGAGCAAGAAGATTAGGCCTAAGAAGAGAGGATCATTAATATTTTTGAGGAAAGGTATTCCTATTTCATCATACATTCCAACCATGACATTCTGCTCAAAGGTTATTTGTAATTCCAGGCGGATGTACATCATGAACTCCCTTGAGACCCTTGGGGTTAACTGTCATGGTTAGTCACTGGAAAGCCTTCCTCCACACCAACGTCTGGGGTCTCTGGCAACAAAGCACAAACACGGGATTTTACTCTGGAGGGAGATTTCCCCATAGCTTCAGGCTACAAGGCTTGCTGGGATGTGTCAAATTCATGCTCATAAGGATCACCACAGAAGTAGGAAAGGAATGCCTTGATGGCAGCTACTACTCTATAAAAACCAGCTTCATAAAAGCAATTGAAGTTTTAATTTTCTGTATAAAGATTTATTTTATAAATTAAAAGTAAACAGCAGGGGTTTATCTGCAAATATAATGTGAGTGATGCATATATATGTATCACTGTATACGTATATATGATATATACATATCATTGTATATGTATATATGCACAAATACAGTTATATATGATCTTTTTATTTTTGATAGACACCTAATAGCATTGATCAGCACAGCTCTGTCACAATATAGCATTAGCAATTTTTTAGTACTCAGGGCTATTATAATCAGCTATAATCTTCAGGATCATGAAAAGCAGCAGAAAAACAGCCCTGTTTTTCTGAGATACACCACCTTTCAAGAGGAGGGGAATTATGTGTTTCATACTGCACATGACATTGACTTAGGCACATATGATACTCTACGCCAACGTCAGTCTTAAATATTTCAAGTGTTACCTAAATCAGATATGGAATAATTTACACAATTAGTTTATCTTCATATTAGACATGTGAGCAATGGAAGAAGAAAAGAAGCAACAACACACCCAGGTTGGATCATACCTACTATGGGAGCCCAAACCAACTCTGCCTTGCATGTGGTTAGCCCAAGTGCCAGAAATGCACCAATTGACTGTATACAGTCAGGCAGTATCCTGAATTTTCGCATGGCGAGAAGGGTGTGTGAACTGATAATCTGCTCCCAAAACCAATAGAATGAGGAAGCCTGATCCTAAATCTTGCAGCTAAATCAAGGGTTTTGAGATGTTTCTTGCAATTAACAGTGAGCAAATTTAAAAATGAGCAATATTTTTGTTCCTTCTTTCTCATTTCTGGATTTTTATCTGCAGTTGCCAGTTTTGGGGCCAGACAACAGAGGCTTTTTCCTCTACATGAATAGTAGCAAAAAATGCCCAAAACTCTTTGTATACCTTGGTTTCTGCAGCCTCACACAGCTGTTTTTGTACACACCAGTAACAAATGAAGTTTACAAAATGTTTTTCAGATTTTTTTTTTGATTATTTATTTCCTAATTCATTAGTGGATCTTATTTATCTCTAGTACATTAATAAAAATGCCTTACTGAAGCTGCCGTAAGAAGAGGCAGGCAGAAAGTCTGCTCTTACCACAAAACTTTATAGGTGTTTCTGTACCAGCTGTGATTCTTGGCAGTACAACCCAACCTTTACCAGCCTTGGTCAATGAAGTCATACCCAGAATATCCACAAAGAGAGATTCAACTTCTGCTCACTCGTGTTAGATGAAGCTCCCTCTAGGCCTTCAGTGTGCCCTAGAGCAGGGGCAATGCCTTCAGATGCCCTGTGAAAAAGAGCTCATATTCATTTCCACTATCATTGTGAGGACCGTGAGCCTCGTGCTCTCCGGAGAGAAGGGACAGTGCTGCTTGGAAACTTAGGATCCCATGAGCAGACTGGTTTTCCATTTCTCTAGCTCATTGAATGCCACATCATGTGGGGTTACATGTCCTAGGTGAGCATAGGAAGAAGTGCTCTGTGCCTTTATCATGCCCATCTGCTTCTCAGAAGAGCTAAGATAAAGATGACTGAGGTTGCCACATTGTGTGTGTCTTAAAACTGCTAACCCCTTAGGAGGCTTATTGTACCAAAATAAGCAGAACACTGAAGTGTTCTCTGTACCAATTTGATTATTCAGCTTGCGCGTACTCTGTGCATGCATATGTGTCTGCCTGCCTGCAAATCTCCTGCTATCCCATTCCCACCCCCTAATCTGGTACTTTGTGAAGCTGCTGGACAATCTCAGTTACATGTGACAGAAAACTAGAGCTTTCAATGGCTACTTCTAGGGTGTTTCTGTATCCATAGATTAAGGCTCAGCCTGTGGAGCAAGCAGTTCAGAATTGTCCACATCTGTTTTTTTTTGTAGGTATTCATTTTTTTCCTTTCTAGAATGCAGAATACAAGCAAATCCTCCCTTATTTTTACCTTTTAATAATCTTGATGAGATTTACACAGGCTACAGCAGATTAACATTTACTGATGTAGGTATGATCTTTCAGTGGTGTTAAAAAACACTCTTCCATCAGAACTTGAATTTTTATGAAAAAAGAAGCATGAGATTCACATGGATTTTTCTTGATTAAATGAGAGATAGTAAAAGTTAACACTACCAACTCTTCTGTTTATTTTCAATGTCAACAAAATCTGGCAAATTATTATGGCAAAAAAATGTATTTTAATACTTTTTCCGTTATTTCATTTTGTCTTATAGGTGCTGATTGTAGAATTATAGTTTCTATAGATATTTCATTTTTATATTGCAATTCTGATATATTTTATATTGCAGATCCAAGTGAAATATCGCAATGGCTCCAGATAGATTTTTTTCTTGAGCAGTATGGCTATAACTCACTTACTTAGATTCTCTTTATTCAGTAGAGCTCAGCAGATAGTGAAGTTCATATTCCAGAAATGAGCCAAAAAAGTTGAAGGACAAGTTTAGTTCAGGTCAAATCAAAACCAAAACTGACAAAACAAAAATAAAAACTGGGACATCTTATTAGCAGAAATTAAGTGGGTTTTGTGTGTGTGTGTGTGTGATTATTTTGCTTTAAAAAATAACATCCTTTCTTTTAAAGATGTTAATATCTCTGCCCTGCTACATCTCACTAACCATTTATCTACCACACTCAGCCCAGCATCATGAGTGGCTTCTGCCCCTCTCAACATTTTTGGCAAACATAATCAGAAAAGATTGCCCAGATGCTGTTTTCTGGGAGAGGATTCGCAGCTGTGCCTCCCTTGTGTAGGAAGGGCTTGATCTCTGGAGGCACAGGAAACCAGGCTAATACCAACAGATGCTAGGTGTCTCAACCCTGCTCATTCCTCTCTTTCCCTTGTTGCCTATGCTACAATATGATATTAACTTCCAAAAAAAGCCCTTGAACCGTATCTGATTCAGACAACTCTTTTCTTGGTGAATAAAAAGTCTAATCCTCCTCATTCTGAGGTTCTCTATTGCTGGCCTTTGTGATTTGGCTTCTCTGCCCTAGAGACCACTCTCTGCTATTGACTTGCTGACTGAGTTCCTCATAAATGAAAAGATATCCTTTCCTTGTTTGCCATTATCTTATCTAGGACTTTTACTCAAACTGGGAAGAACTTGGTGTTTCCTGAGCTGATGAACATATGGGTTAGATTCTGTCCTCTGCTATACATTCAGATTCAACTCAAATTATCTTGAACGTTCCCTCTCTGAATATTCATCTGAATATTGCCTCGAAAAACACCTGCTTTAAATGGTCCTTACAGCACTTTTTCATTATAGCTCTTTAGCCACTAGATTCTGCTCCCACCAGAGTTACTGTGACTTTTAATCACTATTTGAAGTTGCCCAGGAGGTGTTTCAAAATATGCATAAGAAAAGTGGTGCTATTGCCTGCAGCAGTGTGCAAATGTAATGTGGAGATAGGGATGATGATAGAATAGAGAAAATCAGAGGGAAGGAAATCTGAAGTATGAACTGCATAAAGTAAAGGGACAGAAATCCAAACATTTTAAACAAATAGAAAATACAATGATGTGCCATATTCTTGGAAGCAACATCATAGAAAATAAATTTTTAAAGATGGATCTAAATGAAAAGAGAACACAGCCCTCGTCACCAGCTCATAAAAGGGTTTGCTTTAACAGTGACTTTAGTGGCAGCTTGATCACATTAATTCTTACCTTTTTTGCCAGAATGGCAGCAGGCATGGAACCTGCTACTCTGGAATAAAGTAACTCTAAATAAAGCCAGAGCCAATGACTACTCTGGAAATACTGGCATCAGAAACATTGTATTTCTTGAATATTTTGCCATTTTGAAATCTAACAAAAGCATTATATTTATAGAATACAAATTATTTACCAAAGTTTTTATTCCACCCATGTTTTTTTCTAAAGATATTGTGTTCAAATGTAGCTATTGATACTGTTTAGCACACTGTAGACAGGACAGAATATGTATATGGAATTTCTGTAGAAAATGGTGTGATTTCAATAGATTTTAACATTATTCTACCCACAAAATGAGTGGTTTCAGAAAATGCTTTAGGCTGGTCACACCCCAAGCCTGGCTTGGGAAAACAAATCTAGGAAGTTCTTTATTCTAATCTATTTTTCTAAGAGAAAACTGCACCATTGACTCCAAAGATTTAAAATTTGCTGTGGTGTGAGCCACAAGACTTTCTGCAGCTAGTTAGAGTGTTATTTCGGTCTGAAACATCACCAAAAATAACTAGTATAAACTCATTATTTTTAAAGAAAACAAACTTATTTTTGTAGAAATTCAGAATACATACATTTTTGAATGGGCTTGTAATGTCAGTTGAAGCCAGTACTGAGAACTAAATGTCTACTTAAAAGTATATGCCTTGTCCTGCAAGGGAGCTTGATGAATCCCTACATCAAGATACCTTAGATTTATCAAAAAATAGCATTATAATTGTTATTATTCATATAGAAATAGCTTCTAAATTCTTCAGAGATTTTCAAGCCCGGAGGTGTTAAGTAATGCACCAGATTTAACAAGAGACAGATATTGCTCCATAGCGCTCCTGTTTGACATGGTAAAGCAGCCCAAATGATAGGTGATGGGAAAAGTGAAAGGCACCAAGGGAGTAACACAGTGGAGATATAACATGAAATTGAAATCGCAGTGCAATGCCAGTTCCATGTAAGTCTTGTACATGTGGTAACGGCATGTCGTCTGCATGCTGGTGGGATAATATTAAGGCTGAATCCCTGGCTCAGGAAAATGATAGGATTTCTCCATCAAAGTCATCAGCAAAATGTCTGACTGAAAAGTGACTGAAGCCTTGTATTTCATCATTCTTTCTGCTTGCTTCCAACACTTTTTAGTTGTTTGTTTTTCAGTTTCCTTTTACAGGTTTACTGAAGAATTTTCTTATCAATGCTCAGTGAGTCTCTCTACCTCATCAAGTTTTTTGTGTTTACAGTTATTGAAAGTTTTCAATACACTGAGGGAAATCTTTTAGGTATGTCCAGTCAGGCTTCAATAGATACTGAGTTCCAAAGAATCCATCTTCTCCTTCCTTTGCTGCACACTTAGATTCATGTACAATTGTGTTTTGGTATCCTAAACTGCTTGTTGCATTCTAAAGTCTAGGACATATACTCTAATCATGGCAATATAAAGTTTCTAGTTCTTTCTTAGCCGTGCAATGGTTGTGAATACAATATAGAACAAACTATAAATAGAGATTTTAAATCTTTCGGAAAAGATTGTCTTCGGAGTCCAGATTCAGAAATACAAAGAAGTCCAGCAGAGCTACAAGCTTGTTAGAAGCAGAAGTACTTGAAATTTTAGCTAATTTGATTACTCTTCAACATAATATTGGTTGCATGTGTAATGACTTCTCTCACTGTGAACAGTTTGTGGACTAGTGGACTCACTCATTATTAAATTGTTTTTTACTCATAAATATTCATAGAATAATCAGGCTCATTTTCAGCTTTGGGATGTTCACCAGATGTTCACTCTGACCGCTTCTTGTTGTTTATTTTGTGCTGTATGATTGGCCACTCAGACCATATGTCGTTGTTTCCGTCCCTGAATCAGTGACAAATGTTTAAATCTGGATATCAGTGAAAAATAAAAGTGCACTTCCATTATGAATCTTCAGATGAAAAAAATGATGTCCCAAAAATCTTTCATTTTCCATTGTGAGCATTCTCACCCATTTCATGTGGATATCCAAGTAATGATGAATAACATAAAAGCAAATCTAGGGCAATGTTTTTTCTCATGGTTTACACAAATCATTTTTTTTTCCTCATTTGACAAGGTCCAGTTTTCCCCGAGGGTCTAAATTTAACCACAGCTAAAACACTTGGACTTTTGATGTTATCATCACCATTATTATTAACCCTTGCACTTGTTATTAAATCAATGTACTGATTAAATCAACATATTTGCTTTTCAGAAAGTGCTTTCAAATAAACATTTCTGGGCAAGGCAAAAATATTGGCTCTTTCCTTTAAGAAAATAAATACCATTGTAGGAATATTAGGGGAAAAGACATATAAATTAGCACTTCTTTTAAAGATTTTTGCACATAGCAGCACATTTTTTCATAGTTATATAAAAGTCAACTTTTCTTGAACATTTCTGGGAAAACTTACATTTTTTTTCAATATGTGGAAATGATTCCTACATGAAACAGTGCATGTCTTTTAAACTTCCAAAAATTAAGACTACTAAAAGCATTGTTCACATGGCATATTTCCTAATACTAGGCTATTATATTCATACCATTACACTAATCATCACATTGGTATCTGAACGCACCAAAAATGTTTTTGTGCTAAAAAAATTAAAACTAGTTTCTCAGAAATCACAGGGAGTAACTCCAGATTGTGAGTAAGAATTTATGCTTTATTCAGCATTAATGCGTATCTTAAAACATGAACAAAAAGATAATAGAAAAATACTGTTTGTAAGCAAAGCTGCTGTCCAAATGTATACAACTACCTACAAAATGACAAATAATTTGGGAACATGAACAGTTAAGCTCATTAACGCGGATCAAAATGGATGCAATTCAGAGTAATAAAATGGGAGGTGTTTTTCTGAAAATCAGTGGCAGATAGAGTCTTAGGATATAGGTTGCAGTAGAGTTGATCTGATGGTCACATTGTCCCTTCTTAATATCAAAGTCTATGAAGATGGAAGATATGTGAGATGTAAAATATGTAGAAAGCAAGTGGCAAAGAAATCTGGAGTCTGACCAGCTCATCCCCAGGCAGTAGATTTTTCACATTATTTATTCATCAGATGCTCAGTGTTTTTTTTATTTCATAGTTTGATAGTTTAATAATCAAGATGACACTTCATAAGAAACACATCTAAGCAGAGATGATAGTAGAAGAGAACGCTGCTCTTCAGCAGTATTTTTCCTTCCTGATTTAGAGCATTGATCCAATGCTGTAGTTGTTTATCTCGAAGGCATTGCATTAGACAGAGTAACTCAGAAAAACTTGAGGAATTACCTGTGGTGATTGGCAGATCACAAAGCATGCTTTGGATAAATGGCCTCTGTAGAAAATAAAATCTGTTTTCTTCAGGATTATGAGAAAATAATGCGTCCGTTTTAGAACATTGTACTTTGCATGATTTCTATTATAGCACTGAGCGATATAGGCAGATCAAGAAGCTGAGGTGGGGCAGTCCAAGCTATCTTCAATAGCATGAAATGAATTTCTCAGCTCCACTTGTAGCTTTCTCTTTATCTTCCATCTCTTCAAGGCTTTAAGTTGGATATTAATCATTCACCTCCCAGCTGACCACCATCCAACTTCAGGTCTGGTAGGAATTCAAGTTTTTACGAAATTACACAAGAGAATGACCTGGCCTTGTATTCAGAGAATACAAAATGAATGAAGCCATGAACAGACATAATAAAGAAATGTAATATGATTTAACATAAAATTCCTTAGAGTATGCAGCAACCTCTATAACTTCATTTGGTTTTGGAGTTATGAACACAGAGAGTGCAGATTATCTGGAGTACAGAATGGTTATTTGTCATTCCCATTGAGTCCATCAGAAAAGCCAGGGAATATGCACAGGTTTGCAAAAGTAAGGGAGACTGGTGCAGGGGAAGCTATTGCCTAAGTACAGAGCAGGCTATTGCTCTAAATCCATAGCCCTCTTTGCCAGGGGGCTCCTGGATAGGGCCAGAATTTCATTCACAACATCTATTGTTAAGCTTAAGTGATGGCAAGAAAATAATTTTTCTGTTTTTTTCAGATACGCTACTAAGACAAGCTTTAGATGGAAACAGTAATGGTAATCTCTTCAAATATGCAGGGAGCATCATAGAAAAAAAAATAATTACTATCCTGGTAGTTATTTAGATTTCTAAGACAGGAGACTTCCTAGAACAGGGCAACCTATATTTCATGCTTTCAATGGTAAGATGTTTGATAATCTCAAGCATTAAAAAAGTATTAAATTTATACAGAGGCCTCTGAGAAAGCTTTTACAAAATACCATTCCTTCCCAACAAGTCTTTTAAAATGAAAATCCGTTCATCAGTTGGCTGAGAAATCTGGTTCTACACAGATTCCAAGCAGTTAGCTAGAAATGCTTTAAAAACTTTTCAGAGGTTTGATTTCAAGTATGGCCTCTGGGATTCTCAGCTATTGTTGCACATTTCGATAAATTAAACTAGCAGCTGGAACCCAGCCCTTCCATCACTGCTTACACACTTAAAAAATAAGAGCAACAAAATTTGAAAAGGATGGAAAGGGAAAGGGAAAAATTTAAATAAATGTGACTGAAGAGAAAAACAAAATATAATCAAGCAAATCAGGGGAAAACAAAAGAGTGACAGGCCAAGTTTATGTCTTCAGCTTTGCAAAGGATTATTTCCTGATGTATAGTTTCCAACAGGAGTGATTCTAAAAGCAGAATACCCTGAGTAGTCTTTCACTGCTATAAAATAATATCAAAAAATCCACCACATATTGTTGCTACAAGTTAAAGATTTTTTTTTGTTGAAGATGTAAGCCAGAAGATTGAAACTCAGAAAACCTGAAACTCACACTGAGTGCAGTTTTGCAAGGTGAGCAAGCCTTGCAAACTTCATATTATTTAAAAATAATTTTATATATGTCTTATAATCTTGGAATGATACACTGCTGTAGGAGTTTCCTTCAATAAAACTTTAGAAAAAGAGAATTCGCTGAAGCCCATTCTGTCATAAACTTATCAAAATAAGTGTCTCAAGGCTGCCTTTTATTCAAAACATCAGCATATTAAACCATATTCATTATTCCAGGCCAGACAACTATTTAGAGAAGGTGAAATATATGTCTTCTTACAATCCAAAAAAAAAAAAAAAAAAGCAATTCTTATTGCTGTTGACAATATTTCAATAAATTCTCTTTGCAATGACATTTTTCTCAAAACCCTTCAGTTTTGCAGCTGCAGAAACTGTTTTTGACTATATTCAACTGTTCTGAGTGTCTCCTTTTCCATCCTTCCTTTACTCCTGAACAGCCTTCGTTCAGTTTTCATTTTCCCCTCTTGATATTTCTGCACTCCATTGTCTATCATCAGGCTCCACTCCTGCATCATTCCCACTTTGGTTTTTGGTTCCTGCCTTTCTCACCTCTTGCTTTCGCTAAAACCTTGTCTGAGTTACTAGCTGCGTGGTGCTTTGGTCTCTCCTCTTCCTTTGACCTGCAATTCTAACTCACTTTGCTTTTTCTCAAAAGGAAAGTTTATTCCACTTGGACGATTACAAAAAGACCTTCCCTGTCTGATCCTTCTGTAATTGACACACATATTTTTTCACATATTTCTGCTCTTCTTTCATCTCTTTCTCTGATTTACTGGGATTTCCAGTTTATCAGTGTTGTGTCTCTCAGCCCTCACATGTCACTGTTGCCATTGTTTTATGGTGTGCATTTCTCCATAGAATAGCACAGGCTGTTAGGCAGAAGGGCAATCTAGATTATCCTCCTCCTTGCTATCTTTAATATCACCTTTATGGGTTTCTGTCTGGAAGAGAGTGAAATCCTTGAAAGTGCCCGACCACTCAAATATTTTTCTTACGCTGCTCTCAAACTGTGCTGTGTTTCTGGTGAAAACTAGGATGAGATTGGCTTCAACTACAAAATCTCTCTTTTCTCATCTGTTTTACATACTTGACTCACCCATTTTCCACGGTGAAGTGCACACGCTCAACTCCTGCTGCTGCAAGCATTTATTTCTTGTATCACGTCTTAGAAACCTACAACAAGGTCCATTTTACTCATTGCCTTCTTCATGGATTTCACTCTTTGACTGCAATAAATTTTCTTCTAATTTCTACTCTGTGGCTGTTCATGATGCATTTGTACCCAGACTGTGTTTTGTTTCATTTTCTTTTACTAATTATCTTAGTTAGTCTTTTAGGAAAGTCCCTCTCTCTTTTTTTCTCACCATTTACTACGCAGTAAGTTCAAGTAGAAGACTACATTTTAGGAAGAAAACAGCTAGGAGAGGTGAATTCTACCACAGCAAATTAAGATAGTCGTGGAAATGGTGTCAGTTGGTCCATACCAACAACCCACAATAGCAGAAAAAGTCTCAGGTGGCAAGAACATGGAAATGATGACAAAATAAAATCTTCCTCCACCCTGAAGTTGTCCTCACTGGAGTAGATCATAACAGAAGTGAAACCCCTAAGTCCCTCTGCCAGGGTTCAATCCAGCCCCGAGAATAAGGGGTAGGACTGCTATTCCAGCACCTCTGTGAAGACGAAATTCCTGTGCTTAAAGGGAGAAGGGGACTTTCTCTTATTATTTATGTGACACAGGACAAAGCTGTACTGACTTCTGGCTTGGCAGTGGTTTCAGTTCAGAATGAAAGCTCATGATGCATCCAAAACAAGTCAATCTTCACAGTCTCACAATGTGTCATTAAAAACATATATATATTCCCATAACATTTGTGGTTAAAAATAAAATCTCCTTCTTAAAAAACAATGAATATGACAGCTCTATTCAGCAAGTACACAAGTACACAACATGGATCAGGCAATCCCATATCTACAACACTATGACCAGTGTACAATAAAGTTTGCTCCAGGGCACTGTTATTAGTTCCACTAAATTACCAAGACACAATCGGTTTTTTGATAGTTTGGTAGACTTGAGGATGTGGGATATTCTGGGCAGGATTTGGAGTTTTCTGTTGGATATTTCATGCCATAATGCTATTACTGGCATATTTTGGTGTTTAGACAATTTTATTCCCTTTTGTAAACCAGTAATTCTAAATAATCTATTTTCGTGCTCAAATTTTTGTTTCCACTGAAATCTACCCATGTGTACTCCAGCTGATTAAAAACAAACTTTTAACAAAAATAAACCATGGGACTTTAAAGGAAAATAAATTCCTGGCAATTTTCCTGCTTCAAATTGCCTTCTGTCCCAGGCATACCCACTATTCCATCCCAAGTTTTTTGCTTTGTGCATCAAAATAAGGTTTGGATTTTTTTTCTTTTAATTCTTGACTACTTGGAAATTAGTTACTGCAAAACTATCCTGAGAAATGGAATCCTGCCTCATCTTCCTGCTTACCTCTCGCACTTTTTTTGCATCACGTGGCTCCTGAGACCAGATTCAGTGACAAGGGAAGCAAGGAATGAGGTCTGACTCTAATCCATTGAACTTAGTGGGCTTAGACCCTGGTTGAAACCCAAATTACTACAGAATTAGTCATTAACCAATACATAAGGGGAAAAACTACCAAATTTTATCATAAAACAACCTTCTCACGTCAGGAATCCCTCTGTTGAGACATCAGGTTACAAACCACAATGTCTGGAACACAACCTCTGATTTTAGGAAAGCTCTGGTCAAAACAAAGTCATTTATCTTCCAGAAATGTGACAACCCAACCTCCTAGAACTAACCAGTACTGTGGTTTTATGTAGCATGCTTGTAATTATAGTACAGATTAATAGTTACGTCATTATGATCCTTCAAATTCTTCTTTAAACTGTCTTTTGCCAGTATAAAAATGTGGCAATACTATCATAAGTTCTTATAAAGTTAAGGCATATCATCTCTTTTCTTTGTGCTCTTGGTTAGTCTTCTCCATCTGTTGTTTCACACTTAGAAGCTCTTCATTATGCATTTGTAAAGCACCTATTAAAATTGGATTCATAGCTATGACTGGATATTCTGATCATCTATCTCAAGATAAAGATGAGTCAGTGTAAGGCCTTCAAATTTCCCGGGTGCAGAAAGATTACAATTTGAAAGTAACTTTTATATTTAGCTTGAAAGGTGACCCTTCCAAGCTTACAGAAACAGTGGTTTTAATGTCTCAGGAACAAAAGGATTCATGATCCATTGTACTGTTTTTGATACATTCAGCAAGCTATATTCACTGCCTCCAATGAAGCATTCAGGCTGGGCTGTCAGTGTTAACAGATTTCGTATTACATGAGTATCCCCTTCTGCCTCTCCTTACCTCTTCCACCACACCTGTGATAAAAGGAGATGGTCAGACTATCTCAGGTGGCCATCAAATGAGGATAAGATAACAGCAGACGCAGTGGAAGGAGACCTACCATCTCAGAGCTGTAAATCAAGTGGTTCCCAAAACTTCCAAATACAGCACTACCGCTTTCTCTGACAGCAGCATTTTACTCTCACTGGGAAAAGGAAGGAGCAACTGAGGTCAGGTTTTGCCTAAAGAATTAGCAAAAGCGACAAGAACTTGTTGAAGCCAAGAGAGTAGCACTCAAGCAACACCAGGGAGGCTCAAGAAAAGGGGAAGAAGTTAGTCTCATTTCTCACCATTTTCATAGCCACTGCCTAAGCTCCTCCATCCTGTGAATCTGAGGAAATGTTGATACTTATGCACTAGACAGATAGCTATTTCTCTGATCTATCTGGTCCCTAGAGTAAAAGCCAAAAGTCTTTGTAAGGTGCATCTATGTGGCAGGAGAGAAGAGGAGGAATATGAGGAAAAGCCTGAAACTGGTCCAAAGAAATGCTGAACACATCCTGTGGAACAAGACTGAGGAGTGTGACAAGATTAGGACTCCAGTGTTTGAGAAATGACTTCTTGTTTCTCCTTCAGGAGAACTCAGAGAAATCCATCAAGAGCTGAGCTTCTTTAGTATTTCTAGGTTTTGTTAACAAAGCAAAACAAAACAAAAACTTACCAGTAACCTTATTAGGAGCAACACACCATAAGCTAGTGGCTGCCATCCTGTTTGTCCCTTATTGTCAATGTGGGGGAAGGACAAACATCCAGATTTGGTGCTGCTGATACGTCCTTAGCAGACCTTCCAAGGTGATCTCATATAGCACTGCAGCTATAACTGGTGATAGGAGTGCTATGCTTAATTATATTGCATTCTCCAACAAAGGTATTGCCCTCAAGAATCCTTTTTTTTTTCTCAGTTTCCACTGCTGTTTTTCTCCCTGGTATGTGTGAATTTGTCAGTAACCACAGGATGAGCTGTCGTACTCAGTGGAACTGCATGGTCCTGTGGTCCGGTCAAGCACAACCCAGTGCAAAGGGAAGGGTCTTTTTCTCTCTTCCAGTGCTGTCTTTTTGTCTTTTTTTTTTTTTTTTTGATTCTTTTTTGGAAACCACAGTCTCTCATATATTTTTGAGTCCCAGGGAAAACGAATGCAGCTTGTTCCTGAAATAACTCCAGCTCTATTATGGCAAGGCAAAAAGTCAGCGATTTGTTTTTCTTACTCTCCTGGTTTGGTGTTTCATGCTTTTTATGAGACATGCAGGTGGCAAACATCAAATTAAAATGCAATCAGTCTCGACATTCTATTGACAGTGGAAGGCAATGTGTTCCTTTATACTCATTTGAAAAGTGTTTGTGTCTGTAACAATATATGTCTGTTCCCTCACTGTGTGCAGAACCAAGCGTACTTCCTTTTAAAATGTACAGGGAGGGGAATACAACACTTGCAAATCAAATTTACTTTCCTTCAGAACTGAAAAACAGCATTGGAATAGAGATAAATTTATGTTTTCAGAGACATACACAATACTAAAAGAATATTTTAATGAATAAATGGTGTTCGAATTTGACAAGAAAGATTTAGAAAACATCATCAATCAATAGATGTGTCAGGAATTTTATACATATATACATATACATACTTGGATTACTCTGTGAAAATGTACTCCATTGAAAAGATCTAATCTTGCCTCTAGTCTTTGTATCAAAGGCTTGAAATTTGGCAGGACAGTTGCACTAACATCAGGCAGGAATGATATGCGCAAGAAAATCTGCCCAAATCTGGCTATGGTTCTGGAAAACAAAAATACAAATGCAAATAGTTGTTAGCATTTGGCAGAAAAAAATATCCCTAAAAGCATTTCATTGAGCATGCTCAATCTTGTGTTGACCAGGCTGGTCAGGACTTTTCATGTAGTTGCTCTTACCTTTTGCTGGATGGAGGTCACTGTGGGAATAGACACAAGGATGACCAATGGGAGGTCCTGTCTCTTGGTTACTCTCCCAAGTTTGCAAAACACTTGAGAGAAGAAAAAAATAAACATAAAAAGAGTTGTTTCAAAGACAGAGAATGATGAAGCAGCTGGTGAGATTGGGACAGCTGCTCTGGGCAGTGGACAGGACATGGGCACAAGGGGCTGTGAAGAAAGATGACAGAGAGGCAGAGAAGAACATCACATATTTGATGCCTACCTCTGTTTTGGCATTTCTGATTTCACCTTTCTTCTGTACCTTATAATTGGCCTTTTGGCAATTATTTTTGTACATATCATGACATTCATAAATTTGTTTAAAAAAAAAATTAAAAGCAACCATATAAACTGACCTTAGCTATATGGAACAGGTTGCCAAGAGAGGTTGTGGAGTCTCCTTCTCTGGAGATCTTCCAAACCTGCTTGGATGCCACCCTGTGCCATGTGCTCTAGGTGACCCTACGTGTGCAGGGGAGTTGGACTAGATGGCCTCTAGAAGTCCCTTCCAACCTTAAGCATTCTATGAAAAAAAAGAAGAATTATATTCTATATTGTATCAAAGGCTCAAGTTTTCCTGCAAGTAGAGGAAACTACTATTTGACTGTATTTTGGTCAAGGACAGGGTTTTTTCAAGTATGCCCATATAATTCATTTTACTAAATGAATCACATCATTAAAAATCTTCCTTACTTAGAGAAGACACCCGTGAGGTAAGAAGATCATTTTACACTCCTTCATACAAAAAACATGGCTCCTAGGAAGATTTTGTCCAAGGGAGCAGAGCTTAAAAAATATTATGGTGTTTTTGAAACCTGCAGAATTTCACTTTGGAATAAAAAAATTGGTTAAATGACTTGCAAAAATTATTCTGCTTTTAACATAAATTTTATTTTTTCAATACTATGATGTTTTTGGATTGTGGGTTTTTTTGAGAGAGAAGAAGACATCTTATGCTAACCAAATGGAAGCTTCCACTGTACAAATAATAAAGGTAAATATTTTCTTTACTTCTAGAATTAGCAAGAGGGACTTTTATTGCTTGAACACAGCAGTCAAGCTGAGAAATCACATTTCCTAAGGGTTGAATTTAACTGGAACATCCAGCACTGTTCTGTGCTGAATCAAGGAGTCTGTGATTGGAATGAGGGCTAATGAGTCAAAAAGAGTTTATTCTGAGGTTCTTAGTGAGAACAACTACATGGCAAGATTATACCTTTTATT
This sequence comes from Tinamus guttatus, assembly GCF_059628265.1. Taxonomy (NCBI): domain Eukaryota; kingdom Metazoa; phylum Chordata; class Aves; order Tinamiformes; family Tinamidae; genus Tinamus; species Tinamus guttatus. The sequence continues at coordinate 1,512,644 of NW_028288619.1, forward strand.
TCAATTTGTTATTTAAAAAAACATTTAATTTTTCAAAATTCTATGGCAATATCAATTCATCCATGAAAGACTGAATATTCTGCTATTATGATATGCTGATGAAGGGGAATGTATACCAAGGTAAACAACAGAAACTCACTTGGGTGGTGCTGTATGGCTCTTCTTTTCAACAACTAGATGATTAAAATTGCACGTCTTCTTGATTTTTTTCTGGCTTTACAAATAAACTACTTATAAACTATTTGCCTAAAGGGCATAGTCAGACCCACTCCAAAGGAAAATTCATTTTCTGAAAAAAAAAAAAAAAAAAGCTCATCAATTAATAAAACCAAACCAACCTCCTTGGAACTAAATGTTCACCAGCGTGTTTCAAAGTGAAAAAAGTCTTCAGTCCTTTTCTTAATGTTTTGAAAGTTCTGTGTTGACCAAAATCAGCCAGAGCTTGAAGTATGGAAATGCCGGATGTGTTTCTACACATCATTTTGCAGATGTTTTTAAATGCTATGTGCAGGAAGAAATTCACACTTCCAGATCTGCTGCTCCAACTAGAATCCACCCTGAAGGTTTCATCAGTGCTTTGGTCAGAAAAATGAATGCCCAGAAGAAACTAGAGCATTTCAGTATTTCAAAACAAAATGCCACAGTCAAGGACTAGAAGCTAAAAACAGACAAACTCATATTAAATCAAAAGCCATATTCTGGCATTGAAACCACATTTCAAGGAAGTGGAAGATTCTCCATCTCTAGAGATTTAAGAACAAGCTAGTATCTTTCTGGAAGGTGCACTTCAGTTGAGTAAAAGTTATTGGGCTCAATACTGAGTTCCTTGAATGAAACAGAGCAGATGACACTGTCCCACCTCACAGTAATGCATCCATCTCCCAGGCCTCCAGCACAAGTGCCACATCCTGAGCTATGTGCATTGCTGCGCTTCAAAGAAAGCCCCTGGAGCACACAAATTTCCCACTTTTCCTCTTCCTGCTTCTTTTATGCACTGGTACAGCACTTAGGAACCAGTTAGCTTTCCTTGCCCCAGGTACTGTTTCCTTGAGGACAGATGCTCCTCCAACTAGCAACACTAAAGAATTAGCATTCCCCCTACTGGTTGATGAAAATATCTGCATGGGAAGTTAATAATTAAGCCTGAAAAATAGAAGAGTACTGTATTAGACCTGAAGTGTCCCCACCCTTGAACTTCTTAAGGCACTGACGAGCACAGCTGGCCAGTATTTATAAACTGATGAGAGACTAGAGTGCCACTTGAGATGGATTCCGAGGGGAAATTGATGGTCCTAATTATTTATTTAACAAAATAGTACCTATCAATATTTATGAGTGACAGGAAAGTAGTACAGACTTACTTCCAAGTAAATTAGAGAAGCACTAAACTAGAATAGTTACATAACATACAAATTTATTGTTTATCCTTTACTTACCTTTCTCAAACCACTTGCTTAGAATGAGCAGTCTGTATAGAGAAAGAAAAATAGATTATTCTAGAAAATATAGAATGTGCTTTTCCATTATATATAAATAACTTAATACAAAATATTGCCCAGATAAAGCTGACCAAAATTCCATAGGCCGTACAAGCAGCCCATGACCATTTCACACCATAAAAAAAAATGCAGTCCAAAACACACTCTGGTTTATTGTACCTTGTATCCCCTTGCACTTGTATCCCCAGTGCATTTCAGAAGTCATTAAATATGAGGAAAGAACCAAACAACAGTTCCCTGACATCCGACTTCCAGTTGACAGTCACATTAAGATTCAATGGATACTGAGTTTAAGTCAGACACCCAAGATGTGTGTATCTGGTGGAAGTCATCTCAATGCTGTTTTGAAATATGAACATCCAAAATACATTTTTAAGATGTATTCAATACACTGAAAATGTTGCTGAAACTGATATTGTTCTGAAAAATTTAGTAGAGAAGATCATTAAGGGCACCTTTATGTTTAAAACTCCTGAATAGCTTTTGATTCTTTTTTAGGCATCTAAAATTTTTTTCACCATCGCTTCTGAAATAGCAACTAAGAGGCCTCATCTGAGATGAGAATGTTACAGGTTGAAGCTAAACAAAATAAATGGTTCTTTGCACAACAGGTCACTAGGCTGCACAATATGCTAAGCATGCTAAAGCATACATGAGCTCAGCCACCCTGGGTCAGGCCAAGGACCAGAATAATGAAATAACTTGTCTCCAATCAAGTCTCCAACCTAAAAAAAAAAAAAAAAAAAATTATTCACAGTCCAAGTCCTTGTATTTGCACATGTTTGTTGAAAGTTACTACTCAAAAAACACATTAGTTGCACCTCCTGAATACCCAAGTCATCACTGGTAGGCTAAATACCTTTAGCAGATACAGACACTTCAACTAAATCATCTAAGTCTTCAAGAGATTAAAAGCATGATGCATGGAGAAAAAAGCTTAGGGGCTTAGAGCCACTAATACACAAGGTCTCTGCAACAGCAGAGAAATGCATGCAGAATAGTTCGAATCACCCCACAACTAAAATCTTATCTCTAGCTACCAAAGAATATGAAAAGAAGTTTGGGGAAGATCTCTGCCAAAGTGCTGAAGAGAAGGCCAGGAGGGAAGACGGCCTCTTGACGTCAGGTGTTAGTGGAGATGAAAGTGCATCAGACGGGCAATGAAGGACAGGCCGCACATCTTCCAGAGTTTGTGCACTGTCCTCACTGGTGCCCACCACATCCTCACTGCTCAGCAGAAATAAGAATAAATAAATAATTAAATTCCCCAACCAAGAGCATATCAACACAACTGGTGCTTCTAGGAGAGCTGCTCTTACTTGTTTAAGACCCAAAAGTGCTGTTTTGCTCCTCAGCATCATTATTAAATTTTGCCCTATATAAACAGAGTAAAATAGTTATTGCTTGTCCACCAGAGATAAACAGCTGTAAATATTATGACCACAAGCATTTCAGATTTTTGAAACCACAGACAGATCACCTCTCACTCTGGATTACATACACAAGATTTGTTATCTTTTTCCAGTGACAGCCAACACAACAGATTTCTTTTTTTACTAGTATACTATATTTGTCTAACATAAACATTAAGCAACATATTCCTCCTCCACTCCTGAGAGAGGGCAGAAGAGGAGTATTCCAGATGTTCTGGTTTAGCCTCCATTGAATCATGAGAAACTTATCTCTTATTTATTCTTTAGGACCTGGCTTGAAACCTCGGCTATGTTAAATCAATGAAAATACTGCCCTTGCCTTGAGAGAGGTTATAGTCTATGAATAAACTATTCAAAGCTAGGATTAGGAAAAAAATGCAGTAAAATACAGGCAGCATAACAACTCGGCAATACACCTAGACCTGATTGTCCTAGGCCTTACAGGTTCCCCAGCCTTACAAGGTCTATTAGCCCAAGTTTGTAGTGGTGCTTAGACCTTGCTCCAAACCACAGTCCAAATCTCAAGCATCTTAGCACCATGGAGAGTCATAAGCATGGCCTTGCTTCAGCACAGTGAATTTTATGCAGCACAATCCAGCCTTTGCTTACCTGTTTGCACACACCAACAGGTCATGCAAGGAAGGTGGCTGTTCTCAGAACGACCTTGCTGCAGTCGCCAGGATGTGTGCAACCACAGCAGCAGAGATTACTGTTAAAACAGGGGTTACTCAAAACTAAGATGCTTTAAGGAATTGCATTTCACCTCTGCCTCTGGCACAGACTTAGCATTGTGCCAGGCCAGTCGCTCCAACCAAGGTTTTCACACAAAGCTGCTCACTACATATGACTTGTTTTGATACCCTCCAAATTGGAGTGGATTTTTAGAAGAGTGACAACCCTGCAGGAGCAGCTGATGTCAACAGGAGTTGGTCCTGGGTTGATCTTGACCCCCTTTAGCCCAGCCACAGGCTTCCAGTTGCCCCTCGCATCAAACCTGTACCACTTCCGCCCTCAAAAAGGCATTGGTCTCATCCAGTGGAAACGGCAAGAGACTCCACCACCACCTCCTGCTAAATCAGTATTTTTTCCCTAGCCTTGCTCTTGGAAATGACTGTAGCTTTTAGATGATATTTCCAGCTCTCTGTCCACCTCCCTATGAAAAACAGACTAAAAGACAAGGCAAAAAGCTTGAGGCAGATGCCTAGGATGGAAAAATTCAACCCAAATGGTTAAAATTTAACAAAATTATTGGTGCTGAAGAATAAGACCTCATAATAGAAAGTACTAAGGAGCCTCACGCACCACTGAAGTGAGTCCAGCTTTGAGCTTGACTGGAAAAGACATTTGTCATTGCCAATACTAGGCAATGGCTTTTCAATCAAACGAAGGAGGAAATTTCTGCATTTGAAACTGCTTTATCAAGGCCTTCATTTGGCAGGAAGCAATTACCCTGGAGAGAGGAAGAGAGGAGGAGCCATGAAACACCTGATCTTGCCAAGAGTTTGGCAATACAACTGGAGCCCAATCCGAAGAGTCCTCCGGGAGACAACAGGAATATCAGCCTCCACAGGGATCACAGCTTGGCTCAAGATTTTTTGACCACACTTTGAAATCTCCTGCTGAGATTTAAAGAGATTGCTGAACTGATTCAGTCCTGCATCCTCTTCCAGCACTCCCGACATGTGCTGGGTCCTATTTTGGCATAATTTGGGAAGGAGCTGGGATCTCTGCTGGGATTAAGGCACTTTTCACACCTGCTAAGTGTGATGCATGATGACTTCACTCCATTTCTCTGTTCCCTTCACACACACACAGAGTAATGTCTTCCTGTTATTTTCAGTGTAAAATACATTCAGGTAAAACAAAAAAATGCAAAGCCTACATAAGACATTATGGTGTCTCCTGTGTAACAGATGTATCCAGCCTACATAAAATGTATACTGTAAGTTTTTTCAAAGTTTTTCAAAATTTAATAAAAGCTTCTGTGCAACAGAAGGATAAGAAATATAACTTACCTCATTATACAGCAGACAATAATGCTTAAATTTTAGATACATTTAAGGCTAAGAAAGATTTTTTTTAAAAAAAAACATTTTTAAATGTTTTAAATGTTTAAAAATTCAAGGTAGAATAATTCTTCAGGGAATTACAACTGCTTTGAAATTCCAGATTAAGAAAAACCTTCTCTTCTGGACAATTCCTGATAAATACCCATTTTGGCACCCACTTGTGCCACTACTCAGTTTACTCGGACAGCTTGCACAATAAAAATGGCTTGTTTCTGGAGGAGCAGGAATGGACGGCAGAGACTTGGTGGGACCCCATAGCCAAAGTCAATGCGGGGAAGGCAGTTTTGGTGAGCCCTCACCCAAAGGGAAAAGCGTAGACAGAGAGAGGCAGAGCAGCACTATCTGCTGGTGCCATCACCACCTCTCTATTAGCTCCAGAGCTGGAGTGAAGAGGGAGACACAGTGGATGCTATCGGGAAGCACTTTAATTTTCTGCCTGAGAGCATCAGGCCGGCGTAGAAGATGCTGCTGCTGACATGGGAGTATCCTCTACCTCTTGGAAAGACTCGGTGCACAGTGAGATGTCAGATTTGGACACAACGCTGCGGTGCCTGATCTCACGCCAAGACAGAGCTTGGGCTCGGTTGGTTATAGGCATGTCTGTGTGGACAGGGCCATGATAGGTGGACCAGTGGTTTCAGTTCGTGTGGCAATGTCTGTGTCGCTGTGTTTTCCTAGCTAATATTTAGTTGAGAAGCCTCCAAGGAAAACCCAAGGGACCAGTGCTGGTGATTCAATAAGTGTCATTCTTCCCTCTGACTCATTGCAGAACCATTTCCCATAAATGGGGTTAACAAGTACTCAACGGCTGGAGAAAGCTGCCTTTTAGGCCAGACATAAAAAAACAGAAGTCCTGAACAGTAGTGTGAAAAACATTTGCAGCTAAAGCAAAGCAAAGGGATTTTCCTAGCTCAATATAAACAAATGGGTTCACTTCTGCACATTTTGTTAAAGTAATATCAAGCCCACTTTCCATTGAGAGCTCGCCAGTTTTAGAGCAAAACTAGTCCTGGTTTAGGGTGAAAATGACTTTTTTATTATGTACGAACAAGGCGATATTTTCGTCTGGGTTTTGTCCTGCCTTGAGGGATGTGAGGTCAGACAGCAAAGAAGAGCCATTCCATTAAAAGGACCAAGAAAGCAACCATGAGGCAGAAGTAACGTGGTGCGAATTATAGGTCCGTGTCATATTCCCAGACGAGGTGAATACGGCCTCTGTTCTCCCATGGCCATTGTTTACACTCATCCGCTTAACGGATCATTGTCAACGGACTGCGCTGGCCTTGAATTTACTGGGGAAAACATTTGAAATGAGGCCCAAGTAAATGTCACCAGTGCCTCCAACCACCGCTGAGCTAAACAGCGGTGCTGAGCCAGCACGCCAAGGTTCCCAGCTCCACCACAGGCCCAGAAGGCACACAGGGAAGAGTGCAGCCACCCGGCGCTCCTCCAAGAGAGCCGCATTTCACCCGACTTGCAGCCCCAGGGCCGAGGTGGCTCCATGCCCACATTGGCTACCAGATTGACATTGCTCGGACCCTTAATCCTTAGACCCAGGGCCACAGGAGCCTCCTGTCTCATGGCCTCTCCGGTGGGGATCAGGTAGCTCAAAGGGAGAGGTTATGGAGCCAGCAATAAATAGAGCTAAATGCTGATGTTAGCTTTAAGTTATTCTTAAGAACTATGATGCTTTCTGCTGGCAGAAAACTCTTATATGGTAGGGCTCAGCAAATAAAAAAATCAGAGTGTATCTAAATTGGAAAGTTATTGTAAAGACATCTTCTACAAACAAAGGCAGGTATAAAGCATTCTGCACAACACTGGCTAGGACTCATAGTACCTGCTCAGCATGTCCCACAAGTTGGGAACTCTCATTTACAGCTATTTTCAGACCATGTGGGTGAAATAGATATCTCACATGGTACAAAATAGTAACAAGAGAGAGAAAGGTTTATAGGAGTTTCTAGAGGTGGTACAAGATGTCAGCTGCCAGGTCACAGGAACATGTGTTCCAGCTTAGCTAATAATTTATAGACTACTTTTATCTTCTCAGTGCCAGTAGGGAGAAGAGCTATCAGCTGTGAGCAATGAGTTTGAGTTACAAATAAGACTAAGCTAAGCCACTTTAAAAATTTGAACCATTTGTGATTTGTGGCATCTGAAAAGCAAGCCAAAGAATATCTCCCATCACACTTAGGAACAGTAGGCTATTTATACAGTGCAATTTTCCTGAACTTCATTCAGTTAGCTTAAAATAGCCTACACGGTTTCTAGCCCTGGATTCTAGGTCTGCTGTAGGATGCAGAGTGCTTCAGTACTTCAGGCTGAATAGAAAGGGAAAGACCTGCTGCTGCTGGTCTCACATCCCACACCAAGAGCAAGAGACTTGTCCGGTACTGTGTGCAGCCTTAGTATGGCACAAGTAGCCTCTGAATCCTGCCCTTTGGTTATCAGCGTATAGCTCGAGACCATCCTTTCCTGCATGGGTTATGCAGAATTTGTACAAATCTCCTCCATGGTCAGAGAGGTAAAGGTCTCTCTTTCCTGAGATGACAGCGGTTGCCTTTGTGCACGCACATGTGTAAATATTCAAGAAGGAATGTGGTAGAGACATATGGGACACCCCACCCTGCCACATCAGACTAGGCACAGGTGCCAGGCTGTGGAATACCTGGGTCCTCAGCCAGTTACCCAAGTGGCCACATGGTCTTTCATGTGGTTGCATTACTGATGGTCTGCACAGGCTGCTTTGTCATCCTGGACAAAGCAATCCTTTGACTCATTCTCCTCCTGAGGAATGTGTCTGTGTACCAGATCCTCACGCCCACAAGAGCACACACAGATGTGACTTCAGTAGCGCTGTTGATACTCAACCCATATACTTGCTTCCAGACGTCATCTTTTCAAGCTGGGTGACCTGTGGGAGACAAAACACAGTGAAAGCCCCTTTGAGTGTTAGATGTTAAGTGAGAGAGCGATAAGTGGCGGCAGTGGGGAGGGAGCCTGCATATCTTTCCAGGTTGGTCTTTTACTGGAGGGTGAAGGGGAATAGACGCATCTGGATGGCATGGCATCCGTACCACAAACATGTGGGTGCATTTACAACTCAGCACAAGGTTTTAAAAATAGAGCCCTAGTGCCAGGGAGAGCCAATATCTCCTCTGGAATTACTGCGTTCCTAGGTGTTGAGTCACAAAAGTGTGGGAAGGGTAGTTAATCTGAGGAGTCCACTGCCCGTGCTCACATTTCCTCCCAGAATCCCTGTAGCTCCCTTTTTTGGCCATCCCTGTCTAGTGGAAATGTGTTTTCCTTGCTTTGAAGCCATACAAAATTCTTTCCCTGAATGGTCAAATCTTTTCTTTTTCCTTCCCCTCACCAGGAAACCTCCTCTTTCCCTAGGTTTTTATTTTACCTCTATTCTCCCAGTTTTCTCCATGCACTCTTTACAGCACACATGACTCCTTAATTTTGGGCTGCTGATCCACTACATTCTGCTGCTTTAAACGCCCCAAAGACTTGTAATTCTCCTTGCAGTGTCCACAGGAAGGGAATTAATCATGGTTGATCCATCAGATAATTCAATGGATCAATCTGATTATTCAGAGCCGTGCTGGCTGTTGTTATGCAGGGAAGAGAAAGGAAACTCCAATTCACACAGCTACCCAAAGGAAGTAACTATAGAAAATAGAAACTTATCACTGGATCTCTGACTCTTTCTTACCACATCCCATGAATGATTTCACTACAAGCTCTTCAGAAGCACAGCACATCTTTTCATTTTAAAGTGACATATGGCCATACTTCCTACTGCATGTATAAGGATCTATAAACATGTAGATATAGAAAATGATCAGCTACTGCATTCTGTATGCAGTCATAACACAGAATTCATCCTAATCAAATATGATATATTGGATATCATATATATGGTGCTCTCACACCATATTAACTGGACACCATGGCTTTACTTAGCTACTGCAACAAGTCACTTTGCACCAAAGTGTTGATTATACTAACTTCTAGTAACCTGCTGTCTGGCTATACAAAAACATGAGTGTTGCCCACTAGATACTGGACTCCACATGGCATCAAAATAGCAGCCCTGGAGAGACACAAACTCTCCAACTATTCATGGCTCCAGCCAAAATCAATGCTGATCCTCACCATCTCTGAAAATCAGGTATATTGCTTTCTCCTTGAACCTTGACTACCACAGTTGCCTCCTTTTAACCTCACATGAAACAGCTTCTTAGAAACCTTTACTGGCATTTAAAACATTTAGATGTTCCTTTTTTTTGTTGTTTTCATTTCCTGCAAGGGGAACCTTGGACCTCTCCACTGCAGACTTTGGAAGGTACTAGTCCTCTCAGAGAGCCTAAATTATTTGATCATAGGCACTCATTAGTACTCATTGTTCACTACAATTACTTCTTCCTGATAGGATTTCTGTAATTGTTCTTTGGTTTCACCCCTGGGTTTGCTCAAGTGCATTTTAAAGAGAGCAGGAAAACAAGTCTTACTTACAAGAAGTCATTCTTTTTCCTGCCAGGAACAAATTAGGCAGGGATGTAGTGTTAAAACACCTAATTTATGTGAAATTGGTGCCTAAATTCCCCTAAAAGACAGTATTTGGAGACGTGGTCCCTGTGCCCACATTAATGTCCCCAGGCTCCCAGCCCTGCTACCATGAAATGGCCTTTGGCATTCAGTGGCAGGGCGTTTGGTCCTGATGTTTGGAAAGCTCTGAGTTTACCCTCTGGCTCTTGTATAAACACCTGCCACTTTGCAGATAGTGCTGATTTGTTATTTTTGTTATTCAGGTGCAGATAGCCACAATTTACTCTTTTTCAGATATGAAGAGGTCTTTCCCATTTTGTCAAGAAAACTTGCTCTCTGACCCTTTTTTTGTTTCTATTTCTTTTCCTTTTGTGTTGTAACTCAGTCACCCCTTTGCACAGTATTTTTCTGGAGTTCTGATAGGAGTGTGTATGAGGGATAATACTTGTTTGATTTGCCTGCCACTACGAAAGGGAGTTCCTTATCTTAGCTGATACTGTACAAAGCACAGTTGTTGATCGCAACAGGGAGGTTAAATTTAATCAGAGAGCTATAGCTTTCTGCACGTATTTCATGGCTCTCTGACTGCCTTTTCTGTTCATTCCTGCTTCGGTCCACGCTGAGAGCCACTGCCCCTGGTCACAGTAACACTACAGACACACACAGGAGCACTGCTGCAATCCACGCACACCTTTAGGAAAGATGGATTTTGCTGAGGGTATTAAGATTTCACTGGGTAATGCAAACTGCTTCTGGACAAAGCCACCCTAATGAGAAGTTGCTGAGAGGTCTCCTGGATCGACAATTAGCATTTCTCTTTCAACAAAACTCTGAAAACTGTCGAAGGAGAATGTCTAATTACCCCGTGAAGGATTAAACAACTCCCCACATACAAACTTTTACACTACAGAGCACATTCACAGAATTTTCCTGACTAAAACACTTTTTTTTTAGCTAATTACATGCTCAAAATGCTACTGAAGATACAGCGAGGATTAAAATAAAGAGACAAGGAGACACTCCAAAAATACAGACTTCTATACAGAGTGATTTGGAGGGCTGCCTTCTGCTCGCTCTCTTAGTTTGCTGAACTCCCTGCTTCCCGCTGCACCGCTGGGCAGCCCCTGCTCAGCAGCCCATGTCCCACACGTCCCCCAGTTCGCATCCCACAGCAGGCTCAGGGGTCAAGGATGCAACAAGCATTTCTTCTAATGGAGATATGAATAAGACATGACCTTCTGGACTTTGCTCATCTGTTCATTCATATGCCCAAAACCATTGTGCTTAATTTCATGCTTATCATAACCAGAATTAAAGCTTAGTTTCATAACATTTCTTTTCATTGTTTTTGTTTTGGTTCACTAAGTGGCAATGGTATCTTTGAGAAGCAGTTCAAACAAACACATAAAGTACCAGTGCAGTTAACGCCAGTTAATCAAATCAAAGATGCTGGCAAGAGGCATAAGCACAAAGAAATCACCAAGGGAAAGAAAGGACATTTCTAGACAATTGCCCCGACAGCAGTAAAATGCCCATAAACGTAATCAAAGTCTAATAGCCTGCTATTCCCAAGATTGCACATGCCCATGTCACCCAAGCTTGCAGAGTGCAGTTAAGTTTTACACACGTCCTGCATCCCAGGAACTTGCTTCCCATAAAGTGACTTCAGCGGCCCTGCACACTGGGGCTTACTTTCAATCAACCCCATAAACCATGGGCAATGAGAGGTATTTACAAGAGAGGGGCCTACCTAAATGCAGCTGAGTGTGCGTATGTAAAGCAGGGATGATCAGGTAAATTGCCATCACCTTTGACACTTGGCTCCATAAAGACCTTCATAAACAACCAATAGCTCCATTTTTAATAATAACAGCAAATGAGTCTGTGCACTGATGAAATCAGCCTTTTATAAAGGGTATTTATTTAGCTCACGTCTCCAGTAAATTGCACAACATCCTTCATTGTATCACAGTGTATAATCTAGCATGGTTATGACATTCCCATTTTGTAACACCGCAGAAGTGATTGTTTAATAGGAAGTAATGGGATATCTTACTTCCATTTGCAGCTCTTGGACACTGTGTGCCAGTACAGGTTTCATAACGCGCATGCTTCAGGTATTCTTTTTCCTTATATAGACAGGGGAGAAAATGCATTGAATTTGGCTTGCAGTCTTTATTGGCTCCTTGATTTGGAAAAACGCCTAACGGAGACTCAGCTGAGATTATCGTTCCATTTCCATTTGTGACATTATACAAACACGGAGCTCAGTCCAGGACTGAAATCCTTGCAGTTATCAACACAGCCCCGACTGCCTCCCCCAGAGTCAGGCTTCCAGCCCACAGTGACAGCGCTGCTACACTCATCACCCTGGCTCTACAATGCTCTTTGTCCTCTATTATTCCTTTCTATCCTGAAAAATACTTTATTTAGGCAGCAGAGCCACAGAATACCAGCTCAGTCAGACATTTGGCTTTTAACCCTTGATGCCTAAAACAAGGCTAACTTCACAGAAAGACCATGAAAAGTTCCTGTCACTTAAAAGGTGAAAAGAGACAAGTGTCGAGGTCTTAACTGCCTTAACAATTCCTTACAAAAGGGAAATGCAATAATTTTCTGATCTCTGAAAGTTTGTTCAAGACAGTGATTCTATGTACCACTTCATGAAGACTGCAGTTCAAATGTGCAGCAAATGTGACTATAAGTATTTCTTCCCCAGGAGTGTGAGTCTGCCAGGCTAACACTGTTGCCTTGTTCTACCAGTAAGTCCCCAAAAGGCAGCTCTGAAGGGTGATGTTTTCAGGACCCATCCCACTACAGACAGGCGCCAATTCCTGACACGTCATTTAGGACAGGGAGCAGGGGAGGAAACGTGCTCCACTTCACTCAGCATCTGCATTTAAACCCATGAGGAGGTGTAAGGGAGCAAAACTATCTTTTACTGCCACTAAAGTTTACCAGGCAGTTATCATGCCGTCTACATCCCCACTGCTACATAAAGTACCTTTTGCTTTTGCTCTTTTTAATGTTGTCTTCCAGTTATCTCACATCCAGACTCTACTTGGCCCCAGCAAGGAGGAATCATTTTTGAGCAGATTCTCACAACTGCTTTTATCGTGACTTTTAAGTTTGGCTCCTATATGGTAAGCTGTACGAGTAGCCATGACTAGCAGACTTGCCTAGTACTGGGCACGGCCACTAGCCACTTTTTCCCAGTCGAAGTAGCAGTATGAGCTGGGCAATGCTGCAGAGCTGGCTGGTCACTGCAGATAGCGACTGTGCAGCTGAGTCTCCATCCTCAACCTGACATGTCCGAAATAACACTGCATTCAGCCTGAAACGCAAAGGGAAGGTTATGGCCGCACACTACAGATAGGATTAGAAAAATCAGTGAGTATGTTAATAAGATTACAGATTTCTCTGATGGCAATGACAGCACTTAGGCACTCACTGGAGCATGGATGGAAGTTTGTGACTGCTCAGCACATACTGAAACCATAGTAAACTGCATTAAACCGTCAAGCATCCCGTCTCCAGTGCTATTCAGTTTACTCTTCGTGCAAAAGCTGTAGATCTCCCTCACTGTCTGCCTTTGTGGTAACTTTCTCTTTTAACCATGCAAAAGACAGTCATAATTCTTTCCAAAAATTCATCTATTTTACAGCACTTACCCTACTACTACAACCTACAGTATAATTTATGTAACAGCACCACAAATTCTCATAAAATTGGCTAGGTAAAAATCTTTGGAAAAGGGAATAAGGATACTGATCGGGACTCTTTTAACATATATACTTGATATTTCTTGAAGAAAACAAAGCTGGGGCTGAAAATCATAAATGTATCCTCAGCTCAGTAATATTTTATGATGATATCTGTAAATGAAAGATAAAACATGTTTTATTACTGTATGAGTGCAATCTTCTAAAATGTCCCAGCTCAGTAATAAGTTAGGAAATATTTTTGCAGGTAAATAATTGAATTGACATGTGGAAAACGCAGGAAAAAAAAATGTTTCCAGAATAAACAATATCTTGTAACTCTTTATTATCTGTATAAATGTTTTCCTTTATAAAAAAAATGAAATGCAGGTCTAAATAAAATTTTTATTCTGTCCTTCCACAGTTCATTCTAAATTGTAGACATTCATGATAAACAGGCTTTCTTTTACTTAAACCTTAAATTCCTGTAAAACCTGTAAAATCCCTTAAATCTGCTAGTAAATAGCACCCAAGGCATGTTTTGCTGAGTAGGACTTTGGAGCAACCTTATTTCCTGCATGGCGCAGGGATGGGGAAATGTGGGCGGCTACGGGGAGGTCCGGCCCTGGGTACAGCTCTTATTCTGTTTTCAACAAAGCTTTTTGAGCTTGGTGACTCACTTAAGCACTATTTTATGGCTCAGTGTTCTTCCACACTCTCTTACGTATTCTGCATAAAATGTGAATTGAAGTAGATGCATGAGCAGCTTACTATAGGAATAGCAAGTACTCTTAACCATGCCAAATCCTGCCTACAGCTCTGGTGCTTATCTGAGTTCAAGTTAAAATGATATCCACAAAACTCTTCTGAGGAGTTAAAAAAAATTACACAACTTAGGAAAAAGTAAGATGGCATGGTACCCAAAAATGTGATTGGGGAAAAATCTCTGAAGAACATTTCTTCAGACCACTGCTCACTATGCTGAAGTACTGTCTTTACTGATTACAAAAATCATATCCACAAAAATTGCAATGACAGAATAACATAACCATGAAAATCTGGCATTGTCACAGTTTAAATTTCATTACTAACTAAAAACAACTACTCAGGCATAACAGACAGTCTATCTCAAAAACAAAAAACCTGTTATTCTTGCTAGCCAATAAGCAGTTTAGTGGAGTTCGAGAATGCTTGAAAAAGAAATGAAATGCAGCCTTCCACTTGTCTGCTCCAAATATTAGACCACAGTATCCTCAAAAAGAAACCAGAAATACTTCACTCTCAAACACACTGCAAAGCAAAAAAGCTGCAGCTCCTCGAGAACAGTGTTTATCTTCTGCAGAAAATCTGTGGCAGCCACAGGTAGCTTGCTCTGTGAGTATTCATAAGCTGCTCATTTTTTGGGAGTCTTTGCTACAGCTTGATGTGCATGGTTATAACTCAATCAGGAAACCAATTGGTTTGAATCTCCTGAGACTCTGCTAGGAGTAAAACCCGAGCACAGGTCTCTGCTCCTCCAGACCCTGTGTCCTGAGCTGCTGCAGCCTCAGTACAGCGGATGGGCAACGTTGCAGGGTCAGAGCTAAGAGAGGTGGAAGAGCAAGGACTTCCACTACGTCCCAGCAGCTGACCACAGTTCAGTGGTTCAGGACCACCTGTTCCTCTCTGTGAAGGCCTTCAGCAAAAAACATCTCCTTATGATGGATGTTTCTGAATAAACACAGTGCACGTTGCTGTTGGGATCTCAGGAAACACAGGAAAGTTGAACTCTGCTGCTAATGTGTTCTTTCCTCAAGTCCAGGATTCAGCAAGCAGGATTTAATCTACAGGTACTTCTCTCAGTTAGATGTGATCAAAGAAGTAACTGAATTAAGCAAGCAGCAGCTATAGCCCCCTAAGCCCAAACGTGACCTGCTGCAAGAGTAAGTGCTGATAATGCATCAGCTGCAATAAAACTGAGGAGGCTGCTGACTGGGAACAAATTAGTCCTTTTTTGTCGTTACATTGACCAGATCCTTTAAGTCGATTAATTCTTTAGAGCTGCGTTTGGGTAACACCTGGAGCACTTCAGGGCCTATTCTTTGAAAAATAGCCTAAGATAAGACACAGATGCAATACAGAGAGATTAATGAAACAGGATCTGGAGTCTCACCAATAGGGTATGTTTCTTCTATAAAAAAAGTGAGGTGAAAATCATTAATGAGTTGTGAGATGAAATGAAAGCCCAAGGACGCAGGCGGGGGAAGAGGTGTTCCTTTCATCTCACATCTGAGACACCCTGGTCGCTGAGCCGCAGCCGGAGCTCCGCATGCTGCTGCTGGCCGAAGACCAGTCGCAGCTCATTTGTTCCATTTCTTATTTGGGAAAGATTTCATTCTGATCTTTTGCTATTATTTCCCTAACAACCACCAAAGAGAAGTTACGGTCGGCGTAACCTCCAGACAGATGTCAGAGTGAGGCATTCAGGTGGCATCCTAAAGCAATAATCATCGTTCTACTGGCCCTCTGTGGGGCTTTTGCGAGGGGTGAAAGGCAGCGCAGGGGCTAAAGGCTAGAGCCATGAAAAGGCTTAGGCACTGTGTCCCCCAGCACTGCGAAATGTGACATGAATCCGGCAGCCCCACACTGGATTCATCCTCTCTCGGTGTACAGGGAGCTAAATGAGTCACCCGTGTGAACGACGGAGTCTCCATTGCCTTGATCACCCTCAGCGCCCTTCCCCGCATCTGTTCCAGTTTATCTCTTTGTTAAACACAGCTGATCAGAGCTGGAAACAATTCCACAAACAAAAATCACACAAGGAGTTTTGCACAGTGCTGCTAATGTTTCCCATTTCTACTGGAAAGATGTTGTCTGTCTCATCCTAAAACCTGACTAGACCTGTTCTAGTGCACATTTTCTCTGTGATTTGAGCTCTCCTGCAGTTAGGTTCAGTTGCTCTGGGAGGCAAAAATCAGGGCTGCTTCATCTCTGGTTTCTTATATTACAAGGATGACAGTAAAGCAACTGTTTTGTAGAAAACCATCCGCCTTCTAGAGCCAGGGTTGAGAAGCCTTGCTCCGTGGGCCAACAGGGCTAAGGGAAGACATGTTTGACTCTGCTGATTTACTGGGTTGCATTGCTAAAATCAAGAGAGGTTTTATGTCTTTGCATTTTGGGCAGATTTGGAAAAAAGTTTGGAAAAAAGACTGAGTCAGGCCCACTTGCTTTTTTTTTTTATTAACCAGACAACAGCAAGTAGCTTTCTAACGAGACGACAGCAAGTAGCAAAGGAGAGTTATGTGCTTTTGAAGTGTATTTGGTCTAGCATTTAGAGCAAACACAAGTGGGCACAGGCAGCTTGTGAAAGTGTGGTGACCCAACAGCTGCTCAAAATTTCTCTAAGGGATATGTCCAAGTGAGATAAAAACTTTACACTTTACAAAAAAAAAAAAACAGGCACTTTACAAAACTTTAAAATCTATGGAAAACTTAAAAAATCTAAGGCTATAACAGGAATACCAAAGCCGCTGTGGTGTCCGGCGCCAGTCTTCCTATGCTTCTGATGTAAGAAATGCCTTCCTATGCTCCTGAAAAGAAAAAAAAGCAAACACAGCACACAGCAGAGTGAGCAAAAAGTAAAAAAATAAGTAAAAAGTAATGAGCGTACTGAGATACGGTTTGATACAGGTATCAGACAAGTGAGCCGTACATTGTTTGGCTTAACTCTTGACAAATTTCTGACAGTGAAAAGTGTCTTTGATGTCAACAAGGGAACAAGGGTCTTTAGAAGGGAGCTGAATAAGTGTGTTTGGAGAGACACATCCTGTGCCCCTTGCATAATGGCAGAAAAGTAATCAAACAAGAGTTCTTTGGTGGGCTCTACACACCTTTGAGAGGGGTAGGCATCATCTGGTAGGACTCTCTTGCATTTGAAAGATATTTATCGCCATCACTGTGTTGGAAAAAGAGGTCTAGGTGTGAGCAGGGATGATTATACATAAAGCATATTTATGACTTATTTGTAAGTCAATCAAAGCTTTATTTCACAAAGTTTTTTGACAACATACCTGGAAAATTGCTTTGGCACATTAATTGAAAAAGAAAATAGCTTTATGAGTGAAAAGCCAAACTTTTCAACTGAACTATTTGAAATGACCTGGGAAAGAACCATAAGCACTACATGTCTGGGATGGTAGTAACTAGACATATCCCATAACTGATCAGTTCAAAGTTTCTTTTAGGATAAAAACATCCAGTGCGCTGAGAGCTGACCTCTTTCTATAGCTAAAAAGAATGCTTTGACAAGACTCCAACTCTATATGCAAGCTGAAATCCTGACTTGGTTAATTAGAGCAGCAGACACCAAACCCAGGTAGATCACAGCTACTGCTTCCTCTCCCAGTGGCCTTCCTACAGGCACCATATCTTTACGGCTGTTACTGTGAGCAGGAATGCCGCTCACCACCGTCCAGACAGACTGGAGGACGGCGTTAGCACATCAGACACCTCCCCTTTTAAGACACTGAGCAGCAGTTTAAGAGAAAGCACCAGACCCACCAGTTGTGCCAGTGTCTCCAGCCATCAGGCCCAAGTGACTGAGAAACAGTCAGTGTCACAGCTTTAAATTACTGTGTCTCAATGGCCTTCAGTAACACTCCTTAACAGACCCCCAGAAATCCTTCTCCAAACACGGTGCATCTCTCAGGAGTGTCACATACCAGGCTTGTCTTCAGCCAGGCTGCAAGCAAGGCCAGCACGTCGTAAAAAGCACAGCTCATAGCTTGCTGCCTCGCGTCTCGTTGCGTACACACGTATTCCCGTGCACATCTGGCTGCAGACGTGTGGCAGCCGTTACGGCTCCGCTCGTGCCGCGGGACGGACCGTCCTGCGCAGCAGCGGCAGGAGTCGGGACCCGCAGCGCTTCCTTGGGACAGGAAGGGAGGCAGCACGGTGCGGCCCAGCAAACGCAGCTTGGTTAGGCAAAACTCGTCAGCACGCCCGGCGTCTCACTGTATGCGCCGTGAAGAGGTGCAGTGAAGGCAAAGAAACAGCCCGAGGGTCCCGTGTATGCTTAAAATTGCTGGCAAGCAGATCCACAGAAGAAGCAGTGCAAGTGGTATGAATTAAGCTGTTATTCATTTTTCTGGGTATAAAGACAAAAAAGCTTCCTCAATTCAAGAATGGAGAGAATCAGCAATATGCTCTGATGCAAAATGTGCTGGGGGTTCATACCCAGCAGGCTGTGACTGCCCCATTCTTGTTCCTACCTGTGCCTGGCTTCTGTGACCCATCAACTGAACTGATGATTCCTCCAAAACCTCAGCCCCTGGCCCATTCATCCACTTCTTCCTAGCTGTTCTTTGCTTCATTTATAACTTTATTTTTGTTTTGTTGACACAACACTGTTGGTCATCCGTGGCCTCTGTTCCCAAACATTTTCTGCTCCAATGCTGGCATTGAAAGCTGCTTGCACTTCCCCTCGCCACGAGCCTCAGCTAACCATCCTCTCACTGGGTCTTGTCCCGTTCCCAGCAAATTTCCAGACCCACAATCTAGCACTCTGTATCTCTGTCAAAAGAGAACTTAGGCTCCAGAATAAAGCAGTGTTTGCTGCTTACAGTGTTTGTTTCAACTTTTCACCTACTGTGGGGTTTTCATTCTCTTCTGTCCTAGACTTCTCCTGTGGCCTTCCTGCTGCTGCCATACGGGTGCAAGATCACCAAGGAAAAAAAATTCCTTAGCACTGCTGGTCCTTAGTGCCCCTTGCTAGGCTGGACCTGCAATTCTCCTTCAGAAAAAACAAATGGGATGTATTCCAGGCTGGCTGCAGGGCCGGACATTGCTGCATGGCAGGGGGGCTCATGGCAGGCCCTGGGCCCCTGGGGGCTTTGGGGAACCTTTCCCAACATGTGTATGGGCTCCATAATTGACCTCTCTCCCCACTTTGATGCTGCCCCATCTGCCCCAGTGGCTGCTACTGTTCCCTAGAGCCACCCACTTCCTCTGGCCCCAAAAGCGACCCTTGCTCTGCTCTGCACTGCCACCCACCTCAGCGCGAACTGCTTGGTCAGGGACAAGGCCAAGCACAAGGGTTGGTGGAGAAGGAACAAGGAGAAGAAATCACTGCTGCTTCTCAACTTACTACTCATATGAGACCTGCAGAGGTGCAGATCACTGGAGGCTACTCGGTGCTGGTGAGGCCGCACCTCGAATATTGTGTGTTTCACTAGAGGAGGTTCAGGTTAGATAGTAAGAAAGATTTCTACAAAGAAAGAGCAATGAAGCATCGGAGCAGGCTGCCCAGGGAAGCGGTGGAGTCACCATCCCTGGCAGTGTTCAAGAAATGTGTAGATGAGGCACTTAGAGATGTGGTTTAGCAGGCATGGTGGTGATGGGCTTATGATGATTGGACTTGATGATCTTGAAGGTCTTTTCCAACCATAATGATTCTATGATTCTACGCAGCACTGGGATAGGCTCAGGTTGTCCCACTGAAACCTGCCCGTGAAGCAAGACAGGAGGCAGCTTTCAACCATGAGGCAGCTATCAACCAGGCACATTCCTTCAACTTACCTGTTTTTATTAATCTCTTTTTAAGCTGAACTTTTGGGGAGAGGAGGATCTAGAAAGGGAAACTTTCTAGATCCATGGGCTATCCTCTTTCTACTGAGTGAACTTCTCTTGCTGACTGGAGACTTCAGTGGAATTAAATGTGTAACAGGACATTCCCAGTTATTATTATTATTACAACCAGTAACACATGTACCTCTGGCCTAGCCAAGCCACAGTATCCTCCTCTGCAGGAAACACCCCTCTGGGATTGATAGCTCTCTTCTTGTTAATTTGTGCCACGTTTTTTACTAAGTGATTTTGCCCAGAGGAGGTCTCAAGGACAAAGCTGTCGTGTTTTGCTCACCTCAGCAAATACTCATTGTGAGTCTCAGTTTTACTTTTTGCCTTTACCTTATTGCCTTTCCCCATCTGCATCAAAACTTAAAGCTGAATTATGGGGAACACACCATAAAACAATACCTTAAAAAATTCAGTGTGAAAAGGTCGCTACTGGTTTCTGGCACAGGTATCTGAATTAGAAAACTTCAAGTGTGCAAATATCCTCCAAATACTACAAAAGATCGGTCCAATCATACCTATCACATGACCAACTCTTTTATTATAACTGGAAGCTATGTAGGTTCAGAATTTGGATATATATATTTTTAATACTTTCAGATATTTTGCAAGCTTCAGAATGAAGTGCTTGCAACAGGGCTTTTCAAGAAATGTATTACTTTTATATGATCTGCCAAAGTGAAAAATTCATCCATCTCTCCATGAATCTCATGTGATTTTCCTGTATCTTTTGGCACGTTCACGCAATACAAATACCTTATGCTTTTTCATTATTATTACTTTGTAACCTGGGTAGAGCTCTCAAGACTTTAATCCTGGTAACTCAATTCACTCGCTGCACTGAAGCTACTGACCTGTGCAAAATGTTGCAGCCTAGAAGCCCTATAAAAGACTAGCTAAAAACTTATTTCTTGCTGCAAAGTGTTGACGATGCAAACATGTTTGGGTTTTGGGGCTGGCCCGCAATCTTCCCTTTGAGGATGCAGGATGCAAGGAACTGACCCTTGGTACCTATCACTACGTGTGCCCAGGCACAGGGACTGCAAATGTCTCACAATTTCAGTACATAGCAATAGTATTGTAGGAAAATCAGAAAAACAAAAGCACTGGCAGCTGTGGGATGCAGGGTGACACAGCACCCACGAGGAAGCTGCCACAACCATCCGGTCATGTCACAAGCGCCAGCACCGCTGCTGGGCTCTGCAGGATGAGATTTCCACAGGGATGGGCAGGAAAGCAAGGAAAAAGCTCTGCTGCGTTATCTGTCCCAGCCAGATCCCAGCCCATCACCACCTTGGCTTCCAGAGCTAACAAGTTGCAAATCCCGGGCTCGTAGCGCCGGTTTCCTCTGGAATGCGAGAAGCAGCGCCTGACGCTTCCTCTTCTCAGAAGGCCCATTCAGTGCAGTGGTAATTACATGTTTGCTGCAGCATGTAAAAATAGATATATATGGAGATGCTGATCCCTCCCTGCCAGCCCAGACATTGTTGCTTAGAGAATGACTAAACAGAAAGACAACCTCGCTCCCCCCCATATTCTCTTGCACATTTTTCATCATCTTTAGCTGTACCTATGCTGCAAGCTGAGGGCAGCCAAGTCTGAGAGGCAGCAGTGAAAAAGAAAATAAATCAAGGGCTTTGTTTAAACAGATTTTTCTTTTAAAGAAACTGTGTCAATTTGGAAATCATGCATCTACACAAAAATATTTTTAGCTACCATTACTACAAGCCCTCCCTTAAGGCTCTAGCTAAAAAGAGATTCCAGCAAACAACCCAAAACATAATCCCTCTTTTTCAATATGTTTACCTGGTAGACTTTCCAGCACTTAGGACATTAGCAGAAACTTGGCCAATTGTCTCTTGTGTGTTGAGATGAGCGGAAAAAAAAAAAAAAAGGCATTTACGAAAGCAAAAAGCCACAGTGGTGCAACTCCCAAAGTGGTTAGTGGGGCTTCAGGCTCATGCAGCAGAAATTAAAACAACTACCATTTTTTCTGAAAAACAGGTCTGGGTGTCAAGTCACCATCCAAGGATGAGTTACGTAACGCGCCGGGCCAAGTTCTGGGCATTCCTGCCCGCAGCGCCTCCCGGGAGCAGCGGGCAGAGCCCTTGGGGCCCAGTCACGCGCCTGCGTGTTCCGGATGCCGCTCCAGCCTCGGCTCCGGACATTTCAGCAGGCGGCTCTGGACGACCTCTGCATATATGTAAGACTGAGTAAATATAATACAGATGTGTACCAGGATATAACGAATACTAATAATATAACACCATAGCAAGCTTGAACTGGATGTGTGACACACCTGCTTACAAGCGACCCCGGCCACTGCTATGGGAAAGCCTCCTTGACGCAGCAGGAGGGGCACAACTCCATACCACGACAAGGTTGTGTTTAGGGCCTGCTTCATTTCCAGTCTGCAGGTCAGGCTGCATGAGGTAATTCTTGCTTTGAAAAGGTGCCTGAATTCTCCCTGCCAAGTGCGTGCAAAGCCTGACCAAACATGCACACGTTGCTAGGTGGGTGCACGCAGCTGTTACTGAGCTGAAATCTCAGTCAGGCCGCGGTTTCAACTAGATAACAGCCTTTTGTTTCCAAATCTTTGACTGAGTGAGGCTGCTAGGTGCTCTTGGCACTTCTGCATAACGATGCCATTTAGTTGCCATGAGCTCTTAGCTGAGATCATAAATAGCCCGAAGTGGCCTATATCTCCAATAACCAGTATACATTTTCTTGCCTTTGAGGTGATTTGCACTGTTGCTCTTCCCAGGACAGCAGCAGAGCTGTGTAGGAACTGCTGGACTTAGTGCTCTATTGGAGGGTCTGAGGCTCATTCATCTTTCTTGTTCTCAAGCTCTTTCTGCAGTTCTGCAACTCACTGCACCAGCCTTGTCGTCCACTGATGACGATCATTCGAGCTGCTAATTAAGGAGCATCTCCCTTATTGAGGCCTGACCTGCCTTGTTTCACCCACCAGTCCTCTCTGTCCTTTTCCATGGGTCCCCTTGGTCCTACAACAAGCTTTTCTCAGGCGTTGGGGTCTGCATGAGGAGGTCCACAGCCAGGTCAGTTTGTCTCAAATACAGAAATCAAAGCAGCACCTATTTTGGTGTGGAGAGAAGTGGGAGAAATATCTAGAAATAAACATAGGGGAAAATGAACAGGAGTGTCTCTGTGTGTGTGCACATGTGCATCTGGAGCAACAGGATGAGCAGCTCACGGTGTCAGTGCTGGCCTGGATCAATTCGTCCATCTCAGATCTGCCATAACTGGACACTTGCATCCCTCTCAGCCTGAATAAAACAGCAAGGACAAAATGGAGGACCTTCTGCTCCCATTCATACTAAGATGATTTTTTCTCATAGAAATATGACAGCGCTGCTGTTATGCTGGGGACATTGACAGCACAACAAGCAGGAAGAGTAAACAGCAATCTTAAAAATACAAGTCTGGAGGAAAGATGAGGGCACTGAACTGGTTTAAACTTGCTTAGGGACCTACCTGCATGTGTTTGCCTCAAAATTACCGTGAAAGCTTCTCTGCCTAAGATTTGCTCTGACTGCAATCAAATGGGCAACTAAGGCAATTGTGACTGGCATTTTGGAATAGGATAATTACAATCTGTGCTCAGCAAGTGTGGGTTAGCTTTCACTGAAATAAACTGTTCACATCTATGATGAATATCAACATTGTAGGCACAAGGGGCAAGGCAGTAAATTGTAGTAGGATGAAATACCTACATTTAATTATGTCGAATTATATAGAATTTGAGAGAGTTTTTCTGATGCATGCTATTTAAAGTTACGCCTAAGTGCACTTCCTTGCCTGAATAAAGCAGCTTTTATTGCAACATGTGGGCTGGCTTTGTAGTTTGTGATTTGCAGCCTTCACCACATTTTGTCACTTTCTTGTTTCCTGAATGAGATGTTTCTGAAATCTCATTTTATGTAATAAGACGCAGCTAGGATGACTTACTGCATACAGCGTCTCAAGCATGCACGGGCAATGTGTTTTCTTTTTCCTCCAAGTTACCCAAGCACCCAGAGCGTGCTGCGGTGTGCGTGGAACGTGCACACACCAAGTCCACGCGCGATCGCAGTAGCCTCCCCACTCCCACAGGGGAAGGAGGGAATGGCAGGCTGGTGAATTCGAAGCAGTCGCCGCCCACACCGTCCATCGGCGCGGCACTGAAAAGTTGCCTTATGTGCAAATAAGAGCCTAGCACCTTCCGGCTCCGGGCCGCTCAGCACGCAGCAACCGGGAGCAGTGTGCCAAGAATGACACGTAATACGCAGGCAGAGCATCTGAAATCTTGCTGAGCCTCAGAAAACGTACTTAGTTCATGGTGGTGGCCCAGGCCTTTTTTGAAGCTACCTGCATGGAGACGTTTGGGAGCCAGTTGCTCCTGCCAGAGCACCACGGTTTTCTCACCCTCAGCGTATTTCCCCCCAAGGCTGGAGGAGCTGGGACACCACAACAGAAACAGGCCACCAGCAAGGTGATTAACTCGGGCATGCTGGTGCTTTCCAGCTGTGCTGTGCACAGAACGAGGAGGCCATCAAAGCTGTCACTTGGACACTAAGGTTCAGCACAAGGTTTCTAAATTTTGCAGCAACTAATTGGAACCGTTAGCACCCAGAACGCTTGACACTGCAAGGGATTTGGGGCAGGCTCATCTAGCGATTCTCTCACAAGAGTATCAGAATCAATGAAAAGATTAAAGGGCTCCATTAATAAATAATAAGAAAACAAAACTCCTGTTAATTTAACTATTCCCACTAGTAGAAAAATAAGCAATGAACCCATTTTTCATATAAGGGTAAATGATCGTTAAGTTTCAATTATATTTCATCTAGACATTCCTACACTGCTGCAATAAGGCTTTGCAGGAGCACGTCTAACATCAGCCTGAAGAGTGTGAGATGGTGCAGTAATAGCAGCAACGCTGTCAAATTAATGCTGGGTTTGACTTAACCCACAGCACTATAGCAGGTAAGGGCTCAATTGTGCTTCCCTTGAAGTCTATGGCAAAACTCTCGATAATTTCAGTGCTGGTAACATGAGATGAATCACACGTTCTCCACTGGAAGGTAATGGGGAAAGGAGAGTTTCCCAAAGCTCCCTTTTTGTGTGTAATACTTGTACCACAGCCTGAGTGGACATCTCAACCTCTTAGCAGCAGCCCAACCAGTGAATAGCTGTAATTCTCTAAAAATGCCTCCATCTGAGGAAGTGAGCAAAGGAAGAAGAAACAAGATTGAGTTATGATGTACAGAATGGGGCAGCTGCAGGCAGGGCAAGGCAGGTGGGTGAATGTGCCATGTGATCATCAGACACTTCTAACTCAAGAATAACAAATGCTGAATGAGGAACAACTCAACAGTCGTTATTACCAGAAAGTGAGTTAAATGCCATCTGTTGTAGTAAAAAAAAAAAAAAAAAAAAAAGAGAGAGAGAGAGAGAAAAAGTTGTTACGGAAAAATTTGGGCAGGACAATGAGGGGTGGTTCTCTGGGAGGGAGGAATGGTGAAGAGGCTCACTTATTCTATCATGTCCTTAATCCTTTTCCTTATGCAGGTATTAACATTTGAATGGCAACCTGCCCACGCTCTCCTCCCCAAGTTAAATTATTTTTTGTGAATAAATGTTTTGCGAGCAGGAGGTAGGACCAGTGGGTTATAATGTGAGAAGCCATGACGCTATTCAGGGTGCACCTAAGCGAGGCCGCACCTTGTTCCCACCTCACTGCTCCTCACAGAGGCATCTTTGACAACCACTGAAAAGTCAAGCCAGCAGGCACTAGAGTGTTATCATCACGGCAGGCACCATGCTCCTGCTTTCTGTGGTATCCAAATATGAGCCAAAGGCGTGACATGTAAGTGCCTTGTGCTGTGACTCAAGGCACTGCCCTGCATGAGAGGAGAGGGTAAGGCTGTGGGTCTTGCTGGAGACACCTCCCCATACCTCCTGCATGAAAGAGCTCAAACATTCAAGGAAATCTGGGGTGGACCCTTTCTGTGAAATACTGGGTTGGCAAATAGGGGGACTAGCTGGGTTGGCTGAGCCACTCCAGCGTGTGGGAAGCTGTGCTGCTGCTCTACAAACGCCTGCACTCAGTGAGTCAGTCAGCCCTGTCCAACCCCAGGTCTGCACTGAACAGCCACCTCTCTCCAACAGCTTGTCTGTGCAACCACATCCAACCTGCCGCAGAGACCTACTGCTGGGACATGCTGCTCAAGGGCAGGCAAAGCTTGATAGCTCACAGAGATGAGCCGATGCTGGCTCCCTGATCTGTCATGGCTTATTTCCTGCCTGCCAGTGCCGAATTGCTCCAGTTGAGCTGCTGGAGGAAGGCAGGCAGCACGGGTCTGCATGCGGCTGCCTGCATCTCCATGGCTTGTCCTTGCACAGACTGCTCTGCAAACCTGTGAAGGTGGCAGCCCTCATGTGCCCCACGCTGCATCGCTGATGCAGCTCACAAGGAAGAACAGCTCGGCGAGGGCTCCTCAGCCGACCTCAGGCAAAACCGAAGTCACCCAGGCCCTGGCGCTGCCCCACACACTGACACTGTCCTCCTCGGCCAGCCCCGCAGCGAGAGCTGCCTCCTGCCACTGAGGTCCCTCAGGTAATACCACTGGTGCAGCCCAGGGGCGGGTGGAACAGCACCAAGGCTTTCCTATCTCCTTGGCTCATGGCAAAGCCCCAGAAAGTCAAACAAACCGCTTTTGTACAAAGCGTGCACAGAGGGTGCTGCGCGGCGGCGTCTGCAGCGCTCGCTGACGCTCAGGTGTGCGGCCGACGCAGCGGCCTTCGTCGCTCGCCCTCCCCAATCTCCCTTGGATGTGCCACTCTCCAACCATCCCCCTTCCTCCACAGGCCCCTCTTCCACATCAGCAAAGCCCAGGTCGGGCCAGGCCCCAGGCAGCCCAAGCTTGAACTGCCTGAATGTGCCAGATAGCCGGCAAGGCCTGTGATGGCCAGCTGCTGTCACCCTCTTCAGCCAGCTTGGGAAGAACAGGACACACACACACATACACGCAAAGAAAAAATTCAGTTCTCTGCTTAGTGACTTTTTTTCTCACCCTTTTTAAATTTTATTTTGTCTCTAGGCTCATCCGGTTAATTGTTCTGGTGAGGACAGATGAAAAGTAACCCTAATGTAGCAAATAAAACCAAGAGTCTGGAAGAGTCTAACAGAAAAAAAAATACCTTCTTCTTGCATTCTTACTTTTATCATAACACATGGCAGTATGGTGCCACAGCAGAACACAGCAGAGCAGTGCATGGTCCTTGACCTCAGCTACTCTAAGAGAAACTTCAGTGGTGCAAAATGTGCCAGGCTGGCAGCTCCATCCAGCTCCATCCAGCTCCATCCTCCTTCTCAACTTCCTCCAGACTACAGAAAATGAGAATTACGTAGGTTTAATACTACAGAGTTCTCAAACACCAGAAGAACAGTGGAAAAAATAGCATAATAAACGTAGGCAATTTACATTTTCAGCAATTCACCTGTGAGGGAGTGGGAGTGTCACACACACTGCAAGGAAACAGGAATTATTTAATTACCACACAAAAGTAACTAATTAAACAGAGAAATCAACAGGGAGTTCTCCTCAAACACTGGTGGTGCATTACCAAGTTTTAGAATACGGATCCAGTGACCTACATGAGCAAAAACATCTGCTTGGGGTAGTGCCTACCCATAATTTAGTGCAATTATTTGGGCTTACTTCTCCCCATTCAAGGACAAACAAACCTAAAGCTAAGAAAAGCAACCAAAGGGCATAAAACCACCTGAAAGCACAAAACAAATGCAAAGCTGGAGCTGATTCAGGGTAACATGTAAATAAACTAATGATCAAATTCATCAATATGAATTTACTTTGTTAGAAGAGCCAGGACAACTAAGACAATGTTACCTGTGGACTCGGCCATCACTGTGAGCAGCAGTAGACCCAGAGACAGATCATCTCCCAGCCTTTTGCCCCAGCTAGCATATGGCCCTAGCATCTACCTAGCACACTTCATATGCTGCTTCCCTGGTCTCTCTCATCTGAGACAAAGCAGCGAAACCTTAGTGTGCCATGGGAGCTGCCTGCAATCCCAGTACAGTCAGTGGAGAAATAGATGACGTTCCCCACACAAGTATCCGGCAACAATGCCTGAGATGACTTGGGGCCTGCAAGGCACACCTGGACGGCATGTCTGAGAACTTCGAGGAGACTTCAGCCCTTCTAGAGTAGCAGCTTACGCCCAGGCAGGAGCCTTATGGCAGCTCACTTTGCACTAAAGAACATTGCACAGCAGCTTAACTAAGGCAGTCAATACAGGCGCTTGAGCCTACGGAATGAGTCAGATTACTCTAAAAATATATACGGGTTGGTTAAACGGCTCTGCTCAGCCCTACACACCTATAGCTTGACATCTATATTTAGGTAGTTCAATCTTGAGCTGAATCCCACACACAGCTTCTGCAGGAAGCAATGGGACTGCAGTCCCTTGCCTCCCGTTAACTCACCACCACTGCTTATGCCTTTGCTGGACTTGAACCAGGTCCTGCCCACATGCTATTTTCAGATATTCAGCAGAAACTTACAGAGCTGCAGCAACTGACTCCAGCCAGAGGATGTTTATAAGGCTGCATTTTTGCTCTAAATGATTCTCCTATAGGAACTAACTGCCCAGGCCAGCATCAGCCCATCGCTCAGAAGACAATCCTTTCTTTCACACACACACAACATGTCATGTGTCCCTCCTTATGTACTTGCTGGGAATTTGAGCAATTTATTTTGAAAACTGAGGCATGCACCAACCTCAGTGCTTGCATTTTATACAAGCTAACAGAAAAATAGTCAGGCATCAGCCATCTGAGCCCCAGAAAACAAAGGGCTCCATTTAGATGCCTGAGCAAAGACATCTAGCGCCATCTGAGATGCCCTAAGGCACCCAAGATACACATGGGGCTGGCAGGTATCACATAGGACTTATGGAAGCAGCAGCTAGAGACTGGAGACCACGCAGGATACCCTAGGGGGATCTCAGATGCTACTTGATGCCAAAGCATAAGCAACCGAATTAAGCTCTGAAAATCTTGTTTATACTTAAGTCGGTTGTACGTCTCCCATATCTAACAAACACCCATCCTGCAGAGCTGCTAAGCAGAAAAAGAGCTAAAAAAAAGCATCCTTATTTCAGGTCTACTGAAAGCTGGCAGAGCTTACAGCCTGTGTCAGCTTATTTGTTATGAACATATAATGCTCACTGAACCCCATGAGTTGCTGTGATAATAATCGCTGCCAACTCGCTGAATGGGTTCCTTTCAGCCCCTGCCTCTGAAGTTATGTGGCTACAGCAACGTTTCCACAATATAGCAGCACACCGTGAGCACCATTTTTCAGCTACAGAAGCCAGATAGCTGTCTGGAAAGTCATGAGCTCAGAATTGATTACCAGACCATAGGAGAGGAAGGTCATTGTGTCAAGACTCCTGGCTACTGCACTACACTGAGACTATACTACTGTGTAATCCTCTTATAAACATCTGCCATTCCACACGGGGAAACATTTCAATTGGTTTAAATTAGTTTTTATTAATTGGTACATTGTTTATGAAGTTGTTATGGCACTGCAGCCTTAGCTGGGTTAGATAACAAGACACAAGTGTACAAGTCTTTCATCTGCAGCTAATAAATCTGCGGATTTATCCTGGGAAGGCTCTGAGGGTCCTTCTTCAATTCCAGTCCCCTGCCTGAGGATTCGGAATGAGGTAGTTTACACAAAAAGTTGTTAGCGTATAATCCAGCTGCCTTTTGGGTAACGTGAACATGTAGATAATTTAAAAATAAAAAACCAACCTAATACTAACAATGTCAGCGAAATATTTACAAAACATACCATTAAACTATGTACAGTAATTATTTTCAGCAATTAGTATTAAATAAGCATAACCATACAAGCCACTGGTCTTACTGGACTAACAGAAGAAGTACTGACATAAGTTTTGCTTTAGAAAACCATTACTTAGAGTAAAAGGATCACTGCTTATTTCTCTTTACACTTTTTGCATATCTAATTGATCTAAGAAACCTATATGCTTAAAAACAGAAATATTAGTTGTCTTTGAATTTTATTATTGGGAAACTTTACGAGACACACTTATTTGCATGTATTCCTTCCTTTTCAGTGTAGAACTATATATCATTTTTCCACAGCACATTCCTTCAGCAGCTACCACCCTTGAGCACAGATTACGTGAACGCACACTGCCATCTAGGCAGGTTGTTGTGAGCAGCATGTATCTTAAAATGAATCATCTTCACCAGAGAGAAATACTTCTGGTATCCATGCGGAGCAAAGAGGAACATTTTTTAGGCTATTAAAAAATCACACATTCCCACTCACTGCAAGTATAAAACCTACTTCCCCACCAGATTGTAGCAGTCATCATTAAGAGCAAATATTTTCTAAATGGGTTTACTGAAACATATGTTATTTCAGTATTTCCATATATGTGACTTGAATGTAACCTCCACAGTAATAGCTGAGGCTAATTAACAAAGCAAGTTTTACATTGGCACCACTGTAATTCTGTTTACTTCATATGCTTTGAAATATAATGCCAGTACATTTTACAATAAATTTAATAAAATATCTATTGATTTTCTACAAAGACAGAAATATTTTTAAAATGTCTTTCTTCATAGAAAAATTAGCTTTCATCAATTACAAAAATATAAAATAGGTAATATATATAGACTAATGAAAACAATAAATTCTATAAATAGCATTTACAGGAGACTTACAGACAAAAGAGATTTGACGAAGTCATTTTAATTAGAAACACATAAAATGACTTCGTTTTCAGTTGTATCAGCACAAAATTTCTTCCTTCTCCTTTCATTCCAGCAGGTTAATGTGGGATTCTGCAGGGAAGGTATGAAATATGAATGCGGAAAGCTACACAAAATGGTAACAGAACCTGAAAAGATTGTAATTTAGCGCTTCCATTCGTCCGTGCCCCTTGAACGTCGCTTTTTGAATTCAGTTCTGGATGCCAAGCACCATCCCATTCTACAAGCACCAAACTAGAGGCCAGGACTGCTCCAGAGTCGGTAGAGCAAGAGGAGAGCTGCCCGGGAGCCCTGCGAGCTCAGGCCTGTGAGATATGGGGGTGTGGGTGCATAGCATGCAAAACCTTAAATGTTGTCCCAAATGCCAGAATTCCTTGGGATTTCAGTGGAAGAGCCCATTGAGAACTCCCTAAATCATCAGGATGGATGATGGAGGGGCACAGAGGGCAATATCCACTGACCCTCAGAAGGAAGTTCTCCTCCTGAGCTTCTCCCTGGCTGCTTCAGCCACATCTCAG
The DNA here is from genome assembly GCF_059628265.1 of Tinamus guttatus. Taxonomy (NCBI): domain Eukaryota; kingdom Metazoa; phylum Chordata; class Aves; order Tinamiformes; family Tinamidae; genus Tinamus; species Tinamus guttatus. Next base: position 1,543,876 of record NW_028288619.1, read on the forward strand.
GAAGTGCCCTGAACAGGTCTGCTGAGAAAGGAGTTTCCCCTGAATAAAAGTGGAAATGTGGTTATCTGGCTATGGGCATATTTTTCCTGCGTATAAGAAGGAGTAATAGATTTTTAAGGAACAGATTTTTAGCATGTACAGAATGACAGCATGTCATTTGTACAGAGAGAAAGGCAAGGACAGAAACTAGAAACTGCTGAATTCGCATTTCATTTAGAAGTTGGACAAATGGGCAGAATTGGAACCAAAGACACTGTCTGTGCTGGAAGAAGATCCAGGCCTTTGAGCAGGCCTGAAATGTGAGACAAGGTATGACAATTTTCACAGCAAGAATCCTTGCTCTGTCCTTAATTTGTCATATGGAAAAGGAGGACATTATTAAAAAATAAACATCTCTATTTAGTTCTAAAGCTCTCCACCTAAAAGACTGGAATGCTTTATGTACTTCAGGATGGTCAGTGTACTTTCTGTTAGCACTGGAAAAATAAATACTCACATTTAACTTTATTATAGAAATACAAAACTACCAGAAAGACTATGTCCTCACCAGCAGAAAATGGCATGTGTACTATCTCTTCTCCCACCACTGGCATGATTATGGAGAGCACTGCTACCTTTTCTTTGGACAACTTCGTACATTTTATTTAACTGTTCAGCAGCAGATATCCCATAGCTAAAGGAAAAATAATTAAACAATAATATTGCACTAAATGTAACAATGGAAACTATCATCTAAGCACTTTTTAATCTCTGCTTAGGAGTTTCCATTTTCCTTGGAGAGGGTGAAATCAATATTTTGCGCCTATTTTACATGAAACCACTCAACAGATAAAGGCAGGCAACTAATTACACTTGTTAAAGATCTTAGTCAAAAGCTAAATTTGGCCAGACACACAAGCTGGCCTTGCTTTATTTTGTTGAAAACATAGTCACATTCAAAGGACTTCTTTGCGTTTTCCTGAAGCAACAATAAAAACAAGACACAACATGCACATAATTTGTTTTATTTAATAAAATTTTGTTTCTAATATTTACACAGCGAAATTTAGAGGTAACATAATGAACATTGCAAAATGTATAAGGCTCGTACTGAATCTGAAATATTTTAAAATACATCTGAAATTACTTAAGGAATCACCGGTCCATTATTGATTCCATAATTAGTGGAGATTTCAACTTTTTGAAGAATAGCCTGGATGAATACTAAGGATAGTTGACTTCAGTGAAAACTTCTGAGTGCTTTACAAATTCCAAAACCAAAAGCTCTGAATAAACCAAGAATTTTGAAGAAGGCTTCTGTATTTCCCTGTTCTTCTCATCTCTGCAGAAGAAGATGACAACATAAATTAGACTTTAAAGCTGAAAGTAATATCCACAATTTAAACAGCAATGGCAATCTCATTTTTTAAATTTATAATGTAATCTGTAGAATACGAAAGATAAATTTTCCTTTTTTCCAGGTATAAATTTGGATTAAATTCATTTCTAATCAGTGGTGAAAGGTTAGTTCTCAGGCATAACTGACTTGATGTTTTCCTCCAGTTTGGCTACTTATGCAGATTTGATATAAACACCACCAATGCCCATTTAACCTCAAAGATGTCTAAATTACAATTTAACAATGTAGTTACTTGTGTACAAAAAAATCCCTACATTCAAATGCTAAAGCTGCCAAGGCAGACACTTAGAAATTAGAAATGCTGCAGTGTCTAGACAACACTAATTATGGCCATTTACATAGAAACTTTACGATGAAGTGTCATCCATCCTAAGCAAAGGGTGTCTTTTTTCTTTTTTTTTCTCAAAAGTTTACTAGATATACTATCTACCACTGTAGAGAACAGACACCTTGTAAAACAAACTGCAATCCCAAATGTTTTTCAATAATCATAATCATAAATTTCATTATTACTGATCTTCTATAGATTCTCAGCAAGCTGTGATGCAAGACCAAGATCAACAAATAGACATTTGCAACAATTATCCTAACAGACTAACTCATAGCACTAGTAGGCTGTTATATAGGGACTACCCACTGGTTGTGAATGAGACACAGTTCAAGAGCCCTATTTACTTTTTTATTGCTATGCAGCAAGGGGAAAAAAGAAGTCAAAAATCAGGAATCACAGAATGCTTAAGGTTGGAAGGCACCTGTAGAGGTCATCTAGTCCAACCCCCCTGCACACGCAGGGTCACCTAGAGCACATGGCACAGGGTGGCATCCAAGCGGGTTTGGAAGATCTCCAGAGAAGGAGACTCCACAACCTCTCTGGGCAGCCTGTTCCAGGGCTCTGTCACCCTCACAGGAAAGAAGTTCTTCCTCATGTGGAGGTGGAACTTTCTGTGTTTCAACTTGTACCCATTTGCCCTCGTCCTGTCACTGGCCACCATGGAGAAGAGCCTGGCCCCATCCTCCCTACATTCACCCCTCAGATACTTGAACACATTGATCAAATCTCCTCTCAGTCTTCTCTTCTCCAGACTAAACAGGCCCAGCTCGCTTAGTCTTTAGGTTATAGAGTTGTAGGGTTATAGAGTTGTATAGGTTGTAGAGTCTCCTTCTCTGGAGATCTTCAAAACCCGTTTGGACGCAGTCCTGTGCCACGTGCTCTAGGTGTCCCTGCGTGTGCAGGGGGGTTGGACTAGATGATCTCTAGAGGTCCCTTCCAACCCTAAGCATTCTATGATTCTATGATTCTATGATTCTTTTCTCATATAACAAATGCTCCAGTCCCCATCATCTTTGTGGTTCTACGCTGGACCCTCTCTAGAAGCTCAATGTCCTTTCTGCACTGGGGAGCCCAGAACTGCACCCAATACTCCAGGTGCAGCCTCACCAGAGCTGAGTAGAGGGAGAGGATCCCCTCCCTCAACCTGCTGGCAACGCTCCTCCTAATGCAGGCCAGGATCCCATTGGCCTTCTGGGACACCAGGGCACATTGCTGACTCATGGTTAACTTGTTGTCAACCAGGACTCCCAAATCCCTCTCTGCGGAGCTGCTTTCTAGCAGGTCAACCCCTAATCTGTCCTGGTGCCTGGGGTTATTCCTCCCCAGGTGCAGGACCCTGCACTTGTCCTTGTTGAACCTCATGAGGTTCCTCTCTGTCCAACTCTCCAAATCTCGCATTCGGTTCAAGCCTCTGGAAGTTGTTTATTCTAGTGGTTACAGACAGCCCATTATGAGCAGCAGTCAGCATAGCCTGACAGATTTGTGATCCATATGCTGAAAAAAAATTAGTTGTTAGTCTCAGGTTAACAAGAAAAGATATTGCATGGTCTCCCTCATACTTTATTTATTAAATTGGCAGAGAAATTATATTTTGTCCTGTTTCTCAGGAAGTTAAAATTTATGAGGCACTGCCTAGCAAGGGCAAAAGAAAACAGTTACTAACCTAAGTATCCAATGGGTTTCTCCTTCTTTCCCAGACAACATATTGCGTGAAAAAGGGAAGGCATGCCTCTTATTTGTAAGCCTCTCTGAAGTACTAATTTTGTGCAAACTATATTGGATGTTAAAAATGTTTCAAATAGAGGCTTGGGAAAAAATATAAATATATATATGGGTAGTTACTGTACCCTAGTATTAATTAAAATGCCAACTATTCCTAACCTTGTAGTATGCTGTATGCTCAAACTTTCCAATAAATTTATAAAATGAACTCAAGAAAAAGAAAGAAAACTTGAGACTAAATCATTTCCATTTTGATAGCTAAAATTGTAAGTGGAAAGTGTTCCCTAATGACACTACCCAGTGCGATAGCTCAGTATTATTATTGACTACATTTGCAACCATACATATACCTGCATATATCTGCATATACATATACCCACATATACTCTCTCTGTCATCTGGTAGGGACGGCTTTAAAATTCAGAATTTGACAAGAAATCAGCATATCAAACCTGGCAGGAAAAACTGCATAAGGTGACAGAAAACCAATTGGCCATTTGCTGTTTCTGTGCCAGTCAGGAATATATATTTCTGTATCACTAGAATATATATTATGAAGTGCATTGGCTTTCTTCTTTTTTGTCTTCTTTCTTTTCTTTAATGAACAGCCAGACAGTGGCTGTATGTTCACTGAGCGTACCAGCTATCCAGGTACTGTCTAATCATCATGATCTTGTCGCTTCTTTTTTCATTATCTTTCTTTCCTACTACAAAGAATTATGTGGATTACAGCTGCCTACCTGGAAGCTGTTTAATATAGCTATAAATGTTTAGCACTAAGAAGCTACTAAAAGAGCTTTTGCTCCTGCTTCACTCACTGATGAGGTATGCAGCACACGTTATTCAACTTCATCTCTGAACAGGAAAACTATCTGTACCATCAGCCTCAAGGTAAGCAACTATTTATGTGTGAGACACTGTTAGCATGGGCTTGAGTAAAGCCAAATGTATAGTAAGAGAATAAGGCTGCTTTTAAGAATGACTGCCTGTAGCATCCAGCTTGAGTCTCGCATTAGCCTCTGACACAGTACAGCAAGTGAATTCAAGTAAATGAGAAGGACCTTTTTCAGTAGGAGGTACATTTGTACACAAAACAGACAGATTTCACATAGATAGCCTTTTTTATTTCCTTATGAGGAATACACAATATTAATCCTTGATAATTAAGAAATGCTTTTCCAGACATACCAATAACTTAAAAGCAAATATATAAAAAATAATTCCAGAGTTAACATCCTTATGTCATTATTCAGAACCTCTTTCCAGGTCCAAATAATAGCAAGGCTAAAGAGAATTTTCAAAACAGTTGTAGACCATGAAATATTATATAATTTGGTTATCTGGTAATGAGTGAAGGGAATCCTATCACTGAAGACTTTTTGAAATGAAGTCGTAGATAGCTTCTGTCTCAAAGAGATCTCAAGTCATATTCAAAAGGATATTTTGATATATAGCATAGATATATTTTTAAATAAACTGCTTGAAAGTAATGGGTGAAGCAAATTCTAGTAACAAATTCTGAGTAAGAGAGGAAAAGAAGAAAATAGCCAGGCACACGACGTGGTTGTAGACTAAGAGAAATGACTTGAAACTCAAGCAAACCAATGACTAAGCCAATCCGAACGTTTCTGTAGCTTGGACATGAACTCTGTATGCCTCTCCATCACTGGGACCTGCTTGATTCTTTTTTTCCTCCAGCAGTAGGTCAAGAAAATGCCCCACTTTCCTAACATCCACAAGACTTTGATTCTGCTCAAATCCACAAAACTGAAACACCATTTCTGAGAAAAGATACCCCTTATTTCCCTATACACAAGGCAGTTTTTGAAATAAATTAACCTTAGCATTCTGAACTACCCACTAGCCTCATCAATTAATGTTATGCTGAATTAAAAAAAAAAAGTCAGTAAGCCAGTCCCTGGGTACACTAAACGGACTTTTAGCTGTTCATAACCTCCTATGATACTTGTTTCTCCTCATACATCCCTTGCTATCTAGGAATGGGAGTGAAACTAAGTCTCTGAACCACCAGATCTCCTCAGTTTGTCTTCCTCTATTTGAACACAGGAAATAATGTTTAATCTCCAAGAAAGGAACAGACTGCAGAATACTCATCTCAGTAGGCCAATTGAGGCCAATGCTCTCTCTGACGTCTCTTAGGGACAGCTGAACTGACCGAGGTACCAGGTTCAAAATAAATCAGTCTTTAATATTCAGTACAATGTACATAAAAGGTAAGGACTGAGAAAGACATCATCTACCACATATTCTATAAAACCAGCTACAAAATTCATCAATTTTGGTACATCAATAATGGGTAATTTTGGAGAAATACTGTTAAGTGGAAATATGCCACTTTCTAGATATCTTGGCCCCCTTCACATGGGGAAGCTCAACTTTATGGTACCGGAAGAAATAAACAGCAAAAGGTGGTCCTGAAAGTAAATATGCATATGAATAGGACTAACCCTCCTACCTTTTGCCCAAACCGTAATTTATAGCTTAACACACAGGTAAAATTGACACAAGAGGGCGCCCCTAATATAGGGCACAGCAAAGATCCGCCTCGTTACATGTTACAGGATTCCCCCTCATTCAAAGGGAATTGGGCCAGTTTTCTGTTTAGCTTCAAAGTACAAGACTCATCAAGACCCAATCTCAAAAACTATACTATTTAATTCACCGTATTAAAGAAACTATAGCATACAGTGCATTCATACATTGCCTAACTATTAAAGTTTGGTCAGCAAACACAAGAAGTTCTGTAACAACAACACACAATCTTTCTCAAATCGTGGTTGGCCAATACAGACTCTAATGGTGCTTATGTATGTGCAGAAAGACCATTAGTATTATATTGCAACAAAATCAAATACAAGATGCGTTTCAGGCTATCATTAATATTTATAAGAAATATATATTACCTCACACTCCAGGTGCTTGAATGGTTCTGCAAACAGAAATCTTCAAGTGTGTCCAAATTGTGTGAAAGTTATACAGAAACATGATTTTTATAGTGTTAAATACAAGTCTTAAATTTGTATTTGAGCAGAACTGTAAGGCTTTACAGATAGTTCACACATTTTCAATATACCATATATGTCTGCAATGCAGTGCAAGTCAGTACAGGTTGGGACTTACAGTATTACACGCCACCATGAAGAATGAGAAATTCCAAAATTTAACAAAATATTTTACCTGAGATAACTAAGTCTTTGAATGTAGGTGAAAATATATCTTGTCAATTAAATATTTCTTTCACCTGATCTCATTTCTCAGGATACAAAGCGTTCAGTTACCGGATCAATTAAGCAAAGTAATTTGCTTAAACATTGATTTCAATTTCATTGTTTAAAAGTAGTCCAGCACCTTTAAGACTGAAGGCCTGAAGCCATAAGGGGCAATTACACGTATACACACACACACACAAAAAAAGCAAAAGAGAGAGAGAGAGAGAAATATTACCCGCAAACCTTTCAATTACTCTGTCAGAAAGCTCAGAGGCAAAGTCACAGCATAAGACATTACATCTCACCTGTATTACTTCTCAGTAGTTAATCATTTTTCGAAGTGCATCATAGCATTTCCATTTGTCTGGGATGTAGAAAGGCTCAAAGATGTGAGGGAAGGGAGTGTCGTAGCCACACACTCTTGAAATAGGAGCCTCTAAATTCAAAAAGCACTCCTCCTATTAACAGAAATACAGGATAAATGTTAGCAAGGCCATTATTTTCAGAAATCTTGCATCTCAGAGTTCTAATGAACTTTGCCTGAAGGTCCTTGAAATTCAAACTTTCTATTTATATAATAGCATAAGTAGTCCAGGCTAGTGCTTCCTTTTGCTCAAAGGTACATATTAAAAGAACAACTTGTATTAATGTTATTTTGATTCCTGACATATGTGCTGCATTCAGTTGTATGCAGGGTATTTTTAGTACATTTGCTATACATCCCAAGCGCTGCCAAGAAACAAATATTTTAGGAAGAAGAGAGTAAGAGTTTCTTTCCTGCGCCACCTTTAAACAAATAGGAAAACTGCATAACTTAAAAAGTGTGCATTACTTGTTGCTTAAATGATCATCATATTCAAACAGATTTCAGCCTTTAGGGTGGAAAGCTGTGAGCCTGAACTCATAGGGATTTGCAAACCTTCAACACTTTTGAGTCAAATTCATTTTCTGCAAATATAAACATAATCTTTGTTCTGTTGAGACCTTATATTCGGCAATGCCCATGAGAGCTGCATTACTCAACCTAACAGGGCACAAAATATTATAAATACACCACGCTAACCTGAGAGTGACCTGTGTGAACATGCATCAAGTGTTATTAGCTTTAATGACCAAACAAATAATGGGATTTCAATCCTCCTGCTCTCCCTAGCAGCAGAGTGAGAGCAGAGACCTTGACGCACAACAACAGATGGACAAAGAAATAACTTTGCCAGATCAAAATGTTGTCAATGTCAATATCATCTCATTTTTTCCCATATCTTTGGCATATATATTCACTTTCCAGACCAGACAAATGAAGGGACAAACTATGTCTCTCCTCTTGGCCTCTCCTTCATGGACTGTAACAACTAAGACATGCTGGCCAACTTCCCCTCTCTTTGGCTCAGCAAAATGGAAGGTAAAGTATTAGCGGCCACAGCCCTTTTCCACCATAAAGTCAGACAGCTGTGTTTTTCTGAAGCAAAGTGCTAAGTATTTTCTCAGACTAATGAACTGTTTTGAATGCTAGTTGCCTTGCAGTCCATAGTAGCCAAGCTCTCATTTTCTATCCATCATGACATATGGCATAGAAGGTACTCATAACACACGTCACCATAACTTTTCTTCCCAGCTACCTCTCCTGTACAGCTTTAAGCGGCATATTCCTTCAAGGGAAATGGAAGTAAAAAATTCAGTTAGTTTTCTGGTTGCATACAGTGTTGTTACATTTAATAGCAAAATAACCCATCTAGAAATTTCGTAGCCTAAGTAGCTCTGAATTTTAGAATAGCTCTAAAAGTAGATATATATGCAAACAGATATTTTTGAGATTCCTCTTCCAGCCCACTATTTGCTTTTTCCTGTAAGGTGAGAGATTCACATTAGTACAAACTGCTGAGAAAGAGAGTGTATTAAATCCTCTACTGTCCATGAGATATATATGCTTTCTATTCAGCCAGGTCACGGTGTTGAACCCCAACCTGCTGGCAAGGAGAATATTTTGGTTTCTAACCAGTCCTCACTTTCCATGCTGTGCCTGCCAAATAAGACTATTGTGCTTTGGGACCACCTGATTTTGGCCTCCGAACCAATTCTACACTGCTCCAATTCTACGCTGCTCTTTTGGAGCAACCGTCATAGGATCATTCTGAGTCATAACAGGCTCAGAGAGGACAGTCCATCCAAACGAAGTTTGCAAGGGACATTTGTTACGTTTCCAGTGAATGTATTCCTGCAATGCTGCCCATACATTGGGCATCTGTGCAGAAAGCAGCGCTGCCCCTCCAGGAGGCCAACTGGCAGACAGCCCCAGAAGCATTAGCCACTGGCGGATGGACTACTCAAATCCATGGAACAGTGAAATCCACGGGGGAAACTCTCTACTTACACTTTGTCTGACTGAAGTCAACACAGCATCATAAACAAATGGCTCTGACTGTAATAGTGTGCCAAAAATGGAATTTCACTTTGCATTAGTTTGTTTTTTCCAACAATATTCTTACGACTTCATCAAAGGGCAGCTGCCACCTAAACATTTAGACTTCCACACATTTTGCACATGAGAACAAGCTTGTCCTAAGATGCCTTAGGGAGAGACTTGTGCCTTCATTTTTTTTTTTTTAATCAAACCAGCTGACATATTTGAAAAAAGATACTACTTGGTTACCAGCTGTGCTTTGGATAAGTGCAGGCATGCATGCAAATCTTTGGTAGGATTGAAGCCTTTGTTTAATTTTTCCTATAATTTGGTTTGGAGTCGATTCTGTAACACAACAAATAGTGCTTACCAATTCAGAAGTTTTTAATTTCACCTCTGAAGCTTCTGGAAGAATATATTCAGGTCTGTGCTTTAAATCCAAATCAAACCAAACTTTTCCACAGACGTGCAGCATATGAAGCTGATTGCCTGATGGCATTAACTTAACAACTGCAATCTGAGCGAATGAGGTGATATTCTTAATTACATGAAATTACAGCACAGAAAAATCGTACTGTTAGCAAACACTGAGAGCCAGTGGAAGATATTTTTATATATGTACTCTGTGGACATTTTTCAAACTCGTCTCCCCTCTTGAGCTTGAAGTTCACCCAGCATAAGTGATTGCCCACCAAATAGTGTATCTCACATAGACTCTTGTTCACAGCTGCCGTATGCAATAAAAGTAAGATTGCATAGAAGCACCAGTTCACCTAGTCATAAATACATATTGTTGTGCCAGATTTTTTGCACCTGTGCAATCACATTCGAGAGAAGCAGGACTGAGAGCATTCAATAACCAATGTCTGACTCTTTTTTCAAAGATTCCGTCCGTTGCACAAGCCTTTGAGAGCAAGTCTGCTGCAGTATTAGAGGGATGGTAGAGGGTCAACATCTAAAATTACGTGCATTTACTTTGTACTGCCTGGGAACACAAAATACTGATATTGGCCCAAAGTCCTATAAAAGCCTTTAGAAAATCCCTGAATATTCTGAGAAAACGTATTTTAATAAAATGACTTCTTTCAAGGTAAAAGCTTAGGAAAAAAAATGTAAAAAGAAGAACTTAAAAAACATTAAAATTTTAAGTCAAGTAAGTATGGTAAGTCAAGTAAATAATGTTTCATGAAAGATAAAATCTTTTTAAATAATTTGTGAAAATCTGTAGATAGGAGTCATACTTATTTAGTAGAATGTTTATGAATTTTCAAAAAACTATTTTTTGTTAGTGAAAAAGGCTCAGAAAGGGATATGTATAGTTAAGAATGAAATATATGAAAATCGTTTTATTAAAAAAAGAAAAATACACACCAAAGCATTCTTCTTCCCACTGCCCGACTGCAAGGGTCAAATTCTGGCCCCAGTTAACTCAACATGACCTTCGCCAATTACCTTCACTTGCCTGAAAGCCTCCTAGGAAATACTTTGTTATATACAATAAAGGCATTTTAATTGGTCAAATTCTTTAATCTCTACATGTGTTGCTTAATACCTGTTCAGGAAAACTTTTCAAAACCACTTAGGAGCATGGGTACCATTAAGAATGTACTCTTGAAACTCGGGGCAATCAGTCAAATGCAGATCTCACACAGGCAACACTTCTTAAAATGAAGGCACGAGCTTGTTTTTAAGGGATGTGAAAAACAAAGATTTTCTACATGTAGCATGACTGTATTTCAAATGCATTCCCTGGTGTTGCACAGACTCCCAATATTTCCATAAATGATACTATTCTCATATGCTAATGTGGCAAACTTTATTCAAGATTTAGTTTTTTTTAAGCAATGGATTACCATTTAGTAAGGTACTTACGTGTATACTCTACTCTTACCACACAGGCAATCAAATAATGAGATTCAATACTCAGTACTGACAATCATTGCATTGCTAAATCAGGATATGGCCTTAAAATATTAAAACACATGAAAAATCCAGAATTACAGACATTTATAAAGATATGGAATGGTACAATAAAGGAAAAAATAACAAATATATTATTGGAGATTATTGAAAGAAAATATTGCCCTTCTTTTGCAACTCATAGAAAATTAAAGCAATCTGATACACAGTTTAGGAAAGCGCTTTTAGGCATCTGGCCAATAAGCAAATAGTTAAGAGTTTATTGCTCCAGAGCTTCCTTCCTCTGAAGGGAATCTATATCATTCTGCATTTATTGAAAAAAATAAAAAACCTCCATGTGCAAACACGCCTGTAAGCAACTGCAAACCGCTATTTACTGCAGCAATGCATTAAAGTAAAAGCAAGACAAACTCGGAACTGATCGCGGTCCCCTTAACCGTCCAACGTAGGTCGTGCTCTCTTGGCTTCCATATGTTTTGGATCTATTTCACTTCTCTTAATGATACATTTAGAATTTGCAAAGAAGGAGCTGTATTTACTTGAAAATTCTCCTACTCTGTAAGACACCCCCTAAGCTGATTAAAATTTCCGTAAAAACTCCATTATTTCTGTAACATTTAAGGCACTGGTGGTGTCCCCCATGTTATTCTTATTTTGTAACATTATGGATAGTAGAGACAGAGGAAGAATTACAACCACATCACAGGACTACAAAGTTGTATAAGAACACTGACCATATCATTACTTTTTCAGCACAGAAATGTACTTTCCGCAGGGTAACAAACAAAAATTGTGAAGAGCCATATTAACAGGCAGACTTTGATGGAAGTTTTAGTATTTCTTTTGGTATTATTACAATAAAAATGAGAATAAATATAAAGTTAAGATCCATTACATAATACAAGCTATGGGAACATTTTTCATGCAACACTACGTATTTTTCTACAAGGTTCAACTACAAAATTTGGATGCAGTAATTGGATGGGTTATTCACGCTCAGGAACAAAGGGACTAGTTGCAAAGGCTTACTCCAATTGTGAAGCTTCTGACAATTAGAATTCTGGGCTATAGTTATAATAATAATAAAATAGTAATAATAATAATAATAATAATAGAATAGACTTTTTTTTCAAAGAATCTTTCAGGGAGAAACTCAGGATCAGAGATTCACTGCTGCTGTCATAAATTACCCTGTGGTTTCAAATAGTTAAGAAAAACTATCTTATAACACTTCTAGTTTAATTTTACATTTATTTTAGCCATTACTTCCCCAAATTGTAAGCTTTCTATTGCTGCAAGAATAAGGCAAATCCTATTGCAAGTTAATAGCGAGCATTGTGAACTCATTTAAAACTTTTTTAATAAAGCCTTTTAATTTTTTCCATCTGTGTCAAAGAGTATTCTACAAAAAAGAAATTAGATGAAGAAAGATTTTTCAAAAGAAGCTTTCGAGGTAGGTTAGTTGATAAAACCCAATTTTGAAAAGGTGGATTTCATGTAATACAAACCAGCAGACAGTAAAAGAGATTACAGGATTTTTCCTTTCTGTTTATAAAAATTCTCTAATTTGAACAGTTTCCTTTTTCCTTTCAATATAAAAAAAAAAACCAAGAATCTCCAGTTCTCGGTCTCATAACCACAACACAATACTTTCTCTGATAAAGACAGAATTTGCTTTGATTTGCATTTAGATGTTACATAAATAAAATGGTATGCACTATGAGTTGCATAAGTACTATAGATTTATGAGATATTTTTAAGATTTTATTTTTAGGGGTGCTCAGCAATAGTCAACTTAAAATACTTTTACATATCTATTCCTGAATGTTGTAATGGCAGTATGATTTTTCTCCTCAAAGTGAATTTAAGTGATATTTTTAAAAATGTTTAAATACTATGAAAAATCTTCCGACTTTTTGAGATCACTTAAATTTGAGATCACTTAAAAAAAACTTTTTATAATTTACCACAATCTGAACATTTCATTTTATTACCAGATATTAAAACTCACATAATTAATATCTTGCCAAACATGGGAAAACAGTTCACTGCTAAAATGTAAACAATGTATTTTATTATTGTCAGATGGATATTATATTTTTATTTATGAAATATATCAGCAATTAAAAATAAAGAAGCAGTTAGGGGAATCTATCCTGTATAACTTGTTGGCTTTAACCGTTTAAAAAAAGCAATTAATGGTTTTATTTAAAATATTATCTCCATAAAAACTGATTCACATAAAACAATATTTAAAGATGAAGTCCAGTATAAAAGATAAAGTATTATACCATAAAATGAATAGGCTTATTTCCTATTAAATCACATGCCTCTTGCCTCTGTCATGCTAAAAGAGGCATTTAGTTCAGGTATTTTCAATCATGAACATTGAATTAATTTGCAGTGAATATACATTCTGACCACCGCACTTTCAGAATCCAGACATATACAACGCTATGCAATATTCATTTTAAAAAGTAATACTCCTTTAAAAATATTTTCTGTAATGACCAAGCCAACTTTTGAAAATCAATCTATGAATTATTACATTATCTCGCCTTTCTAACAAAAAAGCAAAGCTTGATATACGAATTCTCTGTAAAAATATGTTTTCCAGAAATGAAACTCTATGTGCTTTATAACTGCTCTTTTCATCCAAATAGAAATATAAAGGATTTATGGGGTTACTAAATAATACATATTTCTTTTATAGCTGACACACACACATTTTTAGAAAACATATTTCTATACCATATATTTAAAAGGTTTCCCAATAAAACGACGAAGGAATTTGAACACAGAGACATGACAATTGTGAGCGAAACTGAAAATAATAAATGTTGAGGTAATTCAGACAATTTAAGAGGTAAGAACACAAATATTCCTATGTCATAAATAAAGCACTGTCTTTTCAAAACTGCTTTTTTCAGGGCGGATAGAATTTGTGATGGTATAGCCATAATTGCATTCCCATAAGATGATGTTAGGTCACTATAGTAACTTTCGTCGGCTACACATCAGCAGCGGCCTTGCAATGCTAATACTCTTAAATAAAAGCTCTTTTTCTGTTGCATGGAAGTAAAAACTCGCAGCTTGCTTGAAGGATTAAAAAGACTTTTCTTGAAAAATAGTATCCAGAGCAACCAGTATGCTAGTGTTCTACAATTCTTGATACTTCGGCAATTTTTGTTGCCGATAAGAAGTCCATGTTTTGCTCCTGGCATATCACTAGTTAATGACATTGAAAGGATGTTTTAATTCCTTTATGTCACTGGAAAATGTGTATGTTGCACATTTTTCCAGACCACTTGAAATTTTTTTTTACACTACCAAATAACCAATTTGCTCCGTTAAGCTCATTACTTCCATGTCACAGAAAAGAATGTGCATAATTACACAAGTATATCAAATGAAGTAATACATTTTCCTTTGTGTTCTTTGTGTTGTCTTCATTATCACTGGCACCTCTGGGAGTTATAAACATCCTGAAACAGGATCTGACCAGATATTCAGCACAGATTTCTCCCTCTGAGCTGAATTTAATTTTAAAATTCTACATGTATTCTTTTGGTGGAGTCATACCTTCTTATCCCACTTGCCCTGAAATGAATCGCTTACAAGAAAAATAATATTACTATTTATGAAATATTCACCAGGAAATAAAAGGTTGTGCAACTTCTAAAAGGAAGAACAAACCAACTACCTCAGTATTTTGTGGATGACCGGAACACCAAGTGTTCATCTATCTTAGATTTTACACAGGGTCTCATCACTACTGTATTTCATAACAATTCTGTTTTGTACAGAAGACTTCTATGTGGACTCAAAATGTTATTCTTTTATTATTGTTGTTTAATATTATTGTTTTATATCTCTTCTGAGCTTCATTTGTTGCATTGCTTGAGACAACACCGATTGTCCTGGAGAAAGACTGTGTGATGCAGCTAAGTTCTCATTCATACACTGCTTTGAAGATTGTAGGGGAATTTTGGCTAGGTTCACAAATGACCAGTCTTTACCAATGCAATGCAAGACTGATACTATATTTAAGTCTCTATTCATTAAATTTACAACAGAATCACTCAAACATCCGTGGCAACATCATTAATTTGAAGCTGTTGGGTAAGAGCATTGGTCAGTGACCATGAAAATTTTGTTGTTTGGTAGTAGAGTCCTACAACAAGAATCCACATCGCACTCCTAAAGTCTTCATACAACAGATAAATTAACAAATTTTTGTTAAACAACTTCTCCTTCCCACAAAAGCACACAAATGAATAGAAGGTAATTTTTATTCCTTCCCATTCTATACTGTGTGTTTTATATTAAAAGGCTAAGCCTTTCTACAGAAACGCTGCACAATTTAAATCCAAGTTGGAAGAGCCTAGGACTAGAATCGAATTATATTAATTCAAAATGGAACCTTGACAGAAATTAAGTTCTTTACAGTAAATTTATCATTCATGTTGTTCAGAGCATGGCATGCAGCAGCAAATGCTACTCTTTTCCACAGAATCAATGCAGTGAGACAGAAAAGCTCAAGAGGATGTGGTGAGACTCCCAGATTGCCAGCATATGCTAGTTAAACCAAACCTTAAGCCAAAACAATGATTTCAGTAAGAGGAATTCTTTGGTACTTAATTGTGATCCACTTGAGGAGCACTTACCAGTTTTTCTTCACAAACCCCACAAATACTATTTTTTCCTAGGCATTTATTACTGTACTATTTTTTTTTTAAGTGGAAGCAATCTAAAATTCCCACAAAACACGTTGTATACATTTTATATCCAAAACTACCACAAAATTCTTCAAATAGAAACTATATATTCTGTAAAGCAGTAAAAAACTTTTTCTCCGCGCAAATTATCTTTTCAACAGTCAGTTCCAAGCTTATCATGCATGTTCCTACAATCAGTAATAATTCTAAACCTTAGTAAAGCTTAGCTTGTCCTTAAGTCCACTGATATCTAGAATGCCTTCCAAAGTGCAAGAGTACCTGAAGATACTCGCCTTATTTAGTGAGTTGACATTACTAACTCATCTGTTTAGCCAGTGATCCTGCTGTTACGCATGCATTAATGCTGAGGAACAACCCAACTGAAAACACTGGAACATGCCTGCATACAATTATTTATATGTGAAAATGTTTGCAAATCAGAAGTCTTTTTTCTTCATGAATGAACAATATAGTAAGCATATGTTGAGCTTTTTTTTGAGAGGATTATCCACTTTTTAATTACATTTTTTACCTTTTAACCACAAAACTAGGAATACTAGTATCACAAGATTTTATACTTTCAGATCAGCATCTGTCACCCATCATTATCATCATTTATTCAAATGTTTTGCCAAAACATCTCCTTGTTAAGGCTCAGTGTGCCAGAAATAACTGGAAAGATCTGCTGTTAAGAGCTTTAATTGCCAATAAATGAGACTTTTATTTTTACAGCTGTTTAGGTAGTTCAGATATTCTTGCAAAGACAGCCATGTAAATCTACATATTTTGCACAGTAAAACCCTTATAGGAGTACTTCATTCAACACACACTAAGGACATTCTAAGGAAATGTCATTTCAACTGATGCTATAATGTAAGACAACGTATTTCCCATTTTATACCGAAGCATTGGCATTTTTCTGACAACATAGTGAAAAACTTTTGGTCGTTCCCACTGACCGTCATTGAACCCACCACTATTGCAAAACTGGAGTTTCGCCAGTCAACCAGGGAGATTCAGGTACAAATGAAATGCTCCATATCATCTATACAGAGGTTAGGATTTATCTAGAATTTTTCCACATCATTTTTAATACATAATCTTTGCAAAACAAACCCTTAACAGGGGAAAATTAGGTTACCTCAAACAGATGTATAAGGAATTTTACAACATATCCTTTACATCAAACTGCTCCTTTTCTAACATATTTAATTTACAGGAACCTGCTTGCTGATTCAGACTTTCAGTCAGAAGTACTGCAGTACAAAGCTTGAGCTGATATTAAATATTCTCTTATATAACAGCTAAAGTAGCTGTTAGAATAAAAATCACCTCCTTATGCCTTCTAGTCAAGTTTCCTTTGGAATCACATTTAAAAAGCTGAATGAAGAGAAACGCACAGCAATTTTATGGAAAGCATATTCTGTAGAAAAACACTCAGAACCAAAGGCTTAAGTTCTGGGTACAGACAACGCTCAAAATTTTCTATCAAACTAGACACAGCTTTCCTACAATTAGCTTTTCTTCCTTCCTAAAGAAATGTACATTCTTGATAGTTTTAAATCTACCTTCACCACAATTCCCACATTATTGCTCGCACAAACTGGTTATAGAACAATTCCGCTGCTAAAGAAAATGTGTGTATATATTAATCTCCTTGTTTTAGCTACCACTCATAAAGAAAACTTCCAAGGTAAAACGAACTAATACATTATTAACCTTTTCATTCGTAAAAAGTGACCATAGCTGTTTTATATTTGGGAGAAATGAACTGTAAATGAAATATCTTTCCTTTTTTAAATGTTTAATAAAGCCATCAAAAACTCTCTTATCTAACAAACGACTCTAAAATTGAAGATCATGAATAACATATTTCAAAGAATATGACATTTTAAATTAATTTTATTCAAAAATTAACAATCCAAAATTGAAAACCTGACTTTGAAGGATTAATGAGCTAAATGAATAAAAACAATTGTGTGGGAACTGTGCAGTATCTAATAGTATCATTTAGGAACATAAACACATACAAAATAATTATTTTTTTAAACAACAGAGAGATGCATTAGCAAGGGTTAACTTTTTATTCTAAGAATCTCGCTGAAGTTTTCATTGAATTAAGCCCAAGTATTTAACTTGGGCTACATTTTGGAACTGGCTGTTTAAATTTCTTACTTGAAATGATGACCTGAACTTTATTTATACATTAAATCAATTACAGAATTTTATTTTTCATTCCACTAATAAAACTTTCTATTTATGGCCAAAACCATAAATCTTTTATATAGCCTAATCTACCTCTTCCACTAACAACATTTGCAATTGTATAAAGAATTTTTACATGAACGTTCTGATTAAAGAATTGAAATATCTACACAGCTACTGTAACTAACATGAAGCAGCTGGCATCAATCTTTTTTTTTTCCTTTCAATGGTATCAAGTATCATTTAAACTACAGTTACCATATATTTAAAGGAATGAAATTTTAAAATAAGCTAATGGTAAAATTGGAAAAAAATAAATTGCAATTGACCGCAAGCTGTGATTTGTTTCCCTATATAATTGTTAAATGGTTTCCCTCATTAATTAGGGAAATTAGGAGTAAATTAGGAGATTCTTTCTCAATATATTCAGCAAATAATATTCTTACTGAGATTAACCCTTCACCATATGCTGCATCTTACAGGAATGGATACAGCTAGCTAATGATTTTTTATGTCACAGACATCAAATGTACAGTACAAATGAGAATTATTTTACTACTTAAAGGTGTAATCCCGTGTAGCTAACCAATAAAAATGATAGTCTGCTTCCCTTGGAAAAAAAAAATCCATGTGTCGCATTAAAGCAGAATTCCTTAAGATTTAAGAAAGTCTCTATTAGTTCCTTTTCTCAATATTTAAAATACTTTTTGAAACTCATTGGCTTCTTGTTTCACCTAATCTCCAAGTACTATAATTATACAGTAGCAAAAACTCTAACCGCTTATAATCACAGAGATTGTGATATATGATATATAATACACAGCGTAAAGAGAGAAACCAAAAAGTAGAATTCTGTGGAAGTCTCAGCCTTTATTTAGGTTATTTCCTCTGCTGGTGGCCAAAACCACTGCTGTTATGCTCAGAATTCCTGTCACATAAAGTCACTACCAATGGCAGAAGTCGGGGATTAGGTGCATTGATACTGATGTTCTCTTCCAGCTGTGCGACCACAAAACAAAAACACATTTTTAAACAATGGTTATCCATTCTGGGAAATTCCTGCTTCCACCAGCCCATGTGTCAGAATTCCTCTCAATAAATCAGACCACCAGGCTATGTCCAGCTGAACAGTTTTTCTTTCCAGAACTTCTGAGAAAGCAAAAACAAAACACAGTTCTGGAGGCGATCTCGGATCACCAGTCCAGTCTCCACTATCACAGAAAGACAGTTCTAACATATATCGATCATGTTTGATAGTAAAGGCAGTTACTTTTTTTTCCCTGTTTCTTTTTCTTTATTTTAAGCCCCAGTTCTTCAGCTTTACAGGTGATCTAGAACTTTTCCTGTAATTAAAACCCTTTTTCTAACTTGGAGCTTTCATTCATTCATACATTTGTTCCCAATACTACTTTAATTAAAAGCAGCTTCTCTGGTGCTTACTTTTGCTCATTTACTCAGCAGATGTAGGAATAGGACTTAGATTCTTCTTTTTGATAGGGGAAACAAGGCAAGCACTGTTAAGCTGTTGTCATAAAATAGGCTCCCTGCAGACCTCGAATACCCTAGCAGCTCCTCTCTGACACAATCTGGTTTCAGTTCTTGTTTCTTAAAACTAATTTACCAGACTTATACACAACATTGCACATGACATCCTACCCATACTTCTAAAACAAAATTGTTTATTTCTACTGTACGGCTAACTGTAGTTGTATGCTGAAACTGCACTTGCTTTTTATTCCAGCTGCACTGTCCTGGTGGGACCTGTGAGCAGAAGACAACTGACATGCTAGCTCTTTCCTTTCTGCTGAGCTATGGCTATCAGCTTACACACACACACAAAAAAGAAGTTATTAGTCCACTGCTTTATAACTTTGCACTTGATACAATTAGATGGTATTTTATTTCTGCTCCTGAATCCTCAGGGCCATCCAGCTTCATCACAACATTCTAATTTCTAGTCCATTAACAACAGACCAACATTAAGAGTGACTAATTTTGGTAAAATATATTTTTTGTAAATATGAAACTAAAGAAAGTGTTAAGACTTAAACCAGGTCGCAAGGAATTCTGTTAATATCCTCTTGCAACTTGATAACTTTTTTCGATCTACTACAACTTCTTCACAAGAGAGCAAAAAAGGGAGTTTTTCTCCCTTTGATGACTATAGTATTTCTAAATTTTATATGTCAGTTGGTAAAAATATAATCATTAACAAAATTGGTTGACTTAGAATCCTTCAAAACTTGCAGCAATGAGTTTATACCAGTGAAGAGAGCTTTAAGCATCTGACATTGTCTTGCTCAAGACAAGAAATATGCTCTCAAATATCTTTTTTTGTGGTTAGCAAAGAAAGAAAAAGACACAGAAATAAAGCTCACATGTTACACATTATGTTCATGGTTTTGTATCCCCTATGAATTCAGGGATACTCCAGAAATTATGGGTTTTGTTGGCTGCATAGTTTCCTATCTGTTGTAAAATCAATATTATTCTGAATACTCTACAGAAGTTGAGGTTTAAGCAGCTTTCTCCGAACAGTATATAATTCTTCAAGATACTTGTATTTATTTTAGTGGTCACCACAAAGTATATTAAAAAAAAATGCTTACCATTTAGTGGCTAATAAACAACTACAGTCAAGAAGACCCCCTGAGCAGACAAAGCAATGTTGAGGTTTACTGTGGTGTGGGGAACACTGGGCACGCTGAAACTTATTTGCTGCTTTGCACTTTTCTTAGCATATAAAATGGTTTCCAGTAACCTATCATCTAAGGATTTCTTCCTTATTTGACACAACTTTTCTAAATGACTGCTTGCAGTCCTGAAACAGATGTTTTCATGTTCCTTCTTTCTGCTTTATTTCCCCACTTCCAAATGGGAATACGAAATACGTTTAACTACTCTTCTCATTTCGTGCCCTTTTGTTCTTTAAAACAAAAAACAAAAACAAAAAAAAAAATTGAGATAGTTGTTTGTTGTTTGTTATTTTCCTATGTGATTTTTCTGATTTTTCCTTTTGGGTAGATTACTTCAGATAGTTTTAATTAAGCAAATTGCAGAATTACTATGGCAATGGACAGCTAATAACAGTGACTGAAAACACTGCAAAGCATCAGAACATCTTTAAGGTGGTTAATCTCAATTCCTTACCTGCTAAGTAATGTGGGCATTGGTAGAAGAGAAGCTGGATGTGCTAAACTGTTTAAGCACTTAAAAGTGAAGATAATTATCTTGAGACACTTTCGAAGGATGTCTAGTTCTCAAATACTACTAACACTTAAAAAAATTCTTTCCATACTTTGAAGATATTTAAGCTTAGTATTGACATAACTTTATATAATTTTAGATTAATCCTGAGTCATTATGTAGAAAAAAAAAACAGTGTCTTCACCCACTGCAACCTTTAATTTTAAAATAAAGTTTGAACAGGGCTGTCTCAACACAGCAGATTGCATAAACAGAATTTTTTGAGCCTAGAAACAAACTGTTTCCCTTTAGCAGGACTAGTAACTGTCCAGATTTATAGCCATGTTAGCTTTCAGTGTGCAAGGAAACCAGCAGTAAGGAACTGGGAATGCCCAGGCTGGAGACCACTTCAGCTGATATTGCTTCAAGACAAAAAAAAAAAAAAAAAAAAACAAGTAAGTCTCATTTTGTGCAAACTTGCAGCTGGTGTCCAGTGTAAACCAACAGGCTCAAGAAAGGAATCCCTACCAAATAGAGAAAAAGGGGACACCATTCACAAGACAACCTTATTTTTTGTACACAAGGGTGTCAAATAGGTGTTGTAGGGATGGGACAAATGCTCACAGCAAAGCTGAATTCATCTGAAAGCCATTTAGTACCAAACTGGACCACTACCAAGCTGCAATGTCCATTAACTATGGTGAAATGGACAATTTTGAAGACTATCTATGTTTAATTCTCTTTTCTGTCCTTATCAATTGTGGAAGGAAATACAAATCTGTTTGGAAATAATAAAATACCAAGGGGACAAA
The DNA here is from genome assembly GCF_059628265.1 of Tinamus guttatus. NCBI lineage: Eukaryota > Metazoa > Chordata > Aves > Tinamiformes > Tinamidae > Tinamus > Tinamus guttatus. The sequence goes on from NW_028288619.1 coordinate 1,565,800, forward strand.
GTATTTATGTGTTTTTAGTACGTAGAAGGTGAAAGGTCTTCAGATCTTTCAAATTTCTTGCAAACCTGCTGGAACTGTTGCCATACTCACATCACCTTTAAAAGTGAATGAAGATTTGTAGGCAATCAAAAGCATCACAGATGAAATGAAAGTGCCATTCATTAGCTGTCCCCAAAATTTTTGGAAGAGTTCCTAGAAAATCATGTCTGCATGGCATCAGGTAATCTACTTGCTTCTCAAATGAGGCTTCCAATGGAAATTAACATTGCCTAAGAAGATGTAGATGTCTTAGCCTTTTATGAATTATGAATGAACATATATAAACTGATAGGAAAGATGTCTTCTATAACAGAAGACACTGTTCCACACTCATAACCCTGTACCCTTCTAAATGTGTAAGTAATTTTGTATGCAATAGACAGAAACAGATGTTTCCCTCTGGCAGCTCAAAGCCCCATAGGAAAATCCGAGAAGTTCAGATCATCCTACTCAAATCTAAATCAGAACTATTCTATTATGCTCATATATATACATATAAAAAAGATGTTCTTAGCCTTAAGAAGGATGGCAACATGCACATTTTGTTACTTAATCCTATGTTCCTCACATATGTATATTTATCTATATATGAGAAATCACAGTAGATAGATAGTAATTAAATACCAAAAGATTAGAGGATTGAAATGAAATTAGATTTCTCAATTTTAGCTTAACTGAACAACGCACCTTTTAAAGAGCAGTCATTGGTCTCTGAAATGCAACATTGATGATGTAATTTTAGTTTTGAATAACTCTGAATTGCTTTCTATTATTTACTAATTTTCTTGCTCATCTGAAGCATTCTGAATACATTCTAAAGATAAATTGCTTATCTGAAGCATTCTGAATAAATGGGGGCAATTTGTTGTCTCACTATAACGCAGTATATGCTGTTACAAATGATATTTTCAGAGACATTTTCTCTCACTTGGGACCTAATATATCATAACTCCAACAACATTTACTAGCATATAATTGCATTAATTCTCTTGACACCAATATATAAAGATGCTGACTCAGGCATATACATCTGAGTTTGATCTTGACACCTTTAATATACACAGGAATCATCTGTGTTAATCTTTTATGTTTGAAATTTCATGTTATTGGCCAAAGAGAAGTCATTCTCTCTCTCTCTCTGTGCCTAACTATTATTATTCAACATAGAGTTCACAAAGGCCATAGGTCACTGTCTAACTAAAGTAGTTGTCTTGTCTAAGGTAGCCTCTGTATTCCTGAGGACCCTTTCTATTATCAGCTTAGGCAAGACAAAATCACTCGAGTTTTGGAATCAACGTAGCTCAACTAGTGAACCTTGCAAGCCCTGATACCTCAAGAAATATCTTGACTAAAGTTTGACTAACTTAAGAACTACCAGTGTTTCTAGAGCCAGTTAAAATTGGCTCGTGGGATGGATGTGATCCTCAGCCTTTCAGATGGTCATTCTTGGCCAAGGTCAGCACATCAAGTAACATGGCCTCAAACACACAAGGCTATCTATGCCTAAGCTCCTCGTTTCCAAATCCTTGCAGGACACCTGCTATTTCAGCAAGAACTATAATTGCTTGACTTGGCAAAATATGAAGGCACATACTCACTGCTACTTTGGACCTCATGCCATAAGCAAAAATACAGTTTATATTGCTAATGATAATTGATAGCAGGTAACTAGGTGTATATGTAGGTGGAAACGGGAGTATGGAGAAAGTCCGAAACTGAACTTTGTAGCTCTCAAGCAGAAGCCCCACTCCTTGACAGCTGCATCTGGTAGAGGTTGGTAACATCTGGATTAAACCAAAGTGGCACATCCCACATCTTCCCGTTAATTATAAAGAGAGGAGACACAACCATCAATTAGGAGGCTGAACGCATGTGGTGTTTCTGCTCATAAATACGGAAAAGCAGAGGCTTGGGGTGCCAGCAAGAAGAGCTGATGTCAAAAGAAAGTGAAGTTCTTGTCTGAAGGAAACATCCTGGAGATCTGAGATGAAACCCTGGGGATGTCCAGGGACTGTGCTAATGACGGAGACTAGTGATTGTGAGCAGCTACAAGGACAGGCCAATACAGATTTTTGCCCAACTGCCCTAGATCTCCCTGCAGGGAAGGGGAGACAAGACCTAGTGAAGGTGGTGCTGTGTGGGGAGCAAGTGAGATGAGCAAGCAGAATAAGAGCTCAAATATTGTTGGTTCTGATACAAGCCCCACTATTCAGTCCCACTACGGTTTTTCACTCGCTCTTTCTCACTCGTGACACCTCCTCACTGAGGTTTCCTTTTTTCTCTGCAGTGCAAGCACAGGGAGTCATAGATACAATGTGAGAAGCCTCTGGAAAGTTGACCTCATCTTCGTACTTTCACAGTGAGTTCAAAACTAGTATTTTATTGGTAGATAATGTAAATAAAACACATTTAAGTTATGCTCAGGTTTGACTACCAGCAAATTTAAAGCTGTGCGACAGAATTATTAATTTCTGGTCTAGAACCACAAGTTTCAGGCACAAATGGAAGAATAAATCAAATCAAGAGAAAAGAAAACCAAGGATAGTGAATTTTGGAAATCCCAATTCACAAAGGTCTCAGAGACCTTAGGAAAATATTACACAAATCCCTCAATTTCAGAGGGCCTGGTATATCTTATGCACCTACATTTTGCCGGCAGAATTGTGCAGACTCCTAAAGATCTGCTTTTGCGCTAAGAACCGCTTCCATCTTAGCGTTCTCTTGCTCTCACAGGTGAATCTGTTCAGACCCTGCAATGCAGCTCTTCTGCAGACCAGATCCCTACAGAAATCTGATAAAGGTGCTGAATTCCAAGCCAAACACTGAATAATCACCAGAAAGTAGCTTACATAGACTTTCATTCAAGGCTTCTATCTACAGAAATTCTAATTTTTGAAGTACTCAAATGAATACAAGCAAGGGGCACACGGACAACTGCCTCCTCAGATAGCAGTTTCACATCCACCTCATGCCTTTCTTATTTGGTTGCTAAAAAAAAACAGGATAAAACCAGTGAGAAGCATTTTCCCCATGACCCCTTGAGGAGCAGTGCTACCCCCAGAAGCAGAGAGCACAGGTATGACCCTGCTGCCTAATGGTTGGAGGCTCACCCAGGAGATGGGATCTCCCAAACTCCAGTTCCTCCTCGTTCCTCCTTGCGCATTTTTCCCCATGACTGTGAAAGTAAAACAGGGAAACAGATCAAGGCAGAGATTCAAACACTAAATCAATAATGTCATGTTTTCGTCAGAAATTCCATCTGGAAAGGGAGAACTACTCCCTGATGAACTGCCTGGTAGAACTGCAAAAAAATCTGACACTGGCATTTGGATAAAAAAAAATCTGCAGCCAGTTCTAATAGAGAGTGCCATGGATGAAAGGGTTGCACATGATTAGCTTCCTGTATGACTAAAAAAGAAGGCTCACAGCGATTAAACACTAGCAGCTCCAAAATTTTGGAACTGGAAAGCCATTTTTCCTCCAGTTCTTCTGCATTTTTGTATCCCTCTGTCTTTCCCTACCATTATTTCCTTGGATGTTGTCACAACACATTCAAATAAAAGAGTTTGTCCATCTTCCATAGCTCATCTTAAGTAAAATATTGAAACTATGTTAGGCAAAGAGACAGACACATTATATTTCTACTTGAGTATTTCATAGATGAAAAGTGATGCTGGTTTCTCTCGAATAACACCAGTCAATGCTAGCCACCCAAGGGGCCTTCCAGGATTTAATTACAGAAACTTGGGCTTGCAGATAAGTTCTTTTCTGCAACAATGCTGAACAGTAAAAATTTGGCTGCATTCAGAGCAGCAGCCAATCTTAAAGCATTTAGGATTTTTCATTTCAGCCGTCCAACAAAAGCATGGAGCTTTTACATTATAATGCAGGATTTTTTTTTTTTGAGTTTTTGAGTTTTTGCAGGAACACCATCTGAGTTGTCCTTGGACTCATAAACCCAAAAGCTGTTTCTTGTAACGCTTTCTGGATTTCAGTGTTACTAGTATTTCAACTTCCCTGCTGGGATATCTTAGGTCTGAGGTTTCATGATTCAAGGCAATTATACCATAAAAATTGAACATTAAAACAACTCATTTACACATATATTTATATTGCTCCAAAGATTTTATACTTTGAGATCAGATTGTAAAGCACACTGAACTAGTCTTGTGTTCCAGCTTCAGCTGACAGGCAATTCATACTCAGTAAATAATTGCTCTGAAACAAGATGACTGCAATTCATTTTACAGTTTGTGTATTTTTATGATTATAATACTATTTCCTAATCTATTTTCTACACTGAATTAATTACATTATTTGGCTAAAACAGAATGCAGCTCAAGAAGTTTCCATTGTATTATTCAAAACTGTTCCTGACTATAAAAGCTTTATGTTATGAGTAGCTGTTAATAGGATTTTTTTTATTTAATTATAAAAAATAAAGTAAAAATTTAAGATAACATGTTTGATGATTTTTATACATTAAAATATTTTTTTAAGTAATGGAAACTTAGGTTTCAGGCATCGATGTACCCATCACTAGGGTTTTTTTTTAATCTTAGAATATTTTTTTTGAAATAACTAATGCTGTTCCTAATAATGTCTTTTGGTATTTTTTCTAGTGCTTAATTTTAATAGCCTGTAAGTTAATTTAGCAAATATATATATATAATTAATTAAAGTTTTTGAAATCTACCATAAAAAGGAAATCTAAAGCTGTAAAATAGGTATATAAATACCTTTCAAATTTTAAAGCTGTAATGCTACTACAAACTTATGCGCATGAAAGCAATCAACTGAAATCATTTTCTGCTATGTTTACAGAAAGTAAGGTTTTAAAAATATTACTTATTTGAAATAATAAAACTTTTCAAATATGGTATTGTATACTAAAGGCAAATTAGGAGTAATTTATGACTTTTACATACCAAGCCAGGTAAGGAAAAGAAATATACCATCTGAGCTAATAAGAAAAGCGTACTTTTTCTGCTACGTATATTTCTTAATTATTGCTATTAATATTTATATAGGAAGAAATCTTAAATTGATTTGTTCTCATATTTGCACATTACCATTCTGAATTTTCTCTTATGAAAACAAAAGGGTTTTTTCTAAAACATGAAAAGGTTACTGTTGCAGGAAGATTAGAAAATCCAGCACCGTGAGCTGTAAAGCACTTTCGGTTTTTACTTAAAACTCTCGCACACCTCAGATGACAGCAAAAAAACAACACACAGAATGAAGTGTTTAGAAGTTTCGGGAAACTGGAAAAAGACTATCAGAGGCTGGCACTTAATGATTTTGTCCAACGTGGGGTAATTTCTTTATGAAGGTTTATGATATTGGATCCAACTTTTGTTGCGGTCTCGAATCAAACAGCTTTAATTTTACAATGTTGTGTGGTGATTAAAAAAAGCACTACAGAACAAGTTAGCGAAACAATGCAGTAAACACTCTTATTTTTACTGATCAAACATGTCACAGCCCACTAAGCTGTAAAGCTGCGGCAAACATTTCTTCTGCAAGTCAACCCTCTCGTCTGCTTTTTGTGGAGCTCTGCAGCACTCGGGCAGGACTCACTTCAGCAGGTATTTGGCCATGCAATATAATGGTCATCCACATTATCCAATATTAGCATCTATGCATTATCCCGTCTAAAACCGTAAAAAACAATTACTGCAGCTAAAAACTGGGTCTGGTTTATACTTAATGTAGCTCAAATGATTCTATAGGGAAACCCATCTGCTTTGAGTGCTGGTCTGGAAGTAATCACCTGCCAAAATGACGATAACTTGTTCTAATCAGTGCACGTTCTCTCCAATAAAATCAATCTGGCATGCCCCGTTCCACCTCTGTCTTTGATTTCAAGTAGCAAATGTATGGATGGATTCTAGAGGTTAAGCAAGTTTTGCACTCAAAACGTTCGAAAGAATCACAAACACCTTCCCCACTCTTTGATGATGACTCAGGGTAAGCGGTAGGCCAGACTAACCCACTTGAACTCCAGGTTTCAACGAGGCTTCGACATCAAGGCAGAGAAAGGGTTTTTGCAAACCTAAAAGCCACCTCTGTTACTTATCAGAAGCCACTGTACAAATTCGCACCATTTATGAACCAAGAGGCAAGTGTCAAAAACCACGTCCGAATATTACCTAAAAGAATTTCAAAATGCGCTTTAGACGGCAGAATATCTCACTTAAACTGTTCTGTCAACAAGTTGTCTACATCAGCCCATTAGGGTGGGCAGTGTCTTTCAGCTGGCTATTTCAGAGGAAGCATCTGGTTTTAAACTAGTTGTCTAAAATCCCACAGTTCGAGGGAAAAGACAGGCACCTTCAAAGGGCAATTCAGTGCACTGGGAAATCTGCTTGATGGGGATTTCTGTTTTTCAAATGTAGAGGGAGCTTAAAGCAGCAAAACTCCTCAGCTTCAGTTAACTAGTCTAGACAATTGTCAAGCTACAATACGAATAAATCAAAAACCAAGTTCTAATAAAGAAAATGACCAACATCCAAATAAAGTTATTTCAGCCATAAAGTGAAACTATAATATTAGGATTTTATTTTTCTTATGTTTATAGAACTATCCTGATTTCTAATCATTCCCTTAGTTACTTATATAAATCCAGTGATATCTTTATTTTTCGCATAGTACAATAAAGCTATCAAAATCTCCCTAGCACAGTATAAAAATATTTAAGTAGTATTGAAATGAATAAATCACAGGCAAAAAATGAAAACACCCTTTATAATTTCCGGAGTTCTTACTCAGATTCTAGTCCATCAGTTATATTTCATTTTTATTTTCCAGAAACTGTGCTTCAATATACATGTATCCTGAACTTAAAAATACTGGGACAACTCAGTAAAGAAAAAGCAATTGTTTGAAAGTCTAGAAAGGGGCCCACTTAGTTAAAACATTCTAGGCAACTCCCCACAACCAAATATTTATCTGACAAAGCCTAACACAAAAGTCTATGTCTTAAGAACAGAATATATCTAATCGATAAACTTTTATGTATAATCTGCAAGTATTTTTCTGCATGTAATGCTTTCAATTCTATTCTCAATTCCCATACTCAATTTATTCAGCAATATTAGTAACAATGTTAAGTGTTTATTTGAAGTAATATCATCATTTGATGAAGCTGATACTGTATTTTGAAGTAACTGAGTTGCAAAGAAATTCAGATTTTTGAGTCATTGTTTCAGGAGATTTAAAAACAAGCATCCGACAAATGCACTGCATTGACCAAATTCACTATTTAATATATTCCTAAATAATATTTAAAGAACCCACGCAGTCGCAACCCATGCTAAAACATTACAGTAACACAGACAGATTTTTGACAGACCTATCTTAATTCTCTGAGAAATTAAGATTCCAGTAGTCAGCCTTCAATTAATTTTCTAAAACTTTTAATTTCCAGTTCTCAGGTGCAGATCTTTCCTGCTTACTCTTCCTGAATAGTTTAAAGGCCTGTCAGTCATCAAGGGAGGATGTATGTAAAGGATTAGGTATTGCTTTTGTGAGAATAATTTAGGCACAGGATTTAGAAATTTAGTTTAATTTAGAAAGTTTTGCAGTCATCTCCAGGAGAGTTTAACATCAGCATTCAAGTCATGGTCCCCAGCAATCACAAAATGATGGCCCTGCTCTTTCCACCGATACCCTTGCAAGGTAGGTAAGCTCACAAGCCAGAGCTGTAGGACTGTTTAAACCACAGCTGATACCGACCTTGGAAAGTATATATTGCTTACCCAAGCTAGCAATAGGCAAGCAAAGAATATTTGCTGCTTCTGCTTTATCTTCTCTCATTAATAGTTTTCTGGCATCCCACTACTTATCGTACTGCCATTGCATACCGCCCTCAGTACAAAACTCTTAATCACCTCTACGTTTGAAAGCAAATCTCATCCATTTCTGGCCTTCAGACATAAGCATGATAACCTTGATTCTAAATGCATTCCTTACTGCATTCAATACTGAATGCATTCCAAATTTAGATCCATCCTTTGAAATAGCCCAGACTTTCTTTATCTGGCAGCTAAAGCCTACTCTTTTAAGCATTTCCTAACTGATCAGATGACATTATCATTTCTTGCTCAAAATTAGACTTTTTCAGAACATAATTCTTACAAGGTACAGAACTGCTAAGTCGTCCTTTAATCAGCATTTTGAGTTGTTCTGTGCTGTTCATTTACTTTAGTTGCATGTAATTATTTCTAGCTTCTCAGGATGCACTTACTCTCTTCACTTTAACCCGATTCATGTATCTTAGTTTAGCTAGATCAAAGGTCCCAATATTAGACACAGATGAGACTATTTACTGGATTATACTGGCTATTACCCTTTTTTTAATGAAAAGGATACCTCTATAGGCATCCCTTTGTCTCATTATAAAAGAAAATAGCTAGGACAAACCTTATCTTAATTAAATCTCTGCCTTAAGAAACTGAGTATCCACAATAAAACTTAAGACAATCAATTTTACAGAAGCAACATATTTTCCCCTGTAGATCTACATTTAAATGTAGGCATTCGGAGCATGCCAATTCATGAATGTAACCCATTCAATATTTGCTGTGAACAGTCTTTAAAAAAAAAAAATCAAATAAATTCATCTCCATGTACAAAGTAACTTAAAACGACAAAATAAACCAATCACATAAACGAATCTTCTCGGAGCTGAACTATAAAGGTCACATGCTGCTGTAATTTGTAGGTGAAGCTAGCAAGCTTTGTACAACCGTGAAGGTTTAAAGGCTCTGTTTTCAATTGCGAGTTGACATTTTTATTGAACTGATCGCGCTGCTGCAGCATCAGTAGCGGTGAAGGTTGGTTCTACAATAATTCAATACTGCTCGACAATTATTGTTGATAACACCCACTTACAGCAGCAGGCTCAGCAAGATCCATTAGCTGCTTGCCAATGCTGCCAAGGTTTATAAAACCTCTCCCGCATGCCAAATCCTACGGCCGCTGCGACTGTGAGAAACGGTGTGCTGCAGGCTGCAAAGTCACTCAGCGAGGGCACCCTCAGCTTTGCACTTCATCTTAATAGCAGCTTTTTCTGTAACATCGTAACTCTCCTCTGTTTACTACAGTCCCAATTAAAAACAACTCAGTTTACCGCTACCAATTTTTTCCTCAAATATTTTTTAATGTTTTCTTTTCAATAACACCGTATGACTGCTTTTTTTCCAGGGACGTTGACAAAGCTGCTAAGACAAGTGAACAGTTTGGAATTTGATAAAAAAGGCTACATAATGGAAAAAAAAGAATGGTACATTAAAAATCAAGGATGAGAAATAAAAATCCAAGTCTCTTCAGACTACTGCTCCATTTGTCTGCTCTCTGAGGCCAACTCCAGATGTGCAAAGAAATGCAACACAACAAACCTCTAGAGAAATCTGACGGGGAGGACCACACCAGCCCCGCGCATCTCTCAGGAACAGCTGCGTTCCTCTTTAACTTGTCTTTTCCAAGTATCCCAAACTGTCACCTGATACCTTGTGATGCACAAGGTATCTACTTCAGGGCAACGTTTCAATAAAAACAAACTGCCCTTTTGGTCATGACTGGTCTTGCAAGACAAGAGCAGAAGTAATTTAGGCAGTGAGGAATGTTGTTACAATACGTGGCAAAAGCATTGAGGAGTAACTGCAGCTTTTCATAATATACAAAACAGACAAGTCTTGGTTTTTCACTGAAATCCTATCACCGATTTTTCTTCATTTCCATTGCAATATTCTAAATTAATTAGCAAAATTGATTATGTAAGAACGGACATAACCTAATGAGCTACTGCAGGTTCATTCCATTCAGAATTCCAATTCTGATTCAAATACACAACAGGACCTTAAGACTAAACCAGGGAGCCAATACACTTTGGGGCGCTCTTTTTTTTTTTTCCTCCCCTCAGAGAAAAAAAAAATGCAGGTTTATCAGTTCAGGCATTTCAGATGTATCTGTGTTCCATTAAATGATACAAAAGTGCCCTGTGTGTCTTTCCTCATCAAATTTTCTTAAATTGGTAAGGTTTTCACCAATTTGCTATAATGCCCTCGAAGTAGTTAATCTCTTTTTTTTCCCCCTTTTGCATGGTGACTTGATGTTCCAAGTACATTGATTACATTTTTTTTTGAATGCCCTTCCTGAAATCAAACAGAAAACTTTATTTAAGCCTAAATTTAAAAACTCTTCTTTTGAGTACCAATGTACATTCAAGACAGCAGATTCTTAAACTGCTCAACTGAATTTAAATAGCTAAAAAAAAAAATGCACATGAAAAAAAGGTTATTTAAAGTATCATCTTTAAAAGTCACTACTTTTTATTCATCAGGAGAGATACTGTAAAATTAAGCTACAACAAACAGATCTTTTCTTACACAATTTATTATTCATTAAAAAATTGAGTAATTTTAGCAAAATTGCTCTATTACTTCTATTACAGCATTTTATTTCACCTAACATTACTCATCCTCTGTTTTTTTGACCACACTTACACTAGTGGGGATAAATGCCAGTTTTCTTCAACAAAACTATGAATACATAATTTTATCTCATCAGCTTAAATTTAGCTCCTTTTGCACAAGACTGCACAGTTTTCATTTCACTTTATACCATGCCTATATTTGGCTACAAATACGTATTTTAATACTTTTTTCCTTCAACAGTAATTTTTTAACAGACATCAAAATTCGCTGCCTTTGACAATTTCAATGACTAAGTAATGACTGCTTGCTCTGGAAAATTGGGTTGACTAAAAAGCAACAAATTCCTGACAAAAAAAATCTATCATATGCATTCCCTCTGTCAAAGCAGCTTGCAGACCAGTTCCTTAGTATGCAAAGTAAAAAAAAAAAGGGCTCCCTTTTAGCTGCCGCTGCTGTGTACATTCAGCATGATCCAAGATCTGTCTGTTTTTAAAGACTTCATTTGGAGTTTCTTCCTTTAGGGGTTTTGTAAGTCGTATTTCTCATACGGCTCAAATGTAATCCTTGAAGGTTAATTCTACAACTGGTACTAGCCTTCAGCTAATGACTTTTTCCTCAGCTCTGGCTGTCATCTCTTTTATGCATATAAACTTCTCATGGATTTCCATTTAAAAGTAAAGAAAAAAGGTCGGAAAAGAAAATGAATATGCCAAAAGCTGACAGATACATTTTTGTCTGATTTTTTTTTTCTTTGAATGAACACTCTTGTGTTAAAGAATCATAACACACTACTGCCTGTTCATACTGTATTAGTTCAAAAGAATAAAAGCCAAAAATAATTGGCATCAGCAAAGATTTCAGGTTTAGAAAAGGGAGCATAATACAATCCTTGTGCTATTCCCCTGTACTGTACTAGGAACTCAGAAATATTCCATCATTACAAAATGTGCTGGTGAAAGACTATAAAAATAGACAAATAAAGAGCAAAACACTCAAGCTCAGAACACACAGTGTGCAAAGTACATCCCCATTGTATTTACCCAGTCATTAGCTGTCTGTTTGCATTGTATATGGGGAAGTGCAGAGCAAACTAGAAAGCTTGCTTGCGTAGGCACTAACACCAGTGTTGTGGGGTTATTAGACACAGGGCAGCCTTCTGCAAAAAGCTTTTATGATTTTAAATCTTTCTAAAATAATAGGCACGGATTTACCATGGGGACCGAGACAGGCCGGCCCTCGCTGTCCTGCCTTTCCTAATCACCACTGCTTGGCACCGAGGGCAGTCCCAGGCATGGGACACGAGGGAGGTCACAACATTCGCTTACGCCTGCCCCTTAACACGTTCTTGAATTTCAGTGCAGGGTCATTTAAAACTCTTGAGAAAAGAGAATAAGGTGATCGATTTCTCTGTTATAAGGAGGAATTATTTCTGCCTCCGCAAAGTAGGCAGAAAATGTAAGGTCATGGCTGTGAAAATACCCCCAAAATCTTCTCAAGAGCTGCAGATCATGTTGCAAGCTGGGGGTGACGGACTGGGCGAAAACATTCAATGGGCCAGGAAGGAATAGTAGCAGGAACACCTCCTGTTTGTCCCCAGAGAAGCTGTGCAGGAATAAGCCCATTTAATGATATTATCTTTAGCACAGAACAGAGAGATGCCTGCAGCAGAATGGCTACGTGATACCTGTGGGTTTTACAGGAAAGACAATAACAGAACAGTATGAAGTCAGCTTGCTGCTACATATCTTCCCCAAATTAATTTTTCCTGTTACTCTAGTGATCCAAATAAAATGTTTAGTTATAATTTACTACAGAAAAAAATAGCCTATACAGCTAATGCAACAACTATTATGATTTTCCATGATTGATAGAACCTAGCAGTTAGTTCAATAGCATTTACACAGCTCAGCTCAACTTGAATTTCTGGGCAAAACAAAACCTTTCCTAAAGAAAGAGGGATTATTTTACAGTTAAAAAGTAAGAGTTTTGGGTGGCCTTTTTTTTTTTTTCCTCCATTTTGGAAGCACATCAAAACATTTTTTTTTCCTCTGATTATTTTCAAACATTAAAATTGACAGTAAGCTCTGCAGCCTCCCCCACTGTTTCACCTACTGATTTGAGTTCCCTAAAGCTGCAGAAAGTTTTAGAAAGAAAGAAAACTTAAGCAAAGCTGGTAAGAAAACTTCAGCCAGAGGAGGGAAAAAAGACAAGTTGCTTTTAATTGCTTGAGTTGCAAAGGCAAAATTAACACCATTTGACAATTTTTCATATTAGCTACCTTCATTGACTGCTTTGCCTTTTTTTTTGCCTATTTACTGCTAAAAATAATGGCAAAATAAAAAGTGAACACAGACTGGTAAATTTGGAGAAAGCAGATTAATGTGTAAAGTCCTAATGGGTGGAAGTGCCAGGAATGGAGCCTGTCCCCTGCTGCAAGGGAAAAGCCTTCTGCCTCCGCACAAACGGTCGCAGCTGCAAGGAGTGAAGCTGCTGCACGGTGCGGCTCTTAGCAGGCAAATTCCCAAGGCTCCAGCAACCGAGGAACATGTAAATGACAGGGCTCACAGGATTTAAAGAAAACCACAGGGCTTTCCTTCCACTTAACTGATATCAGAGTGCAGGAAAAAATTTACTGTGTCCAGATAAACACTGAATTATTTCCATAAGTGTAAATGACCTTTGTTGCATTCTTAGCAGAATTATAGACTCTTTGCACAATTCAGAGTAGAGCTAACAGCAAGCAGAAACAAATTCAGCAGTAAAGCAGCAGAACGTATATAAGCAAGCAGCAGTATAAGCAAGCAGCAGCTTCTTTTTTTTTTTCCCCAGAAAACATTTTAAATTCACAGAAAGGATTTATTATTAATAGTGTGAGACAGACACACTATGCCTATCTAACATATTCAAGGGCTAATGGGAGTAAAACTGTCCAATTGTTTACAATACTGTATAGCTTATAAATTATAATAATGAACAAGAACTTCAAGAACTTGTGTTTAGCATTGTTAAGAGTACTTTAAGATACTAAGATATTCTACAATTATACTTAAATGTTCGCTGCAAACAGATTAGCAAACACATTCCTTTACAGTTTATATCTTTGTACATATACACCTTACACACCTTTGTACATATCCTGTGTGCCTGTACCAGCAGCTGCTAATACTATATAATACAGGTTTCAAAGGTGGCTTTTTATTTTTTAATTTAAATACTAATGTGTAGTATCACAAGTCAGGCTGTTTCCATACATGAACTACAAAATATGGGATATAGCTTAACAGATGCATTATTATACTGTTCAAAAGCATGACTTTAATAGAGTTGCCAACATAGAGGACATTCCCTTGTCCTAGAAATGATACATGCATGGTAGAGATTTCTGCATTTGCATTTTTTAATTGCTTGAAAAGTAATCCTTTTAATCATAGGGGTCCTAAATTAGATACTCACATAATCAAAAAGTCAACTTGGTAAAGCAGACTACTTTTAACTAACCAGGCTATTAAAAGGTGCACAACCCTGACATGAATACACTGAATGTATTAGAGAAAGATGCCTGAAGTACAATTTACAATAACTCTGGGATATCCTTCTTACCAAGCCATCATGCAAATCCCGTCTATTAAAAAGGTTTATTTTGGGGAAAGTTCAGCCCATAGAGAAGGAGGCTGGAAATCAGAGGGAAAGGAAATGAATCTTTCTTTCCAAAGGTTAATTTTACTCATATTTCAAGAGAAGTTCCCAATACGTTTCTGTACATACCGGAATAATAGCTGTGCAAGCCAAGTATCAACCTCTGTCCTGGGAAGTCTAGTTTAATCATTTAGCCTCCGAGCCATAAAACGTAACTCTCAACTTTGAAAGTTCTGCTATCAGAAGAAGATACTTCTCAAAATGAATACATATAAAGAGAACCTTTGCAACATTTTCTTTCTTGTTTCTATAGCAGCCTAAAGTTAAAAGATGCTCTCAAACCAGTAAATGAACAGACACGCACACAAAAGCTAATTCAGCTCTAGTCACACAGTAGCAAGTTCAAGCTGCTAAAGGCCCATTCTGCAGGAACCCAGTGTCCACCACACAGAAATAAAAAAGGGACCTCGCCAGGAGCTCAGCCTAGGACACCTTTGAAATACTGCTCTGTTTGAGTTAACTCAAAAAGACTCGTTGACCGCTTGAAGAGAAGACTTCACTACTGATACACTAATGCCAGCTATTAATGTCACTGGCTGTAAGTCATGATGCTTGTTTCCTGATTTTGCTTTCAGAAGTCTCCTAAGAAAAAGCATGCGATTACATGCTTTTTCTCTTATTTCTTAAAATGTGTATCTAATAAATGATCTGTTTAAAAGAAATAGAAGAAACATAGATTTCTTTTCTCAAATACCTGATAATCAGTCTGTTTGTCATGACTGAAGAATGAAGTTCTGAGAGAAGCCAGCAGAAATGAACTAAGTTTCATGGCAGATGTGGATTTTTGCAAATCAGCCCATATGTTCAGGTAAGTAAATACAGATTTCTTGGCCTAACTACATGCATCTCAAGTAGACATATACACATACACACACACACATATATATTTAAACCTTTAAAAAGATCGTTACACACTGAATAGTTCCAAAGGAGAAGTACTGCAAAAGGCAGTGTGTTATGACATTAAGATAATGGATTAAAAAAAAAAAAAAAAATGAAGTGACCGTTCTCTACCACAGACCCCCCCATACCCACAGTCTGTTTTTCAGGGGGTTATGCACTGTCAGCAAATGTGTTACCTCATTATACATCTTATGCAACTCCTAGCAAGGCCAGACACACTCCTAATACTTAACTTACGTCTTTGAGGTAGCAATGGACACTGACCACGCTACTTTCTGCATGTGATTCAA
The DNA here is from genome assembly GCF_059628265.1 of Tinamus guttatus. NCBI lineage: Eukaryota > Metazoa > Chordata > Aves > Tinamiformes > Tinamidae > Tinamus > Tinamus guttatus. The sequence goes on from NW_028288619.1 coordinate 1,581,167, forward strand.
AACCCGGATTCCTTTTTCCCCGCTGTTTTCGCCTTCAGATGAGGCATAGATGCAATCTGGAAAGGAATTACTGTGCTGACTCAAAGTCTCAGGAAAATGCAGAACACAGGGTCGCACTTGTGTTAAACTGCATTAATCAAAGTTACAAGTTTATTCTAAGAGCTGTCTGCTAAATAGCTGCAATTATTCCTCCTCATATAATAAATTATTATTATTATTATTCATGTTATTCATGTAACAGACATTTATTACCAAAAATATAAAGCCATATGCAATTCTGATGCAACATTGCTGAAATCCACAAAACTAGAGAGAACATAAGAAAAATTTTCCTTTCTAGAAGACACAAAATCATTCATTTTTATAACATGTTCATAATATTCTTCATAATATTATCAAGACATTGTGATATTAAAGTACATTCTTGGCTTTTTTTTTGCCCAAAGCTACTGCACTTTTTAGCAACCTATTTATTATTTAAGGTTATTCATCAGTGTGCAGTATCTCTGATGTTACTGCTTAAACAAAAAGGTGCAAAAAAGCAAAGCACTGTGGTTTTTGATGAAAGAAGCTCTAGCTTTCCAATTCTGTTAATCATTAATTAATTAAGAAGAAGAAAAAAAATCAGGGAGCACTGTTAAAGTTGTCTGTCATCTCCATGCACTGTTTTTTAAAAGAAATGAGATACTATATGACAGAGGCACTTGCAATTTAGTTGTGCCCAGTTCATTGACAGGCCTATATTTTCACCTCTGGTTTATGACCAAAGTAAATCCATAGCATCAAGAGACACTGGGGAGACAGGCTATTCAGTATCCACACTACAGCTCTCAAGTCTCAGCAGTTTTCCACCTCCTATTCTACAAGGCAGATATTTTAGAAAGTTACCTCTGGCATAGAGCGAGCTGTGTTTTGTCTATATTCATTCCTAATTTGCAGTCCCCCAAATCTAGAATTGCAGTTTCCTTAAAACATGCAGGCAAAATGGTACCTTTTTCACCAAATGATGGGAGAGAGATACAGATGCGGCTGCCCCCTCCACCTGGCTTCTGTCCAAAACATTTATATTCCTTGGATGTCAAAGTTCCTGCACTGCTACTCATTCACTCCATAAAGAAGCAGTCTGGTGATCAGAAATCCACTTGCCATAAAGGACAAAAGGCACTTATTCAGTGATGACAGTGAGTGAAATACTATTTTCAAGCCAGTGTATCTTAGGAACAATTCCAGCTGCATAGGTCAACTTTTCCAGTCAAAAACTTCCATATATAAATTAAGGAAAGATGGTTTTGGCTGTCTATAGAGAAACTCATTCAGCTTTGAAGGGTGTTTTAGGCTACATGTATTTTCTAAAATGAGCATTTTAGTTCTGGTAGTCCAAAAGCAGACCTTGTATTCTGACTCAGCCACGTTTAACGTTCAACCCCCATCAACTTTTGTTCCTTGCGAGATAACTGCAGATGGGATACTTTTCTACTTTTCTTTGTGCATGGATATAATCTCATTTCCCTCCTCGTGTTCCTTATCAAATATGCTAACGTTAACAAAAATTCCCAGTTGGTTATAGACTGTAGGGCCATTGCTCTTTCACTGAAACTGCTTTTCCACGTCCAGCTTTCGCAGCCAACAGAGCACAAGTCCCAAAAGCACCACACAATCTATGAACCCCTAATATGCCTACAGCTAGGATGGTAACTCATGCCATTCCTCTAATGCTGGTGTTACTGAACACAACGGCCCTCTGACCAGCAAGCTAATCTCAAGCGTCACGTCCGATCGGGTGACAAGAACAGAGGCACATGCTCTTCCCCAGTATTTTTCTTTTCATGCCAGAGTCACCAACTGAAATTCCCAAGTGCATTTTTCTCGGGAATTCGAGGTTTACACCTGCCAGCCAGGAACCCACTATTACCTGGTTTGTCCACGTTAAGTAGCAAAAGCCTACGAAGCATGGGGGCTTTCCTAAAAGCAAGATGAAAGATGAGAATGTTCTATCAGAAAGCTTCCAATCCTTCACAACCCAGAGCGCACTGATGCGAGGCTATCTGGCCTTCTACACTGCTTCTCTGCTACAGTCTATTTAAAGGAGGACAGCTTTTCGCTCACGAGTGTGTGCCTGTACATGACACAGCAATAAACAAGTTTTACAGATGATGCATGCATTAATTTTAAAATTTCCTAATAAAAAACTCCTTATATGTTAAAAAATCTCACAGAACCAATAACATGAATGCAGAGACAGTGGTTATGGTACCCTCAGCTTTCTATTCCTATATGCTGATGGCCCAGCCAAGACAATTCTAATGTCCTGACTCATATCAAAACATGAAAAGACACGAAAAAAGCAAAGGCAACAGGCTTCCATGAATCGACCTCAAACCAAGCCACCAAAGGAATTTTTGAGCAAATAAGACAAGCTTCTCAGTGTTTTCTCCACAGCTGTAAATCTGACACACAACACTATCAAAAATACCCACAGCTGCCTACAGGTAGAGCAAATTATTAAGTACTGTGGCACCTTGCCAATCCAGGGTAAAACATAAAGAATTACAGCATCCCATTGAAGTTTAAGAAATGAGGCCAAAGGCCAAGCAGCTTCAACCACCCAAGAAGTTTTTTTATTGCTATATTGCATTAGAAATTACAGCAGAAAGACCATTACCATATTTTAACTGGGTACTTCTGGGCATGACATCATAAATTGCTATTTAAACCTCCACTTCTATTTAGAGTTCAAAACCAAATCATAATTCATTTTGAACAAGAGATAATGCCAAACAAAATAAAGCAAGTTAAACACAGGATTGTTAGGTCTGGGGCCTTTTTTTTTTTTTTTTTTTTTTTCCTTTTTCCTCCCCTGAAGCATAAAGGAAGTTAAATATCCCGAGTCAATAACTACCTCATAGGTCTGCATTATTCTAGAGCCCTGTCACAGATCACATTCATCAGACAAAATCAGAGTTTCAAAGGCCAATAAAATGGAAGAGATATTTTTATATTTACTTGAATTGAGCAACAAGCTGGCAGCCTGTCATGGTATGAGGCCTACTCAGTAGCAGCTTTAGCTTAAACTTACTATAGTACATGGTACTGATGGTCTTCTAAAACATCGCTAGTTATGTTTACATATCAGTTAAAATGCTGATGTTACTGAACTCTAATATGCTATTAGAGAGAAAATGGAAAAATATCACCACATCAGGGACCAGAAACACAAGATATGCAGTCATGGAAGGTTTTTTGCCCTCCTCACTGTTTGGACAGAAACCTTCTCATTTCTATCAGGTCTGCGGGTTATCTTAACTGTATGATTAGCATCACAACATGGTTTTAATCAAATCTGTTTGAATTAAAATTATACTTCTGCATATGTAAACTGTACCTCAGAATAAGTCTAAACATAAAAACACATTTTTTCCCTCGAAGAAAACTGCTAATGGCTACGGAGACAAATGTGCTGAAAAGAGGGAGAGCGAAGAGAAGAGGAAAGCCCTATTCATTTCAATTCAGCCTCAGTTGTCTTACTTTGGTCCTTTTCAGAATCAATGTGCAGAAGGCCAAACGCATTGTCCAAAGTTATAGATCACTACAAATGAACACAGACGCACCAGCAAGTCAGTGATGCTGGAGTTCGGCCTCAGGAACATGAGCGTTTTCATGTCAAATTAAATACCAAAAAAGGAAAAATGTCCTCAGTAAATACACTAAGAGTGTACTTAACGCTATGCACTCCAGTGATTAAGATGAACCCCACAATGAACTTGTTCAGCAGCCAAAGTTTTCAATTTCACTGAACCACAATGACTCTCTCCCTTTACTGACTTTACTTCAGCACAGAGGGACAAAATACACTCTCTTAGCTAAAGCAGATAACAGGTACTACTTAATAAGTTTTTCTGATTTTTGCTTGCATTTTAGAGATATTTGTCTCCTCATTTCTACCACATATAAAACAAACACGTATAGCTAAACTTCATAAGTAAATTGGACATTAAGACATGGCAACATCAATAAAAGACTTCTCAGAAATCCAATCATCTTGTGTGTATTTGGTACAGATATAAAACAAGACTTTCTTATTGGTCCTAGGTATCAGAATATGAAACAAGATGAAAATTGGGTCACAGTTCTGCACAGTGAGTTATGTAGTCTTTGGAATAACATCAAGAACAATTATGACCTCAAAAAAGGTTGTGTGTGGAGAAAATACAGTCACTACCCTGCAAAAGTGCAAGGCTTGTTGGTTTGCAGTTCCCATTTGAAAGTAACACAGGTCCAGGAAAAAAAATGAATCTCTACCAAGCACACACAACAACAAATCCAGACAGCTGGGCTCACAAGGCACAGTTACTGCACAGTTACTTTGATAGGGAATGTCACAGCAAGGAGAGGCAAATGCCTGGAATGGGGCATGCAGTGGAATAAACTGCACACAACTTGCTCTTCCAGCTCAAAATGAAAACAGAGATTCTCAGATGTTTATTGCAGTATCCATGTTAAGATATAGAATAGTTTCATAATTAATATGAAAGATCCATATTAAATTCATAATTCAGGTTACATTCAACTTATATATACTTTTTGTCAGTTCATTAGTTCTGTAAGATGTGTAACTCAATCCTGAGTTACAGGTTATTTCATTGAATTTACTGGGACTTATCCCACGGCTAATTATCAACTTTAAGCCTTAAACCTACGTAAGTTCATGAGAAACATAAGAAGTCCTCTGCAGGAAGCCTGAGAACAGACCTGGGTTCTCCTTTCCATGGCTTCAGTGGCCAACCTAACACGGCCTGCTCTCCAGATCCCCCCACGGATGACCAAGATGACCAAGGAGAAGTAGTCACCGGGTAATAAGAAAAGAAACTGCACTACCACAGGAGGAAAGCACAATTAACTCAGATCTGCTCTTCTGCTGACAGAATGAAGACTATATATATCTTTTTACACCTGCTCAAGCCTACTACAAGAAGTAGTGTGCCATCTTGTTATTTTATAGGCAACAGTGTTATTTCCCAGACGAGGTATCATCTTCCTTGAGCCATTTTCATATTTTATATTTTCATAACAATGTACAGATTGATGGTGTATTCTGCTGTAATACCCACATAAACAAATCGCAAACTTCAAAATCCTTAAAAGAAAATGTATTCAAAATTAGTCAAGTATTTTCCATTTTCCAGTAAGTTTTAAATATTTGTTCTCAGATCATTTGTAGAGAACAGGTAGCAACAACCAAGACTTTCCTGTGAGATATATTTTTTGTATTTATAAGATCAACACCAAATAGTGCCTTTTATATGTTTATGTGCACAAACAAAAAATGACCACCATACTATTGTAATTATAATACAAATTTCCTGGATGTTGTCCCTTGGAAGGCAGGAATTATACAACATATTTAATATACAAGCCATGAAAATGAGGAAATGAAGAATCAAGTCAAGTCAGTACACAAATCCTAATCCTTTCCCTGCACTAACATATCTTAAACTGCTCAAGTTATTACAGGTTACCCAATCAATTCTTAACTCTGCTCTCCTCAACTTTCTGGTTTCTGACTCCATTCTCCGCCAAGTTACCTTCTCTTCTGAGAACAGTAGAATAATTTTTGAAAGGAGTTTGGATAAAAAAGAACAAGAAAGATGGCTTTAAAAATTTTTTTTATCTGATCCCTGACAAAATCTTGTGCTCAAGCAGTTGCTGTTTATTGGCCCCACACATGCCAGACTAAGGAGAATAGTCTTTAATGCACAAAATAGTGTGTATATTGTCATGCACAGAAGCTACATAAAAATAGAAAATTATGAGAACTGCACATTATGTTAGTGACTGCTTGAAAGCCACTTCCAAAAACAAAAGCTATTTTGTTTTTGACCTACATGATGTTCCTTTCATAGTTGTATAATTCATATTTGTAAAGAAATATAAAACAGCATTCTTCAGAATGCCATGAAATTTTCAGCTGTGCCCAAAATTCAAATGCTTTCTTCTAACACATTATGAACAAACAGAAAAATTAAATTGTTTGGTATTTCATAGTGAATGACTGCCTACTTTTTAGAGCAAGGAGGAAAAAAAAGTTTCATAGCTCGTTTAATTTCTACCTAAAACAGAATCCTAGAATTATCTTCAAATCTGCTATGATGAATACACAGTAGCAGATTTAGAAAGTCTTTAGTTTAGATTAAACTTTAATATATCGCACATCAGAGTGAACATTAAATAATTTTAAAATAATTCTAAGAGATGACATCTTAAAGAAAAAAAGGATCACCTATGAGTTAGTCCTCAGATGAATATTTCAATAGACAGTCATGGTTGAAAGAAAAGCATTTACTATCTATCTGCAGCACTCTTTCCACTGACTATTATTGATATCTGTAGGATTACATTACTGCTTTATGCTTAGCTTCCTTATCCCTACTACATTGTCTACTCAGCAGGACTGCTGCTTTTTTAAGATTCCTCCTTCTACAATAAGATAAAGAGATCAGAAAAAAGGGTTATCAATTCTGGGAGGAGGGAAGCTTCTAAAATCAAAGATTAGTTCTTCATGTAACTGAGTTAATTTTCATTTTTAGAATTTATTAGTTTCATAATCTTCTACTAATTCTCTCACTTCTTTGTCAAATTATTTCATGGTACCACCTTTATTTTGTCAATATGACAACAGCAGAAGCTGGATTGCAAACTTCTCCGTAAGGTGGCATTTTACCACTACTAAAAGACAGTCACTGATTACAACTTAACCTGATTTCAGATACATTCAAAATCCTCTCTGATTGCTTATGCACATTTTTTTATCGCACACCAGACCATAACTACTTCTATATCCCTTGCATTTCTCTTTAGCAGGGATTCAGATGCTATACTTACATTGTTTTGTGCTTCAAGTAAGCAATATACTTATGACTTCCTCACCTCAGTGCTCCCTTATTTTGGCACTGACATCTCAGCAGGCCCTTTTCTTCTATGCTGTTCCTAATTGAAACAAGTTTATTGCCCTCTCTGCAGAAAATTACAATTTTTCGAGCTTTTATATAATCAACAAGACATATTTATTGTACCTATACTTACCCTGTCATCTGTTGTTCACATCAAAATACCCACGAAGACCACAAACAAAACCTTAGTAATAAGGAGGACAAAGCCGCATCTCTTCACCACTCTATTCCCCTTCTTAGTTTGAAGTGTGTGGGGAAATTGCAGTGAAATATTGCTTAATGGAATAATGTGCCCCTTCTAAATATTCTATTTTGGATTTGATTCCCTACATTAGGAATTATTATTTAATATGATCTCTGAATGCTGCTTTTAATCTCATGCAGAAAAAAAAGAAAGCCTGTTCAATGAAGTTTTCTCCTAAAAAGTTCATGACTGAAAGCCACCAAAGCCACCGTTTTCATGTATACTCACTTCATTAAAGTGTACATCACACCATAAAATGGTTCTGACAGTTTTAACTTGTATATTTTTATTCACCTTATTTCTATGAACCTCACAAGGACAGAGTAACAATATGGAAAGTAACCATCTAATCCAACTGGACGGCTCTTTATTGAAGTCTTATTACTTCCATATGCAGAAACTAAAGCCAACTGCAATCCCCAAGTTTTTGGCATTGTTAATATACATTGTATCCAGTAAATATGAATTTCACTTTTCCTTTTTATTTTTACTACACAGTGATATCAGACATATAGACTTTACTTGATCATTAAGGGAATATGCGTTGTAACTGCCTTAAAAAAAAGCAACTTCTTTATTATGCCTAAAGTAATATTCTTCTTTAAAAACTTTTATGCCCTATAAATTATACTCCAATCTCTTTTGCAGTATGGATATTCTTAAAAATAACTATTATTAAAAGCTGATTAAAGTTAAGAATGATGTAGACAGTTACTTGTACATAGTTATAACATGGAATCAAGGGAAACTCAGTGCCAAAAACCTATATTTAGATTTCTGAAGTAACCATTATGGCAAATTAACTAATATTTTTTCAAGACACAATTCCTATTTAAAAAAAAAATGTTATCATCATGTGTTATAAAACTATATGTTATCATTACAAAACAATCTCTTTATACTTTAAAGATGCTTTAAATATACACAGAAATAAATAGTCCTTTTAAGTCACTTTAAATTCTGTTGTCTATATCAGTATTTGTCAAGATACATATTGATAATAATCCCAGCATGGATCAGATGCTAAGTACCTTTCTTAGCACAAATCTGAAAAGACTAAAATCTCAGTAATATCTCAGTAATATATTGATCCCATGCATGCAGTGAACCTTCCAAGAGTATCCATTGATGTATCCACTTTTTTTCGCTTGAACTTCCTTTTATCTTGCTGAATATGTTCGGGGTTTTTTTTCATGTGTGGTATAGCAGGAGGATAATAAATATTTGCTTTTTAAAAACAAAGTTTTGACAATCAAAAATCTTCATAGAATAGTATGAATTTTAATACAGTTTTCTTACACTTGTTTTACAAGGGTTTTAAGAAACAACTTTCCTATTCCTTATGCATATTTAATTTAAAATAACACCAGTAACCAGAACAAATAACTCTCTTCTAAAAGTACCAACAACAAAAAAACCAACCAAACAAACAAAAAAAAAGCAAGCATCAACTACTGTTTGTATGGATAATTTTTGTAACTTTTAGAACCACCTCGTTCTTTAGCCTCATGATTTATAATCTGTACTACTAGCTGACTACTGTACTAATAATCAGAAATAGTAACCAGGTAGTAATGGATAAGATCAACTTCAAAATCTTCTATAAATCAGCATTGCTTATGTGCACAGGAAATAAATCAAGTTAATGGGAAGAATCTCTGCAAGTATAGATGCAAAACATAGCAGAAGGGCTTCTATTGAAGCCTTTTTCTGCAGACAATCGGTGACACTGCAGAACAACTCCCAGAGCTCTTCTGGGGAAACTGCTGGGGACATTATGAAAAGCAGCTTCCCCAGCTGCTTTTCCTAGCGTCTCTGAACACCAAATTTAACACCACACTATATTGGTGGGAACTGTTCTGGTTTTTGTTTTTTAAACCCATTTCTAACTTCAAATTCCCAGAAAAAAAATGTTTTGGATAAAATATGATGAAGGTTAAAAAAAGGGATTAAGAACAGACTACGGAAAAAGATATTTCTACTGCATCTGACAGCACATCCTGCCTGTTTTTTTTTAGGAAGATGAATCTTCTAGCTTAGTAGATAGGCACACACTTTCTCAGCTTTTCAGATAAAGCACAATGTAAACACCCACAAAACTAATTTAATAAAATTTAAATGAAACTAAAAAAATATGAAAACTTCGGTTTTTAGCATAGTGGTGAATATATTTTCTACAGACAGACACGGTCAAGTATGCAGAACATTAAAATTTAAATAAGCTGTTACCTGAACTGTGGAACTGATTTCAGATGCAAAACCTCCCGTCAAAGGCGCCTCATGGCTAATCAGCAATCGCCCTGTCTTCACCACTGACTGAAAAGGAAGACAAAACCCAAAAATGTGATCAAATTACAATTTTTGAGACTTATTTGCTCTACTAAATAGAATATATTAATTATGTAACATTGTTAGTGGCGTTAAAATGTAGCTACTTTTACTATTTTTGCAATGATGAATGGACCTAAAAATCTAAATTGAGAAGTTAATTAGAATCTTTTCTGTATTTACTAAAAAATACCCATTCATCTTTCAGTTTTAAGCAAATATCAAGAATAAAACATACTCCACTATATTTTAGTTTACCCTACCAAAGTAACATTTCTGGAGAATATTAAGGATTTTAATAATACACCACTAAGAATCTGATACTACAGATGTTAATAGCACACGTGCAAAGAAATCCTTCACTGAAATACATGCTTGCATGACCAGATAAAGGTCACAAACCTAGATAAAGCACACCATCTGTAGGTATTCAAAAATACGCATACTAAATAAAATTTTAGCAAGCAAGCAAACCATTTGGATTAATCCTAACATCTAAGTGTTTTGCTGGCTATTGAAGGCAACATTTAATGAAAAACAGGAGAGGAGATTTAGGAGAAAACAAAAACAGGAGATTTAATGTGACCTACATAATTATATAGTACAATATAACAGAATGAGCTTTGAAATATTCTTTAATAAGCAAGCAAAAATATTTTTAACCTGAGAATGCAAAGCTTCAATACATCCATTACCTTGGAGTTTATTACAACTAGAAGGTGTAGAAGTGAACTACATAGATACCTTTGGTCAGAAATCTAACAGTGAAGTTTCACCCTTCTTAATACACGTTTCATCATTTCATAAAGTGCATATAAAAGTTCCATGAATTTTTAGAGATGCATAACTGAACAAAAAGCCATCAAAAGAACCTACCCATTAGTCCATCCAAAGCAGCTATAGCTAGATTTTTCTTATGCAGCATACTGTCAGGGTACCCTTACACATGGATGGAGAAGCCCAAGACAATGCTAGCTAACAGGTCAACTTTCCTAATCTTATTTATCTGCACCAACTCCTTCTCCAATAAGGCAGCCCATGTTATCCACATGATAAATACATAAAAATTACTTATTAACAATAGTGGTTTCATTCGGACTGACAACCTTTTAAAATTCTTTAGTTTCTCTAGCAGTGACTTAACAGCTTTATATAGCTGGACCGCCGCTGTACTACTGGCAATTAATAGGCCTATTAACCCAACTGAAGGATGAAGCAGCTTAAAAATATTCAGGAAAACAAGACAGGAAAAGTCATTTCAACAGCTGTAAAATAACAGGCAGTTTTAGAAACTAATTTCTTGAATTCCTCTTGCCTGCACTTGAAATTCATTACAAAGAATAGACATTAACTATACTCTAAGTCTATCAAATATACCGAAAGACAACTCACAGAAGAACAAGCACATTCCAATTTTAAATTGATATGACAAAAATAATCGATATGATATGATACACAAGGATTTAAAATCTTCGTATTCTATTTTACACAAAGATATTTCTTCTTTCACATACACATTTGTTCTGAAAATTTTTGTCTCCCTTTGAAACAAGTTACCTTTAAAATTACAAGTTTGATTTTGAGAGCGTAATAGTAGAAAATATAGACACTGTTGGAACATATGTAACAAAAGTTACAAAAGGTCAGACCAAAAATACAACAGTCCAGCATCCTGTCTTCAAAGGGGAGATAAACAGAAATTGAGAAAAGAGTAAGATTAGGGGGTTTGCTATGTCAGAGCTGGACTACTTTGCGGCATCCAACTGTTTTCACATCAATAGACTTCCTCAGTGTGGTTTCTTGCTTTCTCAGCAATTAATAACTTTTACTTCACAAATGTGTCTGTTCTTCCACTTAAATTCATACAAAGACAAGTCTCATTTTGGAAACCCCCTACTCCTTCAAGCACTCTGTATTTTTACACCTGATCCAAGATTTCAAAGATCTTCAAAGATTTGTTGTCTGTATGATGTTAGAAGTGTAATAGCAGCTGCATTTACACATCTTTGCATACAAGCCACTCAGCCCTGCTAAAACCCACTATATATACTAGTAATACATAGTGCCCCAGTGAGCTAGCGCTGCTCAGGTGCTTTTGGTACCCAACCCAGCTTGCTCGGAGCCCATCTGGATACCACTGCATGGCATCACACTGTGTCATGCAGAAATACTTTAAATATTCTGCTAATTGTCAAACCAGAATTAAAATGAGCATGAGCTAGCTACCATCCTGTATCACAAACGAGCTCTGTACTCCAAGGAAGGATGTGAATATTGCAGTTCTTGTGTATTACAGGCTTCCCTGCATTCAGATCTTCTCTTTTCTGTTCAACACTTGTTCGTGAACTACAGCACATTTTTAAGGAAGACAGGCAATCTTAATTAACATCGCATTTGTGGTGAGTGCACCACAGTTATTGGTGAGCTGTTCTCACGTTTAACTACCTCCCTTGTTAAAATATTGCATTTTATTCTTTAAACGGAATTTGTATGGCTTTAACCTTAAGCTGTTGGCTCTTATTTTACTTGTTTGCAGTTGGAGAAGCTATCTATTATCACATTTCTGCTACCCACAAGAATAGTCAAGATTGCAATTAAATGCTCCCTTAGTGATGATTTTGCTAACTAAGCACACCGAGCTCCTCAACTCTCTCATCACAGAGCACTCTTCCAACCCCTCAATCATTCTTAGAGCCCTTCTCTGAATCATCTCCAATTTTCAATGTCTTTTTTGAAGTATGTCCATCTAAAAGATCAGCACTGCAGTCATTTTCGGAACAATGCCAAGCACAGAGATAATATAACCTCCGCACTCGATTCATTCAGTACTTATGTGTTAATGCAGTTCTTGGACACATCAGGCCATTTGGCCCAAGCATAACAACATGAGTTAATGTTCAAACAATCATTATGATTCCCAGTTTTGGGATAGAGGAAGGGTTGGTTTTTTGCCTTTTTTGTTTGCTTGTTTTTTCTTAAAAAACAATTTCTTCCTGGAATAATGATGAAAATATAGTCCACAATCATCATTTCAAGACACACAATTACATTTGTGCATGATTGAAAGTATGTTGCTTGCCTGAATGCAGCTCCGTAAAGGAACCTACTTTCATGTGTCAATTTTATTTATTTCTCCAACTGTTATTTCTGACTTTTTAATAGTGATTTTTATATAACTTTGATAAAAATGTTAAACAACAGAGGTTAAAAATCAGATGCTTCAGGACCTCAAGGAAATAGCAAGTGACCTTGCTATTTACATTCACCAATACTATTACCTTCATTTTGGTTCTTCTGAGCTTTACATGGTATGGATGTTACATTTACATGGACTTTACATCTTTCTTTTGCTTCGTAGTCTGATTCACACTATCTGCTATCAACTTGCTTTCTTATCAGCTAGATACACAAGATTTTTAGTTTATTCTTATTTAAATTATTGTTATTCCTTGGAAAGTGAGTAATTGGTTAAAAAGAAGGGAGAGTTTCAAGAGTCGGTGTTACACAAACTACAGGGAAAAATAAACATTGTTACTGATTACTTGCAGATATCAATTCTCTTCTATAAAACAAATTTCCTATTTAAAATAAACTATCAAACATTTTTCCCTTTCAAATCACATGCATCAAACATTCCATGTCTAGGATAACCAAACCCCAACATAGAGAAGATCACTACAGTCCAAATATCCTAGCAAACTGCTTCTGGCAGCTTTGGTAACAGGAACCTGACCTTACAAAGTTAATAGGAAATACCCAAAAAAATGGAGAAAACATAGTAGTGAAGTCAGCACAGTGTAACATATTGCACATTATGGACTATTCTATCGTATTTTGAAAGGGTGAGTTGGAGTGCTTTTGTGTTTGCTTTTTTCTTTTCTCCCCACTTGGTTTGGCTAGAGAAGTGGATGATCTTTCACTATTTTGTTCCTCACAACCAAACACTTGTGCATTTGTGTACGGGTTTGGGTCTCTGCTGCCTTCAAAACATTTCCTATTTTTCAAGACCTGAAACTTCACACTTAGTCCTCCTGTGATCTAAATGCTTAGAAACACGTACACATTGCGACACTCATGAAAAATGTATCCGAGAAGATGGCAGTGTAGGCTCAGGAGGTGCTGCGCACATTTCCTCCCTCAAATGTGGAACCCCTGGCTGTCACTTGCTGAACACTGATCAAAATCCAGAGCCCATGGGTGCCACCCGCGCTGTGGGGAGATCTCCTCTCTGAGATGAAGTGCGAAGGGAAAGCGCTCGCCACCATTAGGGACAGTCAGCAGGGGGAGGCGGGAGCAGCTGGGCTGCTGGGACAGGGCTGGCCTCGCGTCGGGGTCGCTCTGCGGCCCGCGCCTGGACCCACCACCACCAGCTAGGCCGCTCCTGCAGGCCGCGGTGCTGTCCTGCCTCCCGCTCCCGGCCGTGCCCGGGATCTCCTCCATCGCTTCAGGGGCTGTGGAGCGAGGCAGCCCGAGCAGATACGGGAGTCCGGCCGCAGCGGTGCCGGCTAGCGCGATCCCTGCCATGGGGCCGAGCACACGGGGTCACAGACTCACAGAACGGTTGAGGTTGGAAGGGACCTCTAGAGATCATCTAAGTCCAACCCCCTGCTCCAGCAGGGACACCTAGAGCACGTGGCACAGGGTGGCATCCAGGTGGGTTTGGAAGATCTCCAGAGGAGACTCCACAACCTTCCTGGGCAGCCTGTTCCAGGGCTCTGGAACACCTCTGGTCACCTCTCCGGAGCACTGGGAAGTGCCCTCGCAAGGGACACCTGAGCCCAAGGCACGAGGCACCGCCTGCCCGCTGCCGCATCGCCCCCACCTCTGCTCCATCTAGGCACTGCAGCAGCGGCCTCCGTCCTTTCAGCTACTAAAATAATCCTAGAGCAAGGCCAAAGGTAGGCGCTGAATGTATTTTTTCACCTCCATTTCCTTCTGAGGGCTGGTTTACCTTGGTGTAACACACAGCTACAATTTATGTTTTGCCAGAGCAACGTGTTAGCAGCAAGATCACCCTGATAACAAAATTCTGCAGAGATACTCCCATATCTTTGCAAAACCAGCATTTTCAAGCTGTGCTCCGAAGGCTTTCTGTACTGCAGCCCAGGGGTTTTGCAACGGAGTGGTTTAGCAAGTCAGCTTCAACCTCCCCTACCAAGCTCCCATCCAAGAGATCTATAATCAGTTTCCTGGTCAATCCACAATTCATCATTTTGGCAGCTTTTTCTCCCCCTCCAAGCGCTGATGACAGAAGAAAATAAGAGCAGTCGGGCAGTTCCAAGTGCTCTGGAACCTCGGGACTGACATCAGCAGCGACACGCTGTGCCCTTCCTTGCGAGGAAACAGACTTCAAAACGCCTTTGATGGTCAGCTGTGTTTCACACCACTACTCTGCCCACATCGCAGCAGCGCTATTGCCGCTGCACCCAGCTGCTTCCCTAACACTGTAATTGCCTTTAAAGAAATCATCGCAGCCAAGGTTACATTATAAGTATGTCTGTCACTGCATCACAGCTGCCTGTTTTCTTTAAAAAGAAAACCTTGTTCTCAGAATAAAAAGACTCTCCATCTCTTACAGAAGAGAAATTTAAATGTTCGCTACAAAATTTCAAATTGATCATATTTTTGACCTTGTTCTTCACAGACTGCAAAAATGTCCTGATTTTTAAAAACTGACTCTCAAAAATAATCTTAAAGAAGCTGGAAAAATATTGAAAATGTTTATGTTACATCTGATTTTCACTAAACATGCATGTAATTATAAATGTATATAAATATTAACATTAATGGAAACATGCACTTACTGAAAACAGATTAGAGTATCATAGCTTAAAAAAACCCTCAGGAAAGTTTTAATAATTGCTTTGAAAACTCTTCACCTTTCCTCCTCGCTTAAAAAAAAATGTCATGTTTAGATTAGCTGTAATGAACATGTGCTTGGAAATTATAAAACCTGCAGAAGGCAACTTTTCTAAATGCTATTAGTTACTGTTTTCTTTGAATGTTTTAATAACAAATGAAGTTGCGTAGAAGTATTTTTTGGTGCTAAATGTCATAAACATAGGGGTAAAAATAAGACCCATATTTCTATTCAGCCTTTCCTGGAAAGAAATATTTTAACAATATGTCAGATGAATCACTGAGGATTACATTTACTGAGCATGTGCAAACCAATAAATATTATGACACATTAAGTCCAATGCATCCCAGATATCCTGGCCTCTCTGTGCGTGTGCTACAGTGATGAACTTCACACATGCAGCAAATCAGTCCCAAGTTTGCAGATACCCCACAGCCTTGTTGGAGTTGTGAGATTTCTGGAAAAACAGATACATAGGTCCTCAAGCACCAAATCTTTTCCAGGCTGCAAAGAGAAGGAATAGAGAAGGAAGAGGGGCTAGATATGTCCCAAGACAACTGAACAGTTCCTAGCCCTATAACTTACAAACAATCATGATCTAATCTTCAACTGATAATTCACTAGCACTTCTACGTAAAAAATACCTACTTCTGCCAGAAGTAAAAGTGTAGAAGTTAGGAGAACAATTATTAAAAGATAGAAATGCATTCCTTAAAGCTACAGAAAGGCAGAAAAGATGATTCTTATGCACTAAAGAAGAAATGTAACATAATTAATTACAAAAAAATTAAGTCATTTCTACTTCCAGCGGTGCTAAATTCCCAGAGAAGGGAAAAGAGAGGGAACCTGCAAGTCTACTATACTGTTGTATCTAGGCTACACTCCCAATTTAGATGAAGATCAAGATGCAAAGACAAACAAGTGACAAGAAGAAACATTAATTCATCACCCACAGCTCAACAAGCTCAACGCATAAAAAAGGTTTCTCAACTCCTCATGATGAGACAATGAGGCTTACACTTATTTTGTTAAGATTCATAAGGATATTGTAAATATAAGAAATGTACATATCACAATAGTGCATTAAAATTGCAGAGAATCCTATCTGGAACAATGACAACAGGGCACATTAGTCAAACAGAACCACTTGGAAAGGAAAACAGCCAGTTTCATCTCATTATTTAAGAAGTCCACTTGAGAGAGAGAAGTCCTTAACGAAAATTTCCCAAATAATAGAAGGAAAAAACATACGAAGTTCTATAATTAGTGAATATGCTGATTAACAGCAGAGAACAACAAAAAAAAATCCTTTTAATTCTGCACAAAGCAATTGGCAACCTTTTAGCTATTTCAGTGACCCACACTGGCAGAGCACAGACCTCAGTCTCCCTGCTAAAGGTTAAGCAAAAACAGAGGCTTTTAATCCATTCCTGCCTTGCTCAGCACAGGCAGCAGCGTTTGTGCTTCCTGACCCACAGCTCTGGCATCCGTCCCCTGCCAAGGCAAAGAGGGGGCCCGGACGCAGCTCAGGGCTGCCGGCAATTCCCGAAACTTGAGCCAAGTTCCCTAAGCACAGGCAGCTGCGTGAAGGACTTCACGGATGTGGCGAGGGCGAGCAGCGAGACTGAAACTGAGCACACGTAAATTCTGATTTCTAACAAAGACAACCGAAACAGGGTGCTTAAAAACAGAAAATATTAGCAGGGAAGAACAGCTTTTATGAAAAAAATAATAATAAAAAAATCTAAGAGCATAACACACTGCAACTCAAAGTATTATGTGAAGGCATAATACATAAAAACGTTAAAATGTATTTACTCTCCAATGAGTTAACTGAAACCAAATATTCTATGTGAAATAAATTATCCAAACATATATTAAGAGGTACTGCTGTTGTCATGCACTGCCTATCAAGCTCTTTAGAAGTTTTTACTGTGCAATCACATATTAATTCGTAATAAGGAGCAAAACTCCCAGAAAAAGAACTTAATTTCTTCCTACATGTCTTAATGTGCTTTAATCTGGCATAAATCTGCCCTCCCCAAAAGGTCAGTCTTGCTGTACTTCTTCCTGACAACTCCTTCCACCACCTCAATATACCCAGATCAAAGTAAGGGGAAGGAACAGACACTGGGGAGGAAGGCTTGACTGCAGCAGGGATGGGGAGAGAAAGAAACACACTTTATACCAACACATTTACCAACTGCCCATCACAATTCCAACCTTTGGCCTTGCTCCAACGTCAGTTTTAGGAATAAGATAAGAAAGACCTTACAATATAAATACTTTTGCCTGAAGGGTTTGGACATAAAACCTAGATGATACAGAGTAAAGCCAGCATTATTATGATTCTATAGCCCAAAGATATGGGGTTTTAAAGGACTTAAAGTGTAATCATATTAAAAACAAAATTGATTCATAACACAAATCTGTAAGGCTTATATTTTGATATAACTGTATACACAGCTAGATATACAAAGTGTTTATATATATGTATACACATATATCTGTATACACAAGCACTTATACACACGCACACCTGTCCCTATCCATAACTGATCCAAAGGAAGTGAACAGTTTGCTCCCTTTAAGCGTTCCGGAGCCCAAACATGTTACCTGTTTCTTGAGCTGAGTGGGGTCCCATTCCCCTCAGCCCACACTGCCAGGAAACTTGTTCTGGCTCCCTATGACACAGTCACTTCCAGGACTTCCAGCTACACCTGATCTGTAAATTCTGCACAGAAACACTGTATTTCTGCTCGATGAGGCGGGCCGAGGAAATAAGCCAATAGACTTGCAACAATCCTTTAAATCCATTTCCAGACAATTCTCCGAGGACTGAACCCTGTAGTAAAGGGATAAAGTTACCACAATATACAGAATGCTAATGTTATCTCCCAAGACAAGTCTTACGGTGAACAACGAATGGGAAGTGAATTAATTTTTTCCTGTTGGTAAGAATATTGCTACTGAGCCAACCAAGTTTTCCCAAAAATGTTTCTTACAGATTTCTCCATACATTACCACTTTCTGTACACATGCATAGCTATCCGCATGCAGATAGCTAAGTCTTATTTTCTTTCTTCCCAACTGATATGCATATATTACATTGATCTTTCAAAAGAACAATATCCAAGCAAACAAAAATCTTTCTGATGACTGACATGAATAGCTTGAACTCAGTGTGTCAATGCAACAAAAATGTTTAACTCTAGAATCACCCCTCAACCTGTTCCATGGGCTCAAAGCAGGGTCAAGTATGAGATCAGATCAGGGTACTTGGGGCTTTACTCAGCCAGGCCTTGAAAAGACCAGAGGATGGAGCCTTTGCACCCTTTCTGGACAACTTGCTCCACTAGCCTTTCAGCCCAATCATGCAACCTGCCTACCTGTCTACCATCGTATCCTAACTTGGATTCAAGAGTATCCTAGGGAGTGTTAAAAGCGTGTTGAAATCCTTGCTAAAGTCAATGTACCCGTCACCCATTGCTCTCCCCTCATCCACAAATCCAGCTGTTTTACCAGGGAAGGCAATCAGATTGCTCAAGTACACTTTAGCCTTGCAGTAAGGCCACGCTACTGCTCCTAATCACGTTCCTCTTCATCTGCCGAGAAATTTGCATGAAGATCATTCCAGCTTTAATGGTTAAAACAGCATCAGCTCATTTACTGATACTTCTTTTAAGAAACATACAAGAGTTCACTAAATTTGTTCACAAAAAGGCAACTCCTGTTCACTAAAACATATGACATAAAAACCTATAAGCACTGTAACTGCTGTCAGTTTGGACTAATCACACTAGCAAGCACTCTGCTGACCGTAATACATGTTTGCAGAACTGTGCTCTAGGGGTGATTCTTACTAAATCACTATTTAGAAAATATGATTGCAGCTTTTCTTTTCAGGCAGCTCTCGGCAGTAGCCAACTACATAGTTTGTGCTGATGTTGCATAATACACCGGGTTAAGCCTCATCGATTTGAAATCCACATTGGGGTGGATCTTTTCCCCACTTTAAAATGTATGCATTGCAGAGCTGTTCAT
The DNA here is from genome assembly GCF_059628265.1 of Tinamus guttatus. Lineage (NCBI taxonomy): Eukaryota > Metazoa > Chordata > Aves > Tinamiformes > Tinamidae > Tinamus > Tinamus guttatus. The sequence continues at coordinate 1,600,590 of NW_028288619.1, forward strand.
TAAGAATTAATGTGACCACAGTTGGGATGCACATAGGAAACATCCTGGAGAGAAATGTTACTGCAACCATAAAACTTACTGCTTCAACACACCAGGACTTTATTACTCCAATATGTATCATTTTACACTACAAAGGCCAAAAATAATTCTGAAAGACTAACGTGGCTTTTTCCTGCATAGCACTGAAAACCAAAAGCTAGTGTGAACATAGTGGTCCAGCGACAATGAGGAATGAAAATAGGCAAAGGAGTAATGTGAAGTAGTGAAAAAGTCAAAAAAAAAAAAAAAAAAAAGAGAGAGAGAGAGAGAGAGAGAGAAAAGACCCCAACTGACAAAAATGAAAACAGGGGCTACAGGGCTAGGATGAACACCGCAAGCAGCAAGGATGCTGATGGATACTAGAGTAGCTAAGACTAGTTTATAGCCTTTGCATCAAACAGAACAGCGTATCAACTGCACTCTGACCTATTGGAAAATAGGTCTTGCATAAATTTAGATGAATAAATAAGCAGGAAGAAAAAAAAAGGGGGGGGGGACTAAAAGAGAGGTGTTAAGGAGCATAAGGAAAAGACCTGGATGCTGAATGGTAGGGAGAAGGTACTCCAGAAAGTCACATATCATTGAACTGTTTGCTTAAAATAACTTCACTGAATTTTATTTTTATTCTTTTACTCGACATTTGTTCAAATGCATTAGTTTATACTAAGAAATATTACTAGAGAAAGTACTTCAGAAAGTACTATCAAACATGCTTAATGTATTTTTTTAATTCCCCTTAAAATCAAGGATCAGTTTTGTTGACGGTGCAGTAACCACAGAAGTAAATGCCAACAGTTTGCTCTAAGGATTGCATAAGGACTATGAAAGACTTCTTTCAGGTCCAAGAAGTATAGCAACACTTGCGTGCTTGCACAAAAAAAACAGTTAGAATTGGTAAAAGACACTAACTTTTTCTCATAGCAAATGCCACTAGACTCATCATGCATTTATTTACTTAACGAATGATTTACAAGTGAATGAAAATGACACCATAATGTAATAGATATATAGGGAGCTCTGAAAACCATACTTGAGAGTCTGAAACAAGCCTAGGGTGTTTCAAAAAAATAAATTAATTAATTAAAGAAAAAAAAAAGGAAAGGTGTAATTAATTCCTTCCATCAGCATTAAAGGAGACACATTTTTTCCCAGTACAGACAGACCCCTCTGAGTTCTGGGAACCATTACAGTAAAACTAGATTAATTACACTCGGTATAACAGAAAAGTAATAAAACAGCCTTGAAGGTTCCCTCAGGAAACCACAATACAGTGAGGATAGGGAAAAAAGGTCTACTGAAACATCATCCTCTAGTAAAAAATAAAAAAATATTAAAAATATATAAAAAATCCATCAATCTATCTACCACTGTCATGCAAATGGCCACAGTAGATGCAAGGGAAGGATCAACAGTAATACCTTGGGGTACCCTGTAACCTTTTTTTATAATTAGAGATGGCAAAGGCATATTAAGGACACCTTTAGAGTTTTGTTGCAAATCAAGGCAACATCAGCATGCGGTTACATGAGGAAACATAGAACACTCTAGGGAATGGGAAAGTTTTACAAAGGGTAAGTGTTCAAACAGTTTGAAGATTATAGGTCCTGAGGGCTCTAAAGCTCTTCTGGCACTCCCTGATTGAAATAATAGAGCTTTGCTAATGCCTGAGTACAGACCTCTAACGGTCGCAACTCAACTTTCCTCTAGTCCTTTCCCCTGCTTTTTTACTGAGAGTGGTACTTGTCTGACTCAGTGGTCAACCCTTCTGAGAAGCTCAAGTACCAAAAACTGTTCATTTTCCTTGGAGAACTGAGGGAAAAGTAGGGTCAGTTTTGCAGGGTCTCCTTCCCTGCAGTCACTGCAGGACCAGACAGGCGCCAGGGCAGGGGAGGCAGTGAAACTACGGGGTGAGAAAGGCTGCAGCAGGACCACCCCATGGGACTCAGCCAAACTGCCCTAAAAGGGAGAGAGGAATGGAAGTTTAAACAAAGAAAGCTCAAATGAAGGACTAAAGCTCAAACAGCAGAGAGGCAGATTGGAGTCAAAAGTCCTAAGTATTTATGAGGATCCAGTCACCATTCAGAGCCCAGAGCCACTTCCACTTTTCCTCAAAAGCCACCTGCTGTTTTTTTCTAGCATTAGCTTCTTCTAGCACAACCCTTTAAAACAGTTTTCAAAGCCATGAATATGGCAAGGAAAGGGTACTATCTATCGGCTGCCAAAATCTTAGCAGTTCTTTCATTAGTAGTACCTTATGAGACTTTTTTTTCAAAACTGATGATGCCTCAGAGGTCTAATCACAGATATTATTCAAACAGGCTCAAATCAATAGTGAGAATGAGGGTGAAAATACTAATTTACCTACTTTTATTGTAGAGCAGTCAATAGTAATATTGGCTGCATCACTCTTCCCACTGCTAATTGTTTTGAAACCTATAAATACTATGTCAGTGAATTTCTCGTGCAAGAAAAGAAGGGATGTGCAAATGAAATCCATGGGCTTTTGAAAGCAGTTATTAGAAGTGCCCAAATACTAGTACCTGGCTACATTGTCAGAGACATTTTCACCACAAAATGATCTAGAATTTTGGCAGATCTACACAGTTCACTCCTCATTCTTTTGGTCTACTTCTACGCCATCCTAAGGCTTAATCCACCTGCAAAGACTTCCGAACTACAATTGTGTAAATACACCTTTCTCCTTAAAAACAAACAAAAAACAGCATTCAAACAGATCCTTCCATAATTCTAGGTGTCCCCTGACTGGTATGGTGACCAAACACTTTTTAAATGCTTCAACAAAAGAAAAAGCAGATGGAAAGCCAATTTGTAAGATTCCAACCTAACAAAGCACCAGGTATTTGTAAGCTAATCAGGGCAATCAAAACAATGAATAAATCAACCAATTAAGCTTCAGATTCGGGCAGAGGGGGTCATTGAGTTTTTTTGCTAGGACACTGACCCTCTGGAGAAATGGGCAGAGCGGAACCTCATGAAGCTCATGAGGGAAGGGGAAAGTCCTGCCTCTGGAGAGGAATAACCTCAGGCACCAAGTACATGATGGGGACCAACCAGCCAGAGAGCAGCTTTGCAAAAGGCCGTGGGTGTCCGCGTGGTCAAGCTGGACATGAGCCAGCAGTGCATCCTCACAGCAAAGAAGGGTAACTGTATCTCGGACTGCATCAGGAAGACCACCAGCAAGTCAAGGGAGATGATCCTTCCCCCTCCACTCAGTACCCTGGTCCTGTGTTCCCCAGGACAAGGAAGACATGAATCTAGTGGAGAGAGGCCAGTAAGATGATTAAGGGATGGTGCTGTCTCATATGAGGAGAGACTGGGAGAACCAAGACTAGTCTGGAGAAGGCTCAAGTGGGATCTTCTCCATGTTTATAAATTTCTGCAGGGAGGATATCAAGGGGATGGGGTCATGCTCTTCTCGGTGGCACTCAGTAACAGAAGAGAGGCAATAGATACAAATTAAAATGCAGGAAGTGCCACCTGAACATACGGAAAATCTTTTTTTTACCATGAGGCTGGTTGAACCCTGAAACAGGTTACCCAGAGTCTCCATCCTTGGAGATATTCAAAACCCAACAGGACACAGCCCTGAGCAAACTACTGTACGTCACCCTGTTTTTAGCATGGCGGGGTTAGACCAGTCATTTAGATTTAAATTCTGAAGAATTACATCAAGGAAGACCAGAATATGTATGCCAAATATGAGAACTAATGCATTTTCTAATCTTTATAATTCAGGACCATTCTGGAAAGCTGTGATACATTTCTAAAGAGTTCTGTTGAAATTCAATGAGGGCCAGTGGTGATTCAGCATCTAGGGATCCAGCATCTGCATCCCATTCCTGAGCTCAATCCCCATTCTGACAGCACAGCTCATTATAAGACATGAATCAGTTTAATTGCAGCTGTTGTACCCACTTAGCCCTAGAATTTGCTGGATGTAATATTAGAATCACTAATATGGAATAAATGGAAAAGTATGAGGTAGTATTATGGAAAGAGCTCAGAGTAATACACTACTAAATAATAGGAGAAAAATATCAATAGACCAAGATAATCAAATGCATGTCTGAGAATGACACCTGGATCATCCTGCATGAAACTGAAATGTTTGGAATAAGCATTAATGGGTGTCTAATGGGTGCAATAACAACAACACTCGTAAATGATACAGGCGGCTTATCAGATTTTGTGCCAAATATCTTGGAAAATGTATTTTGAAAAATGTTGTATTCCTTTCTTACATCCTGAATACTTTGTTTGCTTGTTTTCAATTTTTGACACAAAATATCACAAAAGTGGCTACTTTTTGCCCATGCATTGAATTTTCTCTAAGTGGAATGGAAAATTGAAAAAATATATATTAGCAACATACACAAGCATATATACGTATACATACTCACCCCAGGTGGCTGTACTTCAAAAAAAGCACAACACTGAACCCATACCAAAACAAAAGATATAAATTTATAGCAAAAACATTAATGTTCTAGCCTGAGTTAATGCTTCTTCTCAATATTCACTGAACATAAACACACTGTCCTATGGAAAATCATCACGAAAATTAAAGACAACTGATACTGCTCTAGAACAGCTGACTGGTTCTGGGCCAGTGTACTTAAAGTGCTCCTTATCACCCAGTCAATGTGTTGTCACCAAACGGAGCCAAGAGGACTTCTCGAGTGGGGAAGTACATCGCTAATTTAGCAAGACACTCATAGGCTTAGTACCTGAGCAACTGCCTAGCATATAAATGTAATTGAGTCACTGAGTCACGCTGGTACATTCAACCTCTTAATAGAAGCACTAGCCTAAGATAGAATTAAGTGAAGAATATTGAATTTATAGGTCTACAATATTCATGTGGATTTAGAAGTGTACATTAAAGAGTCTTTATTTTTTAATAGCATTTCCTGATAAGCCTAAAAATCATGAAGCTAACCTGGGAATAACAGTCTGCTTCCATTAATGGTGATAATTACAAATTTTTCCATTGCACTCATTGCCGTTGCTTCAAAAGGAGTCAGGAGCATGAACGAATACGCTTGTGTGTTTAGTTGACAAGAATCAAAACCCTATTTTAATAAAGATGTTGGAGGTAACAGAGGGTTTAGATCAAAGGATGGGCTGAATTCAGCTTTGCCATTGACTCAGTCTCAGTCTGGACTAATATGGGGTAATTCTCAGGGTTCCACATAAAGCTGCAATTAGAATTGCAGACAAGGGTTAAGACAAACTAGTTTCTAACCATGCTGTCTGTTTCATGATATCCTCAGTAACCTTCATATTGTTGTCCTGCGGAAGAAACTAATATTCAACTGCTCTTTCTGCAGTTTCATATCTTCTGGCAATGCAGCTCAGAGTTTAAGTATAAAAAGATCAGTCTTTCCACGTTTGCTCTGCCTGATTACAGTCAGCTATTTACCAGGGTCACTGCACACGAGGAGCGTTGGGACTTGATAAATATCCTATATCTATCGAGTGCATGCTCCTCAAAGGATTCACTCTTTGGCTTCCCATATCTAAATTCAACATGATTCACAAACAGCATTTTTCACTTAGATCAACAGCTTAAAAGACTTACTGAACCCTTCATGTGCTTACCAACCAGAAGACAGCAGTCTTCTTTGTAAATGACAAAATAATCAAAGCCTGTAAGTCATTAACTTCAGAGCTCTAAATATTGCTGAATAAGGATAATGTCTTTGCTCCCTTTCTCCATATTATTTATTAGTAACATATTTGAGATGTTTTTTTACTGCAAACACTTCGAAGTGTGATGCTCTCAAAGCAACTGTCACACCAAGTTTTTTTCTTCCTGATTGCTAAGACTGTTCTTACTTTCCTTGATAAACAAGGCAGACAGGAAAAGAGGAAGCTGGCTTAAAAATCACACAAGTTGCAGATGCGCCCTTCCTGTCTGCAGCGTTGATTTTGTAGCATAATGATATTGAACGACATTCATTTCAAATCAGAAATTAATTCTGCTCTCACACTGGGATGCCTGGGGAGAAGAATTGATGCTCTTCCTTGAAACGCGTAAAGACCAGAGAGAAAAGACTAGATATGGGATCTCTCCATACAAAACCTACAAACCAGGAGGTCTGTAGATCTCGGAGTTGGTCCATGAAAGAAGCATACCTGGCCAAACCTATCAATATAGCTGCAAACTACACTGACATGCACGTCCTGTGTCTTTTCTATGACTGGTGGACAATCATCACGCTCAGTTCCATGGAGACCTTTTTAGCAGAATGGCACCAGGGAAACAGGATTCATTCACTGAGGCCGGTAATTAACAGAGCTCTGGATGCTCTGTCCTCCTTCCTACTCCTAGCAGTCTCTACATTCTCTCACAAAGTAGTAAGGAAAACACTGTAGCAAAAACTCTCAGAAAAAGAGCCTTTAAAATCCCCTTTCATGGAAGCCCATCAGATCACTGCTCAACAACAAGATTCTGATATTCTCGGGAGCTCTCTTTTGGTAGAAAGGTTCTCACACACAAACTGATCGCTGTTTCCAGCTCTCTCAGGTATGACCTGTAAGGTGTAACCCATTTAGAGAGACACTGTTGCAAAATCATCTTCCTCAAGTCTTTATTTTCACCTATTTTCCTCAAAAGCAAATTGGTAAAGCAGACATTAAGCAGTCGGCATGTAAAACTCAGAAAACTAACCAGCTTGGCGTTAGCTACTAGAATCCCACAGTTATGATCGAGGCTCAAAAACTTGCATTTAGACAATGCAGAAAATAAAAAAAAAAACCCACAGACCTATACACGTTACAAACGCAAAGGGAAACACACAAAGAAATCAACTTCCCAAATATCCTAAAACATCTGCAGCTGAAATTTCTCAGGACTTGTGATTAAGGAATTTGACTACAGCAAATCACAAACCCTCCCTCTATGCTCTTGCATTTTGAATAGTGCTTTTTTTCAAAAATGCTAAGCCTTTCAGTAGTCTAATTTTAGACTGTTCTAAGTGTTTTCTTTATTTAAAAACAGCATTTATATATTGTTACAAAATCTCTTATTTCTTCAGCAGTTTGCAGATGCACACAAAATCCACAATATTTTAAAGAAAACATATGGTGAAAGCTTAAACACATCATCACAGCAGTTTCCACAGTCAGTACTTGCTTGAATCATCAGCTTGCTCAATGGTTATGTTAGTTCTGACATTAGGTGATAATGAAATAAAGATGAAAATAATAAGGAATACAGGAGGAAGAAAGGATTAAGGGATTATGCATCTTGTCTTTTTTTTTTCTTTTTTTTTTGCTTTATTTTGACCTTTACTTTGATCTTTGTTCAATACTTTAAAAAAGTTGATATTTTATTACAACTTACTAAAAATATATGTCAAAATAAGCAGCATTTAAGAAAAGTTATTAAAAATTGACAATGATGGAAGTCATAAAAATATTTAGCAAAATTCATATTGGTAATAAGCAAATTCCTTCAGACTACAAAGTCAATGTCTAAAAAGAAACAGGTTTCACTATTAGGTTTCCCATTATTCCAAGTCATTGCTCCCCCAAATATTTACATTTTGCAACATTTCACTAGTGCAAGCAAATGTAAACAGAAAACAGTGAAAATATTTAACTTCAAAAATGATGATAAATTTTAAATAATGATAATTTTTAAATCCAGACTGATGCACACTCTTTAACATATACATTAACTACTCCACATACATTCTGATTTTCCAGTAGAAAGGTGAATTTACATATGACTAAACAGATTTTTCTTACATATTTTCTTTTATAGGTAAATAAAAATGTAAGACTGTATTAAAAATACTTTGGGAAGTTTATGTTAAGTTTAAAATCACATTTTCCTCTAGTTAATCCACTATTTAAAACATCATTAAGCTCTAAGCCAAAAAAATGATAGCATAAGGAGATTTTTTCTAACATCAACAGAACACTCTATCTGGGTAATTAGAAATTAATTATTTCCACAGGCTTTTTAAAGAGCAGCATTTGTTGCCATCATATTATGAATATTTTCATGATAACAAATAGAAAACTAAAAATCAACATTGCTGTGTTTAATTATCTCAGCTTTTGGAGTTTATTTTTCTCCTGTATTTAACTCTATTTTCCTAGCAGGGAGAAACAGATAGGAAAGAGCAAAACCTTCCAAACTGGAAGAGATTGCACCTTCTAAGAGAAATCTTTCCAAAAAAGACGTTGAAACACCTCAACTTCTGCTTTAGCAGAATCTTTAAATTCAAAATAGATTCACAATTTTGATGTGACCATACAAGTCCTTTTTCCCCAAGTTGAAAATTTCCAAGCTTGGTGCTATTGTGAACTTTAGTGAGAAGACAGCATGTCACTAAGTGCACAACAAAGGCCAGAAATGATAATACAGTATAGATTTGTGGTAACATGGGACATATATCAGAAGAAGAGTTTTAGAGTTTTGTCATTTACAAACCAAGTAACTTAAAACTGGCAGTAAATCACAAGGTGAGAAATCACAGCACATCCAGAGCCAGAGCCCCATACCTGGTAGTTTTGAAGAACCACTCACTGTTTTGCTCATTTGGAAAGTCGGGAGAGTGTTCCCTACACGACAACTCTTCAGCTACAAGACACCGACCAAAAAACAGTTCTAACTTAGGCCAACAGTGCAACGTGCCATGCACAGGGCATCATTTAAATAGTGTATTTATAGGCAAGTCAGTAAGTAGCTCATGTATGGTTCAATTAGAGAAAACGCCACATGTTGATCTTAAATTGACAATGAAAACTGACAATGACAGTACTTTTGAGTACTGTCAAAATCATTTTTTTCATGAATTTTAGGCCAAACAACCTGCTTTAAAAAGAGAACAAAAATATTCTAACACCTAAAGTGGTCATTTTACATTGCTTCAGTGATTAAGCCATTCCAGCACTTTACTGATTCAACCTCTGATTTTTTTTTCTTATAAGTTATCTTTCATATTCTGTTATCTTCAAATCAAAAGAAAGTGGTCAAAGTTATTTTCTTTTAAAGACATTTTGATTGTAATTTAATAAATACAACTCATATCAACTTTTTTAAAAATAAACTTGCAGAAAAATCACGTACTATAAATGTGCTCATTCAGTTCACAAGCTACAATCCTGATGGATGGCTAACATGTTTTTAAGAGACTTGCAGGGTAAACTCATTGGCAAAGAGCTGGGGGAGGAAGAATGGTCTCAAGGAGACAATACAGCAAATACAATTTCTGTACTAACCTTTACCAAAATAAAAGAGCACCTACTTCTCCTGCACTATTTGAAATGCATTGCAAGACTCATGATCGCCTCATTGACACCCAGCAATGGAGAAAACATTATCCTGAATAATTAAGGTTTGGCAAACTTATACGAAACTAAGTTTTAATAAACTATTAGACAGACTCCAGTAGAGACAGACACCTTTCATAATGTGCAACTGAGCACATTATTATTGTTCCAGCAATTGAGAGGGAACAAAATTCCAAGTAGAACAGATAAAGACCACAAGGTTAAATGTACTTCTATAGGATCCTCGAGACGACACTGCACAATAAGAAGCTGCTCGGCTCTATGGGTTAGTTTATATAAACTATTGAATTCAAATCAGCTACAATGTTAAGACACATTATTAAAAATATTTTAATAAAATGTAGTACTACAAATATAATAGTCTAATTCACTTGTCTAATTTCTATTATATGGTTCTACACTAAAAATCAAGTATTTAAGTTCTGAATCATATAAGCATGTTGAATTTAAAATCTCATATACATATCAAATGGAAAAAAATTGGAACAAGAGCAGAAAAATTATAAAAATCAAAAGAAAGCTTTTTCAAGCATGAAGAGTCAAAAAATAGTTTGATATGTTTCAAGGATTTAAAAAATTATATACTGCATTAATACACATGTTAGATAAAAAAAAAAATGCCTACCGAATTATTGCACTGTTTTGCTGTGATTTGAGGAGGGGAAAAAAATCTTTACACGGTCTTGCACTGCAGCTAGGCATTTATGGAGAAAGTTTCCCTCGTTTTATTTTTGTCACATATTCTCATTGATGTGTTAACTTTTCTTTGAATTTAAAACAGCTCAGAAAAATCGGAAATTTGCCTTTTTTTTTTTTAGAGGCAGAAATATTACCAAATCTTTTACAATTTCTGGTTAAGATCAAAATGATTGCATTTCTGCAGCATGGGAGTCACAAATTCTGGTCAGACTTTCCCTAGATAAATACATGCTTATAAACAACAAGGCAAAATCCTAGCTCTAGTATTCATCTGCAACACGGAGATCCAAGTTAAGATCCTGTTCCGCTTGATGGAAGGAGGCATTTGAAGCCTCATCCCCAAGAGTTTTGGGAGATACCATAATGGGTAAGTATCTTATTGAAAAACAGATTTTATTATCAAATCAGTGGATAATTCCATTTGGAAATCCTCACAGTGTAGGTAGCACAGTAACAAAAGTTCAGATCGCCTTCAACAGAAATCTTATCGGTACTGTCAAAGAAATTTACTGTAAGTTAAATACACTGCTACTAGTAAATGCATAAGCTATCATGCAATAATTCAGCAAAAATAGATTAAATCTTAAAAACGCAAATTTCAAAGCTATCTTAAAAACTGCAGCAAGTAATACAAAAATATTTAACTCTATTCTCTGAAGGTTACCAGTGCTCACATAAGGATCTATAAAATCTAAATCCTAAAAGAGCAGTTAAAATAATTGGCTCAATGGAGCAATAATGACAGGATAAATAGCTGCAGACTTTTATGGGAAAGAGATTCTGAAAAGAAATAATAATTATCTCTATGGATGGATGTGATTCATACACGATCACCATCCTGGAACTTCATCTCATCTTCCACTGGAATTCAATCAGTACCAGTTGCAATGGAAAATAAAATAAAAACACACTCTGAAGCTACAAGTACCTTTAAGCACTGCTCCCCATTTACTTGTACAAATGCTTCTGAATTTGAAGTTTGCAATATGGAACATAAGCAAAAGGGAAAAGAATTTTTGCAAGGAGTTTATGGACTGCATTATCAGCACAATGATCATCAGTATTAATAGAAACTATATGCAAATGCCTCTTTGCTCTTTAATCAAGGTTTTTATTATTTGGATTCTTTCTCAAATACCACTCATCAATACATGCGTGAAAATCAGACATACGAATTTAAAGACTGAGAGTTATTTTTATATCAGGAGAGAGGTAGCAGAAGAACTATGCATTAGAACGCTTCACTTTTGGGTACTTCTGAAATAGTCAGTAGCATATTAACAGACTGCAATGTTTTCCCTCAAAAGTTTCATGAAATATAGAATTGGAAAGAGCCATGAAAATCTATTTTTTTAAACAGTTAGCTATATTCTAAACTTGTAAAAATGACTCCTTCCAAGTACAGTTCTAGAGTTCTGCTTCTGTAAGTCAAGCAACAGGCCACGGCATACTCTGAGAACCCAAAACTACAAAAGCAAAAGACCCAACTTTACTATGGAAACATGACAAATTTAATTACATTAATAGAAGCAGTACAACTTTAATCACTTTTTAGAGGTATCAGTTTAGTAAGAAATCCTAGAAACAATGTGTAAAATGGCACAGGATCAAGAGCAGATAGCCAAGAAACATAAATCTGATCCCAAGATACCTGTGTTGCAATTATAAAATTGGAGAGTACAGTTAAAGAATAAAAAAGCACCTCACACGTGCTGATCTTGACTTTCCTTTATTCACAGTCCAATTACATGGCGTAAGCTTACAGGAATGGGGATCACAACTCAGTACAGAGGAATACGTCTGCTGGGACATGGCACCGATTAAATACGGAGCGCCAAGTATCTTCCACTGACCGATATTCAAACACTTTGGTGACAATAGCTGACAAAAATCTTGTCTCCGTACTGAAGAAAGCTCTAAAACACTGTGGAAAACCACTCCCATCAAGTGGCCGAGATATAAATGAAGCTAATAATAAAAAGTATGATGGAAAACACACTCACAAGTTGCCCTGCCGTGTCACCCGCTGGCTCCCCGCGCTGCTGCCTTCCCTCCTGCTCAGGCCTGCTCTCCTCGGGAGGCTCCCTTAGCCCGGGGGGCCTTGACCCCCGCGCAGGGCTCTGAAGACCCTTCTCGAGAGGAGCAAGGCAGCTCCACCTGCCCAGGAACACGCACCTTCCGCTCTCCAGCCAACTGCTTGCAAGAAGCAAGTTCAGAATCAATAAACTCAACACACAAACTCTTTTTTGCAAGATTTATGATCTCATATCACGCTCACTCAGGCTCCTACTAACCCACAGATTTATAAAACCACAGTTCAGTTTATAACGCTTTTATTATTGTCAAGACAAAGAATAAGATTTCAGCGTTTATTTGCACTACAGTAATGACTGCTCAGAGTGAAGTTAGGTAATAAATGCAAGTCTTCGTTGTTATGCATGGCAAGAACTTGTCTTCCAACAAATAGACTTGCAAATGTGAAAACAGTAGGCAGATTCTAATCAAAGTTTTAGTTTTACTTCACACTTAAATCTGTAGGTTTAAATAAGTTTAAACAGCATGTTTGATTTGATGCAGGATGAATAAAATACAGGGATTTATACAATCCCTTAAGAATCTTTAATACTGACCTATATTTAACACTTCCAGTAAAACATGCATTTCAATATATATACTATATATATATAGTATATATATACAGTATATATATACACACTATATATAATATATATATATATATACACACACACACACACAAAAAAAAAAAAAAAACCTACAATCACAGAATTTTACACAGAATGAGACCACCGAAGCCCCAGGGCTTTTTAATCAATGCCATACCATCCAGCAGTCCACATCCTGTCTAATGCACAGTCTCACCTTTCCAAAGCTTCAAAGCAAGACGCTGTTGAAGTGGGGGAAAAAAAAAAAAAAAGGTTTTGTATGAAATCATGATTTCTGGAAGGGAGGAAAAAGAGCATCTTTAAACAATTTTTATGGTTTATAAAGAAACACCAGATTTTGTATACCTTAATATTTCATAAGCATCTTATATTTCCATTTCTTGAAGAGCGCCTTTCAGGACAGCTTAGCTTTCCATTTAATAACACAGCTGATAAATCAGGTGGTAGGAAAGCACCCCTAACCTGCACAGTAGCTGGCATTCTTTGCTAATGCTCTGTTCAGGATGCCGCATCTGGGGTGAGGAGCGCGTGGCCAAGAGGCAGAGGTCGTGCATGGCAGTGCTCTGCCACGAGGCAGCGCGTGGTGACAGGCACATGGATTTCACGTGTTCGAGTTTACAGCTGAAGGTGTAAAGGGGAGAGGTCACTCCTGATCCCAGCTCCTTCATCCATGAATTAAAGGCACTGAAATGGGATGCTGATGGTGGAGTACGTACTGGGAATACATCCAGAGCCCTCTCAAAAAAAGTTATCACTCTGCGAACAACTAATTCCTTCCCCTTTGAATCATAACCTTGGTATCACTCATACTCCACTTGGATGAATAAAAACAAGAGATCTGGTCAGGAATGGGTGAAGACTGTCAAAGTGAAAAAGCAGCTCACCAATTTTTTCACTAGCCCATGAAATTAGACAATGCTTTGAAGGCATCAGGGTCTGCGATGCATACACCGTCCTTATCGCTACGCTTCTTAAAGAGCATATGGTGCCTTTGGGGCTCATTAAATAGGCTTGTGCCATGCTCCTTGCTGGTGACAACACAGTCATCGATGCCTTCCCAAGCAGCTGCATGCTGGATCCACGTTCAGCCCTCTGGCAATAAAATGCAGAATATTTCCCACAGCTCACACAACAGGAAGGGACCTGATCTCTGTGCACGTACAGGCTGCAAAATCAATTCCGTTTTCCCTGTGAAAGGCTTTAGAAAGATTACAGCTAAGGAACAGGATGATTGAAAGAAAACTCAGGTAATATTTAGGAAGACATCTTGAGTGGGGTGGTCAGGAGACTCTCCCAGCACTACAGAGATATCATCAACTTTCATTGATTTTACTACACAGGATTTTTTCAAAAGATATAGAAACATAGTGGTTGGCTCCTATGTGACATCAATAAAATTTAATGATTTTTGAAACAAGCTTTTCCTAATTTGTAACATTATCTGTTAAAGTCTGGGATGAAAGACATCTGGTAAATATAATGGTTAAAAGTATTAAGTGAACCTTTAAAGTCCATCTGAAAAATGTAGGCAGAGATACTTTGCATTTAGAAAGGTAAAGAAGAAATATTATCAGCAATATTTCTACACAGAATCATTTTTGTTGCTTATTAGTATTTTCTCTTCTGTTTTCTTTTTTGTTTGTTTCTGTGAGCAACTCTCTTATTTTCAAAAACTTGTTTTTTCTCTAAATAAAAAGAAAAGTCCAAAAAACCCTGTAAAAAACTCACAAAAGTCTACAACATAAGGAACACAAAGTCATCAAAACCAGGTGATTTTTACTGGAGAATTCAAAAGAAATACAAGCATGAGATTGCTACATTACTGTCTACGGTATGTAAATCATCAAACAAATTAGCCTCTGTCTGACAGGAATGACAGATATGTATGGCACTTGCCTTCAGAAACGCTCCAGAGGTGACTAATTAAACACCTAGTCTAATATTAAACAACTTCTGAAGCTTTCAGGGACTGCACACAAGTTGCCTACAATCACCTGAAGACTTTCAACACTGGAAAAAATACATTTCGTATCAGATGACGAAAGCACCGTCTCATAAAACCTGTGTATGTGTCCATGAACACATCCATATAGAGGGAGAGAGAAATTCCCCCTGAAATCAACAGACATAAATCTCTGATTTACTTGCCCTGCAAAAAGCTTGATTCTAGCTCAATAAGTGAAACCTGCAACTTATCAAAGTGAAATTAAAAATAAATACCTACATATATGGGGATGTATCTACAAACAAGGATAGCTGCAGGATACTGTTGAAAACTTCCATTTCCTTTGGATGCTCAAAGGTAAAAAAAAAAAAAAAAAAAAAAAGACTAGGAAAAAACACCCCCAACAAGCTTTTAAGAACCTTGACCACATCAACAACCTCAAATAACTGCATGCAATCATGTGGGCACCCCGCAGCACGTCAGAGCGCCCTGCAGCCTCACACAGCGGTAACAGCGAGCGAGCTGGTCGCCCGCGCAGCAGAGCTAGAACTGAAGCGCAGCTCATCCTCAACACAGTCGTCCGGCCAGGTCGCATTCACTGCCCAAGCGCCCCCAGCACACGACACCCTCCACAGACTGTGCTAAGTCTGTGGACGCTTGGAGCACACAAATATCCTAGCTTAAACCTATGGATAAAGTCAGAAAATAAAATCAAAGTGATATATTAAAAATCTTCTTTGCCATTGCCAAAGGAAAAAAAGGTGAAATTTTGAATAAAGTTTATCCACTACAACTACTTCATAAAACTTCAGAATATTTCTGAAGTTAACTTTCTAAGCATATTAAAACTCGGAAGCAAGGCTTAGAAGGGACATAACAATCTTTCATGGGATTGAGCATATCAAACATAGGCACAAATTTGTATTTTAGCTACTTGAATTTTGCTCCAAATGACAAATTTACCTTAAATACATGAACAACTATAGAATGTACCATATTTTATACAATTTTTTTTAATCTTGTCAGCATTTCTATGAAAAACAACATAGATGATAAAATACATGGCAAAATTAAGGTCTTTTAAAATATTTATTTCCTGCAAAATTTTTGTAAGCTGTCAGTCTGTAAAATTAACTATGTGTCTTGATGCAGAATTAGAATGCTAATTTTTATATTACTAAGCAGCTTGGAACAGGCTATATCAGTTTTTCTGGAGCAAGGGACAGTTGTACATATAGTGTTTAAGGAAAGGAGAATCTTTCTTTCATGAAAACCTCTCTGAATGTTAGTGAAGCTTATGTATATCAGTTTCTTCACTTTTATTCTAGCAAAGAAACATCTGATAGTTTTGAAGCAGGCCAACTAGCTGATTCTGGTCTGTCAACAGGAGGTTTCACCTCCCAACTAAAGAATGAGGGTGGGAATAATCTCACCCAATATTGCATTAAACTTGTCAATCAGGGTTCACTTTATTTATCAATCGAGCATTTCCAAAGGCCAATGTGTCTCAACACAAAGCAGGCTGCCAAAACAGCTGGGATGAAATCACCCTCAGGAGATTTCCTGTTCTCTAGAGTACTGCTATGACCTACTGTAACTAGCTCAGACTTGAATACCCCTTTTTAGACATCTGAAATTTCACAAAAGAGAAGTCTAGCCCCATTTTGCACTTCCACCATTCCCAGAAATTGCACCCAAGAGAAGCTGGGTCCACGAAAAGCCCAGGTCATATATTCCATGTAGGTATCCCCTTGTCTCCTGTGCATGCCAATGACAAGTGCTAGCTTATCTCAAAACTGAGCTCAAAGTCTTAAACAAAAAGAAAACATTGGTACATATTGAATTCCTTTTAACAGTCTAGGCCAAGTAACTCATGAAACCACAGGAGCAACACAAAGTCAAAGCAGCTGCTTAATTTGGCTAAAAAGAGGCCTCTGGTGGTAGATGTGAAGTACAGCTTCCCAAAGTTTTATGAAATGTGGATTTTGATGACAATTTTCTGTGGATATATTTCTGTGTAGAAATAGACTATGCCAGATATTTTCAACAAAAATCTTGATATATTACTGTTCTTGTCCAAAGCTTCATACCATCCCTCTTCATTCCTACATCACAGTTTATCAAATAAATCTTAAAGCTGTATACATTCCCAATTAAGCAAAACTACTTTTGAGCATGTTTTAAAATAGGTACATTGAAAGCTTAAAGTGATTTCACCATTAAAGACAGTAACAGTTAAGGTTAGAGGCCTGCTTACTCCCCGAGATTTGAAGACTGCTTCATTTTGTTTAAAAAGTACGGAGACTGGCAAGTAAAACTTCCCATTATATTTTTATATGCATATGTGT
This sequence comes from Tinamus guttatus, assembly GCF_059628265.1. Classification (NCBI taxonomy): domain Eukaryota; kingdom Metazoa; phylum Chordata; class Aves; order Tinamiformes; family Tinamidae; genus Tinamus; species Tinamus guttatus. Next base: position 1,617,635 of record NW_028288619.1, read on the forward strand.
TCCTAGGACAAGCTTTTATTTTGCAATGGTGGAAAATCATAAGAGAGGAGCCTGGCAAACACACAGAGTTTCTGTAAGATGACAGCTCCTTTACAGAGCCGGAATGACACGGACCCCAGAGGACACGGGTCTTTTACAAGGCTGGACGGGGTCTGGGGCACTTGTATAGGAACAACACCACGGCTTACAAGAGACAGACAGATAAAAGCTTCCCACCTTCTGGAAAGGGACAGATGGAAGATATGTAATAACAGGGAAGTACAACTGAAATATTAAGGCTGGTATGAACTAAATGTGAATAGAAGGTTGCATCAAGTCACACGAACCTCAGGAAAAAAGGGGTCAATCCAGCCTAAGACTTATGGGGCTGCCATAAGCAGGATGGCTAGGATCGGTCCCATTGCCCATGGGCCTCCTCAGCAGCTCAACGGGCAGCTGAAAGCTTCCTCTGGCACCACCAACGTTTCTTTTGGTTCTTGACACCAGCATCACAGGGAAGGAATAACCAACGTTCAGCAAGTCAGGGACTGATTCTGAACGGCCATTTGCAGCAATGGCACCAAACGGCCCCTCTGGGAACCAGCTCTGGGAAGCAGCTGGAAGTAGCTCCATCCTTCTATTTATTTGTGTTGGCAGTTACTGTAAAAGCCATTTGGGGCATATACTAACTTTTAACGCTGAAACTTTCTAAGTACCAAATGCAAACTACTGATTATTTTCAGTTAAGCAAAACATACAGGGCTTTTATAGGAAAATAGTTTAACGTTTCTCCCATATGAGTGGCCAGTCTGCATCCGTACTAACACAGGAACAATGCCAAACATTTACTAGTTGGTATTTATTATAATAATTACATGCATTGCCTAGCCAATGTGTGCTGCATTTCTCTTGAAATAGCTCACTTAACTCTTAATAGTAAGCCCACTAACAGATTTACCAGTAACAGAATTACGTGTTCCATTCATTATTTTATTTAAGCCAGAGTTACCTAAAAGGCTTTTTAGGATGGAAGATAAATATTTTGTGAAGATTTTGATCTTATTTTTAAAGTAGATTTGAAAGAATTTGTAGAAAGCTCTGCAGAATGCCTGTCATCTAATATGTATAGCTACATTTTTACCCCGGTCATGTTTCAATGCAGGGACATTCAATGAGACAGTCTTGACTCCTCTTTCGGTGAGATGTTTTGGAAGAAAAAGGCAAAAAAGCTAAAACATTAATATAATTGTCTAAGAAGGATCTGTTAGAAATAAATTAAAATAGTGTACAAGAGAACAAACCACTGCCAAAGTTTCTCTCTATCGATGGCTACAGTTTAACACGTTTCATTTTTTAGAAAGTACATCCAAGTAATGTGAAATACACTGAAACCAAACACTGAAACCACTTCAAGCGAGAAAATCAAATTTATATGAAGCAGCACATAGCTATGCACATAAATACACAACCAGTAACACGTGCACAAGTGGACAAAGCACTGCCAGTAGTGGACTCCCAGCATGGTTGTTTCCTTCCATCGTCTGCTCCATGCAGTTCCACTTATAATTCTCAAAAATCAAAAATGCAAAATTCATAGTGCTGAGAAACATAGACTTGACCATAAAAGAGCTGCCCAATGGTCCATCCTGCTCTTGAGCACAACCAGAGATAGCTTAAAACAAGGGAGCTCTTAGTGCAGCACGACGGGCAAAGCTTTGCCTCAGCTCTAAGAGGCAATAGCCCATAAGGAAGGAGAAGAAAAGCACCAGCGCAGTCAGAAAGGGTCTCCCAGTCCAGAGCGTGCTGACCATGTTGGCCACACCAGAGCAGGTCCAGCAGCTTTTATACTGGGACACACTGCTTAGCAGAGGTTCCCAGTGCTGCAGCAAGAGGGTTTCATGTAAGAGACTTCAGAGCTACTGCCATGAGGTAGCTACAGCAAAGGTCCGTTTAGAAAAGTCTGCCCAAAGTAGCAATACTCGCACTTATTTTGCAGAATCTACATTTATTCATGCTTTTATCATGTAATGTTTTATCCTTTTATTTTAACCTCTGTTAAAATAATAAAAAAATGCAAATACTATAAATGCACAAATAAATGCATCTCTAATTCAGAAACAATGCAAAAACATCAAACGATTAAAAATTTCCAAATACAGTGTTTCCTTTTCAGAAGCTCTGATTTATTTTTTTTTTTTAGTTTCCGAATTGGCACAAACAGTACCTTGGGATTCTTTTTTCCAGTTTCAGCACATGCTTGCTAGCAGAAAGGTAAGGCAAGCTTAGCATTGGTCACCCGCTTCTCACGAGCCCTGCGGCGGATGACGCAGCCTGTGAACACGCAGCGGCGCCCGCGGCTTTCGGCACCCGCTCTGGAAGCGCCCGTCAAGCTGCTCAAAGGGACCCTGCTACAGTGGAAGCAACCACTCCTTTGGGATTCCCCTTTACCCATGAGTACTATTATATCTTGACCATGTCATATTGTTTTTTCTTAGCCGAGACCAAAAAAGAAAAAAAAAATTGCTTCAGATTTGAAGAATGTCATGAATGTGAAAACAAATGTTTAGAATGGGCTGATTTTGATTTTAGTAACCGATTTTTGAACAAAGTTATTAATTTCTCACTCAACTGTAATATTTTCAAATCATGCATTCTGATGGTCCCTCATCTACTGGATTAGCTAGTTCGTTTTATATCCTTACATGAAATACGTACATGCATATGTGTGAAAGTATATACATCTAGATATGCAGACTAAACTCAAGGCTGAATACCACTTAAAATGATGAGCTTTAACCAGGCTAAAGACTTTTGCTAAGCTAGTAAGATGTGCGGTTATTCTACTCCAAGTTCACTTCCCAGGGCTTTGACTTTACAGGGAATTTTGCTCAAAGACTCCTCTGTAGCAGGTAGATAATTCACATTAGCCATGGATTTCAGACTGGATAGTTTCAGAATAGTATATGCTGCCTGTCTTCCCCAGGCCTCAGATTTATACATTTTACATCAAAACGCCTAACTAAAGAAATATGAATAAACAAAATCAAGATACATAATCACATACCTAAAACCAAATAGACTTCTGCTGCAAAAGAGCAAGAAAAAAATATGTAAATAATCTAATCATTTCATACCCAAGGATGACAGAGACGATAGAACGAAGCAGAAATCACAAAAGCAGTTGAAGTACAAGCCAGATTAAATCCTGCAGTCTTCAATGCAAAAAAAAAAATTTTTTTAAATATATATGTAACTCTGAAATATAATTCTGTCAATGCTAAAGCAAATGTCTGATCCATTTAACACGTATTTACTCTTCCTATGTAATACAAAATAAAAAACTGACCCCTCAAATACTTGCAAAAAACAAACTCATTTTTTACATTTCAGCTATTGCTATTTGTTTCATTCTTATTATTTTAAACAAGCAGCATTTTCCTACCTTGCAAACCGTCTCTGCATCCCAGGGTAAGATGGTCCTCAGATCAATAACTTCACAAGACACACCAAGGTTTTCTTGAGCCATTGCTGCAACCTCTTTGATCACATGCACCTGAAAAGACAACATATTATCACCCAGTTAAACCGAAATCAAGTGTTTAAGATGTTCTAAAGTATGTTAAATCATTACTTGTCTTGACAATGTATATCTTAATGATTTGCAGAAAGCTTGCTATTCGTTTATCTAGTAGCATTTACTCAGTTCATTCGTCTTGTTTATTTTTTTGTTATAGTTTAGCACAGTGTTCAAAACCAGAAAGCCGCAATTAAGGATTAAGTGAAAACAAAATTGTTACTTTCCAGAACAGCATCTTTCAGTAAATAGTATCAAGCCACGCTATTTTAATAGACATGTCCAGTTTGGACTTGGGGGTTCGAGTTTTTTCAGGGCTATAACTAACCAAAGACCCAATCATCAGATTAGGGTATTTTGATGGAACAGTCACAGGAAGTCCAACGAAAAACATTTCATACAATCAGAAATAGTAACTGCATTACTTGCATAACTACAGTTGCAAAAAATGAAATAGACTGCCACGTGATCATTTCCTTTCTGAAGTGTTATCTTTTTAACAGATTAGTAAAAACAGAAATCACTGCTTCTACTCATGTCCTCCCAAAACCATATTGACAATATGACCATTTACTGGTCTTCCAACACAATTTAAAATCAAAAACTGCAAGTGTCACATTATCTAGTTACTGTAGTTAACAAAAAAAGATCTCCCCTTTGGCAAAAGGTTTGCACTGATTTAGAATAGGCATTTTTCATTTTTCAGTCAAGTAATCTATTTAGCAGCCTATGTGAGTGCTTCTTAACAGAGTTGTAATGGAATCTACTTATATTAACACCCTTTTCATGAGGTACATTTCAGTAGAACCACAAAAGAAAGCAATATTATAGGCCCTCAAAAAATCTTGACTTTCTGTTACACGGCTTTTTTTAAGCAGAATTGCTTTTTGTAAGTATGCTCTTTCAAAATACGAATATACACACATACATTTTAGTGCACACATGCTCCGACACTGAAAATAACCACAGAAACTCAGATTACCCTCTGTAAATAGCTGGCTGACAACAGAATTTAATAGTTTAGACATGGTCAGACTGGCAATTGCCCGGGGGTCAAACAGCAGGTCTCAGCCCTGTTTAGTTTACCGCAGTGTTGGACAGCACACAGTTGTAGACACAGCAGTCGCAAATCAAAAGGCAATTTGCCACCTTTGCTGGATGTTACAAGCAAAGTTAGGGCTATTCTCAGCTGCAGAGTCCAAAGACTTCTATTTCTAGTGGCTTCGACTGCAAATTCAGTTGTAGAGAGTCTTCAATAACGGGATTTGCCATCTGACAAAAATAGCAAGGAAACTCAGTTCACACTTCTTTGAACCATTTTACTAGGGCATTCCCCTCTTCCTAAAGTATTACTGAGAAGTTAAGTCCAGTTGTGGAGATATTTATATCATACACAAGGAAATTTTCAGCTTATTTTTGAGTGTCAAGAAGCACTCAAGCCAATGAAGACGAACTCCAGCAAAAGATACGAGTAGGCAGCTACAGCAAGAGCAGCACCTCACCAGTATTCTCTATTTGGAAGGGAAACCACAAAGCAACAGGGTATTCTGTTGACCAGATGTGAGCCTCACCTAGTCTATTCCTCACTCTCTCCATCCTACTTATTTCTTAAACCTTTATTCTATCTACTGCTTGTACGGATTCTTAGGAGGCAGAAGTGTTAATGTATTAAATGTGCCACTTGTTTAATAAAGAGGTAAAATCGCTTTTAATAATTTTAATGTCAACATGATCTCTGTATTAAGGAACGCCTTAAGAAAATTACAGAAAATGCAAGGAAAATACTAAATTCCACACAGAACAAAATTTACTCTGAAACAGAACGAGTAAGGATTTAAACACAAATCTATATACTCTAATAGCTAAACAGCAAAGCACTATTTTAAAAGATAAATCAATGCAAGTATTGTAACAATAAAAACATAAATCTTATAGTGTTTTTCTTTAAACTTCTAATAAACCAGTGGCTGTAATAAAAGGTAGGAGTCTTAGGAGCCTTCAGCAAGGGACATGGGAAGGATGTTCTTGCAGTGTTTCTGATGTATAAATGCAAATGCTTACGGAGTACACAGAGTACAATAAGGACTAATGTTTGCAACAGTGGGTGCAAGAAGAAAGCATTACTGGAGAGGAGCCAAAAGCCTCTCATCCCTCTCTAGTACCACTGAGGAAAGGAAAAATCAGGTACTCTGGCAACCTTCACGGCAGCGCCCAAGCAACTACCCAGTACCCAAGAACCACAAGAGAAGTAACTGCTGAGTATGTCCAATCACTCTGTCCACTGGCCAAAGAGAAATCAGGATTTGCTGACCTACTGCACATGGCTGTATCAAATGCACAGAGGCTGCAAGGCACTCCCGGTCACTGCGCATGTCTGAGCTGCAAAGGCTAAGCACATCTGGCAACACCAACAACCCCGTGGATTTAATCACTTGCACCGAGGTGTTCAGCAGCTCTGGTGCACACCACGACGTACCCGTCCGCCACGGGATATCCTTCCGCCACGCTCATCCTTCACCCCAAGGAGCAGGGACTCGGAGGGAGGAGCCCTGAGCTGCACAGCACAAACACACCGCACGTTTGGGCAGCTCCAAAATCAGATTAGGGCTGCACCTGCCTCCCTGCATTTCACATCAAAAGAGCTGCTTGCCCTAACATCTTAACACTTCCTAAAAAAAAAAAAAAAAAAAAAAAAGGCATTTTGCAGCTTGCAAAATGTAGTGCAGTCACTCAAAGACCTCTTGACACTATTTGATACCTTGACAGTATTAACACCTTCAGGGCTTATTTCTCATTTCTGTTTTGGGGAATACCACAAGCACTAAGATTTTATTCAAATGAAGCAGGAATTACCCAGAACAAATGTGCATTTGATTCACATGAGGGAATATGGAGAAACATAGTTTGCTGCTGGAATAGTGAGTAATAGTAAGGAACCTATAATTTAATTTTACTGCATAATACCAAAGAAGTAGGAATAACCAGATACAAAGAATATCAAGTAATCTGAGGACAAGGAAACCATCACAGAAAACCAACGAAGATTATAGATCAAAATTTTAAAGAGTCCACTAATTCAATACTTTACTGATGGAATTTACACCGCTCATTTCCCACTCTGAAAGCTTTTCATCTATAATTATGCCAAGAAAGCAGTAGTTTTCCTAATTGTAGGTTGCCAGCAATACAAATATTTTTCTAGTAATTCCAAAACAGAGTCAAACTTGTGTTCTGTAACTCTTGAACATGAACACGCATTTTCAACTGTTCTTCAATATTTAGACATCTTAATATGGGGCATTCAATCATATTCTGAAATTATCAGAATGAAAACTGCATTGATCACTATTTGTATAAAGATTTTGAAACTGTCTAACTTTTCTCTGTATTTTAACTCTCTGGGTTTGGAAGGTGGGGGTGGGGAGGGTGGCAGAGATGAGGAAGAGGGGGGAAACCGGACCTGTTATATCTAAATCAGTTTTATATTATATCTGAATTATATTATAGCTAAATATATTTAAATTATATGTAAATTCAGAAAAAAAGTGGTTTCTTTCAGCTTAATATTTTGAACTGCCTTTTCCCATCATCTTCCTCAGAGTTGCATCTCACAGCTACATTCTTAAATCCGTAAGCCTTATAATTATGGATGAAGCATTAACCTCCTGCAGAGGGAACTCTTTTACAATTCCACACCTTCATCCAAAAACGCTAATACCTGGCACGCTAAAAAACAGGTTGCCTATAAATAACATGGCCAATGGCTTATTCAAACATACAGCGACTGAGGGGGCACGGGGTTCAGCGTGGGGAACTTGACACTACTCGAACACCTTTGAAGTGCACGTCCAGGGACAAACAGCTCACAAAAACCTTCCTGACCTGAGTCCCCCAGGCAACCAGCGTCACATCATTGCCCGTCTGCAGCACCTCAGCTTGAGACAGTGGAATGTAATAGGGCTCCACAGGAACTTGTTCCACTAAACAAAGAAGAAAGACAAAAATAATCATTAGGTGCCATTAATATTCAGTAATATCCCAGAAAAATATATACCTAAAAAATAACAATAATACCATTTAAAACAGTAGAGTGGAAGCAAATCAAATATTTTTTATTTCCAAAGATGTAGCTATAATTAGAAGTATTTTATCATACTCTATAGATCCCTTTCACTGGCATTTAGAGCATCTAATAAAAATAGATATGTACAACTAGTAAAGTAATAAGACCCAGTGTTCCCCCAAGTCAAAAATAGCAGCATGAGATCCGCTACACCTGATAGGAATCAATACCGTGTCTAATTCTAGAGTGTATAGATAGTAACTTACAGGGAAAAGGAAAAAAAAATAATCAGCACTCTCCTGATATCTGCTCAGAACGGTGCTCCACATTTATATGTCAAAATTACAGGAAAATCAGTTTTCAGAACCTACACAGAAACGGCCTCCAGGAATCCCTGATAATAACAAGTGACTCAAAGTTTTTTGCTTTGAAAAAGCTTTTTATTCATCAAAAATATAGTACCATTAGAAAAAAAAAAACACAGACAAAAATTAAGCATCTTGTCTTCTCTAAAACGTTTAAGGTGGTTCCAGGCAATTTAAGTTCCATTTAATATTGCAAATACCTCAGGTCTTTTGGGTTTGTTTTGAACCAATGCTCCAAATCTGAAACTCTATATATTCACCATTTTAATGACAAAAGACATCCATACACCATATACAAAAATAAATATTTTATTATTTGGACTTAGACTATGCACTAACAAATCATATATTTTTTTTTATCAAAAAGCCAATAGTAAATAAAAAGACTTTCTTAGCATTTTTCTAAATACACAATATCTATTAATAGAGAAGGTACCCTTATTTTTGTTAATCTGTTTACAGTTCCAGAAATAGTTATTCAGTTCCTACAGAGCAAAATTGCTTCTTAAAGGAACGATTAAGAACTGAGTAATATCTGTGGGACAAAGCAAGCTTTTAGTATTTTACCTTCATTAAAATGGCAAATCCAATATAGACAGGAAGACCTGTCCTTTTTTTTTGGCTTACATAATATGAACATCATTTTAATAAATCATATGGTGAATGATTTTCTAAGTTACATCAAATTTTATTGCCAGTCGTAATATTCAAATATTGCACATTTTGCAGAATTAGAAAAGGGTTGAGGGTGGAAAGGACCTCTGGAGATCATCTGGCCCAACCCCCTGCTCAAGCCAGTCACCTCGAGCAGGCTGCCCACAGCTCTGTCCAGTCTGGTTGTGAATAACTCCAAGGATGGAAACCTCACAAGCTCCGAGCAGGCTGGTTCAGTGTTTGGCAACCCTCACAGTAAAAGTGTTTTTCTTATGTTTATGTCAGAGACATCTTTTTTTCCCTGAGGGGGCATAGAGAAGACAGTACAGGAGCTTTTCTCCAGTGTATTTCATAATTCAGCAACACCCGCCCACCTGGTCCTCCATCTCAAGTCCAAGGAGATTTTGTAACACAGCACAAAACCAGATATTGATAGCCAATTTTATTATTATTATTAAGTATTGTGTTCAGCGCCTTCCTGTAGCCATTTATTTGAATGGCATATGGCCAGAGAAAAGATGGGATGGGGAAATGAAGAGGGATGCGAGGCCCAGGCAAGCCTTCCACATGGGCACTTGCACTCAGATAGCATAAAAGAAGATTTGGAAGTTGGATGTTAGCAACAAAAGAATCAGAAAGTTCATGTGAAACAATCTCCTTCATATAGTGGTCTTATACATTTACAGACATTAAATATAAGACACAACTACACAAACTAGCTGATTCCTTTTCACAACTAAACCATTCCTCAACAAAAGATCTGTTGGAAAAGCTCATCTAGACTTCCATACACTTCCGAATCTGTAGTTCAGCTTACCAGAAGATGTTAAGGGAAGTCCAGCTTTGACAAGATTTTGTTTAAATGCCTTTGCAAAATTCCCCCTGTTTAGTAGCCAAGTGAAGAACAGCATCTGAAATTCTCCTATTCATTCCCTTCCATAATAATTAACCAAACGAGGACAAAGATGTTTATATATGAAGCAGTCTTTCATCTATTAATGACTGTATCAAATAAAATATTGTAAAATATTGCAAAACAAACATTTCAAACACAGGTTTCAAATAAAGCAATTAACAAAAAGTTGCAATTATCAAAGAAAAAATCCATTGCAAATTAAACTTAAAAGAAGCTGCACCATCTGTTGCTTTTTTTTTTTTTTCCCCCCCCGAAAGAGCAGTCTCAACACCGAGAAGAAAACATATGTTTTTTCATCTTACCTGTCTTGTCTCTATAACAACCACTGATGCAAGTCGTATTTATTTCTACCCCACGGATGTCATATATAGTACAATTAAATGAAACTGAAAAGGTCAAAAAACACCAGACTAGGTTCTCCACAAGATGTCTAAACCTGATAATGTCAAAGTGACTCATCTTCTCCTTTGATTCATAATCATTATGTACTCTTGACACTGCACAGGCTGTTAACTACTTTCTAAAAACCAAAGTCTCCTCATTTTTTTTTTTCATACGGATATTTTCTAAGCATCTCTGACATTTAGGGGGATGTCACCATGGCACTTTCAATAACATAATCATCTCAGAAGTAAGTTTATCACAGACAATTTTATCCTTTTATACAGAATATAAAAATAAAGATATAAGTGTATATATAAAATATATATATATATACACACACTGTATATACATATATATGCATGCGTGCACAAAACTGCATAAACAGGAACACTAGGCTTTTACTCCGAAAGCCTACTCAGAAAGGTTAGCACCTCTTTGCTGGTTTCCAGTTACATAAGGCAAGATAATATTTCTCAGGAGACTAAATGCGTGCACATAAGTCTCCAACGACCATCACGGCTCATATTCAAACAAAACACCGCAACTAGTGTTTTATATCTGGAGTAACCTCTAAATATATTCACACCTAAGTAGAACACCATCTACAAAAGGATTTGAAGTAAATGCTTTTTAAAGTGGTTTTTAGGTGTCCCTGCTTATGCAGAGGGGTTGGACTAGATGATCTTTACAGGTCCCTTCCAATCTCAACCATTCTGTGATTCTGTGAAGTTCCAAATCTTTTATGATACTCTTTACTGAAAGTTTACTGAAATCTGAAAGTAATCAATCCAAGCACACTTGATACACTTCTGAAGCAATGATAATATGTTCTGGATTTTGTAGGTGTCTCTATGCAAAAAAGGTTGAAGAACATATATAAGGAAAGCAACACAAAAATCTTCCTGAAAACACTCAAGAGCAAAGCCAATTGCTTTCACCTGTTCCTGGGAACCACACAGCATTGCCAGACTGGCAAACAGCCAATTTTGAAAGGTAAAGCGCTATCCAGAAGGTAAAAAACCATTCCCTTCTCCCTACAGGTGCAACCAAGATGTTCATGGTGCTGCCGTAACTGTTCAAGCAAGTAACCAGAGAACCAGCGTGAGCCCTCCCAAGAGCCCAGGCCCACGAAGGAGGAGCAAGTCCTCAGCTACAGCTAAGCAAACAGGTGAGGAGGAGGCAGATCAGGTTTGAAAAGCCAGCAGCCATCCCAGCACCTTGGCCACCGAGGCAGCACCGTGACTACTTCACTGTAGGGGAGAAGTAACTAGGAGCAAGAGAGTCTCACTGATAAGTACAGTCAGAAGAAAAACAGAAATGGAAGGATATTGAAACTCCAACAGTGGGTATTTTACGAATGGGTTCTGAGATTTTCTCCAAGTGATTTACAGTTGCAGACTCAAACTTGCTTAAAACCTCAAACCAAGGGTGTTTTCAAGACACCCTTGGTGAGTTGTGCTTCACTTTGGGTGTTGCTGTTCCTCCTGAGGTCATCACAACATGGACGAGGAGACCTGCAGGCAATGCCACCGTGACAGCCACCCCACTACGGGGAGGACTAAATACAGCGAAGGCTCAAGGGCTCAAGGCCTGACTTTGCTCTTGTATTTTCTGTGGACAAAGGCTTGTTTGGATAGCAAATATTAACACAGAAATGAACATTCATTTAATAAACATATTTAGTTTTACCTCACAAACACACGACCTGTATTCATTTGGCAAGAAATTCACCTTATGTCATTTTAAGAAAAATATTTTAAGCATCTTTGAAATAAGGCCATCGAATTATCCATGTGATAGTCACACTGAAATACTCTGCATTACAGCTCTATTTCACCTTAGAGACTACCCTTAGATCTGGAAAAAAATGTTTTTTTGTTTGTTTGTTTTACACAGTACATAACTGTTACAAAAAGCTACCCTTGAATCTTGAAACAGCCTGCCCTGTAATCAACAAATCTGCAACTGTGTGTTACAATTGGCATTGGAAATAATATTTAAGAGTTACTAGTAGGTCTTTTTAGCTCCTTAGTTAAAACAAGCATCAGAATCACTACTTTTGGTCCACAAGAGCTTCTACAAGGCAACACTAACCTGACATACTGCTTGGCAGGTTTAGTGAATTAGGCTCAAATTTGTAGTATATTTGTGAGAACATTTGACAGAAATAATTACGACAGTAATTTCTTCTATGTTTTTCCATTTTGAGACAATTTGCAGTGGGCTTTATTTGTGAAATAAAAAGTGGAACTGTTTTATCACGGACAATAGTTTTGATGTTCTTTTAATTTCCTTTGAAAACCTCTCCCTCTGGCACTATTAGCCATCTTCCCAGCATTTCAGTTGCTCACCCAATCACCTTGCATATCTCCATAGGCAATTTGTTTTATAGAATCATAGAATGCTTAAGGTTGGAAGGGACCTCTAGAGATCATCTAGTCCAACCCCCCTGCACACGCAGGGTCACCTAGAGCACGTGGCACAGGACTGCGTCCAAGCGGGTTTGGAAGATCTCCAGAGAAGGAGACTCCACAACCTCTCTGGGCAGCCTGTTCCAGTAGCTGTTCTCTTCACTACCTGTTCTCAGCCCTGTGTCAATAACCCAGAGAGCACAAGTTAACTGTTACAATGAGGACAAGCAACAACAGATTACACTGCTAAGTATCACACATAACAATATCTGCTAAAACTACTTTCAATCAAAAAGTTCACAGTGATTAAAACAAACGGTAGCAAGTAAAGTCAGTCATGCTTTCTTCTAAGATTACAATTTAAGGGATGGATTTTCAAGATTTTAGAAATCAAACAGATCAAAGAGACTTTAACTTTGTGGTAACAGTGACATTTAGCTCTTCTGGAAAAATAGAAAGAAACGGCAATTTCTAATACATAGAATTATCAACAGAAAAACAGTTTAACTTGTTTCATGTTTATATTGTCTTGTCCCAAGTAAAAAAGTCCCCAAACAATCACGTAATGTCAGTATCCTAACAAAAGCAAGTTCATTCTTGCATTATTCAAACCATCAAATGCTCACTTTTCTGTACAGCAAATACTTCTCAAACTGAAATATTCATGTCCTGCTCATTTGTACACATAGCCACAGCACTATTGGATATGGGGTAATGTCTTTTAGCTCTGCTCATCCCTTTTTTAACGCATAACAGTACAAAATACTCCAGTTCCAGAATTAACTAGGCATCAGTCAGACTGTAAATGTCCACCAATCTTTGTACCCAAACTTATAAGTCTTATACAGCTTTCATAATTCCTCTAAGGACAAAATCATCAAACAACTACTCTTCTTCTGATACTCTTTCAATTTAGCTATGACTACATAAATATACGTGCATAAAATAAATGTTTTATTGGAAAATATAGCACGTAAATCTCTTACCTGCAGCTCGGTAAAGTATTTTAGGCTCAAAGAATATGCATGGATTTTTGTCCTCTATACATGATAGCAGCAATCCTTTGGCCTGAACAGGACTTCTTGGAATAACAATCTGTAAAAATATTTTTAAACAGTTTAATTAATGTAATTTTGCTACATGCCTTATCAACTAGCACTGCAGTAAACAAAATAACAGTAATTGGTTGCCTTCAACAAAATTATGTAGACTGAGCAGTCCTTAGATACAAAATGCATTAACATAAATGTTACATTACTATGATGCATACTAACTTTTATCTTTATTTATTTATTTTAGTTTTGTTCATTAATGAGGCTTGAATTGTTCACTTCTGCAGCATGACTTAAGTGTGTAATGGACTTCCCTCAGATTAGGTTGAACTCACAGGTTTCATAACATTTTGAGGTAGATAAGAACCTGCCTGAAGATAAGAAAGCCTGTCAACTTCAAAAACTATTAAAGCATTACTTCAGTAAATTATAAATGGCACACACAGATGACGGATTTTTTTTTTTTTTAGCTAAGCAATCCCGAGTTGTTTGCGTAAAGATTCAAAGCGCCAGGAAGGTCTTCAAAGTTAATTCAGGCAAGTGAAAATTGAAAAAAGCAATAGTTAGAGTTGACTTCCTTTACTCATGTCAGAAGTCTGAAATCTGTTGGTTTTAGAGTTTCAAAACTACTTAAAGCAACTATCAAATGGGGAAAACAATAAGTAGGGGCTCAAGATGTCATTTAGATATTGGAATAAGTACAAGGTAATAAACAGGAATGCTTTGCCAACAGAATAGGTAATTATGGATTAATTTATAACTATTTTTTTCTAAACAAGGGAGATCTATTTAAATTTTAACAAAACATTTAATAACTGACATAGCCTAAGGAGATACACAAATAACATCATTCAGTAGGATTTCCTGTTTTAAAAGCATTTCCTTTATACATTTATGTTTAAATCAGAAAATGGAATGTATAATGTATAATGTACAAGCCACCACAGACACAGAGGTTGATAGTAAGGAGAAAGATGGCAATCACATGATTTGACAAAAACAAAAGGAAACATAACAATACATAGTGAATAGTCACACACATAAGCACTAAATAAAATCTTTATTTAGATCTCAGCAGTAGAAATTCAGACAAAGAGCTGAAGCTATTACTCGCTCACAGCCTGGCTAAGATCCTGTGTAGTATAACCACAAAAAAGCATAATAGAGACAACCGAGTATTACTGCTATTGCAGAAGTCACTGCTAGAAACTCTGCTGGAATACTTTGTGACTCATAATGTGTTTTCAAAGAAAATGAAGGAACTGTTACCAAAGAGCTGCATAAATTATTTAATCTGTCTTCAGTAGTTTAGTTCGTTTAGTCTAACAAAGCAAAGACCAAAGAAAAACAGTAGTTCTGTTAGTACATGGAAGATAAGAAAATAAAGAACAGGTAAGTTTTAGACAGAAGTTGGTCAGGACATTTAAACTGGAAATACAAAGAAAGTTCTAGGTGCTACAGCAAAAATTCTGGTGCAATCTCTCAATGGGATACAGGGAGTAAACAAGATAGTTTGAGGAGACAGTTTGATCCATTGAAATGCCCCTAAGAGCTGACAAAAGACACAGTCATCCAGTGCCCTTGCCATTCCAGCAAGCTTGGTCTTAAGCACGAATAATTGGTCCCCACTCTGAATAGTTGGGGTTGTGCAAACACTACGTTGCCTGGAAAACCTAAACCTCATCTTACACCTAAGGAAAAACAGTATCACAACCTGAAGTCAAGAACCAACTGCATATCCCTGAAGGAAAGCAGTTTTGAAAACTGTCCTCCCCAAAGATGCATCCTACCCTCCCCAGTTCGAAACACGTGGCCTAATTTGAACACAGTATTCACAGATTTGAGACCTCAGCACAGGCACCAGAAGCACAGCTTCGCTTGGGTAGCAGAATACACATATCAAGGATTGGGTATGTATGAAAACTGGCATGCAAATCTGAAGATAAAACCTTCACTGAATTAACATTAACATACCAAGACGTATCTACGGAATACACTTCATATATTGGTAAAGTAGTACAGTGAACAGTATAAAAACAGTGTAATAGTATATAAACGGTATATAAAACATATGAAGTGCATTAACAAGCATCCTTGCAATAATTAAAGGAGCATAGGGTTTTAAAAGATGCAATATTCAAAAGACACACAGTCAAATACTTCTTTGTTCTTCAGGAATATTTGTGCATTGATCCATCAGTTCAGAATTTTACATCTGCTCTGAGACACAGCTATTAGCTGTAGCGAGGTGCACTTCAGCTAAGAAACTTTTACTCCGAGTTCCTTCAAGCCCTCAGCAACCTTCTTTTCACCTCCTTCCCTACGGCTCCTTCAACACATAGGTTTTCCAGAGCAGCTCCAGCAAGTCACACACCAGCATGTTTTTCTGCTATTCATATTTTCTCCTTTTTACCCTGCATGTGCAGGGGGGTTGAACTAGATGATCTATAAGGGTCCCTTCCAACCTTAACAATTCTATGATTCCATTTACTCGTCCATCTCGTCCTTGAGAAAGTTCGGATTTACAGTATATGATGCTGACCTGGAAGGTTATTTGCAATATATGCATCTACACTGTGCAGTAACACCACATTGTACTAGATTAGAAAGGAATTCTTATTCACCAGACTGGACCACAAAAATCCCATCATTTTGTTTGGTATAAAGATTTAAGAGTCATCCGTGAGATAAACATGTATTAGCTATATCCATCATCAGTATCTCACTGAATACTAGAAGTTAAATAGCTCTCCTATATCAGTCTTTATACAAGTTCAATAAACCAACTGATTCAGCTGCATTGTAGAAGATTTTGTAGTTTACCTTTGTCTACCTAGGTAAATATTTTTCAAGTTCAGTAGAAGAATACAAAGGCAAGTATTCACCAAGAATACTTGGGTGAACTAACGCTTTGAGTGCTCTATGCTGTGCTTTTTAGACAAAATTCTATTTTCTTGCCCCACTTCCCTGTCTACAATTAGACAGGAATTATTGGACAATCGATTTAATGGACGTTTTCTGAACCAAGATTTCTTTGCAATAAGTCACTTGATTTAAAGCCTGTTAAGTTTTCCAGAACTGCACTGACAATTTTTCCTCCCAACACATACTGCTAATTTTTCCTAGATGCAGCAACTAAAGTCAGAATCAAATCTTTGCTGCAGTTTCAAAACAAGTCTCTAAAGCACCTGAATCCCTGAAAGTGTCTTCAGGGAAATCTTCTGTTTCAGTTCTGAATTACTTTCAAGTCAAAAGTTGATATGAGATATTCATGAAATACTGTGCAATAGAGCAACACTCAAAGATTAAAAAATACATTCCGTTTCTCAAATACCATGAAATCAAATGTGAAGTAAGATTTTGATCTGGTGGTTCTAGTTCGCACAGGTTTCTGGACATCATAGGTTTGCTCTTTTGTTTAAGGAAAGAAAAACAGGCAGGAGAAAGGACTACAGAGTCCCTCACAGGAGTTATATCTGAAGTTTTGGAAACACCAAAAAATCACACATAGACAGTGTTTTAATGCCAGATATACAAAGAACACCTGTCTTCAAGCCCACAAATACTATTTTTGCTTCAAAGACATGCAGATTAATCAACCTATGAGTCATTTCCTCAGTGGACTGGATTCCAATTAATCCAAAAGTACAAGTCCACAGACAAAACTTTACTGAGGAAAAATGGACAGCCGGCAGAGCATATGCTCTTAGGACACACGTATTGACTTGAGATGACAGGTCCCGCCCCTATCCCTCCACCAGGAAGTCACAAATTAATTCATATATATTGACTTGATAATGTCTCTAGGAAGAGAGAAGAAAAAAAAAAGTTAATATTAGGTTTCATCTTGTTTACTATACTGGACAAAAGTAAAACATGTTTTTCAAGTGCAAAACAAAATACAAAATGTACTAATTAGGTTCAGATTACTTCAGTGATGACTATAAATTCTTAGCTCTGGACATACTTTATAAGCTAAAACTTTATAAATAGTGTTCATTTAACATATTTTGATGCAAATTTTTTGTTGCATACTAGGCTACTACATTTGTCTTAATGCAAGTTATGACTTGAAACTTCTATCCGTTCTCCTTCACTTGAAGGAATCAAAACAAATTAAGAGTGACTATTACCTTTATTCCTGGACAGTGAGCAAAAAAAGCTTCAGGACTTTGAGAGTGATAGAGGGCTCCGTGGCCCACGCAGCCCCAGGGGGCTCGGATGGTGAGACTGCCGCAGTTGAACAAATCTCCGGAGCGGTAACGATATTTTGCTGCTTCGTTAACAATCTGGGGAGGGAATTAAAAAAAAAAAAAAAGAAAAAAAAATGGCTTTTCATATGCTACAGTAACATTCAGTCCATTACCTTTAACCATGTATCAACTTCTGTAAAACACAGGATATATTTACACTATCTGCTTCATGCATGTAAGAGGACCAATTCAGAAGCAAAAGACTCCTGTTAAGTCGGGGGAGGAGCGGGCATTTTCCAAGAGAAGCAAGGCGACAATTCAGACCACTCAACAAAGGTGTCTCAAGAGTAGCCCTACAGCCCTGGCCTTTTCCTATGTAAGTCACTATACTGTCCACCAACCCAGTTCAAAGACTCATTTTATCGAATGGCCATGCAACAGGCTGCAACAGCATAAAGTGGAAGTGGGTCTGAATTTGTGTGTCTGCCTAAGCCACAATGGCCACAAAACCAAAAATAAAAACAAACCATACAACACTGCCTTCAAACTGCATTATCATCTGCATTATTTATTCACCCTTCAACCTGGACCCTGTACATTCTAGTTTATTTAAAGCATGTATTAAATACTAATAATATGGTTGCAGATATCTTTGCTGAAAGAGCAGACAAAAGACAAGTATTAGTAGTATTGGAAGAGTCATTTAAATTAGTCATGAGTTTTTTACTTTATTTACTCATACTAACCTGATCAAATGCTGGAAAAATGTAATCAGCAAACTGAATTTCTGCAATAGCCGTAGCACCTGCAACAGCAACTCCAATCCCAAACCCAACAATTCCTTGCTCACACAAAGGAGTGTTGAAAACTCTGTCTTTACCTACAAAAGAAGAAAAAGAAAAATCTTTGACATACCACCAATAAATGGAAAACACTACCTTTAGGCCTGGAAATACTCAAGCTACAAACAAATCCTCTGCAGTTAAGCATATAACTTCAGATGGGCTTTTTTCATGGTCTAGGGACAAGTAATAATTCTTTCACTCTGTCTCGTGACAGCTCTGAGAAAGATAAGAACAAAAATATGCAGGCACAGTTGATGTAACTTACAGTGTTCTTATTAACATTTCAAAGAAAATCATTTGTTCTGATGTGCATACAGATAAGCATGAAACTCATGCTTGTACGGCAGGAGTACAGAATACTTACATACTTTAAAAAAGGCTTAGAATAGAGAAGTATTTTTTTCCTCAGTCTGCCCACGATGAACACAAGCCGACTGACCAAGGCACCTGCACGAGAGCCCCCGTCGCTCCGGCAAGCAGCGCCCAGCGCAGCAAGCTGCAAACCGCACGCACCGGGGCGGCCGGCCTGTCTGCAAAGCAAGGGAAGGTCCCTGCTGTTGGGGCACAAGGCAGGAACCTCAATATTCTGTTTTCTACATCTAACTTTCACCTTTAGAGTGCAAAGAAGTCATTCTACCCCAACACACGTCTCTGCCATTTTCAGGTTGCAAACATGCATCAGTCTAGAAGATGACTGAAGACAGATCTCCAATTCATGAAATTAAAGCAAAAAGAATATAGGAGATGGTTTTTAAGGCCACTACAATTTATTCTGTACAATCTAGGGACAATGTTTGCTAACAGTACTACCCCAGCAGATGAACATGAAACTTAGCAATGCTATTAAATTTCCCTTTCTCAGCACCGAGAAAGGGGCCGGTTTCCATAGGCGTCTATTACTATTATGCACAAATATGCAAAGACTTCTAACTGGATGGAAAAAAAAGCAAGCATGTGACACAGTGGCTATGCAACAAGCTAACAACAACTAAATAAAGAAAATAACAAATTAATAAGGAAAATAATTACAACTATACCTCCCATTTTCAATAGTTGAAAATTGATACATGGGAGAAAGGAAAGATAACAGAAGGTTTTAGAAAAGAAATGACCAGAACTGAACTGTTATCCGCAGCTCTATGTCACTGCTCGGACATGTGCTTTAAAGAACACACATGCTTTATGTAGTCTTCCCAGTTTCTTACTTTAAGGGTTACTTTGTTTGGGAGATTTTGGGGGCTGGGACAAATCATGAATTAGTTTTCGGCTCTCCCTCTAATTCCTCCCTTTTCCTCCCAGCAGGGACGTGGCTAAGACACTACGCATTTAATGTAGGGTTAAATCAATAAATAAATAAAAGCCATCCAATGATACTAAAATTTTGGCATTGTCAATGAGGCTCCCGAAACCATCACAACTCTGAATGGCTACCACGACTGCAGGATACTCCACAACTTTGCACACAACTTAGTAGAAATGTTTTCAAACTTCCTAAAGATTTGGGGTGGAGGAAGGCAACATTTCCTCAACTTTGCCATCCTGAACTTCTACAATTTCTATTCATTTCTCATAAATCACTGTTTCCAACATAAACTATAGCAACCTTGAGTAATTTTAAGACACACGTGCACTCGACCGCTTTTTGGTTCAAAATTAATTTCTGAAGACCTTTTAGCTTTCTTTTCCTCTGTCAATGCCATTGAAAAAGAGTGTTACTGTAGATAGCTCAGTAATTAACAAAATTATTGCATAGCTCTTGAAATAACCTATTTTGTCATTCAGATGTCCATCAGCCAAGTGGTATGAGTCTGATCACCTCTGAGTCACAACAAAGTATCTTGCAGATCAGAGAACACCACAAGTCAAACAAGCAACTACCTCCTGTTCGCAAGATGTATATGAGCAAGTTGGTGGAAATTTCTAGGTATGAGTCACCCCCACTGTTTCACATCTCATGGGAGGAGGGGGAAAAAAAAAGAAAGAAAAGAACACTAATAATTTCTGTAGATACTGTGACTGAAAGCAGCCTATAATTCCACAGACTTAAAATGACACATGGAAAGAAAATGACAGTAGCATTATACTACCACCTAGTGCTGCTGTTTTTGGAGGGAGATTTTGGGGTGTTTTTGTTTGGTTGGTTGGATTTTTTTTTTTTTTTTTTTTTTAAAGTAGTGTGCCTTAGCATGCTGGTATTTCTCTGTTCATCCTGCATTAATACTATTAATTTGCCTGGCACTGTATCTGCATATAAACAGATCGAGCCCTGAAGGTCTTACTTTATAAATGAGGAAAAAGACAACAGAATGCTCCAAAAAATCTGGAGGTAGGCAAGATCTTCATTAGAAAACATAATTTGCTTTTATTATCTCCATAAATTATACTCACTTCTTATAGACACCCTTCAGCTTTATGGCTGAGGATTTCGATTAAAATGTTTCAAAACATGCATGAAAAAGGAATTACTTCTTCCCTTAAAGAGCTGACAAAAGGGAGAGCATTTCTATCCCATGAGGAGTATCCCTGACCTACAGAGGAGGCAGCACGTTGTCCTTCTGGACCATTTTGTTCATGTTCTACCAACTCTTGACCAATAAGTGTTACTTTATCACTGCTCAGGTTGCCAAAATTGAATTTATGGAGCCAAGTCATAAATGCAACACAGATACCATAAGAATAAAACAGGGTGGCAAAAGATTACAATCACATAAGAAAAAAGATCTGAGATATTCCCGCGTCAGCTAATAAAAACTAGAACAATAAATGAGCAGGAAGAGTTACCCTCAACGTGTGAACCAAACGGTTACTTGACTGCGATCACAAAGCAACGCGGCTGGTGGAATAACGCAAGGGAAGTGTCAGTACAGAAAGTTATGGCTTGTTACACGGAATAAAGAGGATGCCAGGCAGAGGCTTTGATACAGCCATTCTCTGTGAACACCAAGAACAGCAGGGAATTGAAAACAGACAATAGGAACAGGATTTTCAGTAAAAAAAGCTGGTAACCAGAGCGCCGATTGCAGAAGTAATTAGAAAACACTTAAAATTAGAAGAGACCGATATAAAAACATCAGTTAAATTCAAAATAAAATAAAATATGTTGAAACCAAAGTACTCAATCACTATTCTCTTTTTCTCCATATAAATTTCATTTTAACACAAATTTCATTTTAACACATACTAGCTTATTAAAATACAGTTGTAAGCCTGGTTTAAAGCTCTACCACAATTATTTAAAAAATAAAACAAGAACAGAAACAAAACAATGAGAACTGAAAAGGGCCCAGAAAGGAAAAGTCAGATAGATAAGCTTACTTAATCTTACTCTTTGTTCACATTTCTTTTGACAGTAACCTGAAATACATCATATACTGGTTCTATAAATACATTTATATCGTCCCCTCATAGCAAAACGTATCTGAACATCTAAAATGAATTGCAACTAATAGTCTATAAAAAGCTTTAAATTGACCGTTTGATATTAATTTGAAGTAAGTGCATTGATTTAAAAGCATTTTGGATCTACCACACTACTATTCCTCTATATGATCTGAAATATAAAACACCCAAAACACTTTTGAGATACTAAATTACAGACAGCATAGTGCTATCAAAGTAGTATGATAAAAGAAATGAAGAGAAAACCAGTAAAAGCAAATATGAAATAGAACATGACCGTTATAAATGAACAACTTGGAGGGCCTAATTTGGACTTTCAGAACCAAAGGCTCGAAATGCTAGAGCTTGGAATGGTAAAGACAATTACCCGGAGTCAACCAAAGGAAGAGGCAGCTAATACTAACGGAACAAGACCCCTACTAGCCAGGGACGTTTTTAGTTTATTTTACTGAATTCACATGCAGAATAATGATACTCACTTTTTCTTACAAGCCTGACTTAAAGCACAACTAGTCTACTGTCAGACAGGAAAGCCTAGCTATAGCCTTGGATAGAATTTCAGGAAGTGTTTTTTTTTGTTTTTCATAAAACCCGATCTTTTAAGACAAGACCTTATACACATGATTAGAATAAAGCAAATTTATTAATTTCCCTGAACACTGAAAATTGTATGGTATAGTTGAAACCATGCATTTTTATTTACACAATATGGAAATTATTAATAAAACTAACACCAACTATTTAAAAACACTGAAAAAGGTATGAATCCTGTGGACTTTCATGTGTTTTCAAACTATGAGAAGGAAGCCTCTATTGATAAAGTGGTCATTCATATCACCCTTTGCAAGCTGCTCACTCATCTGAAATCCAGCTAATAACCAGAGACACTTTGTCTCCTCATATTTCATTTCCATATCAATGAAGGAACGTTTCCTGGAAGGCGCCCGTGCGTCAAGCCGCTCCGAACGAGCGGACACGAATCCCACACACTAACTTCTGGCTGCGGGCGACGGCGGCGTCTGCGTTACCAGAAACCACCTGCGCCAGCCGCGGAGACGGGCACCGCGCTCCCCGGGGCCTGGAGCCTGCTGGGCAGAGCACAGAATCCCAGAATGGCTGCGGTTGGAAGGGACCTCTAGGGAACATGCAGTCCAACCCCCTGCACACGCAGGGACACCCAGAGCACGGGGCACAGGGTGGCATCCAGGTGGGTTTGGAAGATCTCCAGAGCAGGAGACTCCACAGCCTCTCTGGGCAGCCTGTTCCAGGGCTCACACACACATCCCGCCCCTCGGCCACCCGAGCAGCTTGGGGCCCTTCTCCCAGCACACAGGGAGGCAACCTGACAAGCTGGCTCCGTGGAAAAGGGATGATTCTTTCCGACTCTTCATCCCCAAAACGAGGGGGATTAGGCGCACGGTAAGCGAGGAAATAAACACACTGGAAGCACAGCTAAGGAAAGCAAACCTGACGGGATTAAAAACTTCAGGGAAAGAAAATCAATAGCTGATTAAAAGCAATTTTTAGCTCATTCCTGCATCTTCCTCTGAATGCCTATGTTTGAAGAAGTCAGGCTCGCCCGCTGGGATTTTCCAAACCCCGAGTTAAACACTACGCGCAGTACCCCACAAAAAGACGAGTCACCCCTGACCCTCTGCCTAAGGGGCACAACTTTTAGACAGCCTTACAGGCACGTTCTTGTCCTCCAAAAATACAAAGTTTCATAGCAACCTAACAGAACACACGTTTGCAGACATATGCAGACGATTACTGCGCATTAGTGCTTTGGCCTGCTTCATCCTTATTTGTTCCAAGCAGTCAGGAAGAAAGTATTTTAGCTTTCAATATTTGCAATGAAACATGTCCCTGCTTTAATTTAGTTTCAAAAATATGACATTCGAATGATAGCAAACCTTCCATACACTAACATACCACCAAAGACTCCAATTCCAATAAATTTCACACTGCTCCCTAAAAACCTACCTTGAAAGATCTGAGTGGATTAAGGTGGCGAAAACCTTTTTTTTTTTCTTCTTCTAAGCCACTTTTACATCACTTCTGTTAAAAAAGTGTCTTAAAGAAAACAATGGTAGTACTGACTCTTGTTATTAATGAAGTTTTTAATATAACCGGGCAGCATTATATTTGCCTGGTAATCATTAATTTTCATTTTAGAAGTTCATGAGAAGTCAAGTAGAGGAGTCCACCAAGCTCACTATTAACTGCACCAGTCATGGATGCACATGCAGAAACAAAGGTCCAAAAAGAAACGAAGTGCCTGCAGATGAGTTTCTCTGCTATTCACTGGAGGATAACTTTGTACAGGAAATTCAAATAGAAATGATCAAGATCTGCTTTTAGAGAACTGTTCAAATCCTGCAATATCTAGGATATTTCTCAGATGAGTGCCTACAATACCTTTTTAATAAAAAATATAAATACAACAATTTATGCAGTAATGAGACTTTACAGATCCCACAACCCCTTTTAAAGGTGCAGTAAGGATTACAATTAGTATCAGAGGAATGGAAGATGACAAGTGCGAGGGCCAATATTACTGCAAGTAGCCCAGTAAATTCAATCTCTGTTCTTTTAGAACTCCTAACATGAAACTGCTGTATTAAATTGCTACTAATTTCATCTGTGCTAACACTCCTTGTATTTAAATCTCAGTCACAGGTCCTCAGCTTCAAACTGATTTTGCAATAGGCACTCTTCTTCTGCAGCAAACACCAGGAAAACACATCAGTTTTCCAACTGAAAGTGCAAATTTAATATGTACATATCCAAAGTAAGGCATAATTTTTGCATATGCAAGGACATTTTACCTTTCTGTTTTGAATCTATGCACACAATTGCACTGAGCCATTTGAAAAGCCTTTTTTTTTTTTTTTGCATATATGTCCATGTTAAAATAGACTATTTCACCTTCTTAGTAGGCAAAAAGCAACCCAACGAAATGACAAGGATTTAATTAAGTATATCACAACTTCTCATAATCTCATGATGAAGATCTGCACGGACCGAGTCCAGAACCCCTAATTTTCCCAAATGTCCCCACCAGACTTCAAGAACTCAGTGACATCTCTTACCAGCTCAGTCCCCTACACTCATTTGGCCAAGCTTTAGCTATCATTTGAGTCAATGGAAAGCCTTGAGTGCAATGAGGTGGGTCTGTTATAGGAGAGGCATACACATCCCTGTGCAAAATCACTACACACTATGTATCCACGGCCTATGGTTTCCAAAAAGCTCAGAATTTACTTACTTTGAATAACAAAAAATATATATACAATCTTTGATTAATTAGCAGCTAACTCCATGGCAGACTTCTACCACTTTTCCCTTAACTTTTCCAAAAGTCCTGTTCTGACAACCAGATACACAGCTGAGTCAAAAGAAGGTATTCAGAAAGCTGTGAATGACAGAAAACGGGATCAGAACAGAGATGCATGTGCACTAAATTAGTTGCTTCCACTTCTGCTGTTGCAAAGCCCCTGTTAACATGCCCTAATCTTCCACAAGGGATAGAGACTTCTTAATCCATAAAAACTTTTACAAAGGTCAAATGACACATAAATAATCTTATTTAGTTTCACCTCTTTGCAGCACTCTTAATTTTCATTTGAGAGAAAAAATTTAGCACAAAAAATTATGTATTCTTAAGAAGCTCTAATTACCATGGTACTGCCCAAAAAAAAGAAAAGGATGTGTTTTAGAAAACAGCAACTCCTCCCAGGTTTATCCTGACTTCATTTGTTCCACTGACAGAATCAATGATTTTGAAAAGAGCAATTCGAACAAATACGAAATTATCAACTGCTGAAAGGTCGGTTTTACTTCCAAGTCTTCTCTGATTACTATTTTCAAGGCATTCCTATGTTTGAACAGACCTGAATATTTGAAGCACCAGCTTTATTTCCAAATGTTCTCAATACACCATTCTCTTACTCAAGATAGTACATTTTTCTTCCAAGCACTCAGTACTTTTACTTCCTCCCCTCCAAGATGCCTTTAGGAAAAAAAAAATACTACATTTTTATTTAATCGACAACCTCAGAGAACTCTTTTGGCAGTGTATCTTTTTGCAGTGTAAGAGTCAGGAGAAGTGCTGCATTGCAGTATTAGCAAATCAGAGGATTAGGACCTGTCTCCTCAGCTGCACCTATGATTTGCAGCTACACAACTGCAAGTTAAGAAGAAAAGTTACTTTCTAGAGGACAGCTGACAGAACATACACATAGAAATACTGTCTTTCCATCTTACCCTCGAATCAACTCAAGCTGGACTTTGCATGAACTGTCTCTCTTATTCTTACCTTTAAGCATCTAAGAAAATGCTTATAAATTATAATACAACACAGTATTTATTCTCCGCTAGATGTTACTTGTAAAATTTATTAAGTCCCTAAGCTGTTGATAACAGGAACATAACATTAAGTATCTGCTTAATTTTCTGGCTCACGGCTCCTGGGCAGGGGAGAACACAGGAAAGTTTACCAGCAGATGGACCTTCCTAAAGCAAATGCAGAACTCGCTCCCAGTTAAGATTTCCTGCTGTTTGTGACAAACTAGTATCGAAACAAAAGCTAAAGAGTTGAGCAGTAACAATAAAAAATGCTGTGGAATCTGCTCCCTTCCTAGGCGGGAGGGGAAAATGGGAGGGCTTGGGTTTTATGCAACTTTGATGGTCTGGAGATTTGTACATCTGCCATTTAACTCCTCCATATTGGAAAGGAAGAAAGTATTTTTAAAAGTCAAGATTTATTTTCAGGTACCCATGAAAGAATGATGCAAAAAGGGAAACTCTGATTAGATGAAAGGAGAAAGAAAGGTGCCCACAGCAATAGCCAAACATTGGAGCAGGCTGCCAGACAGCTTGTAGAATCTCCATCCTTGGAGATTCCTGGAGATATTCAAAACTCACCTGAACAAGCAACCTAGCCTGGCTCTACCCTCAGCAGACATTTGGACTCTATGACCTTCACAGGTCTCTTCCAGCCCATTATTCCATGATTCATGAATATCCCAAGCAGGATGACTTGTCAAATGTCCGGACCTGCTGATAGAAGCATTCTATGATATTGATAGAACAGTATCAATCTAGTTCCACACTATTTGAAAGATATTCACCTAGCCAGTCGCATCAAAGGGGCAGATTTGCTTATGTAGGGTTTCTCTTTACTGTTGCCTGTGCAGGTAGCCCACCCTCCACATTGATAGTACTGGTTCTATGAGATAGATCTGAATGAACTCAACGCAAAGAAACAAAGCTCTATGCCAAGCTGCACTGAGGAATACAAGTTCATCCAGGAAGGACCAACAACAGCCCTTGCTCACCAGCTAAAAAATTTTGTTACAGGAGAAGCATGCAGAAAAGCAGAGTGGACTTGCAAGCTATCACAGAATGCTCCCTTCTATTAACTAAGGTTTAAAACTGACATCTACCAAACACCTATAAAAACTCTGCTTCAATAGCCTGGGTACACCACCTGGACGACAAAGCAAGGAAGACTCACAGAACCATGAAAAACAAAAGGCACCTTCTTCAATATCTGTCATATAGAAGTATTTTACTATAAATTTGAAAGCATGCTAGATCCATTGCAAATTGTGAAACCGTTGCTTTCAACCCAGCAAGGGAGCAGCAAGGATTTAATGCTAACCAGAAACAGGGTGCTGCCTGCCCATCAACAACTTGCAGCGATGGGCAACATCTCAAGCATCTCACGTGTAATCTTGCCTGTCTCTGTTGGTAATGCAGAGTACAGGCACAGGGAGGGGAGGAAATCTATAAATGCATCTGTATTTGGCACTTCTCTACTTCTCTCTTTCTGTGAAAATTCCTTGTCAGATTAAGAGGATTTAATATATTTCCGCATATTCAGTGGAAACAAAATTCCCTATAATAAATTATCACCTTGTTACATTAGCCTGGTTAATGGAATTGAGTTAGACTAAAATTGTTAGCAAGGTCCAAAATTTTTTGCTCCTCAAAGTGTTTCTGTTGCCTAACTGTTGCTGACTGGTCTCTAGAGATGGCCTTACACAGTTTGTCCCTTCTGGAATTCTAATAAATGGCTTCCAAGAAAATTCAGTGCATTCCTCAACTGAAGCACTGATAATTACCACTCTTTTACCACTACCCTCTCCCAGAGTGGGGGAAAAAAAGAGACAAACCAATTTAGTCCTACTTGATGAGAACAAAGTGAAAATCATTTCACCTAAGGAATAGTAAAGGCAGACTGACATCTAAAACAAGACATAGGAATTATGCTCGCAGATGTGGTATGACTATGGATTGCAAAAGCTAGCTATGTTCACAGCTTCCACTCTGTTTCCTTAACAAATAAAGCTGTATTCTCCTTGAAATTATATTACTAAAATATAATTGTAATCTTTAAACAGAATTATATGCTAAGATGAAACCCTATTTTGAGGAGAGCTCAGAAATGCATGCTTTTTTTTGTCCAGTGGTATGTATTGAAATATCTTAAAAATGTTTTAGAATAGCTTTCTTAGACTCTGTACTAAAACTTCAACCTACATGCTTCTAATCAGCTTCTACGTTAACAAGTACCTCCTCCATCTCTTCCTCAAACACGCTGAAGTATACAACATGCCATTAGAAACATAAGAAAAACTACCGACTCCCCAAAACTAAGCATTTGTTTTCACAGCAGGCACATTAGAGCTATTTAAAAGTCAAAAGCAAAAGTAAGCTTAATCATACAGCTCTAACATCAGAAATGTATTTCAATACCCCACACATACAAGGTAAAAAGACATACTACATTGTATTAAACTCTCAAACAACATTTTTTCTAGATGTGAGTAGCCAATTCCTTTTTTAAGATTTAAGATGAAAATGAACAACATGTACTATTGTGTAATGAGTCTGGAACACGTTCTCCAGATGTTACAGTTCAAAAAAGACATTTATATAAATCAGAACAAAATCCAGATCTTGCCAAACGGCTCTTAAGAACCAGACAAGAAAGCTTCAACATTATTCTGCTCAAATCTATCTATATGCAGACAAGAGTACAAAACTCCAGACTTCTTGCATCTTACTGAATGTTAAATGTACACCAACTAGTCATTTTTAATGCTGAGTGAGATCTTCCACCCCTCAGCTTAAACCCAACAGGCCTCAAATTTGGCGCTATTTTGTTCTACCGCATGGAATAGGCTAATAAGGACAAGCACAATATACAAGCAGTGAGCTACTTCTCCCATAAGCTTACAGACTGTTTCTGAAGCAATGAGCTGCAACCAGAAGAGACAGCTATTTTTATAAATAAATCTCTAATCACTTATTTCTAGTGTTGCTTTAGGTTGACCTTTTTCTTCTCATTATAGCAGCTTATTACTACGTTCTTAAGGTATCCAAAAGACCCCATGTTTATTGACAAAAAACTCATAGGAAACTCCCAGAGTGTCTCCCCACTTGTTGAAGTGGTATCCAGTCAATAAAACAACACAGAGGCACATTTTTTTTTTTTTATTAACACATCATATTACAAGACCCCCAGAATAGTCACATTCAGCTTTTTCTTGACCTTAAACTGGAAGGACTGGCACTATAATAATAGACCCAGAACCTCCATTAACACATCTCTACTCCCTTGGCAGTAGCTTGCTGTAAGTCTCTACAATGGCTTAAACTCATTAACAACAAGAGTTTTACAAGATAAGCACAAAGTATTTTACGGATTTTTGGAAGCACAATTTAGAAATTTTGGAAAAGCCACATTATATCTGTGTCTATCAGCTCAGCTTCAAAAGGTTTCTGCTATTTCATCTGAGCAAAACCCATCAGGACATTAAGCAACTTTTGTAAGCAGAGCCAATCCTTCATCACGAATCTCATTTTGGATGCTGACTTCACCAAATACCATAACAACCTGGGGCCAACCCTGTCTTGACATCCAGATTTCCTCTCCTCTATATTTCACTTGAACACAAAACTTCCCTCCAGAAGTTTTCTTCAGCGCATAATTGCATTACAAATATTTTGTTTAATACTCTTTCTTGCAAGGAAAGAGTACCATAAAAGAAATCCCAGTGTCCCTTGGGCATGGCTAGGTACAGATGCCTCCTGGTCAGATAAATAAAAAATTCTGAAATCTTTTACTGGACTATAAACAAATGATTCGTTTTCTGAAAATGAAGTGTCCCCTGAAACAAACACCACAGTCAAAGCTCTGCAGAACAGCACGTATGGATTATAGTGCATCAAACACTGAAAATAAGCCTTACAACTGCAAGACAAGCTAGGATTTTTCATGAGATATATCAACAGCAAGCCTGTAAGCAAGCACATTTTAGTCAGTAAGACCCAGCTGCAGCACTGCATCCAGTTTTACATAGTCAACATTCCTAAATTAGAGCAACCAGTCAAGAGCCCAGAGAAGACTAATCACTTAGAAAAAGCTTCTAACCAAAAGAATAATCCAGTACAGGGACAGTGTGGGTAGGGAGGTTATGGAATCTGCACCACTGAAGGATGGATAAGAAGAGCCTATGCCAGTTATTTGTCCCAAAATGTACTCCTGCGCTTGAGGGAGATCTAATTTTGTAAGGCAGACCAAAAGTAGAGGAAAACAAATATGGAAGTGATAAATAAAATCATTTTTAAAGTATCCATCGAATTGCAAATGATGTGGCTGAGTTGTCCCAGACATAAGGATGTTATTTTCTGCTATAACTGTGGTTTCATATGCACTTAAGTCACTTGCTTTTTGATGTGTTTGAATTTTTCCACAGGGGAAATATTTGATACAACTCCTCCCGCATCAACGGCATTCAACACAAATGTTATTTCTGTTGTTTATTTTCTTTTTCTTCTGTCATTTTCCAATTTGCAAGAAAATATTCTGCATAGATTGAACATAAGCTAATTACCTTTTATGATCTTTTCCTGATCCATTTCACACTTTTTTTTAAACCTGGTTTGGAGGAAAAATTCCTACCAAGCTTATTTTTGCTTATGGTTTTATCAGAACAGATGTTATTTATGAAACAAGCCTATACACTTGAACACAGTAAGGCAAGCAAAGAATTTAATTCACACTTAAAAGTTCATACTTACTGCACCCTTTCTACTCCAGGGAGGAAGTCTCATTTTAGGTATGGAAAAGGAGTGAAAAGGATTGAAGCTGCTTATTTCTCATCTCTTAATAACCTCTAGCCAGAGGCAAAATTCAGAATTACCTTAAAGAAAATGATCCAAATATGGTTTTGTTTTATCCTACATGAGACATGCAGTTGTTCTTACTGGTCTGTATTTTATCAAGTGCCACCTGGAAAAGGGGCAATTTCTGGCTACACAGCAAAAAGTAGAAAGAACTTGGGGACTAAAGCATGTCTTAGTGACCGCACTGCTGACAAAAGCTGCAAATATCACTCCACAACATGTAGGGAAGATGCATAGAAACTTTATGAAAACTATTTTGTTCTGTTTTGGTCTTGTATAGAGCACCATGGAAAGCTACACCTCTCTGAGCATGGATAAACTAAAAGGACAGGAAGAACAAAGGTTTAACCAGAATACTCAGAAGAAAAAAATCCATGAGCAAAAGCCCTCCAACATCTCCACCAAGTGATAAGCATATTTATGCAGAAAGGAGGAAACCTGCGTTCATCCTGTTCACCCTGTTTTAGCACAAAAGATCCCAAACTGTGAGAAATGAATCACAACAGCAAAAGTGAAAATTCATTCCAAAACATTCAGAAAATTACTGATAAAACCACTTCTGCTGCTTCTCTGAAGACAGCAGCTTTGATAGCCCAGGGAACTCTTCTGAAATTCATTCAGAAAGGACAGAACTCAGTCCAAGTCTCCTCTGCCCCAAGAAAGCATTCATTTCTGATAGGAGACACCACAATGACATCCTCCAGGAACAGGATCTTTCAAATAAAAATTCTCATTAAAAGTACTCACATTCAACCCGTATTTCCAATTTGTTTCAAGTGAACTAAAACAGTATAATTCAAGAATTTCCTACCAAAAAGCAAAACATCATCTGCACTACATTTTCACTTTAAAGATGATTTATAGCAACTTGATGTTAGTTGAAAACTTAGATGGCAACCTAATCAGACATCCAAAAAACTAGGTATCTAATTTACGTGGTCACCTAAACTCCCTTGCCAGCAAGTAGGAAAAGATGCTGTGAAAGAGCAACTCAGCCAGCTGCACTAAATGTAGCACAAATTTCCCACTATCAGTTATCATAGGTAGAGGAAGCCTGAACTGCTAGTTTATACCAGATACAGTATTTTATAACATTTACACTAAAGCTTCCCTTACTAGAGGATAAATGTATTTAAAGATTGGGTTTGGTTTCTATTACCTAGGCAAATCTCAGACCAAAAGTCCTCTAAAGACCTGGACCAAAAATGTTCAGTCTCCCCAAGGCATTTTTATGTGGAAAGATCTGACAAGTGAATCTCACTTCCGCCAGATCCCTACAGCTCTGAGCAAAGGCTGATATTCGGTTGAGCTCTCAACCCAACCTAGTTAGATTTTTGGAGGGGAGGTAAGAACACATTAGACTCACGCTTCCAGCAGAGACCAGGCCAGTATTAAAGCCAAATCTCCAGTGAGGAAGATTTCTGAAGCAAAGGCAGTTCTGAATGAGGAAGAACTCAAGATATAAATATTGGAAGGAAGGCAAAGAGAATACCCAAGAGAAAATACATGTTTGCCATCTTTTATATTCTTCCCACAGTGCCCATTTTTGGCCACACGAGGCCAGATCAATCTTTGGAGCTGTCCAAAAAGACATCTCTTACCTTCTTAGGAGCAGCCCTCCTTGCCAACTGCTACTCTTATTTCCCAGTCTTGACTTCTGACCACTTTCTCCTTGTTACCTTTTTTTTAAAAAAAAAAAAAAAAAAAAAAAAAAAAAAAAAACCACTTCATTTTTAACCTGATGTACCTCTAACCTGTTCTTTATCCATTCCAAAGTGATTCAGGAACACTGTTTTAAATCCACCTGCAGAGTTAAAGACAAATGCATGGCTACTTTATTCTGATAGTATTTTATTCAAAAGACCAAAATAATGATGTACGCTTTTTAAAAAACATATTTGTGCACATTACCTAGACTACAAACACACAGCAGGCAAGCAAACAGGCTGTGAATCATGCATTTTTTTCTATCTTTGCTCTAGGGAAGAAACCTCCCCAAGCAGAAGGAACATGGAAGATCAAATATTTATTACCATTTCAGTAACAAAATTGCACAGGTTAGAGTACACAAGCCCTCCAAAATACCAACTATCAAAACTGGAGGGTAAGGGGACAGTACATACTTGGGGAAGGGAAAAAAATAAAGCAAGAATATGCCACCCAGTGTGCAAGACCTGAGGGAAGGGACAGAGGAAAAAGATTTCCAGAGTATTACCTCTTCTCCCTTACACAAAACTAACTCCCCACAGAAATTTCCAGGGATCTCACACATTTTCAAAAAGAAGGATTTTTCAGCCTTTTGTAAGCATCTTCCCTAACAGAAGAATGATCAACTGCAAATGAATGCTGGAAAAGCCAGAATCAGCCTATTTCAGATAGCAAGAGAACACTTACAGGACCAAACATGGAATCCAAAGTTATAGCTACTGTGAAAAAGTAGCTTCAAAATAGCAACCTGCTTAAATATGACTAAACTACTCAAACTACTTCAGACCAAATTCCTCCTACCCTGTCAAGAATGCATCTGATCAAAAATTAGGATTTATTTATTTATAAAGTAAATCTGTTGGACTTCTTTGTCTTCAGGCCTCCAGCTGTGTTTTTATTACAGCATTACTCTCCCTCCTACATTCTTTGTAAGGAGTGGCTACACTCAGAGTTTAAACAGCCCTTCTGGCAAAAAAAAAAAAAAAAAAAAAGTAAGTTTTAATGCTAGACTTATTCTAAATGCAGAATTATTCTTTTTCCTCCCTCTCTGGGGAATGTTCGGTAACAACTTGTATAGTAACTGGATAGTAACCATCTGTGTCATACTACTATTGCATATTAATACACTAAATTCTTCTTAATACAATGTTTGGACCTTGACCTCTGTGCACTCTTAAAAAGGAAACATCACTTTGTTTCCGAATAAGTATTTGACAGGCATAGGCTGCCACCTAGTGTTGTTAACTATCTATGAACCTGAAAACAAAGTGTTCCAGCAGAAGAAAGCAATGATCCCTTCACACTTTACATCTACACACAGCAGCGAGCTCATGGACCACTTGTGCCCCCTTGTGCTGATGGTAATGAGGAATGGAGAAAGAAGAGTCCACATGTGATCTGATAAACCATAATCAGACAGATAAGATCCATGGGGCTCCTTGATCATCAGTTCTGCCTGAAATCCCTTCTTTCTTGCACAGACTCTACTCTTCACATAAAAGCCGCACTGCAGGATCAACGTACTCTATCCCTTAGCCACCTTTGGCAGGCAGCCACACTCCTCCCTTGCTCTGCCTGCTCCCTCAGTCATTACTGACACCATGTCAGGTCTCACATAGACCTAAATCTCAGAATTTTAAGACAAACACAAATCTGAGGGAGGCCTTTCTATAATGGATCTGTAACACAAAATTTATTTTAAGTAGGAACACAGCAAGCATTTTTCAGATTTCTCCTTCTCCTCCAGCCAGCATGCTTTCTCTGGCAAATACAATCTTTGCAATGCTCTAAATGGACTGAAGAGATAGTTTTCCTATTCTGTCAATTTGATCCCAGCAGCAGTTTATGCACCCATTTTATCTTCCAGTAACATGAAACTGGAACCCTCCTTATTTTTTCCAAAAAGTCAGCAGCGTTTCTGACCAAACTACAG
Organism: Tinamus guttatus; assembly: GCF_059628265.1. Lineage (NCBI taxonomy): Eukaryota > Metazoa > Chordata > Aves > Tinamiformes > Tinamidae > Tinamus > Tinamus guttatus. The sequence goes on from NW_028288619.1 coordinate 1,652,308, forward strand.
TACTAGTTTTCATCGGCCCTTGTTGAGTTTTCACATAGTACTTTGACATAAGGACTTCTCATCATTTTCCTCATTTTTAAAGGAGTTAAATATTCTCAATCATATCTTATTATCCTTGAAAAAGAACTAACTACAAATCTTTGCTGTTTATCAAAAAATCAGCTTCCAACCACGACACTGATGTGCTATGACTGCTGCGCATCATATTGACAAATACAGTTTGTTTAGATATTTCTTTGTATTCCTGCAACAGTACCTGGCTCAAAGATCTTGGGGCCAAGATGGAGCCATCATCAAGTCTTGGAATAGTGCTGGCACTTTTGAATCCAATCACAGTAAAACGCTATTACAAGAATGCAATAATGTATTTCCTTCATTCCAAAAGTATAAATTTTTCTTGCATGAAAAAAAAATTACACTCAAAGAAAAAAAAATACATACAATACACACAAATAAAGCTTGGTTTTGGAGATATTCACTAAGAAGCCAAAATTAAAAAGTTGCTTATAATGCTCCTGTTGCTTATTTCCCAAATGAAGTCTTCTGTGGCTCATTTTCAAAGTAGCCAACTGTTGTCTTGAAGACCTAATTTTGATAAAGTCTAATAAAGAGTTATATACTACACCAAAGCCAAGAAGCCCAATTCACCTCCAACATGCAGAACAAACACGATCTGTAAGCCACGGAGGGAGAAAATATGTGTTAGTAAGCATGCTGTACATGAAGAACTGACTTTTTTTGGGGGGGGGGGGGGGGATTACATTTTTTACATTAATATTTCTCCTTTGGTTATCCCCTTGTGATTTCTTGAGCTACTGATTTCCTTGCAGGAAATACTGTTATCGCAATGTTTAAAAAAAAAAAAAAAAAAAAAAAACTTCCAGATTTGTCAGAAGCCACTGACTAGATGGTTAGACTTATCCACCAATGTGAATACTCTTTCGTTTGCTCTCAGACCACAGGTTGTTGCATGAACAAAGCTTCTCCCTCCCACCACCTTTCTTAGAAACCCTAAGATACTCCACTACAGGAGGCCCTCCACCAAAACAAATTAAACTTTCTAAATCAAACTCTATATGAGAATGAATTTAAATCACAGACTCTGCAAGAAACCATCAACTGCTCCCGCAAGTTTTTGCTTTTTTCTCTTCCATTGAGCTCACTTCAACTGTCTGAAGTCTGAAATGATTAAGCACTATCCCTTTTTCACATACTTTTGCTTTTTCACCTAGATGGACAGAAAATAAAAAATAGCTCCTGTTAGACTCCTACTAAACTTTAAGACAAAGGTTATAACATTTTTCTAGATCTCTTTACATCAGTCTATCAAAAAAGTAAACCAATCACATTCTGAATGAATAGATGAAGCCAACTGGCTTTTCTAGGGCATGTTAGAAAATGGTATACTTAAAAGATTTAAATTAATTTTGAAGTATTTCTTCTGGCCCCTGACAGCCTTTGACAAAAAGCATCTCCTTGTAGCGTTGTAAAGGGGCTTAAATTTGATGAGAGTAATTAAATGAGCATTCATTGATAAGCATCTAGTTCAATTACACATGAAAAAAATGAAGTTATACTGATAAAGATAGTTAAAGAAATAGAAAAGACTCAAGAAATTATGTCAGCAAGTTCAATAACTTTGAAAACTTAAATAAACAAGGTCTATTCAAAACACATTGCATTGTTGAGCATGGAAAGGAAAATAAAAACCTATTTACAGGTTTCTAGATTTTTCTCCCACAAGCCATATGAAGGGAAAAAAAAAAAGAACAGGAAAGATTCTTGTATGAAAATAGTGTTTGAGAAGCTAACTTACCATATTTGTCTCGCAAACCAACCGTACACCTGAAGACTCCACCAAAGGCTACATCTTCACCAAATATTACTGAAAAATGATAAGAGTCGAAAGGACTAAAGTGAACCAAACATCACTTATTTTTAATCAAGATGTTTCGAAGGTTTTTATACATACGAAACACAGTAAACACAAATAGCATCTAACACAATTCATTTGACTTCAGAGTTTATCTGGATCTGAGTGCTTCAGTTGCATCAGCTAACTATAACAAAAGGACAATCACATTTAATAAAGAATCAGTACAGCAACGCAACTATGTCTCAAAACAAAACTAATTTAGCCATGGCTTCATTAAACCACCTATTTATTTTTCTGAAATACTCTGTATCACCACAATTTCTAACTAAACGCAATTTAAGAAACAATTATATGCAGTCACTTAAGAGTCATTGAGGCCAAACGATCCACTCTGAATACACAGAATGTCTATGTTTAATTTTTCCTAAAACAGTTTTACTATTAATTACACAAATATTGCACATTTCAACATTTTGAAGCATATAGGTTAGCAACTCTCATGAACTGTGTCAGTTCTGGTAATTATCAAATTCCTCAACACTCTCCCGTAATCCAGAGGACATGAAACAGAGTTATTTCCCATGCATAGAAACATTATTTTTGTTTAAAGGAAAAAACATCTCTAATAGGAATTAAAGGGGGCTAAATTCACTTTTGATAATTCACAGATTTATCATACTGTTTAAACAAAAAAAAAAAACTTGTATAATGATGTAAAGCCAATACTCTCATCATGTTTATGATAGAAGCACATCTCCAGATCATCACCCTACTAATTCATTTTTATCATTAATTTGTTTGCATTTTTTAATACTTAAAGTCTTTGCAAGGCCTTTCCATTACCATATGACTAGTGATGTTTGAGCCAGCTGGCATAAAAAACATCCCCTTTCATGCTGCCATCAGCAAACTTCCATAGACTTACTCATTCTTTTCAGCCACTGAATATATTTTCCTGGACTGATTCTAAAATTCTCATCAACACAAGGATAAAGTTTTCCATTATTTAAACAAGTGTTGCTCAATTCCCATATGACTGAAAACATATGAAGGACATGCTTTCTGTTGCAAAAAGTACTAATGAATTCAGTAAGCAGGCTCATATTCACAAATCTGGACTTCAGAACTGTAACACAATCTTGCAAAGCATTTTGCACAGATCCTTTTGCCCTGCAAAGCTAAGGACCAAGACTGGAACCAAAATCACCTAAAATTCAGTTGCCACAGTAGGCATTTACATCTTAGATCCCATAATCCATTAATAATTTGTTAATAATAAATCTGTATACTTTTAATTCTAATAAAGCATTTTAGAGTTTCTTTGAACTCAATAAAAGTATAGAAAAAATATTAGACATTTAAAAGGCTACAGCAAACACACTTAATATTGTGCACAATGTACAGAGCAAGATGCCGGCCAATAGTAGGATACCTGCAGTGGGATCTTTGGCTAAAGTGTTATCCAAGGCACTCGTTATTGACTGGAAGAGATTCATCTTCTGAGTTTGCCCTGCATGAAAGGGATTTCAAAGGTCAATACATCAGAAAACACTGGAACAAAACATACTATTAAGAAATTAGCTAGCAGCTAAATCTCCATTAAGAGTCTCTCAATGACTCACTTGATTGGTACCTTTCAGTTATGGGAAAGAACAATATACTTTGTAATTTCAAGGACTATAGTTCTGTTCAACACTCAGACTTTCTTCAAAAACTATGCTCAAGGTTGCAGCAAATATAGCAGCTCTGTGAACTGCAGTTTGAATGTGGCAAAAGTATCAAACCCGCATTCCAAACAACAAGGAAACAGACTGGATGCTGAACAGCTCCCTACAAAGGATAAAGTAAATGCATTAGACTGCTGCGGAAAATAAAATCTCCAAAACCAAAAACAACTACCTGTGCCCCCTTCTTCGCCTCCAGTGCTGCAAGGCAAGAAAGTGGGCCTAAAAATCAAAGACTGGAGAGAGCAATAGCTCTGTCACTGCTGTTGTAACCAGCCCTTATTCTGCAAGCAAATAAAACATTGCCTCATAAGAACCTGCCCAAACAAGAGATACCTGGCTGATATTTGGTAGCAATTATTCAATTGACAAAAAGTGTGTTCAGATCATGACTGAGCACAGCCTAAGAAACATTAAATAATTTTTGACAAGAGCTATGCAGGCCAGTAGGGATTTTGGTGAAAATCTTAGACAAAGGTGAGAGCAGGTTTGGGAACCAGAGAACAACATTTGCTCATCAGCAGTTAGAGCATCTCTCAGTGCTCTTCCACTCTCCCTAAACAGCTAATTAACACCAATGCATTTTGTTAGACCCACGTCATGCTGCTGCACCAGAGCTGGGCAGCTGAACTGCAGTGCGCAGGAGCTTCCTTTGTTTAATTTTTTGTGACCTTTTAAAAGAAGGATGCTACAAATGGAACTGTCACAAGAACTGTTCACATTATATGAAAGCTGCAAATAATCAGCATTTACAAATTCAATGCAGGGGAAGCAGAACAGCCCATGTTTACCCAGTCACCCACTTAAGAATTCGGGTCAACATTTCAACAAGATGTGTCCAGTATTTGATACGAATAAGCGCCCAACACTACAGCAACTGCTGGAAACTCTTTAACACCATCCTGATTTGCTGCAGGAATCAGTATCAGGCCCTGCAGGAAAACTAATTGCAACCTTCAGATTTGAACTGTGGAGCTGGAGACGCAGCGTCTGAACAGCACCAACATCAATACTGGCTCTTCTGTACTTTACTCTCACAGAACTTCAAAGCACATTGTAAATAAAGGGAACTGACAGTCTGTTAACAGGGGCAAAGTCAGGCCTGTTCCACACGGGCTTCTTCACGATAACCCCAGGCAGGATCTGCAGCACTCCGGCTTTGCCCTGCAACCTCCAGAGAAGCTTCTTGTCAGCTGTGTTCTAATGACCAAAACTGCCCAGAGCTGCCCGCGACTTCATCTCCAAGGTGCCGACTCGGGGCTCTCTGTGCGGAACACGGGGATTCACCGGGCAGCAAAGGCCTCACTCCGCACAGAGGGTCACTCGCCCCGGTCACCTCCACGGAGAAGCCTCGGAAATCAGGCCAGGGCAGTGACTGTCACCCTCGCTCCTTCCCAGGCCGCCAGTGCGCGCCCAGACCCGGTGCTCTGAGCCCGACCGGGGAGCACCTTTATTGACACAGGCCCTCACCGAGCGCGGCCGCGCCGCGGCGGGCCGAGGAAGGGGCCCGCGCAGGCGGCGGCACCGACGCGTCGCTACCGCCCCGGCCGCCCGAGGCCAACGTCGCACGGGGCCCGGGGCGGACAGGGGCCCGGCGGCCCCCGCTCTCACCGTACGCGCTGGGCGGCGGGTCCGGCTGGAAAGCGAAATGGGCCGCGCGGCGCCGGGGCGCGGGCGGCGGCCGCAGCCGCCCCCACAGGCCGAGGCCCAGGGCGCCCCGGGCGCGCGCCCCGCGGAGCGCCAGCGCCGCCATTGCCGCCCGCGCTCCCCATTGGCCAGCAGCCCGAGCGGGGCGGGCCAATCAGAAGCCGTGCTGCGGAGGGTGGGGAGGGGGCGGTGTGCGCGGAGCCGCCGGGCAGCGGAGCCGGGGACGGCGCGCATGCGCCGTGGCGGCCGTGGCGCGGCGGTGTGTCCGTCCGTTGTGTCCGTTGGCAGCGTTTGCGTTCCTCTGCTCCGGCTGCCGCGTGTACAGGCTGCCCGCTGTTACACTGCCATTACCGAGTGTCTTTATTTGCCCGTAGGGGTGCTTCTCTGCCTTTAGGCTCGCAGCTTTCTAAAGCAGGGAAATAGGGATTACCACGATGCGATGTGGTTTTAGTCTGGCCCAACTCCAAAACTTTGCGCTGGAGAACAAGAGCATACATTGCATAATGTAAATGTGGCCACCTGCAGTGGTACCTGCCGTGCCATTCAGAGCTAGATGAAAAGTGTGTCTGGAAATGAGGTTTTCCACTTAAATTATTACCAGCTCTTGTGTGCAAAAGATATTTTATCCACTCGGCCTTTGGAAGCTGCATTGAGACTACAAATGGAATTGGGTAATTGAAGGGGTTTGTCCAAAGTACTTTGGCTGATCAGTGTTTTCAAGGCAAGGAGTGCAGATGTCCATGTCTTTCCAGCTCTGACAGGGTAGTAACTATATCCACATCTTGATATGTTATGATAGTCCAACAACTTAAGTTACATTTTGAAGATAATTTTCTCATTTGAAAGGCATTCACTCACTTAGGGACACTTCTGTTAAATCTACACAACAGATTTTAAGAGCTGAAATCAGCTATATTCCCCATCTGTGTGTATTAGTCACTGTGTGAATTCTTAGTGTTGTTGACAACCGTTTAAAAACTCTGGGGCTCATTAGTATTATTCCTGAATAATCATGGAGAGCAATTAATGAGTATCGGAAAGACTGATGATGGCTGCAGACCCTACTGATAGGGACTAGATTATGCGCCTGTTCGTGCCAGCATTCATCAGACGCAGCTCTCTGAAGTCCATGGAGCGACTTCTGATTGGCATGGCTCTAATTGTGAGCGTGTGCCCCCATGTCTGTCATTCTACTCCAGTATCCCTCAAAATCTGGACACAGCTTGTAGTTGAATCTTAGACTCCTTCTGGGCTTGGCACATTTCCAAGCCAGAAATGTGTTGTTTCATTTATACCACATCCCTCTGGCTGATGAGGCCTCCAGGTGATTTCTCTTGCATTGCTTTGAGTGTAGTTTTATTGCTTTTACCCTAATAAATTCTGCTACACCATAGTGTTGTTCTAAGTTCTCATTGTTTAGTGGTTCATTGCAGCATGCTCCCCATATTAAAAGTCCATCAGCTGATCCACCTAATAGGCCTGCTAATGAGCACCCTTCTCACTGTAATGCTGTGTCGTGGCTCTACTGCTGTGGGAGGGACTCCACGAATGGATTCATTTTACATGTCACAAACACTGGGGCCCATTTTGCAGGTTAGTACCAAAGTGATTCTTTTGGATTTATATCTAAAATCTTTTAGATTTTGATCAAGATTAGACAACAAGCACTATGTCTGCAGCAAGTTAAGTTGAGGTCTACCAGATGTCAGGAAAAAAAAAAAAAAAAAAAGAAAGGAAAGGAAAAGTAGCTTTTAAGCAGCTCACATTTGCAGGGGCAGTTTTGTACCCACTTGCGGGAGAGTCAGGGAGCATCCAGTTACATCACCAGCCTCTATGTTAAGGTGGTGCTTCCCACTCACACTAGGGTAGTCACTAAGCATTTATTCCCCAATCATTTTTTAGACTCTTAACCATTTTGCCAGAATGATCACACCCAAATTAAAGACAATCACATTTTAAAATGACACAAGTAATTCTTCACATTAACTATTAAGTGAAGCAATGTTAGAAACAGGAGGAGCTGTCTGCAGAGATATTACTCAACTTTAAAAGATCTTGGTGTTTCATAATTGGAAGAGAATCCCACTCTTTTGTCTAATTTGATCCACTTTAATAGCTTTGAAACCACAGTGTGTTTTTAACTTTTGTTTGCTACTGTGCTTCCAGCCCAATATAGAAATACTCGTACAGGGAAGAGATTTCTGATATTCACAGCTCATAATTCTGATACTGAAAATTCATAGTGAAATCCAATTTATATGTGAAGAAAAGGAGTATATTTTTATCCTGAGAATAATCCAATGTTGGACTAGATGACCTCGAGAGGTCCCTTCCAACCTTGAGCATTCTGTGAGTCTGTGAGAGAACATGCTGGAATCTTATTGCTTCAGTTCTTCAAATAAACATATACTATAGCTCAAATAGAAGTTGTGATCTTGATATTGAAATTATAGTGATTGTGGTCATGCTGAAATAATTCTATTATTACTATATTCCAGTTCTAAAATGTTTGTTTTTCATCGCTAACAAGAAGACATTGCTATTTAACAGATGGAAGAAGGAATGCCAGAAATCTCAGTCAGATGCAGAAAAGAGCTGAGAGCTGAATCCTTGATACCATTTAGCTAATGTTATAAGCTATGTTTAAAAAGCAAATATAGAGGAGTCCTGGGGGTTAGAATTCAGGATTTTTGATTAAAAAAAATCCATCCTGCAGCTCATATGTAAAATGTACTGGGGTGCCTTTTTGATATTCTGATAGTACACTACTGTGTATTGTTCTTTTCTGACCTCTGATTATAGTAGTAATTTCCAGTGGAATGGAATTTCCAGTAATTTGCAGTGGAGTTATTAAAAGGCAAGTAAAAGGTGCAGTGGCTCCAATTGAGGCTGGAACCTGCTAGCCCAAAGCCTGCTTGTTTCCCCGTAGTCAGTTGTCCCCATAGAGCACAGTGCAGTGTTCATGTCTTCATGAAGCATTTTATCCTCAATATATAGATGTTACATAAAAAATCTATATCGTTGTTGCTATAATTACTGGAGGACTATCTGCTTTTTTCATTCTGACCGATAACATCTCCAATTGAAGTAATAATAAAGTGAAGCCTGTCTTACCACCTGTACAGGTCAAAGCATGTCACAAAGGGAAAAGAAAGGAAAATCCACTGCTCCTGGATTTACCTTTCTTTCAGAAGATATGGCTCTATTTAGTTACTTGGTTTTAAATAATAATTTAGATAATGATCTAAGGAAACCACCTTCCGATTGCATGAGTTTCTTACAGCTTTGTGCAGTGTTGCAGTCTAGTACTGGTAGGTCCTGCTGCAGGCATAACTACAACATGATCCATGAGTTTAACTAAGTGTTCAGAGTTTCGGTTCACCTTGCCATGGGCTGATCTTGTGCTACTGGTTAGAGTGGGAACTGTGATCAGTTATAAAAAGAGCAAATCTACCCACATAATATTAATAGTAATGACTCTAAGTTGAACATCTGGAATTTGTACTCTTGCAGGAATGTGGAGCAGTCATAATCCCGGTCTAAAATTACAAAATTTTAAGTATGGAGGCATCAATTTGTATTCATCAATTTTCCATTTGTTGAACCTGTATTGATGGCCAGATAAGCAGATTGCTCAAGGCAGTTACCCAGACCCACACTTCATTGCCCTCAAACATGATACAATTGTACTTAGTTCGAGAAGTATGGAACTGTATTCCATACTTTCAGAGTATAAATAATCAAAGCTATTCAAAAACAGATTGCATTCAAAGGACCTCATTGATATTAAAGCAAGATCCCTTACTCGGCTGTCAGTTCTCCAAAATTTAGTCCAGATTGCATGGTTTTCTTTCTTTTCCACATTCCTGTCCCATCTAGTTTGACCACCTTTGCAGCAGTGGTGTTCTAGCTATTTTCCTAGGATAATTTATGAAAGTGTGGGCTATTGATCCTATTCACATTCTTATACTACAGTCAGTGTGGCAAGTATCTGCAGAAATGCAGTCTTTAAGAAGACTGCATTTATTCTTTATTTCCCTTTGGATTCAGTGCATTTTTCAGCCTGGCAAAAATAATTAAGATGCATTTTAATTTTTACTTTACAATGAATACACCTTTCTTTGTGCTGCTTTCACTAGGGATTTTCATGTGTGCTGAGTACCTGCCAGTTCTGGTGGTTATTACTCAAAGCAGAAATGTTTAGCATGCAGTGCTGTTCAGATAACTGTGAAGACATCCAAGTTTGATTCTGCTTTTGTTCCTCTTTCAAAAAAGTGCAGAAGTGCTGTGTGTTGATTCCTTTGATTTTTATATAAGGAACTGCTTCACAAGTAGGTATATGACAAACCTTTGCCTATATCTAGATTAGATTAACAGAATCTCTCTCACCGTGTTTTTCAGAAGTACCGTATCTCCCTTCGTGAACCTGTAGGCAGCAAAGGCATTTAATTCAGGAGGAAAGCCTCACTCATACCCAACATTTAGACTAAATTAGGCAGACTGAATCTCACGGCCTATAGTTATTCACATTTTCATCCATGACTTTTCTTTGTATTTAAATAAATATATTAATTCAAGTCTACTAGAAGTAGCTTGAGAATTGTCTTGCTGATTTGTCATTTTCCAGCTACACCGTTAGGTGGCAGAGAACAATAAAGATTTACGTAATGAAAATTAATGCATACAATATGTTGAAATGCAAATCTGTCATATTGTTCTCTCCACCCTATGTGAAACAGATTTACTTCCCACTGTGAACTGTCAAGAGCTTTGTCTGGTTATTTATTAAGTGACTTACCAACAGCATTCACCGCTTTCATCAGGTCTGTTTTAGATTTCATTTGTGTGAAACCCTTCTGCCAAATAAGAAAAAAAAACATATCCATTGAACTGGGAGTTTTTCTGTTCTAAATCTGAAATCATCATCAGTTTCTTTCTAAATCCTTAGAATCAGAATCATAGAATCACAGAATCATTAAGGTTGGAAGAGACCTCTAGAGATCATCTAGTCCAACCCCCCTGCACACGCAGGGTCACCTAGAGCACGTGGCACAGGATTGCATCCAAGCGGGTTTTGAAGATCTCCAGGGAAGGAGACTCCACAACCTCTCTGGGCATCCTGTTCCAGTGCTCTGTCACCCTCACTGTTAAGAAATTTTTCCTTAAGTTTCTGTGGAATTTTTGATGCTTCAGTTTGTGGCCATTTCCTCTAGTTCTGTCAGTGGCCAACAGTGAAAAGAGGCCAGCACCATCCTCCTCACTGCCTCCCTTGAGGTACTTATAGACACTGATCAGGTCTCCTCTCAGCCTTCTCTTCTCCAGGCTGAACAGGCCCAGCTCCCTCAGCCTCTCCTCATAGGGCAGATGTTCCAGGCCCCTGATCATCCTTGTAGCCCTGCGCTGGACTCTCTCCAGCAGCTCCACATCCCTCTTGTACTGTGGGGCCCAGAACTGGACACAATACTCCAGATGCGGCCTCACCAGGGCTGAGTAGAGGGGCAGGATCACCTCCCTCGACCTGCTGGAGACGCTCTTCTTAATGCAGCCCAGGATCCCATTGGCCTTCTTGGCCACGAGGGCACACTGCTGCCTCATGGTCAACTTGTCGTCCACCATGACACCCAGGTCCCTCTCTGCAGATCACAATGTAGCCTTTCCTTTCCTGCAAGCACTCAGCAGTCATTTCAGAGGATAGAATACAGATACATTACTTCTGAGGAAGAAATGACCTACACTTTGATTACTTACCCTATATTTATATTAACTAAACAAAACCAAAGCAATGCAGCTGGTGCATGGCCAGTGCCGCTGTTACTAACTGTTTTGCTAAGATTCAGATGTTAGTTATATAGTGTGGGATTGATCTGCCTCAACTTAAGTTGTCTAAAAGTCAAGCATCTAGTCTAATAGGCAGTCTGAGATGGCTGTCCAGATCCCCTAGCTCCCTCGTGTAGGGAGACAGGCACCGTGAAAAGACACTTTGCCCTTCCAGTTTTTGTTACTGATCATAGTAATGGGCTATAGGCATTTAGATGGACTAAAGCTGACTGCAGGGGGTAGCCCCTAGGCCAGGATGCTTCTGATGGTCATTAATAAGGGACAAGAAATTTCATATTTTTTTAGAAGCTCTGATTCTAAGCTGTTTAGAAGGGCTTTTTTTTTTTTTTCCTAAATCCATCTAGGAATAAGGGATTTTTACATACACAGCAAGTTGGAGGTGGTGTGATTTAGGTATCTAAGATGGCAGACAAACGAGCATATCTGAAAATATAGGGAATTTATATAACCAGCAGGTTCTGTAGGTAATGGCAGTTGCAGAGGAAGATTTAGCTGCTTGACACCTCACAGAATAATTGAGAGAGCAATTCCACTACCAGTGACTCTGTAGGAGTTAAGGATGCTCAAGCTCAGCATTTCTCAGGGATGCAAAATTCAGTCCCAGTGGGAGTCAGCCCTGAGAGGTTTTTCCTTATTTGCTGGAACTCCGTTCTGGTGTTTTTCGTGGGAATGGTGCCCCAGATTGTCACATGTCTTTGCCTGGATACTCTCACTGCAGGTTTTTCCATGTGTTTATGTTATAGACACTTTGCCAAAGAAAAAAAAGTAACATTTCCATATAATATGATACAGCTGCAGTTTGCCATACCAGTTTCGTTAAGCTAAAACTTGAAAGAAAAAGAGGGAAAAAAGCACAAGAAAGACTTTATTATGTTGTTGGCTTCTCGGAACTCCAGAAGAAATTCAGCTCAATGTAGTTTTAACATGAGTGAAAGAGAGACAATAAAGAGACTGAAATCCATTATTGACTGAAAACACGTAGTGGTGATGCACAGAGCTCTTACAGAGCGTTTCCTCAGTCCTGGGCAGCCACATCTGGAAGAGAGGAGTTCTTTCCTCAACCCAGTTCAGGCCTTGGGTTGCCCGGCAAAGCTGTGAGCAACAGGCCACTTGTCAGTGCAGTTGTCAGGGCTCCCTGAAGGCCTTTGGAGAACTGTAGGTGTAATGCAAAGCAAGGTACAGTGCAGGCTGTGTGTGCGTTATAATTTGCCCCTCGAGTTTGAAGTATGTTGTGACTCCACAACATACTCACATGAAGGGATCTGCATTTGAAAATACTGGTTTTGCTGCTAATGCTCTCCCCAGGTTTTGTTCTGACTAGCTTCATGTCTAAGAGCACGTCGGTTAATGCTGTTGACTGAGCCTGGGGCAGAGTGGATTTGTCTGTCTTTGTAAAAAAGGGAGATAACATTATTAGTAGCAGTCCTATGCTGGGGGACATAACATTTTGAGGTGATTGGAATAATGACACTCTCTGAGGTATCATTTCATCAGATTTAACTGCAAGAACATTGTTTCTGTCACTGCAGACCCATAGTGACAGGCTCTGCATTGTTGTTTCTGCAGCGAAAGTAACTGTGACCTAGGAAATGTCTCCTCCCTTGTACAGTCGTAACTCCCACAGCACTGGCCAGTCTTTGTCCTAAGTAAGGCAGGGAGACCTGAGGGAAAAAACAGAAATTTGTAAACATGTCATTAAAAAAATTTATTATTCAGAAGACTAGAGTAAGGTTTCACAAGGAAATTTAATTTACTTTTTCACCTTTGATTTTGAAAACATAGGTTTCTTCTCATGCTCTAAAAATATTGCTATACAGTGTTTTGGAAAAGTCAACACCTGCAAAAGCAGAGCAGTCTCTGAGTGAAAGCCCTGCCTATGTCATCAGCGAGGCTAAACTCGCAAGTGTCCACTACTCTCACACTAACTGGTAGCAATACTGTCATCTCCAAGAGAACTTTTTTTAATATATAACATTTATTTATTTATATGAACTTCTGTTTATTTATATGAACTTTATATGAACTTTTTGACTGTCATTCTTTGCAAATCCTTTGAACATCCACCTCTCTATGTATATATGTGTTGATACGTGCATATAAATATATGAGATTTCATTATGACTTTAGCCTGGCTTTTTAAGGAAAACGATTAAATTATCATAATCTCTGTTCTCCTGTCTGCCTACCTGTTTGTCAGTCCCCATTTGGTGAGTTTGAGCCAAACCATTAGCCCTTGCCAAACAAAATTAGGTTTGACCCTCTGCTGGAAAACTCAGAGATGATTAAATTCCTTCGGGTTTCATGAAAACCTTTGAATGGGTGAGGAAAGAGATACAAATTTCTGCCTTTACCGCAGCTGAAGTGTCAGCTGTAGCGTTGTTTTTGTTCTGAGGGATGAGCAGGCAGCACACACGTCGCGTGGAGCCAGCCCCACACACGCTGCCCTTCCTGCAGCCGGAGCCGTAGGAGCCGCTGCGATGCTGTGGGGCTCATCCTCGCGGCCTTGGCGTGGAGACGTGGAACGGTTGCAGGAGATGTAGGAACAGATGGCACACATCTGCAGGGAACCATGCTTCATCATTTCTGCTGTCCAAGGAGCAACATCTACCATCTGTTTGGAGGGAAGCTAGGGCGATTACAGAAGGGTACAGGGCAGGCTAAGGGGCAAAGGTCTATAGGAAGCTGTTCTGCTTCAGTTCTGCTGCTCATGGCATGACACAGGAGCTTTCAGTCTTCGTTAATACCACCCTGGAAAGAGTCACAAACAATGTCTGTTGTCTGTCCAACAAATGTTTATGTTTGTATTGTTTGGTTCTTGGTCGGGCAATGACTTCGTGAATAGAGGGAGTGCCCAAAGTTTAGTGCCAGGTGTAGAAAGGGAACCTGACAGGAGAGGAGGCAGGAAGGGAGAGCTCCAGCAATCACAGTCAAGGGCTGGAGTTTTCCGTGAAAGGAAAAAGGGGGGAAGGATTAGGGAATGGAATCCCAAGAAGAGGAAGAATTTATCCTTACCTTTTATATACCCATTCAGCTTCAGTTGGCAGTGAACTAAATAAAATTTACCACTTCCCCTTTTCCTGAAAACAAAAACTTTGTTAAGCCCCAAACACATATGATAGTTCTAAGCAGTTATAAAAATGCTCAGTAGAAATAATATGGTTGAATTTAGCATGACTGCAAGTGATGCTGGGCCTCTTGGGCAGACTTTGGATATGGTAGACTGAAGCTTTCTGAAAACATACAGTTTCGTGAAATGTTTAGATTTCACAGCATTTAATTCTATATTTTGCATGATTATGTATTTATACAAAAAATAAATATGGCTTAGAAAGATACATCAATTCTTCAAAATACATACATTCTGCAAAATATGTTTAACGATAAAAGTCTCTCATCTGTTCAGAATTAGGTATGTGAGTGCAGAGGTCACCTATTTTCAAAGCCAGTCTGGCTTAATATATAGGACTTCTAAAAGTAATTCATTTATGGTGACCTCTCCCAAGATGGACCTGAAGAAGAGCTCTTCAATAACATCTGCATCAATGTCGCGGAGAGAGGTGAGTAGCTGAAGAATCCACGCAAACCTGTCCAGGCGGCTGTTGAACATCATCGAGATAAACTCCAGCAAAGCTTCCTGAGCTTCCTGCTGCAGTGTTTGTACGTAGGGAAGACATTTTAGGACATGCCGTCCTGTCAAAACACAAAGTAAAATAAGGAATTTTGAGTAAACATGTTTGTTCTGTGCCCTTTGTGATGATGGATGTCTGGCTGTCTAGCTTACGGTAAGTTCTTCTTTCCCCTAGAAAACAACAAAAGCTTGCTTAATGTACTTTCTGGAAAAAGAAGATATGGTTAGTTCAATAATTAGAATAAACACTGAGCAACACTGTAAGCATGTTGGAGTCCAGCCCTTTGCCCTGAATCCTCCTGCTGTTGTCCGTGCTTCCTAGGCTGAGCGGAGGCTTTGTGGTGACTCCGTGTGCTCCCTGGGAGCCTCCACCTGCAGTCTCAACTACGCCTGAACACGGTCTGATGCGGATTCAGGTCAGAAAGGTGATTACACCCTCAGGTTTTGTCCTCTCCTTCCTCAGCCTTTTGTGAAGAGGGAGAGGTCTGTAGCAGAGATCCCTGCAGTCCCCGTGGGATTATCTGTCTGTCTGCAGCAGCCTCTGGCCCACCTCCACCCCAACCATCCATGTCCCTGTGCTTGCAAGGAAGCTGCTGGAAGGCAGCATCACAGCTCCATTCTGACTGCTGAAATTAGAGGAATACACACACAGCCAGACACACAAGTTTATTAGTGCCTTTTTATTCAGCTCTCCCTCTGTATGTGTTCTGAAGGGACCAGAGAAAGAAAAAATACCTGAGCGATGCTTCTACTTAGCGTATTCATGCACCCCTAAGCCTCGAATTACTCTATTGGTTCCTAACTGAGCAGTCTTAAACATGTTTTCTTTCCAGGAATGGTGTATTCAGTCACACCCAGTTGTTTCGCTAGCTACATCAAAAGCAGCTTCAGTGTAAAAACAGCAAGTAAAGAGAGAAGCATTTGGTACTGTCACTAAAAGTAGCAATTTAAAGCACTAATTAACCCATTCAAATAGGAGGCTGACATTTGGCCTTTGCTGAAACTATTAATGCTGTTACACATACAAGTCCATTTACCTTTAACAAGGAAAAAAGTTATGAGAAAATTGTTGTTATAAAACCAAATGCAAAACAACTGTTTGAACCATTTCTGTAGATTATTGTATGTTTAACAAATTAAGTTATTGTACCTTGCATAGGACATTGGTTTGTTCTGACAAACTCAGGACCCACATTCTGCTCCTTAGCCCAATCTATGCATTGTGCTGATGCTTGGGCTTAACTTTAAACATTCACTGAGTGAGGATCCGCTGAATCGGAGTGACCTATGATTGCTTATATGGAATCATGGCTTCTAGAGGCATGGTCTTGATCCCCACTCCTATACTGGGGATCCATCAAGACTGTTGGTGGATTCCAGGACTGAGTTCTATGAGGAAAGCCTGAGAAAGCTGGGCCTGTCAGCCTGGAGAAGAGAAGGCTGAGAGGGAACCTAATCAGTATATACAAATACCTCAGGGGAGGGAGTGAAGAGGATGTCGCCAGCCTCTTTTCAGTGGTGGCCACCGACAGAACTAGAGGTAATAGCCACAAACTGAAGCATCAAGTTCCACAGAAACTTAAGGAAAAATTTCTTAACAGTGAGGGTGACAGAGCACTGGAACGGGCTGCCCAGAGAGGTTGTGGAGTCTCCTTCTCTGGAGATCTTCCAAACCCACCTGGATGCCACCCTGTGCCACGTGCTCTAGGTGATACTGCGTGTGCAGGAGGGTTGGACTAGATGACCTCTAGAGGTCCCTACCAACCTTAATGAATCTATGATTGTACGATTCAAGGGACACCTTGTATTTATCTTTGCTGCTGGTGGGATCCCCCTGTCACGTAGCTCTTTGCAGCCCATTGCCTCCTGTGCATACCCACGTGAGTGAGGGCACTGCTGTGCCACTCCAGCTTTCCATTCCTGCACTTGCTGCAGGCTGTAATGATGTGGCATGGATCCCTCAGTTTTGGCTTCTGCCCCTCCTGCTACCACCTCCTGGCTTTTGGCTGGGGCCTGAATGATCTGAGCAGTCTTTCACATAGGATCATTCACATAGTATGGGAGAGTCTTCCATGTTGCGTAGTGTCCTGCACTAGGGCAAAACCAACCTGGTTGTTTTCTTTTTTTTTTTTTTTCTTCAGTCTGTGGCTGGTTGCACTTCACCAGTTTTCAGCAACTCTGTTCTTTCTAGGCAACACAGTCAGAGGAGAAAAAGCCTCAGCAAAACCTGCAGCCAGGCTAGGCAGAAAAGAAGGGCTGAAAAAGTCATCCTGTCCCCAAAGAATACCATTAGCTGCAAGCCGTAACAATGGTTCCAAGTGTTAGAATTATCCCACAAATAAAGCTGTCAAATTTTGTGTGTTTAAAATGAAATTGAAATTGGTTGTAGCCCCTCAAGTTTGCTTAAACTTCCCATTTGGTCCCCATTTATATAATCAACTGTGCTTTTATTTGCAAGTAATAGGCAAGCTCTTGCGCTGTGATCTTTTGCACTAATAGTCAAGTATAAATGTTCTCTGCTAAGCTGGAAACTCCTGAAGAGCATTTCTTGTAACAGAAACCCAGTCTCAGCCCTGAAGGGGTTCTAGATGGCACTGATGTAATAACAACCGCTATTTTCACTGCTCCCGTCTCTTCACTGTATAATGGCAGTAGTTTTGCAGAGCCCTGCTAAAATCAACAGGAGCCATTTCACCTCATTCTTGGTGCTGTTCATGCATGGTGGCACAGCCCTACCTACCCCTTCCTTTCGCGTGTTGCTTGAATCCCAGAGAAAGCCTTGCAGCTGGACTCCTTCCCCACGCGTACCTTAACCTCCCAAAGGCGCTCCTAGCTAAGGCACCCTGGGAAGCGCAGGCATGGCTCTGGGTCCTGGAATTTGTTGCAGATGTTGAACTCGAGGCAAGTCTGCCTCTGAAGGGCCGGGCACACTTCCTCATTCGCAGATACTTCCTGGCCCAGATGGACTGGGATCGATCCGTACCCTGTGCTGCCTGCCTACCTGCCACACTGCCTCCAGAGGAAAGTCCTAGGAGTTTCCTTAGGGCACGAAGAAAGTCCTGCTATGCTTGCTTATCATGCTCCAGGCCCAACCATTTGCCTCGCTGTGCTTCTGCATTTCTGGATGCCTTGTTGGACTTTCGCTCATAACCCAGGTCTGCTCTGCACCAGGCCTTCTCCTTTCCCTCACCCAGTTTTGGTGGTCCTGTTGGGATTTAAAACATTTAGATATGAGCTCATACAAGCTATTCCATAATCCAGAGAAAGATTAAACATTGTCACTGCCAGAGATTGCCTGAAGTCTGTTGAGACCAAGGCCTGCAAAATATTAAAATTTGGCCAAACGTCAAGACAGAATTAAGAGGCCAGCTGAAAATGTGTCTGCACAGATGTAGAAAACGTTTTCTGAGCTTGGTGGAAAGTGTTTAAAAACCATAAAAAATAATCTCTAAAATGATGGTTCTATGAATTAATTTGCAGCAAAATTGATATAGAAGAGGTTTGGTTTTTGTACCCTGAGTACCTATTTCAGTCCAGAGTTTAGACTGTGGCTTTTTGTTTCATGTGTGGCTTTTTGTTTCGTGTAGAATCAAGCCAGGCTTAACTGAAGTCCTCCAGCCTCCTTTTGGAAACTGTGGAGAAAGGTACTTGGAGAGATACCAGAGAGACAGGGAGGCTTCTTGAAGGCCTTGGCTGTTGAACTGACAGCATGAAGTAGTTAGTTAAGAATCATGAATCTAGAACATAACACTGCTCCTGCTTCCTCCTTCATAAAGTGAAAATCACATTTTATCTACAGAGATGAGAAAATAGCTTGCTAGTAAAACTGTAGGAGCCACTGCAAATGATGGATTTATCTTCTCATTGCATTTGGATAAAACTGATGATTTCTTTTAGCCAGATTTTATTGTGAAAAACTGAGAAAAGAAATTACACTGGAACAAATACCACTGGTTCGATGCTATACCATAGACACACAAGACAATACTAATTGTCTGGATGACCTTGCGTCTTAAGAACCAAATTGGAAGCAAATATAAAGCCACTACAGCCTTTGAGAAGCCTGTAAAGTATTCACCACAAGAACTATCATGAAATATCTGAAGCTTTCAAATATCCTTTTGGTATAGTCCCAACTGTAGCACGCTGCTGACAGTGCAGCCAACTTCAATGATTGCAGTGGAAGGAGTCAGGGATCTGAGCCAGAGAGGACTGGAGTCACTAAGTCTTTCCATTTACTTTAGTGGACTTAGAGCTTGGCTTTTAATGACTCATTCACTCTGTGGTGCTGACCTAGGTAACCTTCCTTCCTAAAATGCTAAACTTGGCACCAGAATTGAAAGGATGTAATCACTTGTCTGAGTCCATTTCATGACTGCTTTTCCAGGCTTTGAATATAAAGATACCAAAAGGATACATCAAAGGAGCAATAAAAGAAAAGAAACCTCAGCGCAGCATAATTCTGCATCATTAATGATATTCAGATGATATGGATTGTGTTACCTTCTCCAGTGCTCTCTCTATAGAGGATGCCTTGTTAAAATAGTTCTGATATTCACATCACCATCTTGCCTTTGCTGTGTTACAGATGAGGCAGCTGAATTACCTTTCAATTGAAAACCAGCTTGAAGTGACACTGTTAATTCCATATGACTTAGAATCCACCTAGCAGAATCTGTCCTTGCTTACAGTGGGCAACCTCCTATACACATTTAAGTGACCTAAATATACTACTTCATGGAGACAGTGATTAAGTTATGGAATATAAATTTTGAAAATATCTAGCGACACTTCTATAAATGAGTAAAAATGAACAATTGTCTATATGCAAGAAGCCAGATGTCCTTTCAGACACATATCCAGCTGTGGTCTTTCCAGGAAAACTTACCAGAATTAAAAAGAATAATTCCTTTAAGGTAGGCATATTCTTTGGCACTTAGGTCCAGGTCCCATAATTTCCACAATAAGTTCTTCATCTTCTGAACTGCTGCTAAAGGTGCTCCAAGTGAGGAGCCACCTGGTTCATCACAGGCTGTGGGAGATTGATTGAGGAGAATTTTTTTCAACAAACTAGGGGCTGAAATCTCTCTCAGCTCAAAATCCACCCCTTCTTGTGCCAGGCCCAGGACAAAAAGAGGGGCCCAGTTCTGCTGTATGAGGGCAGCCTGATCCTCCCAGGGCACGTGATAGAAGGAAGGCAAGTTTCTGATAAAAGTTGAGGTCTTCAAGAGCACTTCAGAAGCTCTTTTGCAGGTGACTTCTGGTGTTTTCAGGACAACTCTTCGGCCATCCACACAAGAGCAGCCACCGCTTCCTACGGAGCAGTTTGGTGGGTAACGCTGTACATCCATCTCACGTGGATGCTCTTTGCAGAGGATCTCGTGCAGGATGCCCTTAGAATGGTGTGCGTCACAAGGACCTTTCCCAGATTTCCTGGCCACCTGACTAGCCATGAGGCCAAAGGCTTCCTGTGGGATGCCCCAACAGTGACAGGGAAGTGCAGACGCGGAACTGTGCTCCACTCACAGAGGAGAGCGATTCTGGCAGACGAGGAGGCACCACGCGCTTTTTATATCCACCCTCAGCCAAACAGTAACGTGATCCTGCTCTGTAAAGTTACCTTGAACTCTCTTTGCTCCTCTCTGCCTCCACCTGTGGCCAAAGGAGGTGGAGCTCAAGGCCGCTGCTCCCTGAGGAGAGCGCCAGGCTCGCTGCCCGCCTGCAGCGCGCACGGTGCTCCCTGCACTGCCCACGTGAAAACTACCTGCCGCTCGCCCCATGCCTCCATGACAGCTAGACACCACACACAGCCTGCCCTCAAGGGGAGGCCAAGTGAAAACGAGGGTGTGGGAAGAGAAGAAGCAAGAGCTATGTGTGTATTACTAGTACGTGGACCTTGGCCACCAGCTGAAAGGAGCCCCCTGAAGACCTTGTGCATCTGCGCAATCACTTTTCACAGAGCACTCAACGGTGCTCGCACTTCACTCCAAGCTTCTAGGATATGGTACTCTTGTCAAGGAGCTCGTGAATGAATCAAGAAATTGACATTTTGTGGTTGTTACGTGGGGCTCTCTTGCCTGCTCTTGCATAGAAAAACAGATACTGTGTTTTTTCACCAAGCACTAAGTTTATAGTTTCCTAACATCTGGGCTCTTAGTGTGTCTTAAAGGATAAAAAAATATTAAAAACAACAGCCCCAAGAGCTGCATCTGTTTGATCTCCAATCCTTAGGTCTGTAAAGGCCATCCCATCATATACCATAGCGGCAAATTTGGCATTTGTTACAACTGTTTGTCTTTTACATGCTGGTCAGTTTAAAATTTCCTGTTTATAACATCCACAGGACATTTCTATTGCCAAATTTCCCCTTCCAAGAAGAAAAATTGAAGGGAAGGAAGACCACTCCAAAGTCAAGAAATCTCTAAGCTGCAAGGTGCAACTATCACCAGAGGAGGCGACTATCAGAGAGGTCCAAGGGGGCACTGGACACCCAGCAGGACTTGCTTGTCCATCTCTCCAGCTGTCGGATAGCTCTCTACTCTTATTTATCACTGTGGGATCCAAGAGCATTTTAGGTTAAACGAGTCCTCAGACTGGTCACCAATGACCACAGCATTGTTTTATAATTTAGGAAGGAGCGAGAGCTCTTGTAACTTACACCCAATGCCTTTGCTAACTGAAAAGGGAAGATTGCTTTAACTTATCTGAAATCAGCATCACTTCCCAGTTGACCAGCATATCGTTTCACAATTCCTACTGATTTTGTTTGCTAAAGTTCTACCCCAGATTAAATTATTTTTTTCCTAATTTATATATATATCTGCATTAGGCAAAAGAAGAGAGTCCTCAGGGCAGTAGTATATAATATAGGATACCATTTCTGTTCATCAGAGTTGATTTCCTTTCCTAGGAGATAATGCTGAGATGCAGAGGCAAATGATATTTTTATAACTGGAATTGTCAGTATATGTTAATTGCTTTATGATTGTTTACCAAAAATACAGAGTAAAGGCTACTGCTTCAGGAGAACTAGTAAAGATGCATCATCGGCTTTTTCTCTGAAAAAAAGGATTACTTAAAAATTTAAATGAATATCAAATTGCAATTGAAAATGAGTCTAGTACTCCTAATTTTCAAAATTGTTTAAAATAGGCCTCTGTGTCATCTGATTTTCTCAAATGCAGAGGACTCAGAGCACCCATTTAGCTAATTGCTTGAAAACTGGCAACAATTATTTTCTCTTTCTAAATCTTGCTTATAGATTAGTCTGGACAACATCTGCATGTCGTTTTTAAAAAATTGCAGTCTTCTTGTTATGGTATCTTAAAAGTGTACAACACAAAAAAAAATTAATATCTGAAATTCTGATGGTTTGTTTTCCCTTGTAACTACTTCTAGCATGATAGATTGAGCATGGCAAAGCATGGTCACAAACTGTTTTTCTGTTTTGATTTATATACTTTATTAACCAACAGAATACACATAAATACTTCCACCACATATTCTCTACAATCATCAGAACTGCTAGTCAGGCACAAAATGCCATTTAGAGAGTTAAAAAGGTCTTCTAAAGCCACATACAGAATTGCTACAGATAGTTGTAGATATTCATGCCATTGCTGGGATGTTACGCTTCAAGCAAGGCAGCCATTTCCACCCTTCCCAGAGTAGTGCTGTTTTGTAAATCTTTAACTTACAGGGTTAAGTTTATAATAGAGTTGCAGTTTAGGTGCTTCTACACATGATGTAAACTTTCTGCTGAAATCCCTGGATTTTCCAGGTTTTCAAAAACTGATAGACATAATAAATGGTGCCAGAGCATTTCCCTTGGTGGTCAGGTTCCTACCTTCTCTGACCAGCATAGAATAAAAGTGTCAACACAGAGATATCAGCAGGAGTTGAGGGATATTAAGTACCATTAAATATTCATTGCCTTATTCAGATTTAAAAAATATGCTATTGGATCCAAAAGTTTAAGGTCGTGTAGTATTCTTAGCCCTTGGTCAAGAGCCTTAACCTTCCTAATAGAGTATTTGGAAGGCTAAAGAGACTCGTCAAAAAACAATATATGAGCATAACTGGACAACTTATCCAATGTTCTTAATTGGTAATAGCCATGTGTGAGTGCTTCAGGATGTATGCTTTTTTGCTTGTCTTCCATCATTTGTATCTAGGAATTTTCTGAACCACTCTCAGTTCACTTCTGTATGGTCTCATGTGGTCTGTCTGTGGAGTTAGGTGATCTTTTAGCCCAATATGTAGGAGTTGGGGAAACATGGGTTTACAATGTCAGCACAAAATTCTGTTTTGTGTCTCCCAGACATCATTCCTGAACACTGAGCTGTTGTTTCCTTGTATCCATATATCACGGCCCCTAGATTTTACTCCTGATGACAGTCACAGAATCACAGAATGGTTGAGGTTGGAAGGGACCTCCCACAATCATCTAGTCCAACCCCCTTGCTCAAGCACAGACACCTAGTGCACATGGCATAAGGTCCATCCAGGCAAGTTTGGAAGATCTCCAGAGGAGACTTCACAACATCTCTGGGCAGCCTGTTCCAGGGCTCTGTCACCCTCACAGGAAAGAAGTTCTTCCTCACATGGAGATGGAACTGCCTGTGTTTCAGCTTGTACTGTTAGCCGTTGTCCTGTCACTGGCCACCATGGAGAAGAGTTTGGCCCCGTCCTCCCTACAATCACCCCTCAGGTACTTGTAGATCAGATCTTCTCTCAGTCTGCTTTTCTCCAGGCTGAACAGGCCCAGCTCACTCAGTCTTTCCTCATACAATAGATACTCTAGTCCCTTAATCATCTTCATAGCTCTCTGCTGCACCCTCTCTAGAAGCTCCATGTCCCTCTTGTCCTGGGGAGCCCAGAACTGCACACAATACTCCAGGCGTGGCCTCATCAGAGCTGAGGAGAGGGGCAGGATCCCCTCCCTCTACTTTTCAGAACAGTGAATCTTATTTTTTTTAGAATGATGTAACTTAGCTATAGAGCAGAATTTTGACACTGCCCTTGCAGCAGAGTGTATGTATACCCAAGCATATATACACAAATAATGCTGGATTATACATACGGGTGCACAACACGTAAGGGGACTGGGTTATTTCTAAGGAGCAATGTAAGCTACCCCACTTTCCTAAAGAGTGAGACGGCAGACAGATCCATTTCTGGAAGAGACGGTCTTCCACAATTATTTAATACAAGCTACAAAGAGGAAACACCCTCTAAGTATCTGAGAGGTGTCTGTTAAGGTCATCCTGTCACACCACTATGATACATGCAAATGTACCTTGATGCAGTGATCTCCTATCTTTCATACAGACATTTAATTGTCCTATAAACATGCACCTGGCTTCCGAACAGGATTTGCTACAGACAGTTTATACATTCTATTTCCTGGAAGGGGTTGGGTCGCTGGTGTCTTCCAGGAGACCTGATTTCACTAATGACCCTAATGATGCTGAAAAGACATAGCAATTAAAAACAATAACTTGCTTGAAGGTTCCCATCTGCTGCTTGTCCCGTGGCACGTACCATCTTTCATGAGCAGTAAAGGTGGCTCACTTCCCAGCTAGAAGGACCAAGAGCTCCTTTTTTTTCCACCTACTTTGGCTAGGCACAGAGAGGGAAGCATCATCCGTGACTTGAAGCCTGCTCAGCTTCCAGGTCCAAAACGGAGGCACTGACTAAACTGATTCAAGCCCTAGAACAAGGTCTTTAACTTATGCTCAGGTAAGCATAGCAAGCCAATAACTGTCCCTTACCTCTGAAATGTATAAGGGATATACAAATTAGAGTCCCAGTTAACTTAGGCATATCTTTAGCATTACTTTTCAAGTCAGTGGATCTTCTCAAGTAAATCAAGTTAAACATACACTTGAAATACTTCGCTAGATTAGGTCTGCAATAATCAGCATCTTCTTGAGAGCAGGCAATAGAGTATGGTATTAAATTAATACAGAGGTGGCTGCTGCAAGAGGCCCTACATTGAAACATAAAGTATCACTGACATTAAGCCTGGTTTATTTTTGCCTCTGATGCCTGAGTTAGAGAAAAGCATCCAACCAAAGCTCTGCACTGCAATAGGAGTCCTGCAGTTCCCCCTCCCAAAATCCCACCCGAGGCTCTGCATTTTCCCTCGTTCTGCTGTCCTTGGTTGCCAGGCTCACTGCAGTAGCGTTTAGTTTAGTGTGCCTTTCTGGCGGGTGCCCATCACTGGCTGAAGAAAGGAGGGTGTTTGTCAGCATTTTTAGAATGCAGCCGTTTTGTTAGAAATAAAACAACCTGTTTTAAATGTGAGCACCAGCAGGTGCCACTTGAAGAAGTACCCAAATCCAGGACTGAAACATTAGTACAGGAGGTAAAGAAGCAGCTCCATGATGCTCCTCTTTCAGAGCACTGGTGGCCACAGGAAAATTCCTCTTCATCTCTCAGGCTCTTACGAAGCTAAAGCAACACTGTCCATGTGTGCAGATACATAAATAAGCCCCAAAAGCCCTTCTTGGTTGTCTAAAGCAAACAAACCACCCTAGCTGGGTAGAAAAGAATGGGTTAGTTAGAAAAATGCCATCGATGTTCTTTCTGTGGGGAGTTGTCTAAAGAGAGGTTGAACTTCACCTCTCACCAGCCTCGTGTCCGAATCCTCTTCATGTGCAACCCTGCCAAACGTCCCCGTTCCGGCGCTCTGCGCTCACAGCAGAGCGGCGCGGGCCGTGCAGGCCTTGCTGCTGCTTGGCTGTTTCTCCCCTGTGTGAAGGCAAGGTTTTGTTCCAAGCAGTCTGGAGAAAGGGGCATGATCTTGGAGGCACAAGGAGATTTCAAGCTGCCCAACACAAATCTTGTGGTTTTTCATAATAGAAAAATTCGTGAGCTTCTATAAAAATTAGTGAGCTTCTATAAGGGTCTGTGCATGTGTGTATGTGAGTGGGTGTGTGGTCATGGCAGGGGATTATGTAATTCCGGGTAAATGACCTCATCCCAGATGGTGCCAGCCATTTTGCTGTAGTTCCTCCACCAAGGAGACAAGTGTTTGTACAACCGCCCTTATCAGCAATGGGACAAGTACCATCTGTCATTGTAAATGTAGATAGACATACCAATTAGTATCGCTCAGCACATGCAAAAAATGCTGGAAAACAAAGCAGAGAGCGGGCACAACTTTGAAAAACCAAAGCTGGAAAATGCTCCTGCTTCACACTGCCACTTGTCGCCTGGTCATCTGGGAAGGTCCCTTCCCAGGACCAACCTGCAGAGAAGAATGAATGGTTGTGGTAAACCTCTTCTCATAGCAAACATTGAGCCCACTCTCATTAAATGTAAGTATCTCTGATATCATTGAAGATAAATGCCTAATCCAGTGATTAGCCCTCTATAAATACCACGGATTAGCTAGTGAAGGCTAGATGGCAGGTTAGATATGTGGGGTAAATCTGTGAGCTGGTCTTTGCTTATTTTATATACCCTCCTGATAAAATGAGCAAGGTTTTACAAGTAGTCTAACAAACTAAAGCCCAAGCATCCCCCTTTTATTTTGAGATAAATGAGGTGAGAGTAATTTCTGCTGTGGTGTAGGACTAGTCTTGTTGAGTTTTCCCTGTGTTAAAATCAACGTGTCCAAACCTGCCTAGCTGTTTTCCATAGGATAGCTGGTGTATTAATCATTCTTAAATTTAGTATCTAGTAAGATTGAAAAAAAATAAAATAAAAACAGAATTTCTATCACAACTCAACACTGGGATTTTCTTATAGCTCAGATTACCTAGAATCTGGCAGAAAGATCTATGCCTTTAATTCTTCACAACCAGTTACTAACTAGGACTGAGGGAGGCTGTATGTACAAATTTCCACGTGTTCATCCAGTCTGACACCCCTGTTCCAAGCCCAGTAGGAACAGGTTGGTCTGACAAAGCTGGGAAGGAGGAAAAGCTGCCGAGTCACGTACCTGCTGGGAACTGTAAGGGAAAAAATCCGAAAATCCTTGTGTCTCTGAGCATGAGGCTCTGCTGCCCAGATACTTCCAGGGAAGAACCAGTTTTCTCATAACCGTGGAGTCCAGGAAGGCATCAAGAAGAAAGGCTGTGAAAACTTAACCAAGAAAACTTAGGCACAGTATGGTTTTGAGCAAATGGATTAATCTAGGAAAACTCCCTGCAGGCCCTCAAATCCAGAGTGAGATTGTCAGTGTCCGTGGCTGTGAATAACCAGGATGCTCAGAGCAGAGCATCCCAAAGCATTCAAACAATGCAAGCCTGAAAACAGAGACAAAGAAGGAAAAGATAAACCTGAGTATATTTAATAAAAATGGATTATGAGAGGATAAACATTATTTGCAAATATTAAAGAGATGTGAGTTACGCGCAAAGTCAAGGGTACCCACAAGACACAAGCACTTCCGTGCCACTGACTGCTAGTTTGAAAGAAAGGCATTCAGACCTTCTTCTGGATTACATATGCAGCCAATGAGTGCTGTGCTCACTCAGTACTGAGATTTTAACATTATGAGTTCCACTGCTACTTGCTCTGGCATTTATGGTATTCCTGTCACACTGAAAAAACAGCCCGAAGTTGTTTAAAAGCAAGTAGGTCTGCAGAAATCATACTCTTGAGAGAGAATTCTGGCTCAGTTTGTCTCAGGAAAACCTGCATTTAATCACTTTTTAAAAATTTGCAAGTATTTTAAGGTCAGTGGAAACTCAGAGTATTTCAGGAAATCTTAAGATCATTAGAGCACTGGAAATCAAAATGTATGCAATGTACTAATGTCAAACATTATAAAACAGAGGACAAGAAATTAAATATGCTTCTAGTCTTAACATAATATTCTCCCTTGGGACCCACACAATTCAGGAACACTTGGTTTCATCTGGCCATAGCCAATGAGCGTTCCTAGCTGGTAGTGGTTACCGAAAGACATTTCTCTTTCACAGATGCCTGCTGAAAGCACCAGCTTTCAAGCTGGCCTCTGTAACTGAGTGGAGACATAGCTTTTCTCCTTTAGATACACTGTGAAACACGTATATTAGGAGAATGGTTATACAGAGCCTGTCTGGTACGAAAAATGACCATTCTGAAAAGAAGAGACGCCTCAGAGTTGAGTCATTTACTTGAAATCATGTTCAGTAAGGCAAGATTTGTGTAGAAGCAGCTAAAGGTTTTACAAAGTTCGAATCAGTCAGCACAGCTGCAGTTTGTATGAAGGTGCAGACAGAAATGGAAGGAAAAAAAATATTCCTGTAGAGTGTTTAGGGTAGCACTAAAGAATCCTTTCAGCCTCCCTGATGATATGAAATATGGATGTTTCACAACAGCCCTGTATGAGAATACACCTAAGCTTTCACAGACTGAATCATCTAGACCTTCAGGACTTGCATCACTTGCTCAGACCCAGGAGCAAGGGTCATTTGATCCAAACCTCTCTTCCTTTTTCTCCTCCTTCTTGCTCTATATACTTATTATTTCTCAAGGCTATTCCTTCCATGAAGCCAGTCCTTGGCACCACCTGTGCTGGAGATGTGACTCTCCTTTGAACAGGTCTGGAGGATTCATCCCGGCCCAAGCAGGCCAGGGCTCTTCCCGATTGGCCACATACTACTGTGCAGCGGAGCAAAGCCAGGAAATGCTCAGATCCCAAGGTATGAATTTCAGGTTTATGAAGTTTCATGTTAAACCTCATATTCTGTATATGCACATAACTTGCTAAGTGTGTTTTATGCAATCTCACAACTGTGAGCAAATGACACAGCTCATTACTTGTTCTCATTTGAGACTGGAGCTGATAGCAGCCAATCCGTCAGAAGTGAAAAATGTGTGGGGGCACCAGAGCTCTGTTCCCAGCCCTCTCTTTGGAAAGGCTGCCAGGACAAGATGTGCTGAACCGACCTGATAGCTCACATCCAACAGTGCGTCCTCCGCCTTAGGCCTCTGCACTCCCACTGGCTCCAAGAAACTGGCTTTTGCACCACCAGTTTCCTCAGTCTATTCAGTTTGGCGAACCAGGAGAAAGACCATCTGGAGGTGGAGGAAAATGTCCTTGGACTGGAGAGGTCAAACGGCAGCAGAGCCGGCTTGCAGGAAGGGCAAAACCCTGTCTCTGTGTGCAGAGTCAGAGCCTACCGGAGCCCTGGAGGCCGCGTTCCCTCCATCGTGTCAGCTCGGACCGGGTGTGCAGAGGATGACTAGGCCTCGCACAGCACCGGCACCCAGCTTCTCACTGCACTTTTCCAATGTCAAAAAACTGCAGCCCACCGCAGAATTTCCAGAGGAGATTTCCCCATGTTGCCCACCTCATGGGCAGGTGGCAGCCGCGTTTGCACCCTCCGCCAGTGACGCCTCTTGCCACGCGGCTGCAGGGGAGCGGGGACCTGCCGCTCCGTCGGCAGCAAGAGCAGCGTCGCGAAGGGCGGCTCTCCTGTTTGCTCTCCCTTGCAGACTGTATGGCCTGCTATCGTTGTATACTATAGGTACATAGTGTACTATATGGCACGCCATCGTCACTTTACTGATAAGCTAGGAAACACGGCAAAGAGCTAATTTGGTTGTCAGATCAACTACCTGCGTAACAATAAAGCACCCAGGAGAAAACAGAGGTGAAAATTTTGATTTCATGCAGATTTTCCCCTTCAGGAGTCACCAACTTGAAATGTCCAATTTATGACTTCTAATGTCACCTTTTAAACCCCAAAATCTGGAGAAAAACTGAAAACAAAGCATATGTGAAAAAAATATTTAAAATGTCAAAATGAGATATTTTCATTTTAAATGATTCTGAAGTTACAGCAAATAATTTAGAATATGTAAACTGTGCCATAAGGATTATGTTTTCTGGTAAATTACTTTTTTCTTTTTCTGAAGTCATGCATTCACAGTAAACTGTATAGTTTGAAAAAAATGACCCAAGAGAAGGCTCTGCTGTTTCATTAACTATCCTATTTTATCCTTTGTTTGAATTTTGTGCTTCGATGTGCGTTGAGGGTTAGCAATTGTTAATACAGCACCAAGAAATATATGCCTAGCCCAAAAATGTCATTTCAGACCACAAAAGAATAGCAAAATGAAGGAAAAAATGCCACAACACTAATCATTCTAACAAGTGAGGAAAAGATGTTTGGAAGAGCAGAGTCAGTTCTGAGAAATATTAAGAACATTTTGACAAAGCAGCGTGTGGGCACGTATTGGTGTGATCAACGTAAATGACTTCCCAGTGTAGTAGCACTAAAGTGTTACTTAAAGTTCCTGTTTTATTACACCTTGGCCATTTACAGCAAACACATGAAAATGATCCAAGTGCCACACGGTCACGCAACTGCTGCGGTGCTGAAAAGGATAAGGGTGAGATTAAGAGGGAGGTCGTGTGCGCTCTGTTGTGCATTAAATCCTGACACTGAAATCCAAACAGATGGAGAAGTTTAGAAGAGAAGAACTGAGGAAGCAAAAGCAGCAAGCAAATAAAAAAGAACTCCTGGAAATATGTATTATTGTTTATTACTGCTCATTATTACTGTTTATTAGGGAATTAAGCTCTTAACTCAGGCAGTGAAGTCTTATTAAAAAGGTTTAAACTTGAAGAAAGGAAAAAAACAGGAACATGGGAGGATTCTCAGACTTTATTTCTACTTTTCATTTCTAATGCCAAAGTAATCGTCCCCTGCAAATAAATGTGATTTCTACTACCCCCTAGCACTGATGCCTATAAGAAGCCAAGTCACAAGTGATTCCTTACCTGAGGGTAGCTGATATTACGATTCAAAATGCTCAAAGAAACGGTGTGGTGTGAAGATGCAGGAAAATGCACATTCACTTCCTACGCAATCAGATGTTCTCTGCTGATGCTATTTTCCCAGCCTTTTGTTGCATATGCTGAGGAGTGGGTCGAGCGGGTAAAGCCATAGGACTGGGAGCCTCTTTGTAGTCATCACAAAATGAGCACAAAAAAGAAACATGGTCTGTAAATTTAAGGATACATTTCAGCTAGCTCCCCCCATCTGAAGTCCTTCTAGACGTGAAAGGACAGTTAGGGGGTAGATTAATTCTGATTATGTATATTATTTCATTATTTTAAAGATAATTCCTGGAATATCCCTGTATGTATCATGTCACCCTCACTTCTTGCTACCTACAGCAACACAAAGAAAGGGAAGAGCAAGGGCAGCAGTAAAGGAGAACTGTTTCCCTGTCAGTAGAGTATTATAAGAGTTCAAATTCCAAGATTGCTGTTTTTTTCCCCCCTCTATAATTTGACAAATCCAGGTACATTTCTGAATCCTTGAATGTTCATAGGGATTAATTCTGAACCAGAGGTTAACTGCACCCCTGGTACTTGTATACACAAACCCCGTAACTTTGATCTGGCAATGATCTCCGTAAGTTCATTATTTTACTTCAACCAACTTAAAGGTAAAGCAAACAACCCAGATGCAATTGCAAAATTCAAGGGCAGAGAATTATATCCAGGCTGACATCACAGATTGAAAACACCTGATAAGCAAGGAATGATATGGCAGCTGTCTGTAGTTAACATTTAATTGGGATCCAGCAGCAGCATGTGCACACTAAATGCACTGTCTCAACAGCAAAAACACACATAATCCCATCTTGTTTATGCAACAAGTAAAATTAATGTAAAATGTTAATCTCTGGGTCGACAAGACCTTGTTCACATCAGAAAGTCAGTATGCAGTCAGTCCCATTTGACACCAAATGTCAAGTAGGATTGCTTTGACTTTTCTCTTCTGCCTCTATGAAGACAGTGGTATAAGGTCAACTTTGCAGGAAAATCAGAGGCACTGAAGCTAAGAGATAACCTAAGCACAAGCAGTCTTCTTGAATCATATTTTACCTTATGTTTTGCTGTGTCTTAGAACAGTCTCAGAGAAAGCACAGGACAGCTCTCCCTAGCTAGCATCACCTGTGACTGATCCGCTTTTTGGTACACATCTCCTCAGTCATGTAATTTGAATTTCCTAATTAACATACACAACAGACATATGGCAGAAAGAAAAAAGGGCCACCTTTTTTCCTATCTTCCACTTACTATGGCTAATTCCATCAGTCTGAATGAATAGGATTTCACATGAAAATGAAAACAGGGGCTAAAGGGTATTTGGGCCAGTGCTGTTCTACAAGAGAGAAAAAAAAACGCCAGGCAGGGCTCATTGAGAATCCAGACCAGACACTGGACTAAGTAGAAGACCTGCAATGAGCAAGTTAAGGTGTTACAGGGCACCAAACTAGTGGGTCTACGTGAAAGAAAACTAGAAGAGAAAGTTAGTAGGATTTGCAGGCAAGTCCTTGTGTCATGAATTGAGCAATTGGGCAGGAAGGAAAAGGAGAGCTTGACCAAGGAGCGAAGCTGATGAGACTGTGGCTGAGGCGGTCCGAGGGAGAGTCCAGAGATTGCATCTAAGTGAAGAAAAGCCCATAGGACTCTGAAAGTCATTGAAACACCCCAAGGAAATAGACAGTAGAGCCCATTTCTCAATGATTTTGTGAACTGTGCAGGTACTCACTGTTAAATAAATGCTCATCTCTTGGATACTGAAGAAGAGGAATTGTTTTCTTCTGACACATAAACCAGAAGGATGGTTTATGCGTCATCTTAGAAGGATGACTCAGGACTGTTCCTGAAGATTACGTTCACAGTACAAAATCATGACTTCTTTACAGAAAATCAATAGATTCAGTGGCTTGACAAGAGAAATTGGATGATGACGGCACCACTTGCCGAGCTGGTATCTCAGCTTTCAAACTACATGTGGATTCAGAGTATATGAAGCAAGATCTAAACTAGGTACTATAGATTGAAGAGGAAGGCTAGAGACCCTTGTGTAGCTTTCCCCTCAAGACCAAACATAGGAATGTTGAGAGTGAGACAGACATCTTTGTTCTCCCTGTGAAATAGCTAAGCTATTTCCTTCAATATTCCTTCTCCAAACAGTTAATGAAAATCAGCAGTCATCTGATTTGCACATCCACCAATTCTAGCTGTTATATAGAGTTACAGAGTTGCTGAGCTGCACCTTCCCCTAGACTTCTTTAAGGGAGACTGTTTCAAGCTGCTGCTCCTGTTTCTCAAAATGACTGACAGTCCCACAGTGCGATTATCAATCTCTTTCAATAGAGCTAACACCTCAGAGGGTCTAATCACAACAGAAATCATTTAGTGTGCAAGCAATAGCTTCAATGACAACAGCTTTATTCTTTCCCATCCTTTTAGACAGATGTCACTCTGCCAAACTGGCTAAAGCCTTTTATCAGTATGAAATTTCATATGCTGCAGAGCAGGTCTGGAGGAGATGAATCACTGAGAAAAATAAAATCTTCAGTGAGGCTGTGAATAATAAAACCGTATCTATGATAGCAATGTCTTCGTTACATTTCAGACCACTAAGCTTGAGTAAAGTTAAATGTAGCAGGTAGAGAGCAAAACTGATGCCTAGACAGGCCACATTTTTCACACAACCCCAGCAGCGGATTCGAGATGCAAAGCCCTTTTTTCACGATTCCACTCCTCACAGCCAAGCCAAGGCGCAGTCCCAGGATGAGCTTAAAGTCTATCCCTGTTCCTCTTCTTTTCACTTTATAGGACAGACCTTTTACTGAAGCTTTTTATATTTGATAGCCTCTTCTTTTGTTGATAAGGCTGAAGCAGCCCAGTCAGAAACACAAGTAGAAACACTTCTGGGGCACAGCTCCAATGCCTGCAACCTGTCAGACGTCTCCAGCTCTGCCTCCTTCAAGTGACTAAGTTCCACCACCTTTGGACAAGCCCAGAGCCTGATTCCTGTTGAACCTCAGCCATTTCCATTAACTATGCAAGATTGATGGCCTCAAGAAACGCACCTTTAAGATATTGCTGAGAGGGTATGTTTTGTTTGAAGTGAACCCGTGCAATTTGTGAATCAAACAACTGCAGCAAGGTGACTTGCTCTTTTAAGAGACTATCTTTGCCTCAGCTAAAACAGTTACTCCCAAATCTGGACTTCCATCTAACTTCAGGTGGTGTTTTAGAAGATAAAAAGAGAGATCACTCTGGACACAAACCATCCCATGAACTAGATTGTGATTTTAATAGCTAGATCATGGCTGAAAGTATCAGAAACAATGATTAGAGGGAGGAAAAAGGATGAGAAGCAGGGATATGAGGGAGAAAGGAAGAAAATATTCTGGTGCCTCAATGAATAAGGCTTGGCCTGCTGAAGTTACAGCATAGGGGGCTGGCAAACCCTGCTCACCTCTGCTGCTTGGACACAGTGGCCAGGCCAGGCCTCAAAGCCCTGTAGTCAGCAGCTACACTAGGCTCAGGCATCTGCCGTGGCTTCTGCAGATCCCAAAGCAAAATTTACATCGCACAGGAGCTCGGAGCCAAAATAGTCTCTATTTTTCCTCCGCTCGGGTCTGTTCATCCACAAGGCTCATCATCCTGTAACGTTACTAAAAGGGTATAGAATACATAGGGTGGGAGAGAGTCTTGTGATTTAGGGCACACAGTGCCTAATCTGGAGGCAGGTAGAGCAGTGCAGAAATAGGTGTCTCCCCAGAGGATGGATTTAAAAAAAAAAAACAAAAAAAAAAGTTGCTATTTCCAAAAGATTCCTCTGAAATATAGGAATCAGTCCCTGTTGTTAGGAAAAAATCCACTATCCATAATACTGTGGTGCCCTCAAGTGGATGCAAAATAGTCAAAAATTTGCTGCAAGCCTTGTCTTCCTTGTCACTACAGTAAGTTGTTTACAGCCAGAGATTGCCAACGCAGTTCATGCCTGCCCAAAGAGCCCTTTATAATGCCAAAGGAATAAATGCAATTCAGTGCAAGAGTACTACACCAAAACTCTAAATTACATATAGGAATAGTGAGGTCATGTTTGGAAACAGTACAGAAAATAAATATTATTTCAACTATATTGCTGCTCAAATTTTCCCTCCCTTCCATCTGCCTGCACTCAAGTATTCGCTGTGGTGTTAAAGATTTTTCAAAAAACTGATTTAGCAAAAAAAACAAATGTTTGTTTACAGAGGTACCTTTTTGATTGCTGCAAGGGGTAGGCAGGAAAATCAGAGGGTTTTGAGGCCCATGTACGGAGCAAATACTAAACTTGATTCCCTTTCCAGCTGTAGTAGTGTTTTCCTTCTTCTGAAAGCTACCAGTTGATGGCAAAGCATCTGATATCTGCCCTTAACAATATGCTATCCCATCACCTCCTTACATCAGCAGTTGTGAAATGCTCTATCTGACACCAAAAGACCTCTCCAGCCCCCAGGTGTAGCAAAAGCTCCTCCGCCCTCTGCGAGGCCCTGCAGGATCCGTGCTCTCCTGCTCGCTGAATTTCAGAAACAATCAAAGGAGACAGGGCCACCACACCCAGGCACGGAGGGGCCAGGCCTGGTTACAAGCTCCCACCTTGCTGTCCAGCCACCCAGTCTCCGACATCCTCTGATATCCAGTCTTCAGAAAAGGCAAGAGGGAGGACCTGAGAAACTACAGGCTGGTCAGCCTCATCTCCCTCCCTGGAAAGGTCATCAGCAGCTCATCCTAGAGACCGTCTCTAGGCCTGTCAAGGAAAAGAAAGTGATCAGGAGTAGTCAGCATAGATTCACCCAGGGAAAGCTGTGTCTGACGAACCTGATAGCCTTCTACAATGAGGTGACTGACTGGATGGATGATGAGAGAGCTGTGGGTGTTGTCTACCTTGACTTCAGCAGGGCTTTCGACCCAGTCTCATATAACATCCTCATAGGAAAGCTTAGGAAGTGTGAACTGGACAAGTGGACAGTGAAGTTGATTGAGGACTGGCTAGATGGCAGAGCTCAGAAGGTGATCATAAATGGGGCCGAGTCTGGTTGGAGACCTGCGGCCAGTGGTGTCCCACAGGGGTCAGTACTGGGCCTGGTGCTCTTCAACTTGTTCATCAATAACTTGGACGAGGGCACAGAGTGCACCCTCAGCAAGTTTGCAGATGACACCATCTGGGAGGAGTGGCTGACACTCCCGAGGGCTGTGCTGCCATTCAGAGAGACCTGGACAGGATGGAGAACTGGGCGGAGAGGAACCTCAGGAGGTTCAACAAGAACACGTGCAGGGTCCTGCACCTGGGGAGGAATAACCCCAGGCACCAGGACAGATTAGGGGTTAACCTGCTGGAAAGCAGCTCTGCAGAGAGGAATTTGGGAGTCCTGGTTGACAACAGGTTAACTATGAGTCAGCAATGCGCCATTGTGGCCAAGAAGGCCAATGGGATCCTGGCCTGCATCAAGAGGAGGGTTGCCAGCCAGTAGAGGGAGGTGATCCTGCCCCTCTGCTCAGCTCTGGTGATGCCAGACCTGGAGTATTGGGTGCAAGTCTGGGCTCCCCAGTACAAGAGGGATGTGGAACTTCTGGAGAGGGTCCGGTGGAAAGCCACAAAGACAATTAAGAGAGTGGAGCATTTGTCCTATGAGGAAAGACTAAGCGAGCTGGGCCTGTTTAATGTGGAGAAGAGAAGGCTGAGAGGAGATCTGATGAACATGTTCAACCCCGCCTAGGGGTGACTGTAGGGAGGATGGGGCCAGGCTCTTCTCCATGGTGGCCAGTGACAGGACAAGTGGTAACAGCTATAAGTTGAAATATAGGAAGTTCCACCTCCATCTGAAGAACTTATTTCTTGTGAGGGTGACAGAGCCCTGGAACAGGCTGCCCAGAGAGGCTGTGGAGTCTCCTTCTCTGGAGATCTTCCAAACCCACCTGGATGCCACCCTGTGCCACGTGCCCAGGGTGTCCCTGCTGGAGCAGGGGGTCGGACTAGGTGATCTCTCACGGTCCTTTCCTACCCTAAGCATTCTGTGATTCTGTGAGCAGCAAGAACAGTGCAGGAAGCTGCTGCAAGCCTTGCTAAGACCAAGGTAAGTGACATCTGCTCTCCCCTCCTTCCCAGATCCAGTCATTTCATTATAACAGGCAGTCAGGGTGGTTGGATATGACTTAGCTTCTGAACAGCTTTGGAAAGCATTAGTAGTATAAGACTACAGCGATTGCAGACCAAGGCATAAACTATATTTATTAGTAATAGAATAACCTAGGTATATATGGAAATAATGGTAAAGTTGAGCCCTAGAATCAAAAAAGAATCATGATTGGAAAAGACCTTCAAGATCATCAAGTCCAACCCTAAACCCCCATCATCACCATGCCTGCTAAAAGTCAAAGGCACATATCCCTCACAGCAGACAAGGACCACAAGGGTTCCTTAAAAATGGCAAGCTGAAACTATTTCTGTAACTTAGTACATAGCTTAGGCTCTTCAATTTAGTTACTTTAGAGCTTTTCTATGCAAAAGCATTCCACAGGTTGTGGTACTTATCTTGAAAATTTTGGAAAACTGAATGAGTTAAAGAAAAATCCTGATTCTAATAATTGTGATGGACTGTTGCTGCCTTTCAACTTCAATTGCCTCAGCGCATTGAGCGTTCCACCACCCGGGAACCCGGGCCAAAGGAGCACACACACCACTACGGTGGATGCAGCAAATGGCACTTATTGCAGACACATCCAAACTTATATAGGGCACCTGTGTGTGGAGGCACACCCCGTAGCCCATAGCATTAACATCGCCTTATACGGGCACGTGCCCATCTCCCCTATTCTTTCCGCTATTCTTTCCGCTCAGCGCGAGATCTTCCGACCGCCGTACCCTACAGACTGTATAGAAGCTGTACTTTGAAAATACCAGCCCATGGCTATATGACAAAAATATGGGCTAGTCTAAAGAAGAAAACACTGGTGACTCAGTTAATATAAACTCCTTCACTAAAGGATGTTGCCTGAGCAGTGATGTATTGCTCTAGAACACCACAGTTGACAACATATTCTAAGATAGTATCTGACAACCCTATTAAGAGAAAAAAGAGCCCACACACTGAACTACTTTGTTCTGACTGTGACACTGTGGTTATCAATGCACCACAGAAGCAGCAAACAGTTTCTGAATGCAGCTGGTTAGTCTGAAGCCCAGTCTCTCCGGTACAGAACTGATTTGGACATAACCACAACTCAGTTTAGAAGTGTAGGTCTTTAACGTAAGGTCAACCAGGAAGCAACATATTTTGACTGCATATGTGTAAACCAAAGAAAGTAGAGGCTGGAGTGCTTGGCCTTCAGGACTCAGCGAGTACCAGCCCTGACCCCGCACGGAGATCTTTCTGGGGCAAATCTGGTGCTGTGTCATAGTGGCAGCCTGAGGATAGGAATGATTTATGATCTTGCATCATACCAAACTCCTCAGATTCCTGGTTCCTCTGCAACCAGCAGGATGACACCCAAGTTTACTGCATAAGGTAGCAGCTGGGGCATGTTAAGAACAGCTTGCATTGGTGCTGAAGAACATATTCTGCTCTAGATAGACAGAAATTGAAATGAAATGAAAGGAAGCACTGCTTGTAATGATCTGTTCGATGCTTGCAAGGAACAGCAAAAATAAATCGGAGTGCTTGCCCAAACTCATTTTAGAAAAAGATGGCAAGCATGGTCTTAGCAAGCTTGTCCTGGGAGCTTCCTACTGGCCAGCAGAGCAGGCCTGAACACAGCCTTGTATCATTAACCAACTAACCAAGTACCACCAGGTGCTACATCATTACAGCAGCCTAGCTTCTTAGATTAAAAAAAGGGGAAAATTGTTCTAGTAACATTTTAAGAGTGACTTTTTTTTTTTTTTTTTAATCATACAGCCCCTGAACTTCTCAAGAGCAGACACAAATTTGGGCTCAGTTTTGGCAGTTAACAAAGGCAACCCAGACAGTCTGGATTGCATACACATGTTGTTGTGCCACAAGTTGTTACTATTGGTTGAAGTGGGAAGGTTGAAGGCAACTACATGAACCACCAAGATAAAGTGGTAAGCTGAAGAGAGGCTCTTGCTGGACTTCCTCCTGAAATACCCATTAGAGTCAATATTTTCATTACAGAAGTAGCATTCTAATGAAATTTACTGCTTCCTGCTTTGCATCATCCTCAGGTTAATTCAAGACTAAGTGGATATCATCAAGGATAGGAGTGAAACAAGTTGGAGTAAACTCAGTAGTGCAAAGGGTAAGTCAGGCACCTGGAATGAAACCCAAGAAGCAAGCAGCAGCCAGGAGAAATTAACTCTTTTAAGTGACTAATACGAGGCAGGGAGCATTAGTCACTTTGATTGTCACTGTGCTGAAGTCCTCCCCTGTCCTGCAAACAGCATCCTACAGATTCCTGCAGTATATTCCTGCACAAAGACAGAATGATGTTATTTCCACCTAAAAGGCACGTGGCGAGTCCTCTGAAATACGGGTCTATTCTCGACTCCTCTTTTCTGAGCGTGGCCAGTGAGCACATGTGAAAGACACAGGTTACTAGGCAGGTCAAGAAAATGCTCTGCGGAAGAGCCTTACTCATTTTGCAAAGCAGGAGCGCAGGGAGCACGCGCTCACATCCTGTGGTGGCACCAGAAGGGAGGTGCTCCAGGAAAACGGAGTGATTTAAGCTACAAGCCAGCACTGTCATAAGGAGTTTGGATCCGAAAAAGGCAGTAAAAATTTGGGTAGAGGGGCACCAGAGCTTTTCTACCCACATAGTGAAGCTCAGGCCACCTTACAAGGAACAAGATAGGGTACCTTCCTGAATTTCTCCTCGGTACCCCCCTTTAATTTAGTTCATTTACACCACTGACTGCAATACAGTTCTCCTGTAAAAGCAGATATGTTCATGTCTTCAGCTGCGGAAGGAAATTCTTCATTATTAAACTACAATGTTCTAAGAGATATGCAAGATGAAAAAAATCAATTTACATATGTTGCACCTTATATCAACACAAACTTAACCTATTATTATAATTGCAAAATTAAGCAACAAAGATACAATATTTTGGCTAAGCACAACAAGCAAGATTGCACTTGCAATGATTCCTGTTTACTGTAAGCAGGTAGGGTGAGTAAGCTGTTACAGAAATGTGCTTGGATGCACTGGGTTTCCTCTACAACTCACCCATGCATTAGCAATATCCAGCTTATTACACAACCAGTTTATGTACATCATTTTTGTAGAAAACGCAGGTTTCTGCTCAGTGTCAAAAAGTGCACGTCCAGTTTGCAGCAAAGTTTTCCCCCACTAAGTTTTCCGGGAACTAGGGATTAAAGCAAGAGTCTCACCTGTCAAAAGTGAAACTCAGGAGAACTTGAAAGAAACACCCAGAACTCATTGAACTGGCATTTCCCAATGGAACCAAAATTGAAAACCTTCCAGTTATACCTTTAAAATGGAGAGTCAATACATGCATAGAGCAATATGTGAGGCAATGTGCTGTGGAAAGCCTGAGCACACGGGGCACTGTGCAAGGGAAAGGCCTAGTTAAACAAGTTTTGCAGGACTGGTTAGTAGACCAGTCCTGCAGTAGAAGGAAGAAGTAGACAAAAAAAAATAAAGAAAAGATAAAAACTTACCTGTAGCAGACTAGTTTTTGGACCACAGCCAGTGGTCCAGTACTGATCAAGGCTGCTGGCGGAATTTATCATGGCAGCTGTCAGCACTCTTAGCAGTATGGGCAAACTGCTGTGGCAGCTACATCAGTGCTTGGTTAGCAGCCCCACAGAGACACTCGCAACTTTTGTCCACCAGAGCAAACACGTAAGCAGCAGCCCAGAGGTCCTCTCCTACCACAGCCTTGTAGTTGATTACTCTGCTACTTGATTTTGTGGCAGCTTTCTCCCATTTTACGTGAAGTCAAAAACCTTGTTGCGATCCACTTCACAGAGTCATTCTAAAGGGTACATGATCTCAGCTGGGAAGCTGCAATGAAGTTACACAACTTGCTGGAGGTGCTTGTTATCCTGGCTCAGCAGATGAAAGCGGAATGTGAGATAACACTGTGCAGATACAGTTAAGCCATTTCTGGGACACAAAATGCTTGCTAAAACATGATTGCTTTTCAAATGATACTCATGCATCTAATCAAACTCATTTGAATGCTGCTTGCGAAAATTGTCATGTTGATAGCCGGGGAGATTGAAATCAAACACCTAGTGCCCAAAAAACCCCAACCATGGGAATTCATTAAGGAACCTAAGCTTTGCCACAGTGGATCAGAGAACAAGCTCATGTGGTCCAGTATCTTCTTTCCAACACTGAACCCCAACAGCCAGCATACAAACAAGGTAAGCTCAAGGTGAACGATTCTATCTTTGGCAAAACATCACACTCCTGGGATCAGAGGTTTAAAAGGGAATTCCCAAGCCAGAGATTACATCCATACCATTTATATTCAGTGCCAAGGATCATCCTAACCTCCTTGAATGCATCTAATCTTTTTGAGCACACTTATGTCTTTGGCTTCCACAACATCCTACAGTAGCCTCATCTTGAATGTAATTATATTTTACATACAAAACCCCAATATAATCCCTTCATTTTATTAAACACCTCCCAGAAGATCCTAACTCTATGCAAAGCTGACTTTGCCTCTCCCTCAAAGTCATATTGTTTCTTAGGTCAGTTCTGAGGCAATTTTTAGTCTTATATGGAAGTTGTTCATCTCTTAGAACATTGTCACTGTTTAGTAGTCTATTCTCCAGTTTTAGAAGATCCTTTTCTAAGAAATCTGGACACTATTCAAAATATAGGTACACTCTATATTCATAGAGCAGCATGTCAGTACTTTGTTCTGTTCTCTCTTCCTTTCCCTGTAACTCTTAACATTCTAGGCTGCTATTAGTACATCAACTTTAAATTGTTTTTTTGGACAAGACTTCTGCAAAGAAAGGCCCTAGCATGAAACCTGGAGCTCTTCATTGAATGTCCATGAAAATAACTTACTTTGCTTTTCTGTCAGCCTTCTCTTCCTGGAGAAGAGGCATACGAACAACAGAAACATTCCCAAACTCAGTACAATGTGCTGAAAGCTAGGGTTTAAGTCTTCAGCTGCTTTCCCTAAAAATCAATTCTTAATTAGTATTTGCATGCATCCCCCTGCAGTTCTGAAGTGTCTTCACCTTTGCAGTGCTAGACCTCTGCTAAAACTTCAAGGGTCACACTAAAAAAGTCAGACAGATGTTCAGCCTTGGAGTTAGGTACCGAAGACCTGCTGAATTCCCCAACTGCAGCTCCTCTCAGTATCTGGGAATTCTAGTGGGTACTTTCCCATTCTATGGGTACTTTTGTAGTAAGAGTACTGTAGTACTAAAAGCACTACAGTACTGCCACTGTACATGTCCACAGGCATTGCTGTCTTAAAAAGGAGCAGCAGACTTTTATCCAAAACCACTGGAAATTTTGAAATGCTGCCTCAGCAGCAAAGCTTTGGACTAGATATGTCCAAATTTCATGTAGCCGAGGTGGCTACAGAAGTTTTGTTTTGCTTTACAGTGTAATAGTTAGCACAGTCACCAGCAGAGTGAAACACGTGGGTTTCAGGCCTTCCTCTGCCTAAGGGGTGCATTTTGGCCAGTGATTCCCGCTGCCTTGCTCGAGTCCAAGCACCACCACGACAGCAGCACCCAGCTCGCCCTGTCCACAGCAGAGGAGACGTCACTGCCTTCTGCTGCACGGAGCTCCACACCCATTCAGAGCCCCCTTACGTGAACACCCACAAGAAACTCATGGATAACTGAAATGTTCTTAACAAGATGGCTTCAAAGCATCATGCCACTTAGCGGTGGTAATAAAGAGCTCTATCCTTCCCACACAGTGAGCCAAACTCATGGAAGAAACAACTTTCTGCCAAACTGCAAGCAGGCAAAACAAAGAGGGAGCAAGGGCTCCTAGAAACAACTTATTCAAGACCACACAATAAACATAAATGCCAAGAATATACTTCATTTCTTTAAATGTATCCATCACTTAATTGTATTTAATGGGTTTTCAAGAACTATATAAAACAAGGAAGAAAAAATGAGATTAATAGGCAAAGCATGTAATGAGTAGGTTTTCAAAGTTCACTTGCACTTACAACATAGCATGCCCCTCTCTAAGAGGATACAGAGACAACCCAGAGATCTTTTTAATAAGACTCAAAAACCAGCAGGTTAATCATGTTTAACCATTGAACTTTACCTGTGTTTAAGGGTTCAGAAAATTGGCATCAATATTTTCCCTTAAATTAGTCATCTCCTTAATTGCAAAAGCTGCCAGGATTTTAGCAATTCATCTCATTAGAGCTGGCGTCTTACAATTGCATCACTGTTTAGCTGTGCCTATTCCACCTGGCAAAGTGAGAAACTGAGGTGAGGAGTCAGATTCTTATCTTGGGTTTCATATCAACAACTCCCATGAAAGTTTATGGAGCAGGCAGAGTAAAGCCTCCTGTTTCAGTACAGGTGCATAGTCCTCTTTTCTACAGGTGATCACACTGCATTGCTTGCTTTGCTCTACATTGCTTTTATCTTGCAAGAAGATTCACAAATTTCTTCATGCAGAAGTGAGCAAGCAAGGGCATCTGCAAGCTAAATGACAAGTCAATAGGCTTTGTGATTTTTGCCAAGCAGTTACAGATAATTGAGTTTGCAGGAGATATATTAAGCATGTAGGGAGCATTCTTGCATAACCATTGATAGCTGAAACTGGAAAGTTCTCTCTTAAGCATAAAAAGATGCCCAAGATACAAACATAAAATAAAAAAGTAGTATTTGTTTTCACCTTAACTGAGAATTCAAGCCAACAGTTGGAACAGAACAGCAAGACAATGCGAGGGCCTAGGCAGTGGGAAGGAAGCACTAGTTAAACTTCCAGCTCTTGCCATGTGCCTGGTCACATAGTTGGCACCTATAACAATTAGCCTACAGCCCTTGCTAGAGGAAGCTATAGTAAGCAGAGGTGTCCACCTACAATTAAAGGTTTTGTTGGCTAATTTTCATTTTGATACTGAATCTAGGATTGATTATTTATCATGAAACTACTATCCAGTACTTCAGGAAAGAACAGAGGCCCACGGGAGGGACCATTTCACTTACCTCCAGACCAAAACACATCATCCCTCTATGTTCTCTTGCATTAGCAGCTTGACCATTCCCTTCTTGTGCAACTGCATGTTCAGCAGCAGGGGAGACAACTGCCTTCCCCCAAACCTGGGGAGGAATAGGAGCTCGAGCCCTCCAGGCCCACAAGGATGGGACTCATCTCATTCTTTTGAGAAGTGTCCTGAGAACGAGTTATTAAAACACACACACACTCACTCTCCTTTTGTTCACACATTTGTGAGTTAGCACATCAGAATGGACTACCAGATCAGACCCTTTGAACTTTAAATATTATTGCCTTTCATCTTTGAAATTCAGTAGTATTAAAATAGAAGCTAAATTGCTCAGGCTGAGCAATGCTATACCCATCCATAAATATTCAAGGCAGGCATCCTTCTGTGATTAGGCATTTGTTAGTTGCTGAGGAAAAGTTCTTTGGTCACAGTATCAGATTTAACATGGGAGGCAAGTATCCAACTTCTTTTTGAACATGAGTTACTGATGGGAACTCTGCAAAATGTTCACATTTACCTTCCTCTTCTTCACGCAGTTGGAGTATCTCAGTACTATCTGACACAGCACAACACCCTCCAACATGAGAGATTACAAATAGACATGCTATGATCTGGATTAGGTGGCCACCTTCTTCCCCATTTTATACATGCCCATGGTCCTGAACTGTGGCTTGAGGGTAAAAGACAGTAAGACAGGGACAGGTATTTTGTAATGTTGAGAAAGCTTTAAGCAGCAACCTACAACCTACGTTACCCAACATTTTCAAGATTATGATTCTGTCCTTTAAAGATACT
Source organism: Tinamus guttatus (assembly GCF_059628265.1). Classification (NCBI taxonomy): domain Eukaryota; kingdom Metazoa; phylum Chordata; class Aves; order Tinamiformes; family Tinamidae; genus Tinamus; species Tinamus guttatus. Next base: position 1,696,783 of record NW_028288619.1, read on the forward strand.
ACACACTTCAAACACTTTGAAAGTATAACAATGTCAAAGGAGAAGGAGTTTTGTAAAGCAGAAACAAATAGCAACGAGGCAAAGGACAGTAAAGTGCAGCTGACAAACAGGCCTCTTACATCATGCAACTGAAGGGGGGTACAAATTAATTGCTCATTTACAATGGAAAATTGCAAGCAAGAGGGATGACTGATAACCCAGTGCTGCTTATCAGCCCCAGCCCTCCTTTCACAAGCTCCCGTTCATGCCAGCTCTATTTCCTGCAAGTTCTTCAGCAGTCCTTGGAATGGGAAAAAAGGTCACGCACAGACACAGGCAGCAGTTTCTCTTCTCATTCAACACTAAGCAGCAGCAAAGCAAAATAGCATATACTGGTTATAATGGTAGAATAGTTAATGCAGAAATATTTCTAAGTGTAGCCCAGAAAAGTAGCTGGAAAAACATTTTGATGCCAGCAAAAGGATGTTTCTGCAGCTTTCCTGATGTTGATCAGTTCCATCTCTCCAGGGAAAACCACAGAGTGTGTCTCAGATCTTATTTGGTCCAAGCTACCTGAAAGGTGCAGAATATTAATATTTTGTCTTCAGTAACTTGAAGCTTTTCAATTCTAAAATTCTGAATGCAATTAGCATGTGCTCATCATGCTCAAAATACCAGTGAGCTTCCAAAGGAATACTAGCCTCTAGGAGCTAGAAAAAAAAGAAAAGATGACCATTAAGGAGAGTTCTCACAGCCTTTTCTTCACTGATTATACAGGCCCTATTATAATCATATTTCATATAATGACAATTAGGTCAAAATTAAGTTTGTCATTCCAGGACTGGCAAAAGGAGGAGGGCTCCTCGGAGCTGTGTGTTCCTGCCACGCTCTGCCACTGGGGTGAGCTCACATTCCCATCCCGATGCTTCAACTCTCTTCCCGGATCAGGCTGAGGCAGGAAGAGCCAGGATCAGGGGTAGCTACTACTGCAGGTCACTCTTCCTGTGCATCCCAGAAGATCCATGGGCTGCAGAGATTAAGCAACCTGAAATACAGGGGGAGGACACACACACACACAGGAGGAGCAGCACACACCAGAACAGGCAATGCTCTTTTACAAGCAGGTGCTGTAGCACAGGGGAATGGACCTAAAACCAGAATCTGAAGCTTTAAGAGGTTTAAAATACAGACATTAAGCAGAAGAAAGGAATCTCTCATTTAAAAAACAGAGTATTTTTGTTGGATTAAAAATGGTTTTGCTGCTTTGAATAAGAATAAAGCAAATATGAGAGAATTTAGAACAGAGTATTCTAGCTAAGGAGAAGCACTATTTTAGTGTATTAGTAAACTAAAAACAGCTTGCTTAAAATTATCATTACAATTTGCAAGAGAAACGCAATACTTAAGTTCCATGCATTATCCAAGAATAAAGTATGTGATTTTTCTCCCTCTCTTCAGTTTTCCTAGTGCTATGAAGTCACTATAAACTCTGGTAAACCACAGCCAACTTATCCAGCGGAGGTAACAAGAACACACTCTGCAGTAAGGCCTCCCCCTCAATACTGCTGCCGAGGGACAGGCATCCAGCTCTTCTGCCTGCTACAGGTTTCGGATCAAGATGCAATGATAAGATTTGAGCAATGCCAATAATTATAATACTGCACAGTAGGCACATACAGGAAGAGACTCGGAACAGTGTGCAGAGCTGCCAGTGTCCAGAGCTGCACTTGAACACTGCAGAACCAGCTGCATTTACCATGGATAAAAGGTAGTATTTTCCTCATCTGAGAATATCAGTAAAAAGTGAACCCCCATAAATACCAAAGGAAAGTAGAATATATAGTAAAACACCTATTCACATAAGTATACATTTACCTGGACAAATAGCACCAAAAAAGATCAGTGCTGCTAATACATGTGTATTATACAATGCAAATTGCCCTTTGAGGAGTTCAAAGGGAGCAAAATCCTCAGGAATGAATTCCACATCCTTAAAACCGTGCTTACACGCTCAGAGCCACTTGTAAGGCCTCTCTGCACTGCTTCAGCTTCCAAGACACCGGCTGGAAGAATTCAGACAGTTCCAGTGCACGATCAAGCTTCTGCCAGGAAGGTTCTCAGCTACGTTGCCTCCTATCAGGACTCTGTACATTCCAGCACGTGATTACAGATTTAGACTAACAAGTAAACCAGCACCCCCAAGCCATTCTGATTTTTGATCCTCTACATCTTGAGGGATGGAAATGGAACACTCGGGAACCACCAGCAGTAAGGTACTAGTATTGGAGAAGCTTAATATTGAGACACCAAAAAACAAAACCAGCAAGTTTGGGAAGCCAGGCAATCTAAAGACACCACCCCCCTCCCCAAACACCTACCTTTTTTGTAGGTGGGTAACAGGGAGGAAGAGGAACCGAAGGATGAGCATTTAGGTATTGGCTTACAATGAAAGACAAAACTCCCTCAAACTTAGGGCTTCCCGAATCATTCCATAAAGATACTCTTTCCCAATGGGTTACTCAAACTTATTTAAATGTAAAAAGCTGTAACATGTCAGGGTAGTTCCTGAGTTCAGTAACCTAGCATGCAGAAGCTTCCCATGGCAACTCTCCTAGTACCAACCTTCAGCTTCTCACCACTGATCAAGGGCTATGACATACTCTAGTTCACATAGACTTATAATGAAGGAGCCAATTTGGGCATCTGTAAGTACAGGACTACTATGAAGGAAGAGCAAAACTAATACAAGCAATCAAGAAGAGACTCTAGAGCTTCAAAATATTCTAGAACATGCATAGAAGCTGTCAAGAAGTTGAAAGCAAGATTTTCAATTTAAAGTGAAAACTGTTAGATGTTACTTTAATATCTCCATGATTGAAATAAATTTAGAATTTACACTCTTGTATCCATTGTAGCTCACAGGGACAGCAAAAACAGTTTAAACCACTAATGGAATCATGCATAAAAGTCTTATTTAAATAGAGATTAGTATAAACCTTTTAAAAGTCCTAATTAGTGATTTCTGACCAACACAAATCTCACTCTTCCATTATTTAGAAATTTGAGAAGCATACTGAATTTATAAAGCAGTAGCATTTTAATAGAACAAAAGACATTTTATTTACATTATTTTTCAGAACAATATCAACGTTTCCACCATACCACTAATCAACAAAGGAACCACTCAAAAAAAAACATCTGACATTTACCTTTACTTGGTACCATTACCAGTAGTGCAAGTAAATCATTTCAATATACACAGAGTGCTTGTGTCCCTAATTGTATTTGGTGGCAAAGAACAATATCCTGTGTTAATGTTACAGAATATTTCAGGAGACATTTGCAGGTTTTTCAAGTCCACCAATTGGTGTTTTGGGCTTTGTTTCTTTCAGAAGGAAATCCACCCTTTGTTTCAGGAGGATAAAAACATGTATAAGGAACTCCAAGTTTTTATAATCCAAACACTGTAGTGCCTTTTTTTTTTTCTCCTCTCCTTTTAAGTAACAAAAGTTATATACACCAATTGCAATTTTCACTGCTCAATGCAAGTGGCATGCAAACAGTAAAAGAGACAGCACAGTGAAAAGCATTTTTTTTTAATTATATATGGCATTATCAGGAGAGATGAAAAACATTACTTTAAAAAAAGGCAAACTTTACACTGTAAGTGTCCTTTAAAAAAAAAACTAGCAGCACAAACCAGACATCCCTGTTGTATCTTGAGCTGCAATATATTACTTTGTTGTCCATGATTTTTGACTTCCAAGTTTTGCAAATGCAGACACATCAAGACTTTTACCACTGTTGCACTGTTCATATAAAGTCTGAAAGTTAATAAAAACAGAGGTATTCAGGCAAATAATTGCATCAAAGATTCAAGCTAAAACATAACAAATGTTGACACCTGAAATAACTCATCAGCTACCCCTAAACGTTTAAGTACACAGTTAGCATCTAATGTAGCATCTATAAAGAAAACATCTACCACCACTTAGCAACATGACCAAAGGCGTTAAGCTTTACAAGTTAAAGAACAAGCTGTAGCTTCCTGCATTTAATCAGATTTACTCTGATAACTTCTCTGATGCAGCAACATCAGTATGGAAGGCAAGAGGAATTGGTGTATATGGTGAAAGTCACACAAGAAAGTTGGGAAGAACAGTGGCCACAAACATGCCACAGCACAGCCTGGCAGTCTAGCATGCAGGGACAAATTCACACGTACAGATGCACTGACAAGTCAGCAGCTTCCAGGAAGAAGTGAAGCGGTTGCCCAAAAGCTCACACACCTCCCATAACGGCTTTGGTTATTTCTCAGTGTTGGCTCTCCCATTAAATATGTGAATCTCAGTTTAAAAGCAAAGCTACACTGCAAGGACTGCATCAGAAAAGACATAGCAGCCATACAGATACCTCAGGAGGCCAAAGGAAACAAAAAGCTAAATCAGGATTTCTATCACCCTTTCCAACCTCTCCTACTGAGGAGAGGTTGCAATGCTTGCAAATGAAAGCACTGTAACTGTGGCATGTTCCCATAGCAGTAATTAAAACTAATGTATGTATCCCTACAGTGCTCACACCCAGGTATTTTAACCTGGATTTATGAGTATATTGTATTACCACACAGAATAAACAAGAAAGTTTACTTACCCTTGCAGCTCTAGAAATTGTGTTTGGAGAATTCAAACCAACAAGTTGGCCAAGGATACGCTTCATTTCCTCTGATGTTCCTTTTGCATTTGGGACACCTGCAGTTAGTTTATGATTATACAGAATTATTTTCATCTCTACTTAATAAGCAGTGCAGTATGCAAGACTTTTATAAAGTCTTTTAAATGAACAAATTCAGAATTAAAATCCAAAGTCTCTGAAACATGCACAGGTACCAACTCACAACTCCAGTAACTGGAGAATATATAGAATTATAATTCTATTTGAATTCTACAGAATTATAAGTACTAGTATAAACATACTTTTAAATAACATACCTGTTTGAGAATGAGTTTGAATTTGAACATAGGGATGTACCAGCAACTCCGAAACAGATATTCTTTGCTTGGGGTTTCTTATTAAACAGCGCTGCAAAATAAAAGAAACAAAATGGTTTGCTAACAAACCAAGAATATTTGTAATTGTTGAAGTTAAGGGTATATATAAAGACCTACTGCTAGAGGAATACCACAAGTACCTTAGACCACTTAGAGACAAAACTCAAGGTAAAATATATAACTAAAAGCCTTCTTTAACAATTAAAGTTTGGTACTCTCTTTTAACACAACTACTTCAACACACTACTGGAAGAGGCAGAGACCAGAACCTGTGTATCATTTTATTCTGAATGATGCAGAAGTGACACAAACAGGTTGGATCTGCCAGGAGAGACTGCAAACTATGTGCTATAAATATCCTCAGATTTAATCACACTTGTACAGATGTAGCAAATTTGTAGAGAAGCTGCTGCAAAATTCAAATTGCACATAAAACATTTAGCAGGCTTGTACATCATTTAGAAAAACCAAAGATAGAAGCAGTAGAATAAATTTCCTGCATTCTGATACAACCATATTTTTTTTCTGACTGATGGACTTGTACATTAACATCTCAGTCTTTGCAATCATCCCTTGCCATACAGAAAATATGAACAGCAATGCCCAACACCTCTTGATAAGGGAAATACAGGTTCATACTAACAACCAGAAGCCACAAGCATCTGCGCATTCTCAAACACTTAGTCCATACCAGACAACTGCTATACACTTGCTATGTGTTAGTAGAACTTCACCCTTGTCCAGAGGATGTCCCTGAATACATTGCCTTACCTCGAAGGCACTGATATCTGCTCTACTACTGCCCACATGACAATAATGCTCCAATATGCACTTTTAAAGAGATAACAGGCTAAAATTACCCAAAGAATGCATGCTACCATTAAGAATGCATGCTTAATACTTTGAACTTAAATACACCTTGGCCCATATTCCAACAGCTCTGTTCAAAAAGACCAGGCTAGTCTAATAGCAAAGCCCTTTCCAGGACAGGCAGAGAATACAGATGGAAGCGCAGTCTACACAGCTCTCAGCATGTTTTCTTAAAGCCAGGTTCAAACATTATCCTGCACTGCTCTCTCCAGGAGCAAGGACCATAGCCTGGGAGCAGACATACCCAGAGTCCTGCTGACCATGAGGTATAGTTAGTATCCTGATTTCTGGTTAGTTTAGTTGCTTTTCAGTCTAAAAGAGTAAACATGACAAGTGAACCTTCACTTGCAAAGGAAAGGACAGTACTGCTGTAACCACCTCCATGCACCTTTTCTTTTTTCCCCCTCTATAATCCTCTAGTCACCATATCCCATATACATAATGATTAGCCAACTACTTCAAAGATCACTGATGCAACTGCTATCATATTTATTCCAGTTGATGCTCCTATTCACACTAGTTCCACTTCTCTTCCCAGTATATGACCTGTATAATTCTGGAAGGGCCAATGAAGGGACAGGTAGGAAAGGGGAAAATCTTTACCTGTCTTGGAACTAAAGGCCACAAATAAGTGAATGGAGATGTTAAACCATGTTTCAACATTTAAGCCTAGTGGAACAGGTAACAACAAGGTCTAGACATCTATCTTGCCTAAAAGATGCTTGGTTAAGAGTTAACACTTTAATTTTTTTGTACCTTCCAGATGTGTAGCCACAGCTGTATACAGCTGTGTATTGCATGCACCACTTTGGAAAGACTGAATGATGCATTCAGTTACCTAACACACCTCAAGATGCTGACAGAGCTGCAGTAGAGTGCACCTCTGCATGCATCCGAGCTGCAGCCAGAGGAGCCCATCTGAGCGAAGCCCCCAGCAGAGGAGATGTGCACATTTGAAAGGCAAGGCAGTTAATCTTCTGGATTTCAGTTTGTGTTCCCTGCTCAGCAGCACAGTCAGCCAGTTTAAGGCCCTTGAGAAAGGGTATCGGCCAAGTTTCAACTGCAGGCAATTACACAGGATGAGAAAGGCACAGAGTACAAGGTCTGCTTTACTTTCTTTGGGTTACTCTGCCAAAGCAGTTAAGCCACATGGTTCTAAGCATTTACCTGCTTACTTGCTAATCAAATGAAAACAGACTTTTATTAGGGAGAATATAAGATGTAACTCCAGCTTCAGTAAATCTTGTTTTAGAATAAGTCCTGTTCCTACAAGCAAAAGGGGACACTCATTGGGGAACTACAACTGCAACTCATTTACTCATGTCCAAAAAAATATGGCTTAAAGAGTTTAATCAAAATTAATCTTGAGATAGTTACCTTTAGCACATCTTGAAGATCTTTCTCAGCAATATCTGGAAATTCTATTTCGTAGCTAGGATCAATAATAGCATGCAGTTTATTGATTGAATTTGTTATATGTTGAAAGGGAGTCCTTCCATATGTCATACAATACAAAATGCATCCCAGTGACCACACATCACTTTTTGGACTTATCTGTACAAAAACAAAACAAACAAAGATTACTCCTCACTTACAGAGGTATCCTTCAGCCAACAGCTGTTATTTAACTATACAATCATTTCACTTGATCTATTTTACACTGGATAATATATCTTAATAACACATGAAGGCCAAGATGGTACGGCACTACCAACTTAATACCATAATGCAGTTTCTTTAAATAATACATTAATTTTTAATAATGAATTAAATTGATAAACAGCTAACTTTAAGGTAGGCTTCAACAGGTTGAACCACAACATTAAGTGTATGGATAAATACTGAATCAATTCAGCCCAAAAACCACAAAGGTACAATTAGTTCAAAAATTAATACAAGTTAATGAAGGCCATAACACCACCACAGTGAACTTGTTTTGCAAAAAGACTGATGCCTGCAGCGCTGGAACGCTGCTGCCCGTTTCAGCTGGAGGACGCGCTCACCGCCAGCAGCTCTCAGCTGCTCTCCTGGCAGGGCAGGAGCCTCATGAAGGTACCTGAGCAGCGAGCTGGGTATGTGCCAGGATGGGGAAACCACAGCTCAAGCTCCTCGAGCTTTAAGTGATTCACCTGCAATTTCTGACCACCTCTGGCCTTTCTCTGCAGGAGGACTTTCCACACATGCTATTGAAGCTGAAGAACTAAGAATGAATGTAAGATTTGGGGAGGAAAAAGAAAGGGAGATTGCCTCTAAAAAATACAGTCAGACTTTCATTAGTACAGGCAGAGCTCCAGAAAAGTCCATACTTGTTGTGCAGTATATAAAACTTTGAAGGTAAAAATAGTAAGGAAAAAGTATCTTTAAATACAAATCCATTTACATAAGTCAGAAATATTCTGTTCTAGATTTTAAAAGATGAGAGATTGTTCAATTGTTAAAAAAAGTCACAATCCTACATTACCTACCTCTTAAATCAATTTTATGACTGTCAATGCAAAATTGATTTCCTTCAGTACTTACTCTTCCTTTGTTCACACATCCTCAGCAAAGTCATAATGAAAGAGGACAAGATACAGATCTCCACACTACTGGAAAAAAAAAAGTCTACGGGATGCATAGAACTACGTCCTCCTAAAAGCTAGATTATTATGTTGTCTTTTAAAATACCTTCCTGGGAATCACTCATTTCCTGTAAAATCTGCCTTTCACTTAGAGGATTCAAAATGACAATAACACTGTCATATCTTATTGTTTAAGCAGCCAACACTGCTTTGTGACAGAAAGCAGGTTTCTTCAGCAGTTAAGGAAAAATGCAGCAAAAAAGCACCTGTGTAGACATCAGCATTAGCGTGAGAGCTCCACCTTTTTGGCAGAAAGACAAAACAAAAGAACATGAGCAGCACAACAGGAAATGAAGCAGCTGAATGATTTTCTAGTAGCAAATTCTGGAAGGATGTCAGAAACGAGCCCTCTAGCCTGATGTTATTTCACTGGAAAGAGGGATTCCTCAGACATACACAGCTTGGTTCGTCACTGACAGGCCCAGAAGAGTTTTGTAACTTTAGCCAAAGAAGAGACTACGGTGGGTGAAGGGCTGCATCCTCATCCCTCTATAGACCATGAGGGAGAGAAACAGGACTTCCTTTCTGGAGTGAGCTTGTTTAAGAAACAGAACACAGAACCTTGTATCAACCGAGCTGTTGACTTTATTCCCCACAATTTGCATTCACACCAATCATCAGATTTAGATCTGAAAGCTCAGAACCAGTTTCTGATACCTGTCTTCCAATACCACTTTTTTTCCCCTCCAAAGCAATTAATTACCAGAATTCAGAGGAAATGCCGAATTTTTCACAGACTGCACTAGCTGTAGTTTCCTGAGGAACCATAGTGTTTTTGCCAGAAGTCTGGCAGCACAACTTGGGGAAGGAGCAGAGAATCATGTTTTATGTACACATGAGCATAGGCAGGAGATATAGGCAGGTGGCAGAACTACAGCCACACATTAAAGAAATAATAAATTTCTATTAACACTTATTAAAATAAATTCACATAGAAAATTTAAGTAGGTAAAGTTTGTGTTATAGACAATGGTTCTCCCTAAAACCTCTTTAAAAAAGAGAAAGGAGATTTTTAGACTGGAAAAATCAAAGTGAAAGAAGCCTGGGGCGTTTGTACAAGACACTTTCAAAGTTTAAGATGAGTCAACAAAAGCACTGCAGACACAGGACTAAGCCCAAGATAAAGCCAGAGACCTGGGGTGGAAAGCACCTGCAGCCAGAGGGATTACAGAAGAAATGAGAAGGGCTGCTTTTAAAGATACAGCAAAGCCTCTTGCCTCTAACCACCACTAGCAGCAACCTCCCTGAACAAAGTGTGCAGTGAAACAGAAACCTGAACCTCAGGATGCAAAGTGACACTACAGATACTTTGTTGCTATTCATTGCCATTTACACTGATGACATTGTAAAAGACTTACATTGCTCAGTGAAAATTCATTTTAAATTACATGCATAGTCTAGGACTATTTGTGTCAGTTCCACCAGCCTCTGGAGCCTGTAACTACCTTTCTCCATTTTGTTAATTCAGCACTTCAGTTTTTCTAAGTATTGACTACATAATGCTTTTAGGTAGTTGAGAACAGCAAGAAATTCCTTGCCTGCATCCTCTGCCCACCATTATTCTAGGTACATTGGATTTTATCACATTCTAGTTTCAGTGGAAGATTTAAAAAAAAAAAAAAAAAAAAAAAAAAAAATCAATGATGCCAAAATTACTTTAATATGAAGGAGAACAGGAGAACAAAGAGATCATACATTACCTTAGATCGAGATTTCCCATTTTCTCCATAGGAAGACATATCTTTTATTGCTTCTGGAGGCATGTAATTCATTGTGCCAACCTAGTTATAAGAGTGTAAATATATTCCATATTTAAATGAAGCATGATCTTTAACTTAGTTGAAAAGGAGTTAGTTACTGGTTTCAAAGCTCTGAAAAGCATCTTGGAAATGTGACTCTATTGAAGACTGAAAGCTACTGCTTTGGTTAGCAAAAAAACATCTAACAAATTCAGGAGTTGGATCTTAACCCCTAAGCTACCAATCCATATCTGATTAGAGGGGCAAGGTAAATAGACACTGGAGAGGAAAAGGGAAGATCGGGCAGAGTGGCTAAATGTTATCAGCCAAAGGAGATTAAGAAATCGGACATTTTATAGATATCTTAAGTCAAAAAACATTCAAGCATGGTCCCCAAATATTTTCTTTATGTACCAAAGTGAATATGCAAGAGCTTGTAAAGGAACTGTATTATAAGTAGAATACCTGATCGGCAGTAACTTCCAGCTATTCTCATCATTCACCATAAAACTCCAGTATTCCTTTTTAAGGCGCTAAACTAACCAACATAATTAATCAAATAGTACTATAAATCAAGCTACTTTAATAAAAAAGCCAATCTTTCAAAAATATTTCACCTGAGAATCTTTAACAATGCTGGTCACATCTGGCTGCATTTGGTTTGCAATGCCAAAGTCAATCAGTTTTAACATTCCATCCACTATCAGAAAGTTTGCTGGTTTCAGATCACTGTGAATAATACCTTTAAAGCAAGAAGAGGAAAAAAAAAAGTATAAAGACAATCCAACTGACTTTGTTTAAAAAAAAAAAAAACACACAAAACACTCCACACACACACACCACACACATGCACACACTCCCTTGCACTTGCACAAATCGAGGGTGAACATGAGCTATCAACTGCACCCTAGTCAAAAGCAAAATATTATTTGCAGGTTTCATTTAAAGACTGAAGTTATTTCCAAATCTTCCTAAACAGTTAAGACGTACCTGAGTTTATAGCAATCAAGTTTTACTTATTCAAACGTGGAAACAGCCTGACAGCTCCAAAAGACTTGAGCTGCACAATTCCTCCCAGCTACAGGTACAGCTATCTATGTGTATGAGGTATGTTCACAGCCACAGAGGGTCAGCATTTTAGCTCCTGATCCTTTAAGTTTGCTTTCTGCTGGCATGGGCTGTCACTGTCCTTTAATGCCCCCATTTCTCACCCACAAGGAAGTGAAAAACCAGTAGTGTGCCATTTCACAAAGTTAACAGCTTAAATACAGTTGCAGAAATGAAGATAATCATGATGCTAGACAAGAAAACGCCAAAAAGCAGTGAGAAACGAGGAAGATGAAAAGCCAAGACCAGGACCCAGGGAGGAAGGGGAGAAGTTTGCCTCACATGATCTGCACACCCTCATAGCAGCTCCGGATTTAAATACAGTTAAAAGGAAGAAAACATTCCTGCTTACATAATGAATCAACAGTTTTGGTTATTCTTAATTATATAATCAGTCCCCCTATACTTTAGGAAAGATCTTTTTTCTCCAAGAATGCATCACGTCACAGGCACAGAAAGTCTCTAAGGTCTAGTAAAAATTCTTCTTCTATATTTTGCTGGTTTTCTGCATTAAATGTTCTAATGTTCCTGAGCTATCAATATGAGGAAAGACTCCCTTTATATCATACAAGCCTCTTCACATCAATCTTTTCATTCTTTCCATTGTATTATACAAACAGAATACAGACACATGCACACCAAAGCCCATGAATAAAGGATGAAAGGAGAACTAGAAAGATGCAAGGGAGGAAAAAAGCTGAAATATTATATCAGAGTAAAGGAGAAGGAAAGCAGAGCCATGTGGAAGCTGCCATTAAATGGCAGTTTCTCTGCAGAAGAGAAGTAGCTTAAATCTGAGTCTAAAGGGGAACAGGCAGAACTGGGAACAGAGAAGGCACAATAGACAGAAGAGCAATTTCCTTGCAACAGAGCAATTTCCTTGCAGCAGCAAGGAACCCAAAAGCATTAAGCAACAGTGACACTGGGAGATCCCTTGGAGTTATCAAAGCAGATCCACCTCAACATCAAGCCACACTTAAAAGGTCGCTAGGCTTACACCCAGGAAGCCACATCACCTCAAACTTGAGTACTTAGTCATATAACCTATGAAATTAAAAATTTAAGAATACCATATTCATGGATTGTGTGAACAGCTTCCAGCATATTTTTCCAGTAGCTCTTTCGCTCCAATGGATCAATGTTTTTTTTCTTTTTAAGCCAACTGTTGAGATCAATATTTCCACACTCCATTACCATGTAGATATGATGGTCAGTAATCTCACTAAAAATAAACACACACTTATGTTAAAATTCAAAGCTATTGCTTTAAGGAGTACATCCAAAGATAATCATTTAATAAAAACAGCGGTTACTCACTAGCCATAAAGACGGATGATCTTATCACTGTGTTGCTGGAGTTTACTCAGATGAGCAATTTCATTCTTATAGCTCTCAACAGTCTGCTGATCAGCTTCTTCTAGATTCACGTATTTGACAGCATACAGCTGCTTCTTTTCATTCAAGACTTGAAACACCTTCAAAATAGTATTAACAGCTTGATTCATTCCTAATTCCGATTTACTTCGATCCCATCTTGTCACAGTCAGAATTTCCAAAGGAAAAGGGTATATTTTCACAAAACTGATTTTATACACTAATTCACTCGTATTTGCTTAAAAGCCAGCCTTTTGAGCCCAGCCACACTTCAAACCACCAGGAAAGATTAAGAAAGCAGCTAGCAAGTATAACAGAAGTAACTTTATCAGAAACCATCTTAGGACTAATTTTACACCTAAGTTCATAGGCCTTCATGCCTTCCCTACCTTAACTCATTTTTTAAGCTCTAAAAGGCTTGAGGTGGGGAGAAAGCAGCCCACTTACTCCTCAGGGCATATGTATAGCCCAGCTTCCACACAAGCTGCAGAAGGCTTCAAGTAAGCAGGCAGGGTCTACCTTGAATTGGCAAGCAACCTTACACTCGGGCACATGATGATCACACTCCTCTGAAGGGCTGGCTATTAAAATAAGATGCAGAGCTCCTCTGGAGAAGCACTGATTTTTAAGCATCTCTCCACCTTAGAAATGATGTTCAAGACTACATACAATCTACCTTCAGACTTCTCTGCAGGAAGTCGAGCGAAAAAAGGAGTAGGTTCCCACCATCATTCACTGATCGAAGCAACATTTTTCAGATGCCTAATGTCTGAGTCATCACCTTTTCCTGTTTACGTAGCTTCTGTTCATTATTCTGTATTTATCCTTTACTCTGATTCAGACTCCTGCATCTCCCTGCCATTTTTATTTGGTTTCTCTTCTAAAACAAGGGCTACAGTTTAATACCCCGCACTCATGTTTTATTATGAGGCAGAGCATTCAAGCAACTATTATTGCAGTCTAGGTATTCAAACAGATAAAATAACATTATACCAAATGTAAGCTGTGCACTAAGTTTCTTCTGCATCCATAAGGCATAAAGTCGAAGCTTAGAATTACATCAGTAAAATTCTGGTTCTCCGTGTCACCTGAAAACTTTGCACACTTTGTTAATAGCTCAGGCATAAGTTACCAATTAGCCTGGAAGGATAAAAATCATAAATACATAAGCAGGGGCAGAGGGGAGAGCATATGCACAAGTATCTTACCTTACTTGAGCCTCCACTACCTATTTGCTTTAATATTGTATATACTTTTCCTTTGACAGCAAGACATTCGTTTGAAGGTATAGAGGCTGAAACCTGCACAAATACAGGAAAGTTAAAATTAAAATGAATTTTGGCATACATGCAGGGGAATGCAGCAAGGCCTTGCTTGTTCAGTTATGATTTTTCAAGTTGTCTTGCTCCTCCTGAACAAGGTAAAGCATGAAAAAGGAAAACTTTAAATGTATTTGACTACTAGAAATTGAAAATCCCCACATGACGCTATTTCTGTAATAATTAGCAGAAGGTTTCTAGGCAACATGAATCTACAGGAATCTCTAAGCTTGTCTATCAACATATTCAATACAGACCTCGAAAAACCCTCACAAAGCTCTGTAGAGACCAAGGACTGAAACTAGGCCAGGCTGAAACCATTTCTCCTGAAAAAGGGCCAATTACCTCTTCTTAAGAGTAATTCCAACAAAAGTGGCTAATTAGGCCTGACACTTATGGAGGCACTTTGCTATTTTTGTTTTATATTTTTATTTTAGGCCACTCACTTGCCTATGACTACCACACAGGCAGGTGAACACCTGTGTTAGGACACAGGTGACACTCATGCTCTATGGCAACTCCGAGGAGCACAATCAAGAAGCTCTGCCATAGGACCCACATCATGCACATGCTCCAGCTATGCGCACTGCTAGAGTAAAACTTTCAAGTGTAAGCACTGTAGAAAAAAGCCAAGTTGGAGATGACACCAATACCACAGGAGCTTTGTAACAGCATCCCAGATACTGCTTTCTGTTCAGCGGGGCTTAACAGACTTACAGGCCTGGATATAGAATAAGCCTGATTGTGGTCCACAACTCAAAACACTACTGTAGACACCTTGTCTAAATGCAACTTAGTCATTTCACATTAAGTCAGTGGCTGAAATTTATATTCATTACCTAGTTTTATGTACTGCTGTTAAGATTTCTACCAGGATGTGCAACCCCAAAGTGATCCATTTTTTCATGATTTCAGGTACCTGTACACTCAAAATATGACATTCAATAGAACAGAGAAAGAATGCAACTCTGCATTTTGTCGTCCTCCTTCAGATGCTAAAGTAGCTACCAAATTTAAATGAAAATATGAGACTAAAGTGACAAAAGATGTTTAAGTGCATAAAAATCTAAAATTGTTACCTGCACACCAATCTGATTTTGAAATGGAGTTGCTGGAGTATGTGGTAGGAAATGTGGTAGCTGACCAAATGGAGTAGAAATTTGACATCCTGGTGGAAAGTTATTCTTCACAACTGGTGTTCTGAAACTAAAAATAAAGATCATGAAGACAACCTGCATCTAGATGCATTTTTTCCTAAATAAAATTTTTCACACAAAGCTGAAGCCTTCAGTGCTTCTTCAAACTTAGGAAGTTACACAGTGAATCAGAAAAGGCCAAAGATCTGCTATATTAAATACCTACTACAAAGACCATCAATATTACACATGCATAAAAATCTGAGGTACCACAAAGTCCATGAACTGAAGAGTCCTTAGAAGGAGGCTTAAGCTATAGAATACTTAGGCAATCTTTCTTAAAAGAGTAACTAATCAACTCCCCTTCTGGGACTGGCCAGATAGAAAATGAAAGCACTACACAACTAAAAAAGTATGCCCACAGGACAACATAAACAGAGATTAATTTTATGCTCAAAGCAGCATAGACCAAAATAGCCCATTGTTTACAGTCAAGAAACTGAAACAGATTAAAACCAAAGTTGAAAGTCTAATACATGTAGAACCTTTGGTAGGGAAGAAAATGACAGAAGTTTGATTTTTAAATCCCTCTGTTTTCCAAGCATAGCTCTCTGATCACAGCAAAACACTCAGTAGTTCTGTATATATGCAGTACTTATGTATAATGAACTTGATTTTAAGTGATTAATAATGCAGCCCTGTGCCACATGCTCTAAGTGACCCTGTGTGTGCAGGGGGGTTGGACTCATTGACCTCTAGAGGTCCCTTCCAAACTTAAGTATTCTATGATTCTATGATTTCCATACCATCAAATTGTGGAAGAGGCAAAAATATATATTTTGAGGTTATTTTTTAAAATCAATTTCCATTATAAGATCATGTGCTTCATTCATTACACATACTCTAAGTTTTAGAGCTACAGAGGCAGAAGTCCTGACTGTAACAAAACTTACTCATCCTGCAGTCTTGACCTACATGATTCACCTCTAGAGACTTCTGAAAACAATAGGTGATCACAATTAAATATTTATCAACACATGAACAGAGATTTATGCCAGTTTTAGGATTGAATAAAACACACTAGCATTTCCTAACTCAAGTGGTTTCTTCCGCAAGCCTCTAGATTTTAGGGTTATTTTAAACTCAAGATATTTACATCATGGGAACCAGACTGATTCTCACAGTTAGCAATGTAAAAAGCATGACAAAAAAAATGGCATCTGAAAGAAAGCATCCTGAAGCAGGAATCAGAACAATAACTCTATGCTGTAAATACGGACTCATCGATTAGATTTTGTTCTTCCAATGCCAATTAACAGGGAAGCACAAGAGCTCCCTAAACACAAAGAATCTCAGGTAACTGATGTGGGCCTGAAAGTTGCCAGCGATCTTGTTTGCTACCTGAACAGCAAAGCTTTAGAACAGTGTTAGCAATTGCTGAAGTCACTGCCAAGGTCAGCATCTACTCCCAGCTATACAGCTCACAGAGAAAGAGCTTACCAGTCCATGTAATCAATAAATGTGGTGCTTGGTGTGCCACAAACATGCAGTGGATCATTCTTCTTTGAAACAGTATCTGATGGTGATAATTCTTTTGAAGTTGGATGACTAGTTTGTTCAAAACTCGACTGCTTTCCCTAGAGGGCAAAGCAAACTATTATCCCACAAGAGGAACCACAGTGAAGAATACAGAAGTCACTTTTCAGCACTTGTTGAAAGTGTTGAAAGTTTTCCTTTTGAACATAGGAAATGTTCATGCTGAACATGTTCCTTGTTGCTTTACCTGTTTACAGAAACTTTTCTGAGTGACTTCTTGAACTGGCCATTTTCTCCTGGAGTTAACACAGCTCAGTTTTATCCGATCTATTTGCTTCCTATAACCTTCAGCAGAACTTGATTGTTGCTGTTGGCTTTCTAGACTTCTTGGCTCTGGTATCTTCAGCTCGTGATACTGGATTTTGTTTTCTGAAGTAGTTTATCATTTAAAAAAGAATACACATAAACCCTCAAACTTAATATTCTAGTACTTTAAATTGTTTCAGGAAGATCTAGCGACAGTTTCTAAACCATTTTTCCTTTTTTATGACAAAATAAATGAATATAGTTGACTTAGACTCCCACATCTGTTACAGCAAACAATACTTAAAAGGCCTTAATCATGTCCCTAGTCCATATTCAGTTCAGTGTGGTCACACAACTCTTCCTGTAAAAGTCTTAGGATATTACTATAACAAAGTAGTATTTGTGGTTTTGTTCATCAACATGCACAGAAATACTTTACCAATCACCCTGAGACACTCAGGAGTTACAAAGCATTCTAAAAAGTACAAATACTTGTGAAAGTCTTGTCCATGACGACAGTCAACCCATGTAGAAAAACAGAGGTCGCCTTTGTCTTTTGGTTGACACCAAAACCAGAGGGACATGGCATCCCTCAGTCTCAGTAGTAACCTTGGTCCTATTTCAAGGTCTATTTATATTAAATCATCTACATAAACATCGCTACAGAACATAAATATAGATTAGTCCTATACATCTTTCTTCAAGCCTATAACTTCACAAAGGGTTGTCTGTCTTAATTTTGAACAATACTGTCATCTTTTTTGATACCACTTCCACAGGCACCACTCAGTAGCCAAATTTAAGTTAAATCATTCTTACAACCCTCCAGATTTTCACTTTGAGGAACATTCTTTGCTAAAGCATTAGTTTAGACAGAACAACAAATTTTCAAAGCTTATTCTTTTTCAAACGACTAAAACATAACATTACCTTCTTTTTTTGTTGCCAGACTTGCATCCATTTTTGGTTTGAGAGTTATAGTTGAACTAGTAGCAGTTTCTAAACTGTCCTCATCCAACTGCATCTGCAACTTTACAGAGTTTTTGTCTTCTAAAGACTAAAAGAAAAAGTATCTTAAGGAATCAAGAAAAAAAGCTCAGGATATCTGAAGGATATTTACTTATGATAACTAATAGCTAGATTATACCACAAAACAAATACGCTTTACAATACAGTGGAGGATACTGACAATAATAAATTTATCCTATTTTTAAATCAACATCCTGATTTTTCATCATACAGTTTCTATAACAAAGTCTTGGATTTTCTTTCTTGGAGAAAAACAAGAAGATGGGACATAAAAGTGCAAGACAGTTCAAAAAGTAAATCTACCGAAACCTGTTATCTATAGTTCCATAAAACACCTAACTGAACTTCACCAAAGTTGAATATTTGTGATAAAACTCATGACTAGAGCTGAAAAAAGTGGAGATATGCAATCTTACTCCCTCTTTATAAATCAATAAAACAGATTTTAAATTCCTCTCCTTTCTCTGAGGCATTGAGAAAGAGTTCTCTAGAGCAGTGCTTGATCATAAAGATTTTCAAAAGGAAATGCCATAGTGAGTGTTTCTAACCATAGCAAATTCCTTAACATGCAGAAATCCTACTTTATTTCCTTCCTAGATTGAAAAGTTTCTCCTCTCTTCTCTCCCCTCATAACAGAGTTCCTTCTACTTTACATAAAAAGGAAGGTTTAAGTTACCTTTAAGTCTCCCAGGTCATATGAATCATCCTCACTAGCTTTTGGTTCAGATAGTGGAAAATGTGCAATCAAGGCTGTAGATTTTGAGCTGGATATTTGCCTATTAAAAACAATATTGTTAATTACATCACATGTCAGTATATAATAACTAGCTATCTGGATGAAAAATATCATTTCTATGAAAACTTCTAGCTAGAAGTGTCAAATGAAGGGGAAAGCCAGGCATAATAGCCAAGTGAGAAACAACAAAAAAAAGTAGAAAAATGCCACCATCATCAACAAAGTGACAGACAATTAACTGGCTTTCTTTAACAGAAAACTGATGAGCAAGGGATAAGATCCTAAACCCAAATAGTGTTTTTCAAAGCAAGCACTTAAATACTCATAGAAAAAAAGCTGTTGTGACATATGTTTTCCCACTACTTCCACAGATTCAGAATACCGAATTTAAATTTGCTATAGAGAGATTAAGTACAAAATCTTTTTTTATTCTTCAGACACATACTTTTATAGAAACAAAGCTCCCCATTTCTGTGTGAATTTTTCCACACAGTTACAAAAGGAAGAAATTTGTACAGCCAGACTGAATGAGGAAAAAAGCCTGCCCTTTCTGCTTGCTTTCAAGGCACACACAGCTCAGGAGTAATACAAAAACTTCTACCAAGCTGGCAGATGCAGATTCTGCCACTGGTGGGCAAGTACTCAAACTGAAATGAGCATTAACACTTCCTTAATATTACAACTAACATACAGATTAAGAAGCCTCAGTCATCTCGCCCAAGAATTTATGAAAAATTGTGTGTAACACTGCAGTTAAAAGTTCAGATTTAAAAATCTGTCAAACTACAGGTCTGCTTTCCATCTAATTTTAGGGATGAGTACACACCATTACAAAGTTACTTTGAATACTTTGTCTCATTTACTTTTACATCTCTCCATTGATTACATACAGTTAATTGGAGTGGCAACACGGAAAGCAAAATAAAGCAACACCTACATGATAATGATCATCTTTCATCAATAATTTTAACACTTGACATTTTTGCTACTTAATAAAAGCATGCAGCTAAAAAGCAGAATTAAAATATAATATGCTGCGGTAAAACCCCATGACAATACCTCTTCATAACACTAGCTGTAAGCGGGACATCCACCTTCTTCACATCATCATCATCATCATCAGTATCAGTTACAAGTTTAACAGGAACCCTCCCAAAAGGGCAGGCCTGAGGGCAAATGGGATATTATGAGATATGTAAAGTGGAAAGAAAAGGCTAAAATTTTGAACAAAAATGTTACATATTCTACCTGATTAGATTTGGATAATGGTCTTAGTGGATTATAGCAGCCCAAATTAGCATCAAACTCCTGCAATTTCTCCCTGCTAAAACCAAGAGAAAAAAAAATGTTGTTTTTTTTAATGATGATTTAAGAATCTTAAATAAAATATTAAAAAAAAAACAAACCCTTACCCAGGAGTAGCAATGTAAGAATTTTCAGAATCACTCATTTTTCTACTTTTGAGATTTCCAAACACGTTCTGAAGACCAGATGATTGTGTGCTTGATACTGCAAGCAAATTAGAATTATTCAGCTAATACTACAGATATTTTTATTTTTTAAAGACAACTTCTTTCATGACAACTGCAACTTGAAAAAAAATACAGACATTCACAGTAACCTAGAACCAAAATATCATATTTATCTAGGTAGGCATCTTATATCTTGCAACCACAGGGAGTGTTTGAGCATGAGAGTACAGACTGCAACAAATGAATATACTAAATATATTAAATATCCATTTTAGAAACTGCTCTAGTTGCATCCTATGACTAAGGCACTCAAAAGGGGGAGTTAAGATCCAGCAAGTCAAAAAAAATATTCAAGACAGCCTCCCATAACTAATCATGACCTTCATTCCTTATCAAGGAATAATATTTTTCCTGATAGTTTATTTCTATTTAGATGAGGAGGTAAAATGGACTAACCTACCCATTCCCCAAAACTCATTTCTTCCTAAATGGCAGGCAGGCATTTGACATATATTCCCTCAGATGCGCAACAACTAAAGCCACTACTGTTACAGGTGGAGCTCATACAACCCACAAAAGAGAAGACTTTCTGTGGAACAGTGTATCAGCTGTGGCACTGAAAGTTAATGTGATTAATGAAAATAGGACCAAAAATAGTTAATTCTACTAAAAAATTAATACTAGAATGAAGTATTATTGCAAATCTTGCCAAATGTTTTTTTCCCCCCCTGCAACTAACACTCCACATAAAGGTTCATTTAACAGGAGACAGTCAAATCTCAATAACTTTCTTCTATGAGAAACAAGTTTCATTTCCCTCAGTTCTGCCCTTACACAAGGGGTTTGCTTTCTTTTGAGCAGGGGGAGTGCTAGATGCCACTCTTGCAAAAATTAGTCACATGGGCCTCTACATTTGACTTTAATTGTTTTTTTTTTTTGGCTGAGTTCCTCTCCAAAGAAGTCTCTTGAAAATTTGATAGGTTATTGAATTTATATACCAGGACCACAGACCTCTGGTATCAGTTGTATTGTACAAAAAAGAATCAAGCATTTAAAAAGCTTATCAGTACAAAATGGAATCCGTTTATAAAATAAATATGAAGTTGGAACAAGTCTTTTTCCTAGGTTTGACTTTACCTAAATTGCTGCCAAAACTTCTTCAGCATAAGCTTCATACGATAGACCTCAAGATAAGCTATCTGTATTGCTTACTCTATACTTTCTGTGTCTAATCTTCTGTGTCACTAGCTCTGTATTTCACACCTCCAGCTACAGGCTTTGTTACCAAGTGCAAACATGGACAGAAGAACACCCTTGGCAGTGTTAGTGTATCACCCTACTAACAGGTAACTAACTGTAACCTTGGGCTTCTGCAGTCTGACATCACTGGTGCAGAGGCACAGCTGAGAAGTAAAGGAACAGTGAAGGATGCAAAATGCCTAAGGACCATCAATATCATCCTTCATTGACACTAACAGAGCTCTTGAGCTTTTCTACAAGAGACATCACAAAAATAACTTCTGAATCTGATATTACAAATTGCATAAACTGATATTTTAAGAGGCTGCAGTTACCTGCCAAGTTCTCCTTCTCCTCATCTGAAAGCAACTGCTTCTTTTGTGAATTAAAGTTTTTCAGAGCAGTCTCCAACATTTCTAACGGAACAGCACAAGAGTCCACAGCTTTCTGAAGAAGCTGCTTACACTTCTTCCTATTTCCTAAGTTTTAAGGAACAAGGAGATAGAAATTAAAAGAATATAAACAATTAAAAGTATGCGAAGATGTTCTTATTTTTAAAAGTGTGCTCATTTCATGCTTTATATTCACTTTGCATCATTCTCTGCAAACACTGTTTATTATGTGTTGTTCCCGTTTAGACACGCACCTATTTCAGTGATACTACCTGGAGCTGGCAGCATGGTTTTTCCTGTGGAATTGAACAAGTCAAATTATGCTTTATAAATTCACATAGCTTCATTCTCAGCATTTGTTTAGTTTGTGCTACAAAAGCCACAAAGACGACGAAAAAGTTTTATGGAAAGAAGAAAAAGTTTTATGGACCTAACCTGACTAAATACAAAAGGTAATAAATACAAGTACCTTCTAAAACATCTTTAATTTAACCAGGAATCAGAGTTAAAAGCTGCTGAAGTTAAAACCCAAAAATCACTCGGACTGGCACTACAGTTGGGAGGAATAGAAAAAGAAAGGATATTGTTTCACTGTAGTTCTACATGCTACTAAACACCATAAACAGAGATACAAGAGAAGTGCAAGGTATTTTAACTGGATTCTTAAATATGCATTTTGATTTCATATATGATCACATACTCGGCTATAAACGCCAAAGAGTTGAGCAGAAAGTGGAGAGACATGTACATCCATATCACTTTGTAAATTGCAAAAGCTTTTATTTATGGTCTTAGGCTTTGAATACTTCACTGGAAAAACTGGTTTCAAGCAAACCACCACACAAGCCACACTAACAGTGAAGAGAAAGTGTTCTATTTAAATGAAGTTTTATTAAAGAGTGAGAATGATACGTGTGTGTGTGTGTGTGTGTGTGTGTGTGTTCCCCCCCACACACACACTTCTTCCTCATTCTTCCTCAGGTCATGAATAGCCATCTTGTGAGCTAATCAAGTTGCTAACCACGATTTCAGAATTTTCAGTTGAGATTTACCTAATAGTTTTGCTCAAAACATGGAAGCAAATGTGTAATTTTGAACTCAGTGAAAAAGTAAAAGAAACTATATACAACTCCAAAAAGAAACAACATGCAGCAAGCATCTTACACTAAAGCTCTGTACACATTACCAAACATCAAACAGATGGGAATAACAGATATAAATCAAGAGAACATATGGGAGTCAAACTATTTATGATTGCCTTTGCATTTTGGGGGCTAAAATTTAGTTTCTCACTATCTGCTTTCAAAGTACAGAGCTGTTGCACAAACACATCCCATAGCTAGGGGTTAATTAAATCCACTGGGGACTGTGATAGAAGGATGGATTAAGTCATTGATAATGACAGGTAACATTTCTACACCTTCCTTGGATTACACAATAGAGTTTTATGTCTATTACACCGTATTTTACAACATCATAATTATCAGAGTATTGTTTAATTACCCTTATTAACAAACATTCAACACTCACTGGAAGTTACTCACTGGAAATTTTTCTCTACTGTTCACATGGTCAGCGCGACAACCTGACCTTAGAACAAGCCCCTGTCAGGCACCTGACTGAATTTAAAACTGAAATTGTCTTGAAACTTAGACACACAAACTTTTGCCTGACACAATGAGAGCGCCCAAAATTTATCCATGAGGACCTCCTCTTTGAGAGAGATAAAAGAGTTCAAATGGAGCATGTTTTTCTTCTTGGGAGAAAAGAGATCTTGCAAAGAGAGAAAAGAACAGAGTGGCACAGGTCACATTCCAATCTTTATTCCATAGGCAATTTGAGTAGAGACATACACAAATATAGCTCACGAGTAGGTAGTGCATTAGGGCTACCAAGTACTAGAGTCATGTCTCCTCTACATTACATGTAACAAAAGAAGTTGCATGATGGGCTAAAAGGAACTCCATGGACTGCTGAAGTACTGAGGACCTATTCTTTTAAGCTAATTAGAGCATCATTTCAACAGCCACCTAGAATCTGAAAAATACTAAAATCATCTGAAACATCAAGATACCTTCTGAGATGCATAGAATAGATCAATTTGGAAAAAAGAGGGAGCTGGGTAGCTTCCCCTAGCTAGAACAGTTCATGCACCCCTTAGGGAAGGGGACTGTCATATCAGAATCACTTGTCTAACACACTGCAGTATAATGCTATACAAAAAAACACCACTATCTTGCACATTTTTCCCCCTCTTGCAGAGGGCAGGAACATGGCATAATATTGTCAAGTAATTCTACTCCAAGCTACCAAGAACCAGAAAACATCATTCACCGCCCTTTTTCCCAACATGACTATTCAACATCAGGCCAGAAAAGAGATGAGTAAGCTACAAGTCAGTTGTTAGCTATTTAAGGTCCTGCATGGCAGAAGGGGGAATTAGTTTGTTCAAATTTCATATTTGAATTTCAGTGAATTTTGATTTAATAAAAAGCAAATAAAGAATCTACTTTTTCTTTTTTTGAAGGAGCCAGAATGAAGAGTAATTTTCCTGACTTGCCTTTGAAGTGAAACTAGGTCATCCTTAAGAAACCTTAGAAATACAAATATGAAGGTATAGCTCTCAAACTAAACGACTCACCACCCCTATGCTCTTGAGTTATATTCCAAAGCAGTTTACCAACAGCCAAAGAATTTTGTCTTCCAAAAGCAAGATACACACATCTAAAGATTACCACTCAAACTTGACTCATTTTTCACACCAAGAGCCTTACGCACACCTAACAGCATAATAGATCTACTTGAGATCACTGCCAGATTTCACCTTGGTTTAATATTATTTCTAAAGAGGGGAAAAAACTATTAAAAATCATGTGCATATTTTCATTTAAAATGAAAGCACATGTTTAAGTTTTAATTAAAAAACCATTTCATTTTCTCATTTTAACCTATATCACAGCTCCTTAAAAAAACATGACAGAGCAGCATCCACAGAAAAACACACCCACACTAAAATAACACCACCCACAAAACAAGTTTTTCTACACACCTTGTGATAGCTCAAACTGTGCAAAAGCCACATGCACAAAAGCAAACTTCTTGCAATTTAGTCTGGCCAAGTGAAACTGGTCACGTGCCTCCTCTGGGTCTTGAAAACTGTAAAGAAAGAATGGCAACAGTTACAGAAAACACTGAATTACAAGAATCAAGTTCACTGTACTCAGTGATGGCATCAGGTAATTCTAGAAATGATCTATAGTCAACAAGTAAGTTTTTTTCCTCCCCTAGAACCATTACTGAAGTGCAAATAAGTGAAGAGTCTCAAAAAAAAACCACCAATAACTGAAAGATATCAAATTGACCCTTTCCATAAAATTATATAGTGAACGGTTTAATTATATCAATGTCTCATTAATGACTTAGGTGTATTACTGCAGTCCAGTTAATTTGAACGCACTCAACTCTGATAACCCAGAGCCTATAGGATAAGGACAGAAAAACTAATTAAGCTTTAACACGTTAATTACTTTCTCACTTGTAAAAAAAAAAATCCAAGCATTTTGGTAAGGAGAGGGGAAAAAGACACAGACTTGGATAGCAATAAGCAGAGCAGACCTAATGTGAGCAACAGACACGACGCTACACACTTGGTGGCACTGTGCAGCAGCCAGGCAGAAGAGCCAGGAGAGCCTCGCATGGCTCATCTGCAATATGGATGAGCCCTTCACAAGGGACCTCGCATGGCTCATCTGCAATATGGATGAGCCCTTCACAAGGGCAGTTGGCTGCTCAGCCTAGCCTTTTTTCCAGGGCATTCAGAGGTTTCACTTGCACCATCAGAATCACAAAGGGTGGAATTGTCTAGAAAATGGACCAGGGCAATACAGGCTAAGAATAAATGAAGAGTGTTGATGCTAACAGACACTAAAGCTCCAAAATTACTACAAATTGTCACTGCTTGTTTCATTCATGATGCCATGACTTGCTCTCCTGTTATGCGGAGGGTTTGCAAGAACCACAAATTAAACCCTGCTGTAAAACATCTTTCTTTGCCCACCAAAGACACTAAAAGTGGTGTAAAATCAGTGATCAAAGATCCCTTGCTTGCAGAGAAGAAAAAAAGCACGCAGCCTAGTAAGTCCTGAGACAGCCCTAACCTGTAAAACTCGGAATAAGAGCTGGCTAATCTCCAAAAGCAGTTTAAAAGTAAAGAGCTACCATTTAGGTTCCACGGGGATTGACAATGTGCCAGATTTTGGTGGAAATTTTTTTTCCTTCTTAGTTAGGTCATTGTTTTAATAATTTCCTTTGGCAGTCAAGAAACGATTTATGGTATTTGTTGATTAACATATACAAAGCAGAAAATGGAGAAAAAAAAAAAAAAGAAACAGATCCAAGTTACTCAAGGAGCTGGGTGCACTTTACAGTGACAGTCATTATCAAAGCAGAAGATGTTTTACTATTGCTGAAGGTATTTAATACTGAAACAAAAAAAGCAGATTATTTCCCAAAAGGTCACTATCTGTAGTGGTCAGATAACTAAACACAAGCCAGTCTTGCAACTAATAGGGTTAATATGTATTCTAGTATTAACAGACTAATATAATACTTTGTATAGATAGAATATGGCACACTTATGGCATTGGTATTTTTAAAAGCACATTTCAGAAGTGGAAAGATGTCCAGGATTAGATATTCCCCCGCCCTCTTCCTTAATCATTTTCCATGATTTATGGTGAGAGCTCGATTTAGTTCAGAAAGAACATAAATGTGACTTGATAAACATCCAAGCACCATTTTGATGAAGAAATTCAGAATGTCAAAGGCTTTTTAAACCCGAAAAAGACTATAAGCTGGAAATTTTATCACAATCACTCAGAAGAAAAGCCACAAACCATTGAACAAGAAAAAACATCTCTCAGTATCTTCAACTAAAGACAGGAAATCTTTCTGGAAGATGTTTACTTCCGAATTTACACAAAATCATTTTTCTTCAAGATGCTACAGATTCACAGCAGGACATTACTCACTGCTGCTCCCTTCCCAGTAATAGATTCAAGAGAACACTGTAGACAGAGCAGAAGCAAACAAGGATGAAAAGATCCATTCAACTGAAAGACTAGACAAAGTGGATATCAATACAGCAAGATCAAGCCTCCTGCCAAAAGACCATGCAGAAGAACACAGAAAGGAAAAGTCTACAGACCACCTGATCTTTTTCTTTGACTGATAAATGCTGTTAAAAGCAACTCATCTCAACACAAGTGCTGTCGCAATATGTCAAGTGACAAAAGAACTCACAAAAAGGAAAAACGCAAGACAAAATCCTGCTCTAATAAATATCTGTAAGGAAACACTGGTGTCCCAATTTGGACAAAGCGATAATGTTAGCCAGAACTAGTCCTCTAAGTCATGAAAGTCTAGAGTTGTGTTCCAAGATGTTATTGCCATCCTAGGGCAGCTATTTCATTGCTGAATAGTTCAAGCTATACCAAAAGAAAAAACACATTAAAAAAGGAAGTTCAAGACCACTGAATTTTGGCTAAATAGACTGGATAATAGCAGGTCGTGTACCTCCCAGTTATGGCAAGTGTAACTGACTTATTATAGTCCTCAAGGAAATAATCTTGCAATGTACACAGGTTAATACAAAATTTATAATTCCCCCCAAAATACAAAGTTTCATCAGATTTCGCCTGCGTTGCTCTCTGCAGCTTCTTTTAAGATGATGCATAAAGTTGAAAAAAGGTGGAGGAAAGGGAAAGCCTCAAGCATCTCATGCGACTTCCCATCTGCCTGACATGCAATCAAGGCAAAGGGCACACTAACACATCTAGGTCAAACAGTTCTGAGCAATCATTCTTTATAAGAACATAAAGTACTGTAAAAGCAGTAGTTAACTGGCCATCAAGCCTGCTCAAAATTTCAAAGATACTACAAGAAAACATCGTAATCTGTTAAAGCACCTACTTATGTTATCAAAACCACTGATGCAAAATAACTATCATTGCCGTCATCAAAATTCAGATATCAGAAATGGGGCTCTTCTACTGAAGAATGTACACTTACGCTTTCAGCTCAGCAAATCGCACGAGGATGCGAGCGTAGCGCTCATCTTGACTGTGCTTTTCTGCAGGTAACGCAGTTACAGCTTGACTGTAACGACCAATGAGTCGATTGAGCAGAGCAGTGTCCATCTGAGGAATACCCTTTTTCTCCAGCCTAAGCAAGAAACTCAGCCAATCTTCTGGATTATTTGTCATCATTATTCGATTAACAGTTCCGGAGTTATCTAACAGAAAAATGGTTTGGTTAAAATTGCAGCAAACATGAAAAGCAGCAGAAAATCCACCAAGAGTGTTTTAATCTAGACTAGGTTTATTTTCCACCCCATCATGCTAGATCAGAGTAACAAAAGGTTACTAAAAACAACAAGATGCAATTCATGTGATTCATATGAAAGAAATGCTAAAAGGATACTACTGAAACACTTTAAACCCTTTCAGTTCTTCCTTTCTTAGTCTAGGTTAAGATCAGTTATAGAAGTGACAGAGATTAACAAAAAAGCATACCTGTTGTATCAGCTGATATTTTAGTACAGTTAAATTCATCTGTGACATTGTCTTCATTTTTGTACTTGTTTTTCAGATCCCTAACTCTACTCAAGATTGAAGCAATCTGTGGTAATCCTCTTGCACTTAGATCCTCCTCCATCTGCAAGACAAGGTTGAAAACTAGTAAGTTACTGAAGAACTGCCCAGTGTAGCAAATCCTTAACTGCTATTACCTTTAATTGGTAGTGCATGGAAAACATGTATTCTACAGATTAGTTGAGATTAAACCAAGTTACACAACAAATACGCTACTTAGACTTTGTCAGCTTAGTTGCACAAATAAACTTCACAGCAGAAGTCACTTTAGACAGCAAAAGGAGCCACTTCAGAGCGGCAAAAGACTAAATTGGTCTGCTAAAACAGCAATCCATGCTGCATAAGAGCTCTTTCCAATGAAATATCCAGTGTTGCAGTAGAGTATATGGGAAGGACGGATGTTGCCTGACATCTTAGTATTTGCACATTCTAAATCCACTGATTTGGATGGCTAACAGGTGTCCTCCTCCTAATCTCATACTCCTGCCACTTCTCTTAAACCTACCCTCTCCACCCCTGCATCCTCAACTGCCTCACCAAGTAGAGAGAAAGGAAAGGCAGGAAGGAAAGACCTTTTCACTTGGTGATACTTCCTAAGAGTGGGTTAGACTACCTGAGAAGTCTGGTCTTTCCTTCCATCTTAGATGTTTCAGGTAGAGACAGAAAATATGACATTGTAAATGTCAACTTTCAGCAACAGTTAAAATTCTCAAATCTCATTCCATTCTTAACACAGACATAAGATAAAGCAGAACTAATAAATTTAAAGAGAGCAAAAGTAGCCTAAAACTCACCTTTTCAGCAATAGCATTTCCCTGTACAGGCCCAATATTAATATATTATATGCACAGTAGAACAACGAATTCTACCCTGAAATGTAGGATTTGCCTTGATTTTAATATTATGTTTCTTTAAAGTAGCACTTAATTAAAACACATGGCATATTTGTTTATACCATTGTGAGTTTAAAATCAAACATTTTGAAATACTTGCTTCCTATAGTTTTCATTAAACTTTGCTGTTGCAAAATTTTACAGCCTAGATCTCTTATCCAAAGAATTAAGTCTTTATTACAAATAAAGACAAAACATTGAACACAGATAAACCAGAAAGGAAGGTGTAACATAACTCTGCTACATTGCTGTAATAAATATTGTGCAACTTTGGTATTAAATCCTGGCTGAAATACTTGCTTTATTAGGGAATACACTCCAAAACCAAAACCAAGAGTTGGTGGTAGAAAAGGTTAGCCAAGAAACACTAATCAAAAGAGAAAGTTCACAGATGAAACATCAAAGAAAATAATCTGTGTAGGAGCTGGAAGAGCCCTAGAGCAGAGATTTGTATAGTCAACTACTAAGATTTAGCCCTACATAACTGAGGTAATTAAAGTCTTACAAAACTAACAGCATGTTTATATTTACACGAAAATACTGAAAGCCTAGCAAGGACAAAATACGTTTCACCTTTCTACAGGCTCTCACTTCAAGAAGGGCAAGATCTTGTGTATATTTCCAAAGAACAAACCACATAAAAGATGTGATAGGGTCACTGGCACGTGTGGCCACTTATTAACAAAGCAAATTATTTACTTTGCTAAGTGCTGTTGTATACAAACAGCATATTTATATATAGCACTGGCAAACAACTTGTGCTGAAATTAAATGAAGCTCCAGATTAGATCAACTTATCTACAAAATGTGTCTTCTCCAAGACGAGATATCCATATCCTAAGGCTTTTCACAACACCCACATAGCAAAACACTAAAGCACACACAAAGAACTGCATGAAAAAGTTACATTCTGAAGTACAAAGAACAGCATCTTTATGTATAAACATACTAATACTTGCCTATACTAATACTTTTCTTCCATAGAAAGATCTAACATTTTTAAAAGCATCTTGGCAAATTTTTGAAAACGAGATTATGGAAGTGCTAGAAGAAAATAAATCTTATGACCCAGTAGGTCTCTCTTCATTGTTTTAGTATGTAATGTTTTCTACATAGATTTGCTTTGTACTGTTAGGGAAAAAAAGTTTAAAAATAAGTACTACAGTTTCAGCAAAGTTTTTTTTTTTTGTCATCACAGATATCACCTTTTTGGCATCAGTAGAAGAGAAAAACAAGGAAGTAATGTGTAGTTGTGTCCATTTTATCTGGAAATAATTGGACAATATGAAATTTTCCAAAATAGGTATACAGTTTAACATGCACGAAATCACATACGGATAGAAGACAAAGAATCTGCCTCTATTTCTACATGTGAAATATTAGGTCTTGCAAATTAATTCTGCAATAAAACACTGTAATTAAATCTGCTAAATTAAGTTCAACCACTACAATTAAATCTCAGAACTATAAATCTTCATTACACCTGACATTGCTGACTACCAGTTGATTTGTGTTCAAATGACTCCAACACAAAGCCATAAATATCTGCAAATCCTTTCCTCTGATCTCTTGTGCTTAGCAGCAAAGATAAGGAAATAAGAGACCTGCTTTTGCATTTATCCATTAATTGAACTGAACACTGAAGAATTCTGAATGGGCTTTAGCAGAACTAAGCCTGTGAAGAGATGGGGCAGAGATGATTTTTTTAAATCATATTTATATCTTTTCATGGGGTGAATTATAGTAAGAAAATAAATCTATACCTTAAAAGCTGAAATGTGACTCTGAAGTACTGTTTGCATAGTTACTAGCAGTACCCATGGGTTTTCAGGCTATTCTGAGACCAATTGTATACTGTAAACCACCCCATTTTTCAGGAGAGTTCTGCTGAAAAATGACATAGGAGACTAATATAGCAAAGACTGCTTTATTAATTCCCTTAACTTCCCAAAGATTATATCTACTTACCTCATGGGAATAAAGATATTCACATCTGCCTAAGAAAGTTTTTGGTATCTATTTCAGTTATTTCAGTTTTGCTTTTGATAAATAAAGCAGATAAAACAGATCTAGAGTATTTGAGCTTATCATGGGTGAAAATATCCTTCAAACCCTGGCTTTGAACAGTATCTACCCCCTGTAGCTATATATCTATGTACCGATGAAGTTAATTTCTTTGCACCAGAACACCAAAAGAAATCTTCCTCACGCAGTGGCAGTATCGTAGTCAATGAGGTTAATCTGAGGCACGGTTATTGCTAATTTCTATGATGTTCAATAATGAAATGACTTCCCAGCATAACACTTGCTCACAATTCCCAGCTGGGTGAGGAAAAAGAAAAAACGTGTTTAAAAAGAAAAAAACACGCATAAAAGGCTAGTTATTCTTCCAACGACAGACTAAAAAACATAACAAATAATTTCCTGAATACGTTTAATCTTAACTCATATCAACTTACTTTTCCTGTGTGAAGCTTATAAACTGTTCAAGGCTCAATGCGTACTATACACAGAAAAGCTCTCCTAAGGAACAGATAAGCCTTGGCAAAAAAGCTATTGAGGATAAGGGTCAGAGTTTTTCAGATGTTCCAAAGAATCCAGAGACAAGAAACGTAGCTCCCCATCCTGCAAGGTTTCTGCATATGAAAAATGAAATAGTTAGAGATTGTCAAGTAAATGTACATAGATTGACCTCCTAAACCTGGCTCATCTTCATATCATCTCACGATGAAATGACCTTTTAAATGAGCTGACATTAGAACACATCAATGCTATCCCAAATTAGTGAATAAAGAGCATGAAAAAGTATGCAAAGACTACTTTGGGAAGTACTTTCAAATGCTTCTTCTGATTATGGAAGAACAGAAACATCTATGGCCAGCACCCATCCTTTACGGCTTAGGTCTCAGACCATAGCAGAGAATGAGGAAAAGAAAAAAGGAAAATACACATGACTACTCCAGCAAATACTACTTCAGATGGCTTCAACACCAGAGGCTGATATATCACGAAAGCTAAAGATACAGGGAAAAATACCCAGTTATATTGTTTTTGTTTACAGATTTATTGACAAAATATACACTAACAGCATAATAATCTATGTATTTTCATGATTTGTAATTAATTTTTCTAATTTGCTGATCATGCAAGTACTATACCTCATTTAGACATAACCTGCTGCACATGACTTTCCAAGAAAGCATTTACCATAGATTTCTGTAGCGTGAAGAGTGCTCAAAGTTTGACAAGATAGTGAAGATCCAAATGAGCAAAACAATGTTATAAAAGCGAGCTCAACAGGTACTGAGCCAACTGCACCAGGGCTGAGAGCTTCTATTCATTCAGTTTCACTAGATCTCTGTAATGTTGATACTGTTAGACCTGGATACAGGGGTTTTTTTTTGGTCAAATACAAACTTTGAGAAAGCCTAAAAATATGTTTTAGTTACTGAAAATAAACATGTAACTAGTAATCTATTGAAATAGTGATCTATTTCTGCTTATCCAAAGAAATTAGCAGTTGAAGCAGGTAGTAAAATCTTGTATTTAAAGTACTTAAAGTATTGCATATATTAATTATTAAGCCGAGGAAGTAATTTGTGCTATTCTATTGCCTATATTTTCCTTATATCCTCAGGGTACTGTGGGTGCAACTGTTATCATAAGCATATTTCTAGCTCTATCGGTGGTCCATTGAAAATGTCCAAGGAAATTACTCAAGAAACAAGAAGAGAAAAACACACAAGTTACCATAGCGTAAGCACAGTGCAAGCAGCACTGCTGAGGCACAGAAGGCTTAAATACATGGCCAAGCAGTGATACTAGAGAGCAGCTTTAGTTTAGGGCATCATTTTAGGAAGAGGTCTAGCAGTGTTATCTGCACCAGGCAGAGCTGGACACAAGGGCACAATTCAGAGAGCCTTGTGTCCTTTTGCCCTCTCTTTACCCACATGGACCTTTCTACTGCTGAAACACTTCACAGGAATATCAAGAACTAACCTCTCTATGCTTATTCTTGCAAAAGATTCTTCTTCATCCTGGCTGAAGGTAACTGAAGCACAAGGCTGAAACACCCACCCAGTCAGAACTTGTCAAGTCTACAGCCTGCTGTTTTCTTTGATGTGTTGAT
This sequence comes from Tinamus guttatus, assembly GCF_059628265.1. Taxonomy (NCBI): domain Eukaryota; kingdom Metazoa; phylum Chordata; class Aves; order Tinamiformes; family Tinamidae; genus Tinamus; species Tinamus guttatus. The sequence goes on from NW_028288619.1 coordinate 1,730,358, forward strand.
TTCCAAAACATTCCAAAGAGCAGATAAATAAACCCACAAAATCATTCAGCAGTTTAGTATAAAAAGACAGAGAGATAAAGGTGGTGGGGAGAAAGGTCATAAAAAAAGATGGTGAGAGAGGTAAGAAAAGGGTTAAGCCTGATGCTCTATAGCTTGATGCATCTTCTGTGGGACTGAAGGACAACGAAACAGCGCCCAGGGAATCACTACAGCCCGAAACGAAGCCTCTGGGCACCAGGATGCGACATCACCACGTCTCCCTGCGCCTTTTTGACCTCCCAGCAACTACTCCTCGCGCCGCCCCGCGCGCAGGCCACGACCTGCGCGAGCCCCGGCCCCCCGCGGCCTCTGCCCGGCGGCGGCCGAAGCGCCTCCCGAGGCCCCCCGGCTCCGCCGCACAGCCTAGGCCGCCCTCGGAGCCCCTCGCGTGGGGAGCGAGAGGCCCCGGCTCCCCGTCCCGTCCCGGCGCTCACCTCCCCGCGTCGCCTCAGGGCCCCGCAGCCGCTCAGGTCAGGCCAGGCCGGACGGGGCCGGGATGGCCGCGCGCCGCTCTCCGTTTGAATATCAGCCACGCCCAAGGAGCGCGCTCCCCATTGGCCGGGGCAGCTCGCGGGGAGACGGAGGAAGGGAGTGCTGGTTGGCCAGCCCGAAAGAGAGGCGGGAAGAAAAAAGGAACTCGCCTTCCCATTGGAGGGAACTTGCGGTTGCCCCGCTTCCCTCGCGCGCTGCGTCCCTGCCCCCCTGCCGCGCCGGGGGCGGGGCAGGCTGCGCGCAGGCGCAGAGGCGGCAGGGGCCGTTAGCCGCGGTAACGGCTCGCGGCGGGCGGGGGTGTGGGGGTTGCTGTGCCCGAGGGGTCCGGGCGGGCGGGTCTGGGGCCTCCCCGCCGCGGGGTTGGTTCCCCGCGCGCTTCCTCGCCGGCCTCTCTGCCCAGGCCGAGTGCTGGGTCCGTATCTCCTCGTCACACGTGGGCCTGGCCCCGGTCCCTATCGACTGCCGCGAGGGGAGGGAGAGAAGCGTGAGCTGCCCAGCGTGAAGCCTCCGTCACAACGTGTGGAGCACAGAAACAAAGCACCATAAGCTCCAAACATACCTGAAAATATTTTCGTTTTCAAGCAGTTGCTTGTTTTGTTGTTGCTATTGTTTTCTGAAGCTCTGTTTAACAGCGTGGCTGTGTATGCTAGATATCCTGATCAGATAGTTGGGATTACTTAAAAAAAAAAAAAAAAAAAAAAAAACTTCGTAAACTGCCCCCGTGTCTCCAAGATGCTGCTAAACGCAACTGTTGCCTCCGCTGTCCCTCTCTTCTTGGAGCTGGGTTATAGGGATGCAAACATACCAAGTAGGACACTTTAGCTTCTCTGTGTTTACCCTCTGTTTGTGCTTCTTAATTACTATATTCTTTCTAGCTGCTATTTCAATATTATTGACACTTTCTAAACCAGGCTTTGTGAGATGCGTTCTCTGTATATGCTTGATGTAATAACATACCGCCTATCATTCCATAGACATGATGTGATACATTAGCTTTTACTTAAATTCATCTTGCCCATATTTATTAATCTAAAACTTAATTATCTCATCTAGGAGATTTTTTTTTCTCGTTTTATTGTTTGTCTAGAGATCTTACGTTCCACCAGAATCTGAATCTACTGATAATTTAAAGATGCAGCACAAGTCACTTGCATCCACCCTGGATCTGCCTTTTCTTAAGTGCTCGTTCATAGATTATTCAATTAGAAGAAGTTTTGACTGGGGCGAAGGAGGTGAAGAGTGCTGGGTTATTCTTCTGAGCAGTGTTGTAAAGGGACAGTTATTTTCTGTAGCTGAACAAGAATTCAGAATACTATGTAAAATTCTAGCAAAACAAAAATGCAGAAAGAAAACAGTGGGAAACACAAAACACCCCACCCCGAGAAAAAAAAAGAGAGAAAAGGGCAGAGAGAGATTGTAGTGCCTGTGGCAGACATGAAGGCAATTGCATTTACTGTGTTTCCATTCTCTGTTGCTGTATAAATTGTGTATGATGTTTGGATTGCTGCTAGAACTGTTTTCTGCTTATAAGCATATATGTTCTAGATGTCTAAGGAATTTAAGCAGTGTGCCACTTGAAACTTCCACCTAAAGATGATTCCATTTTGAATGGGAAAAGTGACATAAGAAAAGAGATGGATGACAAACAGAGGGAAAGGAAGTTCAGTCCTCTGCAATGAATTGCCGTCAAGGAAGTCTCATTTAATTAGTTTCAGTAACTAATTTTATGGTAAGATTTTTGCATAATTTTGAGCAACGATTCCCAAGAGCAGTGAAATCCAGGAGTGGCACAAGCACAAGTGGGTAATGAAGGATTTTTCGAATGTTGCTAAAATCTTCATATCACCCTAGCTTGAGGTGGATATAAGGGAAAGTTCTTCTGCTTGGATATCTGACCGCAATCAGCCTCTCGAGTTGATATTCAGGGTCTAATGCATCTCTTACAAAGCACTGACGGAAAGGAACAGAGATGGCTGTCAATTGACTATAGCTAATGACAGACGTTCAGCATTGCCAATTTGGTTAAAAGTGCATTTTTGAAAAACCTCTGAAGAGGATTTTCTGAACTCCATTTATTTGTTGGAATTGTCCAGACTGTTCCTGACTACTGATGCACTGCTACCACACACACATGTCCACGAGACAGACAAATATTCTAGGTGGTAGAGTCACCTGAGTACCTGAGAAGTTGTTCTGAGAAGAACTAAGTGGCAGATGTTATACTGCAATTTTCAGCAGTGGAAATAATGACAAGATGTTTAAAATTTCTGCTGCCCCTAGTAGTGTTTGCATGACATATCACTTGTTTTTTTTGCCTACTTGGAGTTTTATGTGCAATGTGTTAGAAGAGGAAAAAAGAATAATAGTTGTTTGTATCAGTGCGTGTTGTCCCATGACATTTTTCATTCACAGAGCTGATGCATGCCTTGTGACGACAGAAAATAATCTCCAGTTTCTTGCTTGAATGCTTGGACTGCAGGGTTTCGTACATCTCTTGAAATCTTTAACAGAATCTTGTGCTAAATTCTGTCACTTATTTGCATATAAGTTTCCTCACAAATAACTGGAAGTATTTTGGAGCATACAATCTTGCCAGGCCAACAGCACCTAGGTAACCATATCAGGAATGGTGTATAGATGTAGATTTAGCAAAACTGTTCCTGGGGTGGAGTGAGGCCATCGGGAGAGCCTGGCATGGTGGTGGGGCAGGGACTTGGGGCAGATGGAAGAAAAATCCAGGGGTCACCATTGTGGTGTCTGCATCAGGGCTGGTGGCATCAGCAGCCAAACTGCTTCATGACCGATTGACCTACTGACAAGTCCTGTGCGCGGGGCCAACACCGGTGTGAGCTGAATCTACTGTCAAATCAGGTGCAATAATGTAACCAGGTACAAAACCGTACAACCAGACAGCATGGAGCTCGGCTGTACCTACTGGTTGAGGAAAAACACTGCCTTGGACAGAATAACCAAGCAGCACACGGGGTGAGTAACTAGCCTTCCATGTTGTTCTGGTGCAGTGCTTGGGACGATTGCTTAGTGCATTACTGTGGAGCATAAAATTGGCATGGCAATAGGAGTAGAAAAAATGATTTCCTACTTACTCATATCCTCAGTGAATTTATTCTGCAATCAGTATATCAAATATATCAAATTTTGAACACTGCAGTTTAAAGAGAGGACTGAAGAAAATTCTATCTGGAGAACTCACAAGAGTTATGTAAGTAGTAGAAAAAATGCCTTATTTGTAAATATTTTTTTTTAAAAAAGTGAATTTTGTCAAAACAAACATTAAGGGATATCATGACTGAAAAGTTCGGAGTATTTTCACAGGGAACAAGTACCGCATGTTAGAAGTCTTTTTAATCTAGATGGTGAAGCAACAGGAGTGAACAGCTGGGAGAGCTCAAGCCAAAGTCAAGTGAGGCATGGGTTTTTAAATAAACCACTGAAGCAAACTAGAAAAGAAATGCATATATATATATATAAATATTCAGCTTTTGACATCTTCAAAAGAAGATTTATAGTAAAATATAGTCTATTTAAACATAGCTTATAATACATAGGTGATCAGTGATGGAGCTACTACATGAAATTTTGTAAGCTCTGTTAAGAAGAGATAAGACTAGATAATCCAGTGGTCCTTTCCACCTTGAATGTTCGATGCACAAGTCTCTGAAGAGACATTCTTGGTGTACAAGAAATGATCAGAATCTCTTGAAATAGGAGAATCTTGTCTTACAAAGTTTTATTTCTTTCAGATTCATTCTCTGCTGTCATCTGTTTCTTAGGGAACTGGAGGAATCATTTCTGATATATCCTCTTACCCTTTGTGTAAATCTATGTGTTTCTGGTTCTCCCACCTGGCCCTTTTCCTTTCTTTCTTCTTCTCTTTCTCATTTGATAACTAAATTCATCTCAAAAAATACTCCAAATCTATTGAGCAAAAGTTGCTTAATCTGCATGTAAAACTCTGCTGTTTGCCAAGAAAACAACTGACAGTTGCACCAGAGAGAGCTACGTGGAAGATTGAGTTAATTATCTTGTTATAATAAAGAAAGAAATTTAGGACACAGCTTTACTCATGTGATGATGCAATGTCTGATTGTTCATTATTACAGTTAAGCAAGTTTCTTTAATATTTGAAATAGCTGCCAGCATTAAACTTTTGCCTGCTATTAAAAAAATCATATCAAAACCAGAAGGGGAGGATTAATTTCACCTAATCGAGCTATCTGAAAGGTCGATATCCAATTTAAGATAGTTACCCAAGTTCCCTTAGCAGCCAGCACAGACCAATATCTTATCCTACATCCTTCCAATATGGAGATGAAGTAGATGACCCTCTGGAGGTATCTTCCTTCCTCCATCGACTATTGAGAGAATGTCTACAAACATAACTGACGGCTAAAATCAGGTCAAGCAAATTCTTCATCAACTGCCTGCTTCCTCCAGCAATACATTTTCTCCTTATTGTATCCTCTGCAGTATCCCCAAACATAATTTGTTACCAGCTCTCTGCCTTCAGGGATGTGCTTTCTTCCTGAACCCTGTGTATTTTTTTTTTACCTTAAAATTTGAATCGCTCTTTGCTCCCTTTCTAAATTCCCTAGTTCCCTGGGGAAAAAAACAGCTACCATGATGCATTGCTACACAGACTGAGCACCAGATTTCATCCTGTCAGTGCCTTTTCAGTCTTTTGGATGAGTTTCTGTGCTTTTCTGTTTCATCAGAGCACCTTAAAAAGATCTGAAAATTTTGCTTTCAACACCTGTTTAATGCCAAGATGATTCACATTTCGTACTGGAGAACAAGGCACAGAGTGACATACCTGAAGCACCACAGGGTGCCAGCAATGGATCTAGGAATCAGCCCCCAAGATCCTGATAACAATTCAGTGCTTTAAGGACTTTCTCACTTGAGGATGTCTTTGGAGCCCATCAGATTGCTTTGCAGCAATCTTTCAGGCAAAGTGTATTGTTATATATACCCACTTCAAACAATGATAATACTATGATGGCATGTGTATTGGTGTTGAGTACAACAAACATTAGGTGATTGCTCATCTACATAGTGCATAATTACTGATCTGCTGTAGATGATTTTTCAAGCAGAGTTCTCCTGTGTTTTGTTCTGTTCCCCATCCAATACAAGGTGCAGATGAGGCCACACAGGAGATGAGGGATGAGATGCAAGTTGTGGTACCTTCAGTAGGAGGATAATATCCGGCTGCATGTATCTATTTCATCAGATCCAGCTGGTGCTGTTCAGCAGCTTATTTCATATATGGCCAAACTGAGTTACAGATACTTGTGGGCTGGAAATAGCTGGAAAAGAATAGAGTTGAGAAATCATGTGAACAAGCTGTTGTGCAGGCTCACAACTGTGGGCCATGCTGGATCCCTAGGTTTTGCTGGATGTTCACGTAAAATGAACAGAGGAGAGTATTCTACATATATATCTATATGTTGGGAAATCTGCGTCTTTCTCTTTAGAACGCCCATCTTCAGCAGCTGTCTATACAGTTACCATGTTTACTGCAGTTAATTATATAAATCCATTTTTTAATATCTTTAAAAAATTCAGCTAATATAGTATATATTAACTAAAATATATCAGACTTGTTACACAGACTGCTCATCTGTTTCTTGATTTTTCACTGTTTTCCTTGCATTTAAAGGGCAAGTTTTGACCTATAAAACTATATAGTGCTGATTAGTCACTCTATCTACCTGTGATTAAAGCACTGGCAAAAGTGGTCAGTTAAGGGCATGTTTAATCAGATAGCTATAAGCCAACTCATTCTTTTCTGCCTGTATTCTCATCCAACTGGACATGGACCAGATCCCGGTGAGAAATAATATAACTGCAATGGAAGTGTCTCCTGAGACCTGCCTGAGACACGGCACGTACTGGTCTGTGTACACCATAACTCCATGCGGCCACTGGACTGCTTTGAGTTTCTACACGACTAGCTTAAACTCGGCTAAAATTGAATGTATTTATACTTCTCCCTCAGATATTCCCAGGAGACTGTAATTCACTTCTATATGAAAAGTGAGGGGCTTGATTATGAAAATAAGGGGCAAGGGAACATCTTCTGTGAGTGCCTTCCAGTTCAAGAGTTACACAGAGTTGTGGGTTTCCCGCTAGGAGCACGCGGGAAGTGGTATAGTGGCAATGAGAAACTCTTGGCCGACCTTGGGCTCTCTGCTAGCCGCTTGAAGAGGATAGCGAGGGTCTTTTCTCAAAGGGCCCTCCTATCCTCTGTGGATATAATACACATTTTTGCGAGCCGGGCCAGGCAGATGTAACTATCTGCCTGCGCGGGGGGTGAGAATTGGCAATATAATTGGCATTCTCCCCTAATTAACACCTTTCCGCCCCGGCTCAGTACTAAAGTTACTAACCTCTTTCCTCGACCAATAACATCTGGTCCGCTTGCAACGACCAGACCCACCTTCCAGGAAGTCAAACTATTCTTTGATCTCCTGGAACAGTCGGCTCTGGTCCTTGCACCGTTCCCCGCTGGGTGGTGGATAGGGACAGTGGGAGTTAACATCTCGTTCCCATATGACGCGTCCCATTAACTGGATTTGACGAGGTGGACGGGCCACTTAAAACCCGGAAAAGGTGCCTTGCAGTTTTGCAAGGTTCATTAAATAGCCCATGAGACTTTGGTTTGTTGAACATCTCTTCTTTACTTCTTACTTCAGAACTGACCGACGTGAGACTTTCTATTGTTAGGCTTGGGGAAAAATGTTTTAGAAAAATATAATCCAACATAACTGATTTGAAGTGGGCAGCTAATAGTAGCAAATTTAAGAATGCACATTAGTGAAAGAAGCACTTCATGATGCCAGATTAAGGCCTAAAGTTATTACAACATGTTACCATTGTTCACTGCTATTAGATTATCTCAAAAGAGTAGGTGGCTGTAACGCAATAATGTTCATCGGTCTTTTTAACACACACCTTTCAAAAAAAGGTGTAACAGACATCCAAGCAGCAATCACCATTATAGCTGTAATATGAGGTATGGCAATGGTATCAGCCTCTTCTTGTTTCTATGTTTAAAATAGAAGGGGAGATACAACCACTCTTTCTTTGTTCCTTCATTGTCAGATTATAGAGTCCTGCAGAGAAAATAAGATACAGACTTGTTTCTACTTTTCCACCAATCCCAATGCCTCCTACTAAGTACAGCTCACAACTGTAAAAAGTGGTTGAACTGCTCTCCTGACCTTTCCCACATGCTATGGAGAGGCACTTCTATAAATAATGTGAGCCAAGCCTCTTTACCTTATGGTCTCAGTCATGCGGAGCGGTGAATGGATTCTGCATGGCATCTTTAGAAGGTTGGAAGATCTATAAAACATTCAGATTAATTGTTATCACTGAAGTATTCAGTTTCTTGTGATGTTCTGTATTGAAATTTGCTGGTCTACAGTTTCTGTAAGTGTTGAGACTATTGCAAGGCTCCTTTGGTGACTCCTTTATGGCTACCAGTGAGAGCAAAATAAATAAATAATAAAAATAAAAAGACAGTCATGTCTATTTCCAACTTCTGCCCTGTAGAAGTAAAAGGAAAGTCTGGATTTGGGTAATCTAAATGATACTCCTAACCAGAAGACATGAAGTATTTTTCAAATATTTAGCAAAGAAGTCAATTCTTATTACACTGGTTTCATATGCAGCTTCTCTTATGCCCATGAAAGGTGTGATAGCTAGTACCAGAAAAATAATAGATGGACTGATTTTCCAGAAAATCCCTAAATCAGCCATCTTCTAGAAAAAACAGTAGAATGGGAAAGTTAGAGGGTCTTTGAGGATGGCTACATAGCCAGACGCTCTGAGCAGTGGCCAAGAAGGCAGAATTGACAGTCACATGGGATCAGGCCTTGCTCGAGACACCATAAATCTCGGAGATCAGAGCACTTCTGTCCCCCACAGCAGCAGGAACAACCACCTGCCCATATGTCGGTCTGCTCTGACTGCCAGCTCCCAACATCCCTCTTCAATAATCTAATAAAATCCAAGGTGACAAAAAGCTGCTCAGGCAGAAGACCTGTTTTCTTTAGGTGTCTTTCACCACTTGCTGGCATTTAGCTCATGCTCAGAGCTTTGCTTTCCTTATCTTTGAAGAATTCTGATAATAGTAATAGATTTGCAGTTCCTCATGTGAAAGATACCACTCTTAGTATGTAAATGCAGTTATTGTTATTATGGCACAAATAACAATATATTTGCACTGCATTGTCAGATCATGAATAGAAGAAACGGGATTCAAAATTTACTTAAGTAGCTAATCATTAATGCTCCACCAAATTATCAATACAGCCAAAGATTGTATTATTATGCCACAGAGATTGCACTTCTGTCCAATCCTTATTAGGACCTTAAGAAAGAAGTAAATAAAATATTAGTGAAACTGATAAGTGAATGGGAGTTGTTGGAATAGAAGTAAGTAACATGTAACAACCTTAGCAGAACTGGAACAGAAAACAGAGTTTGTTGCACCTTGTGAAGAAACGGACTCAGTCTGGGGTGCAGAGTGAGACAACTTTATTTCCAAACCGACTTCTTTTTATACTTTCTTAACACAAGTGTTGCAAAGCGCACAACCAATCAGCATCTGGCCACCTGCGCGGTTGTCTGGCTTTGTTTCTTTTCTTCTGGCAAGACACGTCGCACACGAGGCAGGGGGAGGTGTTCCTCAGTCCTCGTCTTTCTCGGCTCTGTCCCCCATCTGCTGCAAAGACTGACACCCTTGTGGTTAACTATCTGCTAACAAGGTACTATTGTCTTTGAACAAGCCTCCACATCTCACCCTTCTTTATTTGTTTTTGTTTGAACAGCCATGACTTAATTAAATGATCTATCCTTAAACACATAACAAGAAACAAAGCAGGCACACTAACAATAAACGAAATATGCCAAACATCAACAGGCTGTCCTACTAGACAGGTTACAAACGGATTTACTGGACTAGATAGTATAACATGTCCTGTCAAATTTGATTGGCCAGAATTACCCATATGTAGGTTTTAGCTTGGGACAGCATCCACTGCTGTGTGGATGATGTCACGGTGGTGTGGATGATGGTGATGACTGTGTTAAAAAAGGCTTAATCCATCGAGCAGGTACCCATCTTGGCCCTGAGCCTGTAGAAACACAAGCATATCCTCTACCCCAGGTTATTAAAGAAAAAGGCCCTTCCCACTGATTTGTCTGTGGGTTTTTGATGATAACCTGGGCTTTATCCTGAACTTTGTGTTGTCTCTGTGAATCAAAATGTTGGTATATAGGGGGGCCCTCTTCTGTCCAACGATTTAAAAAATTCAACACATAGCAAGCTTTCGCTATGCGTTCCTGTGGGGATAAGCCTACACTCCCCCTTTTTTGTTTTTGTAACATATTTTTAAGGGTGCCATGTGTGCGCTCGATAATAGCTTGGCCTGTGGGTGAATGGGGGATACCTGTGATGTGTTGGATTCCCCATTGTTGAAAGAATATTTGTGTTTTTTGCGCTATATAGGCTGGACCATTGTCAGTTTTTATAGTTTTTGGCACTCCCAATATTGCAAAGGCCATAATAAAGTGTCGACATACGTCCTTGGCCTTCTCACCTGTATGTACAGAAGCATAGATACAGGATGAGAAGGTATCAACAGAAACATGTACATATTTAAATCTGCCAAATTCAGGGATATGCGTTACATCTGATTGCCAAATTTCAAGCACAGAAAGACCGCGAGGGTTTACACCGATGGATGGTACTGGTAAAATGCGCTGGCAGTCTGGGCATGACTGTATGATAACAGTCTGAGTGGTTAATTTGTCCACAACTTTACCAAGCGCAGCTCGCGCGGGAGGAGTGAGCTTTCTTGAGGATGTCAAACTCGTGTCTCCTTCTAAGAGCTTAAATAGAGGATGTAATTCTTCTGTGGAAATTCCTAAGGAGGGACGGATCCAATTAATAGTTCCCAAAAGTTTTTGAAGATCATTCAAAGTCCTTATGTCTGTCTTTAAGGTCAATGATTGTGGTCGAATTTGATGATCAGAAATTCTCCATCCTAAATATCGCCAAGGCGGACTTTCCTGTACTTTATCTTCCGCAATTCTTAATCCTGCAGCTGATGCTGCTCGCGTAATCTGATGCAGAGCCTCTTCTGCTGTTTCCTTTTGCTCTGCAGCAATCAATATATCGTCCATATCTTCCCATTGGCACAGTACAGGGTGGTATCGGAGTCCATACCATTATCTTAATTTCTCCTATGAAATCTGCGTTGATAACTGCAGGTAACACAAACAGCCCTTGTCTCGTTGTTGAAAATCGCCCTATTAACAGTGCTGCCCTTCCTCGCCCCAGGGGGCTGTGGACACCAGTTGGAATTAGCACAACTGATGTATCAGTAATTAGCACTTCTATTGTGGTGGCCAGGTCCACCCCGGCGCTGCCGCTTGTGCTGGCGCACAAGCGGCGGCTGCTTCCCGGTGGGAGCCACTCCGAGGGGTGATTTGCCGTCATGGCGCGACCCCTTGCCGCGCTCCGCTTGAAGTTTCCCGAAGGGGCTAGCGGTCGACCTTCCTTATCAAATTTTGATCGACACTGATTAGCATAGTGTTGTCCTTTGTGGCAGCGCGGACATAGTCCAGGCGCTCCTTTGTTTGCTTGTGTTTTCGGACAGTATTTACGAATATGCCCAAATTGGCCACAAGCAAAACATGGCCTTTTCATAGACATTGTTGCAAATGTTTCGGCCATCAGTGAATATTCATACTGTTTGGTACCGACATTAATACATGCTTTTAGCATGTCATCAATAGTAGGATCCTTTAGTGGCCGCAAAACTCTCTGGCAATCAGGGTTAGCATTCTCAACTGCTAGTTGCTTAAAAATGTAGCTTCGTGCTTGTTCATTATAAATTTGTTTCTCCAGAGCCTCATTAAGCCGATCCAAAAACTTCATATATGGCTCATTCGCATCTTGTCTTATGCTAACAAAAGGTTGTCTTTGTTTACCACTCTCCGGAACGGCCTTAAGGGCGCGGAGAGCAAGTGCCTTAACTTGTTGCAAGCCCTCAGGGGGGATTTCTGCTTGTGCTGTTGTAGCACTGTGATCGCCCTCCCCCATTAGCACGTCCACAGTAACAGCCCGTAAAGGACCTTTTTTCGACAGCCGCTGGTTTTCCTCCCCCTGAGCTCGAGCAAGCTCTCTCATTTTCGATTCCCACATCGTGTATTGCATATCAGTCATAATGAGGCGAAACAAAGTTTTAAAATCATGGGGAGTAAAAACCGAAGAATCACAAAGAGATTGTATAAGGTGGGTGGTATATGGTGCACCAAGGCCATGATCTGTCACCGTACGTCGCACGTCCTTAATAAGATTATACGACAAACCTTCCCAACGCGGATTCTGGTCTGGTGCACAGATAACGGGAAAAGCTTTCAGCATGCCCACATCCCCCGCCTGTTTTGCTCCTCGTTTTACTGAGGCCCATTTATCGTGAGGATCCGGGGGGTATAGGTCTGGCTCCTTTCCAGGGTCAATAGGACCCGGACCAAAAGGATCATCGTCCTGTTCATCAGGTGGCAGTACCGCAAAGGCTTTTGCAGCACGTTTTCTTTTCTGATTCTCATCAGGACACGATTGAGGTAAAGGAGGCGCGGAGGGGATGGCAGGGGCCCCGATCCCGTCATTTATGTTCGACTGCAACCCACTATGAGATTTCAATATTTCGAGTACAACTCGCCATTGTGGCAACAGGTTAGCAGCAGCCTTATCACCGCGCGTGGCACTATCCCACAGTCGGACCCCAATTTGGTCCCATCTTTCCAGATTAAAAACATTCTTACTATTCACCGAAGGATCGTCTTTAGAAGCCCATGCAAGAACCTTTTGCAGCTCTTCTTCACCTAATTTTTTTCTTTGCGGTTTCAAGTTTTTAGGAGAAGCTTCTAAATCGTCCTTTTGTTCCTTCATTAGGTATGAACCCATAGTTCCCAGCCGCTTACCTCTTTCCTTTCAAGAGGCTTTTAGTGTGCACACAAAGTAAGCTTCCTTTCAGCTTGATCCTTACGCTTCCTTTCAGCGTGATTCCCGGGAGTTCAGCTGGGCGGTGCAACCGGAGAGACAGCTAGTCTTCGTGCCCCACGTTGGGCGCCATTTGTTGCACCTTGTGAAGAAACGGACTCAGTCTGGGGTGCAGAGTGAGACAACTTTATTTCCAAACCGACTTCTTTTTATACTTTCTTAACACAAGTGTTGCAAAGCGCACAACCAATCAGCATCTGGCCACCTGCGCGGTTGTCTGGCTTTGTTTCTTTTCTTCTGGCAAGACACGTCGCACACGAGGCAGGGGGAGGTGTTCCTCAGTCCTCGTCTTTCTCGGCTCTGTCCCCCATCTGCTGCAAAGACTGACACCCTTGTGGTTAACTATCTGCTAACAAGGTACTATTGTCTTTGAACAAGCCTCCACAAGAGTTATATGCAACCCAATAACGATAAGACATAAACATTCAGAAAGGACAAGTAAGTAGCCAGTATTACTGCAAGAACAGTTCCTATACAAGGGCATAAGTTTGTCACAGCTGCTACCCAAAGGCAAAGGCCGTTTTAAGCAATTCAGGTCTCTGAGAGATGACTTCACACAGATCTTACTTTTACCCCTCATCCATCTTCTCCATGTTTTGTTGGAGGTCACTACTCCTGTGATTCTTGAATAGACTGTGCCTCTTAATTCCCAGTAAGAGAGGATTTGTACAAAGATGATTGACTGAAATGTAGCAGCTCAAATGCCCTTTTTTTTTTTTTTTTTCCCAGCCCTGCAAAACATAAATTAGCCCCGGCAGTGAGATGAAGTGAATGTCTCAAACAGTTTAAGTCCTTTTCCTGAGTAATGTGAGAAAAACATTAAGGCCAATTATCAGACTCTCAAAATTATCTCCTCTGGTTGCAAGTGGATAACTTCATTTCTGCCTTGAAAGTACTCTCTTTCTGCCCTTAATCATGTGAAAACAACCCAAATGCTAACACCATGCAGCAGCAGCCGACCCTCATCTCCCACCTTGTACGAGTGGGAGTCTCCAAGGAAGCCTTCAGTGAACACAGTTATTTCCAGGGGAGATTTTGATCTGGTAGATGAACCATCAGCGTGCGCAAAGCATAACTATAAAACCAATTAATGTTCTACTATCTAAGAAACCTGTCATTTGAGTAGTCAACCAGGATGATGGAGATATGAATTCAAATTCCTTTTCTGCCCAAATTAGTAGAGAGATCAGAGTCTGAATTTGTTATCTTTACTTTTCTAAAGTGTCCAGACTGCATCAAACAAGTCCCTGCTGCCCCTGAATACCAGTTTATCACAAAGATATCACAAAGATATTAGAAGGAGTTCGGAGAAACATAACAAATTAAAACAAATGACAACGGGGACAAAATTCAATTTTATTTGTGAAATGGCAGATTGAATTGTACTAGCATTCAGATGTAGTAATGATTAAAATTGCATGCCGAAACAGCAGATTCTAGCACCATGCAGATATACCAGGTTTGTTTTGCATCGTGCTGATGGTAATGTCTTGTGCATTCTTTGGAGATGCATTGGTATTCTGTAGAAAGTGGACCCAATTATTTCTAATCAGTAGGGATGAATCAGCCCATGACAGAGAGGAGAGGAACTAAGACACAAACTTCTTGCCATCTCAGAAAGTTACTGGTGTGTGGATACTGCTTGAACGGAAGTTATGAAGACTGCTTTTTGATTTACTAAGACAGACAGATAATTCCATCAACATTCCTCCCTCCACAACATGCAAAGCATGTAGATTTAAAAAAAAATCTATTGTACAAAGATTTATCTTTATTTTCCTCAAAATACACAGTAGTTCTCTTGAAATGGCTTCTGCACTTCAGCAGAAATTAAGCAAACAGAAATTTTAGACACAAAGTTTCTCGAAAGCTGTTTTTTTTGGTTTGTTTGTTTGTTTGTTCATTTGGTAGAGCATAAATGAAACGGAAATTGAAGCCCATGTAAAAAGTCTGATTCCCAATAACAAGATATTAAAAAAGCTAAAATAATGACAGTGACTGATGTCTTCCTGCAAACAGAACTTACTTCTCCAGCTGAAAGTGAGATTCGGAATGGCATAGTGAAGCAAAGACAATGACAGATTTCACCAGGCACGTTGCACAGAATTGAACCTCCAGAGATATTTAGAAGGAAAAATTGATATAAAGCCTGCCAGAACTAAGGTGTATTTTAAGATCTTATTACTAGGAATGAATATGTAGCTGATTTTTATTGCTGCTGTAAAAAGCAGCATGGAAACCAAAAGATCTGCCTCAGAAAATCCTTGCTAGAGCTGTTAATTTTAGCTGAGCTTAAATGAGCTAACTTGGTCTTCGAAAGCAGTCTAGAGGCAGCCATGTGGGCTGCGAGGAACGTGGATTCATGTACTCCGCTGAGAACTGCCAAGCTGAGCAGCAGTGAACTGTCCTGTACGACTCTCCCTTCTGTCACTGTTATTTTTGGTACCCAAAGAGCATTTTCTTGTGAAATAATTACAGTATGTTGCATCCTACAGAATAAATAGACAATCTGATAGAAAGTTATTTAAGATATGATCCTGATTTTGTACAGAGCCAGTTTCCCTATTCTGTCCTGGCAGGTGTGCAGGAAGATTGGTGTTGGAAAATCAGGTTGCTTGCTCTGGAATCACATCTTGTGTGCAAAGCTGTGCATTTCTCTAATTCATAGAATATGAAAAAAGCAGAAAGTTAGGAAAGGAACTTGTGCTTGTGCAGCATTCCCAACACATCCTCCCAAGGTTTCCCAAGGAAAGAGTTTCTCAAAAAGTAGCCCATAGATGAATGGCATGAAGGAACTAACCACCGAGAGTGGTTTAATGAAAGGTATCATAGCCGAAATTAGCGATTAGGAAATGTCCAGACACACGATACTGATAAAAAGGGATGAGAAATTTTTGTCCATGCTACTTTAATTGGAGGTGTGAACAGCACGAATAGACACGCACAGGTTATCCGGAGCTTAGTAAGCAGTGGTAACGTTAGTAATAAGGGCATGGTAGCACAGTGTGGACCAGTAATCAACGCATGCGTTCAGTATTCATTGCACAGCTCCTGCTGCTGTCTGGGTACCTGCACCAAAGCGATGGTCAGCTCTAGCTAGAGTGCAGCTCACACGGTGGTACCTGCTCATGCTGCTGCCCTGCATCCCGTTTGTAAGCAAACTTGTGGAATGGCCGATGGCGAGAGCAGGATACGCTGCTACCTGGAGCGCTACGTTTGCCAAGGCAGGCGCAAGGTCACCGAGCAGCCCGATGTACTTGCTGTCGTCTTGCAGTAATATTTGCTTTCACCTTTCATGAATTAGGTATCCATATGTAAGACAAAACTAAATTTTTTTAAAAGCAAAGAAGTCAGAATAAACAGCCATTCAGTGCTTTTAGGATTGCATAACCAGATATCTTGTCCCCAGGGGATAAAATATAAAGAATAAAGAGGGGGGAATCGTTCCAGCAATGCACATATTTTATGCTGTCCACAGGAGAAACCCTTCCAGTTGTCTGTCTGTTCTTTTACCTTACACCCTGTAAAAGTTAAAATTCAAAGATTTTGAGACATTCGAGGATCTTAAGACCGTTGACTTAAGTGACTGAGTGATTTTAAAACAGCTAATATCGAATCCTTCAAAACTAAGCTACAGCCAATTTACAATAAAGTACATAAGCTGCAGTACATAAAGTACATGCAGTACAGTACAATTTACCACAGGTAAATTTGTTGTTTTGATCCTACCTGTGCCAGCCAATTAATGCTTGATTTTGGCTACAATAATCACTTAATAGGACATTAACACTTAACACTTATCTGCATTTGCAGCGAATGATTCCTTACGCTGAGGTAGCCAAAGGATCCTCTAGTGTATTCTTGTACAGATGCTGCATGACAGCCAGTTTGGAAAGCTTGTACCTGTTTGTGCTAGGGAGAAGGGAATTTAATTATGACCATTGGAAATGTTTTGATTGTATTGAGTTGTGTTGGAAACTTTCAGTGAGAAAAATCTGAAATTCCAGTGGCATTTTAGCAAATACTGAACCTTTTGAAGATGACCTCAGTATTGGACGAGATGACATCAAAGATCAAGAACTGAGCCTGTATAAAGAAAACCCCTGTGCAGATGGGCTGATTGAGGCATATTTAATAATATATTTATTTTTAAAAATGTTATGAACATATATATAAACATAAATTTATACATAATGAGTGATGTGAAGAAAAACTATCCCACAGATGTTAAAAGTGGTTTCAGCAGTTAGTCTATCATTTCTGTTTAAAGAAGAGAACAGTGATAAAGCATATATCTTTACTCTTTACCTGTACTCCTACTTATAGCAATATCAAACCTCAGGGCCAGCTCTTTCATACAAAAATATAAAATCATGCTTTCAAGATCCACTTTAAGGTAGATTCTGTTTAAAGTTGCCTTATTCTCCAGCAATGTTATTCGTTCCAAAAAGAAGTGATAACTGAAGATAATAGTTAAATTTTAAAAACTTATTAGATCAACAGTGATGAATTACTATTCACTGTAGCCTTCAAAATCAATGTATTCAAAATAGAGAAGGCAAATCTGTCGTCTTCGTGAACATATCCAGTGCCTTATAGCTTATATTACTTTGTGAAATCCTTATGTAAGATTTTGAGTCCTATTTCATCAAAAAAGTGCCTGTTGTTTTTCTATAGTGTACATCAGTTGAGCACCTGATTTTTTGTATTTCTTCAAAAAAACCCAACTGTCTTAGAAAAAAATCTACTTTGTGTCTTCACCTAACATAGACAGACATAGCAAAATCTTTTCATATACCAAACCATTACACTCCCCGTTGGCTATTTCATTGGAATTTGAGTTACCATATCTAAAAACCTCACAAAGTTTTAAGCTACATGGCCAGATGACTGCTACAGCAAACAATAACGTCACCTCTTGTTTTTCCTTACTCTTTATCTTATATATTTTCCAAGATGAGTCCATGTGTGGTCTCATGTTAATACCAGGAAGGTAAATCAAAGGTATGAGCATGCCAGCCAGTAACTGTGTGCTAATTACTGTGTGAATTTACAGTGCAGCCACTGTCCCGTGATAATTTCCCTTGTTAACATGCATTACTGTCCGATTATAATATCTCCAGTGAATGTGGCAAATAGCTCCCTCCTCAGTGAACCCACTTTTACCACAAGGTTAGAGCAGGTAGTTAGGCAGATACCAGTGAATCTTATGTGTAGGGAGTTCAAGTCCATAGATTACTTCCTTGCAATCTGTCCACATGCAGTTATCTTAAGTTGGTTAGCTCATGAGTCAAGGACATTACCTGAATCTGAGAAGAATAATTATTTTGATTCATGATACGTGGAGATCTTAGCTTGACTGATTGACAGATTTTAAGACCCTTCCACTGAGCAAAATCCTTAACTGTTTACAGTGATAGTAAATCAGCCTGTGATTTTGTGAATGTCAGTGTACATTAAAGATTGCAGGATCAAATGACTTTAAGATGAATTTATAATACTATCTATGCAAAGCTAATGTTGAGGCTGATATTTTATATAAAAATGGCTCTTTTTTGAGAAAATGTTACAGAATGCCCTGAAGAAGCAAATAGACATACTTTCTTAAAGCAATTGGATGTTTGAAGAGACAACTATTTTTTTATGCCAATAAAAACATTTTTAACTCATTAAGTCTAACACAGAGCTTATTCTAGGAGGACTTTCACAACGTTAAAGGAGGGCCCAGATTTTGCCAGTGTTTTGCCCAATACAGAACATTAACATCAAAACAAACAAACAAGCAAACAGAAAAACAAGGAAAAGAAAATGAAACAAAACCCAAGGGACTACAGGAGGCTTCCTTAAGATTTCTGCCCTGACAGAGTCGAAAGGGATGAACCTTTGCCTCAACTCAGCACTGATGGGACCTCATCTGGAGTGCTATGCTCAGTTTTGGGATTGCTAGTACAAGAAAAACAGGGACATACAGGAGTGAGTCCAGAAAAGGGCCATAAGGGTGGTGAAGGGACCGGAGAATCTGAGGAGAGGTTGAGAGAGAGGACTGCTCAGCTTGGAGAAGACTCAGGAGGGATCTTATCAATGCATATCAATAAAGAAGACAGAGCAAGACTCTCGGTGTTATCCAGTAAACAGGCAAGAAGCAAAGAGCACAACTGAAATAGAGGAAATTTCGTTTATATGAAAGCTTTTTATTGTGAGGCTGGTCAAACACTGGAGCAGGTTTCCCATACAGGTTGTGGAATTTCCTTCCTTGCAGATGCTTAAAACCTGACTGGATATGGCCTGAAACATCTTGAGAGTCGAGAGGGTCGGACTAGACAGTCCCTGGAGGTGCCTCCCTACCCTAACAGTGCTCTGATTCTGTAAAAGGTAAGTGAAAAGACATTGTGGTTACCATTAATCTTTAAAAAAAGGCAGATAGGAAATAGAAAATCAGCATGGCTGGAGGGTAGCTCCTCCTACAATACAGTCCACCCAGTGGTGTAAGTATATAGATGTATTAAAAGACAGTGTATAAAAGGAAAATACTGAACGTAACAGTTTTATATTGGTGATTACTGAGAATGCTAAAACAATGCTTATATAAAATAGTTATTTATCAATAAACTCTAGTATATTGCATCTGGAAGCTCTAAAATAGGCTATCTCTGTGCTACTGATGTTTTTCAGGGATTGCTGCAGAAATGGAGTAGTATTAATGCTATTTTGACAATATTTAGAAAGCAATCAGAATGAAGCAGTTACAGGATGGTCAATCAGAAGTAAACCATGAGAAAAAAAATCAAGTAAAATCTGATATTGTTCATATTAGGCATCAGGAAAATCCTAATTTAAAATGTGTCATTAAAAAGCACAAAAAAAACCCCACAAAAGTACTGCTAATCAGAAAAAAAATGCCTTCCCAATTTTTAAGGAAGGCTTTTTTTTTTAATTTTCAGTTGAGCGTTGAAGATGGTTTAACTACTTCATGTATACATCTTCTCTGAGCAAAAACTATATACCACACAGCTGAATAAGTTGAATATTCATTTACAGTGCCTTTTTAACATACATCTAATAAAGGTAGTTGTATAGCAATCAGTTGTATAGCAATCAAAGCAGAAAGTAGGGTTAGAGTTAACTGCACCCTGCCCCTTTGATGACTTTTATTTCAGGGCAGAACAGCTATGCTGACAGCAATGCTGTTACAGTGAGTATCGCTGAAGAGACCCAACACCAGAGAGACCACTGTGTGCCTTTGGTTTTTAACTGCTGTCTTTAAGAAGATTCTGATATTGAAACATTTATTGAAGTGGAAGTTTAATAGCACTTTTGCTTTCCTTCAGAAAATAATATGTAAATGTCTATAATAAAGTTGGAAATCCTGGAGTTTAGGCCAATAACTCAATCACAGTTTCACTTTTTCCACACCAAATTCCCATTGTCTTCCCATTCACATTCATATTGGATGACTCAATCCTTCGCATCATTCTGGTACTGCTTTCTTTGCATGTTTTCTCCCCACATCTCATCTTCTTTTGGAGAATTCCCTCCCAATTCCACATCATGAAATTATACTCTTATTCTCTCTTTGTATTTTTATATCATTTTTCCCAGAAAGATCCATACATCTCCTCATCTACATCTGTTTTCTTATTTGCATCAAGATACAAATTCACTGTCAGGTGCTTTCCTCCTATCTCTTTTCCTAATTCATCTACTAGAATAATGTCATACAAAGTCAGTTGAAAAAAATTAGAATGACGATTTCATGAGTAAGACATTTCTTCAAATATGTCTCAAATAGCATCTGTCTAGAACTGAACTTCCCAAGCACTGGTTATACCATCACTGGTGCTCATGTGCACATCATCTGACCATCAAAAAAACACATGGAAAATTAATTGCTAAGACCAGTATTACATCATTTTCAAGCCATAGTCAACAAATATACTTATAAATGTGTGTAAAAATATATAAATATCTATAGGAAGGACAGCCAAAGTATATATTGTCATGTTATTGAAGAGAGCTGATGTTTACCTTTTGAGAAAGCAGAGACTTTGCACTTTCTTACAGACAAGGTAATCAATAGCACATTTGATTTCCATGTTGTTGCAAGGGATCCCATGATCTGCTCCTCCCATGCCTGGAGCGGGGAAGAATACACAGGATTTGGTGAAAATGTCACTGGGAAGGGAAATGTCAGCCTGGTGCAACTTGAGCAGAGGATGCTTACCTACTTCTTACATTATCTTCTCATTACCTGAGAAGATTATGGCAGGCCCTGGCCACATACATTATCCCATGACATACTCTGCTTGTAGATCTGGCACACATAGGCACAAATCATATCAGCTCCTTCTGAGGCTACGGGGAGGCAACCAAGGAAAACGAGGGATGCCTCTTGCACCCATATCCTTTATTTCAGGGTGACATGGCTGAGAAATGACGGGGCAAATGGGGCAGGCAACTGTGACTCAGATGCACAGCTGTGATTTATCTATACTCACATTGCTGTTATGGTCTGATTTGATTTTGTGCACTAGATACTTCACATCTGGCAGAATTTTATGAGACTTTATAACTACAGTAAAGTACCTGGGTGGGATAACCTGTTTCTCCTTAGTTTTCCAAGCATATAGCCCCCATTTTTAAGATAGCCACGCAATTTATTGGCAAAAGCAGAAGTATATAGAGGACAACTGAAAATATTTTTAATAGAAAAATCATCTTCTTGTCTAGTTAAAAACAAAAGCCCAGTTAGGATTTTTTTATCAACACAGGATTTATTTATTCCCATGTATATTTGTAAACATGGCAGAAGCACGCCGGGCCAAAACAAAGAAAGAAAGACTATGCTAAGCTTTTGTGGGTTTTTGTTTGTTTGCTTGCTTTGTTTGTTTTTGTATGTGCGTGTGTGTATGTTCATTCATTTTTTAATTAAACTAATAAACATTTTTAGCAACTGGGAAACAAAGACAGGACCTGACAGCGGAAAATAATAGTAAAGCATCATACATGCTCTAGTTACCCTGATCCATGATCTAGTCACCAGAATTGGTTTCAATCTTCCTTTGTACAAAGTAAATCCTGGAATATATTATTATTGGAGACTGAAGAAAAGATAAACTGTGAAAAATGCAGGCATAATTCTACCAGCTTATGCAAAAGAGATTTTATTATTATCATTATTATTGTGAGGTGACCAAACAATGTAATATATATTAAGGGACACCATTGAAAATATGCAGTCACTAGTATCTCATGCCCATCTGCAATTCCTCCTGTATGAAATGTTCTCAAGTGCCACTTGCCAGCTGAAGTGAAAATCCGGGCAAGTATGAAAAGAATCCTGAAATATGAGGTGATGAAGAGAATTCCTAGAGGCAACTTTTTTTCATGCATCTTTTCCATTACTTCTCAAGAATGACAGAAGCCAAAGGATGTAACTGTATTAGGGTCCACAGTCCCCAAGTTTGGGACAGCTTTAACTTTTCAGTGCTAGCTAATCTCTCTCAATCTGTTGTTGTGACAGGGCTACAAAAAAAAAGTGAGTACTCTCGCTTACTATGTTTATATCCCTATGCTTACAACTCTTTTACTTACAATTTCAGTAAATTGAAAAGATACCTTAAAATAATCTCTAGTTGTATATTTAAATCATTCTCTTGCCATCCTTCTTTGATTACCTGCCATAATATAAAAAGAAGCAGTGCTAAGATAATGTGTTTTTTCTGTCACATTGTTGCACATTGCCAAATGTAATCCATAGCTGTAAAAGCAGCTGGACAATAAGAAGTCCATAGTGTGTAAAACAATTGTACGTGAAACACAGGAATTTCTTCTGATATAATTCATCCATGATCTATTATAATCCATACAGGACAGTGGTCCTATTTCTCACCTTAGATCATTCTCTAAGATGTTTTCATAACTTTAATTTGACCCAGTGCCTGTAACACCCTATGGCTCACCCAGCTCCAGAGGTTGACCTCAGGGCCCATGGTCATCACAGGCTCTTCTCCTTTCTCTTCACTATTAACATGCAACTTCTCCATTACTTTCCCCTTTATCCTCCAGGAGAAGTTCACAGCAGAAGGTTTCACAGGAAAAGGATGACAGTTCAAAGTTATGTCATGGAAGATGATGGTGTCTGAAGGAGTTGGCTGCTGATTAGTCCCATCAACAGTTAACCCAAACAGTACCATGACCCACATAGCAGCACGGAGGCTCACTTGGCATTTTGCTGTCTGGCACAACTAATATGAACAGTGTAGCAAATGGAGAGGGTCATGTGGAAACACAGAATAAATAGTTTACAAATATCAGTAGGAAGTGTCTGCTACATGGGACATGACAAGGGAAAAATTGAGGGAGAACAAAATAATCAGAAAACAAAATCATTGTGTGAATAACACTGTGAGACTATTTAAACAGTGTTTTGCTGCTTCCATAAGGCAGACCAGGTAAGTGAGCTAAACATGCAGATGCATACATTTCCAGAGTAGTCGGCCAGCATACACTGGTGATAATTTTAGATACGCAAGAGGCATTGGGCAAGGATGGCAGTAGGAGAAAGAAGGGATACAGGAGGAAGAGTGGTTTGGGCAAAAATATGCAGCAAAGATGACCTTGGAGGTCATGGTGCAAAGACTGCTGAAGAGGTGAAGAAAGCCTAGAACTGCAGCATGCCTATGCAGTCACAAGTAAGTTGGCAGAAGGGAAGGGTCCAGGATCCTGGCCTGTAATCATGTGAACTAGCTGAGTGTTAAAATACTCCGTTACAGTTTGGCCTGAACCAGCTGCACGAAACCCCCTCTCTGCAGGCCGCATACAGGCCATAGCGGGGCCAGCGGGCCTCGGTGCTGGCAAACATTCCCAGGAACGGACAGCTTACCGGGATAAATGCAACCACTGTTTGCTGTCGTCTGTAGGGTTAAGATCGCTGTGTTTGACTTAATATTCTCTATTCATTTAGAAGAACATCAAGAGAAGTGCACATCTGGTTTCTTCAATAAAAGCCTGGATTCCACAGAACCCAAAGATGGGAATTGAGGGGGACACACAGGTGTCTGAAGTGTGCGGAATGGGTATCTGATCCTTGCCCTGTCCTGTTCATCAGTCTGACTAAATCTACACCCAGCGTGATAGGCAATTGATAGGAACACCTCAGGAATTACCCTGTGCACGGCACACCTCAACCCATTTACCTGGAGCAGCACCATATTACACTGTATTGATCTGGGCACCACACCTGGTTATTACCTTATCTTTGGGCTATGATTGTGAGACATCCTCTGGTATTTACATTTATGCCTCAGGTTTTCTCTGCAACCCAGGTCAACATATTTAATCTTCTGCAGCTGCATTTCTCCATCTCTCAAATGGGGGTGATGCTTTCCTCACAACATTGTTACTAAGGCACATTAATTAATGTTTATAAAGCAAACAGAGGATATCCTGAATAGGATAGATAATGAAAAGTTTTCTTATTGTTTATAAAGGACAACATATTCTGCATGCATGTGTACAAATACACGCAGTGGCTCAGAACAGCTCCAGTTTCCCTAAACATATAAAAGGGCAGAATTCTTTTTATTTAGCCACCTAAAAGATAGACATCTCACCTTAGCTTCCCTTCTAGGTTCCTTCTATTATTAATAGAAACAGAAAACCCCAGGCAATGACTTGTTTTATCCTAAATTGCATGTCTTGGATAGGCAGGATGCACTTTCCCCTGAAAATGTCTTTCCCCATTGGCTATAAAATGTAGACGCGTACAAGATACCCCATTCTCAGATGCACAGAGTGAAATCAATCCCCAACTTAGTATTTTGCTTGAGCAACTACTGCTATGTCTTATTGTGATTAATTGTGAGCTGGCTAAAATACCAGTAATATAAAATCAAGATATGTGTTTTACGTGCCATTATTCTCCATATCCTTAAAGGTGGATGGGTACATTACAGGACTTACACAAATGCATTCCCAGCTCTAGTGCTGCACACAAGGTTTTTGCTGCGCTGCTCTGCTAGTGTACAGGCACTTCCATGTTGAAGTATCTACGTGGAAAGTCCAAGCCCTGCAGGCACGAGCTCAGGTTTCTTCGCCACACGTATGGCAAGCCCCGACCACAGAAATGGAATACGCTGCAAGAATCTATTTAGGCCTAACATCAAAGCTCATGTTTGTACAAAGAATAGGAGGAGTGAGAAGAGGTAAAGGAGGAGAAATCACCTCAGGTACCTGTTTGGACAGCGGTAAGATCAGTGAATCATTAGTGCAGGTCACTATACATGTAAAGGTGTATTTTCTTGGCAGTGTCTACCCATAACACGGAATAATTACCATCTTCCCTAGTCTCCCTTCCGATCACCAAGGCTGTCTCTCGTGCAGGCATGTCAGAGTATTTTGAACTGTCAATAAGAGATGTTCCCATAAGGTATTTTTATCCAACTCTATGTTGCAAGTTCTGCATGGCAAGGGCCATGTCCTTGCTGTAGGTGTAAATGATTTCTAGCATTTCTACAGGTGGAAAAGTGTCTATTGCTATGGCATTATAGATGAATTACTATTATTTGCAATTAATAAAATATTTTTAAATATCCAAGAATCCACAGTTGTGGCACCCTGGATATAAACAACTCATGGATCAAATTCCAGTTATATATGCAGTAGACATGGTGAATATTCACATTTTAAGATATACCAAACACTATAATGAAATTTAGATTGCCATGAAAAAAAAAAAAAAAAAACCACTATGTTCATAAGGAATCAGAACCTAAGTGATTCTCTGAAGAAAGCAGTCTTGCAAACACTCCTGTGATTATCATGAGGGATATCTCAGCTTTATTGTCACTACTGTTATTAATTATAGTATTGTAATTGCTGGGACAGTAGTGTATCTATGATTAATATCATGTCTGTACATTGCAAAAATTCCTTTATGGTAAGTCTTCCTGTATCATTCAGGATACAGGAAGTATCATATCTGGAGTAATGAACATTAACAGATCATGAGTACTGTGTGCTAAACTGTGAAATAGTGTATACGTTGTACACCAAAAGTACATCTCAGGACATGTTACATTGTAAGCTAAAATACCTTTGCACATACCAGAAAACAAACAAACAAAAAAGACAAACTATGTCTATAAATTGATTTCAGTTTTAATTACTGTACAAAAACTTTTCTGTCATTTCTGACACATGGCAAACACAATATGTATGCAGCAGAATACACTTTGGATCCTACCTGGTCACACTTCACTAAGTGAAGCCACTAAGTGAAACCATCGCATTTGAAACATTCGAAGTAATATAATTATTAATTGAACACAGATCTTTAACTATATTCATAATATTTAAAAAGCTATAGGACTGGAGAAGTCAATATCCAAGAATGCAACTCTCTGAAAGACTAACATTAATTTTTCTGTAATCTTGGAACATTCTTGAACTTCCATTTCCTTAGTAAAGGCATATCGAAGTGTTAAACTAGTTGGTTTCAGAAACCATTAACCCATTAACATGATATGGATTAAGCACTCAATTAAAAGCGTAGAAATGTAAATATGTAAACTATTAATGTCAATTGACCTGGTTTTATAAAATTTTATTTTATTAGATAATCTTGCTATTTGAAGATCACAAATCTAATTGACAAAAATTAACAGTACTGACATATAAGATAACATTTCCATAGGTATCTAAATTGCATGCATTTATGAAAAAAATAAGAACATATGAATATCTACATGGAGGAGTGATTACTGGCACTAAACGATCTACATAAAAGGTCAGAAAAAAGTTTAAGAGATGACTGAAAGCTGTAGCTGGACTTCAGACAAGAAAACAGATTATGAAAAATAACAACGAAGGTTGATACTATTAACTGTTAAGATGGTTAACTATTGACACAGCTCATTAACACTGAATTCAAAACAGAAAATAAATTAAGACTCTTGTATGCCACAGAGATAAAAGTGGTCGCTTCCCCTTTGCTCTGCTAAAAGTTAAATGGAGAAGGTTAAATGGAGGTTGTCTCTCTGTTTTATTCTTGGAGTACTTTGGCCAATGGACTCAATCAGATTGGTGATCGGTAGTAGCAAGAAGATCCAGAATCTGCAGGAAAAAGGAAAGGAAGCCTATTTTTTTCTAGAGATTTTTTTTTCTAGAGCGTGCAGGTAAAATTAATGTCATTATGCACCTTACACACTTGCATTAACTTTTGGCTAGATGTTAGTCATTTTCATGTGTAAAGTTATCTGTTCATTTATTTTCTTACCCCATGTCAGAGGCATGTTGTTATATTTCATCACAGTAACTTTTTTTGTTTTGTTCCCCACATAATTTAACAACACACCCCTTTAAAGTAGTTTAGAAAATGCAGGTAATTACATCATCCATAATCTCTGTCATGCTAAAAAGGTCATAAAATAATAAAGAACCTATTTTCCTTCCCTGGATGTTATGCGAGCGCACAGCTGGAGACTTACGAAAGTCCATGCTTTTTGTAGTTCCTTGTTTGATGTTTCAGACAGGGTTTTTGATGCTGAAATAAGCCTGATTGATTGATTGGTCTTGTCATTCTAAGGATATCCATAAAAATCATTTCAAAATGGGTCAAACACTCAGAGGGTGCTAGCAGCTAGTGCACTATATTGTAGGATTACCATTTACTACCTTCTTCTGTTGTAACATTCTATTTTGCTTTCATTTCTACCATACACAGCCTTCCTTTGCTTGGATATTCCTACAATAAGTACAACATTTACTACTACTAGAAGTTTTATCTTCCAATCCCTTTCATTAGTTATCAATTCAAATGGGGCACTCAGACAGCTCACACTTAAATTCCTTCTGAACTGTCCAGCATAAACAGTCCTGTATTTGTAATTGTTTTAGCTGCTACACGTGTAGTATGGGAACATAGAAATTTAAACTGAAATCAGAGAGGCACAGACAAAAAGTGTGAAATGGCTGCTACATACTGGCAAACTTCATTTGTGTGCTTACATTCACTTGGTAGTAATTTCGTCATACTTAACCTAGTACTTCCTTAAGTTCTTAAGTACTTTAAAAGTATTAACAAATTATACAGGAAGTCATACAAGTGTACAGAAATACTAACTTCAGCTCACCATCAGTCTGCTCTGATTGGAGAGATGAAGTTTATTAAAGGAAATTAAAATCAATTTCTGGAGTTAAAGGAGAGATCATTTAACCTTGGAAGTTGAAAGCAAATCACAGAAGAATTGAGATCAGAGGGGACCATTTTGGACCCAGCTCAAAGCTTGGACAACTTCAAAGTTGGAGCAGATTTCTCAGGCCCTTGTCCAGGTGGGTTCTGGAAATCTTCTCCCTGACTGCAACTTCTGCCCATTGCCTCTGATCGTTTCTCTGTGCACCTCTGAGGAAATCTGGCTCGGTCTCCCCCACAGCCTCCCAGCCGATACCTGGAGACAACAGGGTCCTCCTGAGCCTTCTCGGAGCTCACCCGGCTCCCTCAGCCTCCCCTCGTGCAGCCTGCACTCCAGCCCTCCACTGACACTTGGGTCTTTCTCGTACTGGGGAGCCCCAGATTTGATGCTCCCAATGCTGTCTCATAAGTGCCAAATAGAGGGAAGACTCACCTCCCTTCTACTGCCAGCTACACTCTTGCTACTGCAGCCCGGGACGTGGCTGGCCTTTGCTGCGAGGGAACACTGCTGGAAGGGTTCCTGGAATTACTCTATCCTAGGTGCAGGACTTTGCATTTGTCTGTGTTGAATTTCATGTTTTTGTTTTTGTGTCAGCCCACTTCTGCATCTTGTCAAGATATCTCTGAATGACAGACTTAACCTCCAGCATAACATATTAACGGAGACATTAAAGAGCATTGGTCTCAGTACTGTTTGGGAGCACTACTATTAGCTACTCAGAGCTAGCCACCACTTCACTTTGAGCTTGATGCTCCAGTCTGGTTTTTACTGACTCTGTAATCGACCCAGCCAGTCCTCCTTATCTCCCCAGTTTAGCTACAAAGATGCCATGGGAGACAATGTCAAAAGCCTTGCTAAAGTCAAGGTAAATGACATCCACTACTGTCTCCACACCCACAATTCCAGTCATTTTTGTTAGAGAAGGCAATTAAGTTGGTTGTACAAATTTCACCCTGGTAAATCCATGCTGGTTGTTCCCAATCACCTTTTCCTCCCTCATGTGCCTGAACATGGCTTAGAGAAAGACTTGCTCTATAATCTGCATCCAGGGACTGAAGTGAAGCTGACTGGTCTGCAGTTCCCCAGGTCTTCCTCCTTAGCCTCCCAGAAGATGTGTGTTATGTGTGCTTCTGCAGGCATCATGAGCTTCTGGTCACCACAGTCTTCTGAAGAGATGGCAAACAGACTTGCAGTGATATGAGCCAAACATCGTCTTTGGCTCTGTGTTAATGATGTGGCTTAAGGAGTCCCAAACTCAGTCTTACTCTACCATTGGTAGCACTCATTGCCTCCAGACTGTCACCGTTTACACTGGAAAGCCTGAGAACAGACCTTGACTGTAAAGACTGAGGCAAAGAAGCCATGGAGTACCCCAGTCCTTTCCATCTCCTTCATCACAAGGTCTCCGCTCAGCTGGCCATAGTCTTCCTTCTGCTGCTGATACTGCTATAGAAGCCCTTCTTTCTGCCCTCCACTTCCTTCATCAGCTTTTCCTCTGCCTAAGCTTTGACTTTACTGATTCAATCCCTGCAAACTTGGGCAATGCTTCCTTATGGCTCCTGAGTAACCACTTCTGCTTCCACTTTCCGAACACTTCCTTTTTGCATCGCTGCTCACTTGGGATTTCCCCATCTAGCTAGTCTGGCCTCCTCACACCTGCACGAGATCTGCAGACAAGAGAGGATCCTTCCTAAGATCTGAGGAGCTTGTCCTTGAAGATAACCAGCTCTCCAGGGCCCCTTCGCCCTTCAAAGCACCAGATGCCTGGAACTAACTCCCTAGAAACTTCCCTGAATTAACTGAAGTCCCCACTCCTGAAATTTGGAGTCATTATTCTGCTACTTGCCTTTTTTGCTTCTCATCGTTAAATCCCACCCTTTTTACTTTCTTTCTTCAAATCCTTGGAGTTACTTAGGCATAGAACAAACAAGATCAGTTATTTTGTTATGTAGAATTAACTAGGAAGAAATATAAACAAACAAATTACACTTATTTTACTTTAAAAATGAAGTTTTTTTTCATGCAGGCATTTTATATATTAGTGAGTTGATCCTTGGGGCATTTTAATACAATTATTACCATTTTATTTTGCTCTATTAGTCCAACATCCTTGGCCTTCCTCACATTTTCAATTGCCACTTTCTTAACCACTATATTTCTATTAGCACTTCTGCCTCGCTATGAAATATAAACATGAATTATGTATCCTTAAAGACTCTAATGTAGAGTCATATTCACTTATACAAGCTAAAGAGGTGGTTCAGAATGGTTACTTAATGAATTATTGAGGTAATTCAGAAACAAAACTGTTACTTTATGTTTGCAAGGGCATCTGTTCCTATGACTTTTAGGCAAATATTACAGTATCAAATTGATATTTTTTATTTGGCCATACTTTACTATTGGCTGTTATGGATAGTGTCTATCTATAGATAGTATCTACCAGTGTCAAGCTTTCCATGTTTGGATTTTTACATTGCTTGCCTTGTTATGTTAATATGACCTAAAAATTTGGAACAAAATCTGAAGCGTGCATGCTCGGTGTATCCATGTGCAATAGCTGCTCTTGTTCCTCTCAGGGTGTTCCTCCTGAGAGTCCACTTAGCTGCCTGTAGAGAATGATGACTCATATCACGGGGGTGGTGGGCTTCATTCCTACCAGCGCTTTATAACTCTTGGTAAAACCTTTCTGAGTATTGCCTGCTCTAAGAAGAGGTGGTTTTAGGTAACACAAAGCACAGGACACAACACACCAGAATGGCATGTGCAAAGCACAAAGGAAATGCCATGCACTTGTAGAGCAGCTCTCAATGGGGATTTCCCTGGCCATCCCCAGGGAAAGTCATCCCAAGCTTGGAGAGATGGGTATGTGGCAACCTGGACTGAGCATGAACAGGGGCTTGCCCCTGTTGCAAGGCCCATAACAAGAAAATGGCTGAATTTCTGTTTCCCAGCATATAACAACCAAACAGAACAGTCTCATGCTGTTGGTGTTATCCTCTTCTGCTTTTGGATTGTACAAATTTATTCTCTTGAAATAATATTGCATTATATGTCTGTGTGTGCGCATACATCCACACCCACACTCTCACTCTCATTTGCTATCATGTTTTCTGTGAAGAATCTGCCCACTAAAAAACTTTAGAGCTGCATCTGCATGAAAAGGTACAAGAAAGCTCTTATACTACTTGCGAAGAGTTTGGAATTTTACTACATAGCATAGGAAATGTCCTATTCTGCGCCCAGCTTTTCTAGAACTACGTAGTGGGTCTTTGGGTTCTTTCAGAGCAGGGTTGTGGGGCTCATGCCCTAACTGATCGTGTCTGAATAGGGCACTAGAAAGACAAGGAAACTGTGAGTTTACATGAGTGACAAACAACATTTTTTAATGATTCCTTTCCAAAGAGCTGGATCTGGCATTGCTTTTCTCTAGGCTAGATTTCACCATATTTAAATGAAGTTAATAATACCCATTTGTCTCATTGGGGTGTTAAATGGCTAAACTGTTGTATACAAACTGTATAACCCTGTGGCACATACTGCCTCCCAATCTCCTGGGGATAGAGATAAAGCCTCTCCTGAGGAATGGCGTTGATGTTGGCCGTGGAAGCTCTGCGGAAGAGGCCAGTGGCAGAGCGCGAGGCTGAATGCGCTCCAGGTCGCACGGGTTCCGTCCCCAGCGCCCGGCACACCCTGGATGTGGGTCCTTTACCACAGTTTAGTCCTCCTCGCAACACACAGGTGCAGGGTATGCACAGCCTTGTCGTCACCACCCATACTCACAGTTACAGCAGCAGCCCGCGACACTGTAATAGCGCACGGCTTGCGCAACCAGCTCCCCTCCACCTAACTATATTGCTATAAGCAGCTTCTGCAGGGGACTGTGCCCTACATTTCAGGCCATTACTAGTACAGAAGAAAAGATGCAAAATCATCCCTGCAAACAGCTACACGCCTTTGGGTGGCGGGCACACCCAGCAGTGGGTGCAGTAGCTGTGACACACGCCTATGGAAAAGGCTGGATTTGGTAGTTAGCAAGGAGCTGCAGATCTGACTATACATGTTGCTGTAGTTTCAACACAGTGCCCTCAAAACATCAGCTGAAGGTTTGGCAGAGCCGTTCTCCGGCATGTACACATACGAATCCCTCGTTGCAAAAGCGAGCTTGCCACACCTCGCAAATGATAGATGCTCTGGCAGATATCACTGCAGATAAAAATCTGCGCTCTGAAAAACTATGGGAAACTATATAAGAAAGTATCAGTAAGGCACAATACAAGATAGTAAGCAGGCAGAGGTTTATCAGCCTGTGCTCGTGAAACGCCTTTTTAAAAGGAAGCCAAAACACAGATAAATCTATGAACTTGTGCCTGAGGAGCATACAGCACATCTCTACGCTGCGTATTACACACTAGTTTTTGTTTAGGCTGAAACCTGCAGAGGAGTTAGTTATAAATAAATCCCTGAGAATGGGCCGTGGAGGCACCGGGTGAGCGGCTCCTCTCCCGGGCCGGCGCTGGACAGCAGCAGCTCAAGCCAAGCACGGCCCGGCACGTAGTTCTACTCGCTGGACAGATTTAAAATACATACATTTAGTTCTGATCCATACAAAGCGTGGACATAATGATCCAGAATCAAACTGTAGTTTTATTCAATTGGAAATTAAAAAAAAAAATGTAAGGGTAGAAAACTGCCCATCACTCTTCTCCTTTTCAGGACCAAATTTGGGGGTAGAAAGACGGAGAATAAATTTCAATGTGTATATAAAGTTTTGTGGAAACAAAAATTGTATTCAGTTCACCAGGAGCCATTTCTGCTGGATCCAGGCCCCTGAGCATTTATGTAAGTATTATTTATATTAAAATTCCAATTTCAGATAGAGACACAACAAAAACAGCTGATATTTGAAACCTGAGGCTGGCATGGAAAGAGGAAATCAAATTTAGC
Source organism: Tinamus guttatus (assembly GCF_059628265.1). NCBI lineage: Eukaryota > Metazoa > Chordata > Aves > Tinamiformes > Tinamidae > Tinamus > Tinamus guttatus. Next base: position 1,763,127 of record NW_028288619.1, read on the forward strand.
ACTGGTGCATGCAGATGCAAATGAGGGGGAACCTAATGGGAAATTACATCAAATGTTAATTTTGGACAAAGTTTTTATTGAGCATGAACATCTCTGGGCACTTTTTGAGACGTTTTTCCACTATATTTGCTTTGAAACAAACTGATATAGTAAAATGTATGAAGGGACAGATGGCATCTAGCAGACTGATCATAAACTTAGAAGTTGGAAGAGTCTGATCTTTTTCGGAATCTACTGATGACTCCCTGTGTAAAATCTACCTAATCTCAGTGTTCCTCAGTTACCCCACCTGAATTAGAGCTAACAATGCCCGCATCCTCCACCCAGTTCTGGGCTCCACAGTACAAGAGGGATGTGGAGCTGCTGGAGAGAGTCCAGCGCAGGGCCACAAGGATGATCAGGGGCCTGGAACATCTGCCCTATGAGGAGAGGCTGAAGGAGCTGGGCCTGTTCAGCTTGGAGAAGAGAAGGCTGAGAGGGGATCTAATCAGTGTATATAAATACCTCAAGGGAGGGAGTGCAGAGGACGGTCATGGTATCTTTTCAGTGGTGGCCACTGATAGGACTAGAGGAAATGGCCGGAAACTGAAACATCAAAAATTCCATAGGAACTTAAGGAAAAATTTCTTAACAGTGAGGGTGACAGAGCACTGGAACAGGCTGCCCAGAGAGGTTGTGGAGTCTCCTTCTCTGGAGATCTTCAAAACCCGCTTGGATGCAGTCCTGTGCCACGTGCTTTAGGTGTCCCTGCGTATGCAGGGGGGTTGGACTAGATGATCTCTAGAGGTCCCTTCCAACCCTAAGCATTCTATGATTCTATGATTCTATGATTCTATGTGTTACTTAACAAAAAAAAACTACTTAGTGATGAAAGATACATTGCTGATATTAGTATTATTATTTTAATAAAATTATGATTGTTTGAAAATAGCTTCTTTTAGGTTTTTATAGTAGAGAACTGACTTCACCAACATTTATTGAATTGAAGTGATCCTGAAGCAGAGAACTGTTGTATCATTGTTGTATATACTTAAGCCTGCACTTGTTGATTCAAAGATCAGACAAGCTTTTTGGCAGTCTATATATGGCATATCAGCCAGAAAGTTTTAATACGAGGAGCGTGCAGATTTGAAAGATTATGTAAGGAAATCTCATACACTGTGTGAACTGATTATTCCAACATTTTTTTCCTCTTTAAGGCATTTATGAAATAAAATGCAGAAAAAAAAGTTCAATATTAAGGTAATTCCACTTTTTCTAATACAAGTATAATATTTATATGCATTTTTTCCCCCAGTAAATGAAATAGTTATCCCCATACTACAGAGGGTGACATTTACATCTCTGTCAGATAAACTGGTTCATGCCTTTATGGTTTGCCCGCTGGGAAAGTCCTTGGTTGCTAATACTCCCTTTGTGGCTAAGCAAAGTTCTTTCACTGCTGTTCATATCTTCCTGGGAGCTGTCTTGAGGGATCATCAGGCGCAACATCCTCAGGCCGCTTTCTTCCCAATAGATTTCACAAATAGCATCTCTCTTGCATTCCTGTGTTTCACTTTTTCCCCACACAACAATCTCACTGCTAACCTGCAGCTAAGCCCCAGTGAGCACCCTTTTGTTTATCCATGAACTGTAGTAAAACAAGCTTCACTTGAAATTTAAGAACAAATCCTTTTTCCTGTGTGTTACTAAATATACTGATAATCTGGAGTTTGTAATATTTCTGTTGCTCTTTATGTTTGGCACGGAAAAAACAAAAGTGGCTTAAATGATTTTGGATCACAGAATCACAGAACGGTTGGGGTTGGAAGAGACCTCTAGAGAACATCAAGTTGTCTCTTGAGAAAGGGTCTGGAAGGAATCTAAATTGTGCCTCGGAGTATGAGCAAACCCCTAACAGGAGCTGGGAGGAGACCTTCCTGGGGCAGGCGGTCCCGCAGCTTCCCGTTACCATCCGCGCGTATCCTGCCACGCTCTGGACCGCTGCTGCTGGCAGAGGCTCCCTGCGGCGCTGGACAAGTGGCCGGACCCACAGTTGGGAATCCCAGGAAATCCCAGGTCTCCAGGGGTGGCGGCAGCAGGGCCTTTCCCAGCCTGAACTTGCTCAGAGATACCGGGTTGTAGGAACATGTTGGTTACCCATGTAGAGGGCAAGTTTGAATGATGAATGGCATTAAAAATAATCTTTTTCTGCCTATCATTTTGCAGATCTTCCTTGGAAATTATTCTATCTGTTAGTTTCTTTTAAGTTTATGTTGATTCTTTAAGCACAGAAGAAATTACTCTAATTAGGAAAGTCATCTTCTACCTGTCGTCCACGCTCTGTTGCTGCTCTTCTCAAGACTGAACTGTTCTGTAAAATTATCCATGCACAACCATATTGCCAATATAGATAAATTTTTCACAATCAAAGAACAAATATCTAACATGAATTAGATGAAAGAGTAAATCGAATCATATAGAAATTTTATCAGCAATCATTGTTACCAGTCACAATTGTCCAGAAAACTTCTACCATAGAATAAATAAATAATCATTTCAATGAAGAGGCATACATATCTGCGGCATGCTATAAATAAAGCTTGTTGGGAACACGCATGGTTCCGTCCTGGTTGTTGGCGGGCTGTGGACATCTCCTCCTTGTGCTGGAGACGCCCTTGGTCAGGGACCAGGGGACCAGGGGTGTCCCCACCACACCAGCACGCTGAGGCTTCTCGCTGCCCTGCGGCCGCCAGCAGGAGCTTGGCCTCCCTGAGGCTCGGGGAGCTCAGCTCGCCCCACACCACCGCGAACAGCTCGCGTGTGCCCTGCCTCCTGCCCATGCCAGAGCCCTCCCAGAGCTCCCCCGGGAGCTCCCGCAACCATCGGCGACCTCTGCACAGAAATTAATCCCATTCGGTGCCACATGTGCTGAGCTCTCACCGACTGCCCGTGCGAGAGAACAAGATGTTGTCTGTGTGTGGGCATGTGGCAACCTGGCTTTGGCCAAGAGTCAAGCAGCACTGGGATAAAACGGAGAGCCCTTTCCATCCAGGCCTCCAGGGACCAGCGTAGCTCCGTCCAGGCCCTCAAGGGCTGATCGGAGGTAGCTCCATCCAGGCCCTCAGGGGATGAGGTAGCTCCTCTTCCTTTTCTTGGTGCACGAGATCCCAGCTCTTGAGGAGCCTCCCTGCTTCCCAACGCCTGCTGGCCTCCAAGCTAGAGGCTCGCAAGGGAGCAAGGAGCCAGGCCCAGCGCCTCTGCCATCGGTGGGGCCAGGCCACAGCCCCCGGGGTGGGGAGTGAGCGGAGGAGGAGCACGGGCGGCGCTCACAGCGAGGGGCAAAGCCGGGGCGGGAGGGATGGATGGCAAAGCCGGCCCGTCAGCCGCATGCCAGGAGGAGAGCCCGTGCCACGGAGGAGCTCCCCTCAACGGGGAAACCCTTCCTGGGCACCATCCTCAGCGCCTGGCTCACGGCGGGGAGGCCCGCGGCAAAACGAGTCTGGAGGAGCTGGCGCACGGACATCAGGCAGATGCGGGTTGAGACATGGGATGTGCGAACTGGGATGTCACCGGCACCTTCCTGCAGCCGTCAGTGGCTGGCCGACCTTGCCGTGCCATAAAACGGCCATAAAAATGTCAGTTCATGGGACCTGGAGGGAAATGAAAATGTGAAATTGGTTGTGGTGGGAGGAGGCTGGGTAAAAGGTGAAGTGCTGGTCGGGGAAGCATCCCCAGCTGCTGGTCCCTGTGGGATGAGGAGCTCCCGCTGTTACTGCCGTTGTACTCAAGGGGGCCGGGAGGGGACGTGACTTTAGATGAGGTTTCTTGGCGAAGCCCGCTGGGAAACTGGCATCTCCGCGCAAACAGCTGGAGGCAGCCTGTCTGCTGCGGGAGGGGACAAGGAGGGAAAATCCAGAGCGCATGAAATGAAATGAGATAAAATGACATGAAATAAAATAGAATGAGATAAAATGAGATAAAATGAGATAAAATGACATAAAATGACATAAAATGACATAAAATAAAATAAAATAAAATAAAATAAAATAAAATAAAATAAAATAAAATAAAATAAAATAAAATAAAATAAAATAAGGAAACGAAACTGGAGGGCAGTTCGTCCCGCTGGGGTGACCCCGCGCGTGCCGGGGGGGCCGCTCCCGCGCGTGGCGGCGCCGGCACCTGCCGCCGCGCTGTCCGCAGTGCGCGTGCGCGGCGCGGCCGGCGGCGCTCGCGGCCGGTGCCGCCGCGGGGCGGCCGCGCTCACGTGACCGGGCGGCCGCTCCGCGCTGCTCCGCGCCGGGCGCTGCGGTGCCGCGGCCGCCCCCGGCCCCCCCTCCTCATCCTCCTCCTCCTCCTCCTCCTCCTCCCTCCCTGCGGGGCACGGGAGCCGGTGACGGGAGCGAGGCGGAGTCTGGAGGGAAGACACCGAGAGATCGCGATTTAAATCACATCCCCGGCCCTCGCAGGGCAGCAGCAGCAGCAGCAGCAGCAGCAGCCCCGGCGCAAGAGGCAACGGACCGCGCGCTCCCGACACGTCCTGCCGGCCCCGCCGCCGCTGCTGCTGCTGCTCACCATGGGCGCCGCCGCAGAGCCGCCCCGGCCCGCCGGGCTCGTCTCCAGCGTGCTCAACGACACCCTCGAGTTCTACCGCTGGACTTGGAGCATCCGAGGTAACGCGGAGCCGCCGCCATCCCGGGGCCGCCGGCGCCCCCCGCGCGGACGCGCCGCGGTCAAAATGGCTCCGTTGCCCGGGAGACGCGGCGGGGCCGGGGCGAGCGGCCCGGCCGGGGCCGGGGGCCTCTCGGCTCCCGCTGCGGCCCGGGAGCGGCGCCGGGGCTCCTGTCCTCCCGCTATTCCAGTCTGTTCCATTTTGTTCCATTTCATTCCATTTTATTCCATTTTATCCCATTTTATATTTTTTCGCCCCATATCGTGGCCCTTGCCACGGGGGGCGTGGAGGCATCCCTGCTGCGCAGAGCTGGGGCTCCCCCCGTGCGTGCACACGCAGGCGCTGGCCCCACGGCCGTGAGCTGCATGGATGGATGGATGGATGGATGGATGGAGCTGCGGCCCGCACCCGTCGCCTTTGCTAAGCAGCGGGATCGCGTTGGCGGAGCCTTGCCCGCTGCGTGCGTCCCGCCTGGAGAGCCGTGGCCGGAGGCAGCCGCTCTGGGGATCCGCTCGGGATGCGCTGCCCGCGGGGCCGGCCCGTGGTTCCCGAGCTGCGGCGCCCGCAGGGGAAGGCAGCTTTCGCTCTGCAGCGCTGCAGGTCAGCAACGGCGCTGAGGAACCGCTGAGCGCAAAGTAGGAGCGTTTAATTTTGCATTAAGCGCGCTTGGGCTCGTTCTGCGCTTTCCCGTTCTTGGTATGACCCACTTCTGTTCTGGCAACCCGTAACCGCAGGGTAGAGGTTGCGGAAGGGGCAGAAAATGCCTTGTAAATGCGGAGAAATGTGGGAAGCAGCTTTCAGTACTGGGACAGCAACAAGGCAGTCGTTTGCTGTGACGCTTGGCTGTTACGAGCAGGCTCGAGCAGTTGACAAGAATAAAGCATGATAGTGCACGGACACTTTCCTCATTTTGTAGCTGTCCGCATTAGTGCTGAGGTCTGGAGCTACTATGATTTAAAGCTAGAAATTCATGGAGAAAATTCTGGAGTGAATGTAGGTATTTTGTGGCAGTGTGGTAACTGAAAATACGGGGCTTTGGTTATAGATGCTGGAAGCTCCCTACTGCATCAGCACTCTTTTCTTTTCCGCCCCCCGCCCTTATGCCATCTGTTAGATAATAAATTAATCTTATGTTATAGGTGCTGGGAGCGCATTTTTGCATATTCTGGATTCCCAACCTATCTTATTTTTTGACATATCCTAAGAATGATATTAAACTTGCATGTGTGGTTTTGTTCTGCACCTCAAACCTGCCTGAGGATGAGATCTGATGAAAATGCTGCAGCAGCAGTTCGTTGTAATCCAGCAGGGTTTGCTCTCTTGCTCCACACGACTGTTCGTAGATTACCAGGTAATGCACGAAAGGAATGCTCTTCTAGTCATTCAGTAGCATTTTAAGAGGCATATAAAAATAGACATGAGTACAAAATATTCTCTCAGATTTCTTGCTTTGTTTGCAAAAGACTTTGATTGCTAGTATTTTTCCTGGACGCCAAACACGTTCTTTAAGTTTGTATATGGACTACGCTTGTTGTAAGCAACAGTGACGCACTCTGAACAAGGGGGAGAGAGGATAAAAATGGCAGTCTGTGCAAGTGATAAAAAGATAAGTAACTTAGGTTAGCACTACACACAGGAAACTGCTGCTTTGGAGAATCTTAAGCGGTACAAGGATGCCATTGTGTTGACATCTAAAATTTGCTCAAGACTCTTCCTAATTATAGTAGAAGAAGGAAGCTTTTCCTAATTATAGGAAACTGAGTTCAGTAGTATTGCTGTAACATGGGATTCCACAATAATGAAGTTTATCAGTTGTATTTTGCATAAAGGGTTGCGAGATCTTCTTCAGGTTCTGGATTTTGGTGGCTCCCTGCAAGTATAATTTTGGATAGGAACTAAGTTGTGTCATAATCATGTTACTTTCGTACTCAGTAGTGTGTAAAAGTTCTTTTGTAGTTCTTAGACAGAGATATGTGGACCATGTAATACCATACAATGAAGTAACAGTATACTCTGGATAAGAAGGTGTCACTATGAGGCAATGTTGCATTACTGTATAACAAAATAACGTCTTAATGTCCTAAGTTCCAGTTCCATATAAATACCTGCTCAGTTTGCTGCACTTTGATATGTTTTCATTCAGGGAAAAAAAATCATGAATTGTCTCCCTTTGCCATCTGTAAGGGAATACATGTTGAAATCACGAATTCACCGCTATTGTGTGAATTCATACAATTCACTTTTGTGTCGAAAAAAACCTGCAGCAGTGATGTTGCTCAACAAACAACATAAATTATGGCATGCAAGATCATTGCCTAACGTTCAATATCATTAAATATAAAACTATACCACGCAGCAAAGTTGCTCAACAAATGATGCCCTGCAATAGCGTTACACAATAAGTACTGAAACACCACTACACAGCAAAATTACACAATAAAATATGAAGAAACTTTATTCTCAGTACTACTCCTACACAAAGATTTCCCATTCATATAAAATCGAACTTAGTTATTCTCTCTAGTTCTCACTTCTATGTTGTACTGGACACCCAAGTCTGTCTTAACTCTATCCTCAATATTCAGCTGGACCTTCCCAACAGCAGGAATCTTCTGTAGCGCTGGACTGCCTTGATGGGACTGTGTAGAACTGTGACACATGTCCCCCTGAGTCCTGTGCCACTTTATTTCCATGCTATAATGATCTACCTTTTTTTTCCCTCTCTGTATTGTGTTATTTAAAAATCAACCATCCCTTTCTGATTTTTTTTGAGTGTGTATGATGGGTCCAAGTAATTGTTTTTTGGATGATGTCTCAAATTTTAGCATAAATGTGTTATTCAAAGCAATTCAGTCCTTTTGAAAAAAAAAAGCATTTAAAGACTATTTGAAAATAATAACAATATCCTGACTCCCTCCTGCCTGTATATATTACTCAGAAATGAATTTTCAATTTTAACAGTGTCTAAACTTTTTCCATGTTAATATCTTGAAACAGTACTTTTCTCCCATTCTTTGATTATTTTTTTTTCTGTGAAAGCCATAAATTCTGCTGTAATCAGATATTCCTGAGAAGTCTGAAGGAGAGTGTTTAGGAAGCCATAAACTTTAAAGAAAGTTTAGAAAGGACGAAGACGTGTTCTTGGCAGTCATCAAGAGAGGAGAGGATGTTCAGGGGGGCAGTTTGTATCAGGGAAGGTGATCTAGGAATTTCGTGCCCTTATTTCTGCATGGGCAAGTGCAGTAGGCAGGGCAGGGCTCCCTTCTCCCTGTCAGCTCACATAGCTGGTCAGGCTTAGATTTGCCAGGAGGGATTAAGGGTATGATTAGATGACTGAACAAGTGACTTAAAGGGAGGTTCCAGGCTGAAGCAGAGAGAACTATTAGGGTGAATAATTCAGGACACAGACCAGGAAAGAGGAATGTGGAAATACCCATTGTGAGTGAAGAGTCTACAAACATGTGGGAAAGGGCAATGGGAGACTATGGCCAGAAAAGGAGGCTTGTGAAACCCCAAATCCCAAATACTTATTTTGGAGGAGCTGATTAATTTGAATGCGTTAAGCTGAACAATGGAGGGAATTACAGACTTTGGGCAAGATGATTGTTCTTGGAGCTCAGAACTGAAGTGAGGCAGGGCCATCCCAGGCCACGTGGGATTGCTTTGGAACAGCACCTATTTACAGCTGTTGCACTTAATAGGATTATGGACTCTTTCCATCGAGAAGAAAGGAGAGAGCAGAAAGATGCAAACTTTCACTTCAGTGGTAGGACAGTCTTCAAAGTTCATCTTCAAAACATCTTGTGCAAGAGAGATACCAGCTGTAGCTTTTATAGGCTGGGTTAGAAGTGTAGGTCAATGAGGATGGCGAAGGCAGGGAAAAGTTTGCAGCTACTTGTCTTGAAAGTGGTCAGGTGAAGCTGCTTCCATGGGAACTCAAATTGATGCAAAAAAATGTTAGCAGGAAAATCTTAGCCTATAATTTAAATGTACTGATATTCAATAAATTAAGACATACCATCTTTTCAGCCCAGAGAACAAAGAACCAGAAGAAAATGCATGTTCTTTTCCCTCATTCTTTTCCTATGCAAAAACCAAGTATAGCTATAGAATCTTGAGTATCTGTGCTTTAGGGAAATCCATTGGGGTGATTAGCAAAACAGTGGAATTACCTGACTAGAAGTAGTACCTTGTATTTGAGATTTTGCACCAAGGCTGGAAGTTGGAAGAATCCTTGTTGCAGTTCCTAGGAAGGTGGAGATGGGAAGAGAGAACAGAGAATGAGATAAAGATCCATGAAGCCTGTTTGACAGAAGAAAGCAGAATGAGTTCCTAAGCTTTAGAAGGGCTCACTGAGCATCACACTGTGATTTGACACAATACTTGGTTTGCAGATGTAACTTTTCTCGAAGAAACAGGCTTCATTAGATTGCAGAACTCGGAAGATATACACCTGAACAAAATAGATACAATCAGTTTTGCAAAAGGAAGCATTAGTCAGAAAAACAGTTGTGAAGTGGAAATCTCTACATGGAAGTTTTGGATCACTGAGCATCAAGAAGTGGAGTTGAAGGGAGTAGCCTGAAGCAAAGCTGATACAAAGAGAAACTGAGGGATGTGAGTGATTTCTTTCCTGAAATGAAGGAGGAACAGTTGTAGATAATCATCCACAACTCAGCTTCAGCAATGAGAAGAAACACAGAAAAAAAGCCTTCGCAGAACATCAACAAGAATGCAATACGAATTTCTGTTAGAGCGCTCGCCAGCATGTCCTGGTAGCAAAGGAAAATGCGAAAATGTGTGAATGAGGTGGCAGAAAAAAGAGATGATCCTGTCATGAGAGCTGGACAGGAGAAGGACATAACTGGAGTTCTGGAGACTTCTGTAAGACTGTGTATATGTAGCTTTCTTTTTTTTTTTTTTTTTTCCCTAAGCCGCAGAAGATGTTGGATGTTATGGATTTTGTTAAAGTAGCTTCTTTGAAAAAGGTTGGGAAAATTCTTTATACTGAGTTTAAACAAGCTAGCAGCATGACCTTAGTAAATACTGTGAATGCCCAGATGACTGCATGTTTAGGATTACAGAACAACATAACTCACTGGTGTGGAGTTCTTGGCATATCATGTCCTCTTGGCATATGATGTCTTGGCATATCATGCACGAGGATGCACAACATTGCTGAGGTGCAAAGGTGCACCTTGTGGTGATCGAGGAGCCACAGACTGCAGTGAGAGGCAAAGAATTCCTCATGACTGGAGTGCTTTTGGTACGAGGCCCAGATGTCAATCCTGAGGACTGCACTGGTTACATAAATCAAGCTTAGCGGTTGAGCTGCTGGTTGTAGGTGGCTGGACCTTTTGTTTTTCCTCCTTCTCTGGTTATGACTAGAAGTTGCCTGTGTCATGCTGTATTTATGCTGGGCTCAGGGGTAGAGTTTTGTAGTAGGGCTGGGGTAGAGCTGTGGAAGACAAGAAAAGGTTGTTTTCAAGACAGCGATTCCATCCTGTGTAACCCAAAATGGCTGTCAGGCTACCTGAATGCTAGGAGAGAAAGATATTCTCTTTGGATGATTAATAGAGGAAGATGTAGGCAGCTTAGGCTGTAGTTCCTTCTAAGGGCTTGTCACGGAGAGTGGGTGAGGCAAGGCTCCACTTTTCCTCTGCCAGTCTGGACAGGTGCTTGGAGTTATTAGATCCACGTGGGAAGGATTAAGGGAGTGCTTGGATGAAAGTAACTTAAAGGTTCATGCTGACGTTACAAAAACTTTGGGAGGAAGAATGTGGTAGGACATAGGGCTGGGGGAAAATGCTGCTGTGGTGTGTGCAGAATAGTTCTTGAGCTAAGGCAAACGGGGCTGAGTATGGATGGCCTGAGAACCTGGAACTAAATGAGCGTTTGTTAATCTAAGCAGATGAAGAGATGGTTGTGAGAAGAGCAGGAGCTTTGGTTTAATAGAGAGTGTTGGTGTGAGGGAGTCCACCTGGGAAGCAGGTGGCGGGGTGGTCAGCCCTTGTCAGGGAAGTGCACCGCTCTGAGCGGCAGACTGCTACAAGGCAGGAGTTGATGCCTCTCTTCCAGGCTATATATTAAAGCACCACTGAAGCTACTGTTGCATTTTGCAAGGTATTATTTTGTGTGCGAGCTACCTGAGGCTTTCTACTTGACTAACACTCCTTGAGGAAGATATAGGTGGCGGGCACATAGTTTCTGGACCTTGTCTAGGTGTGATGTAGGTGCAGCTGTGCTCAGGACCCCAGTGATTCAGAGCACTGGGGCTTCAAGGCCTTCTGCGATCTTAAAGACATAAATGAAGGCAGCTCTGAAACCGAGGACTTCGTTGACCTAGGTGGCAGCTGCGAGAGGGTTGTTCAGTACTGTTCCCTCGGTCACAGGTAACTCAGTAAGTAACTCTAAGGCCAGCCGAGAGGTGCACCGCCTGCAACGTGGGCCTTGTATGGACTCCTGTTGTGGGTGTTTGTATCCTAAAGATAAACGTGAGCCACCTGGCCTCCCTTTCATGGAAGGTGAGGGGGAATAGGCTGCCCCGCGTTGGCTCGCGTTTGATGCGGGGTAATGGCCGGCCCGCGGGACTAACTCCTCTCAGCTGCAGCAGGTAGCGCATGGGCTGGCAGCTCCGCTCCTCCATTTCACTGGTTGGATCTGGGACTCCTGCTCCAGAGGCTCCTTTCACCCTGTGGCAACGTGCTCCACTTGCACCTTGAGCCGCTTCTCTAGCTCTGCTGCATCTATCCACCTCGCCGGTGTTCTCCTCTGCTGCAGCGTAATCCCGCCCTTTGAAACAGATCTGTTTGCTTTATTTCTATCTTATTTTCCTTAAGGGGGTTCCTTAGTGCTCTCTGCAGGCTTTCAAAAGTATCTTTTTTTTTTTCTGGGTCCTAGGTATGCTTCAGTTTGCCTGCTCGAGTATGGTGTTTCCTGCTCTTTTTCCTTTCTCCCTCTCTCTTTCTCCCTCTCTCCTTTTTTTTTTTTTTTTTTTTTTCCTCTCCCCTAACTACAGATATTATCTACTACTTTCTCTGGAAAGAGAAATGGAAATATGAGAGATCTTTGTATTGTTTTCTGAATGCTCATATAAGGTTACTAGGTGAAGGGCATTTATCTCTTTACTTCTTCATAGTTCTAAATCATCATTGTAATGACCTGTTCTTAAATGGTTTAAGATATGATTGTAAAGGAGAAAAAAAAATAGGCAATACAGATGCTAAACTGAATGCCTGTGCTGTAAATAAAGCGCTTTATAAGCATTTTTTTTTACAGTTTTCATTTAATGTATTAATAGTTTACATGGAACAGCAGCATCCAATAAAAGTACTTGCATTAGAGTACCCCCAAAATGCTTTGATATTTAGACAAGATTTTTTTTTGTCCCTTGACCTCAGTATTAGTAATACATAAGCTTTTGTGTCAAGAGTGGTAAATTGTATTTCAGAAACCACTAGGGAAACTCAAGTTTGGGGCAGTATGTTACCATGACTGTAGCATGGCTGTAGAAGCAAAGAGACTTAGTTCTGGCAGTCGTCTGGGTATGATATTATCTCACTACTAAGTTTATTATTTTACTAATGCTATGGTTAGTGAATGAGAGACCATCGCATTTTGAGGCATGAGACCTCTCAGTTTAGTTCATGTTTGGAAAACAAGAACAGTGTTACAAGTTGTCTTTGCTTGCATTTTTGTTTCCTTTCCCCAGTCTTGTCACTAGTGCTGCCTCACTGAGGACATGTGGAGGGAAAATGCGGTAAATTTTTTCCAGTGTTCCTTCTGTGGAGGCTTCAGCTGGTTCTCTTGTCTTGGGCCGAGAGAAGACCTAATGTACCTCATGTCTTCTGCCCTTGAACTTTGAATGTAGGAGCTAATAGGTTTCTGTAAGTTTTTCTACAGATTTTACTTACTCTGTACAGCTGCAACATTCTGTAAAATCATATTCACAGGATGGTTGAGGTTGGAAGGGACCTCTAGAGATCATCTAGTCCAACCCCCCGGCTCCAGTAGGGACACCTAGAGCACGTGGCACAGGGTGGCATCCAGGCGGGTTTGGAAGATCTCCAGAGAAGGAGACTCCACAACCTCTCTGGGCAGCCTGTTCCACTGCTCTGTCACCCTCACATTAAAGAAGTTCTTCCTCTAAGATTGCTGAGCAGCATCCTCACCGTGATGCATACAGAAGAAAAGGGGCAGTTCATCAGAGGGCTGAGGTGCAGCTTCCTGCTAATGCTCCCTGGGAGCCTCAGGGTAGGTTTCGATTGCTGGTTTGCACGCGTTTGGTCACTGTACCCAGGAGCTACGAAAGCCCTTCTGCAGCCCAAATCATCCTGTGGCACTAGGGCTGCCATGCAGACAGAGGTGGCCTTGCCCTGTGCCAGCCACCAGTCACCAGCCAGGCACTTCAGTGCTGCCCATACCAGTCCTGTGAGGCTGGAGCACCCAGCACACATTGCACACTCTGTGGTGGTTGAGACGTTACAGAGTTTATTAATGAATTCTGTTGTAAATAACCTTTGATGTTTACCAAGGAAGTTAGCTTGTAACTGAGGGGGATCTGGGGGGAAAAAAATGTCTACAGATAAGATTTCATATGTGTTCACCCCCTTCAGCACTATAACCGGTGAATTATATTAGGTGGACCATAGCCTAATTTGTTATTGCAACATAAAATGTTCATACACCGTGTGTGTAGATTACAGTTCATTAATACCCCTACAGCTTTTTTCATAGTACCTTAAGAAACACCCCAGTGATGTAAGCTAATGGCATCTCCTAAGCTCTACTAGACAGTTTGGGCTGAAATCAGAAAAGTTTGAATGACAGTGGTAACAAATAAACCCACTGTAGAAGCTAAGCTTGTCCAAGTGTTGGGTGTTTTTTTCATTTTGTTTTGAAGCAGGTTTATTTCCTTAGAAATAAAGAGATGCAGGTTTGATCATAGTGTTTTTTAACTAATTCACAAAACTGTAACCTGGAAGGGAGGGGTTTTAGTATATCTTCACCCAGTAACTTGTAACATTTGAGAAAAGTTTTGCGGTTGTCGCTGGACTAGGAATGCATCTTGCTTTTTGTGGCATTTGGAATTAATAAACTTGGACAAACAAAAAAAAAACTTCATACTTTGAGGGCTTACTACTGTGCCCATCTTATGTGGATTTCAATAAAGATGTATTTTTACCATTCTTAGAAGTTCAATCTTCACAAATACTCCTAATTAACAGAGAAGATAAATAAAATTGAACGTGGCGATCTGTTAGCTTTGAAAATCATTTTTGACTTGGTGGTAAATTGATGTGACTCATTAGCTTAATTCCATTATTATCATTATCTTAGAGCCGGCATATGCTGCAATTGATACAAAACGGGCTTAAAGATAACATGATGCTAGTGACTGAGTTGTGACAGTCCCAAGGGGTTACAAGACTAGCTAGAATACATCTGTTTTCTGACAACAAATTGGGATTAGCTCTTCTTGCTACTTTAATGGTATTTTGGCGTTTTTGCATTTATGCAAGTGTTTAACACCTCCTGGAGATTTTCTTCATAGCTGGTTGTGAGGTTTACCTGGCATTGTGTATATCTTGAAAGAAGACTGAAGAGTCAATTAAAAAACCTGGGAGTTTAACACAAAGCCACATCTAGTTGTAGACAATACCTGGTAGTCTTATCTGTAGCCCGTCTGTTTTTGGTTTGGGCATCTCTCCCACGTCTGAATGGAATAGGGTTTCTACAGCTGCACCTGCAGTCTTAAAAGCTGTTTCAGAGTATATGCTGCCGTTATGTATTGTGGTTGCAACTGACCTTTTTATTTACTTTAACTCTTGCATCTTAGTGTTTTATAGTTAATAAACTATACTACAATAGTTAATAAACTATACTACTGAAGTAGTAGCTGTCTTAAAATTTGGATGCCTCTTACTCTTAGCCCAAAGGAGTTATTCTATTCATGGCTAGTTAAAGCCTGAGGGTGAGCAAAATACTTGATTCAAATACCTCCGTTCTTTCTTTTAATGTCAAGGTGAACGTGATTTCTTTGCATTGCTCTGTCAAAAAGTGATTTAAATAAGAAGGGCAGCTGTACTGCTGTTGTGTTGGGCTTTTGGCAGCTTTTATCACATAGTTGTTAATTTTACCAGTTTGTTTTGAATGGATCCTAGCCATTGCTGATGTTACAGTGTTGTGTTTGGTGACACAGAATTGTTCTGGAAAGCCACCCTGACTTGGCTGATGTAGTTGTAGCTTTTGCTCGGGAGCAGTCACAAGCCTAATGTAAATGTTTGGAGAGTATCCAGAGAGGATCAATGAAAACGATTAGGGGATTGGAAAATATTCCTTCTCGTGAAAGACCCAATTGGGAGGGTGGGTCTTCAGTCTAACAGAGAACAGCAGAACTGATTGATTCGTGAGGTTTAATTTGAATGCCTTTGAATTTAGGAGCCAATTTGTACAGTGGGTGCAATTAACACATCAGCTGTTAAACATTCTGCTGGATCCTCTGCCTCTGAAAAAGATACGGTCAATTAAGATGGCCAAATGTGCTAAAGAAGATACCTTAGCTAATATAAATGGGTTAAAGGAGGCTTCTTGTTTGTGTTTCACAGGTTGGTCTGGATTGCAGTGGCCCTAAGTTAGATAAAGGTGTCTCTTATCCTGTTGGACTTCTTAGGAATATGTATAGTGCCAGAAGACTCTCTGCAGGCATTGCCAGGAGATAAACACAAGAAAGAAGCCTATAAGGGACATTCCTTGTGTCCCAGTCACTTTGTTGTCCTGCCGTAGTCCCCCTGCCCAGCCCCTCCTTAAGGACGTACGGATTTTTCTCTGACTGAGCAGAAGTGAGGCTGTAGATGTGTTTATGCGCTAGCTACAAACCTACAGGTTAAGCCTCTGAGTTAAGACTCCTATGGTCTATCATATGATCTCTTATTAAAAAAAATTTACAAGTCTAAAGTGGAAAGTGCAATGAATGCAATGGATCATCTATATCGAAGCAGACAAGTTAATTCTATCACTGAAAAACTGTATGTGACCTGCAAGCAAATGATTCTTTGGAACTGTTCTGTTAAAATTGTAATAATAATTGTGGAGTGGTTTGTTGTTGTTGTTGTTACAGTTTTTATAAAAATTACTTTATTTTAAGGTGCGTGAGATAATGTTTCTGACATTTATTATATGATATGTGTTTGCATTTTGTAATTTGTTTCAGTTTTAGTGCTGAGGGAGCTAGCAAGATGTGTGAAAAGTTAGAATAAAGAAGCGGTGTTCATAGAACAATCCTTTAATTAGAAAATTCAGGTTTGCCTTACGTAGTAGAATTAAAATGCCATTCTTGTGAAAGGAAATCTCTATTTCTTGAACTTGGGACTTTAGGAGGACTTCTTGTCAAAATAAATAGCAGATCTACAGAGAACTCTCATTGTTAAGAAGCACTTTTAGACAGTTACCCTCACCTCTGCAGAGCCTTTAGAAAGGTAATTGGACAGATGGATGTGCTGGATTGCCACTGTAAGTGTCTTTGCTCTGAGAATAGTATCAATAGCTATTAATAACTTCGAAAGGCTCTCCAGATAAATTAGTGAGCAGCAACCTTATAGCTGAGGAATGCATATGTTGTTAAGCTAAAATCCGAAGCTTATTAAGTATTGATTTTAAATAAAATGTTAGTTTAGGGAATTTCAAAAATGGTTATATATTTTAGTTATTGTCTCTGCAGCTAATATTAAAAGGAGAGGTAGTCACCTTTGCCCGAGTTTGGGAGTCCTCTGATGAATGCACAAGTAACAGAGCTGTGAGCTACCGTTAAAGGAA
The DNA here is from genome assembly GCF_059628265.1 of Tinamus guttatus. Classification (NCBI taxonomy): domain Eukaryota; kingdom Metazoa; phylum Chordata; class Aves; order Tinamiformes; family Tinamidae; genus Tinamus; species Tinamus guttatus. Next base: position 1,779,595 of record NW_028288619.1, read on the forward strand.
GCATTTTCATATTAATACACTGTGTTTTGTGGGAATCTTTTAGGATTTAATCTTTAGATTGCCATAAGTACAGATTTATTGAATTTAATTGTCTTTCTTCTTCCATGTTCCAGTATAGGCTGTGTGGATTAATGATGTCCCTTTGGCCATCACTAGTTGTGCTTTTCTTATTTAGATCTTTTTAGTGGTCTTGCTTTTGCCATTACACTGACAGCAGAAGTGAGAGGGCTTAATTTGTGTATTTCCTATTAATTGTACCAGACAATAAGGAATTAAATCCCACAAGCATAAGTACCTCAGAGCAATTTCAGTTATGTGTGTTCCTCTGTTTCTTATCCTCATTTTGCAGTGTGAGACTGAAAACTTAAATACACAAAATCACAGGTAAACCTTATATAAGGAGAGAGTATGAAATCTTGATATACAGAAAAATAGTGTTCCAGCAGAAACGTGTTAACAAATGTCTTATTTTATTCTGGAATTGTATTTACAATGAAACACAGCTTTACATTTTTATTCTAAATCTTCTACTGATTTGCAAAAAGCAACATTCCTGTACTACAACCTGTTCCACCATCACAGTTGTTTTATTTGTGATCAAATTAGAATCTGGGTCTTAGGATTTGAAAGACGGACGCATTAATCCCCTGAAAGATTCAGTCACTCTCTGTCAGTTCTAATCAGGTAAAGGCATTTGTCATTTTGCTCCAAAGCAGTTGGAAGGATTCAGGGAGTTTGCCTTTTTACGTGGTGCGTCTTTCATTTTCAAATAATTATCTATTGCATGTGAATATTGCAGGGTTTAATACAATCATGTGTCCCTTAAGCTACTGGTCTTCAGTTTACAGAAATCACTTGTCGTGGTCACAGAAGCACCAGCGGATAAGTAGGGGACAAAAGCATGTTTTGTTGTGTGGTGGTTTTTTTTTGTTTGTTTTGTTTGTTTGTTTTGTTTTGCTTTTGTCCCAAGGAAAGGATGCTTTCTGGGGAGTATGCCGGAAGGCTTGTTTCTTAAGCAGGTGCTTTGAGTGAGTGAATTTATCTGGTTCGTTTGAAAGAGGGTTTATCTGAAAAGAAGCTCGGAACTGTGTCTGTGTAGCTGGGTGGGGTTTTTTAATGTAGAGCTTGGACAAGAAGGCTTATCTGAAATTAAGTTGTTTTTGCAGCACCTTCTGTGTAACTATAACAGTGCACTGAGGTGGTTTAAAACTGAGCAAGTGGCTGTTTGTTGTTCAGGCAAGATCTTATGAACAAATCTTAAAATCTAGAAATTCCTGGGTTGTATGCGGTCTCCTGAATGCCCTTAAAGTAAGTGCATGATGCTGTTCATAATGAGCCTAATAGAAATTACCAGCAACTTGGTTTTGGCCATTAATATTCTTCTGTTTGGCTTGACCAGGATTTACTTTAGAACTGTGTTGACGGCTGTAGGATGGAGTGTTTCCTCCCACGTGAGCATATTTTGTTCAAAGCGTAGTTAGTTATCCTAGGAGAGGTCAGGCCAATGAAATCCCAGTCTCTGTTTTTTTCCAGTTCGGTTCTTCAGTTCTGTGGTACCTATTGAAAGTAGGCAACAGAACTGAATAAAGATTTGCTGAGGCATGAGGAGAAGCCCATGTGCAGCTGGGATTTCATAAAATAATGTTTTGTCCCCCTCTCCCTCCCTTCACTCTGAGTGAGTCCTCATCCTCCCTCTAGAAATCAGGAAGATATCTCTTTATCTCTCTTGCCCCTAAAAGACATGTGGAATAGGTCAAGCTTTACTATTTTGAGCAGTGAATGGTAATACTTAGCTCCCAGGTAGAATTCAAATCTTCTTTTGCCTTTTCAGTATTGTCATTCCAGCAGTCAGGACCTCATGTAGGACCGGGTTAGAAAACAGGAGCCGGTTCTCTGAGGTGTCCTTGCCTTTTTGCATCACTCAAATAGTGCAAAGAGGCTGCCAGAGCAATGCTTGCCTTCCTTGCTCTTGCATCTTTGTGCATTGCAGCAATACAGCACGAAGTGAGATGTAGATTTGGTTAAAGCATGTCACACACTGCTGTCCTCAGAATGGTCTCTAATTTAAGAAGCAAACCTTTTGTTTTGCTTGGCATAGATGAATCTTTGATCATTACTTCATACCTTGCAGAAGATGAGGGTCTGCTCTTTTTTTTCTTTCTTTTTTTTTTTTTTCCAAGTCATGCGATCTGTTAAATTTGGATTGGTAGAGTGGTTGCTAAAAGCAAGCAGGAGCTAAAGTGTAAGGGGGACAGTAATGTGGTGGCTGCAGCATTGCCAGGTACCCCTAGCATCCAAAGAGGTCTAGAAGGTGGGGCTGCTCTGCAATGTCCTAGGACGAGGCAATTGTTACCATGTTTTCCACAGAGTGCCAAATGTTGTAGAAACTTTCTGAGAAGAGTCTTACTTGCAATGTGGCGATCAAACCCCGTGGCATTGACTGAAAACAAGGAAGTAGAGCTCGTGCCATGGAAGTCATCTCTGCAGATTACAGTGTATGGGAATTATCAAAAATGCAGAGGGTCTTACAAAATCTGCTCCTAGATTAAGGTCCTCATTTCTCTTCTAACTTGTCTGGGTAGCTGAGTTTGGGATTAGAAAATTACGGTATAATTTTCTTGTTTGTCTTTGGCTGCACTGTTGTCTGTGGGTTTGCCCACAATTAGCTGAAGGTATTTTAGATGTTTAGGCTCCCTGAGGAGCACTCTGCTGTTAATTCCATCTAAATTCCAGTTGGTTGAAGCATCTAGAGATGCTCAGCTATCCAGGTAGATATCTTGGAGATGTGCAGAGCATTGATAATTATGGCTTTATTATATTTTGTCTATTAGTATAACTAGAGATTAGCCTAAATACGCAAGGGAAGAAACTGCTGAATAAGTAAGGAGGCATCACTTAATACAGTCTCTTTCCTCCATAGCAGATCCATCTTCTAATCCTCGATGCCACTAGTTCCTTTGGCTAAGAGTGCTTTTTTGACAAACATCCAGCACTTAATAGAGTAAATTCTGGGCCCTAGAGTATGTGTAAGTCTAGATCCCTTGAGTGCCTAAAGGAGACTGTAAATAAAACTTTGGTCTCCCAAATGTCAACATAGAATACTCTTAACTAAGGCCATCCCTTTAAACTGCTTTATTTAATAGTTTTCTAGTAACCTTGTCACTCTTGTGTCTGAGGCGTGTGAGACTGACATGTATCAAGTAGCAAAGGCACCTGCCTGTCATATAACCTGGGTAAAATTAGTTGGGGGCAGTTGGATACCTAACTTTAAACTAATAAAAACCATTAGTTTAACCATATTTTGCCAGATTTCTGTATTTTCTACTTGTGGTGTTGTTGGGCAGTTGATTATGTTGCTGCTGCTGTGCTCATTGCTCATCATAAAGAAAGCTTTTGAGGATGGAATGTCTGAGGGAGGGTTGGATTGGGCTCAGACTTTTATTTTTTTAATTATTGTTTTGGCTTGTAGAACTAGACAACATAAATTTTTTGAAGTAGTGAATCTCATGTGATGTGAGGTTTGGGGTTTTTTTTGACTGTTTATTTTCTTTAACCTTCCTAGTGGAGATATAATATGCTCATTCTTTCTATCTAGCCCAGCTACTCCAGGAGAAGAGAGTGCCTGACAAACAAAATGCCTAAAGTAATGGTGAAATAATTTTATCCTTGATTCCTTTTGTGATTCCTTTTGTTTGTCTCTTTTTCCCTCAGACAAACGTGTTGATGACTGGCCATTGATGCAGTCTCCATTTCCAACACTGACTATAAGCACTATTTATCTCCTCACTGTCTGGCTGGGCCCCAAATGGATGAAGACAAGAGAGCCCTTCCAGTTACGTTTCCTCTTGGTTGTTTACAACTTTGGCATGGTTCTACTCAATTTCTTCATTTTCAAAGAGGTATGTGTGCCCTCTCTCGGGAGGGGAGTTCTGTTTAAGTCTGAGAGTGCATAGGGATTGAAAAATGAAAATTATCTTATATGGTCATGGTGCATCCATTGAAGATAAATGTATTGTGCAGATGTTTAAAGCTGAATTTGCCTTTCATATAGGTGTTTTTATAACTAGGTGTCATCCACTTGTGAACGCATATACTAAGTGTTTACAGGTAGTAGTATTTACTAGTATATACTAGCTAGTGCAGGTTCTTTGATTTTAGTTGATCTCTACACTAACATAAATCTTTAGAGGTTTAACACTTCTGATTTTTTTTTTAAATTTTTTGATTATCCTAAAAGGTGTCAGAGTGTGTCTTACCACAAATTAAGTTGTTACCTTCAGTATTTTTATCACTTTTAGCAGTTTGTAGCAATTCAAACATCCATTGTATGTTTTGCGGAGAAATATCCTGCCTGGAAGTTTGCTTTTTAGAGTAAGAATGCAGGAAAGGTCACAGTGTTCAGATATTGAGTTTCTAAAATTCTAATTTATAAAATTCTAATAACAAGTTCTTAAGTTTTGCTGCATTTTTCCTTTCTTGTATAAGTTTCCTACACAGAGGAAGCAGCTCTTTAGCAATAGCTAAGCGGGACTGAGAATGTAGCTGTTGCTAAGGAGCAGTTTTATTTTACTGTGACTTTGCTCATGTGGGTTGAGGGTTGCCCTTCTGAAAGACCTTAGATCTTATATTGACAAAATCCATTTCCAGAAGTAAGCAAGGAAGTTGTGCAGTTAAAGTGACAACTTTGCAGAATTCTTTTCTTGGCAATCTGCAACTCCTGCCACCAAAGTGGTAGGATATCTGACAATTTTCTGTATGTGAGCCATTCCCCAGAGCTCCTATAACACTATTGCTGACTGCTTTAAGCCTCTTCCAAGGCATTGTTCAATAAAACTAGTTTTACCCATTGCACCTCAGTTGCCATTGTCTCTAAACTGACTCACTGCACTATTCCACTCAGACTAAGATATTTTCTGACTTCCATTGTATGCAGCTCCAGTGATGGAAGTACTAGTATGAGTTTTTGCAGAGCGTTTCCTAGTATGCACAACATCAAATTGTTTTCATCCAGTTGGGCACTCCTATGTCCATGAATTTCTTCATGGGTGGTAATAGTTGGGAAAGTGCAGAGATCTTCAGAGACTTTTGATACTGTATAGAATGATGAGAGATTGGGAAGGAAAAAAAAATGAATTGAGGAATTACTTATAATATAACATAATCTAGAACATAATTTAATAGGGACATGATTGTTTTCACTGGCATTTCTGAAGTTTAGCACTAGTCTTCAGTTTACTTGGTATTATGGTCATAATTCTTACTTTGTGAAACCTGTTTTTTGTCTCTGCACCTGTATTTAGTAGGCAAAAGTCCTGAGCGTTCACATTCCTATTCCCTCCTTTAAGGAGCGTTAGGAGCATTCACAAAAGATTTTTTTTATTTTGCCTCTTTTCTAAAGTTAAGAGTTACTGTGGTGCTAATGGGATTTGAAGGCTGATTGCTCTTCCACAGCACCAATCTTAGCTTCAAAAGTGATCTTGTTTTTTTGGTGTCTTAATCTCATGTTAAAAAGCTATCCTGGTAAATAGTCTAAATCTAGGAAAATGAATTACTACAGGTACAACAGAATTTAATGCTGACACCAAAACTAATTGTGGGAATCATAAAATCCAACCGTTTTGGCAGATTAAAACTGAAAATTCCCTGAAGAGAGTTCTGCGTTTTTTGCAGTGTCCATCTCTTTTCATTTATTTTTTCAGTCAAATTGTACTGAGTTGCCCCAGACTTGGAGTGAGTTGGTGTGCAAACCCTGTTTGCTTATGCAGCAATACGTACAGTTGCACAGCATTTTCCAGCCACTGGAGTCACGTGCAGATTGGTGGGATTTGGGCACTCTGAGCACTTCAGGTGCAAACATGTTTGCTGTAAATGGGCTGAAAACTAATTATTTGAGTTATAGGTAGTTATTTTTCTTTTTTAGGAAATAATGAAGCACTGGGCTTTACAAATTTTTATTTAAGTTGTACCTGTATACTTTACATCTGTACTCTCAGTGCTGTGTGAAAGATTAGACTCAAAAGCAAGCATGAGTTCAGCCTAAATGAGAAAAGTGAAATTTGGGGTAAGAGTAGTCAGTGGCTGCCTGCCTTTTGCTTGAAGATCTGCCCATATAACTCCTTACAGCTTCACTGTTTACAGGTTATACCTGCTCCGCTGCTATATATTGGTCCTCAACAGGATAAGATTATGTAGATGTATACAACTTGGATCACAAAATTCAGGAATGTCAATATGAAAAGTATTAGCTTAACCTTGTACATGAAAAGTATTACTTTTACCTTGTACCACATGGTCTCTAAACAAGTGTTTTTCTTTTCAAGAGAAACTTGCTCAAATATCAAGTTCATCTTTTCCAGTTTAGGTTATTGCAACACGCTTTATTTGGAATAGCCCTCCAGGAGCATTTGATATTCCTCAGGCCACTTCTGTTGGCACAAAAACTTATCATTTTTCTTCATCTAAATTCGGTTAACCTCTTTTATGGTTATCAGCACTAGCTGTTCAGACTTTTTTCCTGTGTTAGGTTTGGTATATTGTTGTAAGAATGGTAAACCTAAATTATCTAATCCTTATCTGTTGGAGAAAGATCTCTCTCTAAGCCATTATTAGAATTGCTCCTCTGTCATTGTTAGTGAACACGTCTAGGTGATTTCTGTCTCTGAAGCTAGAGACCTCTAAGAGAAGATTGATGCTAGTTGGTGAATAGCTTAAGCTCATACTGATTCTTAGTAATTTATACAGGCTTCTAATTATCTGGGCAAATATATGCAGGAAACATAAATGCCTTTTTGTGTGTGCGTGTGTGTGTGTGTTGTCGCCTTAGAAGATAAAAATAGTGTAACAATACATTGTTGGAACTAAATATTGTCTTTATTCAATAGTAGTCTTGGAACTCATAAGGATATTTAGAATTGTTTTTAATCAGGTAAGTTTGATAAAGATGTGTACTGATAATTGTTTTAAATATGCTTTATGCAGCATCTTTCCCCTCACACATGCCTTTAATATTTTCAGCTGTTTTTGTCATCAAGAGCTCGAGGGTACAGCTATGTCTGCCAGACTGTGGATTATTCAGATAATGTTTATGAAGTTAGGGTGAGTATTTCCCATTTGTGTAAGCGTTATGTAATATATAGCATTATGGTGTAGTTTGTCTTGTCTGAAAACTGGGTTTTTTTTCAGAATTTTTCTGTCAGCCATTACTATAATCCGTTATATTCCAACAGATTGCTTTCGGTTTGACTACATTACACATAGCAGTTTAATTGCAATGCGTCATATATTTACATTAACTTTCATCTAACTGGTACAAATACGATTAATCCTGAAGATACCATCCTTGGCTTCATTGGAGGTTGTACAATCCATGGTAGACTTTGTATGTGTTCTGTGATTGCTGAAGTTTGTGCTACAGTGTAACCACAGCAAAGGGATAATGTTCAAGCTAGATCAAAGCAGCTGAGATACGGCAGCTTATGCCGTGATTGCACTTCAGTCCCACTGGCAAGGCAGCTTTTTGTCTCCCTGCTTGCCTTGGTGAGCTCTTGCTGGCATCTGGCAAAGGTATTATCAGCTCCTTTCATTGCAGAAGCTTAGGTTTCAAATGTGTGTTTTTTGGAAAGCATTCAAATTGAAATCAAAGAGCAAATGGTTGGTAACTTCCGTGATGGTGCTCGTTGGCTCGTGTGCCTTATCTTCCAGCAGAGCTGACGCTTGAGAATCTTGCAGCTGTTCTTGCAAGTTTCATCCTCTACAGATTAGAACACGTTCCTGAAAATGTAATGAGAATGTGTTATGCTCTTAATATGTATAATGCTTGTAATACATTTTGATACATTACGTCTTGGCAAGGTGGCTGTTCATGGGTAGGTTATCCAAAAGCCTCTGCAAGCGACAGCAGAGGAGCGAGAAAGATCGTTTTGCTGCTTACACCATTTAGGTGGCGGCTGATACTGCAAAAGTCATGACTCCGTGCATGTCTTTTTTTTAGCCCTATGGTCACCTCTTTTTCAGCTGTGCCAGTATTGACACTATTTCATTCACTAGCATGCTTCTATTAATAATTTTATTTGAGAGTGACAGAGCACTGGAACAGGTTGCCAAGAGAGGTTGTGGAGTCTCCTTCTCTGGAGAGCCTCAAAACCCGCTTGGACGCCACCCTGTGCCACGTGCTCTAGGTGACCCTGCGTGTGCAGGGGGAGGTTGGACTAGATGATCTCTAGAAGTTCCTTCCAACCTTAACAATTCTATGATTCTATTTAAGATGAAAAACTAGCCAAGTTACAAATGCTTTGCAGTTTTTTTTAATATGTCTTCATACACAACTAGATGACATTGAGAACTGGCATGACAGACACAAGATGAATTTTAATCATAGTTAAGTGCAAAGGTGCATATCCAGGTGTCTAATGACACGCTGTATGCATGCAACCAGCCCAGTCTGCAGGTAAACTTGACCAAAGATTTGCTCTACTTCATACCTTAATTTTAGATGCACTTTTGTAAGGATGTGCACAGGTCAGACCTGCTCAACAAAATTATCTTCCATTGATCACTATGAAAAACACAAGATTATTATATGAATGATGGCAAAATAACCTGCACCAGGAGTTTGTGTGATATGTTTGGAAAAGACAGTGTCAGTATCAGAAAAGAGCAGTATCAGCTCTTTGCATTTCCTGGCTTTCTGCAATGCGCTACTGAATTAGGAAAGCAATACAAATTGGATTCTGTCAAGTTGTTACAACAGCTGGTTAGTTGACAACAAGTAGAAATCAAGTAGAAAGCCACGCTTTTCCCAAGTGTACTTTGTTCTCTCATCTAACCAAAGAGTCTGAGAGAAGTTTCTGGCCTGTGTCACAGTAAGTCATGCTCTGTGTGCAGGTGTAGTGATTTTGACACTGTAGGGTGTTTTTAAAAACTTAAGGTTCCATTTGCCATCACTTAATGTAAACCTGAAAAAGCAACTCTTACTGTATCTAAACGTGGGCTCCTCCTTGTATTTCAAATTGACATCTAGTAAGTTTTGCATCACATCTCTGACAGCTTTTAAGTAGATTTAAATAGTAAATATCCAGTGCATGTTGACACCAGTATTTCTCTGAAGAGGAATTCTGCTCTGCAATAAAAGAATTACGTATATATAACTTTAATTGTAAGAAAATGAGTAAATGGGTCCAGCATTATTCAGACAAAGGAGGCTAGCGCTAACTCGAACGGGAGCAGCACTGAGCCCACAAAGCATTATAGAACATGATCTGGAAAGGAATACCTAATGTGTGACTTCCTTGTATTGGTTAGAAAGCTAGAAGAAAAATAATGCGGGATAAATAATGGGAAATGTCACACAAATGACATGTAGTGGTCTAAAGTCTTGGTTCTGTTTCTACCTTTTCTTGGGAAAGTGCTACTATGATGCTGCCACATAGTGGGACATTTTGACCCGTGTTCCTGTTCAAAATGAGATGTCACGAAACCATCCCTTGCCCTTCAAAGAAAGAGAAGCAAAAAAGATTGACCATCCTGGGTGACAGAGAGTGTCTTTTTCCTCTTCTCCAACTCACATTCCACCTCAGGCAGCAGCCAATAGTGATTTCAAGGGACAGTGTAAAGTGAGGCGCATGGAGGCACTTGCTCTGCAACACTAGTAATCCGCAGTTTATATCTGGGATCTCCTGGGTATAGTAGATAACCACCTTTGCAATTGCTGGCAGGAAATTAAGGAGTGTGTTTCATAACCAGTCATGAAAAGCTATGTAGAGAAGGAAGAAAAAGGGAAAAATCCCCAACAAGGACTTCTGAAGGAGCTGGAGCTGCATCTTGGAGGAGCATTTTGCTTAACTCTAGGTGTCTAGTTTAGGAGTCAGAATAACCAACCCTTTGCTAAATGCGAGGTGCTAAATTCCGTGCTTTGAAGTGCTCCTTTGGGAACTCCACTATTTGGAGTAAACAACTTCTAACGTTGTCTAAATTCAGGTATTTAATTTTAGCATCTGTGAGTAGCCACTTCGCCCTCTCCTGACTTTTGTGTGTTCTTATTTCCCAGGACAAGACTCTTCTATTATTAGTGTTTTTGGAGAACTGAGAATTAGGAGTCTGGAGCTGTGGGATGTTAGTTAGTTCCTACTTTTAAATGTGTCAATGATAATCGTAAAGCTGAACTATGGTTGCCTTCTGTGTTGTAATTTTAAGCTGCTTTTACTTTTCCTGTTTGTGCTTCTGTCTGGAGTTCGAATAATTTCCTCTTATGAAATAATTAAGGCCATAAATTTGATCTTTACAAATTTTCTTTACTCCTCCATGAAAGGAAAACTTGAGTTAACCAACTTCATGGTCTTATAAATAAAATCCTATAACTAAAACAAGGAAAAGAGAGATCTCTAAAAACCTTTGTTTCCTCTATTTTTTAATGTCTTACCTTCTGAGAAGTACTCATCCCTTTAAATCCTGTACGGGATCATCAGCTCCAACCCAAAATGAGGAAGGAGGCTGCAGGACCCTGGTCTCAAGCTGTTCAAAAGCTTGCAGCAGGCGGGTCAGAGGAGCGGACCCCTTGCTGACCCGTAATCTTAGGCTGTAATGTAATCTTTCTGGGCCATCTGGTGCCTTAACAGACTTACACTGACACGTATGAAAACTCCCAGAAAAGGTGTAGTCATGACCAGCAGTATTGACTTCATTAGGATCTATTTTAATACACATTTTCTGTTAAGTTAAATCTTTCTTCCATGTTGCGCCCAAAGCAAGGCTACAAATTGGGTCCTAATTTTTGTTGCTTTACAGAGCAAGTTTAATAGTGACCGTGTGCTCCTGACACAGCTTACACACCAGCCACCTTGTTCTGCTTTATTTCTGTCCTCTGCCATGATTGCATGGGTAACCTTAGACAAATGACTTAATGTCTGCTTCATTTTTTCCTTTTTCTACGTCTATAAACTAATGATCAAAATGCATACATAAGTCCCTGAGAGCACTGAGGGAAAAAGCAATACCAGAAACCTGTTATGAGAATAAATACAGGTGAAGCTGGATGATGAGAGAGCAAAAGAGTTTTCAGGCTCTGCAGGTATATTCCTGCTAACAGGTGAATGCTGTTTTTTGTTCTGAAGTGATGGGAAGCATTTTAATCAGAAGTTCAGTTGATCTTAATTCACGAGTTCCAACTGCTTTCCCTGCAAGACAGGGGGAATTCAGAAGAAAGAACGAGGTGTGAATGACTTACCCGGTGCCTAGAGTAAGGCTGTAACCTTTTGGACATGGAGTACAAGTTTTCTATGAGATTTTGTCTCCGCTTGCATTTTGCTCTGTTGTTTAGTAAATTGGCAAATTCTGCTTGTATTCTACTGGTTTTGTCTTGTTTTGTTTTTAAACAAAATGAGAGCTTTTTTGGCAGTTTTTATCTGAGCTTCTTTACAAGCTTCTCAGAAGGTAGGATCCCTGAGGCACTTAATGTGGTAGTGCTGGCTTGTCCTTTTGTGGATAGAGGCCAAAGTGTTTATTGTTAACTCCTGAGATGAACAGATGTTTATCTTTTGTAATTTGTTTAAAAGCTGCAGCTTAGCAAATATCTGTGAAAGATGCTGGACTGTTATGCTGATCCATGGGTGTGAGGCAAAGCCTTGATGTGGGTGTTACTGAACACATTACTGCCTGTCCTAGAGGCAGGAGTGTACCAGATATGGAGCAATATGTATTGATAGTTTTTGCAGCTTGCCTGCAAGTCTGGGAGCCCCAAGATCTGTGGGAGTCACTTTTCTGTCATCGAGAGGCTCTCCAAATTTGACAGCCGTTAGTAGCTGTTTATGACAACAATCGAATGACACAATGACAACCCGTGGAGAGTGAGAAGGGTATTCAGTGGCGGGTAGGTAGAAGTCTGCAGCTTGGCAAGCCGTGCAGTCCCTTTGGGAAAGTGCAGAGCCTGCAGTGCAGAACTGCAGCACTGTTCTGCTCTCGTGCTGCTTACTTGCTACTGCCACAATCTCCTAAAATGTGACATCCCCCTGCACTGAGTCAGACGTGGCTGTGAATTACTGTGAGAGCCTCCACAGGGCTGCACCAGTGCTCTGCACTGCCCCTTCTCTGCATTTCCCTGCCTTGGGGGAGCGGGAACGTGCCCCAGAGCTTGTGTGCATTTGGGAAAAGAACCCACCGCTTCCCTATTTGTCTCTTCTCTCTTCCCTGGGGAATGAGGGAGGCGGTGGAGTTACCTTACACAATGTGAAGGCAGATCTGACTTGCCATCAGATGAGTCCTGAAAGACCAGGTCAACTTTTCTCTTGCTCAAAAGGGTGTGTTGTGACATTGCCTGCTCTCCTTGTTGGTGATGCCTTTTTCAGCGTTTTTTCATTTTCACGTGTGAGTCACCACCTGGGCTATGTTCTGGTCCCACCCTTGCATAACAAGCTAGGTAACTTGTGATGCCAGCAACTAGACTCACTGCTCTGCTTTGGGATACAGAAGGGAGTCTAGTCCCCCCTGTCACCATCCCCCATGTCACAGTATTGGCAAATTACCCCGTGGAGCTTCCAAACTTTACTTGGCACAGCAGTATCCTGGTTTCAGCAGGAATCCGTGCTTCCTGGCGCACCTTGGACTAATTCCACTGTAGTTGATGGACGGAGGGAGAAGCTTATTGTGCAGCACTGTCTTGGTACGCTCAGCTCCAAGAGTCTCCCGTAATCTCATTTCTCCTGTTCCCAGAAGGGCAGGCAGACTGTGCGGGAATGCTGTTTTTCAGAAAGGTCTGCTAAGTGGGCCAGGTGAAGCTGAGGGGAGCATTGCCCCATGGGTTGGGAAGTCTAGCTCATAGAGTGAGCTGGGATCTTCCCCACCATGTACTTGTAATATCAAAAGAATTTTACACAAAGTCACTGTCTTTGCAGTTCTGCCTCATTGTTGTGACCACATGAGTACAAGAATCCCTTCAGGAATATTCCCCCACCAATCCTAGGGTAATGAATGAGAATTCAGCCTCCTTATGTTCAAATGGTAAACTGTTTAGAGACAGCAAGGGTTTTAATTATATTAACTCTTTTTATTTTTTTTTCTGTACTGGTTTCTGAGCCATAGATTCAGAATACTACAACCCTGTTCAGAATAGATAACTGGAGTATTCATATTATTACTAGTATTCTAATACTAGTAATATTCTAATTCTAATCAGCGTTTCCTGATTCCCCCTCGTCATATGATGCCATTAACTAGGATTAGAGGAGGGCAGAGGTGTCCTTCTCTTACAGCAGATTGCAGCAGTTAATTTTATTTTATTCCACTTATAATCATTAAAACTTTTTTTTGTTTTGTTTTGTTTTATTACAGATAGCTGCTGCTTTATGGTGGTATTATGTCTCCAAAGGAATCGAATATTTGGATACAGTATTTTTCATCCTGAGGAAGAAATTTAACCAAATTAGTTTCCTTCATGTCTATCACCATTTCACCATGTTCACCCTGTGGTGGATTGGTATCAAGTGGGTTGCAGGTGGACAAGGTGAGTTCCACACAAATACAAATGCATGCACCTTTTTGGGTGGACACAATGCACAGTTATTGTTTGGGATGAATAGAAAAGAGCTTATATAAAATTAAGTGTGATGTACGAGACTATTTCAATAGAAATGGTGTGAAATCTTTAACGTGTACAAATTACCTCTGTGGGAAATGTGGGGGAGGAAAAGGTAGCAGGGACATAGTCTAATGAATTGCAAAACTTTATTTTTCCCCTCCTTCTGGGCATCAGTTGCAGGCAGAGTTCTGTCTTCAGAATTTATCCTTCTATATGAAATGCAGAACAAATTAACTGCAATTTTTGCAGATACAGGGAAATGCAAAATCTAATTATGGGCCACAATGTATCTGCAAATGTAATAAAGTTAATGGAGATGATATTTGACATTATATCTGAGTTTGGGGTTTGCTCCTTTTTTTTTTTTTTTTTTTTTTTATAAGGAGATAGGTACGAAATTCTGAAACCTTCTCGTAATGGTTTCAGAGGCACTCAACCCATCAGTTGACTTTTAAAAGCTATTCATAATACCACCAGCCTGCTATTAATGCTAACATTAACTCTTTTTTTTTCTCTTGCTTCCAAAACCCATACCAAAGGATTTTGTTCCATTGTTTTTGCTGCATCCATCCTTTCCTGCATTGTACCTCTTGTTTTTGTCATTGCTGCCTTTTTCTCTCAATTTACAAGCCCTGTAGAACTTAGGGTTTAGGGAAAAGGTTCTGTTTGCAATGTGCCTTGTCAACTTAAGGCACTACAAGTTACTTATGGTAAACTCCAAGCTTTTGTTTGTTTTGCTCAAACCACCCAAGTACCTTTACAGTATGAGGACTTTTTACTCTCATTTACTGTATGTGCCTTGTACTGAGTGGATTTTTTTTTTTTCTTCAGAACAAGGAATACTTAAACACAGTATCTGTAACTGTGGCTGAATTTCTCCAAAGTAGTCTGATACTCAAACAGATACAACAAGTGCTCAAGCAGATGTTTTCATAATCTTCATTGGTCAACCTGTTTGCTTGTAGTTTTACCTGGAAACTCCCTGGACAGCTCAAACACCCCCTTCCTTGCTTCCTTTTGAATATATATATTTTTTTCATGCTATAAATATTTGTGGGATACAATGTGGTAGTTGGGACTATTTCTAAACTTATGTCAATTTTGTGGTGTTCCTGCACTGCCTCTTAGTTCCTGTCCCCTGCAAAAAGAAGAGCAGCAGCTGCTCTTCTCTGTTTATGGAGGGCGTTGATAGCACAAGACTTGCATAGATCCATTATAAATTAAATGACCGAGTTTAGACATAGTCTACCTCACAAAAATGTGAATTGTTGGATATTAACAAAAAAATGTTTCTACTGTCCTGATGTTTTACATTACAGCCCTTTCATGCCTCTCTGGCAGTGTAAAATCTCAAAAAGATATAATTTGCTCCTATTGAGTGGCTGTGGATCTTGACAGAGCTAAGAGGACTTAATGCAAATGAGAACTATCATCTTTGTTTCCAGCATGAATTGTTCTGACAAAACGGTCTCTTTCATCAAACTTCCTCATGTTTCTCGCTGGAAAGTGGATCTTAAAAACTTTGCTTATACATAGCCTAATAGATTGAAGTACAGAACCTGTCAGGTACTTCTCTATACATTGCACCGTGAAACATTGCTTTTAGTAGTCCTTTAGCAAACCAATTGCACTTATACTGCACTAGCGGATCTGAAATGCTCATGATACATGTGTCTGTTCAACCGAAATCTGCATGGATAACTCCTTACTAAAGTAGTTCCACAGAATGTACGACCCACTGATCACATGAGTCAGCAGTTAGGTCTGTACGGTGGAACCTTGGAAAGATGGAAGTTCAGCATTCCCTGTGCTTCGTGACTGTGCTATTACATAAATAATGTGAGAATAGATTTTCTTTTGCTTTCAAATTTACATTAAAATCTTACCTTCTGTTTTTGGACAGCTTTTTTTGGAGCTCAGATGAATGCATTTATTCATGTCATTATGTACATGTATTATGGATTAGCTGCCTGTGGCCCTAAATTTCAGAAATACCTGTGGTGGAAACGATACTTGACCATATTACAATTGGTAAGTAGAACATTTTTCTCCCTTTATTTTGATAAGTATTGTCTCTGAATAGATTTGTATCAACACAACTCCAAAACTTTACAGAAATGCTTAGCCATCTGATCTTTAAAAAAGTTCTAAAAATCTTATTACAGCTCATGAGTATTGTAAAATCTTTATATTTTCACAAAGAAATTACTATTATTTAGTGGCCCAATAAAAATAATCATTCCACTGGAAAAGTGCTAAAAAGAAAGCACTATGCACCTCAACCTCAGCTTGGCACCAACTTGCCCCACTGCCACCCATGGCATGCAGCCAGCTACCGTAAGGCAGTGACACTGCACCCCGTTACCTGCTAAAGAAACTCTAGTTACCGTGAATGGGTCCCTGTCCACTCCTTTGTTTGTTTAACTGTCATGTTTTCTTTCCATTTTTTCCCCCTCATATTCAAAATCTACTTTAAGACTAGTAAGAGAGCCCTGGAGATGGAAGCATTTATCTTATTTATCAGAAAAGGTGCAGCACAGATGAGACGTGTGCAGGTCTTCTGATACACTGGTTGTTTCAACTGTGAATTGTGAAGACCTATTCAAAAAGGCAAAGAAAATGCAGATCTCTTAATGTTGTCTCATTTTTCTACTTTTGAAAACCAGTTCCAGGGGCTGGAACAGAGTTGATCTGGGCATGTGTGATGTGACAGCCCACGCTAGCGCCTGCTCCCCACCCCAAGTTCTAGCAGTTTTTATAGCGTCCTGCATTGGTAAACAACAGTGCAGTCAGACTTCTCGAGTATATTAACACTGTTTTAATTCTGTATTTCCTGTCTTTCAGGTGCAGTTCCATGTGACTATTGGCCACACAGCCTTGTCTATTTATATTGATTGTCCTTTCCCTAAATGGATGCACTGGGGTGTAATTTTCTATGCTGTCACCTTCATTTTCCTGTTTGGTAACTTCTACTATCGGACATACAAGCTGCCCAAGGAGCCCGTAAAGAACGGCAAAATAGCAAATGGTGCTGTTGCAAATGGAGTAAGCAAACCAGAAAACAATCCAGTGGTGGAAAACGGAAAGAAGCAGAAAAAGGGAAAAGCAAAAGGAGAGTAACTTGATCCAGGCCTTAACCATTGCTGGCAGTGAGGAACCTCCAGTTTGGTTTATAAAAGGAAAACAAAAACAAAAACGCTATCTATCTGTACCAATTAACCTTAGGTCACTGAAGAGTTAGAACACAGATATTTTCATTATTTATGAAGATTGTTTTAACAACACTTAAAATTGAATTTCTATTGTAATTATGTAATTATCATGCATATGGTCTCTGTGTAAATTTGTAGACTGCTGGTGTTGGTGAATGTAAGGAAGAATTGCAGTGAATTCCATGTTAGCAGTCCAAAAGTTCATGGTACCATTGAAACAACCACTTTTGTGGACACTCACGTTGCGGGTGGGGGAGGGAAGGAAATAGTGTTTGAATACCTGTGTGGTTTTTTGGTTTTTGTTTTTCCATAAAAAAATTATTAAATTTCAGATGATGATGTATTATCAAATGAGAATGCACAGCTTTTCTTGTCCTCCTGGGGAGTATCTTCAGACACAATTACGTTGATGTGTTGTCAGAGCAGTGTTTGACTTTTCAGACATTACTTGATTTAATTTAATGTCTGTTACGGTTTTTCTTGTTGTGTGGAAATATACCTACCTCTTCATCTGCTGAAAAGAGTATTGAGCATTAAATAACTGATTTCTGAAATATGGAGTCATCTAATATGAATGTCCGTTAATGCTAATTCAGGAGAAACTTTGATTTCTTTTGTGAGTACAGGGTTTTTTTCCTTGGTTTTGTTCCGGGTTTTTCTTTTCTCTTTTTATTTTTCAATATAAATTTAAATTTTGGAGTATTATTTTAATATAGCTAAGTGAAGAAAACATTTTAAGACTGTATGACTATGAAATAATACATTGTCTGAAGCAAGCAATTAAAGTAGGCCCGTTGCATGTTGTCTGTGACCTGCGTTAAAACTGTGGTGCTGACTGATAGTGAAAACTGTGGGATGCAGAGAGAAGAACAGTACATAATTCCATTTTGAAATGCTGGGTGTTTGGGGTGATGATGCCAACTACAGGACAGCCACTTTTTATTGGCGAGAGTATTCAGGTATCAAGTACTGTATATAAAATGCTGAAAATACTGCTACTGCTTGATATGCCCATCAATACTGTGTGCATTAGACAATTACAGACAAAATTATTGGTAGTAGTCAGCATGCGAATGCCAGAGATGGGCTTCTAAAACTCGATTCCCAAAGTAACTTTTTTATCCTAATTGACAAAATGATTCCACTCATCTTTTTTAGACAAAGCTGCCACAATAAGAGGAAGCCTCTTTTAGACTGTTTTTCGTCTCACTTGATACATTAATGGACTTACTACTCTTCTTGTGAGGAAAATGTAAATGTTATTTCCCTTCCATATAATGTGGTTACTGTGAGAGAGAGAAGGTCAGAGTTGCCCAGTGTGCGATGATTATGAGACGGGTGGAGTTAGAAACCAGATCTTGAAGTCCCTGCTTCCTTTTCCATCACAGCAAGGGCTGCTCTGGGGCTGAGTGCTTTGTCTCAACAGCTTCGGTCAAAAACATGTTCACTGTTAGTGTCAAACTGGTGTCAGGCAAATGACACTTCCTGCAGTGAAAGCAATGGAGCCCTAGGTGTAAAGTGTCTGGCACAGTTACTATTTTTTGTATCTCAGTTGTCTATTTGCCTGTTATTTATAACATGCAAACAAGTCAAGATAGGTCTGTCTTAGGTTTGTCTCTTGTCATGCTAATGAAAACTCCATCTAAACCCAAAATATAGGTCTTAGGAGGAAAAGCTTTGGGTATAGTCTGTACCCAGAAATAATTGCTACTGCTGGATTGATTAAGCTGGAGGGTAGGTCATAAGCAGTAACCCTAGTGAGGGTTTTTGAGGCAGAGTGTGGGGTTGTGAGGGACTGTCTCTGCTGAATGGTAATGCACGTGGCCCTTAATTTCCCTGTTTGCTTTTCCATGTGATTCTTCCAGTCTTGGTACTGATGCTTTCTGGAGCTGTATAGCTACGTATCTGGGTAAGTGGCACGGGGAAGAGGGAACATGGTCTGTTTCCTTCTTGGACTAATGCCATTGCCTCTAATTAAGCCAAAACGTTAGCTGGCTGGACAGCCTCCGATGGAGCAAATTCCCACAAAGCAATCGGACAGCAGATTTACAGCACACCTGCTACTCCAAGGTAGTGCTGGTGTGAATGCTCTTACTGCACTGTAAACTCAAGGTAGCTTTCCTCATGGCCACTAAAGGGCAGCTTCTTTCCATTTGCACAGGATGCGGGCAGCTAGCTGGCTGTAAATCTGCTCCCTTCCTTGTTTTGTGCTAAATGGGTTGTGTGCTCGGTCCTTCTTTGAGCCAGGTCAGATGAACTGGCAGCGTTAACAAGATCTAGCTCTGCAAGGACGCGCTGAGGGATATTTCAGTGCACGTTCAGTTAGCTTTGCTACACCTTGTCAAATAAGAATTGTATCTTGCGTGTTGACAAATATTTTAAAAAATGGAAAGTCAAATCTTCCCTCCTATCAGCATGCATGGAAAATGCTTAAAGTTCATAACAACTTGAACCTCTTTGACAGAACTTCGGTAGCTTCCTGCCCTCAAGTTCTAGGTCATTTGGTACCTTTTAGCAAAAATATATATATATATGTATTTTGTGAGGGTGCCCACCTAGATACCAGTTATGTTGTCTGGATCTGCAGATAAAACCTGCTCCAAATATTAGCACACAGTTTCTCGGGGAAAGAAAATCACTTATTCCTGGAATGCTGTTTTTTTAAGACCATCTTCTGCTATATGGCTTTCATGGATCCATTTCTGATACATTTGATTGTTCATGTGACTTGAGTCCTGTTTTGAGCTTGAATATAATGGCCTTATTAAATGTGCATTTTTGCAGGCATGGTCATGACCAAAATACATCTGTTTCAGACTCTATGCGGTTAGACTCGCAATATACAGGGCTGAAAATGTACAGCTCCTTTTTTTTCCAAAATTTGAGGCAGTGATACATGTGTGAGATCCTGCCAGATTCATTAATGTCATCATTTAAACCAAGGTACCTCAGAATTTGGCCAAATAATAGAGTATAGAGTTTGCAAAATTGAAATTTGTATTACAGAAAGTACTTTACATGGTAAATATATTCTGCTATCCAGCTATGTGCTTACAGTTTATTTAGAAGTAAAATTCGAACCCTTTGGATTTTTTTTTCAATCAAAGAATTGTGAGCAATTCTCAAACTCTAGGACCGGAGTTACATAACTAACTATCTGATGCCATATGAATGACACCATCTCATTCAGCCTCATCTCTACCAGTGTGTGTTAGTTGTTGCTGGGTTCTTTTCGCAGTTTGCTCAGTGTAAAAATCTATCTATATATATACACATATATATGGGTTCTTAACAGGTTCTTCCAGTGTGTGAAGTAAATTATATTTCTTAAATGTGAAGTTGACAGGAGCTAATGGCATAGTTCCTACAGCTTGAGCAGTGAAATGAAGAAGTTTTCATTGATCCATAGATCCAGTATCAGCCTTGCAGACGTGCATATAATATATCAGTCATTTTAGAGACAGGGTGATGGAAACTCTTTCCATCAGAGCCATTTTTGCTGCTGTAATACACATTTGAGGCTTCAGTTGTAGATGTGGGGAAGGGAAGGAAGGGGACGTCTCCTCAGCAGAGGGAGGAATGATGCTGTCTTGTATCTTGTAGCAGGGATCATTTCCGTAAGCAAGAGGAGTAATTTGCTCCAGGTAAGTCCTAGAGGTCACTGCGATGGAGTTCTCTGTGTGAGAGAGAACTTAATTAAGAAGAAGAAAAAAGAACCAAAAAAAAAAAAAAGTTTCTGTGTAGGTTCAAAAGCATGGCCTATTGGATTATATGAGCATTGCTGCTGCTGGCTGTGAAGGCAGATACCCCCCTTGCCTTCAGGTTAGGTGGTCCATTAACTGCTTCCATCCCAAGATGAGGAGGAGAAGATACAGGTTAGAAAAAAGTGCTGTGCATTTTGTTGAGGTGCAGGGAGAGCATTTGGCCTCCCCAGGTGTGGAGGGGGAGGTGGGAAAGGACTAGGTGGCCACGAGGTGAGGCGGAAGGGTCTCGTTCCTAAAACGGGTCAGAGCACACGTCGTCTTTTAAAATTTCCAATTGAGTAAGATTGTTCCTGCAGCATAAAGACAAACCTGACATTAAGTCGTGTGGGTTCAGAGTCGTAATGCTTAAATAGGATTTTAAAATTAAAACTGTTTCAGTTAGAGTTGAAGAGAGTGAGGAATTTATTGGGTATGTGGACAGTGTATCCATCTTGGTGGGAAGCATTTAGGATAACTCCACATTGAGAACACAGCAAGACACCCTTGCAACATCTAATTGTGTTGCAGACAGATGAGTTGGCCTCTTTGCTGACTTACAGAGTTAGAGCTCCATGGAAATCAGTGGGGTGGCTCCTATTTACATCAGCAGAGTGTATTTAATCTAAAAGAATAGGAAAAATACTTGCTTTTTGCTAATATCCCATCATGATAAGGGAAATGTATGGTTCAGGATGCTGCTTTTGCATAAGGTGTTCATGCATTTGTGAAGAATAAAATGAATTTTACTTTTTTCATGCTGTTTGAGTTTGGTTCTATGCGTTCGATGAACTGTGTTTGTGTCCCGTCTTGCTTTGGAGTACTTGCTTACCTCGTGGCCTTGCTGAGGCTCTGTTGGTGCTACGTGTCCTACTGCACAAAAGCTGGCGCCAGAAGTTCTTCTGGCACCTCCTCCCACTTTAAGGTTTGGGAACATTCCAGTTTTGAGTTTTTGCTCCAAGATGATATTGTAGCGGCTTTGAAGTCACCCTTAAGTTACTGCCTAGAAATATAGTGTCTGCTTAGACAAAATACGGGTCTCCTGGGACACATTTTGGCTGCACAGCGCATATGTCAGCATCGGATTTGGTCCAAGGGTCATCATAAGGCTGGCAGACACTGGAAGCACCTGACAGGGCTGTCAATGCTGCTGCCGTACGACAAGTGCTGCAGCTTTGTGCCTTGGACGGGCAGGAGAGTGAGGAAAGCCCCAGCCAGGTGAAAAACGGGTGTAATAGCCAAATACACTGATCTAGCTAAGAAGCCTTTTCAATCAATCTTCAGCCCCCTGTTTTAAGAAGATGATGGTGAGAGAACCTGCACGCTGTATTTCAGGCTCAAGGTTCTGCTGCCTTGGAAGCGTTAGGAATAAGCAGGCCGTGTGGTTTAGTTTTTGCTGGGCACCGCGTGGTTTGGGGTGACTTTCCTGGAGAAGCTGCAGCGCTTTGGGCCGGCAGCGTGACCTGCGGTGGCCGCTGCCGTGGGCACGGCCAGCAGCTCTGTAGCCAGTGCGCAGAGCCGCGTCCCGCCGTGCCGCTCCGAGCACCGCGCGCGGGTCCCGCGCAGGGGCCCATCGCTGCCCACGCGCTCGCAAGGGCTGCTTCGGCCCCTTGCTTGCGGCTTCCCTGAAATCTGCCCGTGGAGCAAATCCTGTCCCGGCGATGGGCTGTGTATGCTGCAGAATCCCATCGTCTCCAAATGTCCTTTCTGCAATGCTGCCTACCAGAAACTAAAAATAAGCATATGTTGCCAAGTTGGGTTCTTCAAATGATTTTTTAGAAGAGACTGAGTCTTTATTTTCCATGTTAGGTTTCTTTGTGTCACTTTCTTCATAGCTTCCTTACCCAGGAAACCAGGGGTAAGTGAGGGTTTTATTCCCTCTTGTTTTGCAGTTAATATGTCTTTGCACGGGAAAGCTGCCTAAATCTCAATTCCTTATGCTGGAAATGATTTGAGCTCCAATGGAGTCACTGCTAGCTGTCAAATCAATATCTGGTATGTTTTAGTCTGCTAAACGAGGAGAGTTCTTTGATTCTTTAAATGATTTAAGATAGACACTGACTGAGGGCTGTTGAAACTGCACTAGGATCTCGTTACATTTGTTTCATGAGCAAAGTGCTTTCACTTTGGTATCTTTTTGGTATCTTATCTATTTATAAGGAGAGAAGAAAAGAAAACAAGCATGCAGGAAGTGACTTGATGAAAGCTGGAAAGTTGCAGTGGTTTTTCTAATTTTTGCTCTTGACTAGATACCGCAGGGTTTTAATAACTGCTATACACTTGTTACTACTATGTATTATTTATAGGTGCTGCAACAGCATGCAGTCAGTATACAATCAGTGTGCTTGTGCATAATTACCTTCTGAAGCACATAAAAATGCTTTCTGTCTTAAATTACAGGAGAACCAGAAGATGCAGCGTCTAACCACAGATGCTTATAGTGGAGATAGTGGCACATACATTGGTAGGACTCATAAATAATACATGTTTACTCCATATTTTCTGAATAACAACCTCTGCCAGAGTTTCCAAGAAGTTTCTTGCAATAATGCAAGCTTTTTGAAGGTGAAAAGTGCTGTATAACTGGTAAAGGGACTACTTTGTAGAGCTATTTTGTTATTTTGTTTCTTTTTTATACAGGTATGTGTCCAGATTAGATGCTAGTTCACTTGACTTACTCTAAATTGGGAGGTTCTGCTCAGCCAGACCTTGCGACTGAGTAATTTGTTAAAATGGAATTCAAGGATTTCATATCGAAGGTATCTCTTTATACACTTCCAACTTCATCCCAGCTTCTACTCTTGGGTAGAGGGAACAGCAATCCCAGCCCATCCAGCCAGCTTTGGCTTTCCTGCACTGGACAGCATGTCCTCACCTGGAGTTCATCATCAGACCTGGTTCCCACACACTCGACAAAGGGGACAGGAAAAGTCAGGCCAAGATTATTATTATTGTTAATCTGCAGTTCTAGTTTCTCTCTAAATGCAAAATTTGGCATAGATTGTTGAGTAATTTTTCCACTGTGAGTTTCAGGTGTAGACATTGAAGAGAATGTGGATCTAGATTCAACACTCAGGGAATCTGGCATGCTGTTCAGCTGGGCTTGCTTGCTTGACATAAGCTGGAGATGTTCCAGATAAACAGAAAATAAAATACTCTTAGGATTTTGTTGGGAAGTGAGGCTTTATATTAACGCTTTTATTAACGCTTACCTTTTCCCTGTGTTATTGTTAGCTGCTGTGCATGCCCGCCTTCTCTTCTGCTGTGCTGCAGTGGTTCCTTGGAAGATTGCTATGTGTGTTCAGGAAAGAAGTTAACTGCTGTAATGAGTCCTGGGTGTTCAAGCTGGCTTATCCTATGTTCTGAAAAGCCTAGTAAGAGCAGGGCGGTCTTAATGGGTTGAGTAGTAACAACACTTTGCTGATAGTGCACTCAAAGCATTGCCACAAAACTGGATGTTCTTGATGCAATAAGGTATGGAAGTTCTTTTCAGCATGATAAAAACATTAACTTTTATTAAGCATTCTCTTCTTGCTTTAAAAAATATCTGGGCTACAGGGATGACCTCCGGTTCTGTACCCTGCAATACGAACATACCTATTGTATGATGCACAACCAGAGCTTACAACTGTGAGAGACTGAGACTTTACTGTGCTATGAGTCGCACTGTTAGAGATTTTGTACTGAGCTATTCTCTTCTGTGATCTGAGTTCAATAAAGAACAGATTTTTATAAAAAGCTGGCTGGCTTTTTTTATTGCACAAACTCACTTATTCCAGTGAAAATTTTCATTACCGAAGGGTGTGCATTTACTAAAACCATTGTCCTGTTGATCCTGAGACTGTTATGACAGCAGTATTAATTTGAAATTTTGCCATCTGCACTTTCTATAGTGTGGACTCTCCTGTTACCTTGCAAACGTGTGGTTGGGCTCACACTGAGCACCTGTTTGAGAGCGTTTCTGCCCCTGCAGAGCTTGGCCTTTGGAGAGCGCGGCCCTTGCAGAGGCCCATGGTGGCTGGGAAGCTCTTGGAAATTCCTTGCAAATATTAAAGGACGGTTTCTCAGCGCCTCCAGATAAGGCATCAAGCACAAGGAACTCATTTTCTTGACTGTGATGTGTTCCAGTTGCAATTTGTTGTGGTCTGTGCACGTACTGTGGTCTGCCTCAAACACCATCCCTGTCCTTTGCATCTCGTCTTGCGAGCAGTCGTGAGCGGTGGGAGGGAGGTGCGCGGGGCGGCAAGCGCGGATGTGCGGAGCCTTGGTGCTCCGCTCGCTTTCACATGGAAAAGGGGCTGGAAATAATGAACCTTCTCAGCCTGGCCCACGGCTTTGTGAGCTCTTCTCGGGTTAGGTTTTGGTGGAGAAACTACGGCTGCATAACATCTTCAGGTAATGTGATTTTGTCTATCAAACATACCATAGGGACAACATATCGCACAGTAGCATCTTCACTGAGCAAAAAATCCTTTTAAGAGAGTGGATTCGCAGCACAAAGTTTAGCTCCCTAAATAGTTATGGCCTGATAAGCAGAGCATTTGGGAGCAGAATTGTAAGTTACAAATATTTTTCCATAATACTTAAAAAGTGAACATAGTCAGCTTGATTCCAATGCTTTATCTTGGCCAGGATATAAAGATATGCTCCTTTATTAGGCATACAAGCTATGTTTAGGACCTAGCAATTTGAGGGGCAAGGGGAAGCATGATTCTTTGCTGTCCTAAATCTTTTTGATTAGAAAAAAGTATGTATTATATATATATATATGTATGTATGTAGGCATATAAAATTCACCACTACTTGGTCTCATCTTTCCATGCCCACTGCTATCCTAGTAGGTGAAACAATGAAATTAAGAAATATCTTCATTGTTGCTTGCTTGTACCATTAAATTAAGAATAGAGATGCTGATTTTCTTAAATGACAGCTTTTGGAAAGACATAGGATTCTGTTTCTCTTTATTGTTTATAAAATCCTCTGGAAAATACTTCGGAAAATGGATCATGATGCCCTCAAAGTATTTCAGTTCTTTAGATTGAAAAATATTGAGGAAAAATAGGCATTTTAAGTTGGCAAGTAGGAATTCATACAATCCTGGCAGAGTTGCTCTTACATCCACTGGAAATAAAAAGAATCAACCTAATCTCTTTTAAAAATGACAACATTCTCCATGCTCATTGTTCTTATTCTTTAGGTTTGACCTGCGTTTGACTGCTTACTCATTTTAAACAACTATTAAAAATAACAATAATAAATGGAATACTGACCAAATTCCCACTGCAGACAATTTAGTAGGGAAGGAGAAATTCCCGTAGCTCAATAGTGGGTCACTGCATCCTCTTCCAAGGCATTTTCTAGCTTGTCTGTGACTTTTACAGGTTTTGGGCCATGAGCAAACTCTTAACAAGCTACACTGCTTATGCCTGAGTAATATTTAA
Organism: Tinamus guttatus; assembly: GCF_059628265.1. Classification (NCBI taxonomy): domain Eukaryota; kingdom Metazoa; phylum Chordata; class Aves; order Tinamiformes; family Tinamidae; genus Tinamus; species Tinamus guttatus. The sequence goes on from NW_028288619.1 coordinate 1,805,555, forward strand.
TGATGAGGAAAGCACAATCTGCTTGATAACGTGTGTCTCTTGATGCGTTTCCTCAGGAATATTTGGAGCCTTTCCGAACTGCCGGTGTTCTCTAAGGAAGAGCTAAATAATATTTGGCATCAACAGGTAGGGCGTTTCTTTACTCCACCTAGGCTTTAAAATTTAAACTGATAAGCAATCTCAAAGTGGATTTTCTGGCCTCAGCATCCCACTGGGGAAAAAAAAAATGAAAAAGAAAAAAAAAAAAGAAAAAAAAAACACTTTCACGTGTGCTTTCGGGAGCTTCTCAACAGCAGGAAAAGACAAGTTTCAGGTTTTCACTTTTCTTTACTAGAAGAAGTTTGGGATCTGTTTTTTTAATTTTGCTTGCTTATTGGTTTGACTAGAGAGCTATTTTTAAAAAGTAATAAGGGAATAGGCACTGAACTCCCCTGACAGGCAACTGGGAAGGTGCATGTTTCAATAGCCAGATGCTGCAGCCACTCGCAAAACCCTTCCAAGGCTGTGCTTGACTTCCACAGGCTTCACACAGTCTGTGAGGTGTTTGGCAGATTACAGTTTTTAGCTCCAAATGTCCCCATATTGATTGTTATTGATAAAATTTGGGTGGGTGAGCTGTGTATCTTTTTTTTTTAGTATGGGTTTTAAACAGCTTAGATTGCCCTAGAAAACTTTTATCAACAGACATATTGGAAATCTTCATAAACTCATGAAAAATGCAGGACTAAACTGACTCTGCTTGGAAAGCACAGAGCTGCTGCTGCCGTTGTTTGCCATGAAATGAGGGAAAAATGCTGACTTTTGGTACATGCATGTGTGTTTGTGTGTGTATTTGCATCTACTTCTCCTTTTCCTCGGCTCCCTTGTGTTGAAGTGGCATCTCTCATGTTTGTGTTGTGTCTATACAAACTTTGTTTGGTCCTGGTTATTGGTTAAAATTAAATTCATATGTGCTTTTTTGTGTCTTTGTGGAACTAAGAAAGTTTTAAGAAGCTGCTTCCCTTGCAGCACTGGAATGAATTGAGCACAGTGCTCCTGATAAGATAGCTTTATGATGGGGTTGGCATCTATTTTACCTAAGCGAAGAAGGATGAGTAAGAGCAATGACGGGAATACCTAACCGGTGAGACTGTAGCTGGCACAGGGAAACACCACCACGACACAGCGGGCACCGGGGCAGCTCTGGCAGGAATGGACGAGTGCCATGGGGAGACAGGAGGCAGCCCCCGCAGCCAAGGTCCATCCACTCCCTTCCCCATAATTGGGGTGCCCATTCCCTGGGATCGCGTCCCATGGGATGGTGTCAAAGGAGCCAGTGAGCTCTGACTCAGGCTGACCAATGGGCGTCGCATTTTATTGCAATTAATTGCATGCTGGTAGGATGAAAAAAAAAAAAAAAAAGTGTGGGGTGGCTGCATGTAGCGAGGTGGAGATGGCGCAGTGTAAAGTACAGGCGGAAAGGTGGTATGTCTGCAACAAGGGATTAAGCAGCTTTAGGATGGGTTGAGCAAACCCAACCAGGAGCAGCCAGGGCCCTCTTTCTCTGCAGAAATCTGGGAATGTGCTGGGCTTTGGCAGTTCCCTGCTCATCCTCGTATCATGTTAGGTTTCTTAGAAAAACATAGTTAGAAAACAAGATTTCCAGCATCTGATGGCACTGATGTCCTCCTGCATCCCCAGGGTTCTCTGAGCTCTGGTTAAAACACAGCCAGAAATGACACAGGTTTTAGTATATCATAAGTAAAACGAGATGACTCACCAGCCAAAAAACAGCCACACTGGGGCTGCAGCGTTCAGTGGGGAGTGCAGGACTGGGGTGAGCTGGGGAGCCGTCAGGGCCCTCAGCACCTCCTGGGGCCTTAATGGGAAAGCTTCAAAGCAATTAGAAACTCGTTAGATCAGGGAATACAAAGCTAAAATGGTGGCCATGGTTTGGGGAGATTTTTTAGTGCAGGAAACTAAAAGGGTTGGCCACGCGGCCCCAATCCCACCCCTCTCACAGTGCTGACAGGCCGGCATGGCCCCCGCGCTGCACAAGGCTGGGCCGGGCACCTCGGCCCTGGCCCCACGCTGGGCTCGCGCGCGGCCCTGCGCCTCTCCCACACGGCGACCACGCGCAGGGCTGCCGGTGGTGGGGCTGAGCTCGGCCTCCTGCCTCAGCCCGTGGCACACACACCGCGGCCATTTCCACCTGCCTCCTGACTTCATGCAGCACATTTTGCAGGGATGTTTGGTTCAGACGCCTGTTCAAAGCCAAAGCTAGGCCAACCTTGGACCTAGGAGAAGATCTTCAGATAGCCTGAACCCTCACTGAAACTGTGTCCTCACCTGCAGGCTCTTCTTTGGAAAGCCCTGACTGACCCCAGGGAGCAAGCAGAGAAGCTGGTGGGGAGAGCAGATCAGGGGGTGGAGGAAGGACGGGAGAGCAGGTTCAGGGCAGACGGGGCTGAACTGCCCCGTCTTTCACCCATATGAATGGGTATCTGTTCTACTGCTAAAGCAGTACGGATGGTCAGTCAACTACTTGCAGGAAACACAGTGATTCCCAGCAAAAGCAGCACTTCATCCATTTGCCTGGCTCAGAAATCAGAGCCTCAGCCATGACCAACATCTGACATCAGGAAGGCATAAAAGATGCAGCATCAGGAGCCACGCGCAGTGGAAACATTGAAATAGGAGATGGGCTGGCAATGTATGACCATGAGGGAAGGACTATCAGGAGACTTTTCCTCCTGGTGAGAGGTATTTTATCACTGTTTAATATGCAGCAGCCTCCCGTAGGGTCTGCGCTTCTGAAGAGAAATCAGAAGTGGGGACATCCAAAATGGTGGTCATCGAACGTCCCTCCAACACAGCAGCAGCAGCCACAGCACAGCTGCAGCTAAAAGTGATTTGGAAGAGGAGGTAAAGAAAGCCAGAAGTTTCTGTTAAGATTTTAGAAAGAAATAGGATGATAATCAAGTTGAACAAGAAAAGGCATATTTTTAGCACCTTAATAATATGTGAAGATATTAAATATATATCATCTTATACATAAATGTTTAAGTCCTGCTACACAGAAGGCCTGAAAGATCCAGTTAGGAGATAATTGGCCAACTTATCTTTATTTTGGATACATCCTGGTATCTGAGGGAAATTCCTGAAGCCTTGCAGAATATTAATATTAGGTCAGTGTTAAAAGGGCATAAAGATGAAGTCGGCAATTTTAAGGCATTTAATCTGACATCAGCCCAAGGCCAGATGATGAGAATGCTGATATGGGGCTGGGGTGATAAATGGCAGGAATGGAAAGTGATGCTGCTTGAGACGATCAGGAAGAGAAAGGCCTCCTCTTGCTCTGCACAGAGGTTATTTGTTTACATATGTACTGTCTCTGGAGATAGATATTTGGGGTTTTGCCAATCCTTTGCTTCAGTACCATAAAGACCAATAAGTGAGGCAGCGCTGCAGGAGGCTCGCTGGGCACCCCTGGGTGCTTTGCCCGAGCGTGGGAGTTTCAGCCTGGCTATCTCAAACCTGACAAATGACATGGGTGTCCATGAGTTAACTAGTGAAAAAAGAAAGAAAAAAAAAATGCAGTTTCTTTCAGAAGTGCTGGTTTTTACTCTTGCTTAGACTTTGTATTTTGTTTCACTGAGGAGCAGGAACTCCTAGGCCGTTGAAGCTTTTGGCATGTGCTGTGCTTACTGCAGTCCCTCCTCCCCTGGGCGTCTTCAATATCAGTGCGTGTTTTTCCGGAACGCTGCTGGGCGCTCTTAGCAGCCGAGATCCGTGTTCCCCCAAACGGCCACTAGAGGGAACCCGGTGACCTCCGCGGGAGGGAAGCTCCGAGGAGCCAGAGCCGCATCAAAATGTCCCCGCTCTCCTCGCCTCGCCAGCAGAGAGCAACGCGACACCGGCCATGAGCCTGGAGGAGGAGCGCCGGACACCTCCGGTGCAGCACGGGCACCTCGGCGCCCCCAGCGCCACCGAGATCGCACGCAAAGCGAAGTCTTCTCCTCTTCATGTGGGTGGCACTTGCCGGCGAAGAGAGCTCAGCCCCAGCCACCCCTCCAGGCAACCCCCGATTTGGGCTCGATCCGACCCCACGATGGCAAGCCGTGAGTGGCAGCAGCGTTTGGCTGCTTCTCTCTTTCCCCCGCTCTTGCTGTCCAGCCTTTGGGAGCAACCTCGGTGCTGGCCCTCAGGACACAGCTGAGGCCTTCTGAAAATGCCTTTTATTTATTTATTTTTCCTAATAGTGCCATGGTGACAGATGATACGAGATATTAGGGTATAAACCAGCATCTCATAAAATAGCAGCAGTTGCTATTCCACAGTGATCTTTCTGCTGTAGTAATCAGTCATGATCTTATTAAATGGGCAGCCGATGTATGTCCCTTCTAGCCTGGCTGGGAAATCAGACGATCTTAACATACAGAGAAGTTGCAAACATTCATTTATAAATGCTTTGTAAACCCCCCACATTCCCTTCTTATGCATTTTTGTCCTTATTAGTATTCTGGGCTTTTACTTTCCCAGTAAATGCTACAAAGGGCATGTAAAATGCTAGGAATGAACTCAAAAAGGCTGTCCCTGCAAGGATACACTGTTCCTCTTTTGCTTGCTGCTTCCCAAAGATCAATAATAAGCATCTTATTTCAGGGTTGAAAGAGAAAATTTTTGGTATCCAGCAGGACTTCTGAGTCATTGACCTTGAACACTAATCAGTATGTTTGAATGTTCTCGCCAGGTTTAGAGCTGAGGCTAAAAAATCTAATTAAATCAGCAGGGGGCACAATTTCTTCAAAATATCACAGGATTATCTTAGCAATGTGCTGGGTTTTCTTTCTGCTGCACAGTGCAGGGCTGCTCGCCAGCACTGCCTGTAAAGATCTGGTATAATTTCTCTCAGTTAACCTGTTCGGTCCATTGCCATAAACTCATGTTTCCTTTAGCGCTGCTTAGGGGGCCCTGGGTGGTCCCTGAGGGCAATAAATAGCCCCAGGCTGCGGTGCTTTGCCTTGGTTACCCAAGGGGGAAGCACAAATGTTCATTAACATCATTCATGGTGCTGCAGAGGGATCCTCCGCCCCAGACTTGCAGGGTGAGGGTGTCACTTTACATTTATCATCTCAGAGACCGTTTTTCACTTTTCCCGGGATGTCCTGTTTTCACAGAACATGCAGGAGGCCATGAGTTCCTCCTCATTAACCTGAAGAAGTGCTGGGTCCCATCTGCCCGTGGCACCAAGCACCAGCAGGGCGCTGGCTGCTCCATGCCAGAAGGTGCTGGGGGTGGCTTGGGGCTGCCTGCACTTGGGAATCCTGTTAGGCACGTGCAAACAGCAAGGCAAGCACGGACTAATATGCAAAATCTAGGAAATGGAGGTGTCCCATTTCTGCAGACAGCGTAAAAAATCGGGGAATTATTACAGCAACATAAGAACTGCCACAGCAGATTATACCCTAGATAAGGTTAGAGAAAGATCCACCCAGCTCAGTTGGCTGATCCAGTCCATCATGCCTCTTATCTACAAGTGTTTTTATTCTGGCTTGCTGTTTTGTACCAGATCTCAAATCTTTGAAAGGTTGTGGGTTTTTGTCTTTTTTTTTTTTTTCCCTGAAAGTTTATCTTTAAACAATAGTAAAGCAAAGCCAAGAAAAAACATACCTAGCTTGTTTGGAAGTAGGGTAGGTGTAACTCACACACAGTTAAGCACGTAGGGTCACTGGGCATGGCGAGGTTGCACACCTCAGTGATGAACCGAGTACCGAGAAAAATGCTTGCCAGGAGCAAAATTACAATTTACTCCTTCATTCCTCTTGGGTGGGAAAGAAGAGCTCTCTGGTGAGTTATGTAACAGCCAGATGGCTGGAGCACTCAGCTAGGTCTAGTTTAAAGCCCACTTTCAACATCAAGCACTTGGCTTGGTCCAGCTGGCTGATGTGAGGACATTCTCCACCACTTCTCTCTTAAACTGAACAGCACATGAGCTTCCTGCTAAGGAAAGAAATCACAAAAGTGTGATGGGATCATGAGAGAGCACATGTGAGATTATATTTCTGTAAACTCTTCAGTAACACTTGCTGACCTAAGAGAGCACTGACTCTCCTAAATCTCCTAAATCATAAAATCACCTAACTCATGAAGCTTCTTCCTGCTTGCAGGCTGGATGAACCTCCACACACATTCACTCCTTGATGAACCTGTGGAGTTCATGTGAAATTGCCAAGTAGATGAGCTCAGAAGATGTTTCCCCTGAAAACTCTCCAGAACCCTCTCTCCTTTCACTAACCATCACCATCATCAGGCTTTCAGTGCAATGGGTAAATGGAGCCCTGGTGCTGCTCTCTGTGACATGTCTCTAGGAACAGATCTGGGGTTGCTGACTCTGTATTTGGAAACGGAGCAAGGTGACGACCAGGCTGGCAGCAATTTCCTGTTGGTTTGCGATGGTGAGAAAGGGTTTTGCAAAGCAGTCCTGCCCTGTGGGATGGGAGGCAGTGAAAACTGGCTTTTACTCACTCCGCCTGCTGGTTTTATAAAAAAAAGAGACGACGAATTCCCAGGAATTTCAGCTCTTCTTGTTTATAATTAGCAACCACCTATTGATTGCGGTGAGTAGCTTTATGTGAGCTTCTCGCAGGAGCTTTTGTGAAATGGCTTTGCTCATTTGCTTTATGTGTTTTGTGTCTCTGTCTGGACACAGGCTGTGAAGGCTGCTCCTGCCCCTGCCCTACAGAAAGAAATTGCTCCTCCTGCATGTATGTAACTGCACAAGAGACAATAGGACCTTCAGCTCCAACTGTATATTTCAGTGTAACGTATGTATATATTGTGCATGTCATATACATATAGAGATGTACATATACACACCTATATTTATACTGTGTGCATATAGATATGCATGTACATGGTGTGGCTATATTTGCTTCACCTTCCCTCTGAACCCACTTAGGTAGCCAAAGCCCCTCTCTCCGGAGCCTTGTGTGACAGGACTGGTGAATGGAAGGGCTGCTTTTCATCTCTCCTCACATTGGCCATTTACAGCTGATTCCCTTTGCATTTGGTGGAGAGAAAGAGGCAAGTTCTTGTCCCAGTCCATCTCAGGGCTGAACAACACATGTGAGGCAGACATCTAAAACATGTCAGCCCTAGAAGTGCTGGACTTTTTCCCTCTTGTTTATTGACTGTAAATGTACTGGATTCAGAAATAAAGGGTAAAGCAAGTATCCAGAGATATACTGAGGGGGAATAGAATTTATCATCTTCTACCTTGGGGTAATGCAGTTTTCCCATTTCTCTAACACACCAGCTAGGTGAGTTTGCCGTTCCTTCACCTGCTCCACTGCTGGCTCATTTTCATGGTCACCCATCTACTGAGCAGACGGGAGGAGAGCAGTGACCATGCAGAAGGTGGCCGGCAGGACGGGGGGTGCAGGTAGGAAGCGGTCAGGCCTGAGCGTCCGCAGGGGTATAGGCAGATAAAAAAGAAAGAGAAAGGGAAACTTTCCATACCTGATCCAAAGGATCGTGTCATTTTTATTACAAATTCTTATTCAAGCTCTACTTCAGGGGGTCTTGAAAGTTCAAGTTCACCTTCAGTCTTTGATGATTAAGAGGAGGATTTCTCCCTCGTAACTGTAACAATGAAAGCAGGTAGATTTGGATGCTCAGATCAACTGTGTTTCATTTCGACTTGACTACAAAAGCTGACATTATAACATAACTAGACAAGTAAATGAAAGTTCAGAATATAGTATAGCCCTAAAGATGTTGTATTTTATCATGATTTATAAAACAACATGTTAGTTATTTTAATGATAATCTGGGGTCTTTTTGCTTCATTCAGATTCCCTGCCTTCACTACACTGCACTTGGCTTCTAATTAGCTGCTTTTGGTTCAGCCATTAGTAACCTTCCATGTGCTTCTCCCCCTTCCCATCTTTCTGATACTCCAGAAAATAAAATGGGGCTGGTAACAAGCCCGCTCAGGCTTCATTAAGCAAGTCTAGGTGAAAATATGATATTCTAGTTTCTGCTAAGATTATATCAGGAGGAGACCTGCCCTGTAAAATAAGTTTCCCACTTCAGATCTGCTGTTTGCCCCATGAATTTGGGAACGTGGATAAAGGGTCACCCACATGTTTCTCATCTCAGGGATAAATCACATGAGCTGAAGTGGGTGCAGGTAGCTGCTACTGCCTGGTGCTGGAAAACCTTGGTGGTGCTTTTAAAAATAGCTATTAAATGCTGAGAAAGGCAAAGTAAACAAACAAGGGGTTTCCAGTGCAGAAATATTTCCTGACAAGCTTTAATGCAAATGAGGAGGTGATGGGAGGCAGGCTGCAGTATTCTGCCAGCCCCAACCTGCTCCGCACACGCACACCTTGTGCACATTCCCCCCTGCACTGGTAGGTGTCTTCTTCTCCTGCCTACAGTCAAGATCTGAAAACCAGGCCACCCTAATCCCTCTGACACCTCCTCAGAGATAGACATGCCCAGTGGGTTGACTGGACTTGATTGCTCAGTAAGTGTGGTACTAGTTATTTGAAAGAGCAGTGGTCAAACGAAGAGTTAATACTCTCATCACTCAACCTTGCCAAATTACTGTCAAGGTGTTACTGAGAGAAGTGGAAAAGAAGATGAGGTACGCAAGTAAAACCTGGATTTTGTAGCTTTGTGGCTAAGGAGAGGTGAAGAAATCCCATATTTGCTTACCATATTGGTCTTTTATCTCAACCAGTAGCTATATATTATGCAGTATATATGTAATCTTGGTAGCCCTAGGCCTCGTTTTTCTTGCATAGTGGTTTCTTCTCTGAGATGTCTTCTAACAGTGCACACTCTCCCCAGAGGCAGTGAAAGCAAACCTTTGCACACCCTGACCATGGCAGCTGGCTCTTACATGTTGGCATCTCTCAGCACCCTCAGTAAGGATAGAATCAGGAGCAGCTGGAAAGCTGGATGCCAGGTTGGTACACACTTTGCAGCTGCCAGAACATGCATCAAAGTGTCTAAAGTCTAAATGTGCTTCTGAGAATAGCTGGGAGCCCTGTACCTACAACTCAGGCTTCTGCTGAGAGAGGCTTTTCCCTATGGTCACTCATTCGCTCACCAACTTGTGGAGCCCATCAGTTTCTGCATCATGGATTTTAAGATGAGGTGACCAAAACTGGATCAAATATTCAAAATGCAGGAGAACCAGTCATTTGTGAAGTGAGATTTTAAAAATTTCTCTATTCCAGTCTTTGTTTTAATCGAGGTGCCTGGATTAGAGCTTTGCTGGGTTCTAGCACCAAAGGTTGCCCATGTTTTCCCCAAGAATGCTTAGTTTTAACCGAGAAACAAAGAGACAGAATAGTTCAAATTATTTATTTTAAAGCTCATTAGCCCATAGTGAAAACATCCAATTTTCTCTATCATCGTGCTTCCCAAGTGCCTATTTGTAAGCACTTTCTCCTACACTTCCACAGCCCAGGAAAAACCTGATTTACCTGAAAAAATGCTCTCATGTGCAAATTGTTACCTCTGGGCCTGTAATTCTAAGTTGTCTAACTGTGCTTTAAAATGGTTGGTACATTTACTTTCTTATAGTCTGTCATGGTAGTGTCTACTTTTGCTAAGAGTTTCTTCTTTTTTTTTTTTTTTTTGCTTTTGGGGGCAGGGGAGGTTTTATTCCCTTTGTAAAAAGCTGAAGAAATTTATTCTGTTTAGCCCCAGCCTTTTAACCAAAACCATACCCAGTGTGTGCTCTTATTTACTTAATTCTCCAGTCCTTTTTACCCCTTGAGCAGTAGCTGTACAACATAACGGGCAAAATTAGCCACTCTAGAATGAACTAGAGAGTTTGCTCCAAAAGCACATTGCTACCTATTGCTGTAGTGAAAATAAAACATTTTTTAAGAAGTATTTTATTTATTTGGAAAAAGAAAATATATGTGTAATAAGATTACAAGTGATTTCCATTTGGGCTCTAATAATTGGTAAATGTTATCATAAGGAAACTCTTGGCTGGGTCCTCAGTAATAGCCCATATCACAGAATCACAGAATCACAGAATGCTTAGGGTTGGAAGGGACCTCTAGAGATCATCTAGTCCAACCCCCCTGCATACGCAGGGTCACCTAGAGCACGTGGCACAGGACTGCATCCAAGCGGGTTTTGAAGATCTCCAGAGAAGGAGACTCCACAACCTCTCTGGGCAGCCTGTTCCAGTGCTCTGTCAGCCTCACTGTTAAGAAATTTTTCCTTAAGTTCCTGTGGAACTTGTGGTGCTTCAGTTTGCGGCCATTTCCTCTAGTCCTATCAGTGGCCACCACTGAAAAGAGACCAGCACCATCCTCTGCACTCCCTCCCTTGAGGTAGTTATAGACACTGATTAGATCCCCTCTCAGCCTTCTCTTCTCCAGGCTGAAGAGGCCCAGCTCCCTCAGCCTCTCCTCGTAGGGCAGATGTTCCAGGCCCCTGGTCATCCTTGTGGCCCTGCGCCGGACTCCCTCCAGCAGCTCTACATCCCTCTTGTACTGTGGAGCCCAGAACTGGACACAATACTCCAGATGCGGCCTCACTAGGGCTGAGTAGAGGGGCAGGATCACCTCCCTCGATCTGCTGGAGACGCTCTTCTTAATGCACCCCAGGATCCCATTGGCCTTCTTGGCCACAAGAGCACACTGCTGCCTCATGGTCAATATATCTAGTTCTTGTTCTCTGACAACTGCCAATGTCCATTTGGCACAAGAAGTGATTTACAGACATCTCCTCCCATCTTACTGGACACAGGACTGGCGCTGAGCTATAGTTTGCCTTTTTTTTTTTTTTTTTTCCCAATAGATCAGTTCATTCTGCTCCCACAAGATGGAAAGATCTTTTCCAGGCTAAATGAGAGAGAGGGCTCAGGCTGCCAACCTCTGCCCTGACCATGGCATGCCTGGGGCGTGATGTTCCAGCCTCTTCCTCCTCAGCATGATGCTGTTCCCATCTACCCTCACGTTTCCTTTTCAGTCTTTAAGGGATGCTTATTAAGTTAGTCCTGGACAGAGTAACAGGAAAACATTAAAAGAGTAGGATAATAGATGAATTAAATGTGCCAAAGTAAAAAAAAAAATCATTTTACAAGGCATGGATTTCCATATGATATAAAATCTCTTTATTAAATTTTCTTCCCCAGGCTCCTTATGAAATATTCTCTTACGCTGTATTTATTGACTTTAAAATCTCTTCTTGCAGATGTTTAAGAATGCTCTTAGTTTTCTGAATAGATTGGTCCCTGTGAAGTGAATGTGCATGAAGTTAAATGAATATTGTGTCAGACTCTGATCCTGATTTTATGTTTTTATGAAGTTGATTGTTTCACTTGTAGACCATTAAGGGAACGATCATTTATTAAATATTTGAAATAGTTCAGCCTGGCAAACTCTCAAATGTCTTGTTGAAAACGAATTCAGGTCGCACTGTCATCGAGTCTGAGGAGTATCTCCCCAGTTTAATATTTAGATGAAAGAACCTGTGAGTCTTTTCTATGTGACATTTTAAACCTCATGCATGGATATCTAATAGCAGCACTTTTCAATCAGAGCCCTGGAGCAAAGTTACTGCTGGCTCTGTGTGCCGAAGGAGGAGATGCTGCGTGGAAGGCAGGAGAGTTGCAAGGACTGAGCTCTCACGGGAGCTGCCCTGGGGTTGGAGCCCTGAAGGAGAGTGGCATCCCCTCCGTCCCTAAGTGGCACTCCTCTTACTCCATGCACTGGTTGTTGGGTTAAGTCTCTCAGCCAGACTGAGTGACTTCAGTGTGATAACAGAGGAATGCTTTCCTTTGGCTTACTAGGTATGCCATCATATTGATGTATGAATTCCCAGGAACACATCTGTCTTGATTTACTCACCACAAATGGGCAAAACTCCCTTTGTTTTCCAACCTCTCGGCAATGCAGACCATTAATTAAAATATATGGTTCTCTCAAGTGCTATTTTAATTGCATTTCAATTCCAAATTAAAGGGTCAGAAGATAATAAAGCTGGATATTATGTACATTCTGAAATGTTGCAAGGTGTAGAGAGAACAGGCAGCCTCTGTGATTGATTTGTTCCCCAATACTGTTGGAATTCCTGGGAGTGCCATTTATTTGATTAATGAGTTTTTTTTTTCTTTCTTTCTTTTTTTTTTTTTTCAAAATTCAACATTTTTTATTGTGTTCTATCAGAAACTTAAAATCTTGACAGGGTTGTCCTAAACAGTGCAGAGCCTAGTTGAGCCTGTGGCCAGTGGTGTCCCCCTGAGGTCAGTACTGGGCACAGTGCCGTTCAACTTGTTCATCGATGACTTGGATGAGGGCACAGAGGGCACCCTCAGCAAGTTTGCAGATGACACCAAACTGGGAGGAGGGGCCAACACTCCTGAGAGCTTCAGAGAGACCTAGACAGGATGGAGAGTTGGGCAGAGAGGAACCTCATAAGGTTCAACAAGGACAAGTGCAGGGTCCTGCACCTGGGGAGGAATAACTCCAGGCACCAGGACAGATTGACCTGCTGGAAGGCAGCTCTGTGGAGAGGGATTTGGGAGTCCTGACTGACAACAAGTTAATCACAAGTCAGCAATTCACCTTAGGGGTGAATGTAGGGAGGATGAGACCAAACTCTTCTCGGTGGTGGCCAGCGACAGGACAAGGGGTAGTAAGTACAAGCTGAAACACAGGAAGTTCCACCTCCATATGAGGAAGCACTTATTTCCTGTGAGGGTGACAGAGCCCTGGAACAGGGTGCCCAAAGAGGTTGTGGAGACTCCTTCTTTGGAAATCTTCAAAACTCGTCCTGTGCCACGTGCTCTATGTGTCCCTGCTGGAGCAAGGGGGTTGGACTAGGTGATCTCTAGAGGTCCCTTCCAACCTCAACCATTCTGTGATTCTGTGATTCGATTTGCAGGCATCCAACCCTGCACTGCTTGTGGTTCCTCTGCCGCCCCCTCCTCCCTGTCGCCTCTGTCTGGGGTGGGGAGCAAGAGGGCCCACCCCGGGTGCTCTGGGCAAAAGGATTGTCTCTGCAGAGGTATAAGGAGCTGCAGAGCTATGTCGTGAGCTCCGTACGCCAGGAGGGCATGTATGGTCCTCCACGGAAACCTCCTTTCCAAGCAAAACATACCTTGTCTTATTCTCACTCAGCTGCTATAACCAGAGTTTTAAACATTCACTCCTCAATCTATACCATCTTATCATGGTGTTCTCTTGGTAGGGAGATTAAGTTATTATGTAATGGCTCAACAGCTGCATCATGCTCCTCAATACCACTGACTCCTTCAGAAACTCTTCTGCCAGCACTTATTCTCACAATTCAGTTTTATTTCTCTGCAAGAAAATAAAAAGTCAGAGGAAAATTGTGGGATTTAAAACTCTTTTCAAAGTTCCCATTAATGTTCTTACCTGACCCACAGATGATATTTTCCTAACTACTGGAAGAGCTCTCCAAAAAATGCTGTCAGCTTCTTGTTCCTCACAGAGGTTGTTTCTCCAGCTGCACTTTTGATCTGGTCAGTGCCAAAAGGATGGAGCCTGCAACCCCCAAGGACCAAGTCTCTTTGGTCCTTGCTCTCCCAGCCCAATATCTGCTGGTGGGAGGCAACATCAGGGCACAAGTAACCCAGGATATTCCTGGAGAGCATCAGTGACAACTTCCTGACACAGGTGGTGGGGGAGCCAGCAAGAAGAGGTGCTCTGCTGGAGCTTGTGCTTACAATGACCAGGAGAGGTTGGCTGGGGAAGTGAAGGTTGGAGGTGGGTGACCATGAGATGCTGGGGTTCAGGATCCTGAGAGGACCAGGGGCAGGAGGTTTGCAATTTACTGCCTGTGCAGAGATATACACTGCACTCCAAGGCAAGCTGTGCAAAGAGGCGAACAGCTGAGAGGTGTTTTTGGATTTAGGAAACTCCCAGTGACAGGTTTGTCTGTGACTCAGGGCATAACCTCGCCTGACACAGGTCAGCTGGTGAGGAAAGCCGTCTTCTTCCAGCTCCTGCCTTCCTTGGAGAATTCAGTGCTTCACCTCGCTGATCCCCATCTTCAAAATGCTGCTAATAATATTTCAAAGCTTCACAAGGGGATGGTGCTTCACAGAGGTTTCAGCATGTTAAAGACTGTAGAGCATTTAGATAAATACATATTGAAAGGTAGTCTAAAGTCAGTATATATCAATACACACAGTTTAAAGTCAATATACGCAGAAGCAGTGCTTGTAATAGGAAGCCACTTTTCCTGCTTTATATTTATAACTTCCCAAGCACTCCCTCTTACTCATTTTGAGTACAGCACACAGATATTCCCACTGATTTCATGTTCCCCCATATATATGAAAATTAAGGTTCTTAAGTTAACATTGTAGAGGGAATGTTTTTCTTTATTAACTATTAGCCCCAGAGTGGTTCATCTGAATGCAGTTCACTCTTCACTCATATAAATTTTATTCCACTCTTAGGATTTTATAGATTGGTCCTTTTGTTTAAGAGCACAGCTGGCATCAAAAAAGATGAGCAGATGAAGAAAGACCATTGACTTTGACAAGAAGAATCATTATTATTTGAAGTTGAAATGGGCAATGTAGATGGCCTGCCGTAACACCCCAATCAGACATGCTTATCTCGCACACAAACTGTGAGCTTGATACCCTCTATTCTCACATGAGAGCTTCTAATTTTCTATTTGAACTGCTGAGTATTATTGGTTTGGCAAACAGAATTACTAATTAAAAATGCATTGGCAACTTTTTTCTTTTAACTTGCAGAAGTATAATAATTGTGCTGCTTGTTTTGTCACTTGTTTGATAATATTTGGTCCAATTTGAGACCTTTGTGTCATAAGTTAAAGCTTGTCTCCTTTAATCAGGAGCGTATTCCTGATTTAGACAGTAGCAGACAGCTGATTTATGGAGATATCCTCTACCTCTCTTTTATTAAGGCTAACAAGAGTCAGCCCATACAGTGAAGGGAGCGACTAACCTTAATTGGTCTGGTATTCCTTTAAATATTCCAGTCAGGTGAGTGGGAGGGGGAAGCTTCTTCTCATTAATCAGTACACTGAAAATGTTCATGGATAAGTTCCTGAGGGAAGAATTGCAGGATGTGAGTTATTTTAAGCAGCAGTTGTCTGCCTGTGTGGCACTGAAAATGCTTGTGATCTACGACAGTTGACAAATAAAAATTTGAGCAATTATGTGAAACCAAGGAAACCTATTCCATGCTGAATTACAAATCACTCTACATGGACAGGTCCACAGGAGAAATTCCACCAGCTAATGAAAGTCCAAATAAGTCTAATTAGATAGCAGTGACATCAACTCCAACTTTTTATCTCTCCTCCAACCCACATAAAATATGAGGAAGGGAAAATCTTGGAATGCTTAATTCATTATCATCCATTTAAAATGTATTAAACACCCTGGGAGCCTTAAGAACTTAAACCCATGCTATTTTGGACAAATTAAAGTTGGCTATAAATAAATATTAATTTTCCTTTCATGTGCTTAACACATTAATGTGTCATCCAAAATCTTTTACCCAGAATAAACTCTCAGTGAAGTGTGCCTGGGCAGATTTGGTTGTGTCAGTCACATGTTCTGCGTGGTTATGGTTAAATTGTTTGAGCCCCTACTAGATATGTAGACTTAACAAAAGCACATTTTAGGACAACAATTACCCTTAATTTAACAGCTGAATTATTAAAGACATCCAATATACTACGCTCCAGCCTGGCACTTGACAAATGTTCCCTTTGATGGCTACTGCCCTTCTCCATCTCTCACTAGTGCCAGTTTCTTATCATCCGTCTCATTTCTGCCTGCACAACTTTGCGGCATGAAATGGACCTTTGCATGAAATTGACCTGATCTGATTTTAAATAAACTTTCTTTTCTGGATTATTCCTAACCAGATCAGATCCTCAGTCTGGTTCCCTACACAATCCCACTCAAAATAAGCGGAATGTTTTGCCCATCCGTTGTAAATGCTGCCTATCATTTATTTGAATACTCTTTAGAATTATCTATAGCTTTCATGAGTCACAGAAGTAAACAAATACATAAATAAAAGATAACAGTCTTCACCCAATTGGCCAACTTGTATAAAACTGTATACAATTGTTGCCAGAATAAATAGCTCTGTCCTGATTTACAACATTGAAGATCCAAAATCTCCTCTACTTACCCACTTACAAACATAGGAAACTCAGCATCTGGAAAGAGTTATCAATTATCTTAGTACTAATAAATCAATTAAGCTGCTAGGCAAATGAATCTCCTATTTCTGCAGTATCTCAGCTCACTCACATGTTTTCCACTAGCAAGATAATCATGAGCTAAGGACTTAGTTATCCTCAGAGGTAAAGAAGCACGTAGTTTTGTAGAGATAAGAGGTTGGCTTTTAAAATAAGTACTGGCACTCAGAGATGCAGTGTGACTTTCTGAATTTACAAAAACACCTAACATACTGAACTATCACTGAAATGAACATATCTATCCTGGTCCAAAATCACAGAAGATGTTTATGGGGGAATTGAATGCAAATAGGCAAACCCCCCGGCCCCAGCTTAAGCAATGTGTTCACATTACTATTTCATTTTTGCCTCTGCAGATGGCATATAATCGTGGAGAGTCATTGATAATGACTATTCTAGACTCAGTGGCCATACTTTTTTTAATAAATAAAAGGGATCAAAGCTCATTTTATGGTCTTTGAGGTGAAGGAGCATGACAGAGTTCACACAGAACTAAATTCCTTTCATCTCCACTCAGCACACCCCGTGTATCTTGTCTATACTGCCTCTTGGAAAGGGTCTGAAATGTATCCTGGCCCTCAAAATGTGCCCAAGCACTACCTGAGAGTTTGCAGTTGGTTCAGACTTAGACAAAGAGTGTGCTACTTTTTGGAAATTATGTGTGATGATGTGCCAGTATTTGATCCAGCACCCTGACTTTATTTTATTTTCTACTATAACATAGTTGTTGATTATCTGAGTGAAATAACAATAAAGTAATTAAAGTGATCAAAATAGAGACTGAAAGTGCAGTTGAGGTTAAGATACAAGACAGGAATATTATGAATACTTCATTAAATGTGAAAATACAGAAGAGTTATTTTGTGGGGAAAAAAAAACACATACCACCTATTCTGGCCTATTTGAGCTGAATCTGGCCATTGACAGCAACCCAAGAGAATCTGTGCAGGAGGTTTCCATACCTATAACTTCAAACCCAATACAGAGCAGCTAAAAAGCAGCTGTTTAGAAAATGCATGTTGAGGTAAACAAGCTGTGGGGAAGGTTCTCCTAATACCAGGAGACCCTGCTGTGGTCACTCAGAGGAAGCAAGGCAGCCCATGAGGCTTCTCTTAGTGTTCCTGGTATGGAGCTGGGGTTCAGCATGAGCAGGAGGAGAGGAGCCAAGACATTTAGGAGTCTCAGAGAAATGCTCCCTCATCCCCAGTGAAAGACAGCCCCCATCCAATCTCTTGCATCTGGGAAATTTGGTATAAATGCAGCAAAGTCAAACAAGAAGGAAAGCAATGGTTGGCACAAAGCACCAGCAAGGAAGAGGAAAGTCATCCAGCTCACAACTCACCCTCTTGCTTTTCCAGGGGCCTTGCCAACATGAAGCCACCTCAGAGAAGGATAACAGCAGCCCTGTGAGAACAGAGAGACCTAAGCTGCTGGTGTCCCCACAAGGGACACAGCAAGATGCAACCATAAACCATCAGCATTGCCAGGTTATGTCAACTGCAGGGCTCATGGAGAAGAGCAGGGGAAGGAGACCATTCCCGGGAGACTTGTTTTAAAGCTGCTGTGATGTGTCTTTTGTCTCTTCTTAACACCCACGCATCACCAGCACAGAATGTAGCCACCAAAGCACACAGCCATAGAAATGAGCTCCTCTGGAGAAAACAGATTATGATCCTGTTTCAAAGCTGTAGATTAAATTTTATTTCAAGAGATAGCACTACCTGATTCTAGTACCAAACTTCTTTGAGCTGATTTTTGTAAGCTTCTGAAGGTTGTTGCACTTGCTGGACAGCTAGTGGTAAAATGGACACAAAATCCACAGCTGGAATTTTCAAATAGCTGAGCTTCTATGAAATATAATTCTAATGTCAGATAATGAAGGTTGGAATTTAGTTTAAAATTTATGGATTTTAGCAAAGTACTGGATTTCTACTTAGACTGCAATTTCTTTTAAGAAGTATTCACAGCCTCCCATGGCTTCTTCAAAACTCTCTGCCATAGCCTAACTATAGGCATGGACATTATAATAATAATAATACAGGCTACATTAATGTTTATGGACAACAGAGTCATGCAAGTTTTTGTATATCTTAAAGATCCCTGTGCCAAAGAGTTTGGACTAACTCCGTAGATGCTGTGAAACTTCTTAAGATAACTGTGAAACAATTTATAGCTACATAAAAGCCCTTTTTACAGTTGCAAAAAAAGATGTAGTTGGTGCTTAGAATATATCTAGAAGCTGTAATTGTGACCATGAAATCAAGCTGATGATTTGGAGATGAATAGCATGATAGACATATGGGAGAGTTTTGCAGATTATGTTTTATTTATTTGAACTTTTTATTGCTTAAAGCTATCTAATGTCTGTCTAATAACAATTTTCATTGAAAAGAAAATCTGACTGATCTTCTTCCGTATCTCTCAGGAAAAAAAAAAAGAGTAAACACATTTTTCCAACCATCAGGAAGAGGATGCAAAATAATTATAATGTCTGTAATCTAGGAATGAGGAAAACCACAAATTACCATCGTAAGCTACTTCATATGCAATCTTTTGGGAAACCTTAAATTGCTAAATAATGCTATCTAATTAGAATCTAACTGTAGCTAAACATCTATGCACACAATCCTAAATATTAAAAGTACATTGGCTGAAATCCCAACGTGAGAGGATCCGTGAAAGGAAAGTGGTGCTACGTTTCTGGCAAGCGCAGCTTTGAAGAGCAGCAATGTAGCGCTTCAGAGCTGCCGATTTTGGGGTAGCAAATTTTTATTTGCAATATGTTTCATGTTGCACCTCAGAGATTTGCCTGGGTCTCTGATAAGCTCATCCTTATCCAAACCGTGTGCTGTGGCACAAAAGGAGATTTTTTTTTTTTTTTTTAGCATCTGCCAGAGTAAAAAGCACCAAGTTTTTCAGAATCTGTGTCTCAGCAGACTTTGGATAGGAGAGCCATATTCATGCAGACTACGACTGGGGGTCCAGCTGGGGTATCATGCCCATGGGTTATAGGGAAAGGCAGAATACAGCAATAGAGCATCTGAATGAGCCATTGCTCTGTGCAACTTTGGCTTTGCAGAAGATGGCCTGAATACGTCCTGGCATGACTAGTGTTTGTTGGTCTTTCAACTGAGTTCTGCTTCATGTTTAGTTCTCTCCTATTTAATAAAGCAAGATGCCTTGCATACAGTGGCAAATAAAGCCTGGATTTCAGCTGCCTGCTCTTCTGCTTTAGCCACTGCTCAGCTGTTCAGTGCGTTGCTCTGAATGATGGAAATATCATCTCATGGCATCAGTAATCTAATTCCCTGCACTGATGTTTTCAATGATTAAAGCTAAATGCCACGCAGCTGGGTAGGAGGGTGTAGATGTCCTCACTGGTTTCACTGGGATGTGACAGTATCAGAAGAAACTGTCCTTCTTCAGCATTTAGATAGTGCCGGATTTTGTCAGTGGAAGGGTTCGGAGTAAGTCTTAAAAACTTCCATGCTTGAGTAAAATTCATGGAAGTTTCCCCCTTTCTTTCCCTCCCAGAGCTGTGGGTTTGCCTTAGGCCAGCTATTTCACAGGTATCTGCCAAGCTTAGTTGGGAAAGGAGGTGAGCAGCACCTGTCTGCTGCTGCAGGCACATAAGGTAAGTTAATTAACATCTCTGAAGCAGTTGTATTATCGGGTAATGGATGCCACAGGGAAAAAAAAAAAAAAAAGTATCTGGGAATTAGCATTTCAGAGCAAGGTTTGACTTGCATGCAGTAAATAAAGCCTGGGGCCACACAACCAACAGTGAGGAAAACCAAGTTATTTGAGTTGCTGTGCCCAAAGTGAAACTCCAGCTCTGGGAAAGGCAGTTGTCACAGGGGAAAAGCAAGACCTGGTACTGAAGGGTGGTGGCAAACAGGCAGCCAAGGCCAGGGGACAGGCTGTGCGGGCAGCGGTGTGTGTATCAGACTGTCCCTACCAGAAGAAAAGCAAAATGTGCTGAATTGATGCTCACAAATCTCCTTTTTCTTTGAGAGCATAGGACAGTGCCAAGCAATTCTGGAGGTCCACATAAAAGTCCAGCCCTGAGATTTTCTATATTCCCTATAGGGAATATAGGCTAAGGCTTTTGCACAGAATTAAGCACTATTGAGACCAACGTGAGAAGGGATTATTTCAGCCTTCATCCTTTAACTCTTCTTTTGTCTGTTGAACAGTATAGAAATATATTTTTGTGATAGAGAGAGGTGACGGTGAGTAAATCATGCTAGCAGGACACTCCTCATTACCTAACTACCTTAGCATCTCACTAGGCTTCAAACTCTCCCTGAGAAACACTATTTGCATGAATAAGTGGGGAAAGAAGGAAGTGTTGTGACTGACAGTGACAGAGGTCCTGATTTACTTATCATGGTCAAAGAAGTGCAATGCAGATGCCTCCAAGCTTGATATGAAAAACATATTTCAAATCAGCAAGAGGAGAGGAATAAAAGTCTCATTTAAATCCTGAAAAAAACACTAATTTGTTTCTATGTGAAATCTAGACATTCAGAAATATATCTTGCTGTTGGTGTCTGGGTATCAGTGTGGAAGATGTGTTAATAGCATACAAATAGCTTATCAGGTGAACGCTCTAGCTGGATTTAAATCCAAAGTAACCAGCTTCCAGCAGGAGTGCTGAGAGTGCAATAACAAATGACTCTATTAGTATTAATGCAGTCAGCTTGTTCTATTTATAATGTAAATATCATCTGAGTATAAAAATTGCCTCATTGGCAGAAGTAAAATTTCCATTCATCAAATTTTAAAATAGCCTAATCACACAATATGTAGTTGGTAACCATAAATGAAAGGGGTTTTTTTTAACATTAAGATGATTAATAATAGGCAGTGTTATGTGTTTTCCTACTGAGGGAAAACATAAATATTTTGTCCGAAACACAAATACTCTCATTGTATAATGAAGTGTTTACATTAATCTATTGAATAATTTCTTTTTATTCCTGCAGGGATTAGGGCCTTTAAAAGTACATAAAGCACATAAAGGAACCATGATTATATCTTACTTGATTGAAGAATGAAACCTGAGCGAGCTGTACCTGCAGTTAGGGCTGTAATGCTGTTACAATCCATGTCAAACTGTCTCAGGGTGGGAGACTTGCTCATTGGCTCCAACCCTCAGACAGTGGTCCCACTTGGGCCAGGGATGTTCGGCTGATTTTATTACACAGACAATGCTCTTTTAATGCAACCTCCTCAAAACCATTTTGGTATGAGCCTTGGAAGTGGGTGTACATGAAAAATTAAGGTCAAAGTAATAAAGATAGCTCCCTCCCAAAGGCTCCTTGGGCATTTGAATCATAGAATTATAGAATCATTATGGTTGGAAAAGACCTTCAAGATCATCGAGTCCAACTGTAAGCTCTTCTACACCATGCCTGTCAAACCACGTCCCTTGAACACTGCCAGGGATGGTGACTTCACCACTTCCTTGGGCAACCTGTTCCAATGCTTGACTACCCTTTCCATGTAGAATTATTCCTAATTCTAACCTGAACTTCACCTGGCACAACTTGAAGCCATTTCCTCTTGTCCTGTTGGTGGTTATTTCGGAGAGGAGATCAACCCCTGCCTCACTACACCCTCCTTTCAAGTAGTTGTAGAGAGCGATAAGCTGTCCCCTGAGCCTCCTCTTCTCCAGACTAAACAACCCCAGCTCCCTCAGCCGCTCTTCATAATGTCTGTGCTCCAGCCCCTTCACCAGCTTTGTTGCCCTTCTTTGGACAGGCTCCAGCACCTCAGTGTCTTCCTTGCAGTGAGGGGCCCAAAACTGAACGCAGTATTCGAGGTGCAGCCTCAGCAGCACTGAGTACAGGGGGATGATCATTTCCCTAATCCTGCTGGCTTCCTATTCCTGGCACAAGCCAGGATGCCATTGGTCTTCTTGCCCACCTGGGCACACTGCTGGCTCATGTTCAGCCGGCTATCGACCAACACCTTTCCCACCTGTCCTTCTCTGTTTGTAAAGAGCAGGTCTAGTGAGCACCTCCCCTGGTAGGCTCTCTTACCACCTGTGAGAAAACGTTATCTTCCACACTCTTCGGGAACCGTCTAGACTGCCATATTGTACTTCCAACTGCCATATTGTGTTTCAAACAAACACCTGGTAGGTTGAAGTGCCCCGACGAGAACAAGGGCTGCCAATCATGTGACTTCTGTCAGCTGCTTGTAGAATGCCTCATCTGTCTACTCACCCTGGTTGAGTGGTCTATAGCAGACTCCCTGTGGGATATCAGCGTCTTTGGCCTTCCCCCTGATCCTGACCCATAAGCGTTTGACCTTTCCACCATGCGCTTGGAGCTCCACTCAATCGAAGCACATCCTAACACACACTGCTACCCCACCTCCTTTTCTTCCTTGCCTGTCCCTTCTGAAGAGCCTGTAGCCATCCATTGCAGCACTCCAGTCTTGGCAGTGGTCTCACCATGTTTCAGTGATGGCTACTATGCAGTAGTTTTCCTGAAGCACTGTGGCCTTTAGCCCCTCCTGTTTGTTGCGTCTACATCATGCTGTGTGCATTGGCATAGATGCACTTTAGCAGGGCTACTGAGCTCTCCCGCAACCCTGGCATGCTGCCCCTAGGCTTATCGTAGCAATACTGGTTTCATTGCCTTCCCCCTTCATACCCAGCTGAAAGGCCTCTCAATGAACCCCACCAACTTCTGGCCTAGGATTTTTTTCCCCTGCAAGACAGGTGACCCTGTCTGTCACCTGGAGGCCAGGTGTTGTACAGACCAAAAAAAAAATGGTTTTAATACGGTCAAAAAACCCCCAAATTTGATCAATGACACCAGCCGCTTAGTCATGAACAGGTGGCCAGGCCTGCACACACCGGTGTGCAGGCAGTAGAATCTCACCTCGACTCATCTCCATCCCAGGGCTCTGCAGAGAGAGTCAGACAGGCTCACGTGGATGCTTGCATTCAGATGCTGAAACACAAGTACCCATGTGTGCAGGATACACCTCAGTGCTGGCCCAAATTCCTTTAAAACATGCAGGCATGGTTTTTCTCTCACTCTTCACTAATGTTTGGCTCTTGAGTAGATACCCAAGACTTTTTGCTGCAAATTGCTCTCCTAAATCAAGTGCTGAGAAGTGTGTGACAGAACAGCAGATTGCACCTCACTGGCTCTTAAGGGTGTGTTTCTCCAGGAGGAACTGTGCTATCGCATAGGGCATGAGAGGGAAGAGGCTTCCAAGAGAGCTGACTGATATCGAAGGATCACCACTGCCAAGAGCCAGAATGGTCCATCCCAAGGAGCAGAGATTTGAGCAAAAGGTGGGAGTCAAGTTCCTGAAAAATCACCGGTGAAGAGGGCAACCAGCACCCAGAGGAGACCACCCTTCTCCAGGCTCAGGTACCCCCAGTGACCTACAGGGCTTGAATCCACCATGCATTAACGCTTCAGTAAATGCTCAAAGCATGAGGCGAAGCTGCTTCCGGCTGTCTTCCTGGCTAAATATTACATGCAGGTACATGGCTTCCACGATTATCTCTGGTGCTTATTTAAGGGACTAAAGACTCTCAGCCCCTTCACCAAAGCAGTGTTCCCTCTTTCCCCTCTTAAGCTAGGCAAGTGATATTTACTAGATTCTCCAGGCTTCTTATAACAAGCAAACACATTCACCATGCAAACACAACTATACAAGTTATTTACCTGATTTCCAAATTCCTGTATGCTTTATGATTAATTCTGCTTGTTTTTTACTTTGAAAATCAGAAGTGAAGTATGGAATTTATTCAAAATAGAGAAAAAAAATGCTCTGGGCAATTGAATCAAGATTACTTCTAACAGAAATGGAAAAAGCTTTGGCTTCATGTGGTCAGTAAGGATAGCAAGGATGGCTGCAAGCCTTCCAGGCAAAATTAGGTGAACATTCTTCACAAATTCTCTGGTCTTTCCATGAGCAGAAAAGAAAAGCAAAAGAAAATATGAGACTTGAAAAAATGCCTATAAAATTGCGGTGAAATGAGCTATGGATTTCCCTCCTCCTACAGGGTTGATCATCAAGAAGTAGCTAAAATAAAAATGAAGTTGGAATAAAATTTGATATCGAAATTGACATTATGCTGTAAACATTCAGGTTTTTAAACTACCTCATGAGTAAGATGCTTTACAAGATGAGCATTGATTTTCCTTCGAAGACAGGCTGTAGCCGTTTTGTGTGTATGTGTGTGTTAGTAATGAAAAGAACTTATAGAAGAAAATCACCTGGAAAAATAAACAGTCTCTTCTCCAGCAGAGATAACACATGCTAACAGATCAGAGCGTTCAGTGAAATGCTGCCAGCAGGTTGTATGCACTGGCTTTGTGAAAGATACCTTTCAATCATGCAGCTCACTTATATGCCTGCTCTATCAGTGGCAATCAATTAAAAATCATGCAAAATGAATTATAGAGTGAAATAGCCTTCATCTAAGTAATTTTTAAAGTTATTTGACAAAAAAAAAAGTTCTCTGTTTAGAAAAACACTTGGATTCAAGATGTGAAGGCTGAAATCATAATCTATGCATGCAACTGGAAAATGAAGATTTTGAGAGCATCACATACCAGAGATGTGAGATAGGAATAATCAGATGAGATCACAGACAGATATCCAAAGGAGAAGAAGAGCACAGAAGGGCCTGATAGCAAATATGTAAAATACAATCACAAAGAGAAGGGGAATTACCCATTTTTGTGTATATGGTAAATAGGACAATGAGCAAGAGCTTAACCATGAGAAGATGGGAAGATGTAGCTGAAATGCTAGGAAGAGCTTTCTAGCCATAATGATAATGAAACCTGGTGTGGATCACCTCAGGCACGTGAGGATTCTCAGGTACTTGCAGGTTTTGGGGTTATTCAGAGCTCTGTCAGGGTTGGTTTAGGTTCATCTTATTCTGCCTTAGACCTGGAGGATGGGTTAAATTGTCTTCTGAAAGCATCTTTTTGTAGTTGTGTATTCATAATCTTTTCCAGGTACAAATAAATCCTAGTACACCACTGGAAATAAAAAAAAGCAAAATGTAATCTTACCCAAACATGTTTCCTACATGTGCTCCAAATATTATCTAAGGGCAGCATCATGTCAGAGCAGGGCCCTGGTAGAGCACAGACAGAGATGTCTGTGCCGCTGGTCTTGGTCGTGTCCCTTTGCTCTGTCTCTGAGGCACGAGCCCTGTGTTCCCAAATTCATTTGCTGCCACAGCACCCATGGGCAAAAAAGCAACATCTTCAGCCTTGCCCTTCCTGCAACTGCCAGAAGCACATTCAGGCAGGGTAAGTCATGTCTTTACTAACTGGAGCCATCTAGGAGGGGCACTAGGCCATCCAGGCTTTCTTGGCAGTCAAGGGTGAGAGACAGGACTGAGCCAATATTTATCTTATATTTCTTGCAGGAGAGCTGCAGTATCATCTATCAATCAGCAGCATGATCCCAGAAATCTGCCCGCCCAGGGTGAAGTAGGACACAGACACATTGTTTCCACCTCAAGTTTAAAACAGTCATTTAACCTTTGTGCTTTAAGATGTAAGGTAGCAAAATATAAATCCAGAATATTGCTGAAATGTAATTCTTGAACAACTCTCTTGGTGCACACTGTGTTAAATATAAAGTATCTTTCCCTTGCTGGCTTTTGAGGAGCTGAACTCACAACTCTCATTCCCATCCAGCCCTCATTACTTGAAGTGAATGGATTAGATACCTAAACTCCATTAAAGCAGAGTACATTTTTTAGATTATATGACAATGGTTAGGAAGATCAAAGAAGAGGGAGGAGATGGACAATTAGAAGAGACACTGGAGTAGACTTAATAATTAGATAACATTTCTGCTCTTTGTACCCACACATTAAAATTTCTGCTATAATTTTCTGAGGGATATCATTTGGGAATCTGTCTTCAGGCAGCCCCTACTGCAATTCCTGTTCTTGGCCAATCCTCTCTGGTAAAACATTTCACTATCATCTTTAATCTCCCATTTAGCTGTAAGTGCCTAAATTCCTTGAAAATTAGAGTTTTGGACCTAAATCCCTTATGTAATTTTCACTATTTTGCATTTTGTTATAAATGACTGTATTTTCTTAGTGGAATGATAAGATTGTCCAAGGCTAAATAAGTTTCAGCATTTTCTAAAGATGTCCACATTGATTAATCTATGTTTGATTTAAAGTAATTAGTCATCCACAGCAAATTCTTGTCTTGGTATGGAAACTCAAGTCTGCTCTCAAGTTACAAATTTGCTTAATTTGGAACTTGAAGTGGAGACTTACTTTTAGAAAATATGTTTAAATCTGATTGTATCTATTTTATGTAGAAGCGCATTTAAGTTTTGTTTCTAAAACAACCCCACCCAAAATATGTCATCCAGACCTGCTTTCAAGCAGTGTCATCCATTTTGAAATTCAGTAAGAAGCTGGCATTCGTTTCTGAAAGTTTACCAGATGTCACATTTTAAGCCCTTTTCCTGGGATGGACAGGGGCTGGGACTTACTTTGCCTTAAGTTTTGCTGCAGTTTGATTTTACACATATGCTGCTAAGTCCAGTTTTACTCTTTCCTCTCTATTCTAAAGCAGTGGACTAATGCAGAGATTTTACATTCAACTCCGTGCATATTTTGGCGTTTCAATGTTAAAAAGACGTGTCTGAAGCAGGGAGAAGAACACAGAATTATGTTTCAAAAAGTTAACAGTAATTAATTGTGATAGCGAACAGTCTTACCAGTCAGACACAACCTAACTACAATAATTAGAGAGGAAGTGCTTGTAATGCCTTCTTCAGCTTGAAGACTTTTACTGTCTTAAAAAACAAAGATTAAGAATGTGTGCAGAAACAAAGAAAATACTTCATGGAGTATTTTCTCCTGCATGGACCAAGTTGTTCTGCAATACTCAATGACTCAATGGGCCTTTCTACTCTAACACTCACCCTTGTGTCTGTGTTGGTGAAAATAATGACACTACCTAGGAGAGCCCCTTCTTTTAGCTCAGAAACCATCTGTATTAATGAACAAGAAAGATGTTTCAGGAATTCTAATAAGCAGGGGAGACTTTCCTGGGCATCCCCATCTTGTAGAAACTATTGTAGCCATTTACAGTACGTTTCCTTGAACCCATAGCAGTTTTGTTCAGTACTATAATATCTTGTCTGGGTTTTGCTAGAGACTCACAGGCAACATCTGCTACTGCTCCAGAAAAATGTAAAAAAAAAAAAAGTTTTCTTTTGACTGTGTTTTAAATATAAAATTTTGAATTCAAAATTGAAATTTTGGGGCTTTACTAAACAAGACACAAAATACCTATCTAATATGTTTCATGTTAAAGATCATTTGTTCTTGATGATGGAAAAGTAAAGCTTAGAAATACATAGCATAGATTTTTAAATCCAAGTTGGACATATTCTATAAAATTTTAAAATATTTTGGTAAAGACTGGAAGCAAAAACACAGACATTATTGGAAAAGATACATAAAAAGTAGACAGCAATGTGCAGCTGTGATTATTAGCAGCAGAAATAATAAAATATTGAAATGAAGTTGTTAGCAGAATTCAGATGAACTCAGCTCATGGACATTCTTCTCAGTGGGTGTCTGGGAAAAACATTCCTACCCAAGCAAAACTGTGGGCTGTTTGCAGGCAAAGGCATATTCACTACTTTCAGAACTCAGAAACCAGAGTATCTGTGAAAAACCTCTAGAGATATTTAAAAATAAATAAATTAGTAAAGCTAATTCCTATGCATCTTTTCACTTTTGAGTCTTGCCATATTGAACTAGCCCAGAGCCATTTTACATCTGTTAGGATCAGTGATCTGCAACATACTGATTTTTTCCAAGGAAATCAGTGCCAGTTTTTAATGTGAACCCTCCATAAATCCTTGGAATATGCATTACTCTGGGTGCGATCCATCACATGTAATATCAAAGCACTGTAGGGGCAAGGAAGGACTAATGACCCCTAAAATGAAGGTGTCAAACAAGGTGTGAGGAAGCAGAGATTGTAGTGGGGATCACAATATAGTGATATTCAGGTCTGCATTTGAGACACGTAAGTCCATGCGCCATTCACACAAATGCACTGCAAACATGACAGGAAAGAGACTTCTTAATGCAGAAGGTCCCAAGGACTGCCAATGGTCAGTCAGTGCCCAGAAAAGGAAGATGCCTTGATTCAGCTGCCCAAACACATCTTGCCATCGGAGGGTCACAGGATGTCCAAGATGTCAGGGCCTAGGACAGCTGGAGGGCACCTGGGTGTCCTAACTGGCACCAGACATTTGTGAGAGGGCCATCAAGGGCTGTCCTGGCAGGACAGAATAGCATAGACTCAAGGAGGAAAATGCAAGTTTTCTTTAGAGAAGAAAAGATTCTTCTCTTCTCTGAAAAAAAGAATCCAGTAAATAATTTTTAAAAAGAAAAGATAATGCTTCAAGAGCAGAAAGGCATCCTGGTTTACTTGGTTTCTCAAAACCTTTCACTATTTCCCTGATAAGAAGATATTAAAAATGGAGAAAGGTACAAAATCTTGGAATCACTGGAGGTCTGTTTAAGCAACAGAAGTCAAAACAGATTCTGAGCATTGAGAAATACTGAACCCCACTGATGGATACATTTACAGATTTTTCCCATGCACACTAGTAAGAAGTTGTGCTTTGTAGTGATGACTGGGCAAGTCAGCAAAGAGGGCACCAAGAAATTTGCTACTGGCACAAATAATTCAATCACTTTTCAAAGGTGAAGAGACAAGACACAGAAGTGCTATTAAATTAGAAAGGGAGCTGAAATTCCAGTAAGACAGTGAATAAACCTTGCCTAAATCTTTGGCAAACAAAGCTTAAAAACAAACAGAAGTTCTGTCATTCGTGAGTCCAATGAGGGCAAATCTGCACTCGTTCTCCACTTTCCATGCCACCTGCTTCTTCATTTCATTATTTTATTTCAGAAGAGTGGGAATTTTTCTCTAGGATAAGTTGAGAAAGTTGATAGGAGTTCAGAGTTAACAACAACTCTTAAAACACCATTATCTGATGTTGCTTCTTCATCACCCTTTGAAGAGATAACTGACTTCCAAGTCATAATTGCATGGTAGATTGGTTTCTTACAAAGCTGGCAGAAGTCAGCCCTCCCCAAACCTGAAGCCACTTGTCTTGGGCACTGTTTCCGTGTTCCTATTAATTTTCTATCCCGTTCTGCAGTTGTTTGTTGAGATCCCTACTATAAATGGGATCAGTGAAATGGTAAGAGTTAAACCAATTCTCATAGCAGCACTGATGAAGAGGCAAGTACCCTCCCTTGGAACACGGTGGAGAAAAGAGGAAGGGGAACAACTGTCTTCAAGCAAAGGCATTGGGCTGGGAATTTCTTAAGCTAGCAGCAGAGCCAGAAGAATACATCTTGTGTAAAATGGTACATGATGACAATAGGTTTGAGAATGCTCTTGAAGAGTCACAGCTGTGTGAAGGCCATCCACACATGGTCATGCCAGATCAGGTAAAAGACAAATTTCAGGGTTTCATTTGATAATGTGTCCCCATGGATAATTTATAACAAGAATAAGTATATTTTTTAAAAACTTTTTTGTTTACATGAAAAAAATATCTTCAGAGTCAGAAGAAGAGTCCAAGTTGGGAAATATTTCTATAAAGAAATTCTAATCGATTCTGATGATCTTTCAAAAACAAAACAAAAAAGTGAGAAAAAAAAAAAGTCTACTTCTAGAAAAAAAAATTCATCTTTTTTTTTTCCTTGAAGCTGTTGGCCCTTTGTCTATTTTGTCATTATACTAAGTTAACAGTAGATCATGCCCGAGTTTCAAGTAAATTATAGGCAGGCATTAGAGCAACATGCATTTGCTCGATATGTTGTTACTAATTTTGAGAGGGGCCAGTGTGCTTCCTTTGCACAATCTGAGGCCCTCCAAAATTTGTATGGACTGGAATGACTCCCTTGGCAAGGTCAGCAGAACATCAGCTGCCGGAGTCCAGAACAGCTTAACTATTAAGCAGCTTATGGGTGCACTTTGGGAGTTTGTGATTGCTTAACCCAACGAGAGCTTGTCACTCTGAGATCTGTGTAGCTCTGCGAAACTGCATAGACCCTTGCACTGTTGATAAGATGGCTTTAGCACTGAACCATTATGTACCAGAGCAGATGGTTAACAGGGAACACTACTACATTATTAGTTTACCAGCCAGCTCATAAATGAGGTATACTGCTCATTCGGTTTCTAAATGCATCCATGTTTCATCATCATAAAGAGCAAAGCCCCAGTTAACTACACATCTGGCAACAAATATTTCACCTTAACTGTACATGTGTTAAGAAATGCCTGTTGAATGCAAAGATGGCTTTCCAGTAATAAGAAGGATGTTCAAAAACACATGCAAGACTTTTTTTAATAATGTGTGATAGCACTATGATTCTTCTGTGATTTAATATGGTTTTATTCTATTTATGAGACTCAAAGCTCTCATGGGAAACTGTAATAGTTTGACAGATAATTTATCTTTATGTGAGTCCCCTGGAATTAGTATTTCCATTCCACCTTGCTCCTTACACTTAGGCCCTTTAAGGAATTTTCCCTCAGTTGTCCTGGTCTCTCCATCCACAGCTCTTTGGCAATTCTGTATCCCAGACTTGTATAATGGAAGCTTCTTGCCTCCATCCTGCTGATGCAAAGTGGCTTCTGTCTTTAAATTTCTGTGGCCTTACTCCCTAACAGCTCTGGTTCTTGTGGGGATACTGCCTGTGAATGTCATTTTGCTTTTGATGCAAATGATACCTTAAAACTGGCCTACCTGACCTTTTGCTACCTCAAGGATGAAAACTTACCCCTCAGATTGTAGACTTGAGATGGTGCTCATTCAAAAGCTTATAATACTTATTGATTAACAAGCGATTAACAATCTTGTGGGTAAATTAAATGATCAATAAATTAATTCAATATGAACCCACTGCTTTCACAACTTTACAGTTCTGTCATCCTTTACACCAGGGTGAGCTTGTGTAAGGGTGAGCTATCATTGCTCACCCTTAAGGCTTTTTCATTACACATAACTACGACTGACTCCCAGCAAAGGCTGCAGCTTTATGGCTGCCCTCTCATACCACAGCTTACTAAGGTGCAATTTTACCCCTCTTTGCTCTATTCCCTTTCTCCCAAGGTTGTCAGACACAGACCCGATGGAGAGTCCAACAGGTTGTCCAAGGGGGTTCCACCCAGTCCTGATCAGCTCCACCACTTTCGGTAGGCATCTGCAATCCTACCATCAGAATATTCCATTTGTTTTTTTGGTCAGTGACTGGCTTTAAACTTTATTCTCTGCTTTTTTTCCATTCTGACCCTTCTTCTTCACTACCTTATACCTCCCTTTCTGCAGTGTCTTCCCACAGAACATGATATGTTGATAGGATTTTCTAGAAACAGATTTTGTTTGGTCTTTCCTGATGCTACTACTGATGAACTGTGAAAAAGGCAGCTCCAGCCCCAATAATCTCATTCAAACAAAAGTAATTTGCTATTGCTTGTGGTTTAGTAATTTACTGTGTTAACAAGACATGGACTGTGCCAGTATTTACAGAGGTAGTTAGAAAAGCAAGATTAATTAAAGGTCATTTGTGAGAGAAGATGGTCCCATTGCTTTGAGAAGATAAAATATAGATCATGCAGTTGTAACTGCTTTGGGAGGTTTACTTTAATTTTTAAAGCAGATGTTTCTGATGCCATTTAATTATGAATATACTAGAAGGGCTGGGTGCTCTGAGAAATCTGCTGTAAAAGCAGATGTCAACCAAATTGTTTCAGTTTATACAGAACACTTGCAAACTCCAGAGGATTATGGCTTCTTTTGCTTAAACTACACAGGATCTGTAAATGCCTGTGGTCAGATTAATGCATAGGCTCTGCTATTTATTGAAAGCAACTTCTTAAAGAACTTCGACGTCATTCTGCTCTTTCTCTTGTCTTCCTGTAAAGAACATGTCAAGGACCTCTTGCCTTTTCTTGATACATGAGACCAGACATGACCATATTAGAGCTTTACTAGCAATAAGTATATCTTCATTCAAAAAAAAAAAAATCTCTTTGACGAGAAAATCAGTTATTTTCAGATTCTGTATCAGTTCTTGGAAGTTGAGAATTTCGCCCGCTGGAAATGATGCTGTAACGTGGGTCATGTACACATTCATTTTTTTTGGACTTTATGATGGCACAAGGTGAAAGGCCGAGTAGTTGAATGGTGAAATTTTGTGACGCCAGGTGCTATGGGTAATAGCTGTACACCTGCTGATAGTGGCTTTTGCCAAATACTCCTCCTTTAAACATACTTTGGCTTTTAAAGAGATTTATTTGCAGAAAAAAGTGATATATAAGGCCTATTTCTGAGTCGTTGTTGAGATAAAGTTATGTCAGTTAAAATAAATATATAATTAAAATATTTTCTGAACTTATGTTTATTTTGAACAATGTAATGTAAACCGAACAGGTTTGGAGAAAAAATGGTTTAACACAGCTGACACTGTCAACATTCTGAGACAAAATTTGGCTTTGGTCTTTTATGTTGAAATAAGCTTTTTCCTCTAAAATATAACCAGTGTTAAAACACCTTAGGAAGACCTTCCTGGCTTGTTTCTTCCCACCCCAAACCCTTTCTTCATCATTTTAAGATTTTTCAGATTTGGAAGGATAAGTAGAAATTAGTTCCTGAGTTAAGGCTGGTTTTGGATCCAGTCTTACACTCCCAAATGTATAGACCTGCGTGTGGGCTCAGCAGGTGCCTACGGTGCCATATGCCCTGGGGAGCCACCAACATGGTCACCGGAGCCCCGGGAACAAACCAGCATCTGCTCCAGGGTGAGGGTGACCCCCGGGATGGACGGAGAGGCTGGGGGAGCTGCAGGTCTCTGCTTCTCTGGAGCTGCAGCTGGAACACCTTTCCGTGGAGCGCATTTCCAGTGCCGCTAAATGCCTTCATTTAGGCAGCTCAGCTGAGCCTTCCCTAGAGCTCATTGACTGCAACAGAAACTTTGAAACCTTGTTCATATATACGTATGTAACTTTAGATATCTTGGCTCCATAGAATCAGAAAATCTTAGAATCATTATGTTAGAATCATATGAAAAGACCTTCGAGATCATCAAAGTGCTACAGAGCCAAATTGCATCCTTTCCTTTTCTGAACTGGGTGAAAAAAGCAGCAAAGCCAAAGGCTGCCTTCAATATTTGGAATGTAATTAATGTCAACAGAATGATGATGTATTTTGTCTGGTGATAAAGTCAGTTGATGAGACAGAGCTTTTGACAGGATATTCATAGGGTCACTATGACCTTGATGATGTCATTAATTATGGAAGGGATGTAACCAATACTAAAGTAATGGAAAAAGTGACTACTCATGTCTTGTGGGTGCTATGACTATAAACTTGTAGTCCAGATGGTTTTGGTTATAAGAAAAACACATTTTTGTTTTCCAAAAACTTAACACTGGCTGGTCATTCTGACCATCAACTTGTGACATTCTATAATAATTCTGGCAAGATTTAGTTAGTTATGCAGATACAATAATGAAACAATAACAACTTTTGCAGAACAGATTTGGGATTGCACTTTGTACTTTAAAGCTTGTGGTAAATATTTAGCTCTCAATATTTTTATTAATCTGTATTTCAGCTTTTCTTTATTTCTAGGCAAAGTAGGGATGAAAATAGGACTTTATATAACCTTGATGAAAGCATCTGTCAAGTAAAGGAAAAGGAATAAGTACAAGAGGGTTGTTAATAAAGCAGTAAAAATACCCAGAGACACAGCTTTACAATGAGCAAGCCTGGTGCTCTAATTAAACCATCTGCTTTTAAAATTGATTTTCTTTAACAACCAGCTTAAGCGCTGGAGCCTCCCTGCATGACACTGCGCTAAGCCCCCGGACTCGTGGTGTCTGATCTCCTGAGCATGACGGCTCCGATTCCCCGCAGCCACTTTCTCCGGTGCTGCACAAGGGCCCAGGAACGGTGGCTCCGGGTTCGCAGTGACCCGTCCTCACCCCGGGGTGCTCGGGGAAGCGGCTCCTGGCCCGGCTGCGTGAGCTGGCCCTCCTGAGCTGGAGGATTTCCATGTGGTCCAAACCTCTGCTTCACCAGGGCTTGTACGAAGCCATCCCTGAGAGTTTCCTACGGACAAAGTGTGGAGGGAGTCTCTGTAAGGCAGTGGTTCCCACGTTGGGGGTGGGGGAAGCGCAGAGTACCCGCGTTCCTGGAAATACTCATTTCTACACAGCAGAACTGTACAAACTGTGTAAAACCCTCTGCAGAACTGAAGCAGATTGGCCCTAGCCACCTGGCTACTGGCTATTTTTTAATCAAAAATGGCTAAATACCTGTGGTTTTGTCCCAGTGCAGAACAGGAAGAATTTTACTGCTTTGCAAGGCAGGAAATCCCTCTACAGTCCAACTCTACTAAGATATGTAGACACCCACTTGCCAACATATTTCCCATGTGTGATATGCTTTCATTGTAAATAGCCTGTTTTCCTCTTTTCTTTTCTTTATTTTTTTCCTATTTGTGCATGCCCGTTCTCCCAGCATGGTGCAGAGGGGCAGAGGAAGGCCATGGTACCTAACACCTCAGCAGTCAGGAGCGGCTCTATTGA
Source organism: Tinamus guttatus (assembly GCF_059628265.1). NCBI lineage: Eukaryota > Metazoa > Chordata > Aves > Tinamiformes > Tinamidae > Tinamus > Tinamus guttatus. Next base: position 1,840,456 of record NW_028288619.1, read on the forward strand.
TGATCTCTCTGATCTTTCAACAATCCAGTGAAATAAAATAAGGCTGTGGAAATGGCAGGTGTTCATGACCTGGCAGTTCTCAACATGTTCACAGGCCTTCAGCAATGCTCCTTATAAACCATCAGGAACCTCCCGAACTGCAAAGTGCCCAGGAATGGAGTTGACTGATGGAAGCGTCACTCAGCAGACCTGCCGCCCTGTGGAGAAGCAGCAGGACAGGTTACAACTAGCATGTTACCTGCCATCATTGGCTTCAGCCATGTAAATTCAGGGGACAAAGCCAAACGCATGAGAAAAACTAATTAAATTACAGTGAGTTCAATTAAAATCTCTCTAAAAATTTTTATTAGCTCAAGCAAGACAGTTTACTAACCCTCTCAGTACTATGCTCACCCTCTCTTTTACGAGGATACAGTATTTGCTGACATTAGAACAGACCTGGGGTGACCTGTCGATTCTGGGAAATAGCTGGAGTAGGTACCTATTTGGCAGGACTGGAACGGGACAAGGAGCTCTCGTGTTCATGCTTGGCAGTGCCCAGCGAGGGAAAAGGCTGCTTGGCTCTGGGTGTTTCCTGATCATCTCCTGGGCCAAAAATAAGCAGCTCTACCCAAAGGGTTGCAAATGGTTAAAAATTAGCCCTCTGAGGCTTTCTGGAAACAGCATGAGGCCCTGTTTCAGACTCTTCAGTGATTCCTCTGCAGAAGCGTGGTGCTGGCATAAGGATCAGGAGACAGGCTGTCTCCAGTAGTTTTTATCTTCATCACTTTCATCTGCACCAGGAACAGAAGTTGACTAGGAGAATATGTCTGAAATTAATTTCCTGGGAATCTCCCCACCATTTTTCTTTCACTTGAAAAGCTGGCTTACCTTGCAATAATAGAGGCTTAAAAGTGCATCCTCTTTGCTGTTACACACATCTTAAAGGCAGGCATAAAATGCATGTGATAGAAATAAACTACAGGACTTCATGGTACTCCAGCGGCTTGTGGAGGCTAGGAGGACAGCTCCAGCCCCTCCATCTTGGGATGGTGGGATGGTGGACGCTCCTTGCCCTCGCCTGCTGGCGCTGTGCTCAACACGCTGCTCTCATCCCAGCGTTTGGAAATGACCAGCCTTGCTCCTTTATTGGCTCTTAAATCCGTATGTTTCCCTGAGAAGGGAAAATGAGGATTCCTGAGGCTCCAGGGAGCTCTGGGAGAAGTTAGCAGTAGTGGTTCCCTACAAAATGTAATGTCAGTATCTGGACTGAGCTATATGCTTAAAGATAACCCTAATTCAGAAAGTCACAGACTTTCATCTGCACACAGTGGTGACCCTTCTGCCCCACTCTCCTCATCCCTCATGGCCTCGGCTGCCAGCACAGGGTCCGTGTCACTCCTTGTTCCATGCCCATGAGTGACTACAGGGCACATTGAGAGAGCAGGTCAGCAACCTGCCTGTTAAACATCCAACACTTTGATGGGGTTCATTTAAGCCTTCCCCTTTGATAGACAATTTATTGCAAAAATCTTTATGCCCAAGGTTTGGTTACCTTCTTTGTATCTTCTGTGCTGTCCTCTAGATGTCAGTGACAGCCAGGACATCCTGGCTCCGCGCTCATGCACACCTCCTCACGGAGGGCCCAAGTCCTGCCTGGATCAGCTCCACCAAATGGATCAGTCTGTTGATGAGATTCATCCCATGTGACAGTGTGCCTGGAAAACCAAGATGAGGAGCAAACCTGTGCCATTCTTGGATTTTCTTAAGGACTATCAATTGCTTATAATACGGCTTCTCAGCATGTCTGATAGGAATAGATGATTGAGATCGGCAAGGCTCACAAGGCAGGACTTTACTTCCCCATCAGAGGGGCCAGAGCAAAGCTTCTGCCGTTCCCCAGCAGGCCCCTCATCTCATAGGAGATCTTCTGGGCTAACTACCATGGGATGTAGCCATCGGGCACATTATTTCACTGTTTGTTGGTGATGTCACAGGACGACTTTCATCATGGCAGATAAGCTGCAGGAGAATCAAGAAGGATATTAAATAAGTTACTGTGGTAGTTCATTCAAAAGTCTCACCCCTTCCTTGCTGGACAAACCACTGAGGTAGCCACTGTTTATGTTTTGTGGTTTTATGAGGCAGGTAGTATTAATGTTCTTCTTCCTATTAACCATGAAAGTGCCCTCTGGTTGGGATTTGGAGAGAATGAACCCTGTAAGGCCCCTTGCAGCACTGGTGCCTCTGCTCCATGGGATCTTGGCTGATAACTGCGAGCAAGGCCGTTCCTGATGGATGTTACTTTACAATGGAGGCTGATTATCCTCCAAATGGGTGTTCTGGAATCTCATCCCCTTTCTCTGTGCTGGAAAGCAAAGGGACCAAGCAGCAGCGCACAGCCCCGGCAGGGACAGCGAGCCTGAGCTCCCTGCAGGACAACAGCACCTAGGTAAGGAAAGAAAAGCACCGTATTTTGCTCACGCTTGGGGAAAAGGAGCTGTTTCCTCACCCATGCAAGAGAAGCAACAGGTCTTCTCACTCAGACCCCTTGCTTAAGGATTTTCATGGCAGGATGGCTACAGTCTCCCATGAAGAGTCGTTCTCCTTCTTTAAAGTAGTGTGGAACTAAGAAATTAAGATCTTCCTTACCTACCTTTCTTTTTTCTTTTTTTCCCCATATATATGTCTATACATAAAACTGAAATATATTTTTGGAGGACTGTTAGCTTAAACATATGTAGTTTCTAAGAGCCTATTTGACTTCTGAGGCTCCTAGAACTCTAGGAGCACACCCGGCTATCAATTTTCTGACATCTTTGAATTAACTGAAGGTTAAAGTCTGACAAGAGAATGTTTGACTCATGCATTTCGCAAATGCAGCTCTTTCATCTGCCCACGTGTTACACTACTGCACGGGGGAAAATCCTCACCCAGTGAGCTCAGTCTTCTGGAGACATCGGTGGAGCCACAGGACCCTCTGCAGTCCTGGGCTCTGGCATCACTTCTGACCTCTTCAACTTACCCTTGGTGTCCCACGCGTTGGGGACCGCTAATGATGCGCTAAGCCTCTGCCTGTGTGTTTTATTCATCCAGGGCCAGAGGGGGCTGCCTCCGGAATGAGCTGGAATAGCAGCAAACGGGCGCTGAAGAGCAGCAAGGAGAAACACAGGGGCCCGTCTGCGGAGCAGAGCATCCCCGGCACGTGGGGCTGTGTGACAAAAAACAGTGCGTAACTCTGATGGGAAAGAAGAGGAGTGTTATTTAAAGGGTTGCAGGTGACAACGTCTTAGGTTAACCACAATTTTCCTATTCCCCAAAACACTGAAAATCACTCCTGCTTTTCTAAATAAGCAAACCAATGGAGGGAAGGCTGCTGCGGTGAGCAGGAGGTACGATATTTTTAAAACGTGACAGAAGCATAGCTAAGACCGGGCAGAAAACCACGATATAAGTACATACGATAGGCAAACTCTGATCAGGGAGATTTATTTAAATGAACAGATGCAAATGCACAAGAGCAAGGGACAAAATTGGCCATGAATACACTTCAGCTGGAATTTAGAAGGGTTAGTTTTTATGCAAGTGCATTGGGATTTGAGACAACCTTCCCAGTGGCACAGTACAGACAAAAGAAAGAAGAAGAAATCAGCCCAAGCCCAGACTGGTGGTTTTAGCTGGAAGCTGAAAGTTTTATGAATTATGTGATAACAGAAATGGCAGAGGATTTGGTGACCCAAGGGACGTCCTCCGGACCAACTAGTTAAGGCAATCTGTGAAATTTTCTTACACTGAAATGCTGCCGCTTTTGTTCTATGTGGGTTTGGTGCACACCCACACGTTGCTCAAAGCACAAATGTGCCAAAGGAGTGGAAGTGACCGGTTTGGGTTGGGATGAAGCAGCAGAGCCCTGCGGGACCACGACGGACATTACCACAATTTAGCTTAATGACTTGATGCTGTATTTCCTACACAGCCACCTGAAAACCTAAAAATTCTGCTGTCCCATAAAATATCTAGAAGAGCAGGCATATCCTACAAAAAGGATACAGAAAAACTGTAAGGAAGGGACTTGCACCTTCTGCTAGGGCCGTTTGCTCCCCGCTCCTCCAGCCGCGCTGTGGGGACGGGGATCCCCGGAGCAGCGGTGCAGCCGGGGCAGCCCAGGGCTCCGCGAGGCAGCGGGAAAAGCAGCCAGGGCCCCGCTGGGCACGCGGGGCGGCAGCCCCAAGGGCACCCGCTCGGGCGCCGACAGCGTTAACCCAGTCCCGCGGATGCAGGAGGCACCTCGCAGCAGCGCTTCGCGGCGCCCACAGAAACGAGGACAGACATGAGCCGATAGCAACTTTCGCCACTGGCTCCCAGCAGAATCGCCTAGGCCAGCAAGGTTATTTGCTTCATTAAGGTATCATAACACAGAGGCATCAAGGCTCATCTCTCATTTGAAATTAGTTTTGCACATCTTTATGTTCATTGCTTTGGGTGGAATTGCTCCTGCGTTGCCAACCATGTGCAAGGCACAGTCTGCAGCAGAGCAGTTATGAGAGGCCATATCTCTCAGCTGGCTGCAAGGAGACTAAGCTCAGACTCAGCACCCTGTTTATTTTCCTGTGTGTTATGTGAAAAAACATAACTTCTTGCTCCTGCGTGAGAGAGTAGGGAGCAATCCCAGGTGGGTGCAGAGTGCTGCATGAGGAAAGCAGGCTTCAAAAAGCAGCAGCCGCAGAGGGTTTTACTTCTCGTTGCAGCTAGGAGCACTTTGGAGCACAGGGAGAGGAAAGGGGCATTCATGAAACCCCCTGGATTCCCAGACATATAAAAAGTTTTTTTTTTTTTTCCCCACATTTAACACTTTTTTTCATTTGTTTTTGTGTGCATGCATAATCGATCTTTTCTTTACAGTGCCATTTACTTAAACCTGTAATTTCCTAATATTCCCCAAATTCATCAAGTGAACAAATTTTGTAGCGCCATCAGCACTTAGGTAATCAGTTTAGGTAACCAAACCGCCAGGGAGGATTTGCACCCAGAACCACTTTCACCTGCGTTATGCTGTGCTGTCTGCAGAGGTTATTTCGGATGAAAGTGCGAAGGTGCCCCTGGCGAGAGCCTGATCAAGGCCTATGAAATGAAGGAGGAAAGCCCCTCCGGCACCCCAAAACCAAATCCAGCGAATAGTCCAGTTCAGGAGCCCCTTCTCACAGCCCAGACTGCCAGCCCGAGGTGGAACAAGAAGGGAATATAAACACACACCCCCTGCAACACTGTGATACAACACACCTCCTCCGTGGTCCAAGGTGCTTGGCCTCCATTCCCTCCGGAGAGGTCCCACGGCCCCTGCTGCAGCTGAGGAGCTGCACGTCCTCGTGCCTGCACAGAACGAGCTTTGCAGCCTGCTCTTCCCTCGTGCTCGCTCACATCTCTCTTACCTGTCCTGTCTCACGGCAAATGACAGTATCTCACTCCAGGGTACAGCTGAAGCCACAAATTGCTTAAGTTTTCAGAGCAGTGTTTGTACCGGAGGTAGTGGTTAAGTTTTAGACATGAACTGGAAGGGATTACAAATTCTATATTCGAATGATGAGTTGGGGCAAACTGATGCAAGCTTCTATCTTGTCAGCCCTTTATAGTGTAAGATTTATCTAAATTCCTTAGCCAAAGATTGCAGAGCCTACATGGATGATCAAAATAATAACTTACAGACAAAAAGTAAAAACTGCAAATTTTCCTGAACATATTAGCCTCAAGAGCAGAACTTCGATGTGTGAAAACTTCCTAGCCATTCTCAAAGGATCCAACCTTCATTTCTATGGTATTTAGCAACAAAGTCAAGTGAAAACACTGGAAGGCTCTATCACGGAAGATCTAGGGTATCTACATGCAGAGTATCTACACCCTGCTGACTTCATGGGAACGATAATATGCAGAGTATCTACCTATGCAGGGTAGATAATCTGATCTACCCTGCATAGGTAGATACTCTGCATATTATCGTTCCCATGAAATCAACAAGGCCCAAACCTGCCTGGCATCCTGCAGAATGTGGTTCTTTCCTCGCTTGGGGGCAGCTCCCAAACCCTTCCTCTGCCGAGGCTGGCTGAGCTGAAGCACCAGGCTGTCACCAGAGGGAGCTGCAGCAGGATACAGACTCTTCTTTCTTTCCCATTGTTTTCTTTGGCACAAACAACAGCGATCGAGCATCTTTTTTCAAGTGACATTTTTTATTAGATGAACACAGCCGTAATACACACTGTAAAACGCCACGCGTACGCAGCCTCGGATGCCCGGGGCTCCCTGTCCTGCGGGGCTACGGAACAAGGACGCCCTCAAGGTGCAGGCCGGCCCTGCGCTTGGGAGCAGGAGCTTTGCAACACAGCACACCAGGGAGAGGGATGAAGCAGGAAGAGGGGGGTAGGCCCAGCCTGCCCTGGCCGCAGGGCAGCCCTTCTCCATTTCCCTTGCCGTGCAGGAGCCCTTCGTGTGCGGGAGGGTAAAGGCTGAGGCCAGCGAGGCCGCACGAGAACAACTCTCTCCTGAGGGAGCACCACGGTGCTGCCTGCCCTTCTGCAGCACTTCTGCCCGAGCACGGCGAACACGCCGGGCCCGCTCCTTGCGCTCTCACACGAGTGGCTGTACCAGAGTGGATGGACACGTCAAGGAAGACTAAGGGGATTTGGCACATCCTGGTTGACCCCACTCTCGCACTCACGTGAAGGCAGCTCCCTGGCCACAAGGCCCTGCCTAAAAATCTTAGGCTCCTACTCCTGAATAATGTTATTCCAAAAATTGGGCTCCCTAAATAAGCAGTTTGACAAGAAGATACAGGGAGGGAGAACCATGGAGGCTACTGAGAGCTGGGCAGCAACCGGGCTCAGCACTTCAAACCGACAGTTATTTTTGAGCCTGAACATGGAATTAGGGGCTTTATCGCAGGACTACTTCCTTGGAAGGCTTGATTCTAAAATATTCCATAGGCAGGGAAAGAAAAAGGCGGGGGGGAAGTGCACGAGGGAGAGAAAGCTGTCCTAAGAAAACTGAAGAATTTACCAGACAAAGTGTTTCAGCATCACAAATGTGTCTTTCTTCTCAGGTCCCCACATCTGATTACTGCATTATTAAAAAAATAAGTCATAGAAACTATCTCTTTCTGGGTCCAAGAGAGTCTAAGAGGCCCTTACAGCAGTCGTCTTTCTGACAAGGCACTAACCAGCAGTGTGTGGCACTAACAGAAGCATCTCTTTATCAAAGCCACTGATACAGTGAAGTGTGTGTGTGTATACATATGCCCACATAGCAAATCTAGACAGATATGAAGATTTAAAAGTTTACTTTGCACTGTTCTCCCTTTTAAAAACTGGGGCTAGTTGCAAGCACTAGCTAAAAATGTGACCATTTGGCTCTCAAGCATATCTATTTCCATGCAAGCAGGTTTTAAATAAAATTAGGAATTTGATATTTCTTTCAACAGTGGCTCTAATTTCCACAAGCTTTTCAGATATCTGACTAGTTACATTTCATTACTACAAAACTGGTTTAAAAAATTACAGGTTGTCTTATGTAACAAACTAAAACTCTACTTGCTTTAATTACAAAAATAAGGCTGTAACACATTAGACAAAATTCACATCCAGGCAACATATATACTTTTCTTTTTAAAAAAATAGCCACTTACAATTAAATTCAAAAGCAAATATTCTACTGGACTTGTAAAGCCAATCCACACAAGCAAGCAGAGTACCTTTGGAGCCAGTACTGACGCCCAATACAACCGATTACGCCCATATGCGTGCTTTGAAATAAGCTATTTTTACTTAATAGCTATAATAGAATTTGCTCTCCACTGAACTAGAGGCTGCTATTCTGCAATTATCAAAATTGAAGGAATTTTGTGAAACCACTTTCAGCCCTAGAGAAGTCAGTGTGAGGTAAGTAAGACTGGGATTACTCGTGTGGTTATACCTACTTGTGTAAGCTTTTCAAAACTGGGTCTTCAGGCAGTTCTCAAAGTTTACAACATATCAAGTACATGATAAATCCAGGATGGCTTCTCTGCAACAGACTGTGCAATTACATAAATTTATATCCATATTCTTTGCAAAGTTAAATAATTTTCTTTTCCTTAGAAAGAGTTATATAGAATTTGTTAAAGTTAAGAAAGTACAGCTCTTTTTTTTTTTTTGTCATATTCTTATAGTGAATGTTTGGGTCTCAAAAATATGGAATTAGCGACAAGAATATCGCAATAATTTACCACAGGCAAATATATAATTCTGAAAAATATATATACATATACATACATGTATGTTATCAGCTCCTGCTCAAGATACCACTAGAGAAGGTGCTATAGCCAAGATTTTGACTAGCAAATATAACCATGGGGTTAAATCTGTGTGTGCTCGTGTTCCATTCAGCTCCTTTAACGGAGCTGAGGATGCACAGGAGGATCTAAAGAGAGATTGATTTATGGATGGCTTTTTTTTTTTTTTTTTTTTTAGCTTCTCTTTTCTTAAAACTTTTTTTTTTGGGGGCCTTTGTTCTAAGGGAAATACCATACAAATTTAAGTAGACTGTGGCTGAAACAACACCAAAAGACAGACAACCTATTCTTCACCACAACAATCAGCAGTCATGAATGTTGATCAAGGTACACCCTTGCCATCTCAAGTGAACTACTACCCCAAACCTGGAGGCTACAGTTCTCCTGTTGCTCACAATCTTCATCAAGGACTTGAATGATGACTCTGAGTGAGTCACACTCAACTTGGGAGAGTGACTGACAACATAGGACAAAACCTCAGTGCAGGGGGACCTCGAGAACCTTAAGCCAACAGAGAACTCCTTGGGTTTGACAGGAAAAAGTGTAAAGTTTTGCATCTAGGGGTGGCCACGTATCAGTAGTGGCTGGGGGGAGCCCTCCACCAAACAAGGACAACCAGGGGCCTAAAGCATGTGGCCTGTGAGGAAAGGCTGAGGAAGCTGGGTTGACTTCAGGGGAAAAGGTGGTTAAGGGGTAAATCTACCAATAGACTATAAATATCCAGAAGGCAGCAACAAGAAGGATGGTGCCAAACTCTTCCTCTGAGTGCCCAACAACATAACAAAAAACAAACAACAACAACAACACAAAAGAATCAGCCACAACCATAAATTACAGCTTCAGAGTTCAGGTCAGACATCAGAAAAAAAAGTTTTTCACAGAATCCCAGAATGGTTGAGGTTGGAAGGGACCTCTAGAGATCATGCTCAAGCAGGGACACCCAGAGGACATGGCACAGGGTGGCATCCAGGCGGGTTTGGCAGATCTCCAGAGCAGGAGACTCCACAACCTCTCTGGGCAGCCTGTTCCAGGGCTCTGTCACCCTCACAGTAAGGAAGTCCTTCCTCATATGGAGGTGGAACTTCTGTGTTTCAACTTGTACCCATTACCCCTTATCCTGTCACTGGCCACCATCAAGAAGAGTTTGGCCTCATCCTCTTTACATTCTCCCCTCAAGGATTTGTACATGTTGATCAGATCTCCTCTCGGTCTTCTCTTTTCCAGATTAAACAGGCCCAGCTCTCTTAGTCTTTCCTCGTAAGATAGATGCTCCAGCCCCTTAATCATCTTCGTGGACCTTCAGTGGACCCTCTCTAGAAGCAACACGTCCCTCTTGTACTGGGGAGCCCAGAACTGCACCCAATACTCCAGGTGCCGCCTCAGCAGAGCTGAGCAGAGGGGCTGAATCACCTCCCTCGACCTGCTGGAGACGCTCTTCTTAATGCACCCCAGGATCCCATTGGCCTTCTTGGCCATGAGGGCACACTGCTGAATCATGGTTAGCCTGTTGTCAACCAGGACTCCCAAATCCCTCTCCGCAGAGCTGCTTTCCAGTAGGTCAAGCTCTAATCTCTCCTGGTGCCTGGGGTTATTCCTCCCCAGGTGCAGGACTTTGCACTTGTCCTTGTTGAACCTCATGAGGTTCCTCTCTGCCCAGTTCTCCATCCTGTCCAGGTCTCTCTGAATGGCAGCACAGTCCTCGGGAGTGTCGGCCACTCCTCCCAGTTTGGTGTCATCTGCAAACTTGCTACGGGTGCACCCTGTGCTCTTGTCCAAGTCATTGATGAACAAGTTGAATAGCACTGGGTCCAGTACTGACCCCTGCAGGACACCACTGGCCCCAGGTCTCCAACTAAACTCAGCCCAATTCATCACCACCCTCTGAGCTCTGCCATCCATCCCGTTCTAAATCCACCCCACTGTCCACTCATCTAATCCACACTTTCTGAGCTTCTTCGTGAGGATGTTATGGGAGCTAACATAAGGAGACATAAGGACAGTTACTGGAATAGCACTACCCAGCCGTTCTGAAATCACTTCAGCATGAATTATATTGCAGCTTAGCTGTTATTTAAGGAGCTAAAAGTGATTCAAAATGCAGAATGTGATTTGACTTCTTACTAAAATGCATTTTGCAATGCTTATTGGAAAGCCAAGGGCTTAATTTCTGCTATGTGCATCAAAGCAGTGCCTCTGGGGCAATCTCCCTTTCCTTAGCTCTTGCTCCACAGCAGGGCTGACTACCGTAGCCTCGTCCAGTGTAGCACACATGCAGATTTATCCCTGTCCTTGAGGCATCCCTTCCCAAATCTAGGGAGGAGGGGGGCACATGGGAACAACAGCTGAGCAAGTTGGTTGTGCTCGGCAGAGTTTTTAACCCTCTCCGGGACTGAGCCCTCACTCTCAAAGCATCCTCCTGGCTCTTAGGTGGATAATGGTGCAGCAGTATATTACTGGAGTGAAATTCAAGGTTTTGGTTGCATCTTTCTAACTTAACAGAATTATTATTACTTAATATAATAATTAGGTGTGAGATCTCATCTACCGAACTACCCAGTATTTTCCATCCATGCGCATTTTGCCTGTATTTGGAAAAGGACCCTTGTCAAAATATTCCATCTTGGCACCCCCTCCCTGGTAACAACTGGGGGTTGTTACCCAGCCAGTTGCAGCCAGTTGCAATGTTCTTCTTGAGGCAAATCAAGTTTTCATGATTAAGGTTAGCAGCTCATGTCTCTTAAAATAATCATACATTAGTATAAACATCACTATAAAGTAAGGTAGAGAAGATATATGGCAGTTCTTAACTTGGACTGAGATCCGAAGATTGACTGCTTTTACCTACCAGATTGCAAATAACACAGACTACCTAACAAGCACCAGCACTCCATCTATCAGAGTAAGCTAATTCCAAGTGCAGTTATTTCAAATTACAAGAATTTTAAAAGGTAAGCAACTTGATCATGTGAGCATACCCATTAACTATACAGGCCCTACACGATCACTTTTCATCCTATGATGCGTGTCAGAAAGAATGTCAGTGCCAGTTATAAAAGCTATCTAAAGACAAATGTGAAACATCAGCGATGAGTATTTTTGAAAAGGAAGATGAGCAGCTCAGTGTTAGCCCCATTTCATAGGTAAGTTAACTCCATTCAGTTGGTGAGCACCATCCCAGTGGCAAGCAGAACATACAATGATGCGTGTTGCTCTATCACAGTGATCCATCAGGGAAGCCATCATGCGCTAAGAGCAGGGTTGTTCATTCAGAAGATGGGCTTGTTGAAGCTTCAGAGAGGTTTCCTAGGGTTCTGACTCCTACTTTTGAGAGAGAGAGAGAGAGAGAGAGACAGGTTGTTAATACCATAATGTGTTCCTCGTTTCTTATCCCCAACATTTGTGAATTTCACCTTCTTTCCGTGTCCCTCCCAGCCCTTCCTCCTTTCTCAGTGTCTGACCATGGATATCTTTGGTAATGGGGGTACTCCTAGCCCTAGTCCCTGTAACAGCTGAGGATGCCTCACTTTCTTAACAGACTCAAATAGTGATGGGACCATATCTGTATGAACACTCCTCTAGACCTACCACAGGTTACATTGCCCAGGAACAGAGCTGCAGAGATGCACTACTGGTTTCACTATGAGATCACCTTTTTCCTACAACTAATTCTTTGAGACAGGAAACACAGCAGGCTGCCAAAATAAACTGTTTCTGTGGCTCCCTGCTGAGGTTGCCTCCGACTCATCTCCCCATGGAGTCTAGAAATAAAGGAATTCCTGGCAAATGAGGAATTTTATAGATACTGGAGCACTACAAACCAGGCCAGAAACAGTACTACTAACCCAACCCAGGAGAAAACCTTTCCCTAGATATCTGATCTACTGCCCATGGAAGCATCATATTTACTCTCCTTGCATGACTGTCCAGGCCCATTCAGGCTTCCATAAGGCAGTAAAGTATCCTCTGTTACACTGCCCTCAACAGGAACATGTTATCTGGCTCTCTGCTCTGTCCTGCTATATACATTCTTTAAAATGTTGCTACCACTCCACCATTTCAGCATGTTTTTTTTGATACTCAAGGAATAAATGTCATTCTGGTTGGTCCATTATGGCAGACTGGCCCAGAAAGATGGTGTTTTGGTGGTGTTAGCTACAGACCCAAGCTCAGTTCTCTGTTACAATTAAGTCAGTGGCTTTCAATTTACACTGATAAACGGAAGCCAAATATGTTCCCTGAACTTAATTCATTTGCTGTCTCAAATTAACTCACATGTAAAACTTGGTTTCATTTAAAATGCTTTACCTCTCACTGCAGCAGCTCCAATTACCTCATTAGCATTATGATATGGAGAGCTATCAAGATAATGGTCCATCTGAACACACTGAGTCCTTTCTGTTCAAAGAAAACTTAATATTTCACAAATTTCATAAGAAGTCTGCAATATTACACTTGCCTTTGATGCCAAACTAGGTTTCAGTCCAAGAAAGGAGAAGACAGTGTTACTTTCCTTTGATTCAAAAAAGCCATCATAATCCTAGAGGAAAAAACCATCAGTCAGTATTTCCATATTCAATATAACCAGTCAATAGTGTTCTCCTGCTCGATCCTCCCATACTACATATTAGAGTGGAGGGGGATTCGTAATAATTTTCAGGAAAATATTCATTGATACTTACACATATTCCCCTATGAAAACCTAACAAGTATTTTAAAGTGTAACAATATTACCAACTCTAACATGAAAGAAAAATACACAAATTTTCTAACACCTTTCACTAATTAGCTTCACAGAATAATAAATGCTGATTTACATTCATAGGCATAAAGGTAATTAAGTGTCTAAAAGTAAGTTTCTAACGGGTTTTTCAAATTGCATTTTAGGAAACAAAATACTTTTAAAAACAAAAAACTTGAAGGAAGAGTCCTATAGAAGCTGAATTCCTTAAATAATTCGCCTGTGGTAGAATAGTGACTTCATCACCAATGTATCCTCTGAAAACAGCAATCATATCCCAGACTTTGACAACCACGTGGTTAAATACAATATATTACCATATTTTCCTATAAAATAAGCTTCTTTATTATGAAGAGGTTCCATTTAACATTCACCTTCCAAAGATCAGGCTCCGATCTCAAGCATTACTAGTATTTTTGCCAACCAGGAACAGATACAGGATAAGAGATGTTCCAAAAACACCCCCCCTTTCATAAGGGGAGAAGGTCTGCACAGATTTGGGCCGTTTGTAAAGACATAAAATCAAACTGTGGGGACACGAAGAAACAAAGATAGCCCTGGTGCTATCAGCGTTAGCTGCTGCTGAAGGAAAACACTGAAGAAGGAAAACGTTTGGAAGCTTAGAGGGAGCCAGAAGCTTCAAACACAGGCAAGGGCTTGAGGTCCCACTTGGGAAAGCCCTGTGGGACCCTCTGCATCCCACAGAGGAGGGAGGCCCCATCAGCTCTTTGTGGCAAGTCAGGGGCTCCCTGTTGCTGCGGATGACAAGTTACCTCAGATCCCCTGCCCTGCGCCAGCCGGGAGCAGCCGAGCGGCGGGATCGGCCTTCCTGCAAGGAAGCGGCTCCCGCTGGCTCCCTGGAGGCATCCGGAAAGCAGCTGCTCACCTAAGAATGCACAAGCAAGGTGGTGTGGCAAGCTGCCACCCACCGCTCCACTTCCAAGGGAAGCTACATGTATAAATATCATTCCGACTAGACCGCTTTAAATTATGATCTTTGAGGCTTTCCAGAGCTGCTAATTACATGCTATTAACATATAAAGTTCTGGCAACATCAGTAACTAATTAAAGCTAATAAAGCAAGAGGGACATAGAGACAGTGAACATGAATCATCACTGAGGCAGCAGTGCTCATTCCCCCAGGAAAATTTGAAAAGCCACAAAATACAGGTGATGCATCAAGCAACAAGGGTACAAAAGGCTGCAGAGAATGACAAATGCCAGCAAGGAGAAAAGATACAGGATGGTTTGAGGGGATAGAGCAGCAATAGGAGCGCCAATAAGCTAAGTTAAAAGCTATTTCAAGTGAGAAAATGCTTCTTAACAGGCTACTGGCCGTCTGGCTGCAGTAGACTTAGCTTCTCACCATCAAAACCAATGGCTTGAGCAATTCTAAACCAGAACAGAGAGAAAGACTCTGGTCTTCAGAAGCAGAGTAACCCTACATGAGATGAGAGGAAGGTGGTGAAGCTACTTGTCTTGTTCGTAGCCTTTCCCAGGCAGATGCCTATGACCACTGCAGAAGCAAATGTGAACTTCAGGCTCACATTATAAGGCTATTTTTGTTATCTTAGGTTATACGTTATGCAAAGTTTTAAGATAATCAAAGTGTAATTGTCCATTGAATGTGCTAACAACAACAACAACAGTCTCAGACATTATTGTTTTGTTTTCAAAATTCAAGTCCTTCCAGTGACCCTCCAACTAGGAGGTGCAATGGTTGCTCTGCAGTTCTTTAAAGCCAGATTAATCAGAGGCAGAATTCTCTTAATGTCTCAATTATTCAGAAATCCCAACTATCAGCCACTACCCGAATGCTGTATTAAAGTAAGAGCATCCTTGCCCTTGACAGAGTGGGCTAGCAATCAGGAAATCTGGATTTAGCTCTTCGTAATGACACGTGTCCTTCTGGCATTCATGCGGGTTTTCTACCATCCGCTCCGGCAAGAAAGCTGTTGCTCGTGGGAATCCTCTCCTCCTCCGAAATTCCCTTTCCAGGGTAGCTCTCCTCTCTCTGCAGCCACTGTTCACCTAGCTCAGCACAGCTATGATGTGTATCCCCTGTTTTCATGGTGCTGGGAGATCAAACCACTGCAGTGATGTGATTACAGGCAGAGCCATAATTAATTTGGCTCAGGTTGCTAAGCCTTGCTTAAACACACCCTGTCACTGCTGGAAGAAGCTGTTTTCTGCACACCAAAGTTAAAACTGGCAATACGGCAGATCAGCACAAAAAAAACAATTTGTGCTTCGAGACACATGGGCAAAAAATTCTGGCATTGGATAAGCAGTAAATTCCAATACTGATACAGTAGGTTTCATTTACCAGTCAGCACTTATATAGATAACGTCCATCCATTACTGCAACTGAGATTAGGAAAATACTATCCTCTATTATGTTTTGAAGACAGCAACTATGATTAAAACTCCTCCTAATAAGCTTCTTTAAAAGAGAAAATTTGCCCTGTTACTTTTAGTTTGCAATGAGAAAAAGAGCTAGCTAAACATCCCAAACATTGTTATTGCTTATCAGGTGTTTACCTTTCCACATCAAGAAGTAAAAAACAAGCAACTTGTCCAAATGTAGCTTACAAATGTAGCATTTTCATATATGGATATTTTCATGTATATTAATTATTAGAGATCAACATAAAGACAGTGTATTGCCATGCTGTCAGAAATTGTTTCTCTTTGGCAATCACTTATTAAACATGATGACAATCTCTCTGCATTCCTACAAAAGAGACAAGGTAACCGCTCTTACAAGCGGTGCTGGGGAACGTGCAGTTTAAACGAAGTGAATCAGCACTCTGCTCCTGCCCGACTCACTCCATACAGCCCAGAGAATGAGACACCAGGGTCCCTCCTGGAAACGGGATGGCCAAGGAGAGCTCCTGCTGAGCACGGCCCTCCCGGGGAAGGAGCGCGCGCCTGCGCGGGAGCCCTTCTCCCGCAGCACCTACGGACACAGAATCACAGAGGGGTTGAGGTTGGAAGGGACCTCTCGAGATCACCTAGTCCAGCCCCGCTGCTCCAGCAGGGACACGCACAAGACCCTGTCTGCGCAGCTCTGGACGCAGTGCGGTCCCCACTAGCTAACCTCAGATGAGATCCCCGGGCAGGATTTTTAAAGAGCTTTTATCCCTGAGCCTGCAGGGCAGCCTGTCACGCTCTCTAAAGGCCAGGTGTGTCTTTTGCTACTCTCTCCATATGCTGAGGCTCCAGCACGAGGGAGGCAGATGTCAGGGACAGCTCCGTTCTGAACGGCACACGACAAACTGTGGCTCATGCCATGTTTGCCAGTGACCAGGCACATAGACATCATCTATCTATGAAATTCTTCCATTACTTTATTTTTACTGAATTGCTGAGCTTCTGTTTTCTTAAGCTCTAGGTAGGCTGATCGCTCTAGTCCCACACGCCCCTTAATGAAGGGCA
Organism: Tinamus guttatus; assembly: GCF_059628265.1. Taxonomy (NCBI): domain Eukaryota; kingdom Metazoa; phylum Chordata; class Aves; order Tinamiformes; family Tinamidae; genus Tinamus; species Tinamus guttatus. The sequence goes on from NW_028288619.1 coordinate 1,856,928, forward strand.
TATTACAAAGAGCTCCAGTTCTTTGCCTCAGGACATGGATCCACAGTAGAGTGGCGGAAGCTGAAAGCACGAAGCAGCCTGCGAGTTACACCAATATGGATCCCAAGAACAAGCTGGGCGAAATCCTGCCAACATGGAGAAGAGCCATGGGCAGCAGTTGCCTTTCCAACGACACCTCACTTTGTTTGAAGTGGAGTAATTAGGAAGAAAAACAGTGCTAAGTCCCCAGCCCTAACTCTTTTATGTTCTGCTTGGGATCCATGGACTACCTGCAAGTAGCTGCAGAAGGTAACCAAGGGCAATTTCAAACAAAGAGCTTACATGGCTTAAAACGCAAGGAACTGCCTCTTGTACAAAAAAAATTGTGTGGGTGAGTTAAAATCAAGCAAGTTCCAGCACCATCCACCGCTTATCTAACAGCCATACGATCTCCAAGCAATGAACACCAGCTTCCACCTCGCAAGGCGAGTTCCTTCTTCCCTGAAGACCAGGCCAGACATCAAGATGCTGAGCGGGTGTGGGAGACCCCTCCGAGGGTGCAGGGACGTGGAGGCAGCCTTGCTGGCCGCCCGCGAGGACTCAGCTCCCCAAGGGGACGCGCTGCGGCTGCCACGCCACGGGGAGCCCCTGCCGCGGCGCCCGGGCACGCGGACACGGAGCTCCAGCTCTGCGTTACCTTCCTTCTGTGAGGAACGCGTGCGACTCTCGTCAGGATCTTAGAAAAGAAAAAAAAAATTTTTAAGAGACTGGTATTTCACAGAGTAGAGAAATAGAGAAATCGGTGCCACAGCGAGTGCCAGAGTACTGAATAGTTTTTTGAGAACACTGCAGCCCTTTTAGTTTTGCTTCTTCCTTATCTACAGGCCTTTGCTGTTCTGATGGAAGTGATATCCATATATTACATTTCAGGGAAAGACAATAAATACCACGTATCTCTGTGCCTATTGCTCTGCCCACTAGGCAATCTACCAGGGCTCACTCTAAACCATCTGAGCAGCTTCCAAAAGAGAAAGAAAAAAATCAAGTCAGCCTGTTATGTAAATATTTATTCCTCAGTTCAAACTCCCACTTGGGAACAGCTTTCCTTTGAATGTTCCTTGGCCTAAATTTCAGGCAATCCAGGGCCAAACTTTCTACATATAAAACTTTCATCGCTTCCAAGTGTTAGCTTGCAGTTTTGCGAGGTCAAAAGTAGAGTACTGTTTCACTGAGAACTGGAGATTTCCAGCCTTCTAAGAGACCCGGGATTCACTTCTAGTCCAAGATGGGTTGTGAACTCAGTTGTAGAGATTTCAGATATAGCTGGAGAGGGAAGTACAAGGCATAGGCCCAGTTTTCCAGAATTTCTTGCTGCTTTAAGAGCTCTCCATGCTCAATGCTCTGGCTGCTCTAAATCCTGCTTAGATATATGTATCTACAGCTTCTCACTACTGCGTGAAGAAGCTGGAGCCCCAGCCTGGGACTGCACATTCCACCCTGGAAGCCTTGGCATCATGCCACAGTCCCTTGTGAATCCAGCCCTAACATTTGAATCTGTGGTTCCATCCACCTGGATTTTCCATGATCTTGACAAAAACAGTAAGCCAAATAAGTAATTATTATTTTTAAATAAATATAAAATGCTGAATAGTTGGTACTACGGTGTATCCTACCAGCAATTCTTTAGAATAATCTGCATAACTCATATGCAAAATCACTTACGTGACTGGGTGCACATAAGTTCACAATGGGAACTGAAGCATTCAAAAATTTTTTCTGTATCCTTGAAAGCAAAGGGTGAAAATCCAAACACAGTCTCCATCTTTCCACCAAAACAGGACCTTCTGTCCTCATTACTGTACACAAGGACTCAAGTGAAATTCATTTGAAAAAATGATACAGACAATTCAATATGACCCTAAAACGTCAATTTACGCTCTGGCAGAGGGAAATAAAAAGAATCCTGCTGTCAGCAGGCCACATCGACAGCTTCTAAAAAAAAATCAAAATAAATAAAAAAGAAAGAAAAGGGCTTAAAATCCAGTCAGGACAGGTGGTTGTACTGTCCTGGGCTGACAAATCGGTAACAGCTGAGCAGCAGATAGTCCACAGAATAATGCAGTTCTTCAAGACAGTATCTCAGTAGTTAAAACAGTGGTGAATACAGACTGGCCCACCTAATAAGGACTTTTTTTTTTTTTTTTTTTTTTGTCAATGTGAGCACAGTGACAGTCCTTAGAGAAAGTATTTAAAACACAATACATAACAGAAGTGCCAAATGTCACCCTGACTCTAAAAGTTCTGTCTTCATCAGTTCAGAGACTCGTGGACCAGCATGAGCCAGAGACTCATTCAATTCGAGACTAGCATGGATTTCCTTACATACTGAAACAGCTTTACAAACAAGCTACCTAATTTTTAGGTACTTTGCAATGATCTAAGTAGAGGCCTGAAAACAGTTCAGGGTTGCTTTCAGCTGCAGCAGGAAGTGACAAAACTGCTACATGAAAGATACAAAGTGTTAAATGAAGGTCTCATTTACAGCCCCTTTAGCTGATGCTACCTCATGTCTATAAATTGTAAAATTCCTGAGACAAAAGGCTTTAGACTGCCAGTTAAATAAAAATTCGTTCAGACTTGAAAATGTTGGTCGGTTCCTACTAAAAAAAACGGTTGTGCACTCTCTTGTCCTTTCCAAAGTATTTCAGATTTACTCCTCTTACGCTGCGCACAAGCATTCCTTCCTAGCACGTACACTGAAATTTCCTTACTCTTAAACAGTGCTAAGTAGAGCAAGATCACTGGGATCATTTCAGTAGACTCTTTCCTCACATACTGGCAATGCTACAGCAATGTCACTACAATGAAACAACAGATTGCAAAGGCATAAAAATATGTAAGTTATCATAGTGTTGGTGCTAGCACACAACACTGGGTTATCAGTTAAATGATTTGTGTTCTGCTGGGATTACAGCTCTTATCTGTCTTGTGAACAGGAAGTAAAAATGGTTCTTGCTGAGCACTGTATATCAAAATCCCATTAGCAGAACCTGTTACTGAAAAAACAGGGAGTGGGTCTCCAAAGACCGAGAAAAGAACAAGACAGATTAATGATGCCATTTGTGATTACATCAACCCAGACCAAATTTCAAGGTCTTGCTCATGTCATGGTCATGACTTGGAGTTGTCCTTTGATATGAGCAGGATCCCTCCTCCTGGGTGCAAGACATTTGGTTTTGTGAACCAGGAAGCACCAGTTTTCTTTTTTCACCTTCTTCCTCCTACAAGCTATCACAAAATTGAACAGCTGAAACCAGCCAGTTTCATATGTTTAGGGAAAAGACTGAAGATGAACTTCCTCTAATGTGCATTTACTTTGGGAAAAGTGATCATTCAAGTGATAATTTCCTAACCAGAAAATTCTATTCTCAGGTAATACTCCTGAGCACACTGCTGAGTTTTTCTACTGAGGAAGAGATGGAGTGGGGAAAAAACCCACAGCCATCAGCGCTTTTCCTAACACAGAAAAACAGTATGGCTGGGAGCACAAAATACCCTATTTTGGCTTGTATGCCATATTTCTGTGAATCTCTCCTGAAATGCAAGAACAAAATAAAAAGTGCACCTGATTTGTTTTTCTCTATCTAGCCTTAATGTGTTTGGAGAAACAACAAAGGATCTGACCAATTTGGATTGTCAGTAATAATGCATAAGCCAGAACGAGTATATAGGTAGTTTCCTGGTAACATGGTGAGACTGCAAAATTGGCAGGCAGAAAAACAGACAGCCCTTTGTGAACAGAGCAAATTGGATTTAGAAATTGCCTGGACACAAATCAGAAACCAGAAGGTATAATTTTCACTAATTCAGTTGACAGAAATCTCTGTTGTTTTTTTTTTTTTAAAAAAGTTATTTAATAATGATTTTTTTGGTGAAATATTTGCGCCAAGATGAAAGACCTCCATGTATAACCACAAGAGCAGAAGACACATGCAGTGTCTGCTTACTCCATCTAACTCCTCTGCAATATTCTACCCCATTTTCCAGAGCTGACCTCCTTTGCCTCCTGCCTAATGTTTTGTCTCAACTCTGTTACCTAAGAGCCTCATTAACTAGTGCTGGGAGGGAACTGAGGAAAGTTACTGCACGCGCTTCTTTACCCTAGAAAATATACAGCTTCTTCTCAAAGTATGTTTGTTCTTTAAAGATGTTCACACAGTGAGGTCTAGTAATAGGATTACCTCTGTTCAACCAAAACAGCTATCAGCTAAGCAGACAGATTAATGAGATCATCTCCATGTTGCATGACATCTCCTGTCTGGCTAATTCCAAACAGCAATTAACAGGTTTTCTAAGACTGGGTTAAAACATACTATGAAGAAAAGCTGAAAAGATGTAGAAAGGGTAAGAAACAGCAACTCAGACATCAAAGATGCTCTGATTTAGCTATTATAACCCCATTTCATCCTCCTGCTGCATTCACATACAAGCTTCACTTGCTTCCTGATGCGCCCAGGGTGGGCACATCAAACTGCAGTCGGTCTAACGGGTACCCCACGTCCTATAGGATGGGCAAGCCATGAGGTTGAAGTCCAAGATCACGGACGATATTCCCAAACCACAACAGTGCCAGAGCCTTGGGCCTGCAGCACACCGTCCTGGCTACATAGGAGAATAAAATACCCATATGGTGCCATTCTTAACACATTAGTCAAAGGCTCATGCCTCTGCTTGCACTAGTGGATAGGAAAACTGCTAGAGCATACCACACCAGCAGGGAAATCTGCCCATCCATCAGACTGCTGCCAGTCACAGGCTCTCATGCTTAGCAGTCTTTCAAGAAATATGGACAACTTTCAAGCTCCTTTATAGGAAAAATAAAACTATTCCACATTTTGAGGAGAGACTCCTAGAGACTCTGACTGCATAAAGACTCTCTGACTGTAGATGCAATTAACCCTATGACAGCACAAGAGGGAAGGCTAAATTGCAGTGACAATATAACTCAGCCCAGCCAGCAATCTCATGTATGGTGGCTAAGATCTCTTGCTGATCTTAGCAGCAGCAAATCCAGGACACCTCAGATTCAGGTGGTCTCACCAGGGATTTTACCATCCATAGGTTGTACAAGTAGTACATGACAGCCCCGAGCCTTGTTCCTCTGATGGGAAATCCACTAGCTGAAAAGAACATTAGGATTTACAGATGAATTATCTGAATTTTCACTCGTTGTATTACCTGCTCCTACCCCTGCAAGCTGCCAACATTAATTCAGACACTACTAGATAAATCTTTACCCCAAATCTTGACTTTTTAAATGGCAAACAGTGCACCACTGTGAGTTGATGACCACAGTAGCTACTTACTCCACAGTACCGATCATCACTAAATATCTGCGGTGGCAGCGGATTGCCTTGCGCGGGCTGCCTGTCCTCAGGAATGTTTTTATACATCCACTGTCTCTTCTCCTCTGACATTGTGATATCCACCTCTTCAAACTCGATACGATTGGCTTCTAGAAACCTCACCACATCTTGTTGCCTCTTCTTTATCTGGAAGAAAGAAAGAACAACACAAAAAACACATTAGGGCAAGAGCATCATAACCAAGACATCCTTACAAATATTCCTCCACTCATCCTGCTCCCTGGGAAACTCACTAACTCAGAAAGGCAGAAGATACGTGTTTCAGTTTTCATTTAATATAAGTTAAAATTACTACTTTACAAAGTGGCAGGGGTTATACTTATTCACCTCCTTTCTAGCAGGATGCCTCTTTATTTCCACTCTGGAAACTTCATACTTTGCTTTCTAATGACGCTTTTATAAAGACTACTCTGTATGGGACTCCAAGAAGTAGGTGTTAAGGGGGGAAATCAGTTTTCAAAACCACTAGGGGCTGCATTTTGAAGAGTACAGGCACAAAGAAATGCAAGGCAAGCAACTCAGCAAGTCCCCAGAGAATCCACTCCCACTATTCACTAACATAAGTGAGGAAAAAAATCACGCCTGCTACTACAAACTTCTTTGTCTTGCCAGATACCTTGGCATCTTAAAAACACAGCCCCATGGTTCCCTCAGCACAATGTGTTGAATTTTTAATTAAGAGTGTCTGTCCACACATCATACATGCTTAAAAATAAGCATGACCTAATTTCTTGACAATTAACTTAGCACAAACCTAATGCCTTTTTTTTGTAGTAAAGTGCACGGTGTTTCTGTGCTGCAAAGAGATTATCATCTGTGTACAAAAGTTTCATGGAGGCGGAATACAGGCAATTTTTAGCTCATGGTAACTAAGTAGGGCCAGCTCTCGACAGCTAGCTGAGCTTCAAACACATACACTCAAATAACAATTATGTCTTCTCTGCTCCCAGTAGGATTCTATATCAAGATAGCAACCTTGAAGAAAGCCTGTAAGCTGAGGAAGACCAGCTGAACTCATTCAGCAAGATCTCCTCTGCAGCCTCTTCTCTCCACGCTGCACCTCTTGCATCTACATAACAAATCTAATTCCTTCAGAAGGGAACTATAAATTATCTGCCTTTTTTTTCAGCTATAATCAGCAGCACTATTTGAAGAAAAAAAATGCAGCTTTAATAATTTTGGAGTACTCTTGGGGTGTCAGGTCCGCACAGTTGCTGACTGGCATAAAGCCCAGGTGGATGAATCATGCCTGGGAGTATCATATGACCCAAATAACGTCCTGTTATTTGGAAAACAGAGAATTTTTCAAGTGTGCATGTTGGGTGCTCTTACCACATCAGCCATCCTGTCTACCTAGACACACCACAAAATATTCAGCTTTTGGTGGTAAAGGTGATGCAGCCCCTGCTTCCTTGAAATGAGGGTAGTTTTCTCCAGATGGAAACCAGAATTCCCTCTTGTCTTTTGAAAAGCAGATGGCTTAGAAGCATCTCAGTCTTTGTGTCTCAGTGTCTTTTTTTCCTTACACATCCCATATTGATTTTTTGGCATGTTGTGAAACGATCACTTTTTCTTAAAGAAGGCAGCTCCTAACACTGTGCAAATAATACATTATCAACAGCAGCAAAATTACTGCATCATCATCACTGCTGGTACTGAAGACAACATACCTTCCACAGACTCTCTAAAAAAACTGCAAGGAGGAATTCTGCTGTCAACAGCAAAGTGAGAAGGAAAAATATTTTTGCTCTGTCTTTCACCATAGAAATGCTGCAAGACAGGCCCCAAGGAGATGAAGACTGACATTTTCTTAGTAGAAATATTATGTATTTCTTCAAATACAGAAGAGACACTTAAAATCATGTAAGGGGAATGGCTCCTCTGCATTGGGAATGTCCCTGGTACCCTGCAATGCCCGAATCACAGCTCATGAGAATCGTTCACACCACGAGAATTCTCCCACAGACATTTCCCAACCTCTTCCTTTTATTTTTATAAAAGCTAATTAAGATGTCGAAGGGAAACAATTGCCTTCTTCAGACTTGCAGTTCTCCATGCAACATCTGCAGCAGTTATCAGCTGTGGATGTGCCAGCTGCACAAACACAAACAAAACGTCCTGAAAATTTTTAGCCCAAAAGCAGCTTTTTCCCCTCCCACCAGTGATTTAATTCGAGTCTGTAAGCTGAAGCAAGAGTGTTACTTGCATTAGAAATTCTATTAAATTATGCCCTGTTGTTCGCCTGGCGCCCAGAGCATCTGCCACAAGAGAAGCCAGCCGGTTGCTCCCCAGGAAAACCACAGGAGCTTTGTCTCGCCGTACAACGGGATCCGTGCCGCCGGGGTACGTCAGCCTCCGGGCTACGAGAGCTTCCCGCGTGTGACCAAACACAACTCGCCACAGCGCGAGGGCAGCTCCTCCTCCTCCTCGGGAGCCCAGCGGAGAGGAGCCGCTCGACAAGCTACGGAGGGGGAAACTTCAGCCCTCTCCCTGAAACTCTGCCTGGGAGCTCGTGGCTTCCCGGGCTTCCAGTGCTGCAGCTGACAGGAACTGGGAAGCAGCCTCGTGGAATCGGTGGTACCGTGTTCAGAGCAGCTCGGCTCACGGCTAGTCACACAACACCTGGGAGAGCGTTTGTATTCTTGCAGGAACATCTGCTTCAGCAAGAAAACATGGTGCTTTGAAAACGCCTCAGCACCCCCGAAGACACTGCAAGAGGCATCATCAAAATATGTACCCCTTGTGAAGTCTCAGAGGGAAACACATCTCCCACCTAACTTAGCATCCCATAAAGAGAGCAAAGTTCCCATCTGCATTCGCATTCATCTCATCGCAGAGACATTTCACTGATTTTTTTTTTCCTGAAATTACCTTCCAGTCACAAAAGAGTATTAGCTACAAATACAAAGAAGAACAAGATCATCTCTTCTTACTAAGCAGATACTTAAAGAAACTGTGAAAATATTGGTGGTGTTCTACATAACATACTCCTAACGCATCTCTGACATAGCAGGGAAAGCTCCATGAGAACTAACAGAGTGCCACCCAGTGCGTGGCTCCCATGTTTTGAGTGGGCTGTTTGCAGAGCATCTGCTCTCTGCGTTTGGCTTTACTGTTATCCTACACTTCTGTTCACAGAAAAAAGATGGAAAAAAATCCACAGACATCTCTCTCTTATGCCAGTATTTGGAGCTTGTTTCCTTATAAGGATTAAAAACCAGCAGTAATACAATGACAATTTTGATATACGGAACCACTAAAATGAGTCAATCACTTATCCCACATTTCCATTTGTAAAGAAGTTCTATTCCAGCAGAAGTGTCCAGGTTTTCTCTCCCGGTTTTCATTTCTTTATATGGATTTGCAACAGGAGGATACATGTCCAGAGAGGATGTACAGCTTCTAAGAAATACCTCAAAGACATCTTCAGGCCAGGTAGGACTAGCTGGGATCATCTCTTCTGACCTTCAGGATCATATAAGCTTCCCAAATTATTTTATCTTAGGAATAAAGAATCTCTTTGGATTGTTTTCCTAAGCTTCATTCCCGAACTGATGAGAACATAGAAATTCTGCCTTTGTAAATAGTGCCCACAGTTAGTTAAATGCTTCACTTAAACGTTTGCCTGCTTCTCTCCTGACCTCACCTCACTTCCAACTTAAAGCCACTTGTGCTTTTTATATCTTTGTTAGCCTGAAAACGCTTCCAAGATTTCCGTTTCGGTGTTCCTAGTATGGACTCAAGTCACTCTGTGGTCCTCTCCCAGCTAACTTGAACAGCCCTCTCCAGCAAAGAGAGGGCACCTGCTGGTCTGAATAGCAAAGATTTTACCATCAAAAAGCACATCCAGGTTGGACCAGAAAATCAGTAAATAGATTACACATGCTCTATCCAAAATTCCCTTTGTTTCCCATGGGAAACACATTCCCGCTTTCAATAGGTTCAATCTCTCTCTCTCTTCCCCCTCCACGCTTCCTGAACGTGTTTTCAGAAGACCTTATGAATATGACTGCTGCCATACTACAGGCAAGATGGCTCACACAGCAACAATAATGGAAATTCAGAAGCAGCCAGGATGATGGCAAACTTCCTTGCCTTAGTTTATGAGCCCAGTTAACATAAACACGACAAAGCAGACAAGTTCCCAATTTAAAGATCTCCTGATGGTGTCAGGGGGCTTTGCTGAGCATCTGATGCCCACAATGCACATGCAGAAAAATGGTTTTCTGCTCTGAACTCTAACCCTGACCGTCAGGAGACGAGAGCATTTATTCCCTTTGACTCTCTCCTCCTGCATGCCAAACACAGGGAATGGCAGCAGCTGCTGCTTACCGCACTGCCCACCAAGCAGGACATGTAGGACCGACCCTCCTACGCTCTCTCCATCCCGGAGCTGCCAAAGCCCAACCTGAACAGTCTCCTCATCACAGAGATTTCCCACCCCAAGGAGATGCAGACCACGTGCGTGCCAAGGAGCAGACGTGACAAGAGGTAATTTGTAGGCTGGGTTCTCAGACTACGAATGCAATTTATAAGCCTGACATTAAAAAATAGTCCTAAGTCAAAAGCTTCAGTTTTCCAGACCAGCATTCATGCACCAAGAGCTGTGTCACTAAAGAGAAAGTGGCCCTGCCAGTTCCCCTCCTTCCCTTTCAGTCTGGCTCCTCTTTTCTTTCCCCCTCTTATTCCAGGGCAAGACCTGGTGCGGCAGCCAAACCATCCTCTCACCGACTAGCTAAAACCAGAATATATTGCTTTTGGCAGGGACACCTCCGAGCACAGCCTGATGACACGAGCTCCGCTCTCACCGCGAGCTGTTGGTGCAACGTTGCTGCCTCTTGTCAAGTCGCTCCTGAAACTTCCCTTGCACAAGCTAATGTGGGAACCAAGAGGAAAAGAGAGGGAGCATCATAGCATCCACAACCTCCTCAGCTTAGACCATCTTTGCAAGCACACCCTAAGAAATGGCGCAGCAGAAGCACAGCCAGCCATGGGTATTTCACATATAAACTGCATAAAAAGTGTCAGTGTCATAGAAAAACAGGTTCCAGCTCATTTCTGCACATGAAAATGTCAAAGTTTTTTTTTGTCTTTAAGCATCGTTCAGACGACCAAAGGAAGGTTTACAGCGTCCAAGCACACGTTACTGCAGTGGATTCCTAATCCTGCACAAAACATATTCCCAGATGCTGAGGCCACTCGCCTGAACCACGCGCTTTAAGCGAAAGATGCAGCAAGTCTTAACCGCCCCGAGACAGGCAGAGCTGCAAGCAGCGTTACCTGCAAACCCACCCAAGGCAGCACGGGGCTGCTGTGTTAAAAATCTGGAGTGACAGAGACACCCTGCCGGGCCCCTCGCCCTGTGCGCTGCCTAGGGGAGCGCAGCCGACCTCCCGTGCTCTCTTCCCCTGCAGCGAGACGGCAGCGCTGGGACAGACCTTTACAGCGGTTCCTATGATTAATTCACTGTTCCTGGCACAGGCAAATACAGTTCAGTTATGCACACAGAGAAAAGGAGATGAGAAACTGCAGTGAGGTGGAGGAGGGTGGGAAAGAAGGGAAAACACACATCAGTATTGCATAACTCTCCTCAGCAGCAGAACAAGTGCCTACCTGCCACAGCAGCCCCTGTGGCGGGAGGGAGACGCGCTCGCCTCAACAGCCGTCCCAACAGCTCCAAACGCTTTGAACGCTCCATCCCCAAGGAAAGCTACATCTGCGCGTCTCCAAGCGCTTTAAATCCGAGGAGGGCTGGAGAGGGGCCCCGGGGAAGCTCCCCCGGGCAGCCCTGGAGGCAGCTGGCAGCACATGGAGCCCTGGTGAAGAGCGGGCCGTAGGAAACGCGCTCCATGCCCAGCGCCGGCCAAGCTCCTGGGTCTCCTGTCGGGTGGTGCACTGTGGTAAAATTGTTTTAAATCTACTTGACTGTATGTATTTCCAGTGAGAGTTTAGGAAGAGACTAAGTAAGAAACCACGTGTTGTTGGTTATTTTAATGAATAAGGAAGCTCAAAAAACCTACAGCCAATGTGGAACTTGAACGACAAACACAAACTCCGTTGTGTGGAACTACCCTGTCCTGAAACCTGGACGTTTCTATGAGATAAAGATCACTTTCTACATGCGTTTTATGTCACAGACAGGGTTTTCTCCCAGTCCCAGGCACATTTTCTCTTGAGGGTATTGGGAAGCCATGCTCACGTTTCCCTTGCTGAGTCTTTAGCTAAAGCTGAAATAGATGATCAGCATGAGCTGGTAGCACAAATGGTCTCAGACAACAGTAAACCATGAAGATACACAAACAGTAACGAGAATATAAACGTTAGGACACTTTTTTTTTCCCCGTGTTCAGGATCCTGGTGACTAGCACAAAATGCAAAAGAAGCCCTAAGCAGCCTGCAAGATTTTAGTGATTCATAAAGCTTTTGCCATGCAGCATATTCCTCCATTTGATGGAAACATCCTGCAGGATTAGAATAATTAATTTCAAAAGGCAAACAATTCAAATCCTAGTTGACAGCTAACTTCTTCTACAGATAAACGTTTTTGTTTGTAATTTACCTTATGTTTCAGTAATTCAAGAGAGTACTTAAAGAATAAGTGTTATTTTCATGCATTTTCCCAACAGAAAGCTCTCCAGGTTGCCAGAGTAATTTAAATCTTCTATTTAGAACTCCACACTTAACTCCTCCATGTACTACTCTCTTTAGTCAGTGGCATATTTATAGAAAGTATTTGGCACCCTGAAAGAAACCCTTTCAACAAGCAACATGTATCTTCCATTTCAAAATGTATAATACAAGTATGATAACCATTAACACTTATTAATTCGGCTATTTTTTAGTGATAGGACAGTCTGTCTCCTGATTAAGTGCAAGTTATTCTCTGAGCTCCATGCTACACTACATTTATTCATATGTTTATTTCTTTTGATTTCCGTAAGTTATTTTGATTCTAGAGAATATCACTTCTCAGCAAAGCCCCAGTTCAGCAAGGTAGCTGAGAACTTTCAAGGTCTGAACCGTTGAAAATTCGCTCCATGGTCCTGCAGTGGGGAACATGAAACTGGTCACCAAGTCTCACAATTCCCCCTGCAGTGACAGGAGAGCAAGCAACAGTTTTGCAGCTTGCATATAAAAGCCCAACCCTGCACTGGCTGAAAACATGCAGGGATTTATGACGTATCATTTTGTTCTCATGAATCAATGTTACTTGGTAAAATTATGATTTTGTGGAGGGAAGGTGTGATAGATATGCTTTGTTTTCCTAAAACTTATCAAATATTTGGTAATTGTTTAAAGTTCACTGAAGACAGCAAGGTTTGGAAAATAAATGCTACAATAATCATGAATGGTGCAAAGAAAGACAAAAGCTTGGCATTAAAGAAACAGGAAAAAATCTCCCCTCGACAAGAAGCCCTGTGCTGCACACTTGGAAGTGTGTGCCGTCTCCCACCTCGACTTCCCAGCTGCAAACTCACAACTGTGTCACGCTGCTTCTGTGCACGGTGAATCGGAGAGCCGAGGCAGCGCTGGGAGCCAGCGCCACGTCCCTTATCAGCCCAACTGCTTTGTAGCAATGGATGAAGTAACCCCAGCAGCATTTTCTGTGCTTGCTGCAGACGTGATGCAAAAGTAAATTTCTTGGCACTGAAAATATAGTTCGTGCCTCTTCCCCTCTCATGAGCTTTAGGCAGTGACAGGGGAATATTTAAGTATTAGAATGGATTAAAATTATTAACACCTAGGAGCCCTTGACACATACGCGTTTGCTTTCAGGTCCCAGCAGAGCAGCGATATCTGGATCCAAAACAGCCCAACAGGCCTGACAAACAAGTTTGTGCGATGCAGGGCCGACGCTTCGCTGCTCCCTCTCGACAAGCGCTATCCGCGCGGCGCAGACGCCGCTCCGCCGCCCCGCGCGCCCCACGCGATAACGCGGTGCCCGGGGCTGCCGCGCAAGGCGCTCGGAGCTCGCCGTGATACCCTGCTCGGGGGGTCTGCAGCAACTGCCAGCACCACACGGAACAGTGACGGAGAAACACACCCGTGTTTCCAGATAAACGCCAGTTTTCAGATAAAGTAGGACTGTGCTACTGGAAGGATTGGTCAATGTGCTCTTGTAAGGCCAGGATGACAGATTTTCTTGATATTGCTGTCTGCACTAGGGCTGATGCTACCCCTTTTATTTAGATTAATAATAAATTAGCATTAGCTCAATGTGAGAGTAGAATGAGGCTTCTAACTTTATTAATGAGAGTCAGTGCTATGCACCTCACAACAAACACAACCATATTTGAGCAGTCTGGATCTTCTTGCGGCTCTCAGCTCTGCAAGCTGCCTTCTCTCTGAAATTTATGCAACCACTTCTTGATGATTAGCTGTGTCCCCAAACAGAGCAGCCATCTGATTACTGTCCCACAAACTACACACACATCTCCTGTAAGGTCCGCAGGAGTTACCCCTGTACTGCTGAACAACATGTGGAATACGACCTACAGATTTGCAGGTTGCTTTGGGATCTGAAGGTTTACTGGAAAATAGCCCTTGGTGCAGGCAGGTCAGTCTCTCTGGGTAGGAAAGGACTGATTGCACACCAGGCCCTTCAAGGCAGCCATCTCTCCTATCAGCATAGTTTTGTCTCATTTCTAACTAATCTCAGCTTCCTAGCAAATTCCTACTGTGAGTCGTGATGCCATCTACCCCTGCAAATGCCAGTCCCGTCTCTGCTCCTGTGCAGACCCAAGCACTCAGCTGGAGCTGCTGCAGCAAGGCCAGCCTTAGGAGATGCAGTTCCAGCTCAAAGGTTTACTGCATGCCTAACTGTAGCTCTTTCCATTAGACAGGGAGGATAATTTTGCAACCCCTGCAGCAACGTAACAAGAGTTTTCAGTTCTCTTGTTTATCATATCAAAAGGAATTTTCTTTCAGCAAAGACATGAAAATTCCCTTCCCCTTCTCTGAAAAACACGACCCCAGTCTCATGATTGGGAACCCAGGTCTTAAGTGGTATGTAGCATTACTTGAGTTGTTCCAATTTCCGATTCATAAAGGTTTTAATAGCACAGACAACAGCCAGTACCACACTGTGCAATGCATGAAAATGTCAGGGAATAAACTGAACCAATATGCAGAAGCCTGATGGAATCTTCAGCACTAAATCACAACAGTATTTTTTTTTTCTGAGGCCCATTCTCTTCTTCCAGAAGAGATGTACCCAGTGAATTCAGAGGATCCATATTACGTAGCAGATGGGTGAAGAGGATCACAGGAGGCCATACCTGCTAGCATTTAAAGGCAAAGTTTGGGCTGTTTTTTTTTTTTTTTTTTTTTTTTAAAGCAGAAAATACAAAACCAACAGGAATAACAGCAAGCATGAAGGGAACATACAGACCGTTGCATTTATATTTAACACGGAATTCATGTTCATGGCACAGTTCTGTCTACAAGCAAAAGCTCTGCCACTACCTCAGCTGGTAGAGTTTGCAATGACCAATTCCATAAAATGGGACATTTGGACACTGAAATAGGTTACATTAATAAAACCTTTAAGTGTAAGCCAAGCAACACATAACAGCACAAACAGCAACACAATTGCTGTGCCAGATGCTGACACATCTTAAAAAGGCACCAGAGGTATCTTTTCCAGTCAGCCTTAGCCACTGGCTTCTCCACGTTTGTTCCTTGCAGTGAAATCAGAAAAATCTTGTTGTTTTTTTGTTTTCTTAGGAGTAGTGGGGATTAATTTTCCTGAAGTAGAAGAAAAAGACACCAGCAAACCTCTGTGGCAGCCACAGGAGACAGGCAGCAGCAGAAGGGCCTGCTGCTACGGGCCATCAGCGTGAGCCGATGGACAACCTGTGCCTCCCATGAGCTTCCTTCACAGGCCAGCAGCTGGCAAGACATTCCCTCCCCTTTCTCAGTGCCAAATTAAGTTATTTTATGGTGAGGCATCAGGTTTAGACTAAACACACTTTTTTACTGATCCGAAGTCCCATTGTTTTTCTTTTCCCCTGCTAACCACAAGACAGAAATGGCTTGTTATTGTTAGAAAGGTCCCTCATCACTCCAGTACTTACCTGTCCAAAAGAGTGATATCCACACACTTTAGACTCACCCATTTCCAGGGTGGAAATAAACAGCTCTCCTGAATGGAAGAATCAAAAGATTTCACCTCAATATAATTCAAAGAGCCTAACACCCCGCAAAAAGAAAAGAGAGATTTTGGTAGGTGTGTTGTCTTGCTGAGACAAGCACAATGTCAAGCGAATTACCTGCACCGTGCTGGTTATCTCACAGCCCCCGCTTCCTCCCAGCCAAAGCACCTGGAGCCTACGGAGCTCTTTGGCACTTCCACAAGGATCAGGACACACTCCACTCACCTGCATAAGTCCCACTGAAATTATTCCCTGTTTATTTTTAGGAGCACAAGTCAACAGTGACTTCAGTTCCTGGGCAGGCTCCAGGTCAGGCCCACCTGACAGGTACCGATGCACAGAGCCCGGGAAGGAGGCTGAGCAAACCAGCCCGCTGCTGCTGCAAAGCTCTGAAGCTCCTTGCAGCCACTGCAGCAAACTGCACCCTGCCATCACCCACGGGCTCAGGCAGGAGAGACTCCCACTGCCTCTACGTTTCCCAAGAAGGGAAACACCAGCTCAAGGGACCTTCAGAAGGCTCCCCAGCCTCTGGAACACAGCTTATCTGAACACAAAGCTTGTAAAAAATGCTGACATACTGGGGCATGGTTGTGGGTTTAGATACACAAGCAGATTTCATCTAAGAAAAGTTTGCAAAGACTGAGGCCTTTCTGTGCTCGTTACTCTCCTTATCAAGCTTTCAGGCTGCATGTAAAATAAAGACTGCAGAATATCACCCTGGGTACAGACTCTTACCAGGCCAGCACTTGAGGTTGCAGCTGATAACTCCCGTCCTTCATGTATTTGCTAGCAAAGTGATACAGTCTGGATTTCCAGCTCAGCGACAGTTTTTTAACCTCACTTGCAGTCACTGCTAAATGCAAAAGTGATCCTGAATTTGTAACATAAGGAACATTCTTAAATCCTGAGTATTTCTATATAATTCCTTATTTCCTCTACATTTCCCTTTTTGATCAAATAGTGATATGAACTGTGCATAATAATTAAATTAGAAGATGCACTGTACAGAAGAATACCACCAGTGAAAATTTAACAGCCATCAACTGAAACACGAAGTGTTCTAGAGTTAGCTTTTGCTTCAACTTTAATTAAAACCTACAGTATTCATACAGAGAGTGATATGGACTTTTTCAGCAGCACATTTCCCTTTTGACAAGACTATTAGAACCAGAACAACCAATATAGGTGTTACAACCTAGGATATTTTTCAAGTAGTACTTAAGTACATAGTACAAGTACTACAAAAGGTTGTTAAGCATGTAAATATTTTCCCATTACATGGTTAAGCATGTAAATATTTTCCCATTACATGGGAAAGTTTTTTTTGTGGGGCACTTTCTGGATAGCACTATCAGGTAACTTTTGCTCATATGCTATCACATTTACTGCTACGTTTTCATTTGTTCTTGATTTTAGCTAAGGGTGAAACAATGCAGAAGATGTTTACGTGAGGTAGAAGTTCGCATTAATTTAAGAGGAGATTATTCAGGAATGGAAAAGCCGCACATCTCCACAAAAGCCCGAGCCGCTTGTTTCCAGAGGAGCTTTGCAGGAAATGAGGTTCTCCGGGCTGGAACGTGCCCTGCAGCCCACGCTTGTGCTGCTGTTTGCACAGGGAGCACGAGGAGCCCAAGAGGATCCCTGTGCCCACAACGTGGTTCTTTGGGTTCAAGTACATTCAGACGCATCCAGAGGTTCAGCTCTCCTGCTGCTGAGGAGGACAGCCTTGTATTTGCAGGTAGCATGACAGCAAACATGGGCCAACACCACAGCATATAGCTTACATACCTCTGAATCTAAAAATATTTAAAATCCGAATAAAAATATTTAGAACCAATACACTTTAATAAAGCCCTGCACGCACAGGACACCTTGAGGTTTAATGTTAAGTATGTAAGCCACCCAGCTAGGATGAAAGCCTGTTCAGCGTTTTCATTAATTTCAGCAAGCTTTAGTTCAGATCTTACATGAATTTATTACAGTAGACAACTGTGGACCCACAGCCTTGACATCAGTTCAGTAGCAACTTCAACACAGCAGTCTTTTTAAATGTCTCTTTTTGATCCTGAGTCTCCTTTGACAGAATAAAGAGATTCCTTGCTACAAACAAACAAACAAACAAAAGCAAAAGAAAGAAAAGATGCTTGGGAGTTTATAACATGCTGCCCTATCAGGCTGTCTTGAAAAGGATCTAGAGAGGTAGACAGCGTTTGAAGCAAATTTACGCAGGAACAGCCAAGGAGCTTTGGGGAGCCAGGCCCAGGGGAAACACGCCACGTCCCTCGGCCGAGCAGGGACGCGAGGCAGCAGGGTGGCAGGCCCAAGGGGGCACCTCACTGACACGAGGCAGCAGGGTGGCAGGCCCAAGGGGGCACCTCACTGATGCGAGGCAGCAGGGTGGCAGGCCCAAGGGGGCGCCTCACTGACGCGAGGCAGCAGGGTGGCAGGCCCAAGGGGGCGCCTCACTGCGCCACGCGCACTTACCTGGGCACGGGCCCAGGCACCGGCCCTGCTGCGCATGGGGCCACGGTCACCCCGCGGGCCCCGCTGCTGCCGGCAGGGCCTGCAGGGGCCGGGCAGGCAGGGAGCAGCGCGGCAGCAACTGCGGCAACACGGCAGCCGACACGGTGATGTCCGAGCGAAGGGGGGACAACCACAGCACGGCCTGGGCTTTGCTCCCCGCCTTGCCCCTCCGGAAAAGGGGCAGGTGAGCTCTGTGCCCAAGTTCATTTCCAGATCGCAAAACGATGCGGAAAATAAGAGTAATCCAGAAGTTGTTTGTACCAGTAGATTGTTTACAAGGTAACTATTGCGACCATGATTTCTATTTAAAGAATGCAATCAAATTCAGTTAGGTAGGATCTCTGGTGATCAAGAGATTACATACAGTGTTTGGAAAACGGACTTCCAGGATTTGATAATATTGCTGGGAGATTATGGAGCACAGACCCCTTTAGCGAAATAAATCTATATGGGGACTTGCACTTTGGTAATGTGATACCCTACGGAGAAAAAAAAAAAAAAAAAAAAAAAAAGGAGGAGAAAAATCTCCCTAAAATAAACTAATTGGTTTTTATTAGTCATTTTATTCTTTCTGTCCACATGCATATATTCAAAATAGAGAGCTAAACTCCACTGAGGGTGCTCAAGATGTATCATTAGAGATGACAATCACACACTGACAAAAGCAGATCAGTGTTCAGAGGGGCAAAGGGCCTTCATGAACACAGTCAGAATAGCTTCTCCTTTGAAGTTTTATGACAGTTACAGCTGTAATCAAAGGTCAGAAAAGTCTTACTGTTCACTACACTGAGGTCTAAAGCATGTTTGCCTTCTCAGCATGAAACACAGCAGTCTTGAGCATACTTGCTCAAGAATTTGGGAGGAGGATACTGCTCTGGGCCAAATCCTAAGCAATCCTGTGCAATCCTGTGCAAACAGGACTCCTTCCCCTCAAACATGAGGCATTAGAAGTGGCAAAGGTCCACAGAAGGGCAGCAAGGATGCCCAAGGTTATGCACATGGACTGAGTAGGCTGCGAAGTTCAGCCCTGGAAGGAGAAGAGGTAGGCGAGCTGTAACAGAGATGTGCAAAATCCAAAGGGGCACAAGAGGGTGGAGAGGGCTCAGCTGTTTGCTGTTCACTACCAGAGCAGCATCAAACGCAGCAAGAAGCGACCAGCTTTGAATCGAGGCGCCCTTCAGGCAACAAGTCAGTAAAAGACCTATGCAATGCAAACAACATCATCCTAAGTTCCCTGAGCTGAAGTAGTCACAGGCTGAGAATAAATATCCAGGGAAAGCGCTTCGGGTGTTTGCCTGGTTCTTATTCTCCCCCAGACATGCTGCTATTGAAGAGAGCAGCCTGAGCTAGGGGGATGTAATGCAGACCAGCACGGCTATGACCGCGCTCCTACGAACCCTGCAGAAACCTTGCCACCCTCCAGGGTAGCTCAATCCCCAGTACTGATCCTAGGCCGCAGGGCTAGGCAGGGAATCACACCAGCCCAGCCAAGGCGAGAGCAGACCACAGCAAGAGAACCAGCCAGAGGAAGGGCTTCACTTTGCTGCACTTCTACAGCAAAACCACAGCCTCACGAACAAAACAGGAGACTCATCGGAGCCATTTCCAGCTCTTTTAAGAGGATGCTTTACGAGCACCAAATCAAAAAGAGCCAGGGTTACTGCCTACCTCTGCTCACAACTAGAAGTTTAAGATGTTACATGATAATGTGCTTATGCATTTAAAATATTGCTGTGCCCCATGTAAATATTGCAGGATGGCTTCTAGTTAAAAGGAATACTGCTGTTTCAGTTCTGCAAAGCTAACCTGCACGCAGCTGCTATGACCTCGTTTTACAAGCTTCAAGCATTAACACTTCATTACAAGGGTCATAATTAGCAAAACCTAGTATTTTATATCCCAGGTACTGAACTTCTTTAAGTCACACGCAACAAGTCATAAATCCCTCCAAATGACCACCTTAACCAGTACAATTTTCAAAAAGAGGCCCTCTTACCACACAACTAAATCACTTGCTATTCTGTTTGATGTTTGCATTTTGGGTCTTTTTTCTTCATTACACCTCTAAACTGCTGGCTGGTAGATATTTCAGAAGCGATTCATTCTAGGCTAACTTATTCCACATTTCTCAACAAGGAGCACATTCTTTCCAAGAAGAGCTATTAGAAATGTTTAATTACTTCATACAAACAAGAGTAGAGATTAAATTCATGATTATCACTAGAAGTCAAGCTTAACCTCAAGAATTTGATGTTTGTCTTCACAATCCAACAAGCTGTGAACCAAACCAACACAACTGCAATCATTTTGTCATTCTGTTGTTTAAAACACATTCCAGGAAACAAAAGATGAAACTTGTTTGTTCTTGTACATTGACCTGCAATAATACGCTTAAACAGAAGCAGAGTTGTCATAAAAACAATGTTCGCTATAGAAGCGACCACAACTAAACCTATCTTATCAAATGTTCTATTAAAGCATCCTAATTATTGTCAGAAAACATCAGCAGGAATCAAAGACCAACTTTAGTTTTTTTTTTTTTTTTTAAAAAAAAGATAAGTCCATTTTTTTTTCAGGTTTATGTTCCTCGTCCTCAAACTCTTCTGTTCCTCCCCGAGACATGTTCTCAGGATGAAAGTGGCCAAGCAGCACCTGCCCCTACATTCAGTGCAGTGCACGGAAATGATTTCAGTTCTGCGATTCTCAAACCCCACAAACACGCAAAAAATATTGATAGGAAAGTGTTTTCTCTCTCTCATTGAAAGATATTCTATTTTCTGTTCCCTTAATTCAGTAACTTCCCTGTAATATCTATTCACTTTAACAGACACAGCTGCAAGGCAATAACTTATTATCACAAGAGAGCAACTACAAGCAAGACAGTTACTTGAAGTTTCTTCATTATTTGAAAGCTCTTCAAAGACATTCTCCTTATCTGAGCCTTAGTACTGCAAATCTTCTCTGATTAGATATTTCTGCATAATTGTAGCAAGCCCAGGCACAGAGCGACTTAGAGCTACTTCATACTGCCTGCTCCCTGTCAAAGACATATCTTGCATTAAAGCATTGAAAACTATTAACTGAGTCATATATATTCTAGGAGCAGAATAAACCATGCAGGTTTTTATTCATAACCTGCAAAATATGAAGCAGACTAAATACAGCCTACCCCCAGCAAATAGAAGTGCAAGTCAGAAAAAGCAGAAATGGGTAGGGTTAGTGAAGAGAAAACAAAAAAGCAGAAACAAGCAAACAAAAAGCCCCCTTGCCTGTTGAGAGGTTTCCCACTGCGATTTAATTGGATCTGCCTAATGTGTGCTTAAAACCACCCGGGGTTATGGAGAAGTGCACACACATAGACACACAAAGCCTCCCTCCTCCCTCCGCAACCGCAACGGGAGCGCAGGAACTTGCCCACGGCACAAAGGGCAAGGGCAGAGTCCAGCCTCAGTAAACAGCCAAGGGGAAGGTTTCCACTCAAACACCGACTGGGTTGGGTGCTCGTTTAAGCTCTTGGGGCCTTTATATGCACAGGTCTTATTTAAGCAAAATAACTACCTCTCAGAAGTGCCAGAGGTGCCAGAGCCAGGAGGACGCCATGGAGCAAAGTCCAAGAGCGAGAGGCAGAGGAGGTTCATGGTGTTCTTAGCTCCTCCATAGTCACCCTGAAAATGTCCTTTCCTTGTTTTCCAAAACAATCCCTAAATCATTTTATCCACTGAGTTTTCAAAATTACTTTTTTTTTTTTTTAAAAGATCTTCTTTAGCATGATACAAATTGCACTGAGTATGAGGATCAATAAACTTTAAAAAAAAAAAAATCCAGGGAATTTACTTAGGCAAACTGAAATCTGTGCTGACTATGTGGTCAGCAAATCTCTCTGGAATGTTTCAGCTAAATGTACATCATTCAACGAGGGCATTTTGAAGATTTCAAAAGGAGTTTAGCTAATTCTATTTGCTAGGCAATATCATCTTCCGCCAGCTAATATCAAGGAACTGTTGTGTATTATTTTTATACAAACAAGTCACTCCACCCCTCCCTTTTTGCAAACATATTCAAACCATATTAGCTTCAGCAATCTAGAAGCCTCCCTGTTTCAACAGCATGCTGCTGGTAAGGCAAAAAAAGCCAAAAGCCTGCTCTAGAGACTAGATGGACTCTCCATTTTAAAGACAAAGGATGATTTAACAAAAACATCTCTAGCAGGAATAGAAGAGTGAATCACATCACTATGACTTTGCTTTTAGCTTGCCAGGGAGCATGACAATATAGAATGTTTGGGTCAAGCCGAACAGGTCCAGCACTAACCTCAGTCATGTCCATATATGTATATTTGACACCAATGGATTTATTTCTGAATATTGTATTGTATCCAGGAGTGTCCAATGCACAGATGAGTAACATGTAATAAATCTGTGCGAATCAATCTCTGTGTGATTGCATATGCAAGACCAAAATTTGGGAACAAGCCCTCACAGAATGAAAGAGCCCATAACGCCAATTTTCTATAGAATCACATAACTTTGTGACTAGACTACAAATACTAATCAGCTTAACACTGTCTGAAAAATATTTTATCACATAGATCAGAATGGTGACAACCTAGAAATGAAGCCACCACCCACCTACATTACAGATCTTCATACATATAGCTTTAAAGTAACGTACAGATGTCCCCAGAACAGCCACAGCTTTTTCTTTGCTGGTTAAAACAAGATGATCCAAAGTTTATTGGAGGAAGCCACACAAACAACTACCCTACAGTTTGACCCAAGCTGACCTACAAGTCAAAATTAAACCATCGATTCTGACAGCGTTTTTAAGTGGAAGGTAGCCTAGGACCTCCGAGCAGTATTAATTTCTTCAGACAAAGTAATCATCTTGCCTCACAAATTCTCGGAAAGTGGCTGACCTACTTGTGCTGAACAGGAGGAGAAGTCAAGGAGTTATCCGATTCAGTCACTGTTCCTTCCTTTCCCTAAAGCATAGTGCTAGTTCTTATGTTCAGAAGCATGAAATTAAAACTCCTCTGCTTACAGATGTGCTAATACAGCAATTGCCCTTTTCCCCAGATGTGGCTTCTCATGTAACCTGCTGACATTTGGCTTTTTTGTTTGCCGTTTTCCTTATGCATTTAGCAATGATCTATAGGCACCCCCTGAAGAGACCCCACAGAAAAAAGCCTCTGGAATGCTGAGCACAGCAGGAACCGAACCCATAACGTAGGTTCCTAAATGCTGAGATAAAACAGACGAAGAAAAACAGATGGAAAAGCGCTGTGTTACAGTATCTTCACCCACTAAATTATCTATGCTCCTCTCGCTAGGTTGTGCTCAAATCCAGTGCTGTATACATATTAAGAAAGTGCATATGTATAAGAAAGTTGATTAGAGCCAGCAGGCAAGCTGCGGTCCGCATGATACGACACCTTTTTCTTGGCAGACTGTGGAGAAGTCAGCGGATGAGCTGATGTGCCAGATAAACCACTTTTCAGCTGCGGGTTGGGTGAGCTGGGCAGGCAGCGGACGCCGCTGCTAGCCGGGCACCCGCCTTGCAGGCAGGGGCAGCAGGAGGAGAGGGCAGCATCAGCCCCCCGATCAATAACCCCCCTGCAGCCAGCCCAGGGCTGGAGAGGAGCAAGATAATTACGTGGCCCTTTCCTCCCGCTGCAAAAACGAAACGCGAAGCTGCGCGTCGGGTGTGGAGCGGCAGAGGACGGAGCGGAGCAGCCGCACGGCCAGGGCGCTAGCAGAGGGCGGCCGGGGGCTGCCCGCGCTGCGGCGCGGGACGCGCAGCGCCCTGCGCGCTCGGGTCCCCACCGAAACGAGCCCTCGGTCTCGCTAGCCGTAACGCCAGGCGCCCTGCAGCCCTTCTCCGCAGCGCGAGCCCCGCGGCTCTCCCGCCGGGGCAGCGCGGGTACCGGCTGCACCTGGCGCGCCGGGCGCTCAGCCTGTCCCGACGGCAAACGGAGCTGCTCCTTAACGCGGACAGCCGCGCCGGTCACCCGCGGGACTCGCTCCCACGGGAGAGGAGGGAGAGCCGGGAGAGACGCTGCGCCGCGGGTAGACCTGCTGGCCCGCCCGCCCGCCGCGGATTGGCTCCGCTCCCCACGGCTTCCTCGTCCTGTCCCGGAGCCTCGCACCCTCCGGACAGGGAGCCAAGCCCGCCGCTGGGCTTCGCAACTGCTTAAATTAAATCAATAATTATTGCAGTAATTACTATTAACTATCCCTGCCGCCTCCGCGCTCGCCCAGGTAGCTGGGCGGCGGGGGGTGCTCCGCGCCGCCCACTCACCGCCACGGAGCCCGAAGAGGAGGCGACGAAGACGCGGATAACCATCTTCCCCGCACGGGCCGCGGCGCAGCCCGTGCCCGTCCCCGCCGCGTCTCGGCGGCAGCAGCAGCCCCCGGCGGCGGCACCGGCCGCTGCGAGGCGGCAGCGGCGGGAAAGGTGGGGGTGGCGCGCGGGGGCCGACGGGACTTGTAGTTCCCGCCACCGCCCCGGGGCGGGGCCGCCGCCACCGCCCCTGCACGCGCCTCCCCTCGCGCCTGAAATGGCGGCGGGTGCCGCCTGCCCCGCCATGCCGGCCTGGGCCGTTTCTGTGCGGGGGGACCTTCCTCCTTCCCCTCGACCTCACCGCACTCAGTGGCGGTGGGGCCACGTCTCCGCTCCCTCTGTTGCCGGGGCCCGCTGGCTTTGGGAGGGCTCTGCTGGTCCATGGTGTGTGCCAGGGTCTGCCTTAGAGCCCTGGTGTCCATGTGCAGCTTCGGCACGGACCAGCACCGATCGATCAATGGAATAAACAGCCCCAAGTAAGTCGTCACTGTCTAGCTCATCCATGGGTGACCGTGAGGAAGCCCTCGTGATGCTTTGGAGACCACGAAGCTACTGCCCATCTTCACTTAACATCGCAAAGCAACGCAGCTGTTAACACACTTAACACTCTACTCCAGCCATGACCCTTGCTCTCTCATTTCTCACATCTCTCTACTACATTGCTCATTTTCTCTGATTAAACTTTCCCTCCCTGGCATTTTATCCCTGATGATGAAGTACTTCATCTTAATGCCCCTAAGACTTGATCTTAAAGGCAGTCTTTAGACAGTGCTGGCTGTTCAAGGCAGACGCTGTCCAAACTAGGCATCGAATAAGACTCTTGGACCTGGTTGCTCAGTCAAGCAGCTCCAACTGCCAAATATGTTCTTAAAGCTTTCTCTGCACTTTACCATTTATAATTTATTTTGAAATCCCCAGGCGCTTGCTTGCAGGCATAGTGGAAAGTACCTAACAGCAATAAAAGAATAATCAGGACACTCAGTGCTCATTTGGAGCTTGATTCATGCTTTATGGAAATCGTTGGAAGGCTTCCCACTGGCTTTGCTATCTTCAGCAAAGCCGCTAAAGTGTAATCCTACTCGGCTACCCCCCTTGTAAAGGTTTATGACTATGCATTACTTTGCTTTCATGAGAAAGCATGCTGAAACCAATGGAAATGGCCATCTGGGTAAACACAGGTACAAAGGTTAAGATTTTCTGACTCTGAACCTAAGTCTTTTCCATTCTCTCTTGTACCAGCTTAAGAAATTTTAAATAATATATTTTCCTACCAACTTTTATGTTGCTTTGCTGCTTGTCCTCGTATATTAAAAAGTCTAGTGATGATTTTATATTTGAGGTTTATATTATTTGGCCTCAGAGCTGCAGTCTTTAGCTAAGTTCTTACTGTGGGAACCACAGAAGAGTGACCCAACAAGAATTTACTAGTGGACTGCTGCTGAAAGAAAACAGCAAAAGGAGCAAAGCAGCCCTTGGTCTGTGAGGTTACTCTGAACAACTTGTTAAAAGTCTATGAAGGAGGGGGCGGAATTTGATTTAAAATCCCCTTTACCTTAGTCAGTGAAGTTCCCTCATGTTACAGGATTATTTCTGACAAAAAAATTTCCTGCCTTTCTCTAGGGTTTCTTAAACAGGTGGAGTTGTTTCCCCACTTACTTCCTACTTGGTTCCATAAACTAGTAGACTGTGCACTTATTTTGCTTTGCATCTCATCTAAATATTATTTTTAATATTCCAGTTTGGCCGTATGGCTGATCTAAAAACAAATAGAACAAGGGCAACTCAGTACTGCAGACTCTATTTGATTCTCTCACAGTATTAATATACAGTATTAAATTATAATCTTTAAATATGCCTTTGAATAACTCTCACATAAAGCCAAAAGGAAATACAGTAAGATCTGATTCTGAAGGATGCTGAATGTTTTACTCTCGCTAGGGTAAACAGAGTAAATAGAAAGTGAGGGTGCTAAGTATCTCTCAGAGACAACCTTGGCCCTTGACCAATAACCTAAGGAGATCATGCAGCAGAGTCTAGAATAGACTGAACTGCTGCAAATGAAAAGAAAAAAAAAGTGTAAAATATAAATGAGAAAATTAAGAAACTTTATAACTAAAGTAAGTACTTTTAAGGTTGTTTTCTCTCCTGGTAAGAATTCTTTAATTTGTTGGCTACAAGAACCAGAGGTGCAGTCTCTTTTCCTGCTCCAAAAACAAGCAACTTTCATTGCAGTCTACTTCATACTGAGCTGCATTCCCCAAAATCTCTAAATTCTCAAGGGCTGTAAGAAGAAAGAGGTGGGAGGAAAGGCAAAACCAGCACTGCTTGGAAAAACCCAAACCCACTACTCTATTTATGAATGCCCCAGAGTAATCCCCAGCCAGCCAACCCAATGTGTTTTATTCTTTTCATTCTTTCAAAGCCTCCCTTTTGGTCATGTAGCCCTAGGGTTAGTCTGTTCCTAGATTTAAAATCCCTGTTCCTAGTCTCTCACTTAAAAATGGAGAGTTTGGGAAGTGAAGCTCCTGGCCAGCATTTATAGGCTCAAACTTAGCTGAAGCATCAGAGCTCATGGAGATGTTTCACCCATCATAACTGACATGCCTCCCATGGCCTCCTTCAGTTTCCTTATTCCACCGTTATTTGTGGACACCATCTAAGAGCAAGAGCTTCCTGCCTGTGTTTACACCACTTGACCATTGAGAATGAAGACAACATTTTTATTTTCTGTCTTTTGTTAGTGCTCCTGTGTAGACCATACCTGTTAAGGACCTAGTTCTGCTATGGAAGTGATACAGAAAATTAGAAAAAAAATAAATCTTACACTGCGAAGCTAAAGACTGCACAATGACTGCAGGTACATGCCCTGTAGCCATAGATTTAACTCTGTTTCCATTGTACAATTCTAGAGGCATGAAGACCAAATGCATTTAGCTGAGTATTAAGAAATGTGATAGAAGAAAACAATGTTAAAATGATTTATGAGCAGTTTTCCATGTTTACAAGAGGTGCAGAAGCACTGCATTCTAGGGCTGGAGTCGAAGATGAAAATGTATGGAGTCTTTTTTTAAAGATATCATGTAAGAATGATTCATTGTTATGCCAGATCTTTATGGAAGATTAATCAGAGCTTTGCTCCTACTGAGGTAATACAGGACACACAAAGCAAAAGCTTGCAAATATACGAAAATAGAAATATAAATGTACAATACTAGGCAAAGAAAGAGTTACAGTAAAAGATTATTTGTACAGCAGGATGCAATAGGCATGAGTGAAAACCCTGGAGAAAGGAATTTTTACATTCAGAACTGAAAAAGTAGATAACATGTCTTTATGCTTTCCTGGAAAAGAGTGGTTTGTCTGAGACTTTTTAGAGTTTTTGTGATACGTGAGTTGCTGGTACCTATCAGTTATTTCTCTGGGATCTGTGACAGGTTGCTAAGAAATAGTAAATTCACATGTAGTCTGCAACAATTCACTTATTGCAAATTTCCAAGCAGCTCTTTAACACCTCTGAAAGATTATATATATATATATATATATATAAAGTTGAAAACCACTGTTTTAGAGGGTCATTAAAAACTATGAGAATCCTGAGCAGTTTTCCTTGGTGGAAACATGACCATCATGCTGGAGAGAAAAGAAAACAACATACTCTGCAATACGGCTACAGAGGGATCAGCACCTCATCTCCTCTGCAAACCCCAAAAGAGTAGATAACTTAAAGGCTCCGAAACGTGCAAGATGGCCAAGGTAATGTAATGCAAAGTGCAGGATTACTCCACATCTCTAGTAATGGCACTCACTATGCTGACTAATAGCCTAAATACCATGGCTGGACACAGCTCAAAAGCATACAAACTAATGCTATTTGGAGGCTGATTCTGCTCATACTTCCTAGAAGCTACTTTTTTTTAATTTATCAATTTAACTGCAGGAAGAATCTGTCATGCTAAGAAGTGCAGTAGTGTCTGCAGTCGTGGACTGTGCACAATATCCTGACTTAATGCAGAGCAGGTTAAGTAGCCCATAAACTAGATTATCTATCCCTTGAAAAAAAATAAAATAAAAGTGCAGGTTGGAGGTTTTGTACATCCCACCAAAGTCTCTCAGTAACAAACCCAGTTTCACACAGGACTCTCTTCTTTCCAGAACCTTGACTGTGGCCCAAGGTTTATATTCAAAGGATTTCACAGCTTTTCCCATTCACATGTGGGAGATAACAGCAACAGAATTAAATACGGTCCCAAGAGAAAAGTTTTTTGACTTGAATTACTCTCAAGTCCTTTCTATCACTAAAGCAGACAAAGTGTGGATATGAAAGCAGGTTCTTGGGGATACAGAGGGAGCTGGAACAACTTAGACAAAGGTTTTTATTCAAAGCATTCACTACCTTGTGACATGCTGAGGATAAAAGAAAGGTATTGCTAATCTAGATTTTTTTTCATGATTTTTTTACATCGCTTTATTACTAATTGCCAAAAAAAGCTGTTGTCATTTAGTCACAATCTGCTGCACTTATTGAAGCATGATATCTGTGACTGCTCCAATTCTCTCCATGCATTCCTAGTGCTAGGGACCTTTAAAAGAATATTTTCCTAAGAATTTCACCATTTGATCTAACTCAGTCATCTGACTTGCTATAATTGAAACTGGAGATATATATATGTATATATAAATCCATATTCTGTTTTAAATCACTCATCATTCCTTAAACTTACAGCTACATGGACAAAGAAATGCCAGAGTTCATTTTTGCAATCGTGTCTTTAAAAATCCCATGGTTTCTGAAGTCCCTGGCTCTAGCAGGGGAGCAGGAATCCAAGCAGGTTTTAGTCAGCACGCAACTTCATACCCCATCCACTTGTTCAGCTCAAGATATTGCAAATAAATCAAGCTCAATATTTTCAAACCCTGAAGGCTTGAGGTTCCAGGTGAAATCATACTTCTAAGCAGCTGTCTTTGTTTTCACAATTAAGTGAAAGGATTCTCTATTTTATCTGCTAGCTCAAAGAACCTGCAGTAATCAACATGCCTGCAGAGGAATGACGAATGAAGGGCCTACACAGATCTCATTTCCCCCATCTGCAGTTCTAATGAAATTTAAATTAGTGAGTACTGTAGATGCAAAGAGCACTCAGAAAACAGCAATAAATCACCATGTCCCTGCCAGCTCTTTTGGGGGGACCTTCTGCCAACCCCTTGAAAAGCAGTCTAGCACCACATGGATTTGGGCTGTTTTCCTCAACTGGTTTCGTGTGTCTGTCCAGCTCTGCTCTGCTCTGTCAGCACACCTCAGAAGACTCATTTCTTCCAAAAGCTTCAACAGGACACATGAGAGGTGGGTCAGCAATAATATTTATGTGTACATGGATAAGGAGTGAGTAATCTTGGGGAGAATAAGGAGCAGCTGAGTACATGAACACTGGCAATGTTCCTAATGTGCATGTGCCAAAAAAGCTAAGAATATTTATTATTTTTATAGTACTCAAGAGTTTTTTAGATGTTTAACATAACAGAGAGAGAAAAAGAAACTCTCTAAGTTGGAAAGGAGACAAAAATTTGAGCATAAAGCATGTATCTGTGCTGTTTTTTTTTTCAAGTCTGCAAGCAGGGGCTAAGGAGAGCGATGATAGAAGTTGGCGTGGGGAAAGAGTAGGGATTGTGTTTCCCAAACTGGATGTGAGGATAGAAGACAAACAAGTGGGACCTTGAGCTTGTGGAAGGAGAATGGAGAAGAGAAAAACAGGGACTCCCCAGAAAAGGCAGCAGCAGTGACCAGGGATGTGCCACAGAGAGGTTGTATCAGCCTGCCTGGAACGGGTCCTGAGTTCATGAGGTGGTCTGCAGAGGGAGGACAGAACCATTCCCTGCCCTCATACAACTGGAGAGCATCAGACCAGGCAGCATGCTAGGCCTAAAACAACCCCCTGGCCTGGCCCCATCTGGTCAACATAGACATGACCTGTGCAGTTACCATGCAGAGCGAAGGACCGCGTCAGAGGCAATGCACATCAGGCTAAACAGCAGCTGAATAAATGAGGAATCATTACAACTTCTCAAATAAAGTGTACATGAATCATTGCTCTTCCCTGCCACTGCTCATTAGTGCCACCCCAGACCCTCTTGTGCTAAACCTCAACCTGTCAAAGCAGATGTGCTTTTTGTCTTCTTTGATATAGTCACCCTGCAAAAGCTGCTAACATAGATCATTCCAGATTTGTAGGGGTTCACAGCATAAAGTTTGCTACATTTTGCTTTCCTGCCCTGCTCTATCCATGTCCTGCTTTTGCAACCTGTCTTCCCAAATATTTAACACACCTGTTATTCCTTCTCAGAGCCACCTGAGATTTTTTCTTTTGATCTGAAAGCAGTGGGAGAGTTGGAGAGAATTGGAGTTTGGAAGGTGCTATTTTTCATGGTGGGCTAATTGACCTAAAACCATGGTCCAGTTCTAAAGTCTGAAGTGATGAAAAGTGCCACCAAAGCAGCATTTTTGGCACTTTCCAAAAGATCTCTGGGAAGTGAGTACTATTACCCCGATACAACCCAAATTTGACCTTGCCCGTTTTTCAGTGCAGCACAATTATTGTGCTTTGTGTCCATGTTTTGCCAGTGGGAGAACCGCCGGTTGACACACAGGAAGTATTTATCACTTTTGTCAGTGAAGACACAGTTTATGGCTGCTTCCAGGCTATTCAGAGCATGACTTGGACAGAAAGGACAAAAAATGAATTCATCCCCCTTTCTTAAATTAATTGAAAAATTATGAGGAAAGGAACACAACTGGTCTTCATCGGAAATCTGTAAAGCAAACATGGCAAGCCAGATGGGAAGTCATGAGAGGTTAGAGGAATTCATCTTGCTGCAAGAAATATTCTTTGTTTGATTCATCAGGCTGCACGGGACAGACTTTTCAAGATACGTGTTCTTTCTGTTTCGCTGAGCAATAGACACATCCCGCAGCCAGCACGGTCAAGTGTGTTGTACTAATGGCATGGCAAGAGTAAGCAGGTCAAAGCTATTATTGATTTAAAAGAAAATACAGCTGGGCTGAACTACAGTTATGCTCATGGGTATTAAATGAGTCATGAAGTTATGGCCAAGCACCTATTAGCCACCCTTTGCTCTTAGATGCTTTTGGTGATGAATTTCAGAGCACAATATGACTTTGGCTAATGTAGAAATAGTAAAGATTGGACTAAAATTTAAAAGCTAAAATGATTAAGGAGATAGTATAGCAAGTAGAAATACATGTCACATCTTGCAGTTTACAAGAGTATACAGGTTACAGTGTATGTAAGCTGGTATATGTTATAGAGCATAACTGCTTAACTCATAACCTATTTTAGCCATGAATTCATCAAGGTAAGTTGCTTCTAGGTAGTGCATGAAAAAGAAGCCACACGAAAAGCCTCATTTATTTTGAATGATTTCCTTAGCTTTATAAACCATGTTGTTGTTTAACCACAAAGGGCTATACATGATTCAACAGCTATTTTATACCCTAGGTGGGTAATAACTGATAATGCCCAGTGTGCTTTCTTCACTTAAAAAATAAGTAGCTCTATTTCAAATAACATGAGATAATTTGGTCTCATTATTAACTTTTTTATGATTATGACTGCAAGTCTGGGAAATATTAGTCTCACCACAGTGGATATGCTCATGGGAGCATATCATAACACATCATATTACGATATGCTTCATATCATAATCAGATGCAATGCTTTTAAAGGAATCTTAGATCACTGAATCATAAAATGGTTGAGTTGGAAGGCACCTCTGGAGATCTTCTAGTCCAACCCCCTGCTCAACTAGAGGACATTGCCCAGACTTGTGTACCAGCAGGTCCTGAATATTTCCAAGGAAGGAGGCTCCACAACCTCTTCAGGCAACCTGTGGCTTAGCAATGATGCCTGCCAGCTTCCTCAGCAATTGTGAGTGGATCCATGGACTTGGGGATGTCAGGTTTTCTTAAGTGCTCTCAAACCTCATCCTGCTTGACCAGGGGCAAGTCTACCTTTCTCCAGACTTTCTCACTGGTGTCCAGGGGCTGCGATTCCTGAGGGCTTGTCTTGGCAGTAAAAACTGAGGCAAAGAAGGCATTCAGTATCTCTGCCTTCTCCACATCATTCGTCACCAGGGCTTCTGCCCCATTCAGTGGCACACCCACATTCTCCCTAGCCTTCCTTTTGTTGTGATGTTTTTAAGGAAATCACCTTGCTGTCCTTGACATTCCTTGCCAGATTCAATTCCAAATGGGCCTGGCCTTCCTAGACGCATCCCTGCACACTCTGACGATGCTCCCAAGTGGCCTGTCCCTGCTGTCATCTTCTGTGCACTTCCTTCTTCTCCTTGTTCATCCATGCAGATCTCCTGCCTGCTTTGCTCAACTTCCTACTCATTGGGATGTACTACTCTTGAGCTTGGAAGAAGTGATCCTTGAATATTAACCAGCTCTCTTGGACCCTTCTTCCTTCTAGGGCCCTATCCCTAGGCCTCTTCAATTCCCAAGCAGAGGACCTGGAACATTTCCAGAATGAATCTATTTCAATGTACCAACCTGTATTATGGATCAGCCTCGCATAATTCCTGAGGTCCTCAGAATCTTTGCCCGTCTCCTTTGCACCTGCAAGGGGGCTTTGGAACCCCCCTTTCTTTTGGGATATTTATTTTGGGATATTTCTATTTTGCCATTCACTGAGATGAAGCGATGAGAATGACAAGCAGTAAATATTTTTTGATTGTGTTTTTCACAACTACAGACATCTCCATCTTGCTCAGGTTCATCTTTACCTGTGACATCTTCATGGTGTCTTCATGCTGCTGTCACTTCAAGCCTGGGTTGTCAGACTTGTTTATCTGAAAGCTGCAGGTAGATGTTGAACTGATGAGACTGATTTTAATGGAACTTGGATTTAACAAAGATAATGGTTGAAGATTTAATTTCTCTCATAGGCTGGTATTTCTGGATTACCCTAGGAATACAAGGCAAATTTCTTGTGATGCTGATCAAACACAGTGCCATGAACTTCCACAGAAACTAAGGACTATTTGTAGTTCTCGGTCCAAGTTATATTACCAAATATTACCAAATAAATAAAGCTAAATGAATTGGGTTTTAATATTACTTCCATCTTTAGATCTTGCTGAATTACAACAGAGATAGGAACCTTTTGTCTGTAAAGCAAATCTTTTTTTGTCTGTCACATGAAATTAGTGCCTGGCATTAATATGTGAAATGAAAGATTACTCCCAAATGTTTTTAGTGCCATGCAGCTGATTCTGGCACAGAAGCAGCTCCTTTATATACAAAATATTAGTATGGACTTGTCAAATGGGAATTGCATCTGCTAACATAACACATTCTGTGATTTTTAAATTCTTCAGGAATTTAGCAGACTAGGGGAAAAAATGTAAAAACTCTGTGCAGGCTTAATCTCAGCCCCCTTTGTTTTTGGTTTTGTTTTGGTTTTTTTTTTGCCTTTTTTGTGTTCATTTTTGTTTTGTGCTTTCTTTTTTAGTATTTATTTGTAGCATTTCCCTAAGTACTTAGTTTTAAAAGGCTTTGCCATCCTGATGTTTTGGAAACTATTTCATATTTATTTTAATGAAAAAGATAAAAAGTTCATTTTAGTTATAATGAATGATTCATAGCTCCTGCTGATCATCCAGGGACTTCATTCATACTTAATGATTAAAATGGAGAGATAAAATATAAAATGTTTGAAAGCCAACAGTGATGCCTCTGAAGCTAGATCTTTGGTAGGAATTGCTGACAGCTTCAGAAAATCTACTTCTGTAAATATATATTCAAACATTCTTCTTTCTCCGTTTTTTTTCTCTCTTTCTGCCTTCTTTATCTTGCAGATTTTCAGGCAAATACTCCAGCAAGATGACAGTTTCCCTATAATTTAATGTTTTTCTTTCTTAACTTACATTTTTACTCAGTTTTAGTCTGCAGCGATTATTTGCATGGAAAGAAATTGTCTTCAAAGGATATATTTAGACTCTGATATATCGGATTAGAAGTGTAAGCCAATCATGCAATGAGGTTAATGTTAAACACTGTGGAAACTGCACAACTCCATTCAGTTTTCTCAGCATGGTCACCTATGTTGTTTGGGGTTATGCGACCTTTAACTCTGTGTCAAATGCAATTTCCCATCAAAAGGAGTACAAGCAACCTCCTTAGAATAGACTTTCTCACATGGTAGAATTTAAATGTAAAAGACTGAGAAGAGCTTTTTCTTAAAGCTGGTGATCTGAAGAGCGTCACTGTTTTTAAAAATATGCAAAGAACAAACCGAGAAGTAAATCAGAGAAACAAAAGCGTGTGTTGTTCCCCCTTTCCTGCCACAATCAGGAACACAGGCGGCATATGGCAATTCCTACCTCAGGGTCACCCACAATACTGGGGGAACTGCAGTTTAGCCAGTGCTCTATTTATGGCATTTAGCCAGTGTTGGTATCACTTAATACCATTTCTTGAGCTCTACTGTTGCCTCAGCTGCTTCCTTCTTATTCAGTTTTTTCCCACTTCCCTCCCACCCAAAATCCAAATATTTTGGATTTTTTTTTTAATAACAATTTAATAACAATGTTGTTTCTAATGCCCGTTTAGGGATGACTATCCCATTCATCATCCACATCGAGTCTATTTATATCTATCAGTTAAAATTCAGCCTGCAATTACGGAGCTGCAGATGGAGCAGCCCGGGCAGCCGAAGGAGCCCACACGTCCGTCTGCGCCAGTAACACTGGAGCCACAGTGGAGATGTGGCCTAGTGGATCTGTCACGACACAGAGTCTGTGGGGTCTGAGGTGTCAAAAAGAGGCAGAGGCTGCTGCCCAACCCATGGATTTGTGTCGGGGCTTCCACAGATTGAAGGGAAGGGGTAGGAATCGACTTCTGGTTCTGGAAGGGAGTCAAAGAATCCCAGAATGGCTGAGGTTGGAATGGACCTCTAGAGATCTAGTCCAACCCCCATGCTCCAGCAGGGTCATCTAGAGCACTTGGAACAGGGTGGCATCCAGGCAGGTTTGGAAGACCTGTCAGTGTGATCCCTGCGCATTCTCCTAATATAGCTCAGTTACTCAGGCTTTTTTAATTTTTTTTTTTCCCCCAGGTGATAGGAATTTTACCAGTAATGGAAGAATTTAGGGAGTAGATGTGATTGTCAAACTTCCAATGAAATATTAACAAAATCATAACAAGATACATTTTTAAGTATGGAAAAATAGAAAAGGTAGGAATTATTTTTAAAATGTCTTTGTCAGATAGAACTCATTAAACAAGACATCAAAGCACTATAACCTGCAAACTTCTGGATGAATTGCTGAAGGATATTTTTGTTTTCTAGGGCATGGGCTCAACAATGTTTCATTTCTTAAGTGCGCAACCAGGAGTCGAAAAGGAAAAAAAAAAGTTGAAAAACAGAAAAAAGGATCAGACAATATGAAAACATATTCTCCTCCTCCAAGACCGTGAAACAAGCAGGTGGGTCCCTATCCCTGCACAGAGCTGCAGTGATTTTGAAAGGATCCCAGACGGACATCAGGGCACATCCTCATGGTGCACTGCCAAATTAGGCTAAACTGAACATATTTAATACGATCTTGGACAGCTAAGCTGCTTATCACTATATGTCAGATAATACATTATACAGCTGAGTGACTAATAGATTAAGCAGGGAAAGGCTGATCGCAGCACATTTGTCAGTTGCTTCCCCTCTAGGAATGACACTATGAACTTGGAAGGCACAAAGAAGATCTGCAGTTTTCTGTTTTTCCAAGAAAACCATATCTTTTTGCATAAATATATACAGAATAAATACTGCCTTCTGTGTCTTTCCCCTGCTATAAATGGAAATGAATGAAACAAGCATGTTAACAGTATTTATGTATTCAAATGAAGCAGATCTTCTATTCTCTAGTTATATTTTATGTCTTTATCTCTAGAAACTACTTACTTAAACCATTCCAGAGTCCAGGCTTGAACACTGCAACTTGATCTCCTCCCCTGCTCAATTGCTACCGTGGTTGGTGGAGTGGTTTTCACCCTACTCCATGAGCACCCTTCTGAGCAGTCCCCACACATGGTTTGAGAGAGAGCCCAGGCCAGGCAGCATTTGCAGTTTGAGTACAGATGCACCTTTACAGTCATATAGTCATAGAATAATTTCATTTGGGCAAGCTCCAGAGAAGGGACTTCTGGAGCTCATACAGTTTGCTCAAAGCAGGACTGACTGGCTCAGGTTGACATATCCACTCAAGCTTTGAGTTTTTCCAAGGTTGGAGACTCCACAGCTCCTCTAGGCAACCTGTCCTAGTGCCTGACCAGTCTCACAGTGAATAGTATTACCAATATCTAATCATAATTTCCCATCTTGCATCCTGTGTCCAGTTTCTTCTTGTTCCTGCTGCTTCTCTGGAGAAGAGGCTGCACTCTGCCAGCCAGTAGCTCTACCAAGGTCCCCCTGAGCCTTCTCTTCTCCTGGCTGAGCAGACCTCCTCCCTCAGCCTTTCCTTTTCCATCCTGTGCTTGGAGGTCCCATGCTGAGCCCAGTTTGTCAGTCTTTCTTGTAGGGAGGATCACAAGCCCGAACACAACCCTCCAGATGCTGTCTCAAACACTGCAGGCTAAAGAAGAGTCACTTCGTTGGACTTGCTGGCTACAGCCTGGCTAATGCCACCCAGTAGAGTGAAAGGCCTTCACTGCTGCCAGGGCACCTCACTGATCCACATTCTCCACCAGAACCTCCAGGGCCGCAGCCTTCAAACCAAAATTCCTTTTTCTTTTCTCTTTAGGCCAAAGGAAGCAGCTCACTGATAAAGCCAGTGTAGAAAGTGGCTTAACTGAGCAGTAGGGTGGAGGATTTGGAGCAGGGCCAAAGCATGTCAGTGGTGGGGCCCTTGGCGCCCTGGCTGGCGTGAAGCTCCCTCTGGAGCCGCCCACACAACCCCTGCCGGGCCCGGCACCAAGGCACTGAGTAGGAGCTCGAGGGCGTCGCGGGCAGCGTCAGCTAGCGAGGGGTCCCGACCAAACCGCTGCAAAGGCTCTCGGGGCTACTAGCATCACTGCCAAGCATGTGGCACAATCTTGCATTGAAACTAGCTCTGAGCAAAGTCAGTACAGCACGTTCTACCTGTTTTTTCAAAACTGGTTAACAACCAGGTCATACAACCACCAGTATCTTTGTCCCCGATGGTAGCGCATTTTGTGATACCCTCCTGTGAGATCTGCTTTGGGGCGAGTCTTTTCAATACATCTATTAATCATCCTCATGAAAGCGCGCCATTACTGCGGGTAAAATTCACTGTGTGACACAAACTGATAACGTGGAAACCAAAAAAGGGAACAGTTCTATTATACAAAGTGAAATAAAAAGATAACCAGGTTTGTTAATACAACTGGATGCAAGATCATGCACCTAAGAGCAAAAAGCATAATGAGATTTGTAGATATGGGGCTGAGTCCTAAAATTTCTCCAGCAGGAAAAATCCTCACAGGTTTATCAACAGCACTTGGGTGCTGATCCTATAGTGGAAAGTCCTCATGAAAACATTGCATACATGGGAATTCAAATTATGAAAAAATCTGTAAGGACTGGTCTCTTCAAAGCTGTTATCAAAGTTATCGAAAACAGGCATGCTATTTTTGATAACTATTAAGCCTGTTTCATCATAACCATTTCATCAACTGACACTTAGTCACAGTCAGCCAAGCCTTGTGTGTTGTTCTTACAGTGTAATGAGGACACAAGCCAGCAGTTCTGGCAAATACTGCTATGGTAATTTAGTGTGATCTAATTCCCGCTTCCTGGAATAACAGCCGAGGACTGAAGTCACCAGCGAAGGTGGGTTTGGCTAAAAATGCCAAGCTTGCTCTGAAGTACCTGAGATGCCCCCTGTTCTTCCTCGAGCATCTTTAAGAGTAGTAACCTACAGCAGAGGAGCAAAGCAGACAGCTGGGGGCAGTCATGACTCAAAGTCCCACATCTCTTTTGCTCAGTCAAGCTGGGTGAAAGCACTTCCTTTCACTGTTAAAAATGTGCACTTTCTTACTTCTTTGAAGTAGCTCCAGCTTCTAACCACTGAGTTTCATTTTACCTTTTTACTGCCAGACTAAAAGCGATCTACAATCAGAAACAAACTCACAATCAAATGATCTCTTAACCTTCATTTCTATTGAACTTTCTTTTAGGTCTCTCTCTCTAACAGAGTTTTATAGACCTCCAGTGACACTTGAAATGAGTTTGTGAAGCTTTTTCTATTTTTCAGCAGGAGTGAAAGTGGGCAGCAGAACTAAATGTAGTATTTCAGTTCACAGGTTTCACTAGTACCACAAAAAGGTGATGTCAGATTCCTATCCAAACTGGTATTTCCTGGTAGTATCCAAGGAGCAGAGTGGACTGAATCCCCAGTTGTCACTATTTCCTATATTATTGTTATTATTTTAATTAAAGCGGACTTGGAGCCCCCTCATTTAGCAAATTTTCCCTTTCTCCAGCCCCAGCACTGCAGAAAGCCCATGATCCTGAAAGAGGCAGGACAGAAAGGAGGAGAATCCATTTTCTGATAACAGAGAAAACCTGCAGCTACAAATCCAGTCTTTTCCATACTAGGTATTCCCCATCGCCTTCCCACATCAAACACGGTGAATCCAGCAGGGAGACAGCTCATGTCCCAGCGATGGGCTACGTGGGACGGGGCACTAAGGAAGGCTGGCTTTAAGAGGAGGAGGCTGGTCTTTACGTTCCCCACGTGGTTAACAGAAAGAAATAAAACAAGCGAGAGCAGAATCTAATCCATACGCGCTCTGTGGGTCTCCCTCTCAAGGCTCTGGAGCCTGAGATTGGCCTTTCTAAATATCCCTCACACAGCCTTTAAATCTGCCTGAGGAGGCCAGGATTTTCGCTCTCTGAAATACTTCTTCCCTGTTAACTTGTTAAGCTGCATCCCACTATTGGCTCAGTCACCGCTCTGGCTTTTCCTCCAACTTACAGTGACTGATCTTGGTTTTTTGAAGGTCTTAAAAGAGGATTGACAGTTTCAGTTATAAAAATGGAAATGAAAAAAAAAACCCATAAAACAATCTTCATCAATCAAAGCATCCTTGAAATGCAGTTTAGAGGCATAATATGAATAACAGATTATTCTAGCTTTTATTGCCAAAACAATATAAAGTTAAATTACCTCAAATCCTGAGAATGGGAAGATGAAGAAGATGTTTGTTTAATGGTATTTAATTCCAATAAAGAGATTTCCAGTAAGCTGCTGCCCACATTGCAAGCCTTTATATATATTCAAGCTGCAAAGGCTCAGTTTTACCCGACGTGGGATTTTTAAAAATTCAGGTAATTAAGTCAAGAATGAAACCTCCAAATCCTTGTTCCAACACAGCGTTGCCCAAAGTTCCCAAGGCACCTGCTCCGCTCAGAAGCATCTCAGCCTTGGCGGTGATGGGCAGGCCGGGAATATCTCACGGATAAGGCCCGTCTGCCTGCAACCCTTTAAGCTCCATTTGGGAAGCGCATCCAGAGCCCCGACCTAGGCGTCCAAGTTTCGCCTCCTTCCTCAAGCTTCATGATTACAAATCCCTAACTGCTTGTGTGATGTATAATGCAGTGGGTTGAGATGTCGGCACTCTGAGTGAAGATTTTGTTAAGAGACAGACAGATAGATTTTTATTTTCTTAAGACAAACCTTGTCTAACTGGGACAATAAAAATGTTTTCAGAGCAGTAATACTGAACGCTGAGGCCAAATTTATTTTGATATAACACTCATTCTGTTTACTAGCCTCATAGCAAAAATACATTTGGCCTTATTTCTCTACAACGTAATTTATATCCCTAAGCCCTACACAGACAGAACAAAATTCATTTACTAGGCTAGCAACAGAAGTGAAGAGTGAAGTCAAAGGAGGCGGATGTTCAGAAGCAGCCCATGTTGCTTTCAATCAAAGAACGTCTCAAAATTATTTGATCACTACATTTCTTTTTGTCAAGGACTAATACGCATATTGTGTGAGTACAGAATTGTAAATTATGCAAAAGCAACAGAAACAAATCTGCAGATGCCATATTTGTCCTTTAAAAAGGACTTTTTTGCTGGAAAAAAAAAAGGTTATTAAAGTCTACTAAGAACAAATAACACAATGTCTAATATGAGACTACTAAATTTTGCACAGTCTGCATGAAATGTTCCTCCCACTAACACAGGGCTACCTGGCATGGGAAATCTCTTTCACTGAAATGTCTCCTTCACATAATCTTTTCTAATTAAATACTCAGTAGTTGTTTCTTCAGAATCTTTTCCACCTTCCCAGGCTCAACTGAGCTTTTTTTGATATTTACACTGCTTATGAAATAATTTTTGCTACTCTGCAAATGATAATTACCTGTTTTAATTTAGGACCTTTAAAACACAACTATACCCACAATGCTTCACATTGCAGCAATGGAATATTTTATTATGAAAGTGCTAATTCATCAGACTGTAAATTATATTCCTGTAATTCACCAGGAACAAATTAAGCAGCAGTGTGAAGTACACATAAACTCTTTTTTTTTAAAATTGCACGGTATTTCCCTTCTAATATTTCAACGTTTCACAGACTTGGAAAATTGTATTGTTAAAAATAATTCAGCGTGAACAATGCCAAATGTGCTGCTTTTATATTTCTTCAAGTTCAGCCGAGTTCACGGAAGGCCACTCATTCTTTGTTGCCTGTCAGGGACACAAAAGGGATGTCAGTGCTGCCACAGGAGCCCCAACGCCTCTGCCAAGGGAGGACGCCCACGGAAATCCTCCTGAGGGGGATGCACATGGTCTGTGTAGGAGAACGGACACCAGCAGAAGTTCTTTAAAGGAATTCCAAAACTAAACCGCAAAACGTGAGCGGTCACTTCTGAGCAGATGACTCAGGAGCACTTGAGAAGATAAAAAAAAGAACAGCAAAAAGATTTCAGGTTGTTTTATTGCCCGGAGCATGGGAAACAGGCTTGAAAGGGATCTCGGGCTTCTCATTTCTGAGGAGAGTTAAGGACACGGGGAGAAAAACAGTCTCTGGTGAAAACAGAGCTTATTTTGACAAATGCATTAAAAATGCAAAAGGAGACTGCAAATATTTATAGCGTTGAAACAGGCTGACATTAAATTATATTTGTATTAGGATTTAAAATATTTTGATGGTTTGGTTGCAGACAATTGACATCAAAAGGAAGTATATGCTGATACTCTAAACTGATCACAATGTACCTTGAACGCAGGAGAATATTTCCAACTTGTATCGAAGGAAAAGATAGTCAGTTGGCCCCTAAAATTCCCACACTTGTGCTCTAATACAGGCATTTTAGTCACATCACAGGTGACCCTTAGAGCAGTGGAGAAACATAAGCAGATGTATCTAAACATTTATGCATCTGCTTCCAGTGTGCAAGGTCATATCAAACTATTGCCCATTTTGATGAAAAGAATCAGAAAATCTGAAGACTTGTGGAGCCAAATGGAACCTTCTTTGGCATTTCAAGTTCCATCCGATCGGTTTTATCAACCTCGACCTTTTGCAGAATTTGAACATCTAAGTTTAAATCTCATGGTGAAGTTTCACTTCATGATTTCCTCCTGGCTGAAGGAAGCAGTAAGTCACTGTGATTTATATCACTGTGCATTCCTGAAGCCCCTGCTCCTTCATCGAGTCTTGGTACTCGATTTCCATATAGATTTTCCCTTTCCAAATTGAGACACCACTTCTGTGCTGG
Source organism: Tinamus guttatus (assembly GCF_059628265.1). Lineage (NCBI taxonomy): Eukaryota > Metazoa > Chordata > Aves > Tinamiformes > Tinamidae > Tinamus > Tinamus guttatus. Next base: position 1,899,119 of record NW_028288619.1, read on the forward strand.
TAATTCAGGGAATCCATTTTATCCATGGCATTAGATACAGACATTATAATAGTTCCCACCCTGTACGCCACAGCCATTTCTGCGCTGTCCTGGAATTCAACAGCGTTTTTCTGTGCAGAAGGGACTTCCCATCAACATTTATATGAAACAATTAAATGAGCAAGGGTTTCCCTTATCCGAAAAAGCCTGAGAGCTGTATCCCCGTTGGCACCTCTAGGATGATCAAATTGTGTGACCTGACTTAGTTTTCGAAGGTTTCCATCCTCCTTTTCAAAGCAGCCCTCTTCTCAGCTGAAAAACAAGGCTAGCGAACCATTCCTTTTAAGTGGGTGACAACAGCCTTCCACTTCCCCGAGCAGATCTTTGCTGCAATTCCCTGTTTCAACAACTTTCCCATCCAGGCAAGCAGCTAAGGATTTTAGTCTTGCACCAGAGAGACAGGAGGAAACTGCAAACATTACTTCTTGCTCGGGTGAATCATGTATTTGTCCTGTCCAAGGGAATCTAGAATGCCATACCATTTATCTGTATTGTTATGAAGAGGACAATACCTTAAACATATTGTTTGGAGAGTTTAGATTAACGGGTTCAAAACTTCCATCAATGAATCCCTATGCTAACACAGCACAATCTATTCCAGTTCAGCTGCTGGTTTAACTATATTAACACTATTTTGACTAGAGCAGTTGATGGAGAATTCTGAATAGATGCCATTTGCTTTGAACAAGGGGTTCTTTCCTACATTCAGTAACTAATCATTAGTTAGTTGCTAACCAAGCCCCTAAAGGTTAGCCATGATAATTAATCTATGAATTATCTACACACACAAAAAAAAGTCTCTTTTTTAATGCTTTCTCTGCTAATAATTTTCTTAGCTAGAGCAGGCATAGAGATGGATTATAAATCCCTTTCATCCTATTTACGGCAGCAACTGCATTTCAGATTCTGGTCTGGCCAGCTGCCAGATACAAGCAATACATTTCCTCCAGTTGCAAGCAATAAAATTATTCTGTCTTTGTTATCCCACATTTCCCTGTATCTTTCTGAAGGACAGCAATGATTCTCTGCCAGCGCTGCTGTGATGAATTATATGCTTTAGCTGTTTAGCACAAGGGTGAGCTATACAAAGCCACAGGAGGCTGGATTTTAAAAATGATTCACAGGGGTTTTACTGTTTTTTTAAACCACTTTTATAGTAATGCTAATATGGCAAAAATATTAAGTGCAATTAGGGAGATGATCAAAATTAGAAAATGCACAGGCTTTTTCTTTCTCCCATACCTGTTTTCCATGATATTAGGGTCAAAAATTAAAACCTCTGCTCAGCTGGGGAGACTCTATGTCAGGTCTATGTCTTCTAGACACCTTTGAAATTATCTGCTTCCATTATCTCTTATTTTACTGCAGCTTATCCCAGCATGTTTGTGATTGCATCCTAGCCTATTCATTAAATTACATGTTCAAGGAATTTATTTGTGCACATTCCGAGTTCTTGTGCACACTGAATATGCATAAGCCACTTTGAGACTCTCCTCCGTTCTGACTTAACGCCATCAGAAATTAAAATTCCTTTTCTGTTGAAATGGACATCATTTATCCTCCTAAAATTGGTATTTTTAGGCCAAGTGGATGTTAATGCCTTTCACACGTGCCATTAAATTCAAACTCTACTTTCATCACTGCACTATTTTTGCATCTTTCAGAAGTTAAATGAGGTAGATATCTGCTGTTTCTTTTTCAACATCTCTGTTTACGATAAAGTTTTATTGGATAGATTTTCTATGGAAGGTTATCATGATAAAAAAAAAATGGGAGTAGAAACAGAAAGAAGAGCTGAGGCCTCAAAACCTCACTTTGAGGACTAAAATGCCACAGCCTTGTTAAGCTGGGCCTGCCTTTGAACCCAAACATACTTGACAAGTTGTCACAGCGCTTTTATCCTTTTGTCAGTACGATCCACTTCTGTTTTAAGCTCTAGGATATATACTGGTATATTTGGATGCTATTTCTCTTCCTTTGCTGTTGGTTCAGGTGGTTTTGCTCTTTATTTACATACACACACATGTGCGCGCACACACACATAACCCCTCATATACTGGTTAATTCAACTTCCCAGCCTTTTTTAGCAGCGAAGAGGCTAACGTGCCTGTTTTGCTGTTTGTTTTTCCTCCCCTTCCCGCTCTCTGCAGCACCCAAGCCCCCGCCTCCCCGCCGGGACCCCAGGGTTCGCTCCGCGCTCCCGTTTCAGGCCCCCTCCCTGGCGCCACCGCCCGCCCCGCACGGCCCCGCCTCGCCCACAGCAACGGCCGCAACAGCCCCGCCCCCACCGCCGCGCCCGGAGCATCATGGGATGGAGACGGCGCCTGGCTCCACAGCCGCCGCGCTCCGCCCCGCCCCTCGGGGCGACCCAGCCAATGAGCAGTCGATCTCTATCTCCGCCGGGACGCCCCTCACCAATGAGACACCAGGAGCCGCCAAACTGGCAGGGCGGGCAGCCAATGGCAAGCGGCGAAGGCGGGGGAGGCGCCCGCCTCCGTGCGCGCGGCCCGTTGCTGGGGCAGCGGCTGCGGGGGGCCCGGCGGCGACGCGGCCCCTTTAAGCGTCGCGCGGCAACGGGCGGCGCGTGGCGGAGCCGCGCGGGCGGGCGGCAGGTAGCGGCGGGGGGCGCGGGCCGGGACCGGGGGGGGCGCCGGCCCCCGGGGGGAGGCGGCGGCGCTGCGGCCTCCCGGCTGCCTCTTCCCTGTCCCTTTCATCCTTCGGGTGCAAGAGTCCGCCCCGGGGAGAGCCCGTAGTTGTTTTGGAAAGTGTTAGTTGTAAAAAAAAAAGAAAAGAAAAAAGAAAAGAAATTCACTTTGTTCGCTGAGGGATTCGCCGCCATGGAGCTAACCCCTCTGGTGGGCGAGTGGCCTGTGGAGGCCCCGGTGGGAGCGGGACGGGCGATGGCGCCTCTCCTGCTGCGGGGTTTGAGGCCGGGCCGCCTCGTCCCCATCCCGGCGCAGGGCTTGTACCTGTTGCCACTCTTGCATTGGGAGACCCTCGTGGGAGAGGGTCGCGCTGAGTGTTGCAGTTACGCGGGCGGCTGCGGAGCTGGCTGTTAGGAACCTGCAGCGTTTTGCTCGCTGGCAGGGTGGCGGGTCTAACAGAAACGCGTTACGGTTCTGCTGGCAGCCGGGGGAAGGGTCCCGGTCACCTGCCCGTGCCCCCTGTAAGTGCCATCCGTGACTGTGTGCAGTGTAAGGGAATCCCCTTCCTCTTCTCTCCTGGAAGAGCTGCTGCTTCTGGATGTGAAAAGGCCAGCTGGAAGCCAAGGGCAGAGGCTGCTTTCATTTAACGTAACTCTGTGCACTGAAATCCAGTGCTTCAGTAACGCGGATTGGTGCTTTTGTCCTTGTCTGAGTCTGGCGCTTTCTCCATGTCTCCCTGCGGCCAGGTGGAAAAGCAGCGAGGACCATTCAAGGACAGCAGCAGTACCAGGAAGCGGCCTGGGGCGACAAGTAGCAGCATCTCACTTTTCCTGGCCTTTGGAGAGCATTAGGATCGTGTGGGACTTGGAAGTTGTATGAGTCTCGTATGAGAGAACGAAGCTTGGGATATACTGTGAAAGAAGAATTATCGAGTAATTTTTACTTTCTCTACATTCCTTAATGTCTGTAACCCAATAGTTTAATCTCTGTGTTGATGAGTGAGGGGGCAGCAGCCTGCTGTCATCGATGCAGTTGTTCTGTGTCCTCTGCCTTGTTTTCTGTCCCTTGCTGTGCGGCGGCTGGAGGGTGACTGGTGTTTGTAGCACAGAGCATGGTGTCTGTGCAAAACGTGTAACATCATAGGTGCGAGCTGCTGAATGAAAACTCTCTGAAGTTTGTGCAAGGCTCAGATTTATGTTTAAGATTGATCTGATTTTGCTGCATTAGACTTCTAAAAGCAGGTGTGCAGCCTTTTTCAACTTAATGGGCTCATTACTAAGCCATAATGCTTCACTCCTCACAAAATTATTAAATGTACCAAGGGAACATAGATGTCTGTGGATTTTCCACCTCTGAACTAGGTTGAACTTTCATGTAATAAACTAAAATTAGTTCTTAACAGTTAAAAAGTTAATGAACCAAAACATTTCTTAGTTAGATGGCCCTTATCCTACTGAAGTAAAACTCAAGTATCCTAGTGATTCGTTCATTCTCACAATAAACTGTACACTACTTATGCTGCTCATACTACATTATAAACTGGCATGTAACTGAATTTGGTAAGAGCTGTTAGACTAAAGCTTTTTTTGTTTTGTATGGAAAATATGATAATATTACCAATTTATACAAATGGAAACCATTTGATTATTCAGAAATGTTTTTGGCAGTTCCCCAAGGGAGCTTTTATTGGTTCACCTTTTCCATTTGTTTTCTGTCTATTACATCTCAAAGTACCTCCAGAATGTATCAAAAAATGCTGCTCGTTTATGTTTCTATATGTGTCAAAATGCTGCTTAGAAGAATATCCTCAGAACTGAGGAATACTCAGTACTGAAGTGAAAGATGGTTCTTATCCTTTAGCTTTTACACTTTGCTTTACAGAATGCAATTTGTCTGGTTTTTAAATACGCTCTTGAGATATGAAAACATTCTTTTCAAATACTATTGCCTGTTCAGTGAACACCTGTGGGGCTACAAAATGACTGAGCGGCTTTAGGTCAATAGGTTAAAGTGAGTATGTTTATACAAACTTATACAAAAAAAATTATTAGACGTCTTGATAATTCAATTGTAGATACTTAAGTTTTTCTCTGAATACAGTTCCGTTTGTTTTCATTCACATAAGTTTTCTTCTCAAGAAAAACTCTGTGCAGTTTATTTGTTTCTGTGCTTTTGAGTCTTGAAGACAGAGAGTGATAAGAATTGGTTGCTTGAATTCCCACCAATTTGTGTTCAGAATATTCTTAAGGGCAAGAAAGGGAATGCATCTTATTTGCAGAGCTGAAAGTTTAATGTCAGTCTAATTCAAATCTTAACAGTCTAAACAAAGACATATTATTAATCCAAAGACTATTTGTTAGTTGAGGTACTAACACAGGACAAAGTCTATATATATATATGTATATATATGCATATACTTTTTAGTATGGAGTCATTTCTTTGATGTTGTCTTTGCCCATCCACTCTCTTGGCTCCTGAGGCCAATTGCTGCAGCTGGGAGGAGGGACAGCAAGGCCTCAGCATCTTTATTCCTCCTTATTCCAGCCTTATTCCTCCTCCTTGGGCCCTCCTTTCCACAGGGAAAAGGTTGTCCCCAGAACAGTGCCTGTGTTTCAGCTAGGGTTTGGCTTCACAAGACAGCCCAGGAGCAAGCTAAGGTGCCTGCTGTGCATATAGATAGCACAAAGGAGCATACACGAGCGTGAGACAGGGACTTGGGAGCAGGGCTGTTTGGCACTACGGATGCACCTCCATATGTTCTAGTATTGGTACGTGATCGTCTTAGCTTCACACTAACACTTCTGCCGAGACATCTATACGCTTACAGATGAACCAGAAGGTGTGATTGTGGTTAGATCTATCCTTTTAAAATATATTTAATAGTTGCACTAATGCAGAAGATAAAATAGCATTCTTTACTGATCATTAGAATATTCTCACTGACACCATCCAGCATGTGTTTAGCAAGCCCTAGGACAAGGGATCTCAAGCCTGGCTTGGGCTTTTTACTTTTTGGTATAATTTTTAGGCATCTGACTTACTTGGATCCCTTTGAAAATATTTAGGTGCTTAAAAGCACACTTTTAGAAAGTTAGTCCCTAAGGAAAGGAAAACACTCTTTTCCAAATAATTTGGTAATAATTTTACACCAGTGGCTTGGTTTAGAAATCTGTCTAAAATTTTTGGAGGATGTGTGGGGATATTTGTCCCGCTGCCTCCTGCTGTACAGATCGGGAGGGCAAATGCTTCCCAGTCAGTGGAGACAGTTCTGTGGGCGAACAGTGAATTGGGCCAGAAAGCTTGAATTTGTAATGAAAACTCTCCTGGCAGCTGACACGTTTCTGCTCTGCCGTTCTGCATGTATAGGCAGTGGATGAGGAAGGTGCTAGGTTTATTGGTACAGCAAAGTGACCTGATGTAGTAAAATATTTACAGCTCGGGTACAGGTATATTGAATGCCCCACAGTGTAGAAGAGTTGTGGTTGAAAGCAGCCCAAGTTTTTATTTGGGTATAGTTTGCTTACCCATTTAAAACAGGGCTGATGGCCTCTGGTGCGAGTCCTATTTGTTCTCCATGTAGAAGCCTGATGTCACTGTGTTGGAGGGAAGGGAGATAGTGAAATAAACTTGAAAACCAGGAAGGGAGGTGAGGGAGATGAGGGACATGGATGGTGAAATGACACATGAGCTAGTGAGACATTTCTTTTGACTGAGAAGTAAAATTCTGCATATGTCTGCTTCCCAGTGCAGGATATCTCAGCAAATGTATGGTGACAGTACCTTGACACTGGAGGATTTTTCTTTTCTGTTTTTTTTCTTTCCTATTTTTTTTTCCTATTATAACTGTTACACCAGACTTAGGTGAGTGCAGATGTAATGTTTACCATATACTAGCAGTGCAGCCTGTCTTATCAGTTACAAAAAAGCACAAGGCTCAGTTTGGCTTTTCCCCCATGACACGTGAAGCAAATGCATGTGCCAGTTCCTGGAGACAAGAGCAGCAGTATCAAAAGAATTAGGTGTAAGTGCGTTTGGGATGGAACGTCCTTCAAACAAAGGTTTTTCAAGCACAAAAATTGATATTATCAAAATGTAGGAAATAGACATATGAAGTATAGTCTAATTCTGCAAATACTGTTTCAGTCCTATCACAGGCCTGAGCAGTTAATTTAATTACTAAAAATTGTTTGAATATGTGTAATTCAGTTTCTTGAATAGTTTCAGGCTTCCAGTTGTTTTCTCTTTTGTGTTCTAAATACTTATTATCCACTTCCTAACCTGGGAATATCTTATTCTTCTAGCTGTGTTCATTTTATATCTCTTTTCATTATATCTCTTTTGGGGAGGAAGTGCCCCAAATGAAGGAGCGAGCGCAGTACTAGCAGCATTCATAGAGTGGTGTCTCTCCTATTTAATATAAACGGTAAAGCTAGTATACCAGAGCAACTGATATAGGACTGTAGGAATCTTTCTGGAATAGTTCTACTGTTCTTTTTGCTCTTCTTTCTTAACACGTCTGGGCTATAAATACTGAACAGCAAAACCATTCTCCCTTTTTTTTCTCTCTCTCTAGATGACTGCAGAAAAATGCATTTGAAATCATAACTCCTGCTTGTTAAAATGAACTACAAAGATCATGCTTAGGAGATGAAAATGACAAACACAGGGAAGTAATCCAGCTGCTTTCATTTTGGCTACTAAAAGGTCCTTCATGTCAAAATGAATAACCTTTAAGAAAAGCCTGGAAATTGGCTAAATCTGAAAATGGGAGAAAGAGTAAGGAGCCCAGATTCTGAACATGACAGAAAATCAGATGAGGATAAAAATAGTGACTCCTATTACTCAGATGAAGACGACACATCTCACTCATCTGATCGGTCACCAACATTCAGCTACCAGTCTACCAACCAGGGGAAGAAAGATCACAAAGCGCAAACTTCCAACAGCCTTGTGCAGTACCAAGGTAGGTAGATAGGAGGCACTGGCGCCTTCAAACTACTTGCAGGAGCAGATTATGTAGCCAAAACTGCCTAAATTCTTACCTGAAGGTGTAGTGATTGTAGCGTCATTCTTGAAAGACATTGTTCCCCAATTTAAGTCATGGTCAAAAGTGTAAATATGGTATTGAAATTTCCTGTTCTGCCTCTAATTTGGATAACATATTGAAGAGGCTTTGCAGTCTAGATGGTGAGGCTCATGGGACTTCCCTTCCTTGGCGAAAGGCGCGGTGCCGCACCTGCGGGGTGCGCTGCTTCGTCTCCTCGTACCCGAATGCGACGGAAACGTTCCTTACAAAATTCCGCAAGGAATTCTGTGCTTTTAGCCAAGCTATGGACAAAATGAGCATCAAACACAGAATGGATGGATATGAATGCAAAATCTTTACAGGAAAGTGTAATACACAGTTATTTTAAGTATGCCCAGTTTTAAGAGTTATTTTCTGTGGAATGCATGTTTTGTTCCTTGAGTATGGCTTGAAAGGCAAGTAAGATGGAAGTAAAATGTTCAGCTTTTATCTGTGGAGTTAATAATAAAATAGTAACATCAGATAGAATCAAGAGTGATGACTACTAGTAACTAAGCATGGTTATTCCATGAAAAGTAAATTTTGTTACAAGAATAAATTGTTTAAGAGAAGACTGAATTTTTGTGGGATTTGTAATTTTGCTTTGGAGAATTTTCGCACTGCGCCTTTAAAATTGCTGGTTTGTCTGTAAGTGTGGCAGCTGGATTCAAAAATACTGCTGCATTTCTGTAGAAGAATTACATCCTGCATAATACATAACCAGCTGAAGCTCAGCTAACCATTTCTGCTTTAAAAATGTAAGAATATTGTATGCAAAAGAATACAGATTTTCTATGTTAAGTATTTTAAGCAAGAGCATTGAATATTAATAAAATATGACTTATTAGTGATAAGAATATACTGATATGAAGATCATTGATTTTTTATCTATGAAAATGAGCATCAGCCTATTTTTATATGCTCTTTTTTTTTGGTTATAAAAGCTACAGTTTCTGCTGTATAATAAAATTATGACAGAGGTATATTTCAAGAAGGATGCCTGGATAGACAAATTAGAGTGTCTTACAGTAAACATGCTTTTTATTTTTCCTCTCTTAGCCACAAAGAATCTGTGTTCCAAATATGCACCAAGCAAAAGAGGGACGCGGTGGGGTTTCCGTTCCCAGAGCCTCACTAGGGATTCTCCTGCAAAAGATATAGATCTTGTTACAAAAAGAGTTCTTTCTGCCAGGCTGCTGAAAATCAATGAGCTCCGAAATGAGCTGACTGAGCTGCACATCAAACTAGATGAGCTGCAGAAAGAAAACAGGGCACTCAAGAGGCTCCAGCACAGGCAAGAGAAAGCCTTGAATAAGTTTGAAGATACCGAAAACGAAATCTCTCAGCTCCTTGCTCGCCACAACACTGAGATCAGAATATTAAGGGAGCGCTTACGAAAATCGCAGGAGAGAGAACGTGCCACAGAGAGGAGGCTGAGAGATTCGGAGGATGAGCTGTACCGAACAAAAACTGTCTTGCAGAAACTGAAAAAGCTGTCTGCAGATAAACACCTTGCTGAAAGGGATGACCTGGCGAAGAAATTGGCCTATGCAGAGAACAGACTGGAGGACACTGGAAAAAGAATTAAGGTGAGATTGCTTCCTTTTTATAAGAAATTAAAGTGCCAGTATTTCTTACAAAAATGAATCGTCTTTTCTCACAGTAATGGGACGAATTGAAAAATCATTCTTTTTACATGTGAATAGCACCACGTAGATTATTTCCAAGGTGATTGCATAGTTAGATACTCAGTGTTTGTGCATTCAGAATACTGTTTACAAATCAAGTGTATGTTGTCAGTGTGTACGTGTAGACTTCTTCTTTTAAATATTTTGGATAACTGGTATAAACGTTTCCGATATGGATGCAGCTATAATATAACTTTATATGGCTAATTTGTCCTCCTGAATAAGAATCATATATTAAAAACATTTTCTGAGCATTTAAAGACTGGTATTGTAAAACTTAAAAATATGCAACCACTCTTTTCCTTTTTTTTTTCAATTTTGCTGACTGCATTTATACTGTGTTTGATTGTCCTCTGTTCTGCACAGTCTGATAGCTGAGTAGGACAAAATTAGAGTAATTCTTTTCTAATACCAAAATGAACTTTAGAACATCTCATGGCTATCCATTCTAGAAACTTATGCATTGTATTTTAGTTTTATTCAGCAAAAATATTTACAAATATGTACACTAAAAAAATCTTATTTAAAATTGTTTTTTATTTTTAAATGGTATTAAATTGTTGGTGTTTGTATGCAATACTGCTTTTCTTTTAATTTAAATTTCAGTGGATCGTTAAAATGATGTTAATGCATCTGTATTAATAATTGTCTAAAATGCATCGCAGATATAGTAGATATTGGGGGAAAAAATAAACTGGAACTAAGCTTTAATGAAATCAATCCCAATATATAATAGTATGAGTTACCCGAATAACCTCACCTTGTAGCATCATTATTTAATGAGTATAGTTTAACAATCAGATATTACAGCATTTGTAGTACTGATCATATTAAAATGAAATATGCCTTAGAAAGTAGGAGAGTTACTCTACTTCTTTCCTTCTGTCATCATCACAGATTCACTTCAACCAAGTACTGCAAGGTGAGGGTCTCAAAGTGAAACTTCAATCACAAAATTGCTTCTAGTAAAGAAAGTTTGGGTGTTATTTCTTGTCTCTTTCCTTCTAATCCTAAGCTGTGAGGCAGTTTGAGATTCATTTTAGAGATCTGAAAGTCGTCTTCGTATCTGTCCCCAAAGGCTAATAAAACGGAGAAGTCGTGTGTGTTCCCATTCTGTCCTCAAATCACCTCTCAGTACTGCGGAAGGATGAGCTGCAGCCCCTGCAGGTGCCCTGCCTGCATTCCCCCTCAACGTCAGCCTTTAAATCCGGGGGGGCCAAGCGTTCTAATGGTGGAACCAACAGCTGAATCCAACGTGCTGGTTTACAGGTGTAATTTAACTACCTGGATTGTAAAAAGTAATTTTCGTCATTTAAAAATTACTGTTTCACTGTTTCAATTGAAGGATCTGGAGAAAAATCTTGAACTAAGTAGTAGCAGTTTTCAACGACAGTTACTTTCTGAAAAGAAAAAGGTACATGAAGCTCATGAGGAAAACAGAATTCTCCAAGAAGAGATGCATCAGTTAAATCAGAAGCTAAAGGTAAAACATCAAGCAATAAAAGACGGTGACTGTGTTCTGGCATTTTATCTTTGGAAATCTGTAATTAAGTTTGCATAGTTTACCAGTGATTGCACGTTGTGATGGGCACTTAATTATGTCACATGTGAATTATTTTCCTGCTTTAGATTGACATGCTCAGTGCTCTGACCTTACAGTCTTGTTTCAAGCAAGAATGTCTCCATGTTAATCATTATTGCTAGAGTTAGTTATGAAAATCAAGACCAAATCCATAGCCAAGAATTACCATCGGTCTCAAACGTGGAAGTGTAATGCAGGCTTGCCAGTTAACCACCTTGCCAGCTGCCAGCTGTGGAATTAGTAGCACATTAATAAACTTGTTTAGTGTACATGGATTAAGAATATTTCTTTGTGGAGAGTTTTATATTTAAAAAAAATACATTTTGCAGATAATTTCTCATACCTGCATGTCATTAAGTAAATGTCTTTGTAATGCAGTGCGGTCCTGCTCTGAGGCACTAACACTCTGCATGACAAATGCTAGTGCTAGCCTGGAACTTTTTAACTGATTGTGATACTGAACATTCATTTCTGCCTCATATAAATATTATTTTAACAACAGAGATGCTGTCTTGCTTCAGAATATTTAGCTTATGAGTTTTAGGGAGAAAAAACTCTTGCTGCTATAATTGTACATGAAAAGTTACAAATGTGGTCATTCTCTTTAAAACTTTGGGCTTAACCTTTGATGCCATTAATCCATTTTTTACTGATAGCAGTAATCTTATTTACAACTTTGCTAGTGACTAGTAAATAAAATATTCAATCTGTTATATTTAATTCATTTGCAGGAAAAAGAAAGAGAACTTGAAGCAAAAAATATATATGCTAATCGTATGTTGAAGTTATCACCACGAAAAGATGTAGATGTTATACAAAGAAAAAAAGGTAATTTGAATAAAGCAATGGAGGCGTAAAAATAAATAGTGCCACATTAAAGTTAGATTTCCGTTGCGTTATATTATTTATGTTATTTAGTGTTTAAACCTGCTGCTGCTTGTTCAAGAACATTTACTGTTCTGCAGTGCTTTGGATGCAGCCCTCATCACAAAGAAAGGCACATGTTGGTCTGACTGCTTGGTCAGATGAGCTGCACTTCTTTTATCCTCAAATACCTGTGACCCAGAACACATATTCCAAAAGTATCAGTGCAATAATTTCTTCTGGTGTGAGAAGGCAGCTTTAAGCCTTAATGCTACCTGCATATATGTGTGTGTATGTGTGCTTGTTTGGGTACTGAGACTGTTTTCACTGTATCAGTGGGATTTTCTGTGGCTATTCTAAATTTTTAATGTCAGCAGTTCAAGCATTTATCTGCTGCCCATTTTAGTATTGATGTTCTATTTTTCCATTTTACGTTCAGATTTTTTTAAAGTTATTCCATAAAGATGCAAACAAATGAATTTCAAGTTTGTGACTTTGCTTCTCTACGTGTAGCCTCTGTGACAAGAAATAAGAAGATGAACAAGATATTTCACAGGAATTTTTAAAAAGTGTTTAATATACCCTAATGATTTTATGAGTAGTTCTAAGGGCGTTTTTTTAGTTGTTTCTTTATGTTTTTGTTTTTGTTTTGTTTGTTTGTTTTCAATTTAGGGATTTGTTTCCATAGAATTTTTTGTGTGCAATTTTTTGTTTTAATTAGCTTTTCCAGGTACTGAAAACAATTAAATGAAACTTGTCAACACTTCCCACTTTCATTGGTTCTGATATGCTCCTTTTGCAAAGCTGCAAAGACTTAAAAATGGGGGATTGATATATTGTGGGGTATTTTCAAGTGAAAATGCGACTTGTTTGCTTTTTTTTTCTTTTTTACAGCCAAAAACCAAAATACTAAAAAAGGAGCACAGCTCACAAAAGGAGTACAAACCAGTGGATACTTCTCACCAGTAGAATTTCCTCTAGAATCAGAACTTGTTTGTGATGAGGCCATAAATAAGAAAGAAAGGAATCTTCCCAGAATAGTGAGTTCTATAAAAATTTTTACTTGCTCCAAATAATGTACTTATAGGACTGTCTAATGCTCAGTTTATATTTTGGAATACATATAAATATACAAATATAAATATGCCGATGACAAAATTGATAAATTATTAAAATATGAAGGGGAACTGTAAACTTACAGGCATACAATACTGCATTTTTGTGACACTTAATCTCTCGTATTGTGTGTTTTACTGGTTGCCAATAACTCGGTCTGTTTCTTTTTCTGCCATTGTCATTTCTTTGAAGTTTTTAGCAGACTTCATTTTGTTTTTCTTCCCTTTTCTTTATTTCTAATGCTTATTTGAACAATCTGTTGTAACACAGTGCTGGCTGCCTCATCTCTTCTTTTGGTTTGGTCTTAATTATGACTCTTTTACTTTCCAGCTTTCTTTCACAATGCCTAAATCCAACACTTCCTCTTATGGTCATAGTTTTGGTATTTCTTCTGTCATTTGTCCAGCTGTGTGAATGTGGTTGGAATTTTTTGTTGTTTTTCTATTTCCCTTTTTATTATAAAATAGTATCTTGAAATTTCTAGTACTTTTGAGACTTCACATTTTTATTAAAGTTTGTTTTTAAAAAAGTAAAATTACACCGATGCTTGTACAAATTGTACAAATAACTGATCTTGATTATACAAGGTTAAAAATATTTGTAAGAAATAGTGGTTATTGTCTTGATCTTTCTCCTGATAGGAAGGAACCCTTTTTATGGCTGACAATTTCATTCTCACATCCTCTCTTCCAGAATCCTTTCTGTAAATGTCAGTGTCATTTAATGTATGCATTCTCCCTGCATTTGGGTATGCAGCTTGCTTACTCGCCCAGTAGCTACGAGCGGAGCTCACAGTGACCAATTCTACGTCATTTTACAAATCCCTCTAGCTAGTGTGCAGACATTGCTTTAAGGGAAATCTGTTTCTATCAGTTTTCTAAGGCAGGCATTTTGAATATTTGATGGCCAGCTCTGAAGTTCATTTTTTTAAAAAACAAAATTCATGCACATGAGGAAAAATATTTGAGGTTGTTCTGGGTAATAGTTCTGTTTTCATTGTTTATTAAGCAGAAACTATTTCATTTCTCAAAGACACATATTGAGCTCTTAGACATAAATGCCAGTGACAAAGCATCTAAATAGCAGATTAAGCTGTTTTCTCTCTAATTTATTGCCATTATTTCTGCCTGTTAGTGATTTTTTTCCATGTCACAATATCTTTTCTGCATTTTTTTCTTCCTTTTTAAACACAGTTAAACTCGTTAGTGGATTTTTCATCCAAGAATGAATGTTTCTCTTTTATAATTTAATACTAAATAACTTTAAAATACCCCTGTGAAACTCTGAATCTGTGTCCCACTCACTCTACTGAAGGGATCAGTCTGTAGAAATAAAGGTAGCTAATTACTAGCTGGTTAAATGGGGTAGGGGGTGGTCTATGTTCCATTAAAGACCTTGAAAAGACAGCTAATGACTTCTAAAGAGAACTGTACCCTAATGCTTCACAGCATTGGCACTGGGAAGTTTTTCTGAAATTTGTAATACAGACTAGAGTTGATGGTCTATTAATTTTGTTTCAGGTACATAAAACCTGTTACAGGTAATAAGGTTTTAGGGCCAACCCCCTGGGTTGTGTCAAAGCTGGTTTGTTTTCCATGTTTTGCTCATTTTTAAGTAGTACAAATACGACTGCAGAGGAACGTAAAAGTTCTTGTGTTTTGGTGGGGCAGGAGGGAGGGTGGGTGTGTTAATTGTGAGCTGGGGTTTTTGAGGTTTTTTTTCTCCATCAGTTTCTGGTTTGTGTCAATTTATTTTAGGAAAAAGAAATTCAAGACAGAGAGTTGAAAGAGCAAGCAGACCTCCTACAACAAGAGCAAGAGAAGGAAGAGGAACTGAAACATGTTCAGGAACTACAGGCTTTAGAGTGCAGGGTTCAGAAACTACAAGATGGTAAGGAAATGGGCAGCTGCAAGCTGCAAAATATAATACAACATAGAATACTGATCAGAGAAGGTTAATGGTTTCTTGTGAGAGCAGCAAAGTGATTTTGCAGAGACCACTATAGTGGAAAATTATTTTCAATTACGTTATGCAAACAGAATCAGAAAGAAATACAGGATAAGGAGTAATCTGTATCTTTTAATTTGCTACTGCATACTGAATCACTGCTAAAAATGTTGCCCATTAAGAAATATTGAAGCCTGACAGATTTTTCATGTATGAAATTGGGATGGCATAACAGCTAAGAGCTGGTGTTATTTCTAACTTGCTAGATGCTATAAAAGTAGGCAGGGGATCTTTGTTATTAGAACAAATCTTTTTTCATTAATATGGCACTTTATTCGGGACATTATGCTTGTATCATATGAAGTTGTAGGTTCTTTCTTTCACTTGTGGTTGTCTGGATCATTTGGCTGTGGCCATTTGAGAGATGTCAATTTGTATCATTACATTTTCATTTTACTTTCTTTTTTGTTCATTTTTTGAAATGTATTGAAATCATTTAGACTTGTAAGTCTGTTAATATTTAGAAGTGCTTTTTATGGATTATATCCAGTCAGGTTAAATTACTTTTTGAGTGGCTGTGGTGCATGAACATAAACACTTCTTGTAGATGGCAAGGAAGAATTCTAAAAAATCTGTAGCTGTTTTCAGAGAAAAATCCAGTGCAAAGTCTGCTACTTCCACTGCATCAATGCACAACTTAAGCCATGATTTTGCTCTATTTTATTTCTTAATAAAATGATTTTGTCACCATTTCCCATCTTACTGTATAAGCCGCTATTTTCCCATCTTACCTACAGACAGGTGTCTACTTATTTAGCTTGGTTAAATGATATATGACTGACATTGGCTATTTCTGTCACTCTCATGGAGTTCACATGGAAATGGGCAGGACACTTGTGTGAAGGTGTCTCAAGTGCAGAGCAGATAGTACAGTTTGAGTCACAGCTCAAAAGCAGTAATGACTTTCTATGTTAGTTTTATTTTTCGTCCAGATTGCTTTACAAAAGTAGTTCTCCTTAAGGAAAAAACAGTGCATCACAAAACTGTCCTGAAATTAGTGGTGCTGACAAAGAAAACAAAGTACTCTACAAGTCAGAGCTATTAAAATAAGTGGTTATACTCATCCTCATTCAAGCCCAGGAAATAAGAAGGCACTTGGCAGAAATGCAATTCTTCTGAAGCCCTAAAATCAAAATAATGTCCTAACCCCATCATAAAATGACCGAGTACTCTTTATATCTTAGTAGGAAACCTAGTGTACATTTGGTTGCAATTTTTGTAGAACTTAGTTTTGCAATGGTAAAACCATGCTATGCGTGGAAGAGCATATTAAAAACTTTATGGCTTTTGGTTGTGTTATTTTCACCATGTTTTTATGAAGTCATATTACTTTAACTCATGTTTAAACATTTCCTGCAGAGTTGGAAAAGGAAGAATTTGACAAAATGAAAAAAGAAAGTGGCTTTTTAGTGGATAAAGAAGAAAAAACAAAGATGGAGACAGAAATACATAAAGCCGAAATAGAGAGAGGAAACCCTGAAATACTGGAGGAGCAACGAAAAAAAGAGTTGCTGCTTGCTAAAATGCATGAAATTGACAGAGAAACTCAAAACATAGTGAACATGAAACTTTCTTCCCACACACTTCACACAAATGCGGCAAGAAAATCTGACTCCCTAGAGAAAAAAGAGAAAACTAATCCATTCTTTGAGATTCCAGAGCAGGCTGTTAATGGATTTCCCCAGTATGACAGCCAGGATGACGCCACAAGAACACAAGGGCAGAGGCAGAGAAATCCAAGGACCTCAGATCTGAGTAGTGAATTAATATTTGGTAGCTATATTCCTTCCTTTGGAAAAGGATCGGGGCGATCAAGTTGGCTCAATCCAAAAAGTGATCAATCGGAAGAAAATGTGAAGGAAAACATAGGTTTCAGTGGTAAAAAAGAGAAGAAATCCAATCTAATGGAACAGCTTTTTGGAAACAGTGCCAATTCCCCCCATACTTCTAAAAGTAACGATACGACACCTTTTGACATAGATTGGGATCCTAGTAATACCCTTCCTGTAAATAAAAAAAGTAAAATCAAAGCAAAAGGCGACAGTGAGATTTTCAGTGAAGAACGAAACCTAAGCAGACACCGTCTGCACCACCCTACAAGCAAGCCAGCAGTTAAAGCCATTGGTTCTTTAGAAGATGAAATTGAAGAAGTAGTCTTACAATGACCACATCTTTTGTATTTTTCATATGTAAATGCTAAAAAAGATATTTTCTTACAATATTTATTAGATACAGATTTTTAACATTTCAGATATTTTGGAAAGCTTTATGAAGGAGTGATTCACATAAGTAGGTATATGTGCAGGGGAAAGGTGCACTCTGATAGAATGCTATAACCTAACGCTGTCTGCAGTGTTTTTTTTTTTTTTGTTTTTGTTTTTTTTTTTTTAATGGTATGTCCAAATACAGACCTTGGAGATCAAGCAGCAGCTATTGGGCCGTGACTCAGTGGTTTGGGGTTCCCAAGGGATGTTTGCTCTGTGCTGGGATAGACGTGGGTAGGAAAGGAAGGAGCCTAAAAAGGCAGATACCTGCTTTGTCTTCAGTCGCCCACACTCGTCCTTCCCTGTTTCCCCCTCCTCCCCTTCCTCTTTCTCTCTTTCCTCCTGCATTCTCTCTCTCCTTATAGAACTCGCTGATACGTAAAGTAAAATTGTACTTCTCAGGATGGAGCGTTACCATTTATTGCAGAACGAGTTAGCTAGGAAAGCGCTGAGGTTTTCCGGTCGGCGCTGCCCCTCAGGGCCGCAGCTGGGCGTGTGTCTGTGGGCGGCCGAGGCAGGGAAGCCATTTTACCTGCAGGCCGCAGCGCACGGCCCTTGGCTTGGAGCGCTGCTCCTGGGTTTCAGATACTTTCTTTGTCGGGCGTTTGGAGAGCGTCTCGGTTGTGAGAGAAGATGGCACGTGCAACTTCAGTGTTACTGAATCCAGAGAAGAGGCTTAACTAGCCCAGAGGCTAGGGTAGAAAGAGAGTATCGTGTCCTGCAATCATGTTACCACAGAACCACCTCAACAGAAGCACAAGTGGCTCAGGAACCGCTGGGTATTTTTTGCTGCATAGATCTGTACATCTTCCTGTCTAACTGTTCCCACATATTCTGGTTATATTTATTATGTAATGCCATTTTTGTAATTTCTGAATTTTTATGTAAAATTCTAATCCTATTTTGTTTTTTAACAGAATGGTTTTATTAAAAGTTTAAGTTCTGTGTGTAGATCATCTTTAACACAAAGTTCTCCTGCCTTTTTTTTTTCTCTTTTTTTTCCTTTTTAAAATTCATGAACACTGATAGTGGAGGGTGGGGGATGTACAAAAACTGTAATCATGTTATGCAGTGCCTGGTGTGTATACATAAATCACAAATGTAGCCAAGGAAGCAAATGTAGCAGAGTTACTCCAGGAAATAAGCTGCAGGTCTTTCCGTATTGGAACTACAGCTTTAAAAAAGCTTCTTTGCTACGCTCCCTACGAGTCTGATTCAAAACATACTAAAATCCAGAGAAGTATTTTTGCTATTTCAATATGCTATGAATCAAGATTTCTGTGAACACAAGGCCTCTTCTGAAAGAAAAGCTGGTGCTTGCATCATGGAATAACTTTATTTGCTTCCTCCCTTCAGAAAGGAAATTAGTCACAGACCTAGACCCAGCGTGTAGGGCCGTTCTCACTGATGGGGCTAAAGCGAAGGCTGGTCAAGGCTCACCTGCTTGTTCACAGTCCTGACCTGTTTCTGCTGATGCTGTTACAGAATTTGGTTTATTTGTTTCTGATGTGCTCGTACAGAGGGTCAGGATAGAAGGACAGTTTGGACCAGAAACAACAAGCCTTTCTCTTTTTTCATGTTATTCTTCCACCATGACTTGTTTTGGGGAATGCTTGTCTTTGGGGAAGGCAGCATTCCCCACAGGGAGAGGCAAGAGCAGTCTGTGAACCCCTATGGGGGGATAGGTGAGCGGATGGCTGCTTGGCTGAACTCCCTTGCTCAGATTGGGGCCAGTGTTCTGGTCCTGTTCGCCTTCTCTGCCTGCAGTTGGGAGACAAGGACACGAAGCAAGGATAGAGCCACTGTCTTCGTTAAGGGTCACGTTTTGCATGGAGTTTGGGGGTTTTGTTTGTTTGTTTCTTTGCAAGGCAGCTCACTGATGTCTGCTAATTCTAAGTGTCCTCCGGACGTGATTTGCACTACCCATTCAAATATAAATGTGTATTTTCCAAGCTCTTTCACATTATCAGCCTCTTCCTAAGTTCACAAACATTTGTATTCTGCTACCAGACTTTTCCTGAAGCAAATACTGTGCTGCTTTGTAGAAAAAGACACATCTGTGTTAGGAGGCTGAAAATAAATTAATCTACTGGGAGAGGCACCATGGGTACGTTTTCCCTTTTCCCCAGCTGCTTTCTGTCTCTACAACTAATTCTCTTTTCTTGCTACGCTTCCATTTTTAGTTACTTGCATGCAATTGCGATTACAGGTAAGACGCATAAAGGAAACACTTGGGAGCTCGGGGAGGGTTTTTTTTTTTTTTTTTCCCCCATTAAGTAGGGAAGAGGCTTTGAATCCTTCCAGTATCTGCAAACAGTGACTGGAAGCAAATTTGCAAGTATTAAAAGAGTTGAGAGCATCGAATGAGCTTGTTTATCCACAGCAGTCCCATTTACCTCCTAGCCTCAACCACGGCGTCCACGTAGGCTGCGTGTTGCTTCAGGGGTGGCTGCACTTGGTAGCACTTGCCTGATTGCAAAAGAGTCCACCAGCTGGGACGAAAAGCAGCCCGCACACGTGCAGTGTTTGTGGGACGATGGGAGGACTTTGCTCATGTAGTGTTGTGGATTCTCTTTGCTAGCTCTCTGGGATGTCTGACTGCCATGTGCTTTGCTTTCCTATTGAGCCCGCAAAAGGTGGTGAGAGAAATTCTTATGTTCTAAGAGAAAAAGGATCGTTAAAGTTTGATTTGGCGTTTTAACGGAGTAGCCAGGGTGGTGGTTGCTGCCTTGGATCGGCTCTGACCCCCAGCAGAGCAATCATTGAACACAAGTACCACTGAGGAGCAGTTTGCTAATCTGATGGAGGTGATGGTCGCACCTGGCTGAGGGATGGGAAGATGTAGGAGAAGAGTTTTCTGTCTTTGAGAGATGAAAAGCAGCTTGGAGTGTGGCAGATCTTTCCTAGTGTAGGAGAAGGGATTTAAGGGAGGGGAGAAGAAACACAGCACTGTATGGATGCCAGGGAAATCCAGGGTGAGGACAGAATCTGAGGGAGGGTAGGGGAGGTGAAGGTAACTTAAGGGCAAAAATGATTATAGTGCCTAGGGGAAGAAAAGCAAGAGTTTATTCGGACAGATAGAATATATGAAGATCAGTCAAGAGGAGAGTTACCGCAGAAGCAGCAAGAGGAATTTATGGAAGTAGTAGAGAAAAAGAAGAAAGACGGGTCTGGGACCAAGGGAGGCTTACAGAAAAGGCATAAAAACATCATGAAGATAGAGTTTGAACAAGATGCCTCAGGAGGCTGGAGAAAAGGGTACAGGAGGGTGCACAGCCTGCAGCAGCTGCTGAGGTAAGAGCGAGAGCTGAGTTAGTGCTTTTGTCGGACAGACGCAGAAGACACCTGTGCCAGCCAACCCGTAGCTTGCTCCAAACACATGCGCACATTTGATGCCCAGCAGATGCCAGCGCAAACCAAAGACATGAAAATAGGTCTCAGGCAGACTGGGCTAGTGGTTAATCGAGTAATTCTGGGGAGGCATCCTTGCAGTTCTCTGCAGCCTCAAGCCCAGCTGGCAGTGAATCCTGGTGTTCTCCCACAAACATTGGAACTTTGCAGCGACTCTGAGAGATAATTTGAAACAGGAGGCCACGTTAAATTGGAACAAAATGGAATTTTATAAATGAGTAATGTCACCAGGGCATCTCTCAGAACAAGAGATCAAAGTGAAGTCACATAACTCCAGCAGAAAAACCTTCCTTTCCAAAAGTGGCAGCTTGATTCTCCTAAAGGTGCGACCTTCTGCAGTCTAGATTCCCGCTAGCTGCATCTTTACAGCTAATGCTTCATTTATTTTTTTTTTTAGTGGCAGAGGCTCACCCTAAGTATCCAAATATCAACCACTGGGGGTGCTCTTCCAGCCACGTTCCTCAAGATGTCTCCCAAACAACTCCCAACCTACCAGACCAGATATTCTTTCATATTCTCTCACAGGGTTTCACCACCAGCAATGACCCTGAGACTACCAAAGAGCACATCCTAAGAGTCCTGATTTTGGAAGCATTATAGGTTTGCAATTCGTCTCTTCAGGGACACTAATGAAACAAAATCAGAAATGTAGGGGTTTTTTTAGAGTTCTTAAAAAAATCTCTTTTTTATGCTTTTAGCAAACTCAAAGACACCACAAATAAGAAAAATATCGAAGAGATGTAGCTGGATATCAAGATGTCTGTACCCAGCTCTCCAGGTCAGGATCTTTTATGGTGAGCAGGATAAAAAAACATGCCTGCTTTCAGTCCATATCACACACGTGGGCCCTGCGTTGGGTGGCGACGGTGAGTGGGTCTGGAAAGACCTGTGTGCCCTTTAGGGGCTGGCACTCCTGTCCCACCTCTGTGAGTCAACAGGATTTCCTCGGTGTCCCTTGTCACCTTGGGCCAAGCTGATCTTTGTCTCCTCATTGTCATTCCTTAGTGACTTGAGTCTCTGTTTTAGTCTGTATATGGGCTGCCCCCTGATTTCTAGGTAATCTGAACAGCTGCAGCTAGATATGTGGGGACCTCGATGAATCTGGGTGCCATGAACTGGGTGCCATGCCCACAGGCCCTCTGCCACAGATCCCTAAGCTGCTCCCATGTCCCAGGACTTCCTATTCGCTCTCCATTTATACTAGTGTTAATGTTTCTATCACCATTCTCTACACTGCAACGTCCTGGCAGTTCATGGGACTCGGGATATGTGCTAGTGTGTTTTGCACATTTTCTGATATGCTGTTGGCTTCACAGTTTGCTGCTTAATAATTCTCACATTATCAAGGACGGATAACCCAGTTGCTGTAATTCATTCAAGGTCAGTTAATTACTCATACTCAGCATGAATAAATTGTGTTTGGATTGGCAAAGGGCACAAACTGAGCCCCTGTACCTGACCTTCTGGTTGCTATAAAAGTAACTGTGGATCTGAATTCTCAGTTGAAAAAAGAAGAAGAAAAAAAAAGCTCCAGACTGCCTATATGAACCAGTCATCCAAGCCTTGTGGAATGATTCTTATTTAACCAGCAATTTTTACTTTGTTTGCTTGGTACACCCTTTTTCTAATCTCATAACCCTTCCTGCAATGTTACAGCAATGGTGCTTGGGTTTCACAGAAATTTCTCTCTCAGAATGCTCCCTTAATGTGTTGGTCCCACATCAGCCATATGGAAACTCCAAGAAACTGAGAGCTACAAAAGGTCTTCTTCAGTTCACACCTAATGGTTACGGAAGCGAGACCAGCAGTTTCCATATTGTCATCCCTGTCTGTAATACACAGCCATCTCCCTTTTTGCAAGGCTCTTCTAATGAAAAAATATTCAACCAATCTTCAGTTCTTTAATGATCTGCAATACATAATTTCTTCTGCTGAAGAAATTAATGAATCCAGGATGAAGAAATTCATAAATCCAGGATGAAAAGTCTTCCCAAGAACATTATTATAAGGTTGCCTATATCCTGTCTCTTTGACTATACTTCGTTTCCAGTGATTGCATCACTTATTATGGTAAAGGATATCTTTTTGCTTTCAGCGATGTATCACAGCATCCTGATGACCTGCAATCCAAAAATGTCAGAAAGGCACAGTGCACTAAAAGCATGAGCAACTTCACAGCGTTCGCTTATTAATATTGCTTAGTATTAAATATGTTATTTTTATGTTCTTCTCAATTATCACTTACCCTTGAGATCTAGAGTTTATCCAAAACCTAGTCAAGGTTTCAATGAGTGGAAATCACAAAGCTTGACTAACTCTCCTGGTGTTTCTGAAAAGCAAAACGTTACAGTGCCTATTGAATTCAAGGCAAGGTTAATCTTCCTGGGCAGCAGGTTGTTTCTGTTGTCCTGAAATAATGTATCTTCATATATAAGATCAGCATGTTATTCTTCGAAGATGAAGTGTTTTTTCCCTGATTTTCCCAATGACATCCTTTGGCTAGCGCAATCAAGTGTAGTTCAGCATAGCTCAATATCTAAGTCTTGACTAAGTCTTCATTGTACAGCTCCTTACAATAGAACTCATCATTTTAAAAATTCAATAGTAAGATAGCTTTCATATTTAAGCACAATTCTTGCTAATACTAGAAGTTTTCAACAACATTTCTGATATTGTTTGTGTCAGTTTAGATTTCTTAAAAGAAAGTAAGTTGAACTTTCCTTAAAATAAAATATGTTGAACTTTCAAAGTGTGTTGCAGAGTAACTGCAGTCCTGTAAGTAAAGCTGAAACTAGGCAGTACTCACAGAACTCTGGTTCCTCTCAGATGCAAACACTGGTGCTTGTCTGGTCACACACTTTGCTCTGGAGCAGCTGTTGTAACTAACCTCTTTGTTCCTGCTCTTCTTGTATGAATTAGGTCTGGGAAAAAGCTTCATGACATACCATGGCCCTCTGAAGCAATCTCTTTACTTCTACTCGCCTGTGCTCTCTTGCTAGTTTGATGTAGCTTTCTTCCCTGAGCCATGATCTGAGGTCAAGCTCCCACGAAAATGACACATGTTTGGAGATAAAATTGCTTTCTTAGTTAGAGAGAAGGCTTGGGGGGGGGGGAACAAACAAACAAAAATAAAAACAAACAAGAAAAAAAAAACATTTAGCCTTCCACAGTCTGTCTTTTCCAAATTCAGAAGTAATATTAAATACTCCATATTTTAACATTTGTGCTTTTTTTTTTTTTTTCCCAGGATACCAGATTATTACACTGTAATTTGGAAAAAAGTGAATCTAGATTCCCGGAGCTCATTGAGGAGTGTTTTAGGGATTGCACAGTGGCTGCTGCATGGGCAGTGGGTGCCGCGGCTGCCAAGAGACCTTGTACAGCGCGTGAGTTTCCTATAGAGGGCACCATTGACTGCCCTGAGGTCTAATTACATGGCCGGACTTGCTCTTAAGGAGGCCTATTAGCTGCATCTGGACATTTTAAGTTCATTTGTTAAAAACTTTGTGCTCCAAAAATTAGGGATGCTGTGGGATAATGCATGTTATCTACTCTATGCAAATATCTGACATAAAATATGCCCTCAGATAGACTTCTTGGGCTTTGGATGTGATCTGTGGTCTCAGATGCATTTTCACCCCCTCTGCATGACTAGTTACTGGTCTATAGACTGGATCTCTCTCCCTCACCATTTTGTTTGTTTTCCAGGAGAAGTTATGCCTCCAGAACCATATCTATCAATTCATCTCTCATCACTTGTTTTTGCTTTCTTTTTTAGTTCACTGTACCCACTCTGGGAAAGACACTCCTGTGTATTCATCTTGCCTGATAAAATGATGTCAAAAAGGTACAGCTTTAGGATGGAGGTAGCTGCCACTGAGTTATTTTCTAGAATGAGGAGAGTTGCTCTTAGATTTCTTAATTTTGTTTTCTGCCTCTTGTTCTTGATGAAGAAATCAGGTATATATAGAAGAATCCTGCTGTGCTCTCTAAGCTTGAGGCAATACATGGTTCAAGGGAAGGCTACAGTGATGTAAGCAGGATAATTGTATAAATAAATGTCTGCTCAGTAGTAGAAAATTAGCTTAATTTTAAACTGAAGCCACAAAAGGATGAATCCCTTTTGTCCAGATAATTATTGTCATTTTATGGAGCTAAAGGAACAACCAAGAAATTGGCTGTTGGGATGCTTACCTTCTCTCTTTCTCCTTGTTAGGATCCCTTTTGTTTATATTTGCTCTAGGTTTACACTTAAGCAATTAACTATCTGCAGAGCCACGGCGAGTGCACCCCTAGCACTGTAGACAACACGGAACTGTTCAGTGCATTTGCAAGCCCCCAACAAAATCCCTGATGCTCATAACTTTTCCTTCTATTGCTAGTTTAAAAGTACTCCTAGGCTCGAGCAGGTGGACAGCTGAAGTGGGAGACCGAGTTGAAGGGCAGAACCAGGTCTGAAGAAAATTTAGTTCTCCCAAACCTGTAGTTTGTTTACGTGTAGAATGTTTACATGTTTACATCTCTGTGGCCCTAAACCCTGGGGAAGTGTATTTCATTTCAGGGCTGCTATGTTTCTGTAAATTCATTGAGGTTTTTAACTTCGATTTTTAAAATCTAGGGATTTTTTCCCCTATGGTCATGGAGAAAACCTTGAGTATAAGAAGCAAGATAAAATGCATGATAAAACAACAAAAGTTCCAAATACATATTTCATCTTGTACATTCTTCTGTTGTTATTGTTTATTTGGTTGGTTTTTCACAGAATCACAGAATGGTTGAGGTTGGAAGGGACCTCTACAGATCATCTAGTCCAACCCCCCTGCTCCAGCAGGGACCCCTAGAGCACATGGCACAGGGTGGCATCCAGGCGGGTTTTGAAGATCTCCAGAGAAGGACACTTGAAAACCTCTCTGGGCAGCCTGTTCCAGGGCTCTGTCACCCTCACAGGAAAGTTCTTTCTCACATGGAGGTGGAACTTCCTGTGTTTCAACTTGCACCCGTTACCTCTCGTCCTGTCACTGGCCACCACAGAGAAGAGCCTGGCCCCATCCTCCCTACATTCACCCCTCAGATACTTGAACATGTTGATCAAGCGTCCTCTCAATCTTCTCTTCTCCAGACTAAACAGCTCGCTTAGTCTTTCCTCATACAACAAATGCTCCAGTCCCTTAATCATCTTCGTGGCTCTGTGCTGGACCCTCTCTAGAAGCTCCACATGCCTCTTGTACTGGGTAGCCCAGACCTGCACCCAATACTCCAGGTGCAGCCTCACCAGAGCTGAGCAGAGGGGCAGGATCCCCTCCCTTGACCTGCTGGCAACGCTCCTCCTGATACAGGCCAGGATCCCATTGGCCTTCTTGGCCACCAGGGCACACTGCTGACTCATGCTTAACGTGTTGTCAACCAGGATCCCCAAATCCCTCTCCACAGAGCTGTTTTCCAGCACGTTTCTTCTACAGTTCTCCACTGGTTCCACGGTAATTTTGAGGAGAAGTACTGCTGCTTTGCTTCATGAAGCTAAACAAGACAGGTTCCCTTTATTTCCTTTAGAAATACAGACTATCCTGTCCTTATACTCTACAAGCTTTACTCTCTGCCTTATCTATATGAAGCTCTCTCTTTAGGAGCTTGTTAGGCAGATGTAAATTGGTGCAAGTGCCTGCCAGGTTAATTATATTGCATTGAATTAAAATTAAACTGTGGATGTGAGCAGCTTCAAAGCTAAGGGAGCTAGGGCCTGGGTGTATGTTCTGTGCCTCATCTCTTAATAATTAATAATTATTATTTATTACCGATCATAGCAGTTTGCTCAAAACACTAATGAAAATGTGGTTGCAGCGCTGAAGAGCTGATAACTTTATTAGGAGCTCTATTAAAATTTTATAACAATTACTCAAACATGACACAATGAAATCTGTCATCTTGTGTAGTGCTGATAACTAATAGGTCCTATAGATAAAAGTATACATCAAATGTAGAGCCATAACCTCTGATATTTTTCAGATTCACCAGTTAACTGTCTCTCAGATCCTAGCCAACATATGGACAATGGACTGAAAAGCTGAGAGGACAATTTCTCATTCTTTCTGTTGAAGCTAGAAATGGTCATGCTTTATTCAAGTGATCGATATCCTACATGGAGACGACAGACATCCCTCCTACCTTTAAAGAACACGTTAACCCTTTCAGCCACCACATTTCATTGTAGCTTCCACCATCTACTGTGACTGCTCAACTTTTTTTTTTATTTCCAGAAAATGAAAAGTTCTCTATTCCCATAAACACAGTTAGTATCCTTTGTCTGGGTGTGTAACTACTTAGCTTCACAGTAATTAATTCTCTTTGTTTCTGCACAGTTTATCACATCTGCTGGAGGGAGGACACAACTTTTTTACTACTTAACAGTCCTCCAATTTTTGCTCTATCTGCAGACTTTACTCACAGCATTATATTTCCTTCCAGCTCATTACTAAATTTAAACGATAGAAAGAGGAAAGACACACACTAAAAATGCACTTCCTTAATGATTATTCCCTAGGTGCCGTATGCTTTGAGACTGGTTGGTTCAATAGCTTTATCATCTATTATTTTATGATGATTCTGCAGAAGTATAGTTTCTTAGTTAAATCATTTTAAACAGAAATTTCATGTATATATTTCACATATTGGATAAACATTGATGTATTTATAAGCCAAATCTGTGACATGACCAAGATGACGAAAAAGATACTGACTTGATTTGAAAAAATCTGTTAGACTGTTTTTTTTGTATATTGGTGCATATTACAGTTCCCTCCTTTGCTTCCTTTATTTATGAATTCCATATATGCTATTCTGTTATACTGATTGAAACTGATATCAGGTTAACAGAGTTATGGTTAATCTTGCGATTGTTTTAATGCCTTTTTCTATTCTTGCATATAGCCATGCATTGTTTTCTTTCTAAGACTCTTATTAAAGGCACCTTTAAACTCCAAAAGATATATATGAAAAAGTCATTGCCATGGCAAAGTCCATTGCCATAAACTAATATCTTCCTTTCTTTTCAGTTTGTGGTGAGACTATCCATGTTTTTCCATAACTGGACACAAACATATAGAGAAAAGTCTCCAGAAAGATGGAGGTCTCCACATTAACCAAGCCATCTATTTCCAGAGGGCATCCTGTAGCGATCAGCCAATTCACTTGGCTTCTCTTCATCCCATAAGTACTGTCACTACTGCCCTTTTTCTAGGCCGCTTCTTCTCCACCTTGACACACTCTTCCTTCTCCATGAATTTATTGTGTCGATCTCAGCATCCTTTGCTGCTGTTTATGGAATAGAAAGCTTAGTTTGCTATTTCAAGACTTATCTCTGAAAGAATTATCTTGGTCAATCACATTTTTTTGTCTGAGAATATGGTTGGGATTTCCTTGCTTTTCTTATCAGTCCCAAATGAGGAAGGTCTTCCTTTCACGAGTACAATCTCTGTACTGTAACTAGTTGTGGGTAGGAAACAGTTTCCCCATTCTGCGAAGCTGTTTCAGATTTCAAAAACTCTTCTATCATATATTGGGACACACCTGAGACTCTTCCATGTTCATGCTCAAAGTGAGAGAACTGTAGGCAGTTCAGCATTAAAGATGCTCCTCTGGACCCTCCCTTGGACTGCTTCCTCTGTAACCGTCATCCAGGCTGTCAGTTTGGTCAGATCTCTCCAGTGCTGCATTTCTAATCAATGAACCCAATTCTACTTACTCTGAGGTAGATAGGTCTTGGCAGATCAGCAGAACTGACCTGGTACCTGCTTGATTCAGTTGCTTTCTTCT
This sequence comes from Tinamus guttatus, assembly GCF_059628265.1. Taxonomy (NCBI): domain Eukaryota; kingdom Metazoa; phylum Chordata; class Aves; order Tinamiformes; family Tinamidae; genus Tinamus; species Tinamus guttatus. The sequence goes on from NW_028288619.1 coordinate 1,927,609, forward strand.
GGTCTTTGAAATCCGACAAATTGGCTGCTTGACCACTCAGATATCTGTCATATATCCTGTGTCATGTCTACTAGCCCTATGTAGCCCTTGCATTAAATAAAGGGTCCTAAGAGCTTGGGGTGTTCTAGAGCTGGGACTTGGACCTAAATATACTGCCTCCCAAATCATGTAAAGAACCAATTTCTTTCTCAGACCTAAGAGATATGTCATTTATGCAAGGTGGAAGAACCTTGAATGGCTGAAGAGAGTTTAAGAGAATGGCAGAAGAAGAATTTGAATGCTGACAGTGGAGTCATTGCTGATACTTGTTAAGAATCTAATGAAAAAAAATGTTATTAAGACTAAATATTTCTGTTAAAAAACTTTGATAACTTACAACTTTCCAACAAAAATTGGAAAACTCATGGCCAGTTTTAAGGGTAACCTTAATGTTCTTGATCAACTCTCTTTCAGCACTACTTTGGATGATGGGAGTGCTGGAAGTGTACTAAGACAGTTTAGTTTTTGTCCTGCCACTTTTAGCTGCTTTCTCGGCACATGATGCTGATGAGGGCTCACATTCACGCGCCCGCCTGGCCCGCAGCCCCGTGTTTGCGGGAACGGCCCGGCAGCTGGTCGCTCCGGCGAGTGCACCAGAAGCAGGGAGCTCCGCGCTCTCCCGCGTCCCGCCTGGCAGCGAGCACACGGCTCCTCTGGAGAATGAGCGCTTTGAGCCGGGAGAGCCGAGCGAGCCAAGCGGGCCGTGGCCGCAGGGAACGGTGCCAAGGGGCGAGCGGAGGCGGCGCTGACGGAGAGCGCCGCGCTGCTCGCCCCGTGACAAGCACCTGCCGCCTCGGGCCTGGCACCTCTCTGCTGCTGCTGCTGCTGCTGCTGCTGCCGCTCTTGGCCTGCCCTGCTTGGAAAAGCAGAAATGGTCGATTTTTGCTTTATTCAGATGGAGTTTTGGAGACAAAGTTTTATGTCAAATATTCCACCTTTTGTGTCATAGTTCGTAGATTTTTTAAATTATTTTCTTTTTTCTTTTCCTGGTTTCCTTCTACTATGAAATGAGTAAAAACACTCGGCATCCCAATTGGAAAAGATCCGCTCCTTGTTACCTAAATTACTTATTTAATGGTAAGTAATACTTATTCAATACTGTTTGCTTGCACTGACAAGGTGTTTGCTCAAGAGATCTCAGATTTCCTCCACTGTCACCTCCTAACTTGGCTATTGTGATTCTGTTAGCTGAGAGTGGTAGCTTCTTATCAAAACCATAGAAAGTTCAGCCTGATTCCTTATCTCCTGTTGAAACCACTCTGCTTTTGAGGTTACTCGGTCCAAAATCCTTCTTTCTGCATGTTACCTCAATTTTCCTTTCCTCTTTTCTCTCTCCCTCTGCCTTTGCTCTTTGTAATGACAGGCTTTGGGGAAAAAAAAAAAAAAAGCTCTAAGAACCTATCAGTTCATCTAAACTGCTCTTAAATACCCCCCTACTTCAATGAAAGTGCAAATCTTCTTAGTGTTACTACTGGGCTACAGTTCTCTGTTAACCATCAAGATAGTTTTATTTTTCTGCCTTTGAAGTCCTGAATAAATCTGCCAACTTTCTGCGCCTCTGCCCCAGAAAATCTGGACTTTCTGCTTTTAGAAGTACTTCTGAAGGATCTTAACTCAGAAAAGTGATAAATTTTGGATTCCATTAACAGGGAATATTTACTAAATCCCAGGTACTTTCTTAGTTCTTTCACTGAGGTTCTCCTGGGGCCAATGAAGATTGTGAATGCTCCCAATCACCCAGTGTTCAAAGTAATTGACGGCCTTTGGAAATGAGAGACTGAGGAGCTGTTAGTGAGCGTGTCTGAAGAATAGCATGAGCATGCAGTGCTTGTTAACAGGTTTCCAGGAAGGAGCTCTCTTTTGGCTTGTGGCTGACTCACAACAAGCTACTGTGGTTTTGGCATTTGTTTGCTGCATACCTCCTTTATTTTCCCCCTCATTTACAACGTATGCTATACATTATATAGCCCAAGGGCACGACTTCTGTACTGAGGCTAGCTGGTTTCTTTTCCTCTCTTGTTTTGTTCCTCCTTGAGCCCATTCCAAAGCTACCAGGTCCAAAGGGCAGTAGCTGTCTGCATTTTTTTTTTAGGCCATTCTCCTCATTTTCCTCCATCTGTGTTTCTCCCACAGGGCTTCTCTTCCCTCTTGTGTGCAGTTGCTTGCTGACACCATATACAACAACTGTCTGTGTGCCAGTGATGAACACCTGTTTTTTTCTTTCTTCTGGACCTTTTTTGCTCTGTTCAATCCGGGCGTATCTTTCTGGCAAGTCTGATAACTGTCAGCCCCCAGAATGACTCAGGCATGTCTCAGCCAAGCTTTCTGCTGGCCTCCCTTCTTGGTGAGGGAAGACTATGTTGGCCACTCTGTGCTTCCCAGAGTCATGCCCATGAAAGGAGGAATATGCTTTGATTTCTGCGCCTCTTCTCCAGACTGCTCCTATAACTTGAGCATTTCTTGTCTCATTAGAGGTCGTTGCTCTTTGGGAGCGAGGAAGCTCTGAACGACGGGAGCTTGTTGGCTCAGTGAGGATGGGTGCTCTGACACCCCTGACGGGGTAGAGATCTCAAGGTCAGTTTGAACATTTGTCAGACAACCCAATAGCATCTCAGATAGCACTGCGCAGTTTTGGGGAAGGTAAAAAGTCAAATTTGTGCTTGTGCAAGGTCAATAGAGACCTGAAATTTGTAACAGTTCAGGAAGGAATGATCTTTTTGCTCTTTGTGCATCATGTAATGAGGCCTTGGTCCATGACTATCACTCCTGAGCAATAATGTAATACAGATAATTAATAATAATGATTTGGGTTTCGTTTCACGTCTTGCACCAAACAAATTCCCCTGTGAGCAGTTACCGCCTGTGAGAATGTTTAATGTCTTACTGCAGTTTGAAAATGTAGTGCAAACGCCACAGTAATAAACCAAGAGCTTCATCAACTTGTAATTGAAATTAATGAGAAATGAGCTGCTGTGTGTTGCATAAAAGAAAAAAGGGTGTTTTACATAAGCTGGTGTAGCTCCATTTGAATTATTTTCCCTTTCTACCTCAAACACTGTTTTTATTGCACAAAACTAGTCTTGCTCCAGCAATCCAATAAAAATCGTATGCAGTATAGAGTTACATTTTTCTCACAGTCCCTGCAGAATTGCCTCTATGTAGCAGATCCAAAAGAAATTATAGTCTCCCATATTTTGGGAAGAGAGGAGTTAGAAAATATATTCCTTACCTTCAAGACCATTTTGTATAACGTTACAGCTGAAATCTGTGCTTTAATCACAGCTTAAGAGAAAGGTTTTCCTATTCCGAGGTCATTTTCTCTCTGTCACATCCCAGAGGTTGGAAGCGGCACCAGGCGGGCATGCTGAGGCCCCCCAGCCCGCACGTCGGGACGGCCGTGGCAGCCCCTTGCCCGCGCTGGTGCAGGGGATGGAGGTGGTGGGCGCCCATCACCGCGTCTTGTTGGCGTGCTGGCTTTTCTTCACCCCCCCGGCTTTTTTTAATTAGATTGCAAACCTTGAAATGGTTTCTTTCCAACCTAATGGAAGATTCTTAGCATGGTCGTTTAGATCATTCAGCATAATTGTACTGCAGTTATTTGCATTTTTTGATGTTAGATCTTGTGGGTCAGTTGTGAAAAGAAGAGTTATGGTGTACTGTGCTTCCTCACAGCAGACACAATTCAGGAGAACTGTATTTGGAGGCACATCATTAAATTTCAGCAAACAGGTTTACTGGAAAAATTATTCTTTCTATCACTAAGGCTGCCATTGTCCACAAACTATTCAAAAGGCCTGAAGGCTGCTTGGGGTCTTCCTTAGGCTTAGAAGGCTTAGTGCTATGTTTTGTTATTCCTTTGTTTTGTTTTGTCCTACTTAATACTTTATTTTTCCCTCAGTACCAGACAAATGTCTATTCATGAATAGATATTTCCAAGATTGCAGGAGGAATACAATATTTAAACACTAGCTCTGCCTAATACCTACAGAGATCAAAAGATCCCTAAGCTTTTTGATAGCAGCCAGATAAATGGGTGGTTAGCTTTTGACAAAAGCATGCCACATGAGTCTTTAAGCAGCTGAGTTCCAGTGAATGTCAGCCTTTACTTCTGATACTGTTGTGTTATTCCTTCTCACGGCAGTTACGCACACTATTTTTAAAAATAATCCTTCTTCTTAGTATACTATCAGTATACTGACTGTCAGTCTATATTTTGGGTCTGATTCAAAGCCCTCGAAATCAATGGAGATTCTTCCAAGCAAAGATAAAACTATTTATCTAGAAACAGCATAGAGCTTGTGACAGTTTATCTGCTTCGTCTGAATTTGAAGACATAAAAACCCGTAGCTTTTGTCTTCTTAAAATGGGGTTAGTTTTTATCTTCTAGGGCTTTGGAAGGGCTCTGGCTAGGGCTCTGTCCCAGAGCCTGAGTACTCTTTTCTAATATGTTTACCCTCTTGGAACTGGGAATTTCCTGCCAAAATGGCAACTTTCCGGGTGGAATTTACTACTTAGTGGCAGAGAAGGACAGTTTCAACAGAAATGTTATGAACTAACAAGGAATGAATCAATTTACATTTTAAGCATAGGAAAAAACAATACCATCAATTGTTGAGAGTGTGTTTACTTTACCTGGACTCACAGTTATTTGAGTGATCCTAGCAGATTTGCTTTTATAATGACATTTGTTTTTACCATGACATCCCCTGAGCACTCAGCCTCCATAAAAATAAATAAGATCTTCTGAAACTGTGCTAAATTCATTACCAGTGAATTCTCTTTCACTATAAAATACTCTAAATAAAAAGATAGGTTTATATTAAGTTTTTTAACATACTGTTGTAGTTAATCATGTGTGTCAGGCAAGAGGCTTGGTTGCTAAGAAAATCTTTGGCCTGTTTCCATGAGATTTATGCATTATTGACAGAGAAAATACCAAATGATAGGAAATGCATCTGTTAATTTGAAAAAGGAAAAAAAGTGGGGAGAGAGGGGCAGATTTCTGCCTAAATTTTGAGTTAATGAAAGCTTAGACCAAAATAACTTATTTTCTAACATTTTGCAGAGTAGATATTTGGCTTTAGAGACCTGTTTAGGTTTTTTTTTTTAAAAAAAAAAAAAAAGAATAAAATTACTATACCAGAATCTTTGTCAGTGGTTGCCCTGACCCTGGACTGTAGAAGTTCCTGAGATGAGCTCAAAGCCAGCATAGATATCTAGAACATGAATTATCTACAAAAACAGCTCCAAGATATGTGACACTTTTGGTGGAAATCCCTGTTATTTGCAGTGAATGTTCTCCACCACGTAGCTGTCAACTCTGAGATCAAGTATGGCCTTTGCTGTAGTTTTTAGCTGTCCCAATTGCCATGATCCAAAAGAGGGGAAAGAAAGATGACCTGAGATGAAGACAGAAGATATAGTGGATTCTTCCTATAAATACTGGTTTCAGTAGGAGTCCTGGGCTCTAGCTGGGTTTAATTTGCCTACAGGAACTGTCTGATACTGAATCACAGGCTGGAGCTCTAAACACTGCCAGGGAGGTGCTGCTCAGTCCAAAGTGGACGTGGCCAGTGACAGAAGCAGCCAGCGTCCCAGCATGGACCAAGAGCCCTGGGCAGGCCAAGGGTTAGAGACTGACTGATTGTGGGGAGCATTCTTAATTCAACCTTGAAAATTTCATTTTTAACATCTAAATATAAAAAACGGAGTCACCTAACAGGAAAAAAAAATCAAGCAAAGGGATTATGTGCCACTAATATACTCTCAGAGACTACAATTTTAATTGCTGTGTATTTAGACACTTGACTCTGCTCCATAATCAGTATATGGCCCCGTAACTCATGATTTTGGAAAAGAAATGACTCCCACGGTCTGCAGTCCAAAGGAAACAGTGGAGGTATTGTGAAAGGGCATATTATTTAGTAACATGGCAGAGTTCAGTGAAGTAGAGCAGTGGCCAAGGAGCTATTCAGAAGATAAAGTTTCCAGACATGCTCAGAATTTTGATCTACAGTGCAAGGTTAAGAAATTCTGTGGAAAGGAGAATTTTGTGAGCTGAAAATCTTATTTTGACTTCTTGAATTCATGTATGTTTTAGAGATGATTTCATATGCCCAGACAAGGAAAACCAACCCTACAGCTGAATACTTATGGCATATGTATTCCTCAGTAATAACCTCCTACAGTGTTTCTTTTCCTAGGGGAAGAGAACTTGCTTTGGGTTCTTTCTCATGTAAGTGGTTCCTTATTATTTCTATGGAGTTTTTTATGGGCTGAGGAACTGATTGCTGCCTCTGATTACTGTCGAGCTAATTAAACAGCAGGGCTGACTAAGGCCTAGTCCTTAAAAGCCAAGTTGCTGGAACTTGCATATAGAGCAACAAGTCATTGAAAAAGTATGAGCATTAGGTGAAGAAGTTTGGTAACAATTTTTGGCAAAGACACATGAGCAATTGTGGTGGCTGAGGAGACCTGATACAGTTGAGATGACAGCAATAGCTGGATGCAAGAAAGACAGGATGGACTTCATCCTTAAGAACAAACTTGCCAGAAGCAATATGCACAAAGTTTACCTGATAGAGCTAAGAAAAAAAAAAAAAAAAAAAAAAGAAGATCTGGAGTCTGAAAATGCCACCAAAGCCACTGATATGATCCTGACAGTATTTTTTCAGTATGTGGTAGAAGTGAGGAGAAATGAGAGCACATCAGCCAGGGATTTTCAGATACCTTTTACAAGATCTAAAGGACGGGTTCCTAAATAACTGACACCGATGTGTTATTGGATAACGGTATTGCTTGACTATAATTTAATTTGTTTGGAATAACAACAACAAAAAACACAGACCTACTTGCATTCTCATAAGTAAACAGTTGTTAGGTTAGCTCCGGATTGTCCCTGCAGTGCCTGGAGCAGAAACTGGAGGACCAATATGGACCATAACTAAGATATTTATGTGCTGCCGTCGTGTGCCTCAGAAACATGTCCTTTAGCTATGTGCGGCAGCATCTGCTCTTTTGGAGCAGAGGCATTATGTGATGAGCTAACTCAGAAGAAGCCCAAGGTTAGCCTGACTCTCTCTATATATGTGTGCAAATATATGCGTATGTAAGGTTCTTGAGATAGCAAACTTTCATGTAGTGCTAATCCAACCATCATCTGCCAGTTTCAAAGGCCCAAGCGATGTCCAGCCTCCTGGATAGCGATGGCCTATGTCCTAGGCTCAAGCCCTGGGGTCACGTTGCATTCTGTTGTGCACCCTTCATCAGCTCGGGAAAACAGCCTGTCCCTCACAGAAGAGGTATTTCCATCCCACCTTGGGCAGACAGGCAGTCAGTGAGGGAATCCTATCAGAGGTAGATAAGATAATAGTGAATATAAGACTTTCCGTTATGATTCAGTAATAGTACTGGGGAGACCTACTGATTCTCTACAGGAGATTTTCTATTTTCTTTCCGTTTCTACCACTTTACCCACTCTGCAACTTTGAGCAAGTCCTCCTCAATTCTTGGTGCCTCAGCCTTCCCTTTCTATAAAACAACAAATCAACCTGCCTCACTGGAATGCCAGAGGAACGGATGTAGTGCTTTATAAATATCTAATGAGCTCTATTTTTTGCTAGAAGGCAGAATGGAGTAATATATATATTTCATGTTTGTGCTCTTGGTACTTTTTTAAGAAGTAGCAATAACAGAATAAAGTTAAAAGGCTCTAAAACCCATCTCACTGAGTGTCAGAGGGTTGTATCAAATTCTTGATTCAAAGTTCTCTAAGAATCTGCTTTTTAAACTGCACAAGACAGACTTGCTTGTGCTGCATATCCATAGAAGAATATCAGATGTGCATTTTTTAAAACAACTCAATTTTGAGAAGAATATATATCTTCAATATTTCATGTATAAAGGCTTTTTTAAATGCCTGCATAACATATGCACAGTGCATATGTTTTCATTTTGGTTCTCCACAATATTTTAAATTTAGACAAATTTACCCAGATCTAAAAATAAAACCAACCAACTTGTTTCATTTTATACATACATATATATGTATGTACACACACACACATATATACATACTACATTACACAAACTTAACTAATGAAAAGTGTTTACCAGACAATAATATACCTGAACATATACTTTATATATATACATAAACATCCTTCCCTCCCAAACAGAAAATGCTGTTACAGAACCAGGAGCTCCTGCAATTCCAAAGTTCTGAACTGTGGGTTTGGCTTCACAAGCTGCCTTGGCTCATGAAGGCAGCTAAGATGAGATCCAAACATCCTTCTCCTCTAGGAGCGCAGAGGAAGCAAAACAATAATCCAGAGCTGTAATTCTTCTCGTAGACCAGGACATAAGGAGGGAGGCAAGGGTTTTGCCACTCGCTAACCAGACAAGGATTTGCAAAGCTGAGGGGACGTGGGAGCAAGAGGCTCTGTCCCTTGTCCCCACTACCACCAGATTCAGCACCGCCAGGGCTGCTTATCCCACCCACCCCACCACCAATCATTCTGTCCATCAACACCGAGCGCTCCGGAGACTAATTAGCCACTATTTGTCAGTGAAATAATATTTCCGTAGCATCTGAAATACTTTATAAATTGCTTTTGAATGATTTATAAAATAATAATGCAAAAGGGATTGTGATATGCTGGATGGGTCCATCTAGGCTGGCATGTTGCATCACGAGTCTGGCATCACATACAGCACAGAGATGTTAATAATTCTCAGAGGGACATCACTTCCCAATTAAAACGTTAGGATTTAGGCAGTGCCTGCTACAGTGGGGGAAGTTTTGCCTGTTTCACCATCTGTTGCCCCATCCCCTCCATCACTCTCTAGGAAGTTACCTTTTTTTCCTCTTTTTTTGAAAGGCTTTCTACTATCAACCCGCCCCTTCAATCCTTCTAGCCTTTCTTGCTATTTTGGGTGCTCCATGCTCTTTCTAGAGAAAGGAATTTACATAGCTATTCTCCTCAAATTTCTCTAACTTCATACTGTTTAACTGGGGCCCTCTTGCTTTCTAAACTTCTAAATAATTACAAAAAGTAACTGAATTTAAGCCTTCTGACTTGCTTTTTCTGCTGTTCAGGAGTCCACTTTTTATTATGATTCTGTTATTGAAAAAAAAGTTGAAAACCATTGATCTCACTTAAGAGAAAATGTAAAACCTTGCAATCCTGTGAAAAGGAGTCTAGCATGTGTAATTAGCATGTACTCTAGCAAACCTCTCCTTGGTTTAATTTTAGGTTCCTTCCTCTGAATGGAAGTTCAGCTTAATATGGGATGCTATTTCACCACCCTGATAATAAATATTCTATGATAATACAGCCATCAGAGACAAGTGCAACTTTAAGCATGCAAAATTCAATTTTGAAGCCTCTTTAACATATTCAGGAAAAAATCTCCTTTTGAAAGTCCCCTCACTAGCAGTAGATTCAATAATTAATATTAATGCATATAATTAAATACTCAGATTTTACATACATTGCATAAGTAATTTGAATAGAAATAATCAGCAGAATCCAGAAATAACCAGCAGAGTCCAGAATCTTTTTTTTTTTTAAAAAAAAAACAAACCCAATGTTAAATACCCATGTAAAACAACATGTTTTAGTCTCCTACCAAAATTTATTTACATCTTCTTTATTTTTTCCGCAAGGAATGCTAAACCAGAAACCCATACCCACCTTCATCTTCAGGGGAAGAAAAAAAACAAAACAAAACAAACAAACAAACACAAAAACAAAAACCTACAAAATCTTCCACCTCCACCATACCTTTGGTCTTTTTGAAGCTCCTCACTTTATCTTAGATTAAATCAGCTGGATGGGCCAGTTAATTTAGGTCTTTGCTAATTTGACTCATTTCATTAGAAGTGACCTCAGGACAATCACACATGTGGCTCAGCTGTGAAGCTGAAGAGGATGGAAAACCTGAGACCTCTTGAGAAAGTGGTAGGGAAAAGGAGTGAAGGAGATGTGGGTCTGTAAAGTCTGGGGGATGAGGGGGTAGAGACCTAGGAAGTGCAACCTCTCCAGCTGGCCCGCTGCACCTGGAAGCAGATGCCTCCATGGTGAGGTGCCTCCCACAGGGATCCAAAGAACAGAGTTGCTCCTAGGCGCTCAGCTGAAGCTGCCATGTTTCAGTACTGCACCACGCAGCATCGTTGTGCAGGAGATGACAAGCGCACCGCGCACGGCGGTGATCCCACGCTGCCTGTGGCTGCCGTGGCTCACACCAAGATGCAAACACCCACAGTCTACCCTCTGAAGACAGATTTCTATGCCATTTTTATTCAAAAAATCGTTCTGTCTTTATTTCTTCCCTAAAAGAAAAAGAGAGAGAGAGAGAGAGAGCGCGAAGGCTGTGGGACCTGCCTTTTACAGTAACCTAAATGTGAGAAAACCAAACCAAGAGCTGGTTTCAGATTTTTTTTTTCCTATTTGAGAGTATTTGAACACCATTCTGTCCTCTCTGGGCTGTTCCACGTGCTAAAAGAAGGAAGTGCTCTCCATCCCTTTTCTTGAAGAGGGCCCATCATGCAGAAGGTCCTTGGAGATGCTTTGTTCTTGTGGGGAACATAGAAGAGGGGGCTATAAGCCTGTGGCACGGAGGTGAGGACACCTAGCAGGCAGGTCGGTCCTGTTCCTGCCTCATCAGCGTGTTTTCTAATTTCTAACCCAGTGGCTGCTGAGTGTCAAATACAGGAAAGCGCCAGAATTCACACTGAGCAGCCACTGAATTAGACTTACTCTCCAGATGGCAACTTCTTCCATTTCCATTTTGGTTTCTTTTCCTTGTTTGGCCTACTGGTTCTGGGGTGTTTCTCTGCACCATGTGACCTTCAAAAGGGGAGGCAGAAATTGCTACAACTTCACACAAGAACTGGAGCTTCTAGCCATGTTAACATAAAGCAATATTTGAACAACATGTTCTATATTCTGGAAATTTTCTATTTCTTCCCCTATGGTAACACCTGAAAAAGGAGCAGCACAACCACTCTATCCTCCTGCTAGGTTTATGTATTGACCACAACAGGGTTCTGTACAGAACCCACTCGTGCATGCTGTAAATATGTTTTGAAAACATATGCCAGAAAATTTTGCCCTTGAGGGACAAACGTTGCCTCCTTTCTGGATGGTCTTATTTGTGGGCAAGACACTGGACTGCTCATCTCTAATTCAAGTAGGTCCTTTCTCAAAATAAACAGAAGTGTGACTTTAGGCATGGAAGGAACTACGAAGTGCAACATGGCTGATGCACTTCCAGGATTAAAGAGAACAGATTCATTTCCTAACTTCTGTCTGAATCTTGTTTTAATTTCCCTTTTTTTTTTCTTTTTTAGATCTGTTCCTAAAAGTCTTGCCTGTCATCACGTAAAGATGCTGCAAGAGAACAAGGAACATGAATTCTTTGTCTCCCTTGCATATTAGTCAATAACCTAGTGGATAAACCAACTTGATGTATTTCAGAACAACTCTATGTCCTCATGTTTTTATTAAGTGATGTGTCAGTACTGCAAAATAAACCTTTTATCTGGGTTCCCACAGGCTTGTAACTGATTTATAGTTGCATACTAGAATTTGAGTGAGGCTAATAATGTTTATTGGATACTAAGGTTATGCATTTTAAGTGCTCTGTTGAAGCACTCTTCTATTTTAATTTTTATATGAATGCCAACAGAGTCTGCTTCTACTTATTCCAGTGTAGATCAGAAGATAGTCTACTGGAGCTATGGTAGATCAAAAGCAGTTTAAGCCATAATTTATTACCAAGGCAGTCACTTTTCTCATTTCTCTTTGTTTCTGGTTTATTCTAAATCTTAAAAAGAATGGTTTAAAATTAAAATAAACTATAAAATCTGTAAAAGCATAAAATGAAGTATCCAAAATGAGGCACTTGGCAATTACATTTATTACTGAACATTGGCTGTGCAAGATACAGCATTAGATACAGAAGGACAACTGACATCAAACAGACACTCCTCATAAAACACAGCAGTACATATTAGAGAGCAAAGGCATTTGGGGGGCATTTGATTAATGCACTTTTAATTGGACTTTCCTGCCTCATTGGTTTTATTCTCTTAATTTAGACCAAGCTGCTCAAATACATACATAGCCAATGCATCTACCACAATTAACAAAATACACTGTTTGCAAATTACCAGATTTGTCAGACTGCATATAAACAAATAGTATATTATGCAAGTGCCAGTGAACTCCTACAGAAATGTAAGCAGGCAAGGAAAATCAAATATTCACTAGTAGAAAAAAAAATCCTTTTCGAGAGCTATTTAGGACACTTGATTTTTATGGTTTGTTTAAAACTGTAATTTTCACTTGAGTTCTGCATTTCAGTATAAATACATATGATGCTGTGCCAATATTCAAAATGGAGTTTGCATCTACTTGGTCATGTTACTCATGTGATGCTCTCTGGCTAGGTAAAGGATGTATGAGACAGGATTTGTATTACAAAATTTGAGCAACAAAACTTTAAAGCAAAAAAGCAAACAAATATTGTACGTATCTACTATAAATCTAGGATGCAATTCAAAATGAATATTGAAAATGTGTTGTTTCTAATCAAATAGATTAAATATATTTAACAGCAGAAGTAACCATATAGGTAATTTGGTCTTGATATTTACATTCTCAGCTAATGAGAAGGAAATTTGGGCATTAAAGCATGTGTATAGTAATTCTATATTCAAGGTGCAAGCTGAGCATATAGTTTGTTGCATGAATATTTGAAAGAAAAATAAGCAGGCTGAAAGATGTATATCTTTCATGTTTGTTTGAGTAGCCATGTAATTGAATAGGATTTTTAAATCAATTAGTGAATTTATTTTATTATCTTCTTAGAGATTTTACTCTTTAAGTACCTTTCAGTTACATATATTCAAAATCCAAAAGATCTCTCTTCCTTCAGTAAATCCTCTTTAATTTGCACATTAGACTATGTTCAGTTCTACCCTGGGTGCCCTAGCTACTGTTGAATATGTACATGTATGATGTGTGGGGAACTACCAAGTATACAGTTCTTCCAAAATTAGATTATAAAAACACACTTTTTCATTTAAAATAACAAATGGCAAATTAGAACCATTCCACAACCCACCTGTATATTTTATGAGCCAGGAAGGAAAGATTTAATTATTTTCCTCTCACAAACAAGAGGAATGTATTATTCAGGAAGAAGCAAATATTGGATTTATTACATATTTACAACTCTCCACCTCTCCTTCACTGCTTTTGCTATATAAAAGTATCAAATGAATCCTTGCTTTGTTCTTACAGTGCTTTTGTGTATCACCTCACAAATTCAGTCAAGTAGGCTCTAATGCTTTAATAATTCTGAGAACAAATAGTTTTCCTCACTCAGCATTCATAAATCATTTTACAAACATTAGCGGGGTCCTTAAACTCCCTTTGCCTCACAGTTATATAAACCTAACAGTATCTAACATGCTACTATTTTCTCCTTGAGAAGGAGGATTTTGTGCTGCTGGTACTTCTGGGAAATTCCTAGGTGACCTGCGGCCTGCCCAGGCAATAGGTGTTCATTATTGCTCCAGAGCAAAAGGCTCTGTAACATCCTGAGGTAACAAATTAATTCCAGGAGGGAAAGAATTTAAATTGCATCTCCCTACCTTTCTTGCTGGGGAAAACTGCAGTTAGTAGAGCAAAGAAAATGGCCATTAGGAAGCGATACCTGGAATGTGTTCCACCACTGCCGTTTCTGCACTGAATATGTAAAAACGTTGTCAATCAGCAAGATCCTTGGGGAAAACAGCTCTTCCTTCTTTCCAAATTAATTATTTTAAATGTGGTGAATTACATTAAGAATTGGGAACTTGGAGGAATGGTTGTAGGAAGACACCATGTGAACAAAAACTGTTCGTATGGTGGTGCAGAGTGTAATGAAACTTCTCGTATTAATCCCTTCTCTAGTGGGGCTAAGAAGGGACTTTGTCCCTTTCTTTGAAATACAGGCAATATTGCTTTATTTAAAAGAAAAGAAAAACAATTAAAAATGCTCCTTCTTGTGAGCTATGAAAAATCCTACATACCACTGAATGATAGCCTATAACATGCTTTCAGTGCACGTATCAGCATGGGCATTCCTGATGTTTGCATTCAGTTTGTGTTACTTTTAACTCTGGCTAAATTCTACCACTAATAGTTTATTTCTGATGACTCTAAGCAAGCTATATAATATTCACTGGCCTCCATTCTCTGTACGCATAGGGAGAATCTCAGCTCGGTTTCTGCCTCAGCTTGTATCAGGTGCTACATTAAGCCTGTTGCCTGCAGCGCCACAGGAAGATTTCAATGAGGTTATCCGAGCCTCTCACCCCCTGCTTGTTTCACAGCCACTGTCCAACTAGTTCCTCCATCCTCAAGCATCACCTGCTTTTTTTTTTCATCCCATAGACGTAGAATTTCCCTGTCTATACTAAAACGCATAATTAACATAATTGCAGAGCAATCTATGCTGCTCTCTCCCCATCCTCTTCCCTACTTACCACTTTCATCCTTATATGTGTGATCATGAAGCATCATCAGTATCCAATTTCTGTTTCAAGTCAAGGCCTCCCAGCTGAACCCTGGGGCACCCACTAGAAGCACTGTGTCACTCTGGTTCCAGATTTATAACTACATCTGGAGACTGCCAGTTGACCAGTTTGGCCTTCATTTATTACATATCATGTGGATTTTACAACTTTACAATCTCTGAGTAAAAAAAGATGTGGCAGAGCAGGTTATGTGTATTACATTAATTCTATTACCTTTATAGGTTAAACCTGTAACCTCACTAAAAAAAAATAAATCAACTTAGTATGATTCAATTTATTTTCAGTAAATCTATATTAGCTGGCATTAATTATATCCTCTTCTTTTAATTCTTGATGAATCGAGTCCTGTATCATTAATTCGCCCAGGACCGATATCAGATTTCCAGGCCTATAATTAGCCTGGCTCATCCCATTTAGCTTTAGTGTATAAACTGGTCACACTCTTCCAAAGTAGTTAGAACTAGATTATGCTCATTCTCTTCAATTAAAAATATTCATTAGCTGTATGACCTTTTTGCTGTAAATCAGAATTGCCTTAAAGCATCTGAAAACATGGAGCTAGACAGTATTGAAGTATCACATTAACTCAGAGCTCTCCCGCGGCCAGGGGAAGCACTCTGAGAAGATCTTCTCCATGTTTAGATTGACAAGGATTTGTCAAAAGGTTCCCATCACGTCTTTACAAACGTGTTTGTTGTGGTGTTAAGGCAACCTCATTGAGCATGAAGACTTGTCTCCTCAGGTTGATGAAAGTGGGGCAAATCCTCACAGACAGTTCCAAACTGCCCTCCTGCTGTGGCCACAGCTGTGCTCGTTGGATCACAGGCCACAGCCCTGCTCACTTCTTTTAGCATCTGATTATCACCAGTTGGCCATGAATTTGTCCTGTCTCTTTTGAAGCTTTTGTTACCATCTACCTGTGGCAACTAATTCCACAAGTTCACTGCCCACTGTATAAAGATGGAGTCTCTTTTATGTGTTTTAAATTACTCTATCACAACTATCAACAAAATTATCTAGCTCTAGTGCTGCAGGTTTTGGTAAATAACAGTTCAGTTTATCTATGTGATTGTTTTAAATTCCCTTTGGCCTTCTCCTCTTCAAACTGAAGAGTTCTGTGTTTTTCCACTACCTCTAGTCCCTGCTACGGCTATATCAAGGGAAGTAAGGCAGTCTTGAAGCTTTTTGCCCTCTTTTTTTTTCCATTTCCAGAACGTTCATCTTTCTCTCTCATTCCAAGTGTCTTGGCAACACTTCGACACATAGTGTCCATGCTACTGGATGTGAATGAGAGACAGGGGTTGATAAAAGAGGCCAAACTTTGCTTATAGTTGTGGGATAGCCTGCTGTAGCCAAGAGCCTTGCACACATCCCAGACTCTGTACCTAAGCCCTGCAGAGAGCTATCCTCATAGGATTGCTATTCCTGAAGGATTTATGACTAGGCAGTTCATTAAACGCATAATGTTGATGTATGCAATAGGGGAGAGGCTCGGTGTACTCTTTCCTCATCCACCCTAGGACGGTCCGGCCTGTAAGCTGGTCTTGATAATGGTGCTGGTGAAATGCAGTTTCTTTTAGGTTGATATTGAGGGCTAGAGAGATGCCTCGGCAATAGATCATTTTCTGAAAGTCCATTCTTGAAGATGGATGTGCCTCTTTGTCTTCACAATTTTTTAAACTACCAGTGCTTAACACTGTCTAACATGTGCTTAGTAATATATATTTGGCCAATTTTCTGCTTGTCAGTCTGGAAAATCAGCATAGTCATCTTTGGGATTGAGCTTCGTACACAGCAAAAGTTAAGGGAAAACACAGGATTGCTAACAAAGACAAAGAGTGTGAGCTGAAATTATTAGCTTCAAGCTCCATTCAGCCCTGTGAAGAGCAGCACATCATTATTTCACAAGCATTTTGAAAATGAGTGGGTGAATATCCTTTATCGTTCTGTAATATATATTAAATAACAACGTTGTTGGGATGAAGATATGGCATCTAGCATATGGATAGATGACTGAATCTCCTGAGCAAAAGGCCAATATAGAACTTGTATTTTTATTAGTTTGTTGTAAAATAAATACAGACCACTCTAAAGGCTGAAAAGTTGAACAGAGTGCTAAAGTTTGGAGCTGAAATGTATGCACATGGAAAACAGAGGACAGAACAAAATAAGCAGCCTGTATTTGCCAACAGTTCTATAGTGCACCTTTCACAAAAGCAAGAGTCATTCAAATGTATCCTTGATGGTTCCTCTAATGATCATAATGAGTGTCTAGTAGCTTGCTTCAGTCATTGGTGAATTTAAGTGTTTGTGTTTCTCTTTCCTACCTTCATCAGGAATTCTGTAAGTCATGGAGCCATGAATACAAAACAGTGATGAGGAAGTGGTAGGTGACTAGAACTTGGGTTAACTGAATTAAATGAACAGAAATAATGAGTTAAAGAATCACTGTGATTTAAATCTTAGATACACTGCTAGAAAAAAAGCCAGAGCTCTCTAGAACACAGGGAAAGGGTCTACTGTGTTGGTGGCTCTTTGCCACTCTCATGCGGCTCTTTGCCCTCTTTTTGCTGGTCCCAGTGACATGAGAACATCCACTTAATAGAGCATTTTTCTTCATCATATATTGAGCTATAATCTCATATTTTGACAACTGCAATGTATTACTAGGCAATCTAATATCAAATGATGAGCAAACAATTCAAGAATACATTAAACTACTGCTGAATCCAAATTACTGTTTAAACTGAACAAGCTATGAAAATATAATTGTGTTTTGGGATTTCATCTTGTCTTCACAACAGCTCCAAATACTTATTCCACAACAGCCTGATTGATGGGTTGATTCTTTTTTTAACTTTCCCAAATCTATTAATTCAATATAACATGAGAGTGCACACAGTGTAATGATAACATAATAGTGGTGATGCAAGTTCATGTTTATTTTAACATGTCTTTAGAAAAAGTACTCCAACATGGTAGAGACTACTAGGCATCATTGCTGTTTACCTGCTTTACTGATTGTCTGAATCATTTAGGTGACATTAAGGATTTGCAGATAACTGCAAATCAATAGAAAAATGCAAGATTATGGCAGTTCATTAGAGGAAGAAGTTTGGATCACAGACATTCAAATAATGTGATTCTACTCTGCAATTAATCTTTTTCTTCTCATTGTAAAGTAGATACCCACTGGAAAATAATATTTTTTTTTCTTTAGGAAGAAAACAATTCAGGGTTGGAGTCAAAGGAAGCAGGAAAGTCATTAAGAGATGCTAACAAGGTGGTTCAGTGGGCTTTATTCAGAACATGCCAGTGGAATTCTTTCTGCTTGGAGAGAGAAATGCTTTTTCCATACTGGCAATATTTGAGTCCCTAAAAAATCATTGGTCCCAACTGTATAATCTGATCCGCATGAACAGAGTGTTATATGCATGAAAAATGCCCCTGAAATCCACGGCTGATGACTTCAGATGCAGGGGTCCATTACACAGATCACCTAGAGGACCAGTCCATAGAGGTTCATTTCTAGTTGATTAGCTTAGGCATGGAAAAAAGACATGATTATATCTGCAATCAGCCCAGGAACATTTGGCAGCCCGGACACCGTTGCTCCAAAAAGCAATTATTTGTAAACAAAAGTGAAGTCTCTGTGATCTGATCATCAAGCCAAGAAAACACTGTAAGCATAGCTCCAATTTTAAAGCAGGCGATAGCACTCTACAGTTCAGTAGCCAAATTATTTTCATTTTAATGTTGAACTGAATGTGCTGCTAGAGGATGCAGAGCATTGCTTTAACTCTTTGCTTAGCAAAGGCTGAGCTTCCTAAGGAAGGAGAATAGCCAAGAGCTAGAAATCCATCTCAATGAACTCTTTCTGTCTATATCTCTCCCCTTCAGCAGGAGTTTTTGAATTTTAATTTCATGGTCTCCATTTTGTATGCTTTTTTCAGACTTCAGAATTATTGCAGGAAATAAAATATTTTTCCCTCACAGTCAGTCCAATGGTGGCACATAGCTCACTGTGCACTCCAGAGATAGACAGTCTTAGAGACCTGCATCACTTTTCATTTCTCCCTTTTCCTTGCATAATTACCTCTGAAAATGTAAATTGGTTCCCAGGAATAAGCAAAATAAATGAAAAGCACTTTGTTTTTGCAACAGGACGGGAGAAAAAAAACAGCAATTTTTTTTTCTCAGGTGGAGATTTCTTGCCCTCATCATTTCAGAAGTCCTGGAAGTAAGACCTGAATGCACCCAGCTGTCTTAGAAGCCATAACAATTAAACCACAGTAAAAAAAGTAATCTCTAAGTGCCACAATTCAGGGGACTTTTATATGATTTTTAAATGTGTTTGGTTAGAATTAATTGCAGAAAAAAAATACATTATGTATGTTTCAAATAATGATTTCACAGATCTTTCCTAGAACTGCAAACCTTCCCTGTTCATGGTATTGAGATCACTGTGGAGAGGAATTAGTTAAAATAGCATTAGAAAATATTCCCCCAGCCAAAAATGCTGAAGCTGGTTCTGCAAAAATCAAAACACACAACAGAAAGGGACCTCCTGTATCTTCCAGTTCAGCATCCAATGTTGAAAGACTAAATTGCATCACATACTTTCTTTTATAAATCCGTCATTCTTAATTTTAAAAGTAGTTAAATTTCTTACCTCACTATTCCTACTCAAAGTTATATTCCTATTCAAAGTTGTAAGACACCTCTTATCAGATGCTGTCTTCCAATTTCCATAATGCATTTATTCATGACCAATTCAGAGTCATTTGTTCTTGAATCTTTTACTTAAGCAGATCTTCTCTTTCACCATGTTTGCTATCCTCAAATATTTACAGAGAACAACTAATCTTCAACACTGCCCTAAACAGGTCAAGGGAAGTGACTTTCCTCTCCCTTCAGGACTTGCAAGACTGTATCTGGAATGCTGTCTCCATTTTTGGGTCTCCCAATGTAAGAAAGACATTGACACACAGGATAGAGTCCAGTGGAGGGCCAGCAGGATGGTCAGGGGCCTGGAGCAGATGACACGCAAGGAGAGCTTGAGAGCTATGCACTTGTTCAGCCAGAATCACAGAATTACAGAATGGCTGAGGTTGGAAGGGACCTCTAGAGATCATCTAGACAGGAGAAGGCTTAGAAGACTACTAGAGAAGACAGTCAGAGTCTTCTTGGAAGTGGCAGAGGAAGGGTAAGAGGCCACAGGCACAAGTTACTTAAGTGAAATTCCATCTGGATAAAAGAAAAATTCACAGAAAGATGGTCAAGCACTGGACCAGTTTGCCTGGAGAGGCTTTGAAACTTCCATCCCTGAAAATATTCAAAACTAAACTGGACAAAGACCTGAGCAGCCTGTTCTAACTTTGAATTTACATTCGCCTCTAAAAGGAGGGTTGAACCAGGTGACCTCGAGCGGCCTCTTCCAACCCATTTATCTAAGGACTCATTTTCCTCTCATAAAAAGGATTATCAGTTATCTCAAATTCATTTTTGTCTGACGTGGTAGATTACCATCTTTTCTTGTCAATAATCTATATTGAGATGACTGTACTAAACTCACTTAAATACATGTAAGAAGTACATTTGCCTATTTAGGGCTCAATACAAAATAGAAGCTCAGTAGATGAAGACACTTCATGTGCACAAGGGAAGACATTTTACTCTATACTCAAGACAAGGCCAACCAAGTGCAGGTGACAGGTCACGCTGGTAATGTGACTGTTCCATCCCTGAAAGGGTGAGTCAGTTCTGAAGTCAACAGGGGGAATGCCAAAATTATCTCCCGCATGACTAAGTTCAAATAAAATTTGGAGCGGGATGACTGAGTTTGAGTGAATACCCTGGAAACCTATAAGGAAACAGTATTGGCTATAGGCGCAAACATGCTACACTCAGAAGTGTTTTTCATTGTAGGACACAACATGAGAGGAAGGGCAGACAAGGAGACAGAATCAGCGGAGAGATGGTTGTGTCTATGCTGTTAAACAAGATGGTGTCAGGGTCCAATACCATGAGACCAGACAGCATGGATTAACTAAGGTCGCCCATGGCTTAGGGCTAGGCCCCTGAGACCAGATCAGCCATACCTGCTCTACAGAGCACTTGGAACTGAGTCTTTTCTGGACTCTGTAGTGGTGTCCTAGTGATTCTAAAACATAAATATTACCTCATTATTTTTTGTGCAAGGTCCATGAAAAATAACTTCAGGACGCTCCTATCACCATCATATCATTATAGCCTAAAAGTGGAGGGTTTGTGTTGCATATCCCCTAAGGTAGGAGGGCGCAAACCTACCAGAGGACTTTGTTGATGGATTGTGCATGGAGTTGAACCTCACAGTCTCTTTCAAACTGTTTTTGGGGTGAATTACTCCCAAAACTGTATTTGAACGTTATCTTATGAAGAACAGGTTAGAGTGGTTCAATGCAGAGCCAGAGGTAACTGACAATTAAACAATTATATCCATGCACAGACCTTCCCTCTTACATCACAGTGGCTCAGTTTCCTTTATTTCTTTTTAATAGGAAAACAATAGAATCTAGTACAAAAGCTCACTCCCTGCATCCACCAATTTAGCAAAGTAGATGTACTCAGCGTGACTAAAAACACTGACTATGGAGAAGGGGTGATTTTTGTCGTGGTGCTGGCAGATTAAGCACAGTTTTCTTTAGATTCTGTAAACCTTTGCAATAGTGCCACCTACTTTGCATTTGAAACCAATACTCTTATCTGGACTTTACCTCATCATCCTCCAAGTTAAGAGTGATATCAAAGTAACTGTCTAATTGCAAGATATTCCCTTAGATTGATAAAGAGGCAATGAGTCTGAAAGTTGGAATTTTAGCAATTAAGCAGCTTTCTTGGGACAGCCAAAGGAAAAAGGAGTGTATCTCCACGGTAGTTGCAAGACCAGTAGCTGTTTGAGAGACAGTATCACAAAGATCAGGAAAACAAGTGGTGTGTTCCTGAGACAGTCAGAAAAAAAAAGCCATTCAGCCTGTAGCAAGGTTGCAGATATGGGCCCTGAGCATCCCCAGGCAGTTTTTGTCACTGTCTCTGTCTGAAGACATCAGAATGATGGAGTTTAAGGAATGTGAATGGCCAAGGGAACCAAATGTGGCATCTAGAAACCTAGGAAGCATTTCTATCTGCAAGGAGAAGTACCTGGAACAGATGATCCCCAGAACTCTACCAGAGGAGATGGTTCATCCATAAAAGAATCTAAGAACAACTTCACGTATGATACCGAGACTTCCAGCCATTCCTGAAAACGCATTTCCTGACACATGGTGGGATCACATTTGCCTCTTTCAAGATCATATCGTCTCAGCACCACATAGTTCTCCTGATCTCCTATCTGATGACAGCCCAGTTTACAGGAGAGATTCCTGTTTCCTAGATTATAGGTTTGCAATGGCCATTGTTAAATGTCATTCCATTCTCAAACTCTATGATCCTCTTTTATGCTCTGTGATCCTTTCTTATATCCCCTGATATTCCTATTCTATTTTAGGGTGATGTTGCCTTTCAACTTCACATCATCATCATATTTCATTATAATACTCATATTTTCCCATGACAATATATACTACATGAAAATATTAAATTAGATCAAGACAGACCAAGATCACTCCTGGAGGAATTCTGCTACATACTTCCCCCTAGAATTGCATTTCTGTTTACAATACAACCTCTTATCATCTATCTTCTAACTATCTTCTTGCTGGTTATTATATATATCTCCTGTCTTTGTAAACAGGACATTCTCTGCGTAGAAGAACAGAAAGAGAATAAGCAAAGTCCAAGTTGATTAAACCTATTGCATTACCAAGGAAATATAAGATGAAGAAAATAATCTTATCTTTATAAAATCATGTCGTTATGGTATAATCTACTTCAGATCAACCCAAATAGATTTTGTTCCATTTATTCCAGACATACTGGGGGGGGGGGGTGGAAAGCATGCATTATGCTCAGCCTTACTATATAAGACTCTTCTTCTTCTTTCCTTGTTCTCTTTTTGTTTATACGGATAATTTATCATCTACTGTTTTAATTGTCTTTACAAGATCTAATTCAGCGTAAAATTCAGCAGTTCTCAATTTATCTCTAGATTCTTTGCCCTCCAGAAAAAAAGCATAGTTTAGTCCCTTTTCCATTTCCCTCAGAGTATCTGCTTATTTCCTTTTGAGGAGATTAATTGTCCAGTTTGATCCTAAACACTTTCCTACTGGTTTCTGGATGAAAAACCTAAATAGATTTTTTCATTTTTGACATAAGAAAAATTCAGTTCAAGCATTTTCTTCCCTAGAGGCTTCCCTTCCATCATTCCCCCTCATTATATAGTTCTCTTAGCTTATCAAAGTTTACCCATTTAAAATCTTGGCTGTAGCTAGAGATCACTTTTGTTAATCCTCCCATTTGATCACCACTCTTTGTAAAGAAACAATGAGTCCCTGAGGGAATTTCTGTAGTCTAAAAGAGCAGGAGATCTGTGTTAGTTTTGGCTATGATTTATATGTTCAGATGAATGAGTTTGAATGAAGCTGTCTTACCTGAGGCATCTCTCTTGCATTTGTTTGCTGAGAAGATGAATGCAGTGCCTCTGGCCTTCTTATCCTATCCGCATGTATAAACATTTGAGAATTTTAAAACATTAGGCTGGCAAGCACAGGGATAGTGCAGAGAGTCACAGAAACGTCTGTGATTGAGATAGTTACATCAACTTCTCCTTACTGTCCCTGAAAAGAAGCGGGCATTTTAAGACCACAAATCAAAAATTAATAATTCTAGACCGTCCAGTGACTAGTTCAGTATAGGGAAACTAGATAATTAGTTCAGCTATAAGCATCTATACTGTAAATATCTACACTTAGTGAAGATTAATTGAACTCCTGCTATGCTTATCCAGTTCTTTCTGAAACAATCATGCCTGTTTCAGGGCTAATGAGGTAGTGGATTTGGTGGCAGATTTTATTTTGATAGTATCAAATTTGATTTTGATCACTTGGGCCCTGGATTCTTCCCATCCTAGTTTATACACTTAGCTGAGATGTCTAAGTAAGGAGTTTACTCATCCTGGTTCCCTATACAGGAATGGAGAAAAATGGAGAAAACCTCCAAAGAGGAATCTAGCCTGAGAGAGGTGCCTGAGATGACAAATAAAATAGCTGTGGTATTAACATATTTCAACCAAAAAGACTAGCAAGCTTCATTCTGCAGGCAAATTCTATTCTGAAGTCAAATTCTGAATATTCCACAGTGCTTTAATATACTGATAGGCCATTATGCAAAGGAAGTTACATAGAGAATGAGGTCTTATCTGGTGTGCTATTTAAAGGTGACTCACAGTTACTTCAGGTGTTCAAAACACCCGATATCTATAAAATATCTATAAAAAGATAAAATTTAATACTGATTTTTACAATGAAACCTACTCTTTCTGTGGCCTATTGACTTACACTGATAAAATTATAAACTGTCAGGTTTTCAGGTAAATTAAGGAAGCATGTTATAATAAGGAAGGTCTCTACAAGGATCAATAATTGGATGAAAGATAGAAGACCATTAGGAGTAAGTGCACAGTTCTTGAAGCTGAAGCAAATCAGCTGAGGGGAGTGCTGCTGGGCTCTGTGCTGCGGCCTGAGCTGTATAGCATATACATAAAGGGCCTGTATAGGATGTGAGAATTGAGGTGAGAAAGTTTGCCAAAGTTATTTGGGTTAGAAAAATATGAGGACTGAGTGTGAAAGACTGCAGGCACTCTACGTGAGACTGAGTGTCTGGGTGACAAAATGACAAGCAAAGGTCAGTATAGCTGAACATATACATACATGAATGAAAACTTGAAATGGGAAATGATGCATACGGGAAAAGCAGCTTAGTTTCAGGCGTAAGTGAGAGACTTTGAGCTCATCCTCATCACTCAGGAGCAGGGTTCTGGGCTCATGGTATGTATGGTTTATGTTCTGTGAAACATAAACTGCGCTCATTAGCAAATGAAAAAGCAAAGTAAGTATTAGGAATGACTAAGTACATCATTGAGAACATCATGCTGCTACTAAATAAATGCATAATTTACCCATACCTTGAATACTGAGTATAGTTGTGTTCCTTTCATATGAGAAGAATAGCAGAAAGAACAAAGATTCAGTAAAGGACTGCCAGGATGATTAAAGATGTGGGATGGCTTCTGTATAATGAATAGGTAGGTAAGCAAGGACTCCTTATTCTGGAAGGAGGGCTACTGAACTAATAGTAGCATGAAGGAGTGGGCAAGGAGTCAAGGAATGCACAGGGTTTGACTTGTCACTGACTATTCCAGCCCGAGGTCTAACAAGCATCAAAGCAAGCTGGTATGTGACAAGTTCAAAACAGAAAGAAAAAAAAAAAAAAAAAAAAGCTGTTCTTTTTTTTTTTTTTTTTTTCAAAGGTATGCGGAACTGTTATTCTCACCACCAAAAGTTTTAACAAAGATGTTGAAATTTGCCATGAGCTCTGGACAAGATAATTTAAAAGAAACCCATGAAAGTGTACACAGTATGAGTAAGTATGCAGAAATCACATCTGACTCAGTAAAATTCTTGAAATTTGGTGCCTGAGAAGGTACTAGGTTTGACTATCCTAAATGCTTCTCTGTTTTTGTCCTTCTCTTGGAATCTACTTATTACCACTGGTGAATGCAGGACATTGGAACAGAGGGACCTTTAATGTAGTTCTTACTGCAGACTTTTTTTTTAGGATAATGTATGCCAATTAGATTTTAGTTCATTGTTAATTAATAGTAGTGAGATTCACTTGTTAGATAATAATTAGTATTATCCCTCAACAGTCCCATACATATTAAATACAAAAGACAATGCCAGCTCAAAGATAAGTTCTGGTTTGAGTTATATATCACATTCAAGTTATATATCAGGTTCTGCACAGACTGCTAGAGCTTCTGGTGACCTCTACATTAGCTGGTATATTCTGAGCTGAGTATATTCCTATGATTTTCCAGGCAATCATATTTAATCAGTTTAAGCTCTTCTTGTCCTTCCGAATACTTCAGCAACATTTGCAACTATTTAGTTTTGTAGTATTTGCAGAGGTTACTTCTTTTCAAACACCGAATGTTTTATATTTTTAAACAAATTTGGCTCTGATTTGTTCCACAATATAATAAACTCAGCTGTTCTCTGATTTTAACTTGTAATAGCCCATTTTTCACATCTTTTCTGCATATTGATCAGACAGCAACCTTTAAAATAGATAAGTAGCAATCAATTAATAGCAAGGACTGTTTGTGGGGAAATAGCCCTTGTTTTCATAAATCCATGCATACATCAATGAGGAAGAACCTAGTGATGGCTCTGAACATTTTAGCTTCATTGCACAGAAAGACTGTTAGGGTACACACATAAATACACCAGGAAGTTCTTCGGTGATGAAAGCTTATAAACTTCACTTATAAACTTCAGTTTTCGATGCAAACCTGGCACAACTTTTAGTACTGCATGGGATGTAGGTGGAAAGAACAGATCAGATTTTAGATTTGGTTATATGAAAAAAGAATCTTGCCTGAATTATCTCTTCTAGCCTTAACAAACAAAACCCAGAAGCCATTTAATAAACATGTGCAGCAATTCCGCTGCAGAAGTGATGCGGCATTCATCAGTAGGTGATCTTTGAACATTAGAAGCAAGGGAATTTGACAATCAGATTTCTTAAATTCAGTTGTCAAGTAACATAAGGACACACAAGAATCTGGAAAGAATTTAGGGGGAAAAATACCCAAGTTTTTCCAGTTCAGTACTTGTGTGGAAAAGAGCAGAATTCTGTCCATTGTGGCTAAGATCTTAAGAATTAGTCTTAAAAACAAGTTAAAGCACTTTAGATAGTTCCCAATTAGGAACACAGGAGGCTGAACTAAGGGACAAAGAAAGGAATTTGAGAGGGATTTTTCTTTTAGTTTTCTGTTGGTCTGAAATACAGGAAAAGTGCCCCAGGTCTCTGGGCACCCTGCCAATTATTTCAAATTTAGCTAAACCAAACTCGGTACAATCAGTGTGTGCCATGCTATCAAGTAGCTGTGTGCATACTGTCTGTGTGTTCATCCTCCAAACATGCTACGAAGAGCAACTAACTCTGGTTAGGTGCTGGGGAGCATTCCAGAGTCCTTGGAGAAAATATATCCCCAACCCACCTCTTCTTCCAACATTGTATCATGCTGGATCTCGCAACAGCATGTCTGCAGATGGCAACTTAGGTTCGTTTAGATATTGTGTGTAAAGATATCTTAAGGGATACTTGGCTCATACTACTCTTAGTTTATCTTCTTATGCTAGTTCAAGAGAGCTCCACTAATACAGACTTACACGGATTTACCCCCAGCTCTACCAGGATAGAAAATAATAATGGAATTCATAATTAGATAAATGCTAGTGTCATTACTCAAGCTCCACATACCAGTTCCAGATAATAGAACAATTGCTCCATACTCCTAGATGAAAGATCATTTAGATCAAGGCTCAGCAAGGGGCCTGCGACAAACTTGATATATCTATTTACAACCATGACAGAAGAGCGATTTATCAGAATCAGCAAGTGCTGATGAATGCCAAGACACACCACCCTCCTAAATCAAATAAGGGCCTCAGCCAGGTTTTGTCTACTAATTGCTTGCTGAAAGCCAAATGTGAGGTAGTTCATAATTGATTGGATTCTCCCTCCTCTCCCTAAGATCACTTGCATAGCCTCAGAGTGCACGCTTTGAATGATTAGACACACAGCAGCAACAGGAAACTAACTTGTAGAGACATAAGAACAGGAATCCCACCTTCTCCAGCAGATAAAATTATGTGCTACTTGTTGACTTCTATGAGTGATGGTCTATCCAGGACCCAAAGCTGTTCAAAAAGTGAGGAGTTTTGCACTCCCTCTCTTACCCCTGGCTATTCCCATTCGACCCAAACACTGCAGAATTTTTATGTACACCTGACAGACATGAAAGCCCTGTGTGTTTGTTTTTTGTACCTTATGATACTTAATTCCACCATAACAAGGTATCGATTTAGAGACATAAGGGCCAAGGTGCTATTCTGCGAGCTTGTAAAACAAGACAAGCTTTGTTCTGCCAGGGAACACACTTGATTTTGTGCAACCATTTTGTATGGATGTATTTTATATTGGGCAAGTCATTTACACTTTCAGTTTGGTTCCTTTTCTGTAAAAAGGGAATGCCAGTGCTACTCTGCCTGAATAATTTTATGGAGGAGACGATAAAGATTATAAACAGGCTGCAGTAGTAGGACTATATGAAGATCTTCCACATAGGTAGGGTATTTCTCACTCATTTATCCAACGTACAGAGAGCATGTGGAAGGAGGACTTGCAGCATTCAGCAGGTAGCAGGAATGATGGGCCAAGAACCGTATTTATCTTACTTCTGAGATTTTCTTGAGAAGTTTGGTTTTTTGCCACTGAGAGAAAAATATTTCCTTCCCCCACCGTGCACAATGAAGTCATTCGTAGCCACTGTTGACTACAAGGGAGAGCTGTTATTGACATGTCTGCAGCTAGAATCATTGTGAATTACAGGGCACAGCCATCTGGCACATGTTGGTTTTAGTTAAGTTCCTGGTGAATCTTTCCCCTTTGACTGGGAAGTCCTCAAGAAGAGTTTTGAACACAGTTCTAACACAGTTGCTTCCCCTGCTTCCGAAGATTACTCTTCCCCTTTTCTCAGTTCAATCAATATTAAAGAGCAAAAACAAACACTTCCTAGATTGAGTTAAAACTTGTAGAAATGGGTGAAATAAACAGGTGAATATAACAACTGCTCTTTGTTCAAGTCAACTGTAAGGAACTGTGCAAGAGGCCTCATACCAAAACACAGCCACTTGTTCGCACCCTGAACAAATGTGTGCCCTGTGAGATCCCACTCAGGAATCTCAACTATCCGGGTGGAGGGCTTAGATGGGTGTAGTTTCTGTGAGTGCTCTTGTGGATGCATGTGGGTGTGACGAGGAGAAAGACAGAGGCAGAGGGAAAAAGAAAGGCAGGGGGAGGAAGCAGGAAAAGAACAGAGAGGGTATGTTTACACATTTTTTTTGCAAGCAGATGTGAGCTTGCTTTGGTTGTGCTCCAAGCAGACACAACTTGCTGTGCCCACACCACCAGCAAGGCTTAGCAGCTCAGGCTTACCCACCATGGATGCACTGTTTATGGTTTGGAGCTGACTCATGCCCATCCAGAGTGAAGGCTCACAGCTGAGGAGTCATATCCAGAAGAAACTAGAAAAAAAATCTCCAGACACAGGCAGAATAAGCAAAGTTCTCATGAAGGCACAGTGATCTTAGATTTACTTTTATAGACTTACCGTCTATAAAAGTCTAAAACAATATTAGCACTGGACCATGGGATTTCACCCTGAAATTCTCATGTTGGATCCAGTAATTTAGCACGGAGTTACATATACTTCCTAGTAAAATTTCTGCTCTTCATTTTGCAATTGGAGGACATTCTTCAGCTACCTGTTCCTTATTGCTATTAAATATATATATACACACATATATATTTTTTTTCTAATACCACTTTTGCTGACTCCAGCACTGGCCAGGTTTAAGCAAGCTTTCAGATGTGAAATTGTGTTTGTCTCATTTTTCTGTTCTTTGACATTTTGTCCATATTGTGTGACATTGGCTAAACACAGCTGCCAAAAGAATCAATATTGATATGCACTTAAAAAAAAAATGATTTCAGGTTCAAAACCTGGTTAAGTGGTGCCTAAGTCCAAAATGACAATTTGAAAACTTCTGTTCAAATGCTGCTTCTCTCTGAACATATCTTTACCAAGCACTCAGCCTTCTTTTGTAGCCAAGCATTCCAGTACCTATCTCACACCAGCTGAGATACCAAAACCACGATGTTCTTCTACCTCCCTGGGAAAAAGGATGCAATATAGTCAGGAAGCCTTGTTGTCCTTAGAGAAACAGCTGGGTTCTGAGCTGTGCTTTGATGCTTTCTGTATTTTATAAGAAACAGTCAGTGAAGAAAATTCATGGATATTTCTTGGAGCAGAAACTAAAAACTAGTCCTACCCCCTCCTGGGTAAAGGCCCTAAAGCTGAGGAACCCAGGACCACCATTCTCTGTTCCACTGGGTAGAACTCAAAGACTTTTTTTATATTCCTCTGGTGCCGATAAATTACTGGCAATTGCAACTGCAACAGGCTGCAGATGTCTGGAAATCCTAGCCAAAAGATCACTGGTCTCGAGCCTGTAGCTCTGCTCCCATTCTTAAAAAGACATTGTTGCCACATGGCCTGAGGAGAAGAGAGGTCCCTCTTGTCCTGCTGAATGCCTAAGTCCCAGGGCAGAGCTGGAATTAGGGTCAGCATTGGCCAGGTTTAAGCAAGCCAAAACCTTAAGAGAGTGCTGACCATAAACACTCTCTTCATGATACTTCCCTCTGACTGTGCTCACTGCAGGGAGCTGATCCGATTCTATATAGAAATCTGGGAATTCCAGCAGGGGATCAAAGGCAATGCAGCTTTCAAGACTATGAAGTTCCCTTTAAATACAGATATGAGCTCCCAAGAAAGGTACTGATTTCTCAGCTACAGTCCATTGCAGATATGTATGATTTCAAGGGTATCCAGACCAGTGTTTTTATGTCTTTGTACGCCCTATGAATGTGCTTGAAATCCTCTCTGCAATAACCTCCTCCAAGGGCATTTGGATAATTGTTTTGTGTCTTGTGTTTTGAATTTTGACCCTAAATAATTCAATAGAAGTTTTTTGTTGTTGTTGTTCCCTCCTCCCCTCAGGAAAGACAGGATTTCATTCTTCACACAGATCTCTTTCCTGTGTCCCAGAGCAAGCTGGTGGCTCTGGCACTGTTCTCAGCCTGTGATGGGGGAACTTGTCTACCCTGAGTAACTGGAGGTGCTGCAGAGGGCTACCCAGTAGAGCTGATTGAGGCTGCTTAGTGCAGGCTCAGTGTTGCTGAACCTCTCAGACACACCATCTCCACCATCAAGGTGGCACGTCTGCATTACAAGGTAACAGGGATTCTAGCAATTTTCTTTCTCATAATATAGTTTACTTAATAGCTTTTAGATAAGGCGCGTGAATAGAAATAAAGAAGCAGATGGATTGCAGACGCATGAAGCTGCTTCCGGGCCATTTTCTGGAGATTCTGGGTGCACAGTAAATAGGCCTGAGGCTGCGACCTCATTCATTTTCTCCCTCAAGAACAAGACAACCTTCTAAAGAAGAAGCCAGGTAAAAACAAAAGTAGACTTTTAATATATAGCATCACATACATAATATATATTACAATATATAACATACATTCTGAAAGAAATGGCACCTAGTATAGCAGAACAAATCTACCTCTCTTCCCCTGCAAAGATATGTCTCTGTATGTTCCTGACATATAAAGAAACCACAAAGACATCACTGTAGTGAAACACTGAGCCAGTCTACAAGTTACAGGGTGAAAGTGTTTTCAGAGTGCCTTAACATACTGGGCTTCAGCAGCTTTGCTGAAAAGACCAGCAAAATAATGCTTACTATCAAAAGGATTCAGATGATAGGGCTTTGAGAGTCCCCATAAACCCTTGTTTATGGACTTTCCCACTGCTTGCAGACTTTTCCCAAATTCTTTGCAGGAGTGAGGAAAAAATTCCCTTAGCTGGTAATTCTGGGCCAGCTTACCAATGTCTTTTAATAGCTAAGGGTCTTTGTTGGAGATAGTACTATAAACCCTCAGAAAGCAATCACCACCACTTCTGCTGGCAATTAGGACACGGAAAATTAAACCCGGGAGGTTTGGGCTGGTTGTATGAGCAAAGCTGAGCCCCCTGGGGGCCTTGCCCCTCCTACCAGGAGTGCATGCCAGGAATGTCTCTTAAGGGTTTCATGTCATCACCAAACCGGGAAAAAAATTACTCTATCAAGCACAAGTACATTTGAATATATGTCATCTGAATATATGGCATCTGAAATGCTCTATTAGAATTCCCTGAGTTTGGCCCCATGACATCAGTAAGAGCTGTATCAGATACACAGCCTTGGCTATCAATACATATTTGTTAAAAAAAATAAATAAATAAAAAAGAAGAAGAAGAAGTTGAGCTCTGTCAATGCCAGCTAACACTTTTCTCACTGAACTTCTCCACTGTTTAAATCCCAAACACCTAAAACAACAATTCTGAGCTCCGTGCAGCTTTCTGTACTTCCTGACTTCCACCGTTTACCCAGTTCTACGGGTTCCCCCTAAATAGCAATGAGTGAAACAGCTAACATAGCTTATCATTTGGGGGTGACATGCAGCAATGTGAAATTTCTGGAAGATTTCTTTTTAGCTTAGTTTGTAACAGAGAGGGTATTTAGTCACACACACTTACAAACATTTTAAGTATAATACATGTTCTTGCATGTTTTTCATCTTAGAATGTTGACAGTTTTGAATGTTCCCCAGTTGAAAGAGAGGATTTGCAGAAGTGTTCAGCTTTGGCCTAGCTTAGCTCCTCTCGAAGACGTTGGCTTCGTGGTTTTCAAAGGCAGCAGCGACAGCAAACCTTGGGAAACCCAGTCATGTCTCTTCAGCTCAGAGAGGGTGCAGGACCTAAAGTTTTGTGGATTTGGGTGTCTCTTTTGCTGGTGTTATTTCTGTTTGGTTTTACTTTTGCATATATTAAGGTGTTAGAGACCACCTTGTAGGAGAAATGGATGGACTGGTTATATTCTCATATATGCTCTTTCCAGAGGAGATAATTACAAAATTAACCTAGGAAAACATGAGCTGATGTGACCAGTACAAAAAGAAAGGAAGTTTTATATAGATCTTAAAGAACCAACACATTTCAAAACGTTTCTTATTATAAAATACAGTAAACAGATCCTGCCTACATCCATATACAGATTTAAAAAACAGTGACAAAATTTCAGCAAGAGATTCTTTTTTTGTTCAATGATCTCATACAGTTTACTACACAGAATCAAACACTCTTCCAACTACAGTTCTACAATCACACATTCCTGAATTTCCTGAAAATTCAGCTAATAATTTCCATGAAAGCTGTATCAAGGCTAAAGAAGTAATAACTCTCCAGCTCTAAGCTTATTTATTTGAGCTTTAATGCCTATAAATCTCCCAGGTGGTTAGACCCGACTGAGAACAAAACATGTATTTTTCAATGATGATTCTAAAGAAGCACTCTGATTTTTTTTGTAAATTCAGATATACTGAATTTCAATAACTGTTCCTCATGTCTTTGTTGACTGTTTATAAGAAGATTTTGTTATATAATAACAAATGTAATTTGGGACTTTGTGGCTGGTTAATAGGTTTACTTACTATGTTATCCAGCAGTTTATTTAGGATTTCTTATTTAAATTACACTGGATACCTAAAGTCCTTACTTGAGAAGCTTTTCCTTGCACTGCCTTTTTCTTCTAGGCAGCTCAATTGAGTATTTATTGACATATTCACATGAAAGACATGCAAAAAGGGACAACCGCAGGAAAACATTTTCAAGGAAGATAGAAAGACGTAATTAAGATACATTTCCATCACTTCCTTTCTACAAGATAGCTAATAAACCAGCTTCTACATCCTTTGTGCAAACTTACAGAAGGCTGATTTGCATTTACATGTAACAGCAGAATCTCATCCAGTAGTGGATGCAGCCTCAGTATGAAGAGGGTAAGAAAGAGAGCAATCACATTACTGCAATCTCATGAACTCTATGCCAGAGCACTGTAGCTTCTGTTTGTGTTCTCTGCTATGCTTGCTGCCTTTCCAGTTTGAGAAAGATGGATTGAAAAAGAAATCCAAAGCAGAGATTGAGAAGAGCTGGTCATATGAATACAGAAGTACTTTTTTTCCTTAGCTGGTCTAGGTTTTCAATAGAACAGTAAGAGCATTGGTTTGACCTGTTCAAAGTTTCCTTAAACAACAGAAATGTTATTGTTTCTGCACCGTAGCAGCATTTTGTCTTTAGTCCAGGGGAACTCACAACACTGTCAACTAATACAAACTTTACACAGTGTCTACACCAAAACACCCCCCTTTACATTCTACTAAAGTAAATAAGCATATAGTCCATGCACTTAAAGAGATTTTTTTAAGTCAGTTTTAGCTGGTCCACTTAGGCCATCTATCATATTCCTTATAGATAATAATCATCGAGAATAGATGGGATTAATGCTGTGGAACAGAAATAGTTCAATAATCTTTTGGTTATTGTATGTTAACACAGGACCTATCATTCACCTAAACTTCTTTTACAATTTAACTTGATTTTAAAATGAAGAAAAAAAAAACTCAATCGTTTTAGCTAATCACCTGTAATATTATACAGAGAAACGTGACAGTGATAGAAATGCTAATCTGCACCATAAGGAAAATATGAATCTGGATTTATGAATCACCCCTTCCCTAACTACCTAGGGGTCTTAGTGGTTTCAATGGGTGATTCATGTCCTTAGCAGGACAAATTACCTCCTATAGTTGTCTGTCTATCTGCATTAATTAAAGAGAATAACCAGGGCAGCCTGTTTCCTGTGTTCATACACCTTGTTGTGGCTCTGTCTGTGCTGAGTGAAGAACACCTGGGTCACCCCCAGCTGCCTATTGCCACCTCCTAGCACCTGTCTCCACGTGCCAGGCTCTGCCAGTGGAACTCGCCTGATTGCTCTCTAGCCTGTGTTGAAACGAGCCAGGCCCACTCGAGCACTTCCAGGAACAGGTCTTTGCAGGTCTGTATTGGTTTGTCCAAATCGAAATAGAAAATGACTCTCCGAGAGGCTGAACTAGCACAGGAGTGGGTAGCAGCTTAGAGAAGATTGATGCGAACACGACACTGCAGGAAGCAGAGCTGTCACTTAACCTAGCAAAGCTGCAATCAAATTGGGGAATCATCTTAGCTGACTGAAGACTAGGAGGACAGATGAATGCTGCAGTTAGAAGACTGTAGATACGGGAGCTCTTCCAGCAGCAGCTGAGCTAAGTGAGAAGTATATTGCTCCTAGCTGCTGATTACTGCCCTGCCTTGGCACCTGGAGGTTAGGTTTCTCCCAAATCCTAGACTGTAAGTGTGATGGCTCTTTGACTCCTTTCTATGAGATGATTTTGGTTAACTAAACCTCTCAGTTTCTAAGCTAAACAGTTTGATAGCAGTGATCTAGGAGGTGGCCAAGGTACCACAGGAGCGGGCACGCTGACAACTGTGAGGGGAGTCTCCAGCTCAGTGGACTACACGTGGCTCAGTAGTAGGCAGAGCAGCATGTAAAACCCTTCTTAAAGTCCTTACAAGAGGGTTTTTTTTTTTTTTTGCATGCTTGATACAAAACCACAATGTGGAAAGTGCTTCAGGGTGTTTCCCTATTGTCATTTATCAGCTACTGGATTCTGGAAGGGCTTGGTTGTGCTAAGAATAAATATGGTAGGAAATAAAGGTGAGGAGTATCCTCAAAGTAAATCTCATGTGTTCAGAAAGCTCACAGGTATGTGTTTGTGGGTTTGCATAGAATTAAATACCGCTCCCTGAAGACAGGGCTGTTTCAACTAGAATGACTTAGGAAAAGATTTCAGATTATAAAATCTGTTCTCTGGAATTCTATTCTAATAACTGCCAGGAAGGGTCTTCCCTGGCCATGCAGGTTAATTCAAGGTTTACTACTTTTACTGCAACTTTCCCTCACAGAAGAGTGGTATCCTGCTTGTATATGAGATTAGAAGGTAAGAAGTTGAGGCAAGGGAGAGAGAAAAGTATTGCAAGAACGCTGCTGGTTGGAGCAATTTAGCCTTAATACTTTGAAGCCATCATGGTGGGATGTGTTACTGAAACTCAGACGGATAAAGACCTTTGCTCTTGTTTCAGCAAGTCATGCAAAACCACATGCTTGTGTATAAATAAGTCATAAATTGCTTCATGGATTTATGTAAGAGTAAGAAAGCTAGAATGACAGGCAATTGCATTATTTGACAATAGACTGAGTAACTGTATGGTGTGCTTCTTACTTCATTTCAGTATGTAGTTGTCTCTACAGGACAAGTGTTTCTACAGGACTACTGCATCAGAGCTTAACAAACAGACTTGTTTGTCATGGAGATCTGATTCTTTTCAGCCTCGTAATAATTTATTTTAAGACAGAGTGAAATAGGGGCAAATGTAACCAATGAGACTTTTCCCAGATACTCTTCTTGTATCTGAAGAGTCAGTAGTTTTGCTTGCTCAACAAGCTCCCAAGAAGCTAAAAACTTCTTTTCATTATTTATTTCTGAGAAGAAGTTTTGTGTTCGCAGGCCCTGGTGTCCATGGGGGACTTGAACCACGCTGCTATCCGCTAGAGCTGCAATGCAGCAGCGCACAAACAGGCGGTTCCTGGACTCTGTTGAGAATGGCAGCTCCTTGACTATGTGTTAGATGAGCAAGGGAGATGCTCTGCTGCACCTGGCAGTTACAGAGAGGGAAGAAGAGGTTGGGGATGCGAAGGTTGGGGCAGTCATGGCTGCAGTGACCACAAAATGATGGAGGTGAGGATCCTGAGGGGAGAAAGAAAAGCAAAAGCACGATCACAGGGACCTACTTGCAAAAATCTCATGGGATACAGTCTTGGAGAGAAGAAGGGTCCAGGATAGCTGGTTAGTTTTGCAGGATCACCTCCTGTGTGCTCCAGAATGGTTCATGCGAAGCGCAGGAAGGCAAGTGAAAGTGGCTTTTTTTTTTCTTAAACCTTGGAGGGGTTTGTACACTGGCACAGGTTGCCCAAAGAGCCTGCATAGTCTCCTCAAAAGTATTGAAACCCGATCAGGGCAAGGACCTTAGCAACCTGTTTTAGTTGACCTGCTTTGAGCAATCTAGACAACCTAGAAAAATTCTCTTCCAACCTTAGTTACCCTGTGATTCTGTCACCTCAAATGTTAACACCTTATAGTCAGACCATAGCACTGAAGTGCCAAAAATAGTTCTGGTTCTCCAGGTTATATGGTGTTTGCCAAATTCTGCTCTGAATTTCATTGGTGTGATTCCTTCACTGGAAGTGTATTAGCCCTATCTCTGTGGAGAGCCAGGAGAAATTTATGGATTTTTTTTTTTTTAAATCAGACTTGTAAATTCAGCTGGCTTTCTAGCATGTATGTAGAACTGATTGCACTTTTAATAACCAATATGATGGAAAAGTTGGAGTCACTTGGTTTTGTAGTGACTAGGTACTAAACATCTCTCTCTCCTGCTATGCCCTGTAGTGTTAGCACAGAGTGGTTTTGAATGCAAGTTGCCTTCTTCCTGTTGGAGGAAAGTTTTAAAGTGGACATGGTGGATCAAAGTGGTCAAGATGCCTCTGAATCTATTGTACAAGGAGCTCTCGATGGGAATCACGGTGTGTGGCAAGATCTCGACAGCATGGAAAAAGTCATGGTGGTAGTGTGGTGGATTTGGAGTGCTTGAACGCTTCTCTTATTCAGGGTAGAACTGTCCTGAAATTAATTTAAAAATTCTAAATGGTTATAGGAATTCTCTCATACTTATTTAGCTGCTAGGCAGGTTTCTTTTTCAGAAATATTCTGTACTACCTGTCACAGATTATTAATATCTGATGCTGTTTAAAGATTTCTCTTACTTCAGAGTCACTACTTGCAAGGAAAAACAATAAGAAAATAATTACCCGGCTTCAGGATGCCTAGAATATCTTTGAAAAAGTGCATCTAGCTAGAAGCATGTTGATTGCTTGCTTTGTGTAACTTTACGATTTTTCTTCAAGACTTCCACCATTTTGAATTATTGGCCTACGGTTGCATATTCTTTTATAAGGAAAT
This sequence comes from Tinamus guttatus, assembly GCF_059628265.1. Lineage (NCBI taxonomy): Eukaryota > Metazoa > Chordata > Aves > Tinamiformes > Tinamidae > Tinamus > Tinamus guttatus. The sequence continues at coordinate 1,965,065 of NW_028288619.1, forward strand.
GATCAAAATAACTTCTCATTTTACAGTTCAAAGAATATCTGGGGTATCTGGGTGGTCCTGTAGTGCAAATGTCATCTTTGATATGTGTATTCCTAAGATTTCTAAAAATTACTATAGAAAAGTAGTGTTGTTATAGTTGTATCCCCTATTTAATTTTACAACTGCTCCTATTTATAAACTGTAAACTAATATCTATGACAACCAAAAATATGGCTAAAGTATGTTTTTCTAGCATGGTGTACATCTGTAGTACAAAAGTTTTCATCACATATTCAAAGCCAGCCTTTTTCCTTCCTCAAGGATTTGTACCTTTTTGTAGGTATACATCAGCATTTTTCTTGTTAGTGGCAGGGCTTTTCAGACAAGAGGCATCTCTTGACACTGGCAGGTCACATATCTCAGAAAAAGGCAATAGCTGCATAAATAGGAAACTTCCAGACAATCCCCATGCTTGTTCATTGAAGGCTGCAGCAAGCAGGCCAGCCAGTGTAAATATAAATTCTCTGTGTTACACACAGAGAGTAACATAGATACAGGAAGACTGGGTGTATTAGTGACAGAAAAACAAGTTGCTGCTATTCTCATGTCTCGGTGAATTTGCTGTAAAACCTTTTACTGGGCACAGAGCTTATATTATTTCTAGTGGCAGAAAGAGATCAGAAAATGCTGAGAGAGTGAAGAAAGATACCAGTAGGGCAGAGCAGCAGAGCAGCAACTTTCCTGAGTGATTGCTTCCTAAGATGTACTATCCATTGAGCCCAAATTTGATAGCAAGAAAGGCCTGGTCTTTCTGCCCAATACTTGGATCCTGATAGTGTGAGCTCTAACAGAAGTGCCCTTGCCCTGCCTAGTTTGATGTCTGCAGATAACTGTTGTCAGCTCCAGTTCTTGATGAGGCCTGAAGCAGCCTGCTCTGAGCTGAGGGTTGTTCCGTGGACCTCCTGAGGTCCCTTTCAACCTGAATTAGTCTATGAGTCTAAAAATAGAAGGACAACACAAACCAAGCATTGAATAGACCAAGAAGAAAGGTATCCAAGAGCTAATTGAATATTTTAATGACTTTTGCCCTCCAAAATTACTTTGATTAAGAGAATTAGAGATGGATTTAATTGGAATTTGCTGTGTGGCATAGGAGGAAATACTATGGTTAGGTTCATCACTGTACTTGTGTTCTGTCCTCCTGTCAAAAGCTTTCATGTGTGCTGATGGACACCTGGCTCTGGTTTCCCTTTCTGAAAGGATGGGCTACAGTGAGGCTCTAGAGCTTGGTCCCATCATCCATAAATAATTAAGCACACATGGGACAAAAGCTGGAGATCAGATGAGCGCAGAATTTCAGCAAGGTTAGGCAAACGAGGCATTTGCACTTGTTCCCTTCCGATATTGATAAATATTTAGGCATTACCCTACTTAAGGATGGACTAAGACCTGATCAGCACAGACACCTTCTGCTGGCTAACATAGCAAGCTGAAGTGGATGTTGCTCCGTCTTCCTGCGCGGAGCTGCACTGCATGGTATAAACTATTTAAAAATGTATGGAGGTAGCATGCAAATGACTGGCTGTGACATCTCCAGCTTGCTGGTTTGGTCACTTAACTGGGAGCAAAAGCAGATGGGTTCCTGCTCCAATTAATTATTGATACAAAGCCATTGAACCAATGTCATCAATGGGAGAATCTAATCTGTGCCTGTGTCCACAGATCCTACAAGCTGGCAGTCAAAATGATTGCAGAACAAGAGGTAAAGGTCAGATTTTCCTTGGGCACCTAACTGTGAAGTCCTTGGTTAACAGGGAGATGTTTAAATCTCTTGCCAAATCTGTGGCTTTAATTCTGCTTTTTTTTTCTACTCTTTTTTTTTTTTTTTGAGGGGGAAGGGGAGTGTTCTTCAGCTTCACCGAAGAACTGACTGGCTGCAGTCAACCTTGTCATGGAGCCTTTTCCCCACCAGTGTTTCGTCTTCCTGTTGATTCAACAGAGGATACAAAGGGGAGAAGTTTTTAAGGACTAGAAGACGTACAGATTTACAAGGCACAAAATGAACGAATAAATAAAATTAGAAAGAATGGTTGTGGTGGAGAAAGACAGCAGCGGACTTCGGGAGGGGGGGAAGTTGGCAGTAGTGGGAGGAGAAGGGGAAGCAGAATGTGGCTGGGTTCGCACCATTCCCGTGCTCAGCCGACACGGTAGTCCTGGCAGCGGATGCTGCTCGCTGCCCGGCACGCACAACTTGCCGCGCGCCCCAGGCCCGCTCCGCGGCGCCGCCGGAGGCCCCGGCGCGGCGGCCCCGACGCGCCAAGGCCGCGCGGGCGGGCGCGGGGGCGCCCGGCGCAGGCCCCAGGCGCCGCCAGGGCCCCGCGGCCGCCGCCATGAGCCCCGCGGGCCGCCCGGCTCCGCGGCTCCCGCCGCCGCGGCGCAGCCAATGGCGAGCGGCGCCGGGCGCGCCCTGCCCGCCCGCCCGCGAGGCGGGCGCTGGCGGCGGGGGCTGCCGGGGGCGGCGCGGCGGGCGCCGGGCAGAGCTGCGGGCGCGAGCGGCTCCGCTGTCGCTGCTGCCGCCGCCGCCGGGCGGGTCTGCGCTTGTGCGGGAGGGGTTTTTTTTTTAATTTCTTTCCTTTTTTTTTTTTTTTTTTAATTTTTCCTTCCCTCCTCTCCCCCCTCACCGCTTTACTTTTGCAGCCGGAGCGGGGACATTATGCCGAAGAGAAAGGTAACGCGCCGCTCGGCTGCTGTTCGCTTCTGCGCCTGCCTTGCTCCATTATTTATTTATTTATTTGGGGGAGGGAGCTATTTATTAAAAATAAAAATTCGATTTTTATTTCTGTAATCCGCCTCTGCGTGCGCAGGTAGCGCGTCCCGGAGCGCCGCGCCGCTCTCCGGAGCGGGGCCGCGGCGCTTCCACGCCGGCTCCGCCGCTGCCCGCGCCGCCTGTTGCGAGCGCGGCCGCCCGCGGCGCCGCCGCCTCCTGTTGACTTTCCCCCCGGGAGCGTCGCCCCCGGCCCCGGGGCGGCGGGGGGGAGTCGCTGCTATCACAACTCTCGGTTCCTCCCCCCGCGCCGCCGCCGGCGGGGAGAAATATCGCAGCAGCTGCCGCTACCCCGGGCCCGCGGGAGGAGTTTCCTGCTCGCCAAGTGCGGCGGGGGCCCCGGCCATGGCTCCGCGGGGAGGAGGGGAGAGAAAAGCCCTGTTTAACACAAAACTGCAGCCTTCCCCTCGCCGCGGACCCGTATGTGCCAACTCCGGGGGCAGGGCCCGCCGCGGGCTCCGCACCCCCGGGGCCGCCAGGGAGGCCGCGAGGCCGCCCCAGCGCCGCGCCGGGAGGCGCCTCCCGGGGGAGCCGCTCGGCTCCCGCCCCGGCGCCGCCGCCGGCCCCCGCTTGGCCGCTGCGCCCGTGGCGCAGTTTCCCCCGCGGCGGCGCCTCGGCCCCTCGCGGCTTCGTGGCCTCGCGGGAAGGGCGAGGAGGCGCCGGGCATGGCGGGGGCCTGGGGGCGGCCGAGGCCCCCTTGGAAACCCCGCCGGGAACTTCCTCCTGCCGCCGCCGCTGAGCGTGGCGAGAGGCCGGGCACGGACACCAGCCGCGGGGAAGCGGCGGCGGCCTCCCAGCGTTAACTAGGTCAGCCCCGGCGGGAGCGGTTTGTTCTGCTGGCGGCTTCCCGAGTGCCCCCCGCGACCCCCGACACATCGTGATGTTCCCGGGATGGGGCTGAAATGGCTCTCACTGAAGTTGCCGGTAGCTCGTGACTTCTCAGGAAGCGCTCGTCCTTTCCCGGTTCCTTTTGGGTGGTATCAAAATGTAAAGCACTCAGCCGAATTGCCCAACTGGTAGTTAAAATCCAAACTAACCTGCTCGTGGCAGGGGCGAGGGAGACACGCGTGGGTCTGAGCGCGTTGGTGGCGGAGAGACACGGCTGCGAGCTGGGGAACGCGGAGCAGCGTCTCCCTTGCTCCTCCGTGTCTGCACCCTCGTACAGGCCTCTCCTGCAGGGCTGCTGCTTGTCTTGGGGAAAAAGTTGAAAATTAGCCCTGTGCCTACGGGACACTCTGCAGTTTACTTTAGAGGTTGCTTTGGAAACCTTGCAATCTTCCCACCCTGTTTTCTTTACCCTTTATTGCTCTTGCGCTGCTGATAACGTTTCAGGATGCCCTTCCTAGAACACGGCGGAGCTGTAGTAGGTCTTACAGGTTTTTTTGTTGTCTGATGTTTTTCTTAATAAACATTACACATAAAAATGTATTCTCTTTATAAAACCATCAGAAAGAAAAAGAAAAATTGTGTATGTGATCAAAGCAATGAATATGAAGACTTATTAAGTAAATTCTGGTTCTTTTAGTGTAATGTTTATCAACACAGTTAAAGTTTATGATTTTATAGATACTACAGGTTTTGGAAAGTGCCAGTTCTAAGAAAACTATACAACCAATGGGTTCTTTATGACAAAAATGGAAGAGCCGTAGCTTTACCCGAGAGTAGCAGCCACAGAGTGAGAAGTTAAATGATACAGCTGTAGCTGAATAATTGTTAACACGATTGGTCTCCACATGGAGACAAACCATTTCATGCAGCTGGTAGTGGATTTCTCTGTTAAGACAGAGAAGTTTCTAACTTCTAAAAGGCCATTAGCACCCAGGGCTTTATTATGAAATAAACCTCAAAAAACGAAACAAGAACTTTTCACAATTGGGGCAGATAAATAAATAGTTTTGCAGAAGTGGCATGTAGTCTATGTATATAAGAATACAGCTTTACCTGTTTCTGTGTATGTCTTAGTTATCTGAACTGGCTGGTCCTTTGTGTTTGCTTTTCTTTCTGTCTTGGTTTTTTTATTTCCCCACATAACCCTAGATGAGTAGCTGAGCCTCTTAATTACCGGGCCTTTGGGGGCCCATGGGGCCTATGATGCTGGTGTGTCGTTCGCCGCTGGTCAAGGTTGATTGAGGGGGAAGGCAAGAATTTACTGTGTGTTCAGATGGTGTCAAATAGTGCACTGAAGGAAAAAGAGGTTGAACTCTAGACTCTTCCTGAGGTCAGACCTGTTGAACTGCAGTTGTACTGACATGTCGTGTGGACAGGGCCTTTCCCAAGAAGAGTGCTGTGCCCGTGTGGGGTGGACTAGGCTGTCTGTTGCGCTGTTGAAATGCATTGGGGTGTTCAGTGCTGTTTGGTTGCCTGTCTAGATGGAATTAGCTGTTGGGTCATACTGGAAAGCTCCTTGGCCTTGAAACAGCCCCAGTACGTGGCTCTAGAAAGGAATAAAGAATTATGCTCTCCCCGCTGACATGGAGAGTCACGGCATGGTCGTGTACGTGCGTGGGCACGTACGTACACGTGTAAGCTCTAATGTGATGATCGCCATGAAGACGAGAGGTGCTCGCAGCTGTCGCCAGTGCGTGCACCATCACGGGGAGACAGCAAAAGGTCAAGCGGCGACTTGTGCAGGCGCCGCTTAGCTGGGGTTGCGCTGCGGAGCGATCCTCCCTTAACGTCACCGCAAGCCGCCGGCCCGCGCTTCACCTGCGTGTGTGGAAACGCTGGCGCCTAAGGAGCTACGAAGACTCGTTGTTGCTTATTTTTTCCTAATAACATCTTTGAATCTGTCGTGTTCAGAGCAGAAGAAAAAATCATGACTAATTAGCCACTTTAGACTGTTTGTCTGCTTTTTGTATTCAGGAATGTTAGCTTCTGCAGTAGATTTGCTGCTATGAAAATGCAGTGGAGGGCGCATCTTTGGCAGGTTCCTGTGCCATTATACAAATTCATTTTCTTTAAAGTGGGACAGAATAGCAGAGTATATTGACCGTACAAAACCAAAACTTCTGAATATTTGGCTTTGAAGAAATCCTTTAACAAAAGTTGGGGGGGTGCTGTAGTTTAGTCCTGTTCTATCCTAGTGCATTTAATTACATGATCATATAATAACTTTTCACGGGACTCTTCCATATTACTTGTTTTGCCAACTGAGTACCTAATCAATGTATTTTCTGTGCCTTGTGGTTAGATGCAGCTGTCTAACTTTTCATTGTCCAAAGCTTGCACTAACCTAGAGCTGTTAAATTACATAGCTCGATAAAAACCTGTATTTTTTTTCTGGACCTAAGTAAAATTCTGTTTGTGAAATGCTTCATGTTTCCAAAGTGTCGTGAATATTCAGAGGCATGTTGTACCTGTTCCAGTGATGGTGAACCAGGACACGGGGATAAATGGGCAAGTTGTTGGAAAGGATTCTCAGTTTAAGGTCAAGTCTGATGCGATTCCCTCGCGTTGCCCGTCCCCATGAGCAGCTCCCGTGCTCAGGCCGTGCAGTTGTTGCTCCTTCTGCAAACGTGGCCTCGTTCGTCTGTGCGCACGCAGAAACCGAGGAACCTGCGGTCAGTAAATGGCTGTTGGAAGTGATCAGACACCAATAACCAACGAAGCTGCGGGTCCTGCAGGGCACAGCTGCGCCTACTGAAGCTGTTGCTGCTTCCTCCATAGAATGGGGTGTAGGTCTCGTGGGGAAAGTAGCATGGGAGCTGGTGGCCATAACACAGCAATGTGAGCAAGTCTGTGCTGTGCAGCCCAAGCTGCCAACACTTCTCATTTTTATAGGTCTGTGTCCATTTAACATAGTGGTATCAATGTAACATAGTGTTGTTTTATTTCCTGTAAATTTATGTTAATTTTGAAGCTGCTCAGCAGGGAAAGCTTCATTGTATACCCTCACACCCTGCCATTCAGTGTCATCAGTGGAGTTGGAAGCTCTTGGATCTGCAGTACAGGCACTCCTCAGATACCAGCCCAGATATTCATCCCAGTGCCTAATAGGGCCTGCTATATTAGCAGTGGGATATAGACAGTGGGGAATTGTGTTGTGTTTCATGCTGTGCAGGTGATTATATCTTAAGGAGTACAGAGAAATGAGGAGCAGTAGCAAATCCCCTCACTCTTCCTATTTTCTCCCTGTTTAGTCTCCTAACTTTCCCTTAGACTCCCGCTCCATTTCTCTTTTAGGAAGGGCAAAGCGTTTGCTGCAGTTGGAGGTGCATGCACATTCCATCAAGGCAAAGAGTAGAGGTTCCATCTTAACATAAAAGGTGCAAGAGTCTTCTCGTACAGGGTAAAAAGGTGTTGCTCCACGTGTACTCCAGGTGTAAACCTTGATAATTTCAAGCTTGGGCATCTTTAAAGCAACTGAAAGTGGCCAGTAAACCTGCTCAGAGCGGTTTTAGAGTCTCTCTTTCTGGAGATCTCTCAAACCTGCCTGGATGCCACCCTGTGCCACGTGCTCTGGGTGTCCCTGCTGGAGCAGGGGGGTTGGACTAGATGATCTCTAGAGATCCCTTCCAACCCCAGCCATTCTGTGATACTCCAAGAGTGTGTGGCCAGAAGGTCAACATGACCGGACTAACCTAAAGGGTTTGCACCTTGCAATTGAAAATTACATGGAAAAAAAGAAACCCAGAGCTTTCATAATATGGTATGTTTGGATATATTACAGTGAAATGGTGTTAAGTAGCGCTGAAATAAAAAGATGCGTGAGGATTGCTGCTATGCCTCTTTGCAAGGTGGTGCTGCAGGGCAATTAAATACATGCAGCATGTATTTGTCCATGTTTTGTTTGTAAAGATATGCTATCAAATATCTTGTGAAGAGATAGTTATTTTAGCTCTTATTGTATTTTTTTCTTTTTTTAGAGTTATGAAGATTATGAGCTCATCAACCAAGTTTTTATAGATCTGAAATTTATCTGATCATTTTACATCATTTTGTAAAAATCGGATCCATTTATTAACAGTTACAGTGTACCTAAATTTTCTTCTTAGACCACACTGAAATACAGTTGGGCTTAATAAAGGGCAACCTAAAGCATCTTTCCATTGTTAGTTTTTCACCAAATTATCCATCACAAATCATACATATGGCTGTTTTATGCATTAAACTGTGATACCTGATGAGCTGTAGCCATCACACAATCTGCTTTATAAGCCATTATCTCCTAGATGAAAAACAACAAGGTGCAGGTAAGCCTTTTACGCATGGGAATTTTAGGAAAGTACTTCCTCTTAGTGGAGATGAAAAATAAATTCGGTACCAGTTCAACAAGCCAAGGGAGGCAATATTGTTTTCTAGAGTATTGGTATTAATAAATTTCATAAAAACAGTTCAGCATACATAAATGGAATGTAACTGGTATGTGCTGTGTGGTTAACTTAAATTTTGCTTTAAATGATTGTAATGGCAACTTTTGTGTAGAGTGCTGATAAAGCAGACTGCAGCACCTCTTGGAAATTAATACTTTGTAGGATTGCAGTGGTGACCGTCAGCTTTCCCTCTTTAACTGCAGGTCACCAGCACAGTGGTTTATTCTGTGGTCCTGTAGCTAAAAAGATATTTGCAAGTGCTGGACCTAAGTTTCAAGCCATCTTAACTGACTCTACAGATTTAAACATAATTTTGAAATTCTTAAATCCTGATCCTGTTTAGAGGTGCCCCATAGCCTCACAGCTCATAGGTGATGATAACCTTTTAGGAGGAAGTGGGGCTGGGAATAAGCAACTGGATATATGCAGAAGTAGGATCCTCTTGCACCAATTTTACAGTGAGTGAAATTCACAGCATTGGACTTTCCACTAGGACCATAGCTCAGATTATCTGGGGAAAAGCAGAATGGCTTCCAAGCAGCAACCAGGTCAACTTCTGCCAGCCAGGCGCTCATTGAAGGGCCAGCGGTGCCCTGCCTCTCTCTGATGGTCCTGAAGGTCTCTGTGGACCTTCCCGAAGGAGTATTATACTCATGATCACTGAATTCTCCAACTCTGGCCTCGCACAGTTACGGAAAAGAAAAACTGCATTGGGCTTGTTTGGTTGAGGGATTTTTTCCTACTCTGGTGACTTTGGAAGTGACCAATTTTCAGTCAGTTGCTCCTTTCATTTGGAGATACAGATCCTGTGGCGATGGTGGTAACAGTGCAGTCTGCAGATGTAGAATGTGATGTTTCCAGGGCATTTAAAATGAACGTTTCCAGGATGTCTCTGTGATCTGCCTAGAGGAGAGGGGGCTTGTGTGCCCATCAGCACTTGCCTTGTTCGCGCCGGCCTCCTGCCTTCCCGCTCGGCCGTGTGCGTGTCCCGCTGCCACCGGAGGTGGCTGATGGCGGAGGCTGCTCCCGCGCGCGGAGGCCGCGCGACGCTGCTCGCCCTCTGCTTCCTCTCTAGCCGGCTCGGCGTGAGGAGGCATCTGTGCTCCACACGGGGAAAGCAGCCTTTATCCCTGCTGCCTCCTTTCTTCCCTGTCCCCTGGAATCACCACCTTGGGATCATTTTTTGTTTTATCCATGTTTAAAACTGCATTTTAGGTTGTCTAGGAGATTCTCCGTTCTGCCCGCCCGTGTAGGGGGCTGCTTTGGTAGCCCCTGTTGGAATTATTATTGGGACAAGAGAGGTCAGCGCATGTGGGGCATTTCATACCAAAGGTGCCTTTAGTCCCAGCCTCTTGCTCAGGGAGCTGCTGTCCTCATCCCACAGGTTTGATCTTCCAGAGCACCAATTAGTGTAACAACAACAAAGAAGGTTATTTTTTATCATAGCAAATTATTGATTTTTTTTTTTAATCACTGTAGTGTTGCGGAAGGGAAGGAATTATGTATCTCTTCTCAGCCATTCAGGATACATTTCTTTGTCAGAGTTGACTATTGGAAATAACTATCTGCAATTAATCTCTATTTTTAAGCAGATAAAATAGATTTTTTTTTGCTCTTTTCCCAAGAACTTTGTACTGATGTTGCTTTGCACATCTGGCCAGTTCTATTTAGGTATTGATTTAGGAGTCCAGTGTTTAAAAGTTTTTAAAACTCTGGCTCTGTATATATACAGAGTTGGCCCAATCAAAATTGGGCAGTTCTCCCAGGTAAATGGGCGAAAATAAAAATGAAAGCAACTTTGAGACTTTTAAAATGTCCCATCAAATATAAATATGGCTTAAGTTATATTGGTCATCCACTGAAAGCTTTTCAGTGGGAACAGCAAAATATTAGTCTACAATGAAGAAATTTAGTGTTCTTTTGGAGAAACATTTTTTATTACTGATTTTATATCATCAGACCTAATTTCACTTCTTCTTCCTTGCCTGGAATCACACAAAGGTCACAAGAGTTGCATGTTAAGAGTTACTGAATTTAACAAAATATACTTAATTATTTTCTGAACTTACTGATTTTTATTACAGCCATGCTGTTTATATCCTTACTTCTCAAAGATTCTTTGAGAATCTGATGCATGTTAACCACTCACTCTGTTTTAGCTTGGAAGTCTAAGCAAGAATGGGGACTTTCATCAGGAACCATCTTTTATCCCGATTTCTTCTCCCCACCTCTGATACTAGGGGTCTTTATATTTAATGGTTTTTAGATTTGAAGTACAGGTTGTCTTTTCAGAACTTCATGATCTTGACATTCTCCCCCTAAAGGATTAGAATATTAAATATTTTGCTCTTAATAGATATAAGATGAAATGATTTAAATTCCAGAGGAAAAAAAAAAAGATATATAATATTTCATTACAATCTTTCTTAACAAAAAAGATGGAACTATTATGTAGACTTAAAGGTTTTTTTTAATGGAGGATATATGTTTGATTTAATGCAAGTAATCAAATGTAATTGGATATTCAGGGAAAGGCATCTGTCTGGAGCAGGAGGGAATTAGTATGTAATGCAGGTTTCAGAGCTTCTAAATACTTCTTAAAAAGCCTTTGGAATGTGAGACTTCCAACCTCTTTAGTACCTCAAAATTTTATAAATATATGTGTGTGTGTATATATACATATAAAACTATATGTATAACATCAATTTTATAGATATGTGTGTGTATATAAAAGCATAAATTATATAAGGTTGCATATAACAATTTATCTGTATATATAAAAGCACATGTCCCTTAAGGCATACACAGTGGAAGACAAAAATTGCTGGAAAGCTATACTATAGAACTGAAATGAAAGGGAAGACAGTGGGGGTATTAAAAAAAAAAAAAAGTTATTTTCTTTGTTCTTGCAAGTGGTTCTAGTGGAATTACTTGTTTCTGACATTAGTGGCATGATTTTCTTTTTCTCCAAGATCAGGCTTTTTGTAGAGACTAAATGAAGGAGCATAGTTGGAAGAATATTTGGCTCCATAAAGTATTTAATAGAGAGAATTAAATCTCTTGCAAAGTTCATTAAAATTGGCTTGGCGGTGAGCACTGTTATATTAGCTGAAAACAGATCAAAGCACTAGCTATAAACATGGGTTAATGATAAGGTACTGAAGGATCTGGTGGCTAGAAGGATGTCACAGGAGTTAGCTGATGTTAAGTTAGCTAACATATAGTGTCTTCATTAATCTAAAAAAAAAAAAAAACCCAGCATTTTAATTACATTTGTGACTTGGCACAGAATTCAGAGCTGTGGTGAAGACAGACACAACTAGATCATAGAAGCACATATGGGGAGACAATGCATTAAATTAAATTCAGTGTAATGCAACTGTGGCTTTTAGCTAAGCTCTACTCACAGCAAATTTCGTGTAAGTTTTAGCACATAAAAGCCATCTAATGTGCAACTTAAAGGAAAGTGACAGTAAGAAAAATTATAGCAGAATAATACTGCAAATTCTGAAGAAGGCTCAAGACCTTATATGCTTTGTTTTGTTTCCTGGCCACTGCGGTTTTGCTGCAAACTTTCATCATATTTTGGTTAGAGAGAAAAGTTGTTGGAGGATTAGGCTCCACTACATCATTAGGTCATGGAAATTGCAGCTGGAACATGGAGCTGGGGAGGTATCTACAGGCAGATCCCATTGCGGGCAGCACATGGAAACGTGGCTGAACGAAGCACTTTGCAAAGGGAGGCAATGCTGCAGAGTCCCCGTGCTGGGCAGGGTGAGGCAGAACGTGGCAGGTAGAGTGGAACTGGAACCTGCTTTTTCGTGCTCTTCACGTGGGGGTCAGAACACTAATTTCTGGCCTCTCAGAGCTGAGGTGATGAATATAGGCTAGTAATAAGGTCCTTCAACAAAGAATGATCTATTTTATTTTACTGAAACCTTCTATGCTCTGTTACTTCTCACCTGTTTGTATTCTCATTCTTTGTGATTCTGGTCTGTTTTCTGCATTGCTTCTGGTGATTTAAGTACAAACAAAATGTTTGTCCAGAAGCTGATCACTGTGAGTTCAGATATGCACCAATGAATTTCTTGAATGGGTATCAGTAACTGTAGATGCTAGAACTGTGTTGTTGTACTCATGTGTCATACTGCTTATATTGCAGTTTTTGATTTGAAAAATCGTAGCTTTTTTTTTTTTTTTTTCTTTTGTGATACATCTCTACCAGGCAGTCCAGGCTTAAGAAAAGTTAAGACAACCTGCATGTATATTCTGTTAAATGTCTCCTTAAAATAGTTACCTAGTGTTTTGATTTCCACTTACCAGTTCTTCTATGGTATTGGTACCATAAGTACCACATTATTGTCCTGGTGTATAGGAACACCAATTCCTATTTCTACTTCATAACTAGTAACATACAGAAACCTGTCTGTGTAAATAAGATCCATTTTTAGTATTCCTTTTTTTTTTTTTTTCAAATCCTCTCAAATCCCTTTCTTTCTTTTTTTTTTTTTTTAGATTCTTTCAAGACAAAACAAAATGAAAAAATAAATGTCCCTTAAAAATTTCTAATTGCAGATACTCACAGGGAAGCTTGCACACATCCTTCCAGGTTAATCTTGTGATATCAAAGTTATGCAGAATCGCCAGATCTTGCCAAGCTTAGCTGCTGTTTCCTTTACAGCTTTACTGTCAACGTATAGTGCTCTTTGAGATGGGTCACAGAGCATGATCATCTGAACTTAAAACCTGACACTAGTTTGAATATTAAAAGCCCATTTATATTTAGCCAGTCAGCTTCTTTGCTATAGTCTCTGTGCATGAATCTGATAAAAGAAAAAAAAATTGTTACTTGTGTTCTTCTGTGTTTTTTATCATCTGTATTTTTATCATCTGTACAGTGTCAGACACAATAGGCCTGTAGAGGCTACTTCATGGCTATAATGCAAGTTTGTGAAGGAATACAAGCGTATGAAGGAATAAAGTTGAGGAATCATTGGGACAGGAGTGCTGTCCTTCCCAGTGATTCAGGGGGCTCTAATTCCGCTACACAAAACCTGCCGTGTGGAGAGTCCTGTCCCTGGCTGGTTTGTACTGTAAGGCAGAGTATGAGAGTGCACTTTAATGTGATCAGGGTGTCATGTGAAACACGGCAAGCCACAGCATTACATCATGCGGAAAAACCTGCCAAGGGGACGGGCTGCTTAGCAAGCCTAGTTGCTCTGAAACCGGAGTTCCTCCAGTAGTTTTTCTCCAGGACAAAAGATGGAGGAAGGTTTCCTATGGCCGAGCTGGACAGGAGCCTTTCAGGGTTTTGGTGGCTTCCACATAAGTCCTGTGACTTGCAGATGCTAGTGCATGTCCTGTGACATGCATGTAATAAATCTGGCTGATGCTTGGCGAGAAGAGGAAACACTGCAAAAAAAAGTAGCACAAAGATTCAAAACAGCCAGGATTCATCGGAATATCTAAGCAGGGCTGGTTGGAGAGGAGAGGAAGTTCCCAATCCTCTTTCAACAGACATGCTGCAGCCCTATTTCTGACGTGCATGGGTTTTTTGATGTCCCTGGGGTTTAGGGAGTCCCCGGCTGCTTGCTACGGCCTCTGCTACTTTGTTCCTGTGGGCTCTGCTGTGTGCTCTCAGTTGTTTGTGCAGCTGTTGAGTAAAATGGTTTTGCTGGGGTAGCAGCAGACTATATTTTTAATTTTATTTATAATATTTATAAATTTGTTTAAGCGGCAAGCTATTTTTTCAGCTCAGTCAATAGTCTTGTTGACGACGTGAGAACTACGGACCAGGAAACTTGAGCGCAACCTCAGACAGCCTGAACGTGCAGGGCTGGCAGAGAGGAGGGAGAGGGTCTGAGATGGCAGTGAGTGCTGCCATTACTCACCTTTGAGGCTACTAACAGGTCTCTCCTTGCAAAAAAATCTTTAGCCTTGGAATTATTGGATTTCCCTGTTCGAGAGGGTGTTATGGGCTAACTAGCTAACTTAATTCAAGTATGTTATGTAATATGTTCCAGTTGTATACACTATTTGAATTAGAAATATTTTAATAGATTGTTGTTTTTTTTGTGGTTGGCTCTGTGAAAGCTTTTCAAATGTGTTGTCAAGCACTAATGTTACCATATAAAAAGAGGCTTCCAGAAACATAAGAGAGTGTCTTTCATGATTGCCAAGGAAAACGGGCTAAATTACTGTGTGTTAACTACCCGGTGTCTCAGGATGAGGGTTTGTTCCTGGACAGCTACTACAAAGCTCCTGGCATGTGATAGTAGCATCTTGTGATGATTTAGCCCTATTTCCAAGGTTCCTAAAAGTGAAATAGTATAAAACACCCTGATCATGGAATGTGAATTAACTTCATGCACTTTATGCAGAGTTTTTTAGTCTGGCTGCAGAAGGAGATGAATCATGCTGTCTTCTGTTCCTATTGCTATGCCTGATCCTCTTGGCTGTTTTGAGGAACTCTGAAGGATAACTTCCATGTAAACAGGTGTCCAGTAGAGGAAAAATACTGCTGGAATTTCCTTCAGCGGTGCAGTACAAGTTTATTAGATTTAAGAACATTCCCACTGGAGAGGCGTTACAAATTCCTCAAATACGGGGAATCTCCGCTTAGAGCTTGTGCAACATGACCTGTTGCAGAGGGAAGCTGTAGGAAACAAGAGTTTGTTACTGCCAGTGACCGCGGAGCTACTTGGTTTGGTCCTGCCTGTGGCTTTTCACGCTCCCAGCACCACACTGACAAGCTGTAGCAGCTCTTCAGTAACCGGAGGGAAGGCTTTTAGGAACACAAGCCGGAGGGTTCCCTCGGGAGCGCGATGAGCCTGAGTTCCCTCAGGGAGCGGGGAGGCGCCATTTTGGGTGCCCGTGTTGCTGCTGTGAGGCGCCACACTCTGCTCTGCTGAACTTCCTGCTGGTTTCTAGCTACTTAGGCCATCAGTCCTAGGTCGTTTTTGTTTGTGGCATTTTTTTTTTTCTGCTAGGAAAACACACAGTCATAAAGCTGAGATTTGTTTTCTCATGCGGGGAATGAAGAGTGTCTGCTTTTCTGTAGGTGTGTTAGAGCCTCCTGACAGGCGAAGGCAGTGGGCAGCTCCACTGCAAACTAGCCAGGCTTTCTCTCTGCCCCAAACTGTAACCATGTAACTCTTAGAAATTCCAGGCAGAGTTTGGGTTAGGATTGAAATGGATAGAGCAAAGATAAGTTAGCTGTCCTGTCAAAGTCTCGAAATCTTTGTGTTTTACTGGCTTTTTTTGTTTGTTTTGCTTTTTTAACTGTTTTGATGGAGCAGATGCGATGAGGAAAAGATATTCTGAGCGCTTTCAAATGAGCAGGCCTGAGGCACCAGCGGAGTAAATGAGATGAACACTGTTCATTTTGGAAGTGCTGTCTCTCTCATCACATCTAATTACAAGTGAAGTTCATGTTTGGGAAGAAAAGTGTTTAACTTTCTCGGGGATTTGTAGAGCCCTGGCAGAGCAAACCTCAGGTTTCCAGTTCACAGGGCTACCAACTGCTGCTCCGCTGTGACTCCCGTTGGAGCCTGCAGATGCCATGGGTTAATTGGCTGGGAGGGTCGCGGGGGATGCGGCGGGCTGGGAACAGGCCTGGGGACAACCAGGCTTTGTCTCCTTGCTGGGGAGCTCGAGGATGGCGTTGCTTGTAAATACCGGCAGGAATTTGCCAGGCTTCTGTAAGTTGCTCCAGCTTATAGAAAGAAGAATCTTCACTGTCATCTGTGTTTTGCTGTTGGCCAGATGCTTTGAAATCTATAATAAAAGCACTGACTTATTTTTTCTTTCAGTCTCCAGAGGGTGCTGAAGGCAAGGATGCAGCAAAAGTAACTAAACAAGAGGCAAGTGTATTTCCTTTTTATTATGATTATTCATTTTGGCAAGTAATTATTTAGTTGGAGATCTGAAGTCTTTGCAGATCAAAAGAGTATGTACTTACTGCTCAGCCACTTCCAGTGAAGTGTTTTCAGAGGAAATAATGATAGTTTGTTTAAAACCAGAAGTAAGCCACATTTGTAGTTTATTTGGCATAATTTGATTTTTGTGCACTGAGGGTTTGTAGGACTCACTGATACACAAAACAAATCCCAGAAGTCATTTAGGGGTTTAATAGAGGCACTCTGGTGGACCTTAAAGCAACAGTCTAGTGTGTCACCTCCTGGAACTGCTTTGCTTACCTTTTCCTCTAGCAGAGCTGGCACAAGAGAGTTAATCCAACACCTCAGCTACTCAACTTCAAAACTATTCTTAGCTTATGTGGCTGATGGGAGGGTGTTTTGAATTAAGATACCAGATTCTAAACTGGGGCAGCTGACATATGGGTATGTTTCTTTTGTCCAAATTTGCATTAAGGGCACAGTTAACTCTTGGCAGAAACAGCAAGGAGGACAGCTGGTCATACCTTGAGCAGTACAGGAAGGTTTGTTGGACTTTAACATAGTCCTTAATCTGATTTTAAGAAAAGAGGTAGATAACTATTGAGGATTCATGTTCTTAGGTTGTCACCTTTCGTGGCTTACAACGTTCAATCAAATGAAAAGACTGTGTGAATATTCAAGCAGATTAAAAATTAATTGCTCTTCTCATAAAGCTTTGGGCATATTTGAACAGGGAGAAAAGTCTAATGAAGTTTTACATTTTTTTTTTAACTGAGAAGGCAATTGATGCTTAGTCAGGCAAAAGAAGATGGTACAGTGGAATGTCTAAGTTTTTCAAATAGTAACATTTCCAAAAAATCATGAAGAAAACAGATGAGTAAAAAGGTCTGAGAAGACTGGGTTATGGTATCTCAGTAGCATCCTGTGGAATTTTCTAGAAGACAATATACCTGTTAGTTTGTTAGTTTCATAAAATATAAAAAGGCTGGCTAAATCATAGTAAAAAAATGCATTCTTTTTGCTCTAAATATTTTTCCTCTGCCCAACTTTAAATCTTATTCTTTCAAGAGACAGGAAAGTAAAAGTTCTTACGCCGAGTGCTTAAGACACTTGAATGCTAGTAAAAGAAGAAAGACTGAGAAGTTTGCAGAAATATTCCCTCTCTGAGGAGGGCCTGTTCTCCTTGAAATACAGGAGTAGTCTTCAGTCAAGGTGAGATAACAGTGACTTGGACAGTACAGGAAAAAAGAACAACCATGGACTCAGTAGGCACACCTGTAGTGCTCAGTGAGGACAGTGGCCAAGGATTAGACTGGAAAGTGTGGGAACTTTTGGAATTTTGGTTCCACAAATTTTGGAGTAGGTGGAACCTGGCAGAAAGAATGGCTTCAGTCTGAACCAAAACAATCCCATGTGGATGATGACACTCAAGAATTGTATTCTAATATACATATATATATGTATTTTAACTAAATATTTGAGGGAGACTGGCAGCTTCTGAATTCCATGTCTTTAGGGTTAAAAAAAGGTAAAACAAATCACAAACTATAAAATTTTGCATCTACAGTGGCAAAGAGCAATTTTGAAAAATGCATTGGGAAGGCATTAAAAGACTAAAAAGTTAAAACGAGGAATGCTG
This sequence comes from Tinamus guttatus, assembly GCF_059628265.1. Lineage (NCBI taxonomy): Eukaryota > Metazoa > Chordata > Aves > Tinamiformes > Tinamidae > Tinamus > Tinamus guttatus. The sequence continues at coordinate 1,982,717 of NW_028288619.1, forward strand.
CTGCTTGGAGCAACAAGTCAGAGGACCAAAAAAATGATAATCAGCTGCTGATACAGTGCACACTACTTAGTACATGGGAGCTAAAGAGGCAGTTGTCAGAGAACTGATCTGTGATTGTGACCATAATAAAGTCCTGTTCATAGGCATTGTATGATTAAATAAACTCCAAAAAAGAGAAAGATTTATCACCAAAATAAAGACAAAAAAAAAGTTATTTTTAAAGGTACGGATAGAAAATAATGAGGAAAGAAGCTAAACATCCAGTCTGTCAAAAGTGACGCTGAAACACAGTAACTAGATGAAACTTCTGCTATGCAGACCCGTTAGGGTGGTTGTCACACTGGAGGCTTTTCTTAGGAGTGTAGAGTTTAGAGAACATTCTTGAACATTTTTTTTTTCCCCTTAACAAACTGATGAAAACAAAAATAAATTTGAGAACTAGCCCAACAGCCCAGTGAATCTGGGCTAAAACTGTTTTGCTAAACTATTGAGAGACCTGCACTGGCCTCAGTACCAATGTAACTGAAGGCAATGAATATGCCCTCAGGGTCTTAAATAAGAGATTTGGGAAAGCAAAGATTTTTTTTTGTGCAGAATGAGTAGATATGGGCAAATGTATAGCAGCAGCGCTGACAGATTTTGCGGAGAGGTTATCCTTCATTGCCTGTTGACTTCTCCACAGAATTCAGATCAGTAAATGATGTTGAACCAACTGATACATTGCACTTGGATATAAAAGCGCTTTTCGATGAAGCTCTCTGACCAGAAACCAACAAACCATGGATTAAAGAGAAAATATTTCAAAAGTGGTAGAAGATGAATTGAGGAGAAGAGACTAGGGAGGCAGCAGTTCATTGTCAGTCAGTTTGAGCTTGTGCTGCTTGGTGTTTTCATGAACGATCTAGGAGAGAAGTTACTGGTGAAACTATGAAGTGTTCTGGAGTTTACCCAAAAAAATCATCAGGGTATTGAAAAGTCAATAAGATTGAGAAGGATGTGACATTGCTGCGTAGCTAGATGATAAAAAAAAAGCAGTGAAAACTGAATATAGAGAATGCAAATTAATACACATGGGCAGGGGAAAACACAGTGTATGGGCAAATTAGCTGTAAATCAGGGGCAGATTGTAGGCTCAGTGCAGATAGCTCTTAGAAAATGTCTTAATAACTGAAAGGAGACCAGAAGAGGGGAAATATTACTGACAGAGAAGAGAGCAGAATGGGAGACATCACTGTGTCACAGCATAAATGCTTTGTGCACCTAGATGGGGACTGCTAAATGGCTCTCCCTTTATAAGATCATGATGGAACTGAAAAGGTGCAAAGGACAATGCAATGAACAGAGACTACAGAGCAGCTTTTTAAATTAAAACAAATTTTCTAGGAGTCATATTGCAGGGATAATAAATTTATCAGAAAAAAAAAACTGAGAAAGGCAGTTAAGGAATGATTACTTGCAGACATAATTCGAGAATAGGAGGAATCCAGTGCTAGTAAAAGGGTTTTCTTTTTTTTTTTTTTTTCCTTTCTTTCTTTTTTTAAACTTTTTTTCTCTTTGTTTTTTGTTGTTAATGATCCGTAAATATTTGAAAGTATCTTTAGGTGGTTTTTGACACTACTTGCATTTTGGTGGACCTAAATATGAACTATTCCCTACTGCTTCACCTAAAAATACTTACATGGCTGCAGCAGATACATTTTACTGCATTCTTCATGTATTAACAGCAGCTTTTCTCTTTTCCAAGAGTTATATTGGGCTGTGTTTTCTTTTTTTCTCAGCCCATCTTAAATGCTTAGTATCTAATTTAAAATATATTTTTGCTTCACTTTTTAAGTTGCATTGTGTTGGATACTTGTTGCAGTTGAATTGTACCTTTATTTTAATTACAAATGCAATTCCAATTTTATGGCATAGTCCAAATTTAACTGTTTGATAAATGCTGTATAACTGGATCATGGACTTGTGTTTTAATGACTAAAAAAATGCTGTGAGCAAATTAATGAGCTTACAGCTCTTTCTGTACTTGCTCATCCTCAGTAGTAGATTTATGAAAAAGAGCAAAATGAAATAAAATTTAATTGGGAAGGCATGAGGTAATGAAGAGAAGAAGTGGAGAAAAAGCAGAATATTGGACTTTCTTCTTTCCTTTTTATAATTATCTTTACATACAAAAAAAAATCCTTCTGATCTTGTAGCAGCCTCTGTACAGATGGTCTCTCAGATGCAGTTTGTGGGAAGGGACTATGGACCTGGAGGGATCTTCATTTCGTATTTTGACCTCTTAGTGCTCTGATATCCTCCAGGAAAGGATGATGACTTTACTTTGATTTTTATCAGAAAATATTTTTACCTGCTATTAAAAATAACATGTGATAGATTAGAGAACTCCCTTGAAGTATTTTGTTTGCTTTTCACAAAAGTTTGCTGTGTCCTGTGTACAACTAGTTAAATTTGCTGTGTTTGTGAATCTTTTTAGAGCAGCAAGGGACTCAGAAGTACTTGTAAAAGAGGTGCTAAAATAATATTTCACAAATAAAAGCACTGACAGATTTGAAAGTAGATTTAGGCATCAGAATTCCTGAACTGTTTTCATTAATTTCTGTCTCACTTTGTCCCTCTAAAATTGTGATGGTTCAAAATGAGGAAGCCCCGAGTAAGTCTGTTAGATACATACAGAGGTGCATATTTTGGTATAATATATTTTATTTTTTCTGTGACCATGAAATGATTGATGTGATCTGGGCTTGGGTAGGATTTACTGTAAGCCTATAAATGTCTTCTTTCATTTTTTTTTTCTCTGTAGCCCACAAGACGATCAGCAAGATTGTCAGCTGTAAGTATGTGTAACACTTCTTGGTGTATACTTTTCTAGCCACATATTTTCTCAGACCAAACAGGTTTATTGCATTTTATTTGATTCATTTTTTTTTTCTTGCTGAAACTGTTCACAGGCATTTATAAGTCTAGAGGTTTTTTTAATCTATCGGTTTCTGGAGGTTATTTTAACAAAAAGATGATTTCTGTATTTCAGTACAGCACTCAGTCTGTTTACACACAGTATTGACTTAGTACCTTTGCAGGTTGTGGAAATGTGGCTACATCTGTGAGTAAGAGCAATCCTCCAAGGGCTTGATTGGTGCAGCTACTAGTATTTGGTTTTAGTCCCTCTTCTTTATGAGAACAAGCACATTTTAAATCTTTCCTAGTACATTTGCTCAAAGTGCATAGACACACGTGTGTATTAACCAAATAAGTGTTCATAAAGTGGAAGAGCTTTTTAATGATACAGCTGTATGAAAGACTGTGAAAAGTTTTCTTTCTTTTAGCAAAAGAATCTATGATGGGCTTTTTTTATTTGATAGATCCTTCTAGTCCCCACGTTTAATTCTTAAAATACCTCCCAAATTACTTTAGCCCCTAGGTGAGTGGGCTAACAGAAATGGGTATGTGTGTTTTTGTGCATTGAGGTTTTTTGACCTTTTCTAGCTGCATACGAGTGAGTAGGAAGTAAGGGAAACTGGTGTGGGGTGGGTGGAAGCTGCTATGTGGAGGCTGGTGACCTGGCTGCTGCTAATATATTAAATATGTCATGCAACTAAAAATATTTTATAGAAACCTGCTCCGCCAAAACCTGAACCTAAACCAAGGAAAGCCACTAAGGTAAATACTCTTCTTTTTAACTGTCATCACTATAACGAATAATGATCAGGTTATATTTTCTCTTTGTCTTACAAACTGTTCAATTCACATAAACTCTCCCCCTACTTCACCCTCACCCAGGAGAAGAAACAAACACACAACAAAACAAAACAAATTAGTTTACTCTTGTTGTGCTCCACCCTTTCCTGGCCTCATTACTGGCCAAAGAAACTGATCCACAGACTATCCTAGTTTGTAGGGAATACCAAGCTGAGGAAGAATCTTTCTTTTTTTTCACACCTTTCCTGAAATTTGCAGGTTTGCTCAAGTTAGCTCTACTTGGGACTGATTATTCCATATCATCCTTGCTAGATATGCTAGCGTATCATGCTTGACTAGGGGCGGGTACCTCATTTAACAGTGAGAGGCTCTTACCTGTTTGTGAAGCCTGGCCATTGCTGAGAATGTGCTATTGTAATTAAAGGTGAAATTAAATATATTTAAATTGGATGGCTTTGGTTTGCTAGGCCAGTTACAGTCAAATTAAAATCCTATGAGTGTCTGAAATACCTTTTCATGATTTCTGCATATAAATCACATACTTCAGAAAACATAGATTTCCTTGGGCCAAAGGGGAATGCTAAGAACAATTGCTTTATCAGGAAAAAAAAAAAAGAGCACTGGGGGGTGCTGAGGGGAGCCCTCTTCATACTTAGAGTTTTCAAGTCTGTGTTTTGGTATCTCAGTTACACAGGTATCAGAATATGAGGTTCATGTATGAATGTGTAACTCTGCGACCTGGAACATTTGCCTAGTAATGCAGTTGATAAATTCAGCAAGACTTCATGAATTATCTTGATATGACTGGGCTAATTTGTGTTAATAAACCTACTCCCGTATTAAAAAGAGCATTAATAAAGAATGGAGTGTGGTAGTTTTTATAACTTGCAGCGCATGTTATAAAAAGAGCTGGGTGTTGCAAAGTCTAAGTTGCATGAGAGACATTTGAGGCTTATTTCAGGCATGTGGAATCCCCTATGGTGTAATTCTAAGTAACTTTTTTAATACCATAATCTGCTAAGGTTTTTTCCTAAATTGTAACTGTTTTGCCTTTTAAGGAGTATAATATTAATCTTGGTCTCCTAACAAAAACTGGGGAATGTGTACTCTGGGCCTGCTAATGATCCCAAATCTGAACTATCTTTGGTTATTTATTTTTAGTGTTCAGAGCTTGGCCACTGCAGTTTTACTAAGTCCAGTGCTTGACTTCTTTCCTATGTGAAGAGTTAGGACTATACTCAAATCAACAGCAAGCTCCTCAGTTACACACTGGAGCTGGAGGCAGTGTGGAAACTTAGGAGTGAGAGGAGTAAATTTAGGCTGCCTCCTAACTAGGATTAACCCTGCTTCCCCCTACACCCAATTCCCGTACCAGGAAAGGGAGGGATCAAAGGGAGGCTGACCTTAATATCCCCCTTCATGGGATATTAAGGCTCTCGTTGCCATTTTGCATGGAGAACTTGGAGCAAATGATTGCATGGGACATGTCCTCAGTGCTAATCAGATCTGCTTTAAACAAACATAGCTTACCTTTTTAACACAAAAGACTTGAAATCCTTAACTTGTTTTTCTACTAAGTGGTGGATAATCTTAGATCACAAACCTAAGTGCATCCATAGATGCAGTGATACAAAAATAAGACTTCAACATAGGAGTTGTATTGTTTGTTGAAGAGCAACTCTCTAAGTGAAATTGTAAGTGGTAGAATAGTTCCTTTTGATAAATTCTCAGTTTTCTGCTGCTACAGGTGAGATTTTATCAGTGTTTGTCTCCCTAATGTGTTACTTGTTTCTCATTGATGTGAAATGAACACCACAGATGTTATCAAACTAAGAGAAGGGCAGCCAGCAGAAAGGCCTAATTTAAAAAATCTTAATTCAATATTTTATGTTGATCAAAAGTGTATTGCCATTACGCAAGCAGCAAGTTGTTTGTGCTTGGCTGAATAAGCCTTTTTTAATTGTATTTTTTTCATACAGATATTTTTTCATATTCCTCTGTTTTAATCAGTTTACAAAATAGTGTGAGGGGCTTTTGTATCCCTGGAAATTAGCAGAAGTACTGAAGAAGCACACATCAGCATTTTCTGCAAATTTTGAGAGTCTGTACAACTTCTGTACCTAGCAAATTTCCAGGTCGTCCTGGGTGAGTTTCTCTGTTAGTTCAGCACATGCAGCCTGCTCAGATTTGCTTCCTAGTTTTTGTGAAGGGTTTTGCTAAAGACGGAGGATGCCAGCTACTCTTACAGCATGTGCCCGTGTTTTTAATCTTCTGTCAGAAGGAACCTGGAACAAAGGCCAGCAAAGGTGCTAAAGGGAAGAAGGATGAAAAGCAAGAAGCTGCAAAGGAAGGTACTACACCATCTGAAAATGGTGAAAATAAAGCTGAAGAGGTACTTGCCACACATACCTCCTGCTGATTGAACCAGTGCTTTGTTTTGTTTTTTTTTTTTTAATTATTCAGCCTTTCAGACATTGATAGCATGTTCATAATGTTTCTTTTTATTGCCCACGATGTTATTGCAGATTCGCATCTCTCGCTCAGCTGTTAGTGTTTCCACATCCCGAGGTGCCCCAGCCAGCACACTGTCAGTAAAAGGGCAGAGTGAAACAGTGAAAGTTAAGGGTACGGTAGCGCATTCTGCATGGGTGCAGTGCGTAGACGCAGGTAGTAAGTGGTGTGGTGCGTTTCTGTGTGAGCGGTGGCAGCGGCAGGTAAGGCTTGTGTTGCTTCGAGCAGCTGGGGCCGAGGAGTGACGAGGAGCGTGTGGGTGTCCCTGTCCCGCGGGTGCCAACGTAGCACGGGCCTAGGCTGGAAACCCAACTGTGGCACACGGCGAGCCGGAGGATGCAGGGCAGCGTGGGCGATGGTGGACACCAGGGCAATCTACTGTCGTAATTAATTGTTTTCTTTCCTCTTCACAGGCTCAGAAAACTGAATCTGTAGGTGACAAGAACGAATGAATTATCGTGAAAATTTTGGGTTGATTTTATGTACCTCTCGGACAACTTTTAAAAGATATTTTTATCGAGTATTTTGTAAATGCTAATTTTTTTAGGACTATGATAGTTGACATATTAAACTGTATATGAACATTTCCCTTCTCATAACAGTGCTTTTAGAAATTCCCATTGTTGCCAAGTAATATAAATATCAAATTAATATTGCAAGGTATGTGTAAAATTGGATCAGCATTCCATACACTTGCTTTACGAAATCAAGTCTTGTGCATATGGTGATGTTTTTACTGTGTGTATTTGAATTTTTCATGCAGTTTTTCTAGAGCAATAATCAGTGGTGCTTTTGTACTTAGGGTTTATGTGATTTTAATGAAACATGGATAGATGTGGCCACCTGCTGACTATTTTGGGTTCTTTTAATGGATTAAAATAAAAGGTCTCTGCCTGCAAAACTACAGCCTCCTAATGTTTTCTCTAAATCTGAGGGACGTCTCGCTCATATTTTCAGCTATTACAAGGGAAACTAAGTGATTCAGCAACCATCAGGTTCTGCGTGCAGTCCGTTTTCTTTTTTTCTGATCTCTGATTAAAAAATACCAAATGAGCAGCAGGTGGGGCTTTCAGTGGCCCATGAGTTGGGGCGCTTACAAATAATTTCTCCAGCTGCTCTGTCACGGGGTGAGTGGATGGCCCTTGTGCCTATAGGGAGATGCCAGTGCGGACGAATGTCTTGGTTGCTGCAGAGGGGCAGAAGCTGCTGGGAGCAGCCCTGTTTCTGCCCTGCGGCCCTGTCAGGGCCTGGAGCAGATTTGCATCTCACCCTGTGGAAATCCTGCTTTCTGTCTAAGGCCTCAAATCGCTTATAAACCAGTAACTGCTCTTCTGCTTCAGCTGAGGACAGTTAATATATGGAAACTGCTGTTAAACTGGTACCTGGTGGAGATGGAACAACGGAAGTTATTTTGGGGGTGATTGTGGCAATATAGTGAGTTAACTGGTGATTTGGGGTATCTGTTTTTCAACTCTTCAGCTCCTTCTAAGCACCTTTGCTAATTTTTCTCCTGACGCTTTTCTCTAGGGATCCTGATGTTTCTGTTATTACTTCTGGGATGGGAGGGGTGGGAGAGATTATGTTCCCTGTTCTTCAGTAGCATTGATTTGTATTGCTCGATTTGAGTCAATAAATAAATGGCTGCTGCCTGATCTAGTGTTTTTTTTCTTCTTCAGGAATAAATCTCCAGTTGCCTTCCTTTCTTATTAAAAAAAAAAATAAGTTTTTGTTTTAGGTGATGGAAAACAGAGGGCCATAATAAAACTGGTAGCTTAATTAAAAGGAAGGTCTTTTTTGTTGTTGTTTAGTAATACGTAATAGTAATACTTCTCATTGGCTTTCTGATGCACCCCGATGAGAACTCTGTTAATCTAGGTACTAGAGTCATGGGAATTTTAACTGTGTGAACTCTTCTTTTTCCTAAGCATACGTGGCTTATTGTTACTGTGAAGAGGGATTTGGTGTAGTCTCATCATTTTATGTGTGGATAACTGAGAGATTAGTTGCTTAATCCTATCTAGACAGGTGGGGATCTTGAAATGACCCTACACGACACTAATTTAGCCCTGTGTGTGTCATTGGACACTGACGCCTCTCCGGACGAGCTTGTTTTAGGAGAGCTCTTTTTACTAAATACCTAAAATGCAGGCAGAAGTTGTGTCTTTAAGCTATATAGACAATATCCTATCCTAATGATTTTGGCACAGAAGTCCTGGGTTGGTTTGACCAAATTAGGAGATTTAGATTCAGTGCCAGAGTTTTGCAAGAAGCGCCTAATGATAAAACATGCACTCAGGTAAAGTTTAATGAAACTCACCATCCTGCTGAATCACTGAATGTTTTTTCATCTTTGAAAACTTAACACTACACCGAGGGAAAAATTGAAAGCAGTGTGGCAAATTGTAGCCCTCGCTTTCCTTTAACCTGGAATGAGGGCCCTTGCGATACGGATAGCTGGAGCACGGAGGGCAGGAAACCTTCAGGAGGTAGGTGAGCGTTTCGCGTTGAATCCCAGCTCCAAGGGGCCAGCTCATGAAGAAAATTGCATTCATCAGTATTAAATGCTCGTGATGCTCCATGCTTGTGCACAACGTTTGGAAGGATCCATAAAGGTGAGATTTCACAGAATCGCAGAATGGTTGAGGTTGGAAGGGACTTCTAGAGATCATCTAGTCCAACCCCCCCGCTCAAGCAAGCAACACCTAGAGCACATGGCATAGGGGATTTATTTTATTATTATTATTTTAACACTTTTTCCTATGTTTAAAATATCACATGACTCTAAGAAGAGTTTATGAAGCACCTTAAATGACTATTTTTTTTCCCCTGTGAAACAGGTTTAGGCCTAGTAGTTAGGGGAAGCATTAGAAAGGTCAGTGTAATTTTTGAAAGGACAAGAATGAATTTTCCTACTGCTCTTCACTCCAATAAGGTTGTTTTTTCTCTATTCAGAAACTTTAAAGAAACTATGAAGCTAGTATTTATCTAGATTCCCTTCTATAATGTCTGATTGTGGATTTATATTAAAATGAAATTATTATGATTTTTCTATTGAAAGGAGACAGGATGAGAAATAAACAGTTTTGATATATTATTCCCTTATGATGAACCATACTATGAGCCCCAAATTAGTCTATATACAACACACTGAGACCAAAAAAAAAAAAAAAAAAAACATTTTCTTGGAAGCAGGGCAGAGATGCTGCCTGCAAACAAGTTGTGGTGCAGAATTACTTATCTGACACTCTACATTTCTGGCCAGTTGATGCTACAAAAGTGGTATCACATCTGGGATAGCTGAGAATAAACAGGGAGCAAAGAGTTTGGAGAATTTTGTGTGGGTCTGGGTTCCTGTTGCTGTTCAGAGAGCTGCCCCTGGCGGGCGCAGGAGGAGGCAGACGGGGCTGGCGCTGGCGCGGGCCGGTTGGCGCCGGTGCAGGCAGGTTGGCACCGGCGCAGCCCCGTGTGGCAGAGCAGGGCCGCGGGAGGGCAGCGCCCGAGATGTCCTGTGGGAAGAAGCCAGAAAAGGGAAAAAGAAAAAAGGAGAAAAGAAAGGGAGAGTCTCTGTCCAGGGAGGGTGGATGTAGAAGAGGAGAGTTTATACAACACACGAGAAGCTGCTTCTTCAGGAATGAGTGTGAGAAAGAAACAGGTGGCAGAATTCTCTGCATTCTCAAAGCCAGCTTTGAGTGTCCCTATATATTTTTCCCCTTGCTCCGACGATTTTTATCAATGAAGTTACTGAGTGTACTGTATCTTTTTGTTTCTCTAGGACACATCTCTAGCAAGTCTTCATTTTAAAATTTTAATTTCTTTGAATGCAAGAGAGGAACCAAACTTTCTTCCAAACATTCTTAAAATTAAGTATTTTTGTATCAGTGCCAGCATTTGACTTGCAGGATAACCACTCAGGATAATGTCACTCTTGCAGAGTTGCATCGTTTTATACAACTTCATAAATGTATCGTACTCCATTTATAAACAAGCTGGGTTTCTCTTTCCCCTTTGGTCCTATTTGGAATATTTGCTTTTCATTAGAAACCCACTGTGCAGAAACATTATTTTTCTTCATCAGTTACTGTTGCAAGCAGACATGGCACCTGCAATGACAGGGTTCGTGCTCCCTTCCAGAGCCCGTGGTGGGTCTATAAACACATCTATAGACTTTGCAATCTATAGACTGTAGCAATCTGTGCTGGGAACGAAAGCCGATGGCCTCAACATCTGCGGCTCTTTGGAGAACGAACGCAGAAGACAGAATCTCTTTTTGGACATGGAGGCAATCAGTTAACACAAGCAGTTTGCCTGGCATCAAGCTGCTACCGAGAGGTCTGATTCTTTGTATCAGTGACAACAGATACTACACTTCTAGGGGAGAGGGAAGATAGCGAATGAAGATACAGAGAAGGGGTAAAGCAGAGGTGTGATTCCTAAGAGCCCCTATAAAGGTAGGTTAGGTTGTGCTGCCTTTGGCCGCTGGTTCTGATAAGTTGTCACTGCAAGTCAGAAAACTCAACAATTATTCCTAGTTACTCCATGTGGGTAATGTCACCAGGAATTCATAAAGGGAGACAAGTAGCTGTCTGGTATTTCAGGTGGCATTAGGACTAGAAAAAAAAATAAGCACAATTATGGCAACAGTAAAATACAAAAGTATCCTAAAGATGAGGGGGAAAAAACAAAAAAGAAATTGTATTTCCAAGCAGATGTCATCCTCAGTGATGAAACTGCAGGAATTTGTGGGAGGTCACAGCTGCATGGAGGTTAAGTAGCTGGTGTTGGAACCGATGGTGGTTCTGCCATGGCCCTGTCTGCCTGATTTACACTTGCGTGATCACAGGACCATCAAACTTATTCTGGAGTGCTGCATATTTTAAGTGAAAGCACTGATGCGCTCCTCCTCTGATGAAGGCTTCACCTAACAGGAGTCCTCATGACCTGACTCACCTTTTCAGGATGGGATGGTGCTTTAGGTCTACAGATCTTGAAACACATAGAGTATTATGGTGAAAACAGCCCGTGGTGTAACTATGCAATTGGTACAGGATTCAACGCCTGGTTCCGTTTATCACTAGTAACAGTAGCCTTGTTTCATATAACAAACATGGAAGGTGGTGACGGACCCCGTAGACAATCACCCATTTGATATCACGTATCTCGTTACAAACATGCACTTGTCGTGCCTAGCAGATCAGCTGATACTTCTTACATTATTGTTGAACAAGAAATGCAGGACTCAGTTGTCTATTACTTTTCTCAGAACTGGGGTTTTCTCTCAGTGGATGTATTTTCTCCAGGTAAGAGAAGCCAGTAAGAAGCTTTAAGCTCAAATCCCATTTAAGGATTCTTTTCAGGGGTCTTCAGGCACTCGCCTTCAGTTCCTAGAGAGGTCTGACAAAGTAGCTGATCACAATAGCACCTCCTTTGCAATATCCCATTAAATAATTAATAATTAATCCTTAAATAGCTTAGTTGCAAACAACTGCAGCCAGATCTTTACTGTCCTTTACCCAATTTTACAGTGTTCTGAGCTGATTATGAGATGTTATGAACATTTTCTACAACTCCTGATTTATGTTTTTCTCCATTTCATGCAACATTGTTTTCTCTCAACTTCTCAACAGCTTTATCATGTTTTCATGATAACAGAAGACACTTCCTTCTCCAAATAACTTTAATGTGGTTCTGAAAAGCTTGTGGGATTAATTATTTGACTCTCGGGTGCCCTACAGCTGAGGTTATCATGGGATTTTTAGCAACATCTAGAACAAGGAAAATACAAGCTATGATGGGCTCTCCCTATTAGGTATTCCCCAAGCCTAAGATTCCCACCCCAAATCCTTGACAACAACATTTACAGACCTGTGCCAAATGATACAGCAAAGGAAAACAAGACCACAAATTTCAAGTCCTCATTTTATTAAAAAGAAAAAAAAAGAAAAAAGAAAAAACCCAAGCATTTCAAAGCAATGTCTTTACTTGCTGGACAGAATGAAGAGTCAAATAATTTGGAGACTGTGCAGAAAAGTACTCACATGTGAGAGTGTTTGTTACAGACAAGGTATGACTTAGCTCAGCCTCTACAGTTGCCTGGAAAACAGAAGAAATTCGTTTAATGTCTATCCCACCTGCTTTGGATACGTGCAGGTGCAGGCTCAGACCACAGCCTACACGTCACACCTCAGGATGAAGATGGAGGGGTGTCGTGCAGAGGTAAATCACAATGGTGACGGTGACTGTTTTGCTTCAGGTGCTTTCCGAGCACACCCGCCTTCACTTCGGGTTGCTGGGTGTAAGTGACAAGGGCTGTGACTTTCCTCACAAGCCAAACGGTGCCAGGGCCAGGACCCGAGCCCGGCTGCCTGTGCTATGAGAGGGTCGCCAGGCTCCCCACGCTCCCTGCTTTTGGGCCAGGCCAAGCGGGGTCTCCCCCGCAGGCCTTGGTGCGGTTCGTGGATCCGCACGGCCCCGGTGGCACCTCTGATGCAGCATTTTGGTGGTTAAAAGAGTTCCGTAATGTGGACACGGCTAGAGTGTGGCAAGGGTAGGGGATTACCCTTCATTTTTAGAGTGGGCACTGCTTTGAAATTAATTTTTACCTAACAACTGCGATGAAGAAAGGAAGTGGTCTTGTGATCTTCACATTTCTTTACAAGGAATAGAAATTTCAGGTAGTTGTTTTGTGCCTTTTGCAGTTTTGATCTACCTTTAGGTAAAACTTGACTGTATTGGTTCTAGGGAATCAAATAAATAAGGAGGGACAAGTCTGAACCTGATCTGAGAACTCAGTTTCCAGACTGCATAGCTGGCAAAAGCTAGCAAGGTGAATACCCGGTGTGCATTTTCTGTCATTCTTCTAATGAATGAAAAGGCCAAAGGACCTCTGTTATCAGGAATCTGACAAAGGGGAATGTTTTGCTGGGCCTTAAGAAACTACCGTAATGTTTAACTTCAGGTAACCAGAACTATCAATATTATAGCTTCAGGTGGAGCTTCTGTGATCTCAAGTTACTCATTAGGAATATTAGTATAAATCAACTCTTTCTTAACTCTGGTATTTAGCTGAAGGATGGAAAGCAGTACATGAGGGCACTGCTTCCCTTCACAAAATGGCTTTATGTCTTGCCCTAGAGTTTGCTACAGCACAGGTGACTTGCTCCAACTTCTGTTGATTCATCTGCTGCTTTTTCACTTCATTCCTTATCCATGCCTTAAAAGCAGCAAATCCCCAACTCAAAAACCGCCACCTGTCAGACTCTGCAAGAAATATTTTTGATAGTTGAGTAAGCAACTCACTCTTCTGTTGGACAAAACAAAATCTTCAGAATTCTCTTAAGCTTAGTTATCTGTTGAATATTAAGATTTAATCTGAGTTCTGAAATTAAAGTTTAGTAAACTTGTGACTCAGGCTGCCAATGATCCTTTTAAGTTAATCTCCTATAGGCTACCCAGATTCCTTATGGGCAGTTCCTCTTGCAGCTGAAAAGAAGAGCTCCTCCTGTCCTTCCCAGTCCTTAACAACCTTCATGAGTTGTATTAGCTTATACAGGCTTATTTCTGATACCTGCCTTTTTTATTTCTCAGCTGGCAGGAACTTGGGTGTTTATCACTCAGATCTGGAAAAAAGAAAGCTGTGAAAATCTCTAACAAATGCCTAATGGATAAACTTAAAACATCACATCACCAAGCTGTTTCTTAAGACCTAATATACCTCACATTCAAATAAAAAGAACCTGAGTCTTTTCAGGCAAGGATTTTGGAGGACCCAACATCCATAAGTGTTGACAGGTGGCGTGGGCAATACTTGGGTGGTAATTAGGTGATTCAAACTTAGGTAGGTGCAGGTTAAATTAGTCATATACAGGCATTTGTCCTTGAAAGCACTTAAAAACTTATATATAGAAAACTACTATATGGGCTAAAATAATTTAGTTTAGTGATCAGAATGACAAACCTCCAAATTTAAATGATGTGAAACCAAATGCCTAGGTGTTTTTTTTTTTTTTTGAAAAGTTCAATTTAATCCTTTTAAGGCATTTTGTTCTTTTTTCATTGAGTTTAAATATTATTTAGGGCTTTACCTATACGGGCCTACTGAGAGGCAATTCACAGGTACCTTGAGGTCTGAGCTTCAATAAAAAGAACACAACACAAAAGGAGCAAAAGGAACGTAGGCTACCACAAACGTGTTGAGTGAATCCTTTCAGTGATAAACTGCCCCCAAACTGGGTGAGAATATGTGTAACATTTTAACTATCAAATAATTGGTGGACAAGGGTCTGATCACGCTCACTGTCTCGTGTACTCCAGAATCTATGCAATCAAGAGGTTGATTCATGGATTTAAAATCAGCAGCTGCCTTACACCGCCTGTATCTCAATTATCAAGCCAGGTCTACTTGGCATTCTCCAAACTGCTGCACTAGGTCTAGACAGACCCAAAAAGAGAGAAAATAAAAAGCCAGGCACCAGCACATGCTGCAGAGGCACACAGAGCACTACGGGTCCTGGGGGCCGGGGTGTTCTCAGAAGAGCCAGCAGTGGCAGGAGATGGGGCCTCTGTCGTGTCTCGTTGCTGACGGACACATCGCTCGCGCTGTCAGCTCAGTGCTGACAGTGCCAAGATCTGCAAGGGAAGCACCAGTTTTGGTACTACTTGCACAACATTGTTAACATTTAAAGAAAAGCAGAGGTTTCCACTACAGAGAAGCAGAATTTCACAGTGTAATAAAACATGACCCCACATTGGAAGGAAATGCCCAGGAAAAGCCACGGCTGTGTGAAGGGCAGCAGGCGGGCCGCGCTGCCCGGCGCCCCGGCAGCCACCCCTGGCGCTGCACGCGCACCGGCACTGCCGGGTCGGGGCCAAAACCTCTGCGGGGCTGATCTGAGGGGCAAAGGTGGAGACAGGATGATCCTACTTCGTGACAGGAGGAAAAAAATATATAATTTTGATTTGGAATCTTTCACCTATTTTTATTCTTGAACTATATCTAGGAAAAGGAGGATTTTCAGAATATCCCGCTACAGCTTGTCGCTAACATCTACATTGTATTCTGTATTTCTGCTATTGCCTCCCTCATATAAATTATTCTTTTTGCTTGATCTTGAGAATAATTATAATAATCAGATTTTTTTTCTTCCATTTTAACTATTTTTCTTATCTATCCTTGAACTCTAATTCTTTGGCAATAAGGTGAAAAACTCAACACACTCTTCCAAAACAAGTTCATCACTGGTTTATGTCATTGCTTTTATATTAAGAGTTCTAGAAAAAAAATCCTTTATTTTTGCTTAACTATTGCCCATTGACTCTAGCTTTTTTTTTTTTTGAAATATTGATTTAAGATCACAGAAGGTGCCTGAGTGATCTTTTCTTCCTGTAGAAAAATTTGAATATAGCAACATCAAATTTTACTTAGCATTGTTTTGCTCATACCTTGTCTAGGAAGGTGTGAGGTGATGAGAAGGTGACGCTACTCATGACCTCTTCTGTTTTTATCTAAATTGCACAATGGGTAAACACTATTTTTTTTCTTCCACTTCCTTGAAATTACAATAATAACACGTACATCACACTATATACATTATGACAGAATCCCTCAAGTTATTATGTTGATGTAAATCTATAACAGTCCATTGTATTTGCTTCAGAGAAATTCCAAAACAACTGAAAACGCTCAAATCAAAACAGAACTAGACAAACGACCCATCTGTGTTTCTAAAAGTTGCATCTCTTAATAGGTTACTACTGTTACTTCAAAAATTACATACAACACCCCAAATCAAAAATGCCCCTCAAACACAGAGATCTAACTTCTCATTAAAAAAAATACAAAAAAAAACTCTTAAGGATAAATAGTAGTCACAGAAAGATGCTATTGAAATTTATCTATTAATAAACTTGGCAATTTATGTTATCAATACAAACAAAATTTAGCACTTAAGAATTAAAATGCAATATTGGGACTCTTCCACTCAACAAGAGCAGAATATCAGCATATTTTAATTAAAAATTAAATTTAAAAGTAAATCTTTGCTAGCAGGTATAATAACAGCAAATGTCTTCAAAAGTTTGCTAGAAGAAATGACAGAAGAAAATAACAGCCAATCTCTAAAGCAACATAGAAAACTTTTTTTTTCTCTATTTGATATCCATTTAGAGTAGATTTCCTCTAAAATGCACCCTGTACATAAACTTTTTGAAGGCAACAGCTAAAAACCACAATCATTGGAATTTTCAAATAACCTTGTAGACCATGAACAGATATGAAACCTGAAGGTGGCAAATAGCCAAGATGCTCCATAAAGAACAGGGCAATCCTGAACAAGTCAGCGCAGCAGTTAAATCTTTTTCTTAAATTTCCTTGCACAATCAGGCAACGTATCCCATGTTCAAAGCTGTCCTGTCAAACTGATCCAGTAAATTCAGTTGAAGGTCCTTTACAAAGCACTGCAGCTTTGTACAACTCAAAATTACATGAGTCAAAACAAATAAAAACCTTAAATAAAACAGCAGAATTCCTTTAATCAGTAGGAATTATACAGCTCTAAGTCTTAATTTCTCTTGATAATGGAAGCTTTCCATATGCACTCAAAAAGATACCAGTGAAACCAGAACATCATTGTAGGTGTAATTCACATTTACTTAAGTAACAGCAGCTAAATGGGTATTTAGGGTTATTTGATGGATTTTATCTAGGCTCATTTGCTGCTCAAACTATAAATGACATATAGATCCAATGTCAGAAGCTTGATGACACATTCAAGTTTTTTTTACACAAAAATGAATTATGTTTTCATAAGTGACTTAATTTTGCTTTACTCTTCTACCTAAACACAATGAGAATATTTAGGAACTTACGCATTAGGGATTTAGCTATTTGCATGCTTTCACAAAGTGTTTATTTGTCAATATTGATGGCAGTCTGCGTAATAGGATTTTTTTTTTACCACCATCAGGCAAGAGAAAGTGAAAGATGAAATGATACATTTCAGCTTGAACGTAAAGGCATCCCTGTTCTGTGGTAATAGGTGTATCGATAAAGGAAATAAGAGTAAAGGATTAATCGAACAGTTCAGTATTTAATATCTGGCATGGAGAGAGTACACGCTGGCTAAGCATGTGGGAAAAACCCCATAGTCAAAAGCTCATCTAAGTCACCAATGCAGAAAGAAGGGACTCTGGGCACAAACTGTAAACGAGTATTTATGAGCATTTTGATGTGAAGCTGGCTAATTGTATTGTAATTATTCTAGTTATACTATAAATTACTGCTTAAAACTGTTACTCATATTGTATTTTGGCACATTTGGTCTTTCTTGCGGGCACTTAATACACACAATATGGAAAAAAAAAAAAAAAAAAAAAAGTTGGCTGGCTTCTTAGGTAAAAATCACCCTCTTCTCATGCCTGAAAAAAATAATGCCCCATTTCCAGAATGAGACCCAACAGCCACAAAATGACAAGCAACTGCTGCTGGTACTTCCGATTTGAGAATTCGGGGAGAGAAAAAAAAAACAAAAAAAAAACAAAAAAAAAACAATATCTTATGTCACTCCTTCACTCCCAAACCCTCCTCCAAATATAGTGCTATTTGGGGGGAAAAAAAAAAAACAGTTCTATGCTGCTAAATTGTTCAACTTGTCACTTCATGAACTGTAGAGGCCAAATTTAACAAAAAGATAGAAAGCACTTTCATACTAGGAAGTGCAGCCAGAGTTGTCAGGCATAACGGTTTGTATCCATTAATAACAAGCTGTATCGAGATTTAAAAAAAAAAAAAAAAAAAGAGAGAAGAAATAAAAGATGCTACGTGCCTATTTCCCCAAGAGTGACCAGTAAGTCTAGAGAATTCTCTCTAACAAATCTGTATTTGGATACTTAGGAGTGCTGACCACCTTTGTGGTAAGCAAAAGAAACAAAACAAACCAAAAAAAAAAAAAGAAAGAAAAAGAAAAAAAAATCAGGATAAGGTGCCAAGTAGGACAAAATAAGTCTTGGGTTTAGTCCATACCTGACTGTATTATTAGCAGTAAAATCTATTAAGCTTTATTCTTCCTTTAATACTTAATTATTTTTAGTGAACAGTTGTGAAAATTCACATTTGAAAGCCACGAAATAACAGTACACTTAATATCTGCAAAAAGAGAAGATAAATCAAGAAATTATCAGATGTTAAATTATCACATGAAAATAATCTGAGATTTTCTTTTTACTCTAACAATAAAATGATTTTCCTTCAGATTTAATTACTACTTTTTTAATGCAGGGCTTGAATAGCAGAAATGTCCCATAAAAAGCATTAAATCTCAGTGACAAAGCATAACTGACACAGCTTTACTTAATATAGCTTTACTTAATGTAAGGTGTTAAGAATACAGAAGCAAAAGGAATCATTTAAAAGCACAGCACTTAAGACTGTAAAACCTCAGAGATAAGAGCATTTTTCTATGCTTGCAACGTAACAAAAACATCCTCCATCGAATGGCAACAAGGAAACCGTTAGAATATGTCTGAAAAATTAATGGAATATTTATCACTGCTGCGGGAATTCTTAAAACTCATTTTAACACGCATCACCGAGCAAAAATAATTCCCCGGCTCCACTTGCAGCCACTGTGACTCGCACGTTAAGGCACAACCAGCAACAACAGCAAAAACCATCGTATTTCATCTGTAAAAAGAATTACAAAATGCAACAGCTAATATGCTTACAGAAGCTGTTTATTAGATTATTATTTGAATTACTGCAGTGGTCAGGCCTAAGAGAGAAATGAGGATTCAGTTTTGCTAGGTGCTACATAAATACTACATAACAGCCATAATTTTTATTTTCCTATGAAAATAACATGAACTTTTGGATCCTGTGGGCATTTTTGAAGCAACATCAAGAAAAACTACAAGTTGTTAAATGAACAAAAAAGTTCAAAAGATTCAAGGTAGCTTTCCTCTACCTTCAGCCTCGTTTACTGTTAAAATTTCTCTACTCCATGGTTATAGGTTTAGTGATATCCTAAGTATACATTATTATATACAAACATCAAGGGAAATTAAAATGTTAATCACATTATTCATGTAGTCCTTTGTTGTGAGAGCCACCTAAGAGAGTTGTCACAATACATATTTTATATCACTAAGAAAAGACTCAAGTCATTTTATTTTAAAATCTTTATTAGATGGTAAATACGATTTTATTGCCATTTCAAATATTTGAAGTGTTGATTTAAAATAAAGCCAAAACACATAATGGTTATTGGCATGAAAAGAAGGACGAGGGGGACACCCATACATTTTGGAATGCATTAAATGAGAGTATTTACAGATACACTGATCAAATCTTGCATGCACAATTTTAATACTACAAGAAAAAAATATATCTATATCATGGGATGCATTTAGACCGATAATTATTGCCCACGGTGGTTTATGATTTTAATGATTTTTAAGGACACTTGTTATATTTATGTTAAGATGCCTTGAAACGAGGCACCCGCTATGAATCAAGCTTTTAGTTGCTTCCAATGGCACCCGTGACACGTTGCTCCCTCTCCGTGCCGCTCACCGCGGGGCGATGAAGCGGCGGGGGAGCTGCGGTATGGAAAGCCCACGCGGGAGGCTCCTAAACCGGCCCGCGGGGCTCCGAAGGGCACGCGGAAAACCCCCAAACCCGGCCGTCTTCCCTCATCAGCTGTTAGCTCTTACGGAGCGGGCAGCGTCAGGCTCTCAGCTCGCAAAAAACACCCTTTTCGCCCGGCTTCTCTGCGGCTCCGAGCGCGCCCCGCTCTGCCCAGCTCACCCGCTCTGCCCGCAAACGCGTCCGCTCCTGCGAGGCCCGCGCGGCCTGGCCCGGCAGCGAACCAGGCGCCCCGGCCTCGCCGGCCGCACATTTCGCGCCGTTCTAGCGCAGGATGCGGAGGGAATTTGCGCTGTTTTTATCTCCCTTGCGGGCAACGCGGGTTCGCGAGGCTCCGCGCGTCGCCGTTACCTCCGTCCGCCCGCGCCGCGCTCCTCCGCGGCTCCTCGGGGGCCCGGCCGCCGGAACGGTTAACGGCGCCGTCACCAAACCTGTTCTTAAAAGAAAGGGAAGGAGAAAAAAATAGAAGTTACAACCCAGAACGCCTCGGCCGCCCGTCCACCCTCAGCCCGCACGGATGGGGGGCACAACCTCAGGCGCTGCGCTTGCTTTCGCTTTTCCTTTTTTTTATTATTTCCTAAACACAAAACGCTCGCAGCGCGCGACCTCATTGCCGCCACGCGTGATCGCGGGAGCCGCAGCACGCCCGACGCCGCCATGGCTCCGAGCAGGCCCCCGCGCCGCGCGGAGGGGGAGGCCGGGCCGCCCCCTCGCCCGCCTTCCCCGGGGGCCGCGCGCCCAGGGGGCGCGTTGGCTCCGCGCGCGCCGCGCACCAACGCGGCGGCGGCTGCCGGCAGCCGTTGGGCAGCGCCGTTACGGGGCGCCGTGGCCCCGCCCCGCCGTGCGTCGTATCCCTCCGCGCGCCTCGCGCAGAGAAAGCGCCGCGCAGCAGCAGCAGCCGCCCGCCTTCCCGCCCGCCCCGCCTCTGCCGCTCCGACATCTTCCTCCGGAGCCGCCCGCCCGCCCGCTAATAAACACGTAGCGATCGCCCGCTCCCTGCTCCGTCCCTGTCGCGCCGCCGCCGCTGCCGCGCGGGGAGAGCAGGCGGCCAGCGCGGCCCCAGCTGCCCCGTTCGCTCCGTCCCTTCCCCGCCGGGCCCCGGGCGCGGGGGAGGGGCGGCGCGGGGCCGGCTGAGGCGGGGGGCGCGGAGGAGGAGGGGACTCTTTCTCCGGGCGGAGGGATCGCGCCCGCTCCCTGCGCCCGCTCGCTGGCGGCGGCGGCGGCGTTGGCGGCGTCGCCCTGAGTTGTTGTGGCCTCCTCCTGCCCGCGCCCTGCGCGGCGGCGCCGAGACGCTTCGCGGCCACCGAGCGGTGACAGCGCCGGGCGGGCGGGCGCGGCGCGCAGGGCCCCGACGCTGCCGGGGGAGCGCGGCCCGACCGCCCCCTCCCCCCGCCATCCCGCCCCCCCTGCCCTCCTCCTCCTGCTCCCCCCGGCGGCCGCGGGCTTCGCCTCGCCATGTCCGCGGAGAGCGGCAGCCGGCACACGGCGGAGCTGCGGGCGGGTGAGTGAGCGCCGCGGCGGGCGGGCGGGCGGCGGAGCGCGCGGGCGGCGGAGCGGGGCGCGGGGGAAGGCCCGGGGGGACCGCTCACCGCCCCGCTCTCTCCCGCAGAGCTCTACTTCCTCATCGCCCGCTTCTTGGAGGACGGACCCTGCCAGCAAGCGGCTCAGGTAGGCGCGGGATGGCGCCGCGGGGCCCGGCGGCGGGGCGGGGGGGGGCGCGCCCGGGCCCCCAGCGCGCCCCCCCGGCTGCGTCCGTGCCCCCTGCCGCGCTTCGCGCCCTCACGCGCCGCTTTTGTTGTCGCCGCAGGTCCTGATCCGAGAAGTGGCGGAGAAAGAGGTAAGCGGCGCGGCGCGCCCCGCCCGCGGCCTCCCCCTGCCCCGCGCCCCGCCCGCCCCGCGCCGCGCCGGGCCGGGCCGGGGGCGCCTCACGGCCTCTCTCTGCTTCCCCCCCGGCAGCTGCTGCCCAAGCGCACGGACTGGACGGGCAAGGAGCACCCGCGCAGCTACGAGAATCTGGTGAGGGCCGCGGCCGCGCCGCGCGCTACGGGCCGGCTGAGCTTTCCTTTCCCCTCTGCTTTTCCCTCGCTTTCCCTCTCTCCCAGTAAAAAAATTGAATTTCCCGCAAAAAAAACACATGTAACTTAAAAAAAAAAAAAAAAAAAAAAAAAAAAAACTTGGGAGGATTTTTCTTTCTTTCTCTTTTTAACCTCGGCCTCCTCCTCTCCCTCTCAGCGCGGGGGAGCCCAGCGCGGCGGGGAGAGCGGGGTGCCCGGCGGGGCGGGGGGGACAGGGACCCCCCGGCGGCGGCGGCGCGGGGCGACGCGGGCGCTGCGGCGCGAGCGGCGTCACGGGGGCGCTGCGGGCGCGGGGCGGGGCGAGCGGCGCGGGCGCGCGCGCCGCGCGGACGGGGCGCCGGGCGGCGGGGGCGCGCGCGGCTCGGCTCTGCTCTGCGCCGCCCCGCCCCCCGCGCGGCCCCGCCCCCGCGCGCGCGCAATGGCGGCGGGCGCTGCCTGCGCTGCCGGGCGGCGCGCGCTCCGCACGCCCGCCGCGAGGCCTCTCGTTTCGCCTTGTTTTTTACCGTTTTTGTGCAAACGCCGCCCGGGATTCACGCTGGAAGCAGTCTTGCTGTGAGGCGGCCCGTGCTTGTGCCCTGCGTGGCCGTGCACGTTTGCAGTGTCTTTGTTTCCCATGTACAGCCTGTTCAGTACAGGAGGGAACTCAGGCTGCCTGGTTTGTTTTGCAGACTTGAGCGTCAGTTTTTGTTATTATTATTATCGCTATGCACACACATATATATACATATTTACGTCTCTGTTTTCTAGTGTGTTGTTTCCAGCTCAGCGGTGGCCCTTGGGCAGTAAAGGGATCCCTTGCAGTGACAGGTGTAGTTGTTTTTTGTTCTGCCTATGGAGGTGCCTGAGGAGTTTTCCTAAGATGTTGTCAGCCTCTGCTGTGGGAAAACAGCATTTAGGATGTCAGGAGTTGCATCTCTTTGTTAGCTTGTGGCGAGCATTGTTTTCATTATTGGTGCGCTGTGGTCATCTAACTTCTTTTCTGGATTTCTGAGTGAGATTTCAGGGGAAAGATGTGCCCTCTTAGTTCGTAATCATAGTAAAGCAACATTTCTCTTTGAGCTTTTTTCACTGGTCGTACTAGCTCTGTGCTCAGGTGCTTCTGAGATTGAGATGTGAGCTCATACGAAAGGAGGGGAAATAGTTTCCATCTGTTACACAGCTGATAAAAAATGGTTACGTGTGCATTACTTATTATGACTATTCCAACACAAGAGATGAGTTTCTACTGTAGCAGGAACAGGCCTGTTCATTGTACTGGTCTTCTCTAGAGTATGAGGGGCATGCATTTTGTGCATGTAGTTGTGGGAGAACTGATTTCAGTTGGCTTACTGAAAACATGCTCATATATTGCAATACTTCGGCATTTCTGTGAAGTCAAACTCTGTAAGGAAATGCAACTAGGAATTGCAAGATGCTTGTATCTCTAAATGCCATATTTCACTGTTAACATGTGATTTCAAAAGTAGTGTTAACCTGTAATGTGCTATTCATTGCAAACAGTGATGGCAATTTGCTTGGTAAAGCCTAGCATTATTTTTTGCCATTTCAATTTGAAGGGAAAGACTAGAGTTATAGGTATCTTAGGTTGGGGTTCTCCTATGTAGTTGCATAAGAGAATGTGAAAAAGAGAGACTGGAAAAAAATTCTTAAAAGGTCAAAATAATACTTGATGAGAAATGTGGGCTTCATTCAGATCCTGCCTTCAAAGCATCTTTTATTTGGTGGAATGCAGATACATATGATTTTAGTCAGAATTGTTATTTAGTGACGTAACGTGCTTTTCCAAAACTCCAGGAGTCTAAAGTTGGATTTGATTCTGGATCTGTGTATTTAAAACTAAGCTGCTATTTAGGTCCTTTTTCTAATTTTCTGTTCTTAACAAAGCTTTCTTAACTTTTTTCATATACTTTCTGGTAAACATCTGGATGCCCTTCTTCCACCTTACTTCAACTTGGAAGTGGGGAGAGGGGAAAAGGAAGTTGTTTACTTTGTGCTTGATACTTCTCTCCTTCCTCTGTCTCTGCTTATACTTCAGATGGAGAAGCAAAGGTGCAAATTTTGTGTTACTCGATGTTACAAAACGATATTTGTAGGTCGAGAATTACACTTCACACACAAAAAAAGAAGCAAGATCTATTTCTGACCAGGTTAAGACTGATACAGTCCTCTGTTTCTTCAGTCTTTCTTAACAAAAATCTAGCTTTTGGATGCTAAGTGATCTTTCTGGAGAAAGCTTATTTTGTTGTATATCGGTCCCTGTTTCTCTCACTTGAGAGTTTGGTGAAAATTGTAGCTTTTCAAGCAGTGCACACATTCCTGTTAAAGTGTAATAAAAATTCTTAAGCATGTGTCTTTTAAAGAGGACAAATAATTTTCTATTGTTAGAGTGAAATTTGCGATCTTATTTTTTTATTGCTGTAAGTTGTTTTTAAAAATTAATGTTAAATCCGATGAAAACTTTCATCTTATATTTTGTTTCCATTTTTCTCTTTGATCAGTGAAAGTAAATGTTTCATTTTCATATGAGCTGGCACCATGCTGGGTTGGCTTGTAATGCTATTAGAAAATACATGAATTCAGAAAAGCTATTTTACCATGTTTTAGAGTTTTAAGTGGTTTGCCCTGAATTCAAATATTGCCATATTACATATATATATCTTTTCAGAGCTAGTGTTTGTGGTATAAACTACTTGATTCCCTCTTTGAGAGGGTTGTCTCTCATTTTAAAATGCCAATCTAGTTTTTTATATTGTCAGTATTACAGTTTCTATTTGTGGTATTTCTGTCTCTGGTAGGCTGCTTTTAGCCTAAATACTGAGAACAGCATGACTTTTCAGGAACAGATCTCTCAGTGTTTGTGTTCTCATGTTTGCTGTGAAACCCTGTTAAACATAAAACAGATGTTTTCTT
The DNA here is from genome assembly GCF_059628265.1 of Tinamus guttatus. Classification (NCBI taxonomy): domain Eukaryota; kingdom Metazoa; phylum Chordata; class Aves; order Tinamiformes; family Tinamidae; genus Tinamus; species Tinamus guttatus. The sequence goes on from NW_028288619.1 coordinate 2,007,548, forward strand.
CTTCTTTCTGAAAGTCAGAGGAGTTCTTGTGATGGAGAATGGAGGGAAATGGAGTTTTGCTAAGAGAGTTAACTGCTCACTTTAGGAGAATGAGCAAACCTTCTCTTGGGGTTGAATTGTGTATAGGTTGAATTAAATGCATTGTTTAAGTATCATGTAGCTAGGCTTAAGAACATGTTTGTTAGGGCCTTGACACACCATAGCTTGTTCTGTGCATCGCTTGGCTACAGGATAATTGTTGTTTTCAGGTTGCAGTTTCACTATGGGTGTAGCTGATCTATTTTTGTGGTGTTGCTGAAAGCCGAGAGTTTCCACTGGGTGGTGGTCAGTTGGATAACAGTGCTGAGCTGCTTCAAAAATAAGCAGTACAGAAACTATTTTCAGGTGATTCAGCTCTCTGACTTCAGCTACCTTAATCTGCATACCACCATGAAGGAGATCGTAGTTATGCATCACAAGGGCTAGGGAACATATTGGGGTTATCCCTTTCGGAAGCAAATTTCCACAGGCTGAAGATGAATGATAAGATTCTCCTTATTGATTTAAAGCTGCTGTAGAAGCTTTTTAGATTTTTGTAAAATACTAGTGTTGTGATGTAGAAGATCAGAGCTATTGCATGAACTTTCTTTGTCTTACCTTGGTTATTCATATAATTTTCCTGTGTTGAATTAAACTTATATCAGTGGTGGTTCTGGATGAAGGAGAGCAGGGAGCTATGTCAAACAGGGTGCAGTGCAGTGGGTTTAGTAGATAGTGGAATCTACTTTATTGTTCTCAGAAACTCTGTACCATTATTTTGCTATCATTTGTTTCCTCCTCTCTCTCCTTCCCGCCATTGTTTAAGACTTTTGTTTTTATAGTGAAAGCAACAAGATCTGTTTTCAGGCCATTCCAATACTCTTTAGTTACTCATAGATGCTTGAAGTTACAAAGAGCATCTGTAGAACTGGGCCATTAAACTCGAAACAGCTGCAGTGCTTTACTGTTTGTAGAGCATCTATGGTAGTAAAGTCTTTCAGTCAGTATTCGGGTTACTGCTTAACAATCCCATTTCTTAGTAACTCAAATAATGGTCCATTTCCAAAAAGCGGTCCATTTCTTCAGGATACCATGTGCTGTAAAGGTACAGAAATAAGGAGGAAAAATAAAACTTGCATCAAATTCCAGACCTGTGTTGTCATATAGTTTTCTGATGGTATTTTGGAGAAAGTATCTGAAAGGTGATGATAATTATTGTGATACTTAACAATGTGTTTGGTCTTGTTATCGGTGCTACTGTTGGATATGTATAAGCTTAAATTATTTCGTTTTACTTCAAGTCAAGCATTTCTCTTCTGCAGATTATTCCCATAGCTGATAGCTTAGATGATAAGTTGTAGACTCTGTTGAAACTACTCCATTTTTATGATGGGGAGCTCCCATTCATTGTGTGAAGCACCTTGCATTGGTTTGTTCTGTATATGATCACTGGGATTGGCAAGTCAACCCCAGTGACTTTGAGATTGGAGTGAAGAAATGCCAATAAAGGCTAAAGAGCAGTATTCAGTTTCTAAAGCATATCTATTTAAAACTCATTACAAACAGTCTGTTGTTTTTTGTTTGTTTGTTTTTAAGACAGGCAAATAGGTGCAAATATACATAGGTAAGTCCACAAGGCTGAAAATGTTCAAACCATTCACAACATTGAGCACCAAGCTTGAATGAGTCTGCTTATGTTAAGATTCTTTTTATTATCCACTCCCTCTTCCTTAAAAACACTGAATAGTTGAAAAGTGGGTTGTACGTTCTTGAGACAGCTCATTTCATATGCGTCTGTTTCATTAGAGGAAAAGTAGTCTTACATTAGTGTGCATTTCTGGAGTATGTAGCGGATAAATTTCCATATCATTTTAGCTCATGCATAATTAGAAAATAATTCAGAAATAAGAATGCTTCTGGGAAAACAGTTAGTTCTCCCCTCTCTTCTGCTGCCTCCCTCTCCCCTTAAGAGAAGGGGAATGCTTCAGAGAAAAGTAATTGTACGTTATTGCAGTTCCTAATTTTAAAGCCATCAGAAAGTCACTAGTTGTACAGGATACTCAATTAGATTGATGGTCTGATATAGTACAACGCTTGTTGTAATTTAATTTGGAGTTAGTTTTGCGTAATATGTTTTATACAGTGGAATAGTTGCAGCATGGATAGATGCTGGTATTAATAAAACTGAACTCTCATATGTTGAAGTAAAGGTGGCTGACTTTTTTAATCTTCTTAAGTGTGTGTATATATATATTTTCTGAAAGCTATTTAGGACTGAAGTTGTTGTTAAAAGTGCTAACCGTTAGTATGAAAAATTCACTATTTTGGAGAATATTTCAGTATGTGTATTGCTTAGTGCAGTGTGTAACTGAAATTTGTATTACAGACTTAAAGAGAGTCTGTGTCAAATGATCCCGTTGATTCATTCATTGTGATTCTGATGTTAAATTATTTTGCAGAGTGATGAAGAATGAAAGTACAAGTATCTAGGTCTATTCCCAAAGTAATAGAGATTTGAATGTTAGTCCAGATAACTCTTCCAGCTGTATTTTGTGTATTTACATGCTATTCATCCTGGATAGGTGAAGTTGAGAGTAATGCCTCTTCTTACTTTCCTAGAAAATAATCGTGCTTAGCCTGTGAAAACTTTGTACTTCCTAACAGTGTTGCTGTTCCTGCTCGTTTGGACTCTTAACTTGATTTACAGTAATAATTAAATATAGTAACCTTTTCTATAGGGGATTGGTTTTTTAAACTAATGACAAGTGAGTTTGGTGTGATACTCCTGAAATAACATCTCTGCAGTTCTCTTGGGAGACTGGAACAGAGCTGGGTGTTACAGAAAGCCTAGTGGGAGAAAGAAACAGTCTAGTATTTCATCTAGGGGATTTATGGGAGAAGGAAAGTGGTGATTTGATGTTACAGATTTGGCATAAGAGTTTGGAAGAGTTCAGTTTTCACGTCTTATTTAGAGCTATAGGAATTTTCAAGACTTGCACATCTGTAGTTTTTCTTCCACTTTCACTTTCTCCTCTTGGGATCAGTGTTTGATAACAAGATATACTTCCATCATCCTGCTCGACTTGTCATGGGCTTTTCTGCATCTGGCAAAGCTCGTAATGTCTCCTTTTAATAAAATAATTGGAATTTCTCCCTTGTCACTTGACTTGAAAGGTGCTTTTGACTGTTTATAAGAGATGTGGAGAGATTAGTATGTGAGTGTGTGTGTGTATAAATACATACACATGTGTATATATGTGTATGTATACATATATGCTCGTGTATGTATATATATAAAAGCTTTTTTTGCAGTTTGCCTTAGGTCTCTGTTTTTTTTTCTTTCTGGAATGTGAGTATCTCAAGTTTATTTTTCATTAATCCCTAAAACAATTAACATCAACTTGCATACTTTATTTCTTTTGATCTATTATGCTTTTCCTTTAAATCTCAATAATTTTAGCCTTTCATTAGCTTTTTGTTTGTTTTAAAAACTTTCTTACCTCATCCTTTCTTAGCTTGTTGCTGGCCTATTCTGATTCTATTATTTATATATATATTTATATATCCTTTTTCAAAAGGGAAGGATGCCAAGACTGACGTGAAATTGCATACTTTATTTTTCATTTGTGACTTCTACATTAATGCTAACAGTACTAGGTCACACAGACAAAATAGTATTGTTAAAATAATTTTGTTTCTTGAGAAAGGAAGTATTTTAGAAGTTCTTAAAAAGAAAAATCTAAATTTCTTTAAAATATGTTATTAAGTACCTTCCTTATGGAAGAAGAAAAGCAAGTCCAAATAAACCTGTAATAAGAGATTTTTGTCTATCAGATTTTACAATTAAAAGTGACACACTTTTTTTTTCTCCCCTTTTAAAAAGTTTTTGTGTGTATTAGTCATAATTTAGGTAAAAGAGAGGCTAATATTGGTATCTGTGTATCTCACCTGAAGTTGTATGAACTTTGTGGATCTAACAAGTCTGTACATGGTGAATGTCACTCAAAGGGGAGTTGTGTGTGTATTTTATATATATATATGTGTGTGTATATATACACACACACACACACATCTTAGAGTACAGCTTGCTGAGTTGGAAGGGAGCAAATGGCGATGATTATGAAATTTTCTATTCCGAAGCATCACAGAACTACTGTTTAATTTAGACAGTTTTTGCATAAAGTGGCTTAACCCACATTACAGTTTGTTTTTTGTTTGTAAGGTGTATTCTAAGATAAGGTCCTTAATAGTATGATCAAGAGCAAAACAGATCTGACTCTTTAAACTTGCTTTAAAACACTTGCTTTAAAAGTTGCTTTTGGCATTGAGCCTGCCTTGTTCATGCTGCTTCTATTAAAAAGATCAAAAAACAAAAACGTCGAAGAAGAACAGAAAAAGTGAACCCATATGGCTTATGACAAATCATGAGATGCATGACTCAAGATGTCAGCTAATTGTAGATTTGGAATGTGTCAAAGCTGATTTGCTTTATTTTCTTTAGATTTTGTGCTTTGTGGATATGTATAAAATTGAAGGGTGTTGAGCAGGATAAAATTGCACTTAACTATATTGCATAAGTTGTTTTAATATATCTGGCTAAACCAGAGCATCGCTAATTATTAATCTTTTAGAGAAGTTTGGTTCCATGTAAAGAGTTTCAGATGAAACTTTACCAAGAGCAGGGCTTACCAAGTGTTGGATACTTTGGATAGGACTGAAGGAGAATAAAAGCTATGGAAATGGTTAAGGGTTGATCGTGACAGAAACTGCATGGCTTCCTTGCTCTTACATCTCCTCTGCTCTCCGTGTGGGGAGCGCTCAGCCCTGCTTTTTGACTGCGGTTCTTCCTCCTTCTGACCCTCTGAATAGAGAGCAAGGCGTCTGTTTCGTTTGGGTGTTGCGCGCAAGAAAAACAAATTGGGCTGGCAAGTTCCAAGCTCAGTGGTTAATTTTTTTGCCACTCTTCTAATCAAGTAAGTTTGATAATATCAAACACATCTGCAGAATTAGTAGTACATTTTAACCATTACTAAAATAATAATTTATTTTATTTTTTTAAAAAGAGCCTTTTTCTTTGTTTACGTTACGTGAATTTTTACGTGAAGTCATTTGGTTACTATGGAGGTTCAGCAAACTTCCAAGGCTGCCTGTGAAGGTAATGTAATGCAAGAATAGTAGCAGAAAAAAAACCTTCTTTTGTAGAAGTCTGACATGGTAGGAGGAAAAACTCCCTCGAGTGTAAGCAAGGATTTTTCAAAGTCTCAGTTTCAGACATCAGCACTTATGCTATCAACTTGCTAGAATACATGAAGCGATTGCTTTGTGTCAGCAAGACAGAAGCACCTTTGGTGAAGACTAAGGTATGTTTCTGTGAATTGTGTGTAGTACAGAAACATCAGTCGTTTTAAAATGTTCATCATGGCTTTCAGCAGTTGCAGAATAATAAGACATTACAAGCTTTTACTGAAATACTTACTGTAAAGTGAAACTGTTCAGACAAATTTCTGACCAAAAAAAGAATTAAACTGCGACATGCCAAATCCTGCACCAGAACTGTAGGAAACTGAGTTTCTAACATCCCTAATAATTTTACTCCTTTAAATATTTCTTATACTATAAGCTAGTAGTAGCAATTTGCATATTTAAAATGCTGTTTCTTAATTGAAGGATTTTACTGTGGTCACATGCATACGTTTTAAAGCTGTTTGGTTCCAAATGGTGATAATTCTAATCTGTAATTTTGATAGTTGGAAAGAACTCGTGCAACTCAGCTTTGTATGGGCAGTCAATAGTCCTGGTTAGACCACGTTATAATCAAGTGATAATGAGAAGTTCTGTTATGATGATAGGAGCTTATTTTAGTCCTGTACAGCTGACAACTGAGTAGTGTACAAAATCTGTCGGAGGATGTTTCCCTTATTGATACAAATTCATGTCTCCAGTGTTGGAGGAACATATACTGATTGTAAAGATTTCAATTGTGGAAACTTAGTCAGGCCTCATAACTTAGGTGAGTCGAGGAAGAATGTTTTTGTGTGTGAAGAGCGATTCTATCTTCTCCAAAAACGTGTTACCTGTGTGGTACGTGTGAATCTTTCAAAAAAAAAATCTGTAAATGTTGCTATTCCTATATTCTTTGTCTCGTAATAATTTAAATTAACTAAAAAAAGATTGAATATATTTTTTACTTTTTTTTTCTCCAGTTTTAAAGCAGGAGAGTAATATTTTTGACTAGCTCTGTTTTAAATGCACAATATGGCAAATGCCAGCAGCTCTCTACAAGCAGCATACTGTGAATGGTTAATTAGGACCAGCTGGAAAGAGTTACTGTACTTAAGGCCATTATCTGTTTTTTATGCCTTATATACTCTCTCTCTCTTTTTTTGTTAAGAATTTGTTTAGCAAACTGGAAAAAGATCTAACTAATTCTTCCAAAATGTTTGTTTTTCATTATAAAATGCTTTGTCTGCTTTTTAATATAATAGGTGAAATACTATAGACACTTGGCACCTGATCACCTGCTTCAAATATGCCATCGACTAGGACCACTTCTAGAGCAAGAAATTCCCCAAAGTGTCCCTGGAGTGCAGACATTATTAGGAGCTGGCAGACAGTCTTTGCTTCGTACAAACAAAAGTATGAAAATTTGATGAGATTTTTGAGAGTCTTTGATTTTTGTTGATGCCTTTTCTGCATTTTTCTTGTGCAATAAAATGGCTTATGTTTTTTTGTGCAACTCTTCTAAAACAGGTTGCAAACATGTTGTGTGGAAAGGATCGGCTCTTGCTGCGTTACATTGTGGAAGGCCTCCGGAGTCACCTGTCAATTATGGCAGTCCACCTAGTATAGGTAAGTCAGATTTATGATGGCCTTGCCCCTGCAATGCTTAACTCCCAGGGTAGTTAATTACTGTGATGAATTAGAGCTAAATCAAAATGGAATTGGTATCTGCCCTTACTTGTGTTGTACCTTGTATTCAGTGTTACTTTTATTAGGATGTTGTGGTTGTCATATTTACCAATTTATATATGGAAAAAAGATGTAAATTTATGTACCGTTTCTACTTGGATGCTAGTTATTATTATTATTGTTAACATCGGAGTATGAAATTGAATAAAATATATCCACCAGTGAGAATATATTTTTTTTTCTTAAAGATTTAATACTTTCAACAACAACAAAAATAGTTAATACAGCAGAAAACTTGAAAATCAGGACAGCGTGGTTTTTCCCCATTGTTGGGAAGAGTTAGTCATGTAGATTCCTAATGGTTTTTGCTGAAAATTTTGAATGTCTTTTGGAAGTGATTATTTTACTTCTTTGGTCTGTCAGTCCACTAATTCCGTAGCTGTGCTGTGGTTTCCTGTGCTGTGTCATGAAGCTTGAGTGTTCTGGCCGTGCAGATAGCCAAAATCTTTTCCCATGTCCACGGTGGGAGAAGCGTTAAGTGGAGGCTAAATGGATTTGGACAGCAAAACAGAAGCCCCTGTCAGATACCTATGCACAGTGTTAGGAATTACTTGACTTTGCTGCCCTGCAAGAGGGGGAGTGGTACAGTGCAGGAGAGAGGCCAGGCAAGTCAGCGTTGCCGTGCCCAGTGCGTTTCCTGCCCTGCCCTGTCAGGTCCTGGGGCAGGGCTCTGGATATCCTTCTGTCTCTTCTTTGGTGCTGCTGAGGTTTCTCTCTCCTCTCTCTGGAGTCTGTTGCGAGTTTTCCCTGAGTGGCCCTGGCCAGCATGTGCAGACAGACCCATCTTTTTATTGGTTTATTCACGCTCCCTTGGCACCTGCTACTGGCTGTCACCATCCGTGGCGCTCAGTCTGCTCCTTCAGAGCTTCTCCACAAGTCGGCAAAGAAACATTTGCAACTTTAACAGTGATTAACAGGTTGCTTACCCTTAAATTACTCCCTGATCTTGCCTACTCCCTTACAAAGTTCAACCAAACCCAGTTAATGCCAGCCCTCAGAGGGTCATCATTCTTACTTGATCGGTTGTCTGGGAATGAAGACATAGTGACAGTGAATGAAGTTTTACTCAGCATCTCTGTTGTCTTCAGCTATAATCTTAATTTCTTTTAAAATTGTTTAGCAGTAAAATCTCTCAAAATACGTTATGTATTTAAGCTAGGATTTCCCTAATATTAAGCAGAAATGAACCAACTTTTACAAATGTATTGCACGTATAAATATGCAAAAAAGCACTTTTGTTTTTTCTTAAAACCTCTAGTATTTGGGTTTTTTGTTTGTTTATTTTTGTTTTGTTTTTCCCTGCAAACAAAACAAAAGGTATGAAATAGGGTAGCTTGAGCCTCTTTCCCCAAAAGTCATTGAAGCACTTACTTAGTCACTGTACACCACTTAACATCCACAATATGAGGGGAAGAACATCCATAGAAAGTTCCTCTAAATTTCATGATCAGTTTAACAGTGAAATATTTTTATCACCCAAAGTAATGACTTAGAGTGTCATAGAGCATTCCTTATATGGCACAGGAGCTCCTTCTGTAATTCACTGGAGGCTTCAGTATCTGTGAAATTTCTGAAGACGAGTGAAGTTGTGATACTTTATGGACTACGTATTGCTGCTACGGCAGGTTTTTTGACTTCCTTGGAACTAAATAAATTGTTTATGAAAGCACAAAATCCCTGACCCTTGCTTTAATTTCTTGCATCTCTGTGATAAATGATATATTGCTGAAAGACTTTGATTATGTCTTTGATAAAAGACTGCAAAAAGTTTTGTCTTAGAAAAAAAGAGAGGCTGCAATCTATCGTGACTGAACTGCTGAGCAACATGATGCAAATCTGTAGCTATATGTTTTTCAGGCAGAGGTATTAAGAACTTTGTCAGTTACTATGTTTAATGTCTCAACTCCTTTTGGAGGCTATAGGTAGCCTGTAAAGTTTCCATAAATTCAACTCTTTTTGGATTTATTGCATTTAGATTATTCTTAGAACTAGAGAAAAAAAAAAACACTGAACATCAAGTTTTAAAATTGATATCGTTATCTTACAGCCAGGTAATTACAGTGTTCGCAACACCTGCAGCAGAAGCATTTTGTAGAGAAGAATCTTTGAATGTAACTGGTACTGCCAACTTTGACCTAGTAGAATGGCAGAGTGTTTGATGTTCTTGCAGGCCTTTCACTAGTTTAAAGGACAAGCTTGCATGCTTTCTGTGATGATTTTTCTGTAGATGTACGTGATATAGGAAGAGAAACATGGTGTTGTGGGGTGCTCAGAGGTGAGTTTTCAGAACTTGCGTGTATGGAATGAGTGTTGGTCAAAGGTGATTAATGTGTTTTTATTTAGAGCTTTTATTCTGACATTTCTTTAAAAAGTCATTTCTCTGTCATGTTCTAGAGATGGGGAGAAATACACTTAACTGCGGAGTAATTTCCTTCTTGAGTAGTTGTGTCTTGACTGGAAGAGCACAGGCTTGGGAAATAGGCTTGTAGACTTAGACTAGATCAGCAATCTTTTCTGCAAGGTGACTGGAGCCTTAGAAAGTTATTGTTTTTTGAGTAGCTATTGTCTTAGCTTCTTCTATACCTGAGAATATATTTTTAAATATGGTGAAGTCAAGATCTAAGAGGACTGTCTGTCATTGTACTGTAGCTTGCTTGGTGATATGTAGTGTTCAAGGAGGAGAAAAAAAAAAGTATGAAATCCACAGTAGCTGAGTTTCAAAGAGTGTTGTAGTTTTGCCTTAATAGATGCTCTCCTGGGTTCAGTCTCTTGACTTTCAGCTGCTTTTTAGGAAAGAATAAGGCTTTCTAAAGACATAGAAGTTTTGTTTTTAATTGAATTTTTTGTGGAGCACTGAATATGTGCACTGCATCCTTTTCTCAGCATTGAGATAAATGCTGGTAGTTAAATGTTTTCTAGTGAGGAGTTATTTAGGTTTTTGGGTGTCTGGTTCAGAAATGTGTGTGGAAGCACTTACCTCTGATTTATCCTGTTCTTCTTTCAGTGAAATCATGAACCAGAATCACTCTTCTTTTATAAACTGAGCTTGATAATTTCATTGTTTCCCTAAACTTTCATGTTTCTGCTGAAAAGGCTATGGTTTTTGTCTAACAAAAATTTCAGAAGCTTTTATTCTTCAGGCTGTATATATTTTAGTGGAGAGACTGCTAACAGTTGAGGAACAGAAAAGACCTTGAAGTCCTTTGAACCTGTGCAGACTTTTCCCCCCTGCATTTGCGTTTTACTAAACATACAGCTACGTTCAGAGGTTTCCTGGCTCGCTGAACTGTTGTAATTATGATGCCAATGACAGATTCTTCAGAATTAAAATCGTGCATGTTCTGCCAGCTGCCTTGTAGGTAGCTGTTTTATACGCAGTTAAAATACATTTATACAAACACATACTTATCTAGGAAACTGCGGAGCTATATATAGAGCATAATTAAAAAAAAAAAAAAAGTGAATAGTCTTTGTCTATTTGATATTGCCAGTGCAATATATACCTGCCTTGTAAAAAGTTGTTGTAGAGATAGTAAAGAAGGACTAAAATTACACGCTAAGTCAGTTGATTTCAATTTCTGTAGAAACAGTGTTATGAACAATTAACATAACCAGTTATGGACTTTTAGAAGACATCATGTAGCAAAAAGGGAGTTGTAAAGAAAAATCACATTGGACCCAAATAAATCATGCCAGGCCAAAAGATAAAGAAGTTATTAAGAACAGAAGATAAGAATCAAGAGCCTTTTCCTGTATGCTACTTTCTTTTGTTAACGATCCCTTCTTGAATGCAGACCCAGAAAAGGAATTCATTCCATTAGTTCTTATGAACTGCTGAAAAAGCAGAGAACTAAAGCTTAAAGTTAGATGCTTCTTGGGGAAGCTGGTCATTCAGGTGAGAAAAGCAGAATGAGATTGGTTGCTCTTCCCTGATAATGAAAAAATGTTCTTCTTGATCAACGAATATATCTGCATCTGAAAAGCACTATTTCATGGCTTGTTGCATAGTCCTTCTGGAGAAAAGTTCTCCGGTATTGTGTCCGTGCTTCTCACAGTTTCTTTATTGGATGCTGTTTTACCTTTAAATGGAATGTCATTTCCATTTAAATTTCCGTTTCCTGAAAGGTGTGGATGTCTGTTTTTAGAAAATTACTGATTAATCGTTCAGGCCTAAAAGCTAATATTCATACTTTTGGGACTTTGTGTAACCATTAGTCTTTTAATCTTAGCAAAATACAAGGCAAAAAATATATATTTTTAATGTTCTGAGTATTAGAAATATTTTGCATCTCTAAATTGAGATTGTTACTTTCATTTAACGAATAAATTATGTATGTCAATTTTTGAGCTGCATATAGGATTTTTATGTCCACATGGACACTGCAGTAAGGAGTCCCTGTGTTTTTTACCTTCATGAAATGCTCTGAGACACGGGGCAGCTTGATCAAGTTGTCAGCTTGAGCTGTTTGGGTAGGTGACAGTCACCTCCCTATAAGCTATAAAAGTGCTGTGTAGTTTTTAGAAGTTGGACAAAAATACAGTAGGGAGGGTAGCGGTCAGTTCAAATTGCTCTTTTTGATTTTGGTTATGTTGAAAGAAGGGAAAGAAATAAACTGCCTGATGAATTTAGTGTTGCCAGCTTGAAGAGTGAAAGGAGTCTGGCAGTCTTGACTTTATTTAACTTGTACTTGGTAAAAAAGCTGAACTGAATTGGGCTTATTACAGACCAAGGCTGTTTTATCTCCCCCGCCTTTAAATCCGTGTTCCACGATCTGTTGTAGCACCGTATAAATAAGGCACATGACTTTGAATGCGAAAACTAAAATAAGAAAGGCTGATCAGCCAGCTTCACTGTTAAATGTCACATCAAAATGTCACGTGGGACTAAGTGGTGGGTGGTCATGCTGTGTTGCAGAGCAACCACTTGTAACATCTCTTGATTTTTATTTTGCTTTTCCTTTTTAAGCATGATCTTATACATGTGTGATTAACAGGGTATCTTTCAAAGCTAAGTTAATTTTACCTTCCTTAATTAATTGGCCAAGCTTGAGATGTGTTGCATGGGAGCGACGTCTGAGCAGGCTATCCTCTTTGCAGTGTCTTTCCAGGGGGAACAAGGAGTCTGTTTTGTAGCTGTGTTCGTTCTTGCTTCCAGCCCTTACATCCCTTTGTGCTGGATGGTTCATTCTTGGGGCCAAGCAGCGCGCTACAGCTTTTCCTGGATACTCCTCACGTCCTTGTTTTCGCACTTACGTCCACGGTTAATGTCTCGCATTGCAGCTGTTGAACTGCTTATACTTTTATTGCTTTTTCTGTGGCTGGATTTACATCTTTACTGGCAAAGGCCAACCGCGTTTAGCGCTTTAGGCCAAGGAAAGACAGAAAACTGCTACAACAAGGTATATACCAGGCTTGCTGTTAGAGGTGTTTCTGAAATTAGTTTTTTTGTAAATAGATAAAATGAAACTGAAATAAGAGGAAGATCAGACAAGGCCTCACAAGACAGGAGGTGATTTATGGGAAATAATTATTATAAAACCAAAGGCCTGTAATTAGTACAAAAGTTAGTATTATTATTTGTAGTAGTATTTCTGAGTTAGCTGGCATCAGAATTTTTTTTTTTCAATTATTGTTTTGCTTCAGAACCTATTTAGAAGACACAGTTGTTTGTGATTTCTGCCTGAACTTGGAGGAAAAAAAACCATTGCGCTAACAAAACATGCAAATAACATATTGACTTGGTAAATGCTAGGAATAAAAAATGGAATTGGTCGGTGAAATAAATCAAACTACATTACTTGGTAAAGTGCATATGGGTTAAGTATGTAAACATACATACAGTTAAATGAAAGGTCATATCTAAGAAGAATGATGGGTGTGAAAACTTGGTTCAACAAACCAGTTCAAGGAGTCTTCTTAAAAATAATCTCTTAATGGACAGACCATTCAAAGCTGTGGGAAATTTGTGATTTTTTTCCAAATACCATGATCTTGGCTAATGATTTTCTTCCTCATAAATGCTTACTATTAAATTAATTGACAGATGGGAACATTCCCTGGAAAAAAAAAAAAAAGTTGTTTTTTTACCTTTGTGTGAGCCGTTGGTTCATATGAGGGCATTGCTAGAAATTTATTTCTAAGCAATCGCCTGCATTTCAGAGTAAACAAAGTGTAACTTTTGAGTAGGTCAAGATTATTGTGTAAACTCAGGTCATGATGTAGCCATAATCTGGTTTGCCTCTACTGCAGGATCTTTGATTTGTGCAGACTTGCCAAGCCCTGGCTGAGAGTGTGTTAGCTGGCCTGCATCAAAGCCCCGCAGTGCCCAAGACTTTGGGCTGCTTTGTGGTCAATGCTGCCAGCTGAATTGGTCTTGCCGTTGATTGTGTAAATACAGCTGTGGTCCAACACAAAGAATGAATGTCTAGCCAGGGTAGTAAGGACAGTATCGCCTGTCTTGACACTGGCAGATTGTGTTTTTCACATGTAGTGCTGTGGACTTTGGGCATACATGTGCATTCAGATTTAATTTTCACATATCCAAAATTGGTGGTCTGAATACATTTTGTGTTTTAGCACAATTCCATGGAATACAAAATGTATTGCTGTTGCCCTTGTTCTTCAGCTTAAGGATAATATGGGGAACTGTTTGACAAATGTCTGTGTATGCCTGCAAACACTATATTCATTGCTTCAGTAGCAATCTAAAGGTAGTAAAGCTGAGCTTCTAAACTAGACAAGCATTTTTAGCTTGTGAACCCAATATAAATGCTTTTTTTTCCCCCACCTTTTTGTTCCTCTCTGCATTTGCTAGTGGATACCCTGTTTTCAAGGAAACTAAATGGGAAGTACAGACTTGAACGCCTTGTTCCAACTGCAGTCTATCAGCATATGAAGATGCACAAACGAATTTTAGGACATTTATCTTCTGTATATTGTGTAACCTTTGATCGGACTGGCAGGCGTATATTTACTGTAAGTAAAAAACTTTCATTTTCTATAGAATTATTATTTACATATAAATTGCATGTCATTTATGGTTTTTTAATGAAAAACAGCTGATATTGTGCATCAAGACTAGGTAAATGTCTTGTTACTGTTGCTCTCATATTTGCACTTCTTTAAAAAAAAAAAAAAAAAAAAAAAAAGAGTATATAATGTGTCTTGAAGCCAAATGAGATGCTGATTTCTGATCCATGTAGCTCAATAAAAGGGTTCAGGTTATTTTCAGTGGAAAGAAATAACATTCTTGGATTGCTTTCACTCCTGGAAGTTATTCCTGCAAAAGAAGAGGGAGTCACCATAGTATTTGGTTAAGAATTTAGGGAGGAAAATCAGTATGCAACTGCAGATTAATTCAAATTTCCTGTATCTTTTGTTAAATTTAAAAGCTGGCTAATGAGACAGTGTGGTGATACACTTATATTCTGTACAGTGTATTGATAGCAACTAGAAATCTGAAAACTAGTGTGGTCATAAGTGTTGATTCATGCTGAGCTGTCTTGAACTAGTTGTTGGATCAGTGTGCCTAGAATTTGGTATTGTTTGTTTGCTTTAACAAAGTAATACGGAAATATGCCTAAAATAAGTACCAAGATTACAAGTTTCACAAAGAGTGGGAATCACGATGGAAAAAAATAGGTGTTAGTATAATTTGGATTCATTGGCAAGTGGACACTTTTAGAAAACAAAGATTATAAATACACGGTTGATATCAGTCTGGGACACTTTGGCTGCACTGACTGCCTTCCCACAAATACTGAATGCAATTGATAACTGCATTCAGGACTGTGAGTGCCTTTTCTAACCTCATGATGGACAGTTTGGTGATGTAGGTGGAAATACAGCTTATTTTTCCTACTTCTGCTTTTTAAAATCCTCATGAGGTGGTTGTAACTATAATTGTCTCTTCTCCCACATGTGTTTTGCTTTGCCCTATGGAGGGATGTCTGGTTGCAGGAATGGGGCACTTAAGTATTCTGAAAAACTTTGGTTTGTTTATTCACTTGTTAATTCACAAATATTAGAGTTTTTTTTCATATTTCTTTAGCTTTTATTAACAAGTAACTCCCTCAGTAGTGATGGACATTAAAATCTTGCCTTCATTATGCAAAATTCACCAATTGGAAAGAGACACTCTCTATTTGAAGGGTTTATGTCGTAGCAGAAAGGATTTTTAGGTGTTCAAATATACAAAAAAAAATCTCCTCTGCTCATCCTCTTCACCTCTAAATCAAAACTTCTGTTGGTGCTTCCTAGGTAAGTTGTGTAGGAGTTGATAAGGAGTTTACTTTTGATAAGGAGTTTACTTTTACTTAAAGTGGGGGAAATTTCTTCTGCAGCCCTAGGGCTTTCCTAGTAGGCCCTTACTAACGGATGTGTCAGTGTTCTGGTGTGACAGCTTGAAAAAGGTCTGAGGTTTGAATCGGGTTAAATTATGTGTCTGTAGAAATTAATTGTGGCTGGTGTATTTAATTTGGGAGGCGAGGAGTAGCAAATAGAAAAACAGGAATTATTATAAAGTAGGCAGTCTTCTTTTTATTCCAGGCATACCTGGAGTAAACAGAATACAAATTTGCTTGTATTTGCTTATACTTTGTCGATAAGTTATCATTCCTGCTCTACAATTCTGCTCCAAAATTTCTGGCATTTAGCATGGTATTAGCCATATAAAATAAGTTATTTAGATTTATAGTTGGTTGTAGGAAGGAAAACATCTATGTTATATTTTCTTCCTGACAACTGAAGCCTGTAATTTCGAGCTCTATGGCCTGTTTCGAATTAAAAGAAAAAAATGTGATTTCAGCACACTTACGATACATTAGTAAGAGGAAGATGCTGTTAGTTTGACTAGAGGCAGTGAAAACAGGGCATTGCACAGGTTTTCTACTAGCTAATAGGTTATGCTAAATTCTTTTACAGATTTTACAAGAGTGATTTTTTTTAAAGATTAATCTCCTAGCTGCTTTTTCTGAATATACAAACATATTTCTAATATGCAAACTCTGTTGGCTTACTAACATATATTCAAAAAAAAATTGTGTTTAAGACATCATTTCTACTTGCAGAAACACAGCTGGAAGAACTGTCTGTCTTAGATCTCTTGGAAAAAGTGAGGGGCAGAGCTAGGAAAAGGCCCTGTCTTCTTGTAGTGTACCTGCTGCTCAAATTTCTGCCTGCAAAAAGCAGCACTCCTCTTTTTCCCTATCTCCATCTTCCTGTCATCTTTGACATACACTTTCTAAGGAATAATAAACAGCAACATGAAATAGTTTTTATAAGATTCTAACCAAAGTTTGTTTTGTGTATTTCTTGGCAGTTCACTTCTGCCCACAAGCCTGAGTAATAGTAGGAAAGTGAACCAGTTCTACTCCATACCTTGGTAATGCTGTCATCAGTTCTCTTTTGGTGCTAAACTTGTTGTAGAAATCACTTTTGATACGTGCTTTTAAAATGCACATAATTCTTAGCAGTTGTAGACATAACCTTGGAAATGTGAGCTGTGTCTAAGCCAATGCCCTTGTTGGCAGAACTACAACTGTGTTTCAGAGTTGTGAATTGTCAAATTCAGTTCAGTCAGACTCCCATGGCCTTTTTGCACCCTTGTATTGTCATCTTGCCAAGATGCTACAGAATTTACAGTTTTACTTTTCCCTTGTCTTATTGGTGAGACCTGCTAACAGCTGTTTTAAGTTCTCTCTACAATAGAGAGGTAAACACATGCTTCTCTAGCTATTCTTTTGTCAACTTGTAATGAACTGGCAGCTTGTGTGTTGGTTGTCTCCGTTTAATTTACTGTTACTGAACAGATATCTGATGTCTGCCCAGGTGACATTAGGTTACAGAGTTATCTTTTGTTTTTCTTGCTGATTGTTCTTCATCTTCAAATTATCTAGATGCAGATAAGAAGTAAGTTGGTTCTTTTCTGTAAGTTCCTATTGCTAATTTAGAGTTAAGTGATAAGAAATTGTCTGCTATCCATCCATTTTGGGGTTTCCTAATGCAAGGTTTGGTTATCAGATGTCTATTTCCTGCTTTGAATGTTATATCTGTTCATCCAGTAAAATGGCTGCAGGCTGTAAATGTACTAAAAAATCAATAGCTTATTTGAAATATTGACCCTTGCAATGTGAGAATTGCAGAGGCTGTTTTATGTGATATGTGGAGTCCTGTAGGCACAATATTATTTTACTTATGCAGCTCCAAAACAAACAAACAAACAAAACAAAACATGGCCTGTGTGCTGGGACTGCTAGCCAGTGATGTAAATAATTAAAGTTAATGGCTTGATTCTGTTCTCATGCCTGCTTTACATGAGAGGTTCATGCTTATGTGAGTAAATCCTTCACTCCTTCTACAAGCCACATGTCTTGGCCATCCTGGTTTCCTGATCTCCTCAAGTCCCTGTTTTGAGGTTTGTTTTCCACCCACTCTCTTTCGTCTCTGAGTGTTTTTTGTTTTTCTTATTTTATATATACATTTTTATATATGTATGCACACACACACATATGATGGAGTCCTTAATTGTTTCTGACCATCAATACAGCGAGTAGGTAATGTTTTTGCCAAATTTTAGCTAGTTGCTGTAGATCCAAGGAGCTGTCAGAAGAATGTGTTTGTAATAAAATCTATGACAAATTTGTTTGTTGATTCCTATTGTCACCTGGAAATCTTTTAATAGTCAATACCTGAGAAGGACAACAAATGTTCACAGAACCTTTAAAAACTGGAAGCTACTGGTGCGCTATGGGGAAAAGACGGAAAAATTACCACTTTAAGCACATAATTGAGTTTGAAACTTTCTCAAGTTCTATTTTTTTTTCTATATATTTATTAAGTTTGTCCCACTAGGCCAGTTTTATCAAGGGCTTGGTGCTTTTTAGACACTCAAGAATATTTTCATTTAGAAGGCTTGACCTTTTAAGAGTTGGGATTTCCAAATTACTGAGTTCTAAGTAAGAGTTGAGGCAAAGTCTTGTAGTGCGCACTGTGCACGCTGTCAGGCAGGAGTGCACGTGTTTGTCCCCTAACTCTGCTTCTAGTTTTGCCCTCTGCCTCCGCTGCAGAACTTGCTGAGGAGGTTGGATGCCATGAAGGAAGGAAGGAAGGAAGGAAGGGGGGCTTTGCTCTCTGAAGCCCTCCTCTCCTCTTGCTGAATAGAGAGGGAGAAGCACTTGTTCCGAGTGTTTGTTTAGGCCGTTTGTTTCTAAGATAAAACCTCATGATATGAGTCTCCCCAAATTCATCATTTAAAAAGCACCATTAGAAAGGCAAACTTTTTCTGAAAAACTCATGGGCCATCTTTACACACTCAAATACTTTTGAATACGGGTCTATGTAACTTAGAAACATGGAGGGAAGGATTCCGTTCCTTTCTTTCTAGTCCCAGGCCTTCTCTGCACCCCAGATTGGAAGAAGAGTCCTGAGTTTTTTTTTTTTTTTTTCTCACCCTGTTTAATTTTTAAACTTTGGACTAAGATAAAGACAGTCTTTCTTTATGCCTCTCTCTGCTTTTAGTTTGTACTTTTTTTTTTCCTAATACGCATCTGAAAAGCGTTTTACTGTATGTAAATACTGATCTGAATGTGAAATTTGCTTAGTGCACTGTGAAGATTAACAACATAAATATTTTTCTATCAGTTGGCGGTGTAGGAGCATCACAGTTATCATGAACATTCCAGAATTCCTTGTTAACTTGGAGCATGGGGAGACATGCCAATTTCCAAAAACAAAGCTAGTATGAGGCGCACAAGATGTCAGCTGATCTTCAACAACTGCCTGTGTGTGTGTGCACGTGTGCACCTGATTTGCGGAAAACAGGAAAGTTTGCCCTATAGTAAGTTAACCTCTGGATAAAATAAAAAGAAAATAGACAAATGTCTCAATTCTATGGAGTAAATGACAAGCTGTAAATTTACTTCATGGTTTCCCTGCTGACAAGTGAGTAGATGTACTTCAGCATCTCCTGAGCTAGGTAGATGCATTTCACAGTTAAACCTCTTGTGTATAAGAGACTTAGGGTCGTGATAAGGGGCTAACTTGTACCTGTTAAGGATGGGGGTTTGGGAATGTGTTCAGTTAGGTCACTTGAAGACTTGATGTTGCTGTAGATCACGTGAACTACATCATCTCTGTGTACCCCGGAAATGACTGCCCCTTTGCTGACTCAATCTCCACTATTAAAACATCTGAAGAAAGAAGCTGACTCATCAAAGTCCATCAGCATGCTTCATCCCTATGCATTTATTGCACTCTGATAATGAGCAAATAAAAGATTAATCACAAACACAGAGGCCAGAAGCTTATGCAGGCACAGGACAGGTGGCGGAGAGGGAATAAGAAGCCAGCAGCCATGGGCTGGTGCTCACATACTGTGCGAAGAGAAGAATTATCCTCTCAGGAGCACTGGAAACAAACTCTTTTCATTCCTTAAAGAATTCAATAGGTGTTGGTCCAATGTGAATCTACATGATTTGAAGAGAAGCACAAATGTGGTGCTTCTCTGCTGCAGAGTGAGTATGGGAGTTGGCAGCAATGGTCTTGAAGCCTCTGATGCTTTTGTGATGGAAGGGAAATAACTATGAAACAACAGTGTGGGACTGCTGCTACTCTAGTAGCTTGCAGTTGGCCAACAGCAGGGAAAGTGGCTGAAGGAATATTCAAATCAAAGCAAAAAGCAGGATTACAAGCCTGGATTTCAGGAGAGCAGACCTTGGCTGGTTCAGGGTCCCGCTCGTAAAAATCTCGTCGGATACGGTCCTGGAGAGAAGAAGGGTCTAGGATGGCCAGTTAGTTTTGCAGGATCACTTCCTGCACGCTCCAGAATGACCCAACTGGTGTGCGGAAAGGCAAGTGGAAGTGGCAGGATGCCTGCATGAAGGATCCATGGCTTAATCACAAACGCAGTGCAAACACACACAGAAAAAAAACATGAAAGAAGTGGAAGCAGGCACAGTGACTTGAGAAGAATACAGAAATACTCACTTGAGAAGAATACAGAAATACTCTGTGAGTGCAGGAGATTAGGAAAGTAGAAGTCCATCTGGAATTGAATCTGCTGAGAGACCTTGGGGCAGTAGGAAGTTGTTTGTTTTAGTAGAAGTGCTTGCTTAAAAAAAAAAGTGGTGTAGAATTTGTTAGATGCTCTGAAGCTTGGTTAAGAGTAGGGGAAGCCCTCCATCCCTCTTCGTGAAATCTCTGCGTTCATGGTCACACCTTTTGGAGCGCTGTAGCAGGTGGGAAGGATTCCCTTGGGGGAAAAGAGCATTGTGCCCATCTGATGAAAACTAGAAGCTTGGCAGGTGGTAAATCAGAACCACTTACAAAGCTGACTGAAAATTAAGATTTCACATGTCCAGAGTCCCCTGCAAAACAGGGGACTGCTGGATTAAAATGGCAGTAATACTCCAAAGTAGCCTTTTTTGCGGATGTTAAGATACAAAGACCTTCTCCGCATGTCCAAATGCAACCAGCTTCCTTTTTACTTTTTCAAAAAAAAAATGGAGATAGATTTGTAGTTCTCTGTGTTAAGAGACATGTTGTCTTGTCTGAGTTGATGTAAATAATAGAGGAAAAGAGAAACTGTTGTAAATAACTGACTTTGAGGGCCAGGTAGCAATTTGACATTTCCCATGTGGCTGGAGAAGAAACAACTTCTTGCTCTCTAAGCAAAAAGCCTGAGGCTGTCGCCTAGTTTAGTGAGTAGTGCTACAAATGAAAGGGACGTAGAGTAAAAATTGTGAGATAACTGCAGGTGTGCTGTTCCCTTCCTCCTCCCAGCTGATAATTGGAATCTGAACCAATATAGTATAATTAGTAAAATTTAACTACCTCTTCAAGTAGAGAACAGAGACATTTTTACTAAGTACATAGAAAATGAGGGGAAAGTTCTATTCGTTGATATAAACATATTATAAACAGTCAATATCTAATAACAACAACAAAAAAGCTTTCAGAATCCTCTTATGCAGGGCGAAACACCCCAAAACAAACAAACAGGATATATTTGAGTGCCTTTTGAAACTGCTTTTTGAAGTTTTTTCCTGGCTTTCCACAGAGCAGTTCTACTTTGTTTATACGTTAGTGAGGACTTTCAAAGTTGGGTGACTCTTGATTGGAGTCTTCTGGAAGAGAAGAATAGTTAAACTGTAGCAGTGTAGGATCTCTTATAATTTTGTGTATCTAGATTAAAATGTGCAAGAAATAAGGAAAACATTCATTCATGTTCTTTTTTTTTAAATGTGCTTTTATTTGTGAACGTAGTATCAGTAGCCTCTAAATATTTTTTGGCACTTTTAGTCATAGACACACATGTTCACCAGGTTTCTACCAATCTTTTTGAAATCTGGCTGCTAGGTAATCTAAATGCCTCCTGTATTTAACCCTTCAGGACCAAAGCAAATGAAAAAAAATGTACACAGGAATAGTTATCTTTGAAGCTTGCAGGCAGTTTGAGTCAATAGCATGGAGCTGCGCAAATCACTTCTCCCATTGTCTGTGTACAGTGTTGAAATGTTGTGTTCGAGGAGCTGGAAGAATTTCAGTCTTCCAATGAAGTTCAAAAATGCCGTGGGAACTTCAAGGACTGAGTTTGATTTTTTGGCTAGTGTTTTGGATTTGTTACAGGCAAACAACTGTTAAAGTGCTGTGGGAAGAGCAGCAAAATGTGAGTTAAGCATGAGTAGGTAGATGAAGTCTCTGAAGTTTGCTGAGAATGGTCATTACAGCCTTTATTAATGTGAATATCAAAGCAGGTTTAGAATATTTTGACTTAGCTTGTACAGACAGCTCTTCCATTGCTCTTCACCTCACCCTCCCCATGGTAAGTGTATTTCTGGGATTGGCGTGGCATGAAGGACAAACTAGTTCTGAAACAGAAATGAGTGTAATGCTGAAGGACAGAAACACTGCAACAATTCATAATCGAGTTTCCTTTTTAATGTAGATTGTAAGGTATCAAATCTGCCTACTTCTGAGTGCCTACTTCTGCCTACTTCTTCAGTTTGAGTTTGAAGAAATAAAGCATGTTGCTAAAGAAGACAGACAACTTGCTATAGAATTTGTGATTGGTATTAAAAATGTATGATTTGCATATGCTGTGGAGAACTAACATTAGTTTGTGTTTTGAAATGTGTTTGATTTTGCATTTTGAATACAACTTGAAAAGTGATTAAAAAGCGTTTTTAAGACAGTAAAGAAAAAGAATATATATACCCTGTATGCCACTGGTTTTGTTGGTCGATTTCTTGTGTTGTTTAACTGTAGCATCAAAGCAGCTAATGGTGTCGTTAAAATGATTCTTGCCTTTCTTCTAGGGGTCAGATGATTGCCTTGTAAAAATCTGGGCAACAGATGATGGGCGGTTGCTGGCTACGCTGAGAGGGCACGCGGCGGAAATATCTGATATGGCAGTGAACTACGAAAACACCATGATAGCTGCTGGGAGCTGCGATAAAATGATCCGAGTTTGGTGCCTTCGGACATGTGCCCCCTTAGCAGTTCTGCAGGGCCACAGTGCATCTATAACATCATTGCAGGTAGGATTTTGCTTTGTGGATTCACCTAAGCGCCCGAGTTTTGTTTATTTGAAAAGGAAACCACTTGGGAGTGTTGTAAAAAGGTGTATCTGACAACTAAGTCATGAATGGAAAAGGGATACTCATGGTACACATCAGTTCTGTTTATTATCAAAATGTCTGACACTTGAAAAGCAGCAAGGCATAATCCTTGTTCTACAGTTTTACCAAAAATTGCATGGCGCATGCGGAGATTCTGCTTTGAAGTATCATTTCTTTGCAAGCTGTGCTTCCATATACAGGTGCATTGACTAAGAACTGCAGTGCCAGCTGAATAGTTATTCTGTGTAGTGTTGTGTGCTATTGCACAATCTTGGATTGCGTGGAGGTGATTTGGCAAATATCCCAAGAAAGTGGTTTTGGAGGGAGAGAGTTATCCTGAGAAGCATCATGTTGTTTCTGTGTTTGCTGCATTTTATTGCTTTTTCTTGAATATGGTTGGATACCTGAATTTTTTATGAGAGATCAATGACTTGAGGAGCTTTATAGCACATGACAGAAAATAGCATTAGCCTGGAACAGATTAACATGAGTCCTTTTCTTTCTTTTTTCTTTTTTTTTCCCCAGTTCTCTCCACTGTGCAGTGGCTCAAAGAGATATTTATCTTCAACTGGGGCAGATGGAACAATATGCTTTTGGCTGTGGGATGCTGGCACCCTTAAAATAAAGTTAGTTGCTCTTTTACTTCTTGTTATTTCTTTGTCTGTAACTGAGAATGATGTACAAATGCTAGAGAAACATCTGACCAAAACAAAACCTGTCACTAGTTGGTTCACAGTCTATATGATTGGATATCATCTGGTTTTGGTGTAGCTTTAGATTACCTGCTTATCTCTGAAGGACTGAGTTGATAACATAACTGAGCATTGAGGATTTTGTGGGGTAAAGCAAATAGATATATGCCTAGTTATGTTGTATCTCTGTTAATCTAGTAAAAATTCCTAAAATTCTTTTTTTTTTTGTGTTGTGTTGTGAAAGGAGTTTTTAAATGTCTTTGGAATACTTCTTGCTGTTTGTTTTTTCCATCATTACAAAACATCTGTAGCTTAAAATTGAAGAAGGATGTTTTTAATAACCCCTAATAATAGGTAATTTTGAGGATAAGATGTATTACAGGGATATACTCTGATAGATTCTCTTATTTTCTTGCAATTTGAGCATTTGCTGTTAGAATCTCTTCCATTGTGCTAAAGCTACGCAGGGCTTGCAGCTGGCTCTGGAACTTCCCTAGTTGGCTAAATCTTAGCTCTTCTGATGTTATTTGGGCGTTTTGACTCCTGTTTCACACAGTAGATGGGTCTGCTTCCCTGCTGCCTGGTGTACACTGTAAACAGTGGAACAGGTACCATCCTTGGTGGTGAGGAAAGGGGAGGAAGAGATGGCTAGCACGCTTCCTGCGCCGCGCTGAGGAGAGGAATTACCACCCCATTATTTTTCTTAAGATCTGAGCTCTTCTTGATGTGGTGAAGTCTGAACCTATGTGCTTTTTAAAGCCTTCTGAGTCAGTGTGTGTGTGTCTGATTCTCTATTCCTCTGTCTCTTTTAGGGGGAAGAAGAGGGGACAAAGGAAAGGTAGAAAGGTGGAATTCCTGCTGATCTGTTAGTAGTGTGGATTTGGGGGACTTTGAAAAGATTTTTAAGTTAACCATTATCCTCCAAAAGCCAGATGCACTGCTTTCGAAACATCTGGAATTGTACTGCCAGTGCAGAGGAAAAATACTGGGAAGCTACTTGTGGTTTGTTTCGGTTGACATGGAAAATAGCATGCTTGCTGACTAATCAGAGGAAATGCTAACTCTTGTTTCTCAGGCAGTGATGTAGTTGATGTGGAGTAAAAGGGCATTTTGGGCCTTTCCAGGTTTGGCCCTTTCCTTGAGGCCAGCATGGAAGGATTAATTGCTGCTTCTCCCCTCTCATAGCAGAGAGTGTCAGTTGAAGGCAGCCAATCCTGAAATGGAAGGAGGAGGTTCTTAGCTAAACATGAAATTAAGCTGTGAAACTCCTTGCTGCAGGTTGCTATGGGTGAAAAGTTTATGGGGAGGTGTAGAGAGGTGTCATTCCAGTGTTTTCTTTTCACACAAACATCTAATTTCGGTCGCTTTAGAGGCAGGATACTGGCTTCAGATTTTTCTTCTAGTTCACTACTGCTGTTCCTGTGTACTCAAAGTTGTTGATGCTTTTTGATCACAGCTAAAACCCGACACAAGTATGTTGGTCTTTATAAGAAGCAAGTGTGGCTTTTGGGAATTGGACAAGATTGTATGATGTCAGGTCAAAGGATATTTTCTTGCATGAGGAGATGTATCTGATGAGCAAGTAGCAGTAGTTAGCTTCAGAAAAGGAAATCTGTTATCCCATTCTTACTTAATAACAAAAGATCACTTTTTTTAACATCTTTTTACAATTTTGTGTTTACTTTTCCCTTCTTTTTCTTTTTTCTCTCTTTTGTGGGAGGTCTCTGTAGTGCTGAATCAGTACAGTATTAGTGGTTCCTCCAGTAGAGCTGAAGGCTTTTAGTAGCGGCTGAAAGCCACTTCACGCACAATTTCCGTGGCTGCCGGGAGAACGCATCGTGGAGCAGAGGAGAAAAGGCAGCGTCGTTACTTTTATGAATTTGTTTCTATTGGAGGAAAACAGGAAAGGTTCTCTCCCTGATCTTTTTCTCTTTACCTGTAAAACAGATGAGAGGTGTGTTTTGTTATGGGGCAGATAATTAGGTGCTGCAGCGTATAACACATTTAGCACATGCATTGGTTGGGAAACTTTTATGCTGCATGAAATTATTAGTAATTATTAACTGTTTTCCCAAAATTTAGTTTATTCAATCGGAAGACCTTGTTTTGTGCCATATTGCTTTATTAATGTGACCTGTTTTGCTTTCTGCTTGATTCCTTGTCCTTTAGATATTTGCATATGTAATCTTTAGGCAACTTTAAATCTTCAGCTGTGAAGTGACTCCTTCCTCAGGATGCCCATACTAATTCTGGGGCACTATAACAAGCTCAGGACTCTGTACATTAATTTTTAAACACTGACCGCTATCTTTCATTGCTGTTAGTTTTGTGGTCTTGGCTTTGCAATTTGTCTTTTGTAAATAATTGCCACAGTTAACAGTGGGCTGAGGTTTCCCTCAGAAGTCCTAAAAGAGTCAATTACATGAACTGTGTAGATGGCTGTTGCTCTAAGTGCGTTCCAGGAAACTATTACTCTGCTAAAGCATTTCACTGAGTCACTAAAGGTGTTGAAATATTTGGACACCCAGAACAGTCTCGATGTAGCTCCTGTTAAATAAAATACTAAATCATGGGCTTTTTTTAGTTACAGGAAGTCTTGCTTAAAGGTTTGCCAAACTGCAAACCTCAGCTGTTACCTTATTCGCATGAGCCCTATTAGGTGATAATGTATAATGGAGCCCTATTAGGTGATAATGTGTAATCCAGTGTAGTTGTAGGAGGTTCAACAGTTGTAGGATGCGTCTTGATAACGGGCAGGGTTTGCACAGCCTTCTGCTTTTAGATCGGGATCTGCTTCCAGAGCTGCAGAAGTGGGGCAGATTCCCTCCATGTCCATTCAGTGATACTTTAGGGCAGAAAGGGGCCAGTGATGAAAGAGAGATTCCTGTTGTTATTTCTCATAAGGCACATGGCAAGGTTGGCTTTCCCAGTGTGGTATGTAGAGCATTTGAAAAAGATTAACTGCGGGACGGGGAGTTTGTCCTTTTTTTTATGACTATAGCAAGAAGAAATATAGGCTTGCTTCCGTTCAGTGTGTTTACAAGGTAGGAAGGATGACAGAGAAAATAAGATTTCTTTTGAAAATCTGAGCTTCAATCCCCATATCTTTATTCTCTCCCTCCCCTCTACCCTGCTTTTCCCCATCCCTGAAGGAGGAGAAATGAGAGATTTAAGGCAACACTGAAAGATGGGGATAACACAGGTCAAGAGAGTTGTCATACAGAGTTCTGACTTCCGATCTCACATTCCTGACTGCAATGGAAGCTATTTCAGCTGAACCAGATTGAGTGGATAAGTCTGTTGGATGAAATTTTACCCTTCTGTCAAGGAAGTCTTTCCCCGTTAGCTTCTTTAGGAGATGAGTATACTGGAAAATTGTTCTTTATTCCACTCCTTGATTAAAAATAAGCCAGAAGATGATGGAGCATTTACTTAACAAATAATAAAGAATTAAACAGTTGCATCAATTATCTTAAACTGTGTTATCTGCAATTAGAAAGGACACATTGGTATCCTTTAAGCCATCTGATGTCTAGTGCCCTGTCCCAGTTCTGATTTTTGTTTTTCTCTGCACATGTTTACTGTTTCCTTCCTGAATCACAGTAGTCCCTGTACTCTGATTAGCCAGCAGCTCAGCCCTGTGATATCTGTGAAATCAGAGACTTACATGTTGGACAGTTCTTGGCTAACCTCATTAATGGGGGCCTGGTCTGTATCTGGGTTGTACGTTTGGCCCAGAGAGGAGCTGTTTGGTGACAAAACCCTCCTTTGGTGAACAGCTCAGGTTGTGTGCCAAAGGGGGAAACACAGATGTGGCCTGATTCAGACAGGGCACGAGTCACCACAAAATTCTCATGTTGCTTAAAGGAGAGAAGGAAGTTACAGAATGCTGTCCAAACAGGGTAGGGAGATGGTGAGAAATTGAGACAGTCAAGGCTTTTCTCAGTATTTGGTCTCCTCTTGTTATTCTGGATCATGATAGAAAACATGAGTCACATCATGCATCACCTGACCATGGGGAGAAGAGATCAACCTCAGATAGTCAGAATTGAGGAGTCTGCTTCAAGTTTGAGGAGGGAAGTATTAAAACTGGTCAGTGCCCAAAAGTTAACTAGTTGCACTGCAAAATACTTGCCTGTGTACCTGAGAGGCATTATTCCTCTGCCAGTTACTTGAGTCACAGGTTTCCAGCATCTGTCATTGGCTGGCCGTATGGCCAAAGGAGCTGAAACTTGTTGCAAATTTTGATAGAGGAACTAAATATAATGCTGTTATTTTCTAATATTTTCCCACATTCTGGTGACTTTAACGGTTCTCTTTCAGAAAAGGAAGTCTTAATTTCTCAATTGTCATTAATGTAGTACGATAATTCTGCTATTGCTGCAGGTTTCTTTTTGATCTCAGTCTGTCATTAAGTTCACTGTGGATCAAGAAATAGGATCTTAAAACGATTTTCTAGGGCTTTTCTGAACCCATTTGTGAAACCTTCATGAAGGTATTTGAATGCCTTCCAGTTACTTATGTAATTGAGAATTCTTGTAACATGAGCAATTCACCTGGTTGCAAGAAATAATTGTTTTGTCCAACCTTCTTGCTTCTGCCCCTGTTGGTGCTTTGCATGTTCATCCAGCTCTTGAAATACTGATTGCCTAGCTCATTTTGTGAAGACTATGACCTGCTCTGTGTGAAAGAATAGTGTAATCTTTTATCTCTTAATGCCTAAAATAACATGCATTAAATAGATTTAAGTTGGAAAATGAAGCAGCAGCCTATATATCTATTTATATTTCCTCAAAATTCTGTAAGCTGCATATTAAATTTTCTGGTAGGTCTTTTTGTGTTAGTATCTCAATTAGGGAGGATTTAAACTGTTTTACGTAATAAATCTGTCTTGTCTGGTGTGTCTTGTGTGATTTCCTGCCATGAAACTTTGTGGGGAAGCATCTGAAAACTTTTGTAAGAAGATTCACAGAAACATCCTATACTGAGTCAGCAGTTCAGAAAAAAAAATGTTTATTAATTAGTATCCTCATTGCATTTATTACTTGTGCATAGACACTATTAAAGTTTAATGCCTACATTTTGTTTCTCTGAGGTAGCAATGACTGACAGGGTGGAAAAAGGTCTCATGCATCTGATGGAGGTTATTTGCCTTTAGCTGAAAGAAATTATAGTTCTGTGGACCATTTTACTCCTAAAAGAAAAAAAATAACATGTCGTGAATATGCTTTTATGTTAAAAGAATCCAAACAAATCTTTAGTGATGACACTTGTGGGTGTAATGCTGCAGTTAGCTAGTGACTTGATTCTTTAAGGACTGAAGATTGCAGATGGTATACTATGTAAGACCACCTACTGATTTGAGGTTGCTGCAGAACATGAGCAGAACTGAAGTAATGATTGAAGTACCAGAGCTGATTTTTTGTTTTTGTACACTCATAAAATGTTAAATGCCTTGAAGCTTTAGTCCTGCTTGCACATCAGGTATTGAAGTGTCTAAAAGAAAGCACAGTGAAAAAAGTAAAATTTCTTACGAACTTCCAGCCATTGTCCTAAAATTCTGTGGGAGGCAATGTGAAACTAGTGCCACCCCCAAGAATATATGCTCTCTGAACAACCTGGTACATGCTAAACACTGTGAAAAGCTTCAAGTTTATTTACATTTCTTTTACATTCTGTTCTGTAAAGAGCGCCACACTCTGTTTATCTCTTGTAATAAAGCCATATACTGCCAGAGAAGACCAGGGTTCCAGAATTCATTGGCTTAAAACTGAATGTCATGGATAATTGGCTCTGGTGTCCTCCTTTCTACCTTGCAGGTGACTTAGGAGAGTGTTCTGTATAGGAATATTTGGGAGAGGGAGGAGCAGAATTTAAGGTGTGATGCGGCTCTCTTTGATACATGCATTACTTAGTCCATCTGGATGTCTTAGTTTCCTAAAGATCAGATCATGAAGCATAGTCACACTAAATTGTTTATAGATGGGCAGCCATCTGTTCCTCCATATTTAATTTTGTCCTTCTGTGCTTTATTTCTAAGACACTGATTTGTTTTGGAAACCCTATTAGGAAATCATTTAACCTTTTCTTTATTTGTAGCCCAAGGCCAACAAAGTTTACAGAACGTCCTCGGCCTGGAGTCCAAATGATCTGTTCTTCTTTTAGTGCTGGTAAAGGACTTTTTTTCCTTCATCCCAATATGAGAAGTTATTTGGAAAGTAAAATGAAGTATAATACAGTTACTTTTGCATATTTCTTGTTAATAGGATTAAAATGAGTTAGTAATTTGGAAAAAATTGTAAATATTAAGGATAGATATTCACAATCTATGTATAAATTCTTGGTGATGGGGAAATTTTTGAAAGTGGTTAAGTATGAAGTAACGCTCTTATGACTGAAAATTCTTTCAAATAGAACATGCACCTTTTTTGAGAGTGAGTGCTAAAGTCTATATAAAGGAGATTCTTTAAGGGTTTGAATGAGGTGGTATGGATTCTTAGATTCTCAAGGTTTGAATTTCTATGATCCCTGGAAGTGGCACTTTGTAAAGAAAGCATTATAAACACTATAAAAGTCAAAAACAGAGACATATATTTTCAGTAGCTCAGTAAGACTGAGACCTCTATGGACTGAGTCAGAGACAAATTATTACGGATGGAAAAATTAGCTAATCCTATGTTTTT
This sequence comes from Tinamus guttatus, assembly GCF_059628265.1. Taxonomy (NCBI): domain Eukaryota; kingdom Metazoa; phylum Chordata; class Aves; order Tinamiformes; family Tinamidae; genus Tinamus; species Tinamus guttatus. Next base: position 2,037,527 of record NW_028288619.1, read on the forward strand.
AAATGTATTCTTACCTGACAATAAACGTGAGGTACTTAGTGTAATCTTCAGCTACAGGCAGATCTGAATTAAGATATGGCTATAAATTTAAATGCAATATTTTTAATAGCACAGGCATTAAAAGTAGTGTAATAACATTAGATCAGTCTTTTTTATGACTTGTTTGTCTGTGTTTTCTTTTCTCAGGTGGAATGTTTTTGGCCACTGGGAGTACAGATCACATCATTAGGGTTTATTTCTTTGGATCAGGTCAGCCAGAGAAGATATCAGAGTTGGAGTTTCATACTGTAAATACTATTTTTTAAATCACATATGTATTTGTTTAAAATGTATGGATAATTTGGAATCAATATTGATATTTCATTTCCCTTTATATAGGACAAAGTTGACAGCATTCAGTTTTCTAATAGTAGCAGCAGGTAAGTAAACAAAATGCTTTTTGACCTATTTTGGATATCTGCAAATACCTATTTCTGGAAGTAATTATTAAAGAAATCATCTTCTGCTTTTACGCTGATGCAGCATAGTCATCATAATGTCAGCAGAGTGTTTTTGGATTCTCATTAGCAAAATGAAAGTTTTACAGCAATATTTGGTGTAGTCAATGATTAAAGTATTTTGAATTTACCCAAACTAAGGAGTATTGTAAAATATTCTAACTTTTTCTTAAAAGATCTATACACATATAGATATTCGTATACAAAGTATGTATAAATACATATTTACTTTTTTTTCTAACTTACTATTGGATATAGTAAATGCTCTGAGAACATTTGTGTAATTAGTCTAACCTTTAACACTTCAGTGAAATTACGGATGTTGAATGTGAACGATGCTAAAGAAAATAATGGCTTCTTTAAGAAGTTGTGTATTTTTACTGTGATATGAATAGTTGTAATCCAAACTTCATTGTGCTCCATCCACCCTTTTCTTCTCCTTCTCCCCCTGCACTCAAAAAGGAGAAGAAAAAGGTGGAGGAGAAGCTGCAAGACAGTTGTTCAGATAAGTGTCATGGTAGTTACCAAGCACGCAGGACTAAGTTATTGAATCTTCACTTCAGTCTTGCAGCTCTCATGGCATTTCAACTACTTTGTCTAATCAGATTCCTTCCTTAGCTTTATGTGAGTTGGTTGCTTAGAATCTCATAGGGGTGTTATGTTCCCCTGGAGACTAGTGTCGTAAGGAGATAAGGAGCCACATGGATCATTGTACAATCATTTTGGAAAGGATTGGGGCAGGGAAGTGGCTTCCATTATTTGCAAGACTCTTTTTTTTTTTTCATGTCCCATGCAGTATTTTTCGCCCAAACCAGCAGTACAGCATTTTGAAACTGTAATCAGACTTCTTAGTGCAGTTTACATTTTGAGTTCTGAGTTCAGGAACTTTTTACCTAGTTTTTTTTTGTTGTTGTTGTTATTTGTTCGTTTGTTGTTCTGTACAGATTTGCCTTTGGTCTCCTGATTAAACTTTTTTTTTTTCTCCATTTTGTTAGATTTGTGAGTGGAAGCCGTGACGGAACAGCGAGGATCTGGCAGTTTAAGCGAAGGGAATGGAAAAGCATTTTGCTAGATATGGCTACTCGCCCAGCAGGGTAAGTAATATGAAATGTTCTGCTATCAGATAGATACTTGAAATTCATTCAATTCAAATATTGTGTGCTGACTTTGAAAGAAAAGTTCTGTTAAATGATTATAGATCGGGTATACAGTATATTGGCTTAGCTCTTTAATGCCAATGAAAACAAATATTTGACTACTTACTCAGCTCTGGAAACTAGCTTGTCCTGATAATAGCTCCACTAGTACTTTGATTAGATTAGATTAAAACATAATAGAAGTGTGAAACCCATCACAGGTGAAATTTATATTTTTTTTAAGTAGGTATTTGTTTTTGGTCCAAAAAAGCCAAATCAAATCTAATACTGAGCCTTCTTGCATTTTAGTAATACTTGAAGTTATTATGGAATCTGCATGCTCAGAAAAGCAGTATTGAGTTAGTTTATTCTGCATGCCAGAGCAAATAAATTACTGGCAGTGTGATGTGTTCTCACTTGCTAAAATAATCTGAAAATTTACAAAGCTTTGTAAGTATGGAAAATTTCTGCACATTAGACCAGAATCTAAAGGGAAGGCTTCCCCAAACAATGTAAGAGACGTGAGAATGAAGAAGGGCTTTGTAGGAATTGTGGTTTAGACCTGTTTAGATTGCATAAAGAAATGTATTCCAACTGAAATAATTAGAAAGATTTTATGATTTAAGGCATAAAACTCTTCCCTTATTTGTATTGAATAATTTGAAGGGAAATATATAATGAAAAAAAAAAAGTATCAGGAGTAATGCTGAAGAGATAGCTAAGAGACCAAGAGAGCAGTGGAAGAGAGTGACTAAACATGGTGCAATTTAGTTAGAAATCTGGATTAGAAAATGTCTTGTCAGTTACTGTCAGATGCAATAAAACTTAAAACCCTCATCTTAAATGAGAGTCTGTAGAACACTGGCACAGTGAGAACAAGGATGGATTTGATGTCTTTTGAACATATAGCCTATAAAGTCCTAGTTTTAACTGATCTTGGGGAAATAAGAATGAATCAGTTTTCATTATGGTCAGAAATACTAAACTTCTTTGAGACACTTAACTGTTTATTTCTGAAAAGCAGATTTAGCTGCAATCTGTTTTGTCTTTTAGCTAGAAGGATAAATGCAATTCGAAATTTGGTCTTGTCTACACATGCACATTTTTATCAATGAAAATGAAATTGTTGCACTGAAAGGAAAAAATACATTCAGTTTGTAAAGCTTCTTGGGTTTTGCATTGAACTAGAAAGGATTATGGTTTTATAACCACTTCTTGTATTATTGAATTGTGCAATATATAATATTGTTTCATATTATCATACATGGTATATTGAAGGTTCTGTATTTTGTGTTTGCTTTCTTAGTTGTAACCTGCTTTTGAGGTTTTCCCAAAATTTAATGCACTAGAGAATTCAGTGGTGATATATCTTTAAATTACAGTTCCAAAAATATGATTCAGAGGTATCCTGATAGACTATGTTTAAAATGGCTAGTATTTCATATTCATATGGATTTTAAAAAAGTACAGGCAAGGTCTAGTTATTACTGATAGTAAAATGGAGTAAGGGTGAAGGTATAGTACTCAAAATGCCCTTAAACCTGTTAAACTCACAGGTATGTGAATACTTTTATCTGTGCCTATAACTGCCTAGTATAAATATTTTCCAAGACAAATTACTGTTGTATTTTTACATTTCAGTAAGCAAATACCAAGTAGAGCAGACTTGAATGTGTTACGTCAGGGATCATGGGGCATTATCTGGAAAAAAATATATTCTTGAAAATTGCTCTACAGTCATTGTTTAAGCAGATGTCTTTTTTGAGATATATGTTACCCAGTTTGTCCAGGTTCTTGAAAACATAATACCGATATCTTTATTAATGCAGCAAAATATAGAAATATTTTCATACTATGGAAATACTTGTATTTTTAGTAAACTAGGATTGCTTTGAAACTCTTCTTGCTTCTTTGTTTTAGACAAAGTGTACAGGGAGTTGAAGATAAAATTACAAAACTGAAAGTGACCATGGTGGCCTGGGACCGCCATGACAACTCCGTTATAACTGCAGTAAACAACATGACTCTGAAAGTGTGGAATTCTTTCACTGGCCAGCTCATTCATATTCTCATGGTAAGGTCTTCTGTCTTGATGTATCAGTCAGTGCCGAATTTGTGTATCTATCACAAAAATTATTCCTTGTGTGTCCTTTTTGCCTGAAGGCTGCCTTAAACACTTCCCAGATCATTGAAATGTAATAGACTTATAATTTGCTGATTCCTAGAAAATAAAGCTTTTTTAAGTTCAAATCTCCATTATTGTTTGAAATGTCTGAAATTAATTCTGGACTCTCCCTGCTTCCACCCCTTTCAACCCTCCCCACTAAAGTTCTGTCTTGGAAGGAGAGAAGGAAACAATTTTTGCCACTTCTGGCCTTTATTTAGTGTGGCAGATGTTTTGAAATGTAGTTAATGAATAAAATTGCTGTGTCTGAAACATTTCTTATTACAGCCTCATCAATTCATGGATCCTAATAATAGTCCTCCAGTTAGAATAAATCAAATAACATTTATACTGAACTAAGTCTTTTTCAAATAGCTCCAAATAATCAGATACATCAGAAGATGAAAGTATTTAAGTAAAATGTTAAAGCTGGTAGTTTAAAAGTGTAATTCTCTAACTCTTAGTTAAATGCCTAGTTCCGCAAGTCTAAATACATTTCTAACTGTTGCTATCCCTAAACAAATTGAAATCTGTGAAGCATCAAGATCAAAAACTTCAAAAGTTGGTTTAGGCTTTCTGTGCTTTTTAAATTCATGGCAGAACTTTTGGGAGTTTTTTAATGTACTTGTTATTAAGTTAAAATTGCAACTGGAAAAAGAAAAGTGAAGTAGAAAAAGAAATATGTGGTCACAGTATGCAGAGGTGTATGCTGGGCACTTGGATGAGCTTCACATTGCAGTTCCCAGTGTTGCTTTATTGAGTTTCTTTGTGAGTATTTGAGATGTGCCTCCTGTTCAACTTAGTGTATCTTTAATTTCAGGGACATGAAGATGAAGTGTTTGTACTTGAACCTCATCCGTTTGATCCAAGAGTTCTCTTCTCTGCTGGACATGATGGGAATGTCATAGTTTGGGATTTGGCAAGAGGAGTCAAAATCCGGTCTTACTTCAACATGGTAATTATCCTGCATTATGTAGATATGCCAAAAGAACCTTTCTAAACCTTTTGCTATTACTAAATTCTTATGTAGACCATCTTGAAGCATGCACTGTATGGTAGGACACGATCCTGCAACCAGTGAGTTCAGTAGAGCAACTCCTATGCAGTTTAGCAGGGCAAAAGTTAAATCTGTAACATATTCAATTATTGGGGGTTTGGCTGTGTTCTGTAGTGTCATCTTCCTATATGCTTCATCCACATGGACTTGGAGTCTTTATTTACATTATCAAAGATCATGCGTAAGAGACAAGGTGGCAGAGATCCTCCCTCAGGGCTCTGTTTCTTGTCTGGGGATCCAAGATGGAACCTGGCTTATTTTTGCATTACTAATTTTTAATCTGGCTAAAGCTCTTCAGGAGTCACCTGATCTCATGCAATGTTGTTGTGTGCTGCCTTGACCCACTGAACTGAATACTGTCAGCCTTTCTGTGTGGAGCTCCTCCACTTGCAGGTTTCAAATTTGGTCTGTTCTGCACTAAACTAATTCTTCTGGGAGATGAATGCCACAGGTATTTCCTTCTGTTTCTTAGTATTAAGTGGGTCTTTGATATACGTATGTTTTTCATCAACACGGTAGTGATGTGTTGTGCAGTTCAGACTTCGTCTCTTGGAGAAAGCTACCCAAAAGTCTATATAGAATCTGAACAGTTGTTAGAATCTGGAGAATAAGCAAATGCACTTTCTTCCTGCTTCCAGTCTTAGTGGAGGAGTGGCAGTCCTGGAGACAAGAGGATATAAGATTATCTCAGGAAGAGCTCTGCCATAGCTGGCATAGCAACTGTGGCAAAAGAAAATACGTTTGGAAATGAAGTCAGGCTACGAGGGGATCACTCAATACCCCCTGAAGAAAGATTTGACATGTGTAGTGTACAGGACAGATTTTTCTGAAGAAATTCTGCCAAGCTTTGGTGGGGAGAGAAAGAGAGAGAATTTGCAACCTAGAAGGAGACTCCTTCAGCCCTGGCCTGGGTTCAGTGTCATTCCCTCTGCACTGATGTATGTAACTGACCTTATGAAGGGTCCGAGACAACCAGCTTGGAGCTGTGAGTACAGGGCTTCATTCCTCAGTGCTATTCACTGTTAATAACTCCAGTTCTTGTTGCCTGGTTAGGTTGACTTTCTGTGGCCACTCCTTACTGATGTATGGCAGTTTTCATGGAATTTAAGGTCATAAAAGCCTGAGATCACCTGCTCTGCTTTATAAGACCAAGTCCATATGAGACCTATTAAATAGAAATTCCTTACCTCTGAAATATTTAGCTGAGTGCTAAAGGTTGCTGTGTGGCACAACCGAACAAAAAAAAAGAATAAAAATGGTATATATTTCAGATTTATACAGTCAAAGAGAAGTGGGTAGAAAGTCACAAGATCTCAGCAGCTAGTGACCTGTGCTTCATGCTGGAAATGAATGTGGAAAAGTCTGCCTGCAGAGCCAGGTGAGGGGATTTGTAGGTCTGGCAAGAGTTTGAATCCACCCACTGAGTAAGACACACCAGTTGTGTGTCTTAAGAGGCTTTTCCCTACATTTGGGAATATTTCACTAGCCGGTCTTCCAAGCCTGATGTTGCAAAAGACGTAACTGGAGGGAAAGCAGTTTATTTAGAAGGCTGGGGGGCAATGCTTCTAGAACAAGAGGAAACATGGATCCTGCACAGGATTGGCAGGCTTCTTCTGGTTTCCTAACTAGCATATCAACCAGAAATATGGTTTTATTAGCTAGAATCAATTTATCTGATACAACTCTTCTTACACAACTTTCTGGACTTTCTCAGAACGTAATCTCATACTTCTGAAAGACAGAGATATTCGGGGAGTGAGAAATTTTTTCCAAATTGGGTTCTCTTTCATCAGGCAGGAAGTATGACCAGCAAGAGCCAAACCAGTGTTCTGAACGACATGTGATTTCTGATTTACCAGTCAGAAATCTTTTGTCATAGCCCGACAAGACAGTATCTGTGGTAGCTGAACTAGCTCTGGATGACTTTATCACAACAGATGCTTCTTTAATTAAAATGGCAGATTAGGGAGGTATTAGTTTAATTAGAAAAATCTTAAATAATTCTTAGCTTAGCAATAGCTAGCCCAGTCAGATGTTCCCATTTCTAAAGCCTTGTGGCAAATCCCTAAAGTAGAGTTGGTTATTTTTAAGCTACCCCCAACCTGGGTTTCTTACTGTCAGCAGCATAGAATCTGAGTGATGCAGGAGATAGGAGTCAGTTTAAGTGAAGGACTTAATTCCTGATATCCATTCAGTGAACATGAAACTACACAGCAATAGTAACCAAGTAGATTTTTCCCTGTAAGTTAAATACAAAGCAAAAAGTCTAAGTTTATTTGTGCTTTGATGGTAGATGATAGATAGATGCCACCAGGAAACAAATCCTGCAAAATATTTTTCTTGTTTTTCTGTTTTCTTAAGAATTACTGTAAAATCAATTAGCACAGTCATAATCTAATTTGAAGCCCAACTTGTCAGATTTTGGTGTGTGTAGTTAACAGTAAACTTAGCTGCGTGAGTGTCTTCCTACAGTGGGTTACTGTCAGTAAGCCGGTACCTAATAGCCGGGCACACTCACCCACGCGCACTCACACTCGCTCCGTGTTTTCATCTAGTAGCTTTTGCTCCAGCGACAGCGTGAGGTAATTCCTGTAAGTATCAGTGACACAGGTCACGAGTGGCTTAACTCTGACTTGAGTCAACTAGACTCAAGGAATGTATTTTTTCCCTACTATTCCTTCCCTAGAGTGAAATTTGCCATAGGGATATCAAAATTAAGACAGGGCTGAAGATGTTTAGATGATTTTCAAGTGCAGGAAATCCAGGCTTGACCTTTTTTCAAAGTGGGTGTGCATCTACAGATTTTAGTATTGTTTTGCAGCCAGTGTAAAATCCCTAGCAGTCCTGACTCAATACAAGCAATACAAATGGTAATAAAGAGTATGCTTTCTGTGAGATAAAAGAGTAAGGAGACATATATATATATATATGTCTATATATATATATAGACTAAAACTATATATATATATAGTTTTAGGCATTTATTTTTTCCCCAAGAAGCATTGAGGTTGTGGCTTTGATGGACAGGTACAAGGTACAAGTAAGTGTTTAGCAGACCTTCTGAAGGATTTGACTATTGTGGCATCTAAATTTAGGTTTTGGTCCCCAAAGTGGTTTGGAGTGTCCCCCTAAAACTTCAGTTTACTTTACAGAATATTAGATGAGTTTGTCTGAGTGGATTGTCCAGGAGAAAATTCTGCTGCGTGGTGAGTTACCTAGTGATGAGAAGGTACATAGGTGACAGGTATTTGAAATGCTGCTTCTTACACAAAGCTGCACTGAGGCACTTGCATGGACTGGACATTCCTTCTGTGCCTAGGTGTCTTTCTAAAAACTGAGCCCTGGTGCCCTAAAAGGGGACCTCAGGAGTAGATGTCGGTGGTTCCCATCATCTACAATTACCTGTTGGCTAAGGTGTTCAGCTGGGAAATAGAAGACGCTGGGTTTACTGTATTCTCATGAGTCAAGGTGTTGAATTCCACATCAGTCACTTACCCAGGAGGATGTCTTCAACTATAAATTTCTAGACTGCACATTTCTGTTAGAGTTGTGCCACTGCAGAGAAGCATGCATTGTGTAGCTGGTTGGTGTAGGTGCTTGTCCTAGGCTTGTGTTCCTGGGTGCAGAATTCATGGCCTAGGTAAATTAAAAAGTGGAAGAAATGGCCTTGGTTCCCTTCAGGCTTCAGGCAGGTTCTTGAATTTGCAGTATATTTTAGACCATGTTGCAAAAGCTGTCCAACACTTATTGTTGAGACAGTATCTCTCTCTCTCTCTCCAGGTGTTCTTGACAAGTTATTTTTTAAACTGATAGTTTTAGGTGTGTTTGTGGGAAACGTTAAGATTGGCAGTCAGATGATGTGTTGTGCAGCTTCGTCTTGCGCTTGTAGCTCCTGTAGGCTTTGAGTCAAACTCTATTATAATAGCTCTATTATATGTATTATATGTACACATATATTATACGTATAGGGAGAAAAAAGCAAACAAATAACCCAAAAACAGCCTACAGGGACATAAGGATTTTCCAGATCAAAAATACAAGGTTAATATAAGCTTTATAAGGTTAGGTAGATGCAAACACGTTTTGTTTACTTGGTAAGTTTTTGTTGGTGCTGCACTCTGGGTGTGAAGCGCTGGTGTTCTTCGAATGTGGACCCAAATATCGTTGTGTTACAGCCCTACTCTTGGGTTTCCTTTGACTTCTGCATTTTCCCTTAAGCAATGTGTAAGAGGGTTGAGGTCTGCTGATTCTAACTGCTTGCTAAGGCAGAGACTCTATGCAGCCTTAAGAGTGGAGGCTTCTCCTACAGTAAAAGCTAATTGCTCTTGCTTGTCCCGTGGGCTTGCTGCCCAGGAGAAGTACACAAAAATATATTTCTGAAAGATTTCTTGATGTGTATGAAAAGGCTGGTAGTTTACTGTCCTCCCTCTCCGCTGTTCTTGGGTAATTCTGTTTATGGTGTAGCTCTTTGAACAGCTGAGGGATCATATGGTACCAAAACAAGTGGAGGAGAGAAGACCAGGGATTTTTACAGTCATTGCTCCCATGGGATCTTTAATATTTGCACCGTCTTTGGTTGTGGCTGCTTTGCTTGGATCTGTTGCTGGATTCAGTCAAATAATGTAACGAGAGATTACGGTTAGTGTACCTTAAGGCTGTTGTCCTATTTGACGAGGTCTTGCTGACCAGCCTCATAGACCTGAAGGAATCTTTGGGTAATGAAGAAATCAATCTACTAGGAATAGTGATGCCTTTAAATGAGAAGGGTTCTTCTGATTGACTAATCTTCCCCCTCAAAAAAAAAAAAGAAAAAAAAAAAAGTAAGAAAAGGGCAAACAAACCAACCCACTCAACCAAAAGTCTTTTCCCTTCTTGCCTTTCTGGCTTGGCTCCTGTTGCAGAGGGAGCCTTTGGTAGGTGAGGCAGAGAGAGAGGCAAGCTTTGCAGTAGCTTTCTTAGGCCTGGTGTCCCTCGCCTCCCTCAAGGGCCTCCTGCCCTCTGTTTCAGTCAGCCGTTTGCCTGCAGTACTCACGTCTCCTCCTGATGCCTGTGGAGCCTTCACTTGCTGTGATTGCTATTAAGTTAACCTTTAGGACAGTCATATGGAGTGTTGTGCTGTGTTACAGAGCTCTTTACACTGTGTTCTGGGTGGATAGTGGTGCTTTTGAAACCCACTTTAGATTCAGAGCAAAAGGGCCTGTAATCTGGTCAGCATGTAGTGAAGATCGCTTTGAAAGTCTGATAGAGGAGAGTGCTTTCTATAGTCTTGTGCTGAATTGACAAAGCTGAATACTTAGAAATCTTCCTACCTTTGTGGCTTTATCCTGACTTGTTGAAAAGCTAAACCATCTCCGCCTGTGACACTGAAAGGTCACACTGGGTATCTCCAGCTATTAAGAATTTGTTGATGAGTCTCTCCGTAAATGTCGCAGCATATTTCATCAGATCATGTACAGTACATGAGCACACACCAGAAATGCACTACAGCTTCAGCCCTGTAAGGTGGCAATGTGAGGCAGTCTATTGATTCCTGCCGAGGAGGAGGAGGGGGAAAATGTGCCATGCCTGTTTCCTCCCCCTCCTGTCCTCTTTTGAGTTAGCAACTAACTCTGGTTACATTTGGGAAAGAAATACCTCGACTTTTCCTTGAAATCCATGACTTTACCTTTCTGCCATGGAGCAGATGTAGACCACACAGAACAGCAGATAGTTTATTACAGCGTCATAACGTTATTGAAATGGTGTTTTGTTCTTCCCTCGCCCTGTGTCCTGCTTTATGAAAACTGCAGCAAAAGAGAGCTCTAAATTGCAAAGTCAGAAGGGGAGGCTAACCTGCCTATTGCACCTTTTTTGGAGAAGATTTAGGGTACGCTTACAGTTGTTTGCCAGATTTGGAAAATTGTGATCCCATATGTAAGATGTGTGACATTTTTCATCAAGACTTAGAATGACCACATCATCTTTGGTAGGTGTAGATTCTATGGTAAGGTCAGGTTCCTTAACAATTTTCATGTCTCCTGGAGAAAAAAAAGTGATGTGTGGGTTTGTTTTTGTTTATTTGTTTGTTTGCTTGTTTTTAACTCGGGTATATTTTAATCTAGATCTCTGTAACAAAATTCTACCTGCTTCTCTTTTGTTCTGGGCACTTTTCTGATGAAAGCTCATATTTAAGACCCAAAAACTTTCACATAAAGTATTTGTCACTTATGTTTTATGTAACTAGTCTTTGTACCCATGTAACTGGGAAGTTTCGGTGCCTTGCATGTGTTCTTGTCAGTATGCTTGTCAATTAGCATTAGATGATGAAGCATAGATGGTAAATAAGACTTTTATTTTTAAGTAAGGACTTAAGCACTTTCTGTTTATTTCACAAATGCAGCTTGCTCACAGTTTTGGCTGGTCTAATTAATATGGTTAATTCCATCTGTATTAAAAGCTATACATTAAAATGAGTGGTATAAGAAGCTGAAGTGAGAAGTATCAGTTTTCTAACAAATTAAAAGTTTTCATGGTTACGTGTTAATGCCAGTATATATAATTTTGTGCTATTTCATCTGAAATTGTCATCCCAGAAGTAAATTATTTCAGAATAAAGTCTAGATTTAAATGAATAATTATATCCTTGGAATACGGGGATTAAAGGGCATCATTCTGGAACCTTGCAATTTATGGACCATTTTGGCAATGCAAATTTACACTGATTTTCAGATTATTTTACGACATCAAAACTTAAATGCAATAGTTCCTGTTAAAAAGGACCTTGGGTGGTATGGCAAATCTTAAGTTCCTGCTGTTGAAAAGCAACCCGTTAAACAGGCAGTACATAAAAGCAGAAGTTCCAGCTTACAGGTTGTTCTTTTGCTTTATAACCAACTTTGCTGGAGTTCAGGTGTTGCAGTAGTAGCCCTCGCTGAAAGAAACCCGCCTCATAAGCTGCTGTGGGATTTGACGATCTGCCAGTTTTGTAACAATAGATTTGTTCATGTTAACCAGCTAGTCAGAGTGACCTCTTTCACTTGTTTGTTTTTATAACTTAAAGAGAATATTCTGAATAATGGGAAAATGCAAACACTTGTTCAGACAGTCTTCAGGTAAAAATACTTACTAAGTACCTTTCCCAGACAGTGTAATATAATGTTTAGAGAAAAGACTATATGTTGTTACTTTCAAATCCATTATGAATTGATTTTAAATTTCATTTTAAATCTCTTTTCATCCATGTCAGGCACATGAGCCTAGGAGGTAATTTCAAAATTGTATCTAAGATTTTATTTAACAGTCACTTTGGTGGTTATATTTGGGTGTTTCTGAAGCAGTAGCTGTGAACAACAGCCACCCTCTGCTGGTTACATAATCACCACAGTTAAAAAGCTCTGTCAGTGCTGCCGCCCTTCTAAGTGGTATCTTAATGACACAGGTCATACTTTACAGAAATGCAGGCACTAAATCAACAAATGTGTGACCTATAATGCAACAGAACAGTTGTATTTGAGGTGTTAAACTAATTTTTAAACCCACAGAAATGTGTATTGTCACCCATCATGTGAGAAAGTTTGAGAAAGGTGAATTATTAGTTTTGCTTTCCATGCACTCTGTGAAATTATTGTGCTGAGTATATGCCTTTTCCTAGCTAGATAGTAGTTGATCAGTGGAAACCTGTTAACACAGAATAATGTTTTATATTGAAATCAGTGATTAATCTGCATGTTAATATTAAGCTTGAAAGTTCAGGCCACTTCAGAAGTGGCCTTTCAGAAGCTGAAAAAAGCCCAAACTGCTGCAGCAGCTAATGCCTGAGGTTGTGTCTTCAGGTCTGTAGTTAGCTGATGTCTAACTAATATAAACTTATTTGCAGCTACTCCGTGTTCAATGCATCTCTCAAAGTGGATCCTTAATTACTTCTATAAGAGATGTGATAGTTTTGTTGCCTGGTCCTTTTTTCAAGCTTATACATTTTCCTGAACTTTTTATTCATAAATAATCTCTACGCAATACCTCTTCTGAAAATTGCAAAAAAGAAACATTTTCTCAGCTTTGTGACTGTGGGTGTATTGTAGACCTATTTAAAATTGTTAGCATAAGCAGTAAGCAAAATTGTATACAAAGTCTGACCAATAAAGGTCAAATTAAGCATTTACTGAGGTTTTTTTTTTTTCCTGGAACTGCACAGGGTAGAAATCTGACCCAACTTGAAGTTAGTGGAAGATGCAGGGAAGAATTGGACTTTCTGGATATGTTGTTTTCCTCCCCGCTCTTCCTGGTGTCTCTTCTGCCCACGTTTATTTTTGTATAAATCAGTGAAAGAAATTGGGAACCACCTCGGAGGTGATAGAACTATCTCTAGTAATGTGTTTCATTGTGGGGATTGTTTGTTTTTGTGAATTGGAACAGCTTCCTCCCCCGCCACACACCCACGCCTTCCACTTGTAATGATGGTTTAATCGTTTTATTGCTGTTTTATCCTTATTTTACTTGGAGGAATTTACGGTGTCAGTGTTAGCATCTATTGATTCAAGTCAAGAGTTTCTTCCTGCAAGTTGTCAATCAAGCAGAGGCTACTAAATTGCAATTGAGATTTTTGTGCATGCTCCAGTTCCCTCTGGGAGCTGCTTGTTGACTCTGTCCTTTAGCTTTGAGTGAGCACTTCACATGACAGGTGGTTCCTATGCTGTGCTTTTCATGTAGCTGTTTATCCTCGTGCTTTTCCTGTCCGATCTTCTGAGGGCTGATCTTAATTTTGAAATGAAAGCAGACAAAGTCATCCTGTGAAAGAAAGCTTCCTCTTTCACTGATTTTATCAGGTAGTTCCTGATCTTCTGATACTACCTTTACTTTTAGTGCAGCCTCAGAAAATCTGAAGCTCTAAGAGTATTATCCTGTTGGTTACAATGCTTGTTGCTGCTTGTTGATCAGTGAACCAGAATTGCCTACCCTGTGTCTTTCCCCTTTCATTAGCTCTGTTGAACGCGTTCTCATTTATTTTTAGTCTGAATGTCTGTCTCTCTCTCATACACACGCGCACACACACACACATAAAACCTGGAGTCACTATCAGAAGAAAGACTTGGAAGATGATGCTGTATGGAGTACAGCTCAGCAGAGTGCTCTGTGCATGGACTACTTCTGCCATATGGGATGATATTTTTGGAGTGTTGCCTGAAAAGGCCTGTCACTGTCTCTGACAGTGTTTTTCCTGGGGATGTAAAATGCTTTATTTCTTATGTTGTGGCTTTCATGAAGCCTGAAGAGACTTTCTTTTTTTGCTAGAATTACATGAGATTGGCTTTAGATCATCGAACTGTGTAGCACTTTTGGTGGAGCACCTTTGAAGGATGAAATGCCTTAGAATAAGATTTTAGATGGGTTATTTTTGAGTTGGCTAAAGTGTGTTTTTTTGAGAAGTTCCTCCTCTGACAACTCTGTCCCCATAAAAGATCCAGATGAGTCAATCCATCCTAATGCTCTGCTAGACCAAGCAGAAGCCAGTACTGAGTTTGCAGAATCTTTGTTTATTCACAAAAATTGCCCTCCTTACCCACTCTCCTTCCCATATCTTTAGGCTCCAATATGGAGATCTGTCAAGTCTTTCCACAGATCTGTTTCCCTTTCAGAATCCCTGGAAAAGTAACTAAATTGGATACTAGGAAGATAAAAGCATTTTAATCAGCTTTTCAGTCTCAATTTCATTGTTCCTTGCCCCTTTTTCTACCATTTGGTCTTTATTAAGAACTGTTGAAGCAGCCTAGAAGTCCTGTTAGCTTTTTTTTTCCCCTACTGCCTAAATGAAATTCTTTTATTAGAGCAAAAAACTCTTGTTTTCCGCACCAAGTTCATACAGCCTCCCCTAAATTTCTTCGAAGTCCATAGTCATTTTTTTGGCTTCTTATCGAAGCACACAGTGATCAAAGGTTGTTCCTTACATCAAGTAAGAACATGAACTTGCAAGGAACTTTGCAATAGCAGGAGGTTGTCCTAAGGCAGCCATAATGAAGTTAAATGAAGTACAGAAGAGTTTGTATGTTTTAAGGACAAACATTTTATATGATATGTGTTTTAAGAACAATTATCTTTGCCTTTCTGCTGTTTTCAGAAAGATCTCTGGTTTTTAGAATCTGACTTTCAAGTTTTGAAATTGGAGTGTTACTCCTAATTAATATTTATTGGTTCATATATGTTTAAGTAAAATAGTTCTCTTCCTTTCAGGCACATTGCTGTGTATGTGCACAAAGTAGTCCTGCTAACAGGCTGAACTTGCAGGTTTTCCATTATCTGAACAGTGAAAAAACTCCTCCCTGTCTGTTCCAGTTAGAATTAATTAATCTTTAACGTGGGAAACAAAAAATGACACTTATGAGTTTAGAAAATCTCTTGCCTAGCACTGTGTCTAACTTGTCTAACACGCGTGTCCTGCTCGCTCATGTTCTCTCTTTCCTGCCCCCTCATGCATTTTTCTTTCTGTTGATGCGTTCTGTGTGGTTCACTGCAGGGAATATACAGTGGTCCTCCTCCTCCTGATCCCGGCCTTAGTCTCCTGTCCGGCAACACAGAGCAGTATCTGCCTCACAAGATCATTCAAGTTCATTAACTTTTTAAAGCAGCGCTGCTGGCCTCTGCTGGGAGGTGTGCTGCACGTGCGCAGTGTTGTTGGCCAGAGGTGGAATTCTTTCAGGCATGAAGCACATTAGATATCCTTACATACAGGCTTTACGGAGTTTGTGGCCTGTTGCATGTTGTTCTGTTGGCTTTTCATTGCTTTGGCAGTATCATCTGTGCTGTGTCCCAATTCTGTTTTTAATGGGTGATTTCCTAATGGACATTTCATCAACATACTTTTTTTTTTTTTCCTCTAGTCACTACTAAAAAGGCCAGCATTAAGGAATCTCACCAGTAACACAGTTCTAACTCTATATGTCTTTTCGCTGCTAGTGACTTTTATATTTTCCTCAGCAAGCTTGTCTACTGTACAGTTCTTCATTAATCACCATCTCTTCCCATTGAACTAAATTTTTGATGCCATATTATGGCACTGTTAATAGATGACTTTAATTGTATTTTCTTGGTATACAAAATCAGGTAACTTACTGAACAAAGTCTGCTAAGTTTGTCTGATGTTCTCTCCTCTAATGCAGTTTGCATTTTATTCGGTTTTTCATTTCTCTTGTTTTACTTAAAGAGTAGTTTTTAACTATCACGCGATCATCCTTGAGAAGTTATAAAGATGACTTTTTGCCCCAGCCTCCTTAAGTACTGCTTCTCGGATTTCATGTAATAAATGATTTTTATGAACTGAGACTTAACATTTTTGAACCTATTTCACAGCACTATTCTCCCTTATTTGGGAATATGAAACTGTCATCAAAATTGAAAGGAAGAGAATAGATTTACTTTCCAATTCCCTTATTTCATTAGTTTTCCTGACTGCTGTTAATAGACCAGTGCTTTTTCTGGTTTTATGAGTATTCTCCTACCTCTCTCCTACCTCCTGCCTTTACCCTCTTATGCAGCAGGGAAAAAAATCCAGACAATTTTGCTTTTTCGGGGGGATGCAATTTTCATATAGTCCTTGTATTTTTGATTTAAGAAGGAAAAACAAAACTTTTTGTTTTTAAGGGACTTTTTGTTCAAGTCCCTTACTGAGTTTACGTTACGTAGGGTTTTATGGATTTATTCTGCATACCACCTCTGGAACTTAATGTATAGTTCGTCCTCCAAATGACCATCTCTTCTCTGTTAGCTTTATTACTGAAGAAATCTTACTGTAAAGTACTGTTATTAATTTATTAATTATTCATGTATTAATTAGAAAAAAGTGGGGAAAAAATCTGCTGGATGTCACTCCTGGCAGGTCTTTTCCTTTAACGTTTAATAGCAGTTATATCTTAGAAACTAATTTTCTGTGTAGACATAATCTTCAAGAGTGATCTTTGTTTCCAGGTTCTCGTACGTAACATTTGAAGGGTGGTACTAAAGGATCTCCCCTTTCCAAAAGCATTTTTTAGCCTGTGACTATGTTATTGAATAAAACAATTTGCTAACTGGGGAATAGTTGGTCATTGTTCTTTTCCTTTAAATCAGAAAGGAAAGTCTTCATCTACCACTTCGCTTCTAATGCCAAGAGTTTCTTGGAAGAGGGCAATCCCAGTCATTCCTCCTGAGGAGAATGAAGATTTATCCCTGGTGTGATAGTTCTCCGTCCCCTCCTCACCGTGTTTACTTGAAGCTTTCTGCCCCTGCCTGCCCAGTTCTCCTTGCGCAGCAAAGGTCTTCAAATCTGAGCCTTCGGGAGCACGCTGAGCTTCTGTTTGTGCAGGATTTTGTTCTTAGGAAGCTCAACACTTTATGTGGTTTCTTTGTTAGGAAGGGGATCAGGAATCTCCTTATAAACGCGTCCCCAGGTTTTGGCACACATCCGGTAAAGTTTAATTTTTGGCTGAAGTTCCCCTTGACTCTCCCCTGCCTCCCCAAGCTGTCTCCCTTCCCGCAAGGAGAGCTTTCCGCATGGCGAGAGCAGCGCAGGGTCTAACGGTGCCTGGGGGGGCTTCTGCCTTCTTAGCTGTTAGGACACTGGTGTCGATCACTTGAGACTCTGTTTATTTCCCATCTCCTTCTGTAGGATCCTTCAATTCCTTCCTTTGGGAATAATGTGGAGCAAAATAGAACATAAATCTGGCGCTGGTTTATGTTCCTTATTTGCAAGTCCACCAAGTCACCTTGCGTGTTTGCGAGGCCCTCACCTGGTGCCTGGAAGTGCGGGGGCAGCGCAGGGGGGTGGATGGGGACGTGTCCCATGGCCGCGCACCAACCGTTCGGCTTCTTGCCTCCAACTTCCAGCCTGTCAGGTAAAACAGCGCCTAGCTCACAGGAGGCTTAGTTCCTTAAAGCCAATGCTGGTGGCCTGTTGGAAGGTGCTGTGGAAGTGCATAGTGTTACTGTCTGCAGACTGAATTCCCCCTTTTTTTTTTTAATTCTATTTACCTCTTTTTTTTTTTTTCCTTCTTTTTTTTTTTTTCTTTTTTCTTTTTTCTTTCCTGGCAGTGTACAGGCCTGCCGCAGTTAGGGAAAGAAGTTTTTTGGTCTCTCTTTAAAGGAAATGCAAAATTGCTTTGCTGGGGAGAATAGCAAGGGGCATTCTGAAGAGGTGCTGAAGATGTGAAAATTCAGAGTGGTGATTGGTCACCTCTGCTTGATTGACAGGTTGCAGGGAAAAACAAAAACCCATTTGTTCTGGCTTAATGGAACTGGAAAACAGAAAATGAGTATCAGGTAAAAATTCCTTTTTTAAAATCTTTGCAGTTCTCCTTTAAAAACTGGAGTTAAAGCTACAGCAGTTGCAGCCTCCCCCAGCAGCAGGGCAGGAGTAGGGCCGCAGAGGAGGAGGCAGAGGCCGAGGTGCGTGGTGCGGGTTGTCGCGTCGCGCGCTGCAGCGGGCAGGTGTCCCGCAACACCGCGGCCGCCCGCGCGTCCGGGCTAGCTTAGCGCCAAGGCCGAGGCCTGCACGGTGCAGGGCCTAAGGCCCTGCGAGGACCCAGCTCTCTGGTTAGGCTCATGAGCAGGACGTTCAAGGGGAAGCTTTTATTCTTACTTCCTATACTGTGCCTGCTTTGTGGATAAAGTCTGTCCGTTTTCTACTACTATCAATTTGGCATTTTTCATGAGTTTTATCACAAATTTCACTAAAAAGTGAATGGCTAAAATGTAATCTATGTGCTAAAGTAACTTCCATCTATCAATATACCGTTGTACAGATTTTATGTAATTTTCAACATCGCCACAGTTTTGAGAATCATAATGTAAAACAATTTCTTTCTGGTAACTTAATTGTTTTGTATGTTGATGTATTTCAGATTGAAGGACAAGGACACGGTGCGGTTTTTGACTGCAAGTGCTCTCCTGATGGACAGCATTTTGCATGTACCGATTCTCACGGTCACCTTCTGATTTTTGGCTTTGGTTCCAGTAGCAAATATGACAAGGTACAGTGCAAGATGAAAATCAATTTTTTTTTGGTTTTGTATTGAATGTATTTGTGCATACTTCAGAGTTTCATTTTAAGAAGATGTATCTTAGCATATTTTTAAGCCATGAATATGGGATGCTTCGGATTCTTTAAATTACAGAAACATACTATGAAGCTATTATTGTTTGCATGGGAGTCACAAAAAGAATCAGAAGTCATTGCCCTTCTCTGAAGTGAGGGGTCTACAGGATTGTAGTAACTGATCTTCATGGATAAAGTAACTAGACTGAAGTGAAATTGATGTTAATTAAAGCTCGTTGGACTTCAAATTCTGATTATGACTAAGACAAAAGGTGGGTTAGGGTGGGGGCCTTGTAATAAATCTGATTCCTGATATTTGTTACTATGCATTCTAGTGATACAGCTTTATTTTATGTATGCATAAGTCATTCTGTAGGCATGGATGTCATGAGGATTAAACAGCAATATGAAATTAAAATAATATATCTGTACCCTAATATCATAGTTACCATTGTGTATTCTACATTTGGGTGACTTGTCGCAGACCCGCCTGACGCTAAAGGTTTTTCTTTCTTCCAATGGTGCGTTGTTGATGCAGCCCTAGGAACTGTATGGTCCCTAGTCTGGAGGCCCACGGGTCCCTGTGCTGCTGATGCCTGACTGTTGGTCAGGTGCTGGATTCTGCTTTGCATCTTTGAACTTGGGCCAGTTTTCAAAGCGCCGCATGGGTCTGGTCTGAAGGAGAGAAAGCAAAAGGGATTTTAATCTTTGTCTTGTAAAGCACTGCATTTCTGTTGCAGGTCCTCAGTTCTTATCTTGATAATAGTTACAGCAATGTTAAAACAATGAGGAAGGAAAACTAGCGTTATAGGAAGATGAATCTCAAGGTCTTCCTGCCTTTCGGAGTTGTACTCTTCCAGATTTTAACCTTGTTATGATAGAAATATTTCTCTCACCATAGTCCGTAGATTGTTCCAGGTCTCCTTTTCTCTCTGACTGTTTTGGAACTGTGTAGTGCTCTTCAGTTCAGAAATGTTGCAAATGGAAATGATTCCAAGAGCCTTTTTGTCTCTACTGTGGGAGGCCGCGAGTTTCCTTTACACTGCCATTTGATAAATTAATTTTTGAGGGATTAGATCTGTTTCAAGAAGGAAAACAGCATTTTCCACTTTTTAAACTGTAGAGACCCTTTGTTCCCTGAGATTTTCTCTGCAAAATTGTTTCAAAGTTTTCACTTAACAGGTGATTTAAAATGATCTTCCCCAATTTTAATTGTACCACAGTATTCTTGCCATTATTGACCATAGAAGGAATGGGAAGAAATAGAATTTACTTTTTTTTTTTTTTTTTTAATCTGTCATTTTATCTCAAATTTATCTCAGTTTTTAGGTCTTTTTTATTGCCTAGTTCCATTTCCTTTCACTTTTTTTCTGACCTGCTTTATGAAAAAATGTAGCTAAAGACTTGGGGTAGTGCTTTCTGCGTCTTCATCTCCCCCCTGCCGCTTGTTTTATTTTGACATCTTATGAGAGTATGTTGTTGTAGAGGATATGTTTGGGGCTTTAAAATGATTTCCATGCATTTTGAGGAAGTATTTTTACAGGGAAAAGGAGTGTGATAACCGGTCCGTTGACACTTGTCCTGTTCTGTCCTGTGTTTGCAAGTTGTGCTCAAGATGACAATTCTAGCCAAAATCATGTTGGTGCTGCTGAAAGAGATTTCTTGATCTACGCACATATTTTTGCATTATATTCAGATAATATCTGTACTTCCAAGTTCACTAAGACTGCAGTCTGTGTAAGCCTTCCTTCCTGCCTCCCTCCCTTCCTCCCTCCCTTTCTCCCTTCCTTCCCCCCCTTCCCTCCTTCCAACTTACTACTGCTTTTTTTCCCCACCTAGGAAACATTTTCAGTATGATCTTGGCCATGATGATGGGGTATATTGTTTTTTATATGGAGGGATGTGACATATTCTAGGGAACAGTGCACATTTATTGCTTGCTTTGGCTCAACATCTCCTTAACTGCATCAAAGGCCAAAGGAGTCCAATCTCAGCTGAGATTCCTGAACTTCTGTAGTTTATTGAAGATGAGTTGAGCTCAGTTAGGGCATGTGTATTCCAGGAGCCCCTTGCTTAGGTGGCGAATTTGTCAAGGATGTCTAGCTACCTGAAAGCATAAGGCACTTTTCAGTTAATTTAAAATCTGGGCTCCGTCTCTGAGCCATCCAAGGCCTTAGGTCCTTTAGACAACCCAAACTGTTGTTGAGCAACTGTTTCTTGTTGCAGGTTATCTTGTGGCAATGTACAGGTCTGCTGATTTGGAGGAGCTGGTGGTTCTGAACATGTAATTGCTAAAGCAAAGGACCTTCCAATCTGTCTGCTGGAGCTCAGATATCTTTTAAAAGCTTTCCCAACAGCAACCAAGTTGGTTTTGGATATGTAGGAGATACTTTGCTGGTATAGTATCTTGTTTTTGTCAATAAGTTGATCTCCAAAAGTAGAAGAACAAGATCAGCTTGTTAGCGTTTTTAACAGGTTCAAGTCTGCTGAACATGTGGGAAACTGAACATCAAGGTTCCCTAATTCATCCTGCAGGACACGTGGCCCGAGGACAATCTCTTACGCTGGCGTGCGTCTCTGAGCCCCAGACTCTAGCAGAGCTTTTCTTTCAGAGTTCTGCTTAGAGCTGCTTTGAGCCTGGAACTCTGTTAAATGCCGTTCTTATCTCACAGAGTAGAAAATTGGTACTTGTTGCACACTTGCTTGCAGTAAAGAGTACACAGGAAGGTAAATGCAGATAAGTCCCTGTAGGTCTTGCACTAGAGACTGCTCTGGTATGAGGACACTGAATCCAAGATGATGAGATCCTCTCGCCTTGCTTACAAAACCTGGTGGGGTGCAGAGAGGGCTGTACAGCCTAATGACCACAAAACTGGCAGCCTGTATGATCCTGCCATCAGAACTGCTGCTTTTTCACTGTGCAAAGCACTTAGTAATAGGAAGATTGCACTAGATGAAAGTACTAGATATTCTACTGTTATGATTCTGCACAAAACCTCAAGTCCTCCTAGAGGACTTTTCTTCATCATTCTGAGCAAGTTCTTTGAGCTGAAGGAGCATAGTTGTTAAGCTCGTCTTGATGAAACAAGGTTTCTGTTGATGAAATATGATGGTTTACCTCCTGAGAGTGCATGTTATCTTTTTCATTTCATTCGTTCTCTCAAGTTAGTAGAGAATCTGGCCATGATACCTATTCCAGTCAGGGCATCTTATTCACAGGATGTGATCTTGTCCGTGTGCACTCAGTGAGAGGAGCCCTGAAGTAAGTTCTTCGCCATTGCATCTCCCTGTGCATCCCTCCAGTTTTCTTGCTTGGGCTGCGCTTTTGAACAGTCTTTATTTTTTTGGACAGCATCGAGAGCTTGTGTGACAGGTGATTCTTATGTGTTCTTTACTTGTGTCATTTAGGTGCATGTAAGCACCTCGGATTTCTTTTTGATATTGTATTAGGTGCTAATCATCATCCTTCCTTCCTGATCGTCTCTCGTCTAGAACTGGGTAACTTGGTGTTGACATAACCATGTCTAACTCACTTCTGACTTAAAAATTACAGGAAATTGATATGAACTGGGTTGTGATAGACATACTCTGCACAAGTCAGAACAAATTCTATCAGAATTTGGGTATTTCTGTGTCCAAACTCAAATATCTGTCTCTAAAACCTATGACAAGATTATTTGGAGCTCTGCATACAGTTTTGATCAATTGTTTAATCATTTTTATGCTGCACTGGAAGTCTGCTTTCATTGTCATTGTGTGGAGTATTATTTGTTTCAAGTTAAGTTGTCTACATGAACTGTCTCTCAAAGGGATTTACTTTCCAGGGAGTAGTGTTGGGATGTGTACTCTATCTGCCATTCTCATTGCTGTCTACTTTCTCTTCTCTCCTTGTACTCCACTATGTCTCTGATTGCAAGATGCTGAGATGCATGTGCCAGCAAGGGGGGTGAGCATAAGCCTTTGGCTGGACAAAAGTATTCCACAGTCCTGAGTGCCTGTGGCAAAGTCACCTAGAATTAATTGTGAGGAAATGGTTAAAATTGAAAACAAAGCTTTGAATCTGAAGAATTCAGCTTTTTTTTTTTAAATCTAGTGAAACTTTTTTTTCAAGTATAAGAATATGTGCATTTCCCTGTTCTTTAAATACTTCTCACCCTCAAACTTTTGGGTTGCTCTCCCCATAGTGTAATACATAGCGTAGTCATTACTGGGAAAAAGAAAAATAAATAAAAAAAACCAACAACAGAGGCTTGCTAAATTTTCCCATTTAAACTGAATTAAATAGATTAGCTTGTAACATTGTTTTCAGAGAGGTGACTGTCAATAACAGTGTATGGATACTTTGGCAGACCTGCTTTGTATGCTTTTTTATAGGCTCTTTAAAAATCACACAATTACTTTTTTACAGATAGCAGATCAGATGTTCTTTCATAGTGATTATCGGCCCCTTATCCGTGATGCCAACAATTTTGTCCTGGATGAGCAGACACAGCAGGCTCCACACCTGATGCCTCCCCCATTTTTGGTTGATGTGGATGGCAACCCTCATCCTGCAAGGTACCAAAGACTAGTTCCTGGTCGAGAGAACTGCAGGGAGGAGCAGCTTATTCCTCAGATGGGAGTGACATCTTCAGGTATGGAAGAATCCAGTGCAGTATACAGTATTCCTGCTACCTCCAGGTGTTCTCCCCCTTCCTTCTCACTTGTGCTTGTGCTTTTTCCTTCATCCTTAATAGTAAGAGTTCATATAGCATTTAAGAGTTGTGTAGCTTGGGAGTTGCTATATAGGAGCAACTGCATTGTGCTTGTGAAAGCTTATGTACTGTCCTCATTCAAGTTAGTACTAGCTAACACCACAGATACTTAGAGCTCATAATTTCTTTATTGAAATGGTTTAAGGTGCTGAGTGAGCTTTCAGTTGATCTTTTGTGGGTAAGACTTCCACTTGAGAGAACCTAGGAAACAAACTGATGAGATAACAGCTGCAAGAAGAGGAAAGTGGGTGGACACCTGACACCTCCTACCAAACCTTCCTCTTCTTGAAGAATTTCATTCAACTTAAGCTTTTTTTTAACTGATTGTTCAGTTAAATATCTCTCAAGATGCAATGAAGATACAAAAACCTGGGTCATCTTGATCCTGCCCCCACAAAATTTAGTGGAGTAATATTAAGAAAAATATCTGATTTAAAAAATGAGACTCTCAACGTATATATTAGCCCATACTTAAACATGTGATTATATACTGTACTTACAAATTTCAAGGCTAAGATGTAGCTAGTGAGTTTGTAGCTCCTGGGGAGGAAAAAAAAAAGAAAAATTTGTGACTTTCTCTTGCTATTTTACTTCACAGGATTGAATCAAGTTCTTAGTCAACAAGCAAATCAAGAAGTTAGTCCATTGGATAGCATGATTCAAAGACTTCAGCAAGAACAGGATCAGAGACGTTCTGGGGAGGCAGGAACTAGCAGTACCAGCCGGATAAGCAGAGGTAAATTACTGACTCCTTTTTGTTTTGTTTTTCTTATTTAAACAGCTAACAGTTTGGAAAACGTAAGTCACATATTATTGTGTATGAGGTGCATTTTATTGAACTACTAGAAGGGAAATTTGGAGCCATAGAAAATAGTACAACTTTCCCATCCTTTTTTGTCTTTCACAAAAAAAGAATTCTTAACCTCAAAATTGTTAGCATTACAAAGTTGTAATAGCTGCTGTGCCCTCCCAAGGAATTTGCAGCAACTGTGTTCCCTTAGCAATTAAAAACTATGCTCCTGTTTAGTCTGGAGTTGGCCAGCTACTTGGTGGGGAATCTGAATTGGTGAGAAATAACCAAAGAAAAAGGAAGATAGAGATAAGGAAAGAGCTTTTTGTTTCTCCGTATAACTATTTCACATTCCAATGTCTAGCAGTAGGTTTCGCAGTAAACTTCAATTCCAAAGAATTCATTGTAGTAAACCCACCTGAGTGAGTGGGTTTGCCAGCAGAGCTAAAGTATGCAGAAAGATTTGGAAACATGTTTAATTTCTTTTTTTAGCATAGGTGCTTGAAGTATCGTGTTTTTTGTGTTTTTCTTTTTTGTTTCTTTTGATTATTTTAATTTCTTGTTGGCAAAATTTACAGCTTCAATTCCTAATAATTTCCAGTGTCATAGCTTCAATTTTTTTAGAAGGTAGTGAACTTTGTATTTAAGGAATATCCAGATTAAGTAAAATAGCTCAGCATATCACAAAATGGATCTGCAGTGCAGCAGCAAGAATCGGCTTTTTGTAAATGTTTTCAGAAGCACTTTTAAAGAACAGTGAATCTGTGAAATAATTTGTTTTACTTCAGAGTATTGATGGTTTCAGCTGCTCTTCAATATGAATTTTTAAACAGTACTGCGGCTCCATAGATTTGTAAGAAGTTTGAGTTTCGAAACTACAGAGGTTATTGCAACTGTTCTATTCAATTAATATTTTCTTTCTTCTGAAATAATAGAGTTTTTTTTCTTTCATTTTGCATTTAGAATTGTAGGTCTAATACAGCTATGACTTTTGGACTTTTCAGGCTCTATAAGCTCTACCTCAGAAGTGCACTCACCACCAAATATCGGGCTGCGGCGCAGCGGGCAGATTGAAGGTGTGCGCCAGATGCACAGCAACGCGCCGAGAAGTGAAATCGCCACGGAGCGGGACCTGGTGGCCTGGAGTCGAAGGGTTGTCGTGCCTGAGCTTTCTTCTGGAGTAGCTAGGTAAACAGAGGCCTTCCAAATTTGCAGTGGATTTTAGTTTGGTAAATTTAATTGAACTGCTTTGGGATGCGTGTTGCTACAGTTCGTATTTTGTGGTACTTAGCTGCTCAGTGGTCTCATTATTAACATCGGTTTCAGTGTGAAATCATCTGTTGTTTCCATGACATTTGAAAGGCTTGGAATTACCAAAGCATCATGCTGATGGAGCATGTGAGAGAGCAGCTCAGCTGGTATATGCATTGGGATCTAACTGCTGCTTTTAGCATAAGAGATTATGGTGATTTGATGGCATCAGTCCCTGGCATTTTGTAGCCTTCACAGAAGGCTGATGGCATTGACCTAATCCAGCAAGTGCCTAAGATGAAATTCCAAACCTCTCTGTGGTACTTTTATTTCTTTTAGTAATAGACTCTTGTGACAAATGCATTCCTGAGTGTGGCAAGTAGGGATTTTTTGTTTTACTGATGAAAGTAAACTGCTCTAGCTTTCTGAAATACAGTTGTAATTATTAACTATCCAAATGC
Organism: Tinamus guttatus; assembly: GCF_059628265.1. Classification (NCBI taxonomy): domain Eukaryota; kingdom Metazoa; phylum Chordata; class Aves; order Tinamiformes; family Tinamidae; genus Tinamus; species Tinamus guttatus. Next base: position 2,063,675 of record NW_028288619.1, read on the forward strand.
TTTTTGAATGTTTAAAATTTTAAAAAAATCTTTTGATTAACTGGTGCCCCGAGTCACTGTGCTGCTGTAAAGACGCAGGTTTCCTTTGAATTTAGAAACTGCTATCCCATAAATGGCTAAGAAACAGCACTTTTCAGTCATGTTTTTTAGCCTTGTGTTTTTCAGATATTGTGTGGCCATTTCTCCTGAATCTTGATTTTGAATTGAGAATCATAGATTTGGAGATAGTTAAGTCAGACAGATATCCTTTAAACACAACATAGCAGGTATTCAGTACTTGCCATTTTAAATTTTACTATGTTCAGAAAGGATGACTTTGAACCTGAATTCTGACTACTACTACTCAAAGAATATTAAAAGCACTGAACATTTGTTCCATGGCTGGAAGAGTTATTCTCTGCTGTAGTATTTTGCTTTGAAGTTAACATCTCAATTTTCTTTTTCCAGTAGGCAAGAAGAATGGCGAACAGCAAAGGGAGAAGAAGAAATAAGGGTTTATCGATCAGAAGAGAAGAGGAAGCATGTAATAAGTCACGTTCAAAGAGAAAACAAAATACCTACTTTCTCTAAGGTAAATAGCCACTTGTACTTTATTATTGCAAGAGCCATAATATTTAGTTCGGTGTATTTAGGTCACATGAGTTTACATTATTTTTCTCGTTTCCAAATGAGGATTTTTTTTTTCATAAATTCAAAAAGCAGGAACACAGAAATATATGTTTACCTTCCCAGAATGAGGCTGTTTGTTGATATTTAACTATATTCTAAGTAAGCAACTGAGATTGCTTTTAGAAGTCCTTAAGTGAGAAGACCTGTAAGTCTGGTATTGGAGACTGTTGGAAGATTGCTGTTGGGAATATGTCCTGTTGACCAATACATCCTGCTACTCTTTTTTAGTATTTGATGTAAAGCATTCTGTGGAAAGGTTTGATTAAAACTTAAGTCAGAGTCTTTAATTTGAATAAATTTAAGCACATAACCCATAACGAATAAAGAATCAGGTATTTTCTACCATGGTACCCTCAGAATTATGGTGCTGTTTTGTATGGGATTTTGCAAGCCATGTATTTTACTAGAGCCACCAGTACTTTTCTCAGAGGAAACAGAGGACTGAATAGATGAAAACCATAGGGAAAAGTGATTTGTATTAAAAATCAAACTTGTCATCATAATTGACTTGGTGTTCTTATATAACTTTTACGCATTTGTAATTATAAATTAGGGTTATTGGTGCATCTCGTGATTCTCTGTTCTTTCCTAGCTACACTTACCAAATTTTGCAATTAAAGTCGTAAATGTTAAAGAACCTGTAAAGGAGAAGTGTTTGGTTTTTTTGTTTGTTTGTTTTGCTTGTTTGTTTGTTTTTTAATAACTTGGTAAAAATGAATTGCTTTGGGTGTTGTAGTACTATTACAGTGCTATAGATGATAAAGTTTCACCCTTAACTTAAAGGGTGAAGATTAATAAAACACTTGCCTGCAAATTATCCTTTGAAAATAGTAAAAATCACTTTGGGGTTCAAAAGTAAAAAGCAAAAATATTTTTCAAAAGAAATTAAACAAGTATAAGAAAGACTCTGCAACTCCTAGTTTTGTCAGAGTAACATAATTAATACAGAGTAATTTAACTGTACCATATATTACTCACTTATTGGGAAAAGAAAAGGACAGAGATTGAAAGCAGCTTGAAAATAAGTAAAATTCAGATGCTGAGTTTCACTCCTGTAATTTTTTTTAATAATGATGAATGGATTTGAAATGCAATAAAAAGAAGTAGATTGATGAGATGAACATGTTTCTACAGTTACTAAACTTAATTTATATGTTTCATTTTGCTTCCTTTTGTCATTCAATCAAAGTAAAGTTTTCAGCAAAAGTAAGGGTAATTCTTCTTGCCCAGTATCCTCTAGTAATTTTTCTTTCTTTTTTTTTTTTTTTCTTAAATGAATCTCATTCAAATTCTGTGCGTTGTTATCTGCAGAAATCTTGTGGTAATTTTAGTGCTGCAGTCTGTGTTAAGTGCATTTACACAAGATCAAGTTTTTTTTTTTTTTTTTTTTTTTTTTTGTGTGTGTGTGTGTGTGTGTGTGTGTCTGGTATCTACCAGGCTTTGGACATAGCAGTAAGCCCTTTGTCCTTCAAGGTTTGGACGCAGCCATAATAAGCCCTATTAATGGATTGCAAGGGTGTCTTAGTGATAACTCTTACCTTCTCTTGGGAATAACAGAAGATAACCTCAAAAAATTCAATTTTTAAGCAAGTTTTATTTCTTAACCTGAGGGGATGTGTTTCGGTGCTTATTTCTAGGCTTTTGTTAAATATACTTGGACAGTTGCACTGCTTGAGTTTTTTTTTTTTTTTTTCCTTCCTTCTCTCTAGCTACCACATGCAGTCAAATGATCCTTCCTGCCTTATGCATTCCTACCAGCTTACTCTTGAATTTCTAATTGGGCTATAGTTTTCCTAAAATACCACTAGGGCATAAAAATAGCAGAGCAGATGAGCTGGCACTGTAGTCCAGCATCTTGTTTTTAGCAATTACTTGTATTACATATTTGAAAAAAGAAATTCATAATGGATGACTTTAAAATACTCCTTCTGGAGAAGAAAATGCTAGTGTCCATAATTTAAAGGTTTCACTGGATGCTTTTGAATCCTAACTTTTCTTTATATGTATCTATGTCCTTAAAATCGTGCAGAGCAAAAGCTTGCTCAATTTCATGTATTGATCCAGATGAGAATGTGCCCTTCATTTTTCTCAGGAAAGAAATCTGATACTTTTCCTTTGCTTATTCTTTGTTAAATCTATCACTTCTTGGAACACTCAGATTTATGGAGAAGTATATTGGCAGGGAAAATCTCTTGAGAAAGATCTCAGAGGGACTAAGAAATAAGTAGATATCAAATAGGCTTTTAATACGCTAAACAAATTTACAAAAAGGATGCTTGGTCCTAAGCAGTTAAATGTCAATTAGCTACAGCACTCAGATTTTCCCAATTTTTTTGTTTCCCTGATTAACATAAGCGCATTTTTTGCCCAGTAATTTCTGAGCATTTGGAATGGTGAATTAGAATTGTTGTCCCCTTTTTTAGTCAGAAAATTATATACAGACCTTTGGAAGAGAAGGCTGATTCCAGGCCAGAAAACTATCTTTTTTTGTATTTTTTTTTTAAATACAGATTAGTAACATAGTTAGAGAAACATTTTCCTTGCTGTTCTTTATACTGGCTCTATGGCTTTACATAAATATTATTTGTAGTAGGTTATAGATAGAAATGGAAAGTAATGTATAATTTTTTCAGAATAATACAGTACAGTACAATACATTACAGTAATAACTGTTTTATGTACTAGCAGGTTGGAGGATTTCTTAAATTGTCTTCTGGGGAGAGCTCACAGTTGTTGAAGAATACTTAATTTAGGATAGAGGTATTTACTAAAGATATCGCTAATACTTTTTTTTTTCTTTTTTTTTCCCCTGGAGAGAGATACTTTTGTGTCTCCAGGAAAAAATACAAAAATCATTAAAGACAAATTTAGAGAAAAATGGTGGGCTGACGAATTTGAATAGTGTGTCCAGTCAAGAATTAAAGCACTTACGTAGGCCCCCTGACAAACTGATGAACAGAAAGCATAATGTTGTAAAGGCATATGCAGAGCTTTACAGAGATTTTCCTGTCTTGGTCCTAAGGAGGTTGTAGGTATTTGTTGATGGTCACGTTCTGGTGCTGGGCATGTGTTTGTGAGCCAGCCCTATTTAACTTACTCGTATAGACTGATCCCCACTGCCTTCGCAAAAGAGGGACGATTTTCAGCTTTTGAATAGAAACAGCGGGTGAAAAAACAGTGTGAAATTATTATAGCCAGAGGTCTTCAAAATTCCTACAACCCCGTGTGAAAGTAAAGCTTTGCTACCTGGTGTTACGGATAGGTGAATATAGTGTTCAAAGTGGGAGGTTGTCGGGACACCACTGAGAGTGTCCACTGACTCCACGGCTCTTTCATAAATGGCATTAAAGTCCCTCTGGCTGGGCCCGGGTGACCTGTTTATACCTATCACTGTAAAATGCGGGAAACGTCACCATTCTCATTCCTCAGAAAAACTCTTCTGGCAGCAGCTGTAGTTTCTAATGTGTCATAGATGAACTCTAGTATTGAATGGAAGCCTTGGATGTGATACAGACTTGTCAGCGTATACGTGGTGACTGTTCATTATAGTATACAAAGTAAGTTATGGTTGAACCTCAAATCCATGATGATCTTGGCTCTATTTTTAAGCCTCCCTGTAGAGTCCAATCTCTTCAAGCTCTTTCTCTATGATACATGTTGTAAAAAGTAGACTATCAGCTGAGCTTTTGTTAGTCATTGTTGCAAATCTTAGCGCTTCCATTTTAGCTAGAAAAAGCCTGTGATGACTTCTCCTTCTAGTTAGACCTTCACACACGCATGTGCACATGCATCACCAAATACAGCAATAAGAATTTGCCCAACTGGGGGGTTTTCAAAAGGTTTCGGCAATGCTGTGTTGAGTAGGAGTGATATTTAATACATTTTTGTCAGAATGTATAATAAATATGCCTTATGGGCCCCCTTCATTATTTGCAATGACCTACTGATTTTTTTCTTTTGGTACTAGATCATTCCCAAACAGCTTGTTCCGGTTTTGATAGGTGCTTCCATAAAGGAATGGTTATTTATTTATTGATTTGATTGATTTTTGTCAACCTCTGAACTGCCAAAAGAGAAGAACTCTTTCCAAAACAAAAAAGCAATACAAAGCATGTCTGTTTCTCAGGCATCCAGTATAAATATGGAAAAGGGGACCCTAGCACCCGGTCAAGGAATCTCGCCTCTAGATAGAAATGGGGATGTAAACTTTTAGAGATTTTTATTTCCAGCGAGATAAGGCAGATGAGCTTGTCTGGTATCATGTAGCTTCTGCAAAATGTATCCGTATTAATATAAAGAGTATTGGACTCCTTTGTTTCATTGGACCTGTGTGATCCCATTTCTGCTGTCCTTGCTCTTTGTGTGCTGGTTCGTGATGCTAACGAGTATCTGGCCGAGTGTACAGTAGTTATTGGCAGTTAATGCTCTGGGAAAGCAGAAAAGTAAGTTGCTCTAGTGTTGACTCGTGTGACCTGCCCTGCAGCTTCAGCAGTGAGTCTCCAGAGCCTGACAAAAATTAGCCCCCCTCTGAAAGCTGGGGGCAGGATGGGCTGTGTGGTGGCAGCCTTGGAGCTGCCTCGCCACTGTGCTGAGGTTAGAGCAACCGGGGGAGATGCGGTACGTACTGCCAGCTTGAATCCCACCGAGGAATGGCCCGGGCTTCCAAAGGTTGTTTGTCTCCAGCCACCGGCGTCCAAGTGCTAAGAGACTAGTAGGAGTTGCCTGCAAGTATGATATTCCATATATTGGAGTGTTGTCTGTCTGGTCTTCTGGTCATATAGTGGTCAATATTTTTGAGCTGGAAATTTAGGCAAAATTGTATCCCATGTATGCTGTGTCATTTCCATGTGATACTCCATGTAGTTGGTGTGTATCACATTGTCATTTTATAGTAGTAGAGGGGGAAATTTTGAACTTGGTTGTGTGTTTTGCATCTATAAAAAGGCACTATTCTAAAATCCTAGTGCTGCAGCAACTGTGTGAATTTTTGTAGCATAAAAGAGCACTAAGTACTACATATAAGTTATGTAGCAGCTTGGTTTGCTTATGATGTACAGTTGGAGCATAAGCTAAACAGAGCTTTCCCAAAGTTCAAAACACCAGTAAACTCTGTCTTGCAAAGGCTTATAAACTTCTACTGGGAAATTTGTCTTATCCTGCCCTCTTGAGTATAATTCACATTTGCTCTGAGCTATTTTTATTAGTATAGTTTTGAGCTGTTACAAGTTTTTACAGTTAACTGTATGTGTCTCTTGTACTGGAAAGAAGAAAGAATTTTAATAACTCTGGATAAGAACTTCATACTACATCTGTACAGAAAGATTCTTTTTCCTTTTTTTTTTTTTTTTTTTTTCAGAATGTACTGAACTGCTTGGTGCTCACATTAAGCTGTTTTCCACTGCTGCTGTCTAGTTTTAGACTTGTGGCCTTGTTTTGAATTTCCTAACATTAGCACTTGTATCTTTTTTGCTACTGCAGAAATTGCCTCTTGGAGTGCTATCCTGAAATAGGATGCTACTCAAAAGTGACCTCTTGACTTTTGTGTTTTTGCAGAACCATTCGCATGATCATTTGCTAGATACTAGTGAATCAAAAAAGCAGCAAGCCAACCAGCACAACTATCGCACCAGATACGCAGCAGAAGAACCTGCGAGGCCTGCGGAAGAGTTAGAAAATGGACACAGTTCCTCAGATGTAAGATTCTCACTCATGAGGTGGTGCTGTAGCTTCTGTTTCTGTCTGTTAAGGCTCCCTTTTCAGCTGATCAAATGCTATTTCTAGCAGAAATTTCACATTTGTTTTTGTTGTGGGTTTTCTTTCACTTTTTTAAAAATAGATTAAGTTTTCCCATATGGTGCTTATGTCTTTAGCTTTGGCTTAAAGCGTATTGTCAGAAATTTCACAACACTCATTTTTAAGAACATTTTCCCAGGTAAATGTTTTTGATGTTAAAACTCACCTGTGTTTGTGAGCCTAATTGATACGGCAAATATGTTTGAATTTGAGTGGAAGTGATGGTAAATAGTGTTAATCTCAGGATTAAAGACTTGCCCATAAAAAGCCTATTAAAGTAGCAAGTTTGAATAAATTATTTTTTTTGTCAACTACACAGTGTGTCAAGTCTGGTAAAAGTAAAACTACTTAAAGGAGACAATATTTAATAGAAAAAGTAAATTTACTTCCTGAATGCAAAATGCAAACCTTAACCAACCCATATATTTATGTAACTTCATTAAATTCAAAGCTAAAAAGACAATTTATAGAAAACTGTGTGTGTAAAATATAGGACATGATATATGGTGGATAGCTATCATATATCAACATTCTGATTTTTCATTTGAGATGGGAAGGAAAAATGGGGTGTGCTTGTGTACTCGTGCGTACATACACACAGACTAATACAGCATAAAGTGATGGACAGTATTTTAGAGGAAGCGGCATAAAGATTAAGTGACTTAAGGTCATGAGAACTAAGATTTGCTGGAGCTTTTTGAGCTATCAAGAACTGCTCTTAAGACACTGAGAATCAGGCGTAGTAGACCCAAGTCTGCATATATAACTAAAGTAAAATCAATAATAGGAATGTATTTAAGGCTTATCCTGGTTTTTCATTTGATAGAATTTCTGGATCTTTGGAAATACAGGTATTTTTTATTTTGCTTTCATTCAAATAAGTCACCTAAATTGAATATATGCAAATTAAAATGTTTTTTTTTCTTAACAATGCAAAGCATCTCTGATAACATATGCAGAGAGCCTAGAAGACTATTAGTCATATTGTCCTGTGTTACTATTTTTCTGAGGAAAATTCTGCCTTTTTTTAAATCTAATTTAATTTATTATTATTTTTTTAAACCTTAGGAAGGAGAAGCAGTTGTTGCCAGTGGTGGAACATCAGAAGATGATGAAAGAGCATGGCACAGTGATGGCAGCTCTAGGTAAGTTACAGTATATATTGCAGAAAAAAATCCTCCTTGAAAATTTTATAGATCCTTATCTTTTCTGTAAACAGTTAGTTAGGATTAGTAAACACTTGCTGCCTGGACTTTGCAAGTCCCTCTGCTGACTCTTGATTTGAAATTAGAGAGCCAAAGATGGAGACAGTGCAACTCAACCTTAATTTCTTCTTAATAATAAATAAAGTGGATCAAGTGCTACCTCCTTGACCTTAGTATGTTTTTTTAGCTTCTGTTTAAAGGTCTTCAAAATTGGAAGTCCTATGAGCAATATCTAGAATTAAAAATTTTCTTGAACTGGCAAAGTGAACATCAGATTCCTTTTTGGTGATACCAGAAGCTGAGCATCTTACAAAAAATAACTTGAAATGATTCAGTCTTAGTTTATGACTGGTTAAAATATAGTTTGAATATGGGATTTTCGATACTGCTTTTCAATTTTAAAATATTGTAATTGGCTAGAGCATAACTTAACACATTGTGGCATTGGATTATATTATATAAACCATGGTGGTGTGAATTGATTTTAACTTCTGTTTCTTAACTTGCTTTTTTCTTTGACATTCTATCCCTAGTGACTATTCTAGTGATTATTCTGACTGGACAGCAGATGCAGGGATCAACCTGCAACCACCAAAGAAAATCCCTAAACTCAAAACAAAGAAAGCGGAAAGTAGTTCAGAGGATGAAGAAGGACCTGAAAAGCAAAAGAAGCAAATTAAGAAAGAAAGGAAAAAAGGGAATGAGGAGAAAGATGGACCAACAACATCACCAAAGAAGAGGAAACCCAAAGAGAGAAAACAGAAGGTTAGATGTTCTTTGGATATCACTAGATCCTTATTTGTACTGTCATAAAATAATCAGATGACTGTTTCAGTTATGTATACAACTTAATATTATCCAATTTGCTAATGCGTCTTGACTTTTACAAGTAATTAATGTTAATGATAATTGCTGCCTCTTGTAAGTCAGACGATGGATTGCTGTAATGATACCGTTTCAAATTTGAGGTGTTCTACTTAGCACTTTTAATATCCTTACACCATATTTTTTCAGACCAGAAACTTCCATTCTACGGATGTATTGAGTAGTAATGGAATGTGTGTGTATCTTCTCATCTGTGCGGCTTTTAGACTTGCACAGCCATATGCTTTCTTCTCCTAATTCCATGGTGTATGCTGCTTGCAGTGTGCTTAACATAAATAACATCAAGAGGAATTTCTCTTGCTCAGAATTTTGTTGTTTGATTGATTTTGCTTGTTTTCTACCATGGTCGTGTCATTCCTGTTCACTGCGCTGCCTGAAAGTTTTCTGTGGGCTTTTGTTTTTCTTGTTCATTTGTGTGTGTGCATGAAGTGGATGTTTGATTCAGTAAACTTCCTTTTTTCTTTCTTCATAGAGACCATATGTGATATATTTGGTAGATGCTAATGGCTTTCATAAACTTGTAGCTCTGATTTTTGTGGTATCTAAGGAAATAACTGTATCATCTAAGCAACCAAATATCTTACAAAATTAGGAGATCATTAGAATCGCTATTCCAGCATTTTGTCCCACATTAGAATGGAGAAGGTAGGCTGACAAAAAGCTGCTTTAAGATGGAGGTTGCCATAGCATTGGCTAACATGTTAAGTGGCAATCTTTACTCTTTGATTCTTTTTTTTAGTGCTCTTATTAACAGTATCTTGGTATTTATATGGTCTGAAATCAGAAAAAATCTGTTAGGTAGTGTTTTTTTTTGTTGTTTTGTTTTTTTAATGAGTTAAGCTTCTAGTTTAGTCTTTATTATAATAGATAAGACTGGGTGACTGCCTGATATTTCCAAGAGCTGAACTGTGTGAAGTTGTGCATCCATTTCGATCCCAGTTATCTGGATGTAGGAGGTCTTTGATTCCAAAAACATCCTGACCTAATGTGTTTCAGCTGTCTAGAGATGACCTAGTGCATCAGGGCATCTCATGCACAAAGTGCTAGGCTGGAGGGCCTATCAGAAGATCGTTGCCTGTCCCCTAGACAGGGTTGCATAGACCTGTCTTACCTGGCAAGTGCTTGTCATCAAAGTCTCCTGCGGTAGAGCTGCTGCCACCTTCCTGGCAGGTTATTCAGAGAGCTCGTGGGCCTGACTGATGGCAAGTTCCTTCTGTTTCCTGCACCTGAATCAGTGAGGTGCTACCACCGAGGAGCGATGTGTCTGCGGGCTGGCCCATGGAATGGTGGCAACTGAGGAGTAGAAGCAGAGCGTCATGCTTCTCCATAACTGCTACCAAGCTACCCAGAAGAGTGCTTACATTTATATCTATAATTCTTGACCAAAAATCAATTTAATGCAGGATACAAAATGGAAGAAGGCTAGGAGAAGATCAGGGATTTTTTTTTTGCATCGAGGCAGATAAAATAGACTACTTTCATGCATAGATGAAAGATTTTAGGATGGGGTGGTGTGCTTAAAAGATGTAATAAAACTGAGAATGGTTTAGAAGTATAAGTACAGAATGGTTTCTTCCCTTGCTTTCTCTCTATGAGGCATTCAATGTCACAGAGACATCAAGCTCAGAAAAGAACTGCCACTCCAAAAAACCAACCTCCAAAATAACCCAAACCACCTGAACATGGAATTAGTTTGTGGAGCTAAATACTAGTGGAAATTGTAGGGTCTTGGAAGTGATTTGGTAAATTCATTGGGACTAGTGTCTTCCTGATTAAGTGCTATTATTTGAAAGCTTTTCAGTAAGAATTCATATGAGCAATACTTTCCTTTTTACATTATATTTAAGAAATAGCAGTTGTCCTTAATAGTATACTTGCCAAAACAGAGCAATTCCACAAACAATGTTTTTTTTCATACTCTTTTTTTTCTGTGCATTTTCTTCAGAGGCTGCCTGTAGGAGTTTTGGCAGAAAATGGTTTGACACTGGAAGAATGGCTGCCCTCCGCATGGATTACAGATCCTATCCCACGGCGATGCCCATTTGTACCACAGATGGGGGATGAGGTATTGTAGTTTTTCTTCAGTATTCTTGCTTCTTTTAGCATATTCTTGCCTTTTTCGCCTTCGTCCACACACTTTTTCAGAGTAAATACCATTAATTATCAGATACCATTAAATATCATTTATTATCAGAATATTTTGAATTGCCCCTAAAACTTCCATTGATTATGCCAATTTTGCTTTCATTTTAAAAGGGAAGGTTTTTTTCTCAGCACTTTCAGCATTCAAATCTTTCCCATACTTGAAAGGCTTCTGTGCACAGTGCTATATTAGACTGTTTTTATTGCATGCTATTACAGTAACATTCCTTGCTATGCTATGTTCAGCATTACTTTTCTTACAACATGTTTATAGAAACTGTTTTAAGCATGAAATGTTTCATCTAGTGAAATTAGTCCTTAATTTTAGGGAATCTTGTATGCTGAAGAATATGTAAGAAATCTAATAAGAATTTAAGTGTTGTTTGAAATGCTTGTGTTTTGGACAGAAAGACTTCTGTTTGAGAAATAAAACCCTGGAATGATACTACTTATTTTTAGAAAATACTGGAGGAATTGGTACTTCTAAAAAACTATTTTATTCTAGAGAGATTCTTGAATTTCCAACTTCAGAAAGCTCTTGTTATTTTCCTGGCACAAAGAACCACAAGATAAGTTTGTACCAAAAATGGTACAAAAGTCTCACAATACAGTTCCAACAAGGCATGCACCAATCACTATTTGTGAATATACAAAATATGGGTGGTATAGTGAATTTCATGGAGAAATAGTATCAGATAGAAAACAGTCTGAAAAGCAGAGTCTGTGAATGTTTCCCAAGTTCCCTCGGGTTGAAATAGAAGGAAATAGTTGCCTCGTGCTGTAATGAGTAGTCTGTGGGCTCTTGGGGGAGCTGTGCATTTCTGAGGAGCTAAGCAGGGCTCTTCTGTACCTCACATCCTCAGGATGCAGTTAGAGCCATGCAGCCCTTGGTGAGCACGTCTCCTGCTGCAGTGCTGAGCTGCAGCTGCTGTGGCTGTCACCTGAGGCGCCGTGTCGGAGCAGTGGCTGCGTGTGCGGGCAGCTTTGCTTTGCTTTTACCCTTCACGGGTCCCGTTCACAGCACAGCTACACAGAGATTACCTTGGCCTCACTAGCTGAGGTAAGGTGAGAATGTTTCAGGTCAGTGTTAACCTGGAAGAAATGGTTGTGTAAGCCTCTTCTGGAGAGCGTACTGTTCACAGTGTCAAGTCCAAATGAAAACATCTGGTCCCTGGTACCTGTTTTGCGAAGCGGCCAAGGCTTTCCCTGTACCCAGGACCATGTCCTGCAGCGTCTTAGTAAGATAAAGTCCCGTGTTTGGCTTGGCACCCGCTGAATAGCTTGTGCACCGTGTACAAGGAATATTTAAGTAGAATGCAATTTCTTGCAGAAAAAGTTTCATATTGGTAGAAAGGATTTTTCCTGGCCTATACCTAGAAAGTAAGTAGTCAAATACATTTGTAATCAAGCTGCATAGTCTAAAGCCCCATCTCTTATGACTTGCCCTTCCTAGGTTTGTTTGAAATACTGTAAGCTTGGAAAGCTACTTTCGAGTCCACACAAATAAAAGATATGTAAAATATAAATTTTTCAGGGCTTACATCCAGAGGAGCGTGGAGAGAGAAGAGGTCTTGTGTGGCCTTTGAACGGTTTAGTGGAATAGTTAATACCTGCTGTAAGATTTGGGAAGAGAGGAGAGGGTTTTCAAACTTCCTCCCTTACAGCGATACAAACGGTAGGGAGAGGACAGTAGTCCTGTGTTCAGTTGTACAAGGTGTGTAAGAATAACACACACACCCCCTTGTTCACTTTCTGATTAGTGCGATTTACAGAGCTCTGTGGCTTGAGGAGCAGTGGAAATGGAGCAATGAGATGAGACTGCCGTTTGCCAGCATGATTGCCCAAGGAGAGGAAATGTGCATTGTAATATTTTGCTGTTCGCATGATGAAGAACACCTAGTCTGAGTACTACAACAAATTATGAAGAAGCAGGAATTTGCTGAGATAAAAATACAAATTCCTGGAAAAAGACACTGATTCATCTTACCCCAAGTATTCTTCTCATTAGTTGTTTTGAAGGAATATGTAATGCTTTGCAGCCACTTATAAAGGCAAAAAAACCCAGTTTTTAAACAGCGGATTGAATTTAGGAAGAGAATTAGCAGGAACAGTAAGTGTAGAAGAAATTGTAGCCCATGCAACTAAACTGAACTCTTTCATACTTGAAGATGTGTTTTTATGGGAAACAGTTGTCACAATGTTGAAAGTGTAATTTAAATTGATACTATTTTAGATCTGTCATTCTGTAGCCTCTTTTCCTCTCAGTTAGATTGTTAAAGTATATAGTAGTTTCTCACAGTTTTCATGCTTTCTGTAATTACTGTGCTCTTTTCTTCTTAGGAGGATATTGTGTGTGTCGAATACTCTGAAAAACAAGGGTTTAAAAATTTTGGAGCTTAATGTGCAGCTGTAGAGTCTGCCTCCATTAAAAAAGCACTGCTATGTGACACTAAGAAAGTTCCATAACTATGAATTTTAGAAGTTGGTAGATACCTTTTTTTATAATGTTGCAAGATTTTGCAAAGCTTGTATAAAGGCAAACATCAGTGGGTTTATTTGTATAAAGATACCTTAAAAAACTGTTCACTGCTTAATTTTTGAGGACCTGTGATGTAAGCAGGAAAAACGAAGAGCAAAAATTCAGTGATGGAAGAGAATAAATGCAGTGTATGGCAAGAGGATGCTGAGAGTTTGACCTGTCACAGTTTTGGTTGGCTAACTGTTACGTTTCACTCTTAGGTTTACTATTTCCGACAAGGTCATGAGGCCTATGTTGTGATGGCTAAGAAGAACAAAATATATAGCATTAACCCCAAGAAACAACCATGGCATAAAATGGAATTGCGGGTATGACTATTTTGCTTTCTGTTTGGAGTCTTGATATAAAGTTTGGAAACTAACTGAAAGAATTCTTGATATCAATGTTGTTAATATATTTATATTTTAAGATATGAAAAGTTAACTGACAGTCCAAGGAATTCAGAGTTTATGCTGTTTTCTGTGATCTGATGAGCAAATATTACTATTATGCTGTATTTGATTATTACTGTGGTTGTACCTCAGCAAAATCTTTTAAAAATATGTCATATTGGAGGACCGTTTCTTTTTTGAGAGAGCGAACTTCAGATGCTTGGTTTTGGCATGGCCTGATAGAAACCTAGCATTTTTAGTACATTCATACTTTAGTGTTCAGAGAGTCAGCTTGAGCAGCTCTACATAACATTTTGTTTATTTCAGGAGCAAGAGCTGATGAAAATAGTTGGTATTAAGTATGAAGTGGGTTTGCCAACTCTCTGCTGTCTTAAACTAGCTTTTCTTGACCCAGACACGGGTAAACTGACTGGAGGATCGTTCACCATGAAGTAAGAGAAGCACCATTCAAAGCACTATTTATATTCAAAATGAGATTGTGGTGGTGGTGGTGGTGAGGTTTTTTATTTTTATTTTATTTAAAGATATCATTAATGATATGTCTTGAGCTTTTACTTTTGAAGTGTTTAGATCAAGTGTATTAAATTGTTAATAATATAATTATTAAATTTCTGTATCCTTTTCTTTATGCTTTTACTATTTTACCACTTAATTGTCATCTTCTGTTGTAATTAGGTACCACGATATGCCTGATGTTATAGATTTTCTAGTCCTGAGACAGCAGTTTGATGATGCAAAACATAGGCGGTGGAATATAGGTATGTGATGAGGGTTTTTTGTTTTGTATTTTTTTTCTAAATCTATTTATCTGTTTTCATGCTAACTTTTTAATAAAGTAGGTTGTGTTAAATTAATTTGAAATACCAGACCGGAATTGGAGAAAAAGTTCTATGCTTTTAGATACAGGGTCCCACTTTTCCTTTGAAGTTGCAAGCAACCAAAGTGTTTATGGTGATCTGTAAAAGAAATTGAGTACAAAGAAAAGGTTACCTGTTTGCAGGGAGGAATTAAGAATGTATATGTTGTTAAAATATGGTGTTTCCTGGCAGCTGGTTTATTGTATTCTGTATATAGCTTGTCTCTCTAGTTTAAAAGGCCTTTTATGACCAGATCACTGCTAGAAAAAAATGTCTTTAATTACTTCAGTCCTGTTCATTTGTGGAAATACAGCAACATTTTTTCAACCATTTGAAATTTATGAGTCTAAAGACTTTGCATAAAGATTATGCCCTTGCCATCTCTTTTTGCTCATTTAAATTCCTTTCTCAGCTCCATATGGCATAGCATCCTTGACATGTGTATAATTCTAATTCAGAACAGCTCAATAGGGGCATGTTGTTGATTTGTTCTCTTTGCCTGTGCGTGGTTCTTCCAAAGCGGTGGGTACTAGAGAATGTGCATTGCAGCTGTGTCCTGCAGTCAGCTCTTTCTCCTGGACATCTTTGGATGGGAGAGGAAATTTTAACAAGGAAATCTTAGTAGGGGAAGCGAAAACTTCATATAACAAAATTGTTCTCTAGTTGTCTTGTCATATATTCTCATTTCTAAGAACAACCTTAGATGGGTTTTTAAACAGAAAAGATTAAGCAAGTGTTATTGACTCTTCACAGTTCAGGATAGTTGGTCGCTGTTCCCCTAATGCTGAAATCTGTGTTCAGTACCATGTTTATAAACATGTTGGTAATTTTAAGTCTTCTCTAGTATCTTGCTATTTTCAGTGAAGCGATGTGCTCTGCAAATTAAGCATCAACAACCTTCCATTTTAAGCCGGATCTCAATGTTAAATGTGCTTTGTAAACTTGCAGTGAATACTTCAAGGCTCAGTTTCTGCAGTTCTTCCATTCAGCGGCTCTGATTCACGTCTAACTAAGCTTAGGTTTTTATTATTATTATTATTATTAACACTTCAAACAAAACATCATGCAGAACAACAGGGAACTTCAGTGCAACAGTGTGTTGGTATATCTAATGATGTTGCCAGTTGTTCCTAAACAGACATACCTTTCAACAAGTAGTCTGCTTTCTTAGTTTTTATCTGCTATTTCCTATTGAAGGGTTTTCCTCTCCTGAGTTCACTGGAGTTAAGTAAACTAAAAAGGTGGCTCAGATGGGTATTAAAAGCTCTTTTGTATTATTGCTTATCAGATGGTTTGCTGGGAAAGATGGATTGATCCACCTTGATTCTCCTTTAAGGATCATTTTAGTTTAAAGATCTGTTGAGAGACAAGCTTGGTCAGCATCTGCTAGGATCTCACCGAGCCCTGCTGATCTTCTTGCTGTTTATGGATCTGCCATGGTCTCCCCTGCCTGCCACCTGTGTCCACGGTTGCCCCCACCATCGGTGCAGCGGTGGGAAGGGGCCCTGCTGTTCCCCACGTACGAAGGGCCCAGCCTGAGCCCGGGCATGCAGGAGCCTAGCAGTGCCACCCTTGTGGTTCTTGGCACTAGCAGGGCATAGAGAGCAGCTCCTTCCCAGGCTGGTAAGCACACTTTCAGAAACTTAGAAGCGTGGAAAGAATCAGAACTGCGTGGGAGAGTGAGGAGAGCCAGAGCCTTTTATGCAGCCCTCACGCAAACGCTACCAGTGGCCAGGGGCACTGCGGCCTGTGTAGGGGCTGGGCGCGCAGCCCCACTGCTGGGGCTGTGAGCAGGGTGAGACCGTCCCCCGTGTGAAAGCACGGGACGTGCTGCAGTAGGGATGGCACAAAGTGTTGTTAACGCCAGACTTGCTCTTGCAGCAAACTTCTGAAGTGCTGCCATGTCGCTGACACTTGGGCTGTTTCAGTAGTGTGCGCTTATGTTCTTAAGCGAGTCGTAGGCTGTTTTATCCCAGAGTGGAACACAATGTGGAAATGTTCCTTGGAAATAGAACATCCTTTCTCTTTGGAAGTATATACTGTACTGTGAATGAAATTGTTCCTGTATGTGTCGAATTGGTTCAATATGAAATCCTCAGATTCCTTCTGATCTACCCAGGTCTTCTGAACTGTTATCATAGCTCTTCAGCAATCATCTTTTCATCTGATCATCTTTTCAAATCATCTGGTTGCTAGTTTGTCTTCTCAGGACTCCCGTTGCTGTCTTTTTCATTATTCTGTGATTTCTGCCACTTAGTCTACAAACCAGTGGTTTTATAGCTGTTATTTGTACTGGTCACTGGTAATGAAATAATTTGGCCTACATTTTTGTAGGTTATTAAAGCATTGAGCTTTTAAACTTGTCCAGTCTTGTCCTGTATGGTTTTGGCTTTCATCATAGTGTATTGATAGCAATCCTTGGTTACGTTTTTTTGCGGTATGTTTTTTGTATTTGTGTTTTTAAGAAACACTTTTGCTAAACTCTCATATATTTATAAAAAGATCATAGAGTTCTTTGGTATTAAAATATATCTATATATTAACATAAATGAATGCTTTTAGAAAGAAATATACTTCTGAAATTTGAGAAGTGATATTACCTTATTTCTACTGAGATTCTCATTGCATGTATTTGTTGTATTATTACATGTGGTTTCACAAGAGTACTGGTACTTGGGCTAAAACCTATTCCACTAAGATTGCTGAATGTCTGTTCCTTATATAGCAGCCACTGTAGGTTCAACATGTATTTCATCAAGCTAACATCTTGATCTTTGGTCACTAGATCACTAGGGAATGCCATGCTAGGAGTCTTTTTCTTAACAGCTCTTAGAAGTGGCTCATTCCTATGAAATAAAAAAAAATTCAACTGTTACTTACTTTATCTGCTTTTTAGATATTTCCTGTACTTTTGTTCTGTTTCATTCAGCACTATTAATGAAAGCCAGAAGTCCAGAAAATAAAGTTTTCTCCCTTCGTGTGGATATATAGAAATAGGATAAACATTGCAGCAGTTGAGAAAGTGTGCATATATTCCTCAAATTGCATTAAAAGAAAGCGCAGTTCTTGAAATGTCAAATTTAAATTACCTTTATTCTTGGATCGAATGAACTGAACATTTGTTCCTGAATTCTGTGGTGTGTGCTATGGAAGATGTTAGAATGGATGACAGTTTTATTTTAGCATGTTATATTGTTTTTCTTTCTAATGTGTTTCTCAGCTTTTTTTTTTCTCAGTTTTGTGGATGTTTTTATGAAACTGTTTCATGTTATAGTAAATGATTGCTAACCTTTTAAAAGAGATTAAATAAATCTATTTTATATTAGTCATATCACCTGTGTAGCAAAGGAAATGAACCTTTGAGTTAAATTAAGGAGCTGCTTATACAAGGAAATAAAAAAAAAAACTTTTCAGACCCAAGAGGAGGAGCTCTGTAGCATATAGAAGTATTCCCTATGCAGAAATGTCACAGAATGCAGTTAATTGAAGGAAGCCTGTAATATTTAATACAAGTAGATTTTAGTTTTAAAGGAGTTACAGCATTGAAATATCTTAACTTTATCTGTGTTTAAGAAGTAAATTTATATAAATTGGTTATATAGATATGTTCAAATCATTAATTACTTATATATTAATAACTGTTTTGTTATGATTTTAAAGCAGCCTCCAGAAATAATTTACTAATATTGTTAAAAAAGATGTGATTATAAGCCATATATGCCCAGTGGTGCAAGTTTGGTTCTGTTCTCAAGATCAATCCAGAGGTGTCTAAAAGCTGGTGTTCTTGAGACGAATGAGGTGCCTTGTGTTGTTGAAATGGTTTTGTGTTTCTACCTAGGTGATCGTTTCCGGTCAGTGATAGATGATGCCTGGTGGTTTGGAACAATTGAAAGCCAGGAACCTCTTCAGCCCGATTATCCTGATAGCTTGTTCCAGTGCTACAATGTCTGGTTAGAAAACTTCTCTTCAATCTTTTGTTTTCATTACATATTCCATTTGACAAACTGATTGAAGTAAGATGCTTTCATTAAATTGAGTCATGCATCTCACTATGCTAGTTTATTATAAAACTTTATCGTATATAGAAATGTTATTATTACAATCATTAACTAATTACGTTGTTTGAGCATTATTAGTAGGTAAATTGTAATGTGGTTATTTTCAAGCTGGGACAATGGGGATACTGAGAAGATGAGTCCTTGGGACATGGAGCTGATACCAAGTAACGGTATGAAACATAATCATTTAATTCGCCTTAAGAAAGTGTCTAAAAAAGGGGGAAAATTGTGTCAACAAAATAGTTGTAAATCTGCTGGGCCGGAAGGGGTAAAGGGGAGGAACCCACAAATCATTTGTTCCTGAAGATAGTAATTACATAAGGGTACATGTAAATGAATTGCCATCTTTCCTTGAAAAAAAAAAAGTATATGTCCTTTTTTTTCTTTTTTTTTTTTTTTTTTTTTTTTTGCATATAAGCATGGCTATATGTTGGAAATAGCCAGAAATACAAGCAAAGATATAACAGGGGGTCTTTTTATGCAGTTAGAAACTGGGACTTGAAAGGGAACCCGTGCCTCACATAAGCCTGGGGGCAGCTGGGTGCTCTGAGAGCTGTCAGGAAGCCAGCAGATGTTCCGTGCATTGAAGGTGCAACGTGCATCTGTGGGTGCTCTGGTAATAGTATCATGGTAATAGATTTGCTCCCGGCGTGGTCCAGAGCAAATTTTTGAGCAGAACAAGAGCTATGGATTTCTTTTGTTTAGTAGAATGATATTATGTATCTCAGTATTAATTTTGGTTGTTTGAATAGGTGTGTATATATTACACAAGATTACACAAGATGCTTTATTTAGTTTTCATGTTTCATTTTAGCCGTATTTCCAGAAGAATTGGGAACAAGTGTTCCTTTAACAGACGATGAACGTAGAACGCTGCTCTACAAACCTCTGGATGGAGAGTGGGGTTCCAGGACCCGAGATGAAGAGTGCGACAGAATTATTGCAGGGATAAACCAGCTTATGACTCTAGGTAAATACCGTTTAATACTGGAAACATCCTCATACTAAATTTTGTAGACTGTGCTGATGTATATTTTCAAATTTGCATAAATCAGTAACTGCTTAGGCTGTAGAAAATATATTTTTGTCTCTTGATTAGCTAAAACAAAATTTTTGCAGTGTGTATTTTTTTAAAAAAAAAATTATAGTGCAAGTACGTTTAAAACCTAAATTTTCTCCTATTTTCAAAGATAACTACTTTTTGAGAGATAATGTGACATATCCAAGACACTTTATTTATTTATTTATTTATCATGCTATAAACAAGCGCTTGATTTTTGAGTACCAGAATCACTTAGAGTTAAAATTATCAGTCTTATAATGAGCAAAACATTAGCTATATGACAAGCAGAAAGAAGACTGCTAGGTACTTACCTACAGAATGGACACCCATATGTAGATGTTTCTTTTATTAGCCTTTTTAATTTCCTTTTTTCCACTTTTCCCCCATCCACTAACATCTGAAAAGCAGAAGAGACACTTATTAAAAGCAAAACATTGAGGATAAAGTAATTGCTAAACTTGTGAAAAATCTCTTTCTGTTAATATGTTGTAGAGCAATTACTCTTTACAGCCAACTTTTGAAAAAATAATTGTCAAGCGTATAACGAAGCAGAGACATGTACATGATCAAACAGGGGGAACATCAGGAGGAGATGTGTTAGGCAGGACGGAGGCAGGATCACAGAGCTGTGCTGAGCTCTGTGCTGAGAGTACCCTTGAACAGCAGCGTTAGTCATGTGGGTAATGGTGGTCAGGAGCTACAGCAATTGTCAGAGATTTTTTTTGATTTTTTTTATTTTAACTGAATCTGAAGTGCATAATGAAAGGTAAAACACTTAAGATTCAAAAACAAATCCCCCAAACTCATAATCTTGAAATATTTCTAATACCTAAATAACTTGCATTATGATTTCTTTGGTGACAGGCTGCATAAGAAATATTTTTTTTGCTTCTGAAAGACAGTATCTGTAACACTGTATTAATCCAAATTTCAGAAATATAAAAAAAAGTGTAAGATTTTAATTGTATTCAATATGTATACCACCTAGCAGTAATGGTTTTGTATTTTGCAATATGTCAAATGACATACTGTTTAGCTTGGGATTTAACTATAATATATATGGTTCATATGTGTACAGAGTACCAGTTGCTAGAGCATGCCTAAGAGTAAGTAAACAGTTTTTAACAGAAGAACAGTCTGTTTAGCAACAACATATCTTCTGTTTTTAAAGGCTTTAGAGAGACTTCAAAGTTTTAAAGCTGCGTTTGTATTCCTGTATTTTCTTTTGAGGTATAGGGTGTTGGAATGATGTGCCTGAGCACATGTGATGCTCCTAACCATAGGAGGAGAAAAGGGAATTCTGTAGGTGTACAGACTAAGATTACTCTAGGGATTCATCGACTTGAGAAGGCAGCTTTGTTTTTTGGTGGGGCCAGGAGGTTATGGTTTGGTTTTATTTTGTGTTTGTTTTGTGTTTTTTTATTTCGCATCTTACTGAGACTGAAATGAGGCTGTAGCTTTATGATAAGAATTTAATTAATTGCTTTTTTTGAGCTTGGGAGAGTAGCAATATAAAATCAAGTAAAATTAGTCCATCTCATTGCTAACCTTATTGAGCTTCATATCTTAATTTTGTTGGGTAATTGCTGTGTATTTTGAACATGAAGAAATACCATGTTGTGTGGGTGAGGGGATGTTAAGACTGCAATAGGGAATGGTTTTGTATATGTAACTGCATTTCCTTTCTGTGTAGATATTGCGTCTGCATTTGTTGCACCTGTGGATCTTCAGGCTTACCCGATGTATTGCACTGTGGTGGCCTATCCCACGGATCTCAGTACCATTAAGCAAAGACTGGAAAGCAGATTTTACAGGTTAGATCAAGTCTCAGTTACTACTGGGAAACACTGTCAACTGTGTTTTCGATAGCTGTTGTCTTGTAATTCCTGACTAGGAGATGGGTTCGGGTGTTCTCTTTCAAGGATTTGTCTCACCTATCCTTCATGGAGGTTTTTATTTTATAAAACGTTAAAAGGGATTGCAAATCTCTTCTGCAAAATGCATTTTATAACAACACAATATGCAAGTTTCTGCTCATACAATTGAACTAGCTCTGTGTGAGATTGAAATTGCGGAAGCAGAGATTAGGTCTTTAAAGTGATTTTAGTCAAAAGAATTAAGTTTCCATTTAATTATTTTTTTAAAATTTAATAAGAGAAACCTGAGATGTCAATCCTTACTTACCTTCTGTAGTTTAAAATCTTGCATTGTTGATTTCAGTAAGCACACAGAAAACTCACTAAGATTTTAGAATGTCAAGACCAATAATTTATGTTATTTGATTGGATAGTAACAAGAAATAGCTGTTGATTGGAACTGTAACTTTGGAATTGTTTTCCAAAGTTGTAATTGCAAGCAATACTTTTTCGTAGTAGTAGTAAATGTAATCCAAGTTGGAGCATATTCATTTAAAATTCTTGTTTTCTTTGGATTCTTGAAAAATGTATTATTTAAAACTGTTCTCCCTCTACTATTTGCATTGGGCACATATGGATAGCGTGCTGCTTTGGGTGAAATTTGAAAGTTAATTTGTGGTGCTTTTTCTCTAATAATATGCAAAGGTAGTACCCCAAAACAAAATTGCTTATGCAATTTCAAAAAACCTTATCTGTTACACAGTATAAGGCCTTAGTGCATGTGTATTGTTCCATGTTAGTTCTATAATATGCAAATAATTCAGGTCTTACTTTCATACTGTACCTCGTGGGAATCACAAATGGCAAAGAATTTTTTAATCATTTTGTTTTATTTATTTGATCAAAAGTGTGTAAGCAGTTGGTAATTAGCATACCTTCTTTACTAAACCATTTTTTACTGGTTTGTAATATTGCCAAAGCCTGGTAGGTAGTAGGAGCGTTGTATTCTGCCATATATTCTGTTTTCCAGTAAAAACTTTTTTTACTTTCTGCAGGAGAGATTATTCATACTGCCTGTGATGTCCTGGGTAGCTTTTCGTGAGGCTTACCTTGGATCATATTCTTCTTTATGAAAAAGGAAATTTTAGCATATCTGAATGTAAATAACAAAATGAGCAAATAAAAAATGTCCTTCCATCCCCATCATTTCTTCATGTTTTAGACCACAATGTTTGACCCACAAGTGCAATTAAATTGCATCTAAGTGCTTATGGTACATTAAACATGTTAAATGATTCCCCACTTCACTCTGCCCTTTTGAAAACAAACTCTGCAGAGTTTTCCTTCTTTTGTTGCATTTTGCTAGTATAGAAGTGGAAGATTATGTATATATTTGTAGCTTCTGTGGGGTTTGTGATTTTTCTAAGGAAATAATGTCATTATTGCATCTTTGTAGATCACTTTAAAATCTTTTTTTTTCACCTGTTTTTATTTGAATATGCCACTTTTTCATAACTGTTGTTGTTATTCTGTAGATAGGTCATTAAATCAGAGCTATGTAAAGGGTGGTGGTGAACTCCGATCATTGTCCAGCTGTTAGAAAAAAATGTGTAATTTTAGTACTTTTTAGGACTATTTTTCTGTCCTCAGCTGTGACTTAAGAGTTGATTTATGCTGAGTTATGCATATCATAAAGGGATAATAAACGCTAAAGATTGCCAGCTGAATTTTTCTGAGGAGCACAAGCCGTACATTTTTAAAGGCATTTGCATGTTTACCACAGGATGTGCACGAGAGCAGGAGCCTGAGGACGCTGCCTGCTGCTCCTCGCGTTATCTGGGAGTTTGTTTTTTTCCGATTTAGTGATGAATGGGGCAGTGCATTAGAGGAATCCTGTAAGGATTTTCCTCCACGCCATACACACCACTACAAACGTACCCTGCTTGATGCTGTTTTCGTCCTCTCTCCTGTCCTTTGGTGCCCAGGCGGCTCTCGTCGTTGATGTGGGAGGTGCGATACATAGAACACAACACGCGCACCTTCAACGAGCCCGGCAGCCCCATCGTCAAATCGGCCAAGTTTGTCACGGATCTGCTGCTGCACTTCATCAAGTGAGTTACTTGGGACTTCTCATGGCCCCCCTGTTTCTTACCCAAGTATTTAGCTTTTTGAAAACTGAATTTTACAACAGGGTAGTTCAAGAAATGGACAAAGTTTGTGCTGACAAAAGAAGAGCACGTAAATATGCAAAATACAATAAAATTTGTATAGAAGTTGATACAATACAGGCTAAAAATAAAAGAATTTAATAATGAAAAAAATAAGGTGGATTTTGCAGTTTTAAAATGAAATTTTAACAAAGGCTGCCAAATAGGTTTGTTTTTTCAATGAGCATAAAGACTGTGAAGAAATCATTTAAAGCAGAAATGAACCAACCAGAAGAACATATATTGTGGTGGATTGATATAGAATGTTTTTTTACTTTCATTGATAGAAGTGCGTCTGAATATTTTTTTTGCAATGATATGTACGCTCGTAGGTGCTTTAAGTCTAATTTTAACTTTTAATATTGCATATATTAATATTATTATGATAATTGAATTCTAAAGTCTTTATAACTGTTACAACCTGATTGGAAATGGTATTTGACATGCAGAATGAAAAATCAGGAGTCTTTGTAGTTGATTTAAAAAAAAAAAGGGGGGGAGAGGGGCAAAAATATTGCGATGCTTTTATAATTTTTATAAAAATTCTACTGAATTCTTACAGAAAACCTTTTTGTTTAAAAAACTCCCGTTTCACCAACAGAGAAAGGCTGTCATGGGAAAGCAGGTCTCAGTTTACAAGTAATTTTTTTCATGTAGAACAATTAAAGGGCTCTTGTCTTTCAGTGGGTTTTATGTCTTTGTTAAGAGAGAGATGAGGTTGGTGAGAAATGTCAGAGCTCTCGCACCCAGTGACATCCCCAGACCGGAGCTCCTGAGGGCTTGCAGAGTGTCTCCACTGTTTGGATTTTCTTGGGCACAGTGAAAAATGTGACATTTTTCATACTGAGATTAACATGTTGAAAGAGTTACTCGGTGTAACATGGGGTATTGTTTCTTTTGAGTTTTTATGTTTGCTTATAAAACATAGGTACTACATTTTTTTCTGATAACTAAAACCACACATACTTATTTGAAAATAAGATTGTTACTCCTTACATAAATCTTATTTTTCACGTGTGCATTTCGATTCTGATATTAGCTGGAAGGTGAAATACTGGAGAGTATTTAGAAATGCTTCAGCCACTGCAAGTTTAGTGCAGCACATCTTTAGTAGTAGGTGCACATTTAAAGAGCTTCCTTATTTCTAATTTTATTCTCTAACATCTTTGCTCCTCAGTGGCTGTTCTTAGTTAATTAATGAGCTCATGGTTTTTCAGACTGTGCGTTTCTAACTGATGATGTTGAATTAGTGCAACAGATGTATATTATTCAATAATGACCTATTACCACTTTAGCTTGTGCCTGTTAATATGCTAATTTAACCAGTGAACGGTGATGCAGACAAAGCAAGAATTTCCAGAGATTTTTAGGGATCTAACTTTACTAAAAAGCACTGCAGGCTGATTCTGTGGTTCTAGTGAGATTGAAATACCTGAATACCTCTCAAAGGGTTAGTCTGTAAGTTATTTAAGCCCTTTAAAAAACAAAAATCCTAATTGTTTTGTTTATTACTCCTTCTCCTCCTTTACCATCGTATTTACATTAACATGTATTATGGGTACGTAATAGTTGCTTACTGTTTTTTTATTTTTTAATTTTTAATTTGTTTTTGTGGGGGGTGACTTTACGTAGTAGTAGCTGCTACATAGTAAAACATCCTTTGGGGTTTCTTTTTTGTTTACTATTGCAGGGTTTGTAGAAGTTTGACGTGTTACACAAGAATCAAAATTAGATGTATGTTTTCCTGAATTAGGTCTATAAACAATGGCAGTGGTCATAGTCCTTTGGAAAACAGTATTTATTTGTCTAACTTCTTATATGTGAATATTACATTACAGTGGTTCCTGTAATGGTGTAGTGGTCTTAAAGCAAGAGCCCAACAGTCTTTTATGTGATAAGTTTTGGATTTTTCTAATGCTGATAAGAGCCATAGTTTAGTTTTAAAACCTTGACACTGTTATGTGGCCTGTATCTTAGGAAGCTCAGAAAATATATTGCAGCTTTTTTATCAAAATCAGCTTTTCTTACTGCTAACATTCCTTTTAATGTTCTTGTGGCATTGATCAGTTTATTTGGGAATGACTTGATAAATATTTTCCCTTTCCTAGTCAAAATATAGTTGGTGTTACGGAGCGAGATGAAGAATCGATGTTAATGTGTGTCGTTGTTCCGCAGAGACCAGAGTTGCTACGATATAATCCCGTTATACAACGCAATGAAGAAGAAGGTGCTGTCCGACTCGGATGAGGTGAGTGCTTGTGTCTTGGACATGGGCATTGCTGCACTGCAGAAATGGGACTGATGTCGCTGTCCTGCTTGATATCCAAGTGCTGAGTTCAGTTAGTGTAAGGGAGTAGGGAGTCATTTTCATCAGCAATTTCTTCTTGTCAGCCGGGAAACTGGTAAAAATCCATCTTCCTCCCCTGTAGAGCAGCGAGTTCCAGAGCTTTACTGGAGAAGTTATGGGGGTTCTGTAGACTTCTGAGAGGTTTTCAAAACTGACAGTCATATGAAATGCTTTCCAAAGCACAGGGATGTAATGGCAAAGACTCAACTATAAGTGAAGTTTAAAAGGGCTCGGCTTCTCATATGTGTTTATATTTCTTTTAACCTTTTTATGCGACTCATTATCTTGCTCAAAGGAAGAAGAGAAAGATACAAATGTGCCAGGGACTTCTACTAGAAAAAGAAAGGTAAGATCATGTGTTTTTTTTCATTTTGCTTGTTTAATGATTTTTACCTCTGCAAACAATTTGAAATGTGTTTGTAAAGAAAGGGTTTAAAACTGAAAATGTTTTATTATCATACGGTTTCAGCTTTTGGGAAGTGCTGAACTTCCAGTGACTGAAGTACTGTTCCAATGGACTGTGGAATGTAAAAAGAATTCTATCTGTGCTGTGGCACATTTATTCAGAATTTATATCCTGCAGTGTACGTTTTTCTTTCCGTTTTGTCAAAATAGCTGGGTTTATTTTATATACAGCAGACAATATTGTCATTTCAGGATCATCAGCCGAAGCGGCGGCTGCGCAACAGAGCTCAGTCATACGACATTCAGTCATGGAAGAAGCAGTGCCAGGAGCTGCTAAATCTCATTTTTCAGTGTGAAGACTCTGAACCATTTCGACAACCAGTGGACCTCCTTGAATATCCAGTGAGTGTTTTAGAATAGCAAGGTAGATTTAGAATAGAAGGATTAATCTTCGTTTCATTTTTGCTAATTCTGACTGTTTTTCCAACTCTGCCAATTGAAACTTCAAGCAGCTCTATTACCAGCAATTTTGTTATCAGTTGGCTTGGCTGTCACCTGCTAATATAGTTTATCATTGTCTTTTTTAAAGTAATTTCACAATAAACTGTTCATACCTGCTCTCTTTAAATACCTGAATTGCAAAATATTTTATGTTGAGGGATGTCTTAGTTCTTAAGTAAATTAAAACTTGTGTAACGAAGATGCACTTTTTGTGTGGAAAGCAGGTGCTGCAGTTGCAAATACGATATTTGATTGTTGCTTGTGACAAATAATGTCATGGCACTTTTATTTTGTCCTCCATTTAAGAAAGAGAAAATAAACTATTGTAACAGTTGTCTGGGCTGCTGGAGAAAAATTACTTCTTTTTTGTTTCTCATAAGTCTCAGTTCACAGAAAAAAATGTAGTGAAATATTAACTGAAGTAAATTTTTTTTTTTTTTTTTTCCAAATTTCACTTTCTACCTGGGTGATTTCAGTGCAATTCAGGTAGCCATGCAAGGCCAGTTGTAATTATAGAGCATTTTAACACAGAAGTCTTTTTGCCTCGGGTGTCTTTCACAGTGCTAGTTTTACTTTCAATAGCAAAGCAAAGTTTCCCTGTGCTTTTCTTCCCAGTGTATTTCAAGTTTTTATTCAAGATATCATTCTGAGGTGATTAACTGAGAGGTAAATCACTGCCTGAAAATAAATGCTTTTGAGGGAAGTTGCTTTTGTCTGTCTTGCCACCTCTTTAGGTACTGGGCATCATAATGCTTGATGTAACCTAAAGGAAAAGCCAGCTGCAAGCTGCCCTGTGTGTTTCTGGTGCTACAGTGAGCGGTGGGAAGCACCTTGTTACCCTCAGGCCCCAAGCCCTCTGCTTCCCAGGGCTCACAAATCTTTTTCTCATTCAGAGGCACTGACTCACACATGCAGGTGCCATTAGTTCTGATGGATTAAGTTAACCTTTTGTTAAATGCATCTTTGAGCTTTTTGTCATATGGATGTCTCTCTGTTTCCTCAGTAATCTAGGGGAAAAAACGCTCCATCATTGATTTGAAGAGCCTTAAATAGCTCTAACTTGAAGGCTGTTAAAGCCAGCAGACTTCCCATTTGTTTCAGTATTGCTTTGCTAAACTGCTAGGTCTCCATTTGGGAAAGCACTCAGGTTTCAGCAGAGATGCACAAAGACTAGCATCAAGTTCAAAAGACTATTCACACTTACTTTTTTTTAAGATACTATATTTTAGGCTTAGTATTAAGTTTGAGTTGTTAAACCATCCAGAGAGCTTTTCATTGCATTTTTATATTCCACTTTATCTTCATTGTGGTATGTCAGTAGTTCAGCAACCAGAAAACTGAGTCATGTATTCCGGTAAATCTGTTTACAAAGTTGATTAGATCTTATATGGCTTAGCATTTAAACTAGCACCTGTTAAGTTTGTCTACCAGGAATTCAAGTATGTAGGACTAAAAGAAGCAAATTGTTTTTAGTTATCCTATTGAAGAGGTCCTGTTTGAAGAGGATAGTATGGTTTTAAATCAACATTTATAAACGTATTTTAATAAAAAAGATACATTGTCACTTGGAAAAAAAATGTAATAGGCTGCTTTGCTATTTTGCAACAGGATTATAGAGATATTATTGACACGCCAATGGATTTTGCTACTGTTAGAGAAACGTTGGAAGCTGGCAACTATGAGTCACCAATGGAATTATGTAAAGATGTGCGACTTATTTTCAGCAATTCCAAAGCCTACACGCCAAGTAAAAGGTCAAGGGTAAGATTTCATTTTCGTGATTTCTGTTTGTAAGAAAACTTAACTGAAAAATACAAGACAGAACAACAGAAATACTCTAATTGATTGCTTTGAAAACAAGTTTCATTATTTCTGGTGTTCAAATAGGAATGTTTTTGATTAAATAAAATAGCTTTATCCAATAAAGAAAGAAAAAGAATGTATGGTGCTTAAATGTCTGAAGTGTTGATGCTCTCCAAGTGTAGTTTGAAAATAAGCCTGAAAGTGGATCTAGAGGCAGAACTGCATTGAAGGGTTGCTCTGTGAGAATGTGATTGTATGAACAGTAGTAACATCTCACTGATGTCTCTGAGAAGAGACCAAAACACAAAACTCAAATCCCAACTCCTCCACTTCTGAAGTTGTACAAAACCAAAATAACAAAGTTTGTGTAAGGTAGAATTAGGAGTGGATAGAAAAATTCTCTGCTGTTCATTGATTCATAAGATTGTAACAAAGTACTTAGGGTAACTGAGAAACAGAGCTGCTTATACAGAATATGAGCGTGTAAAGCTGCTGCTGTTGAGCTGGTGCTGAAGGGCCTTGCTGCTCCCATTTCCTATTAAATTGAAGGTTGCAGAGCCCAGTGGAAGTGGAAGCTGCAAATGTGCCTTCTTTTTGTAATCAAGGGTACTGTGTCACAGGGAAGATCTTTTTTCTGAGACTGTGGTTTAGGTATTAGACAAAAATTCAGATGTTCGACAAAAATTCACCCCGCTATTGAAGTTCGTCTCTTCTAAATGGCAGATGGGTCATCAGAACTTTACAACGCAGGGACATATTCCTCAGTAGAGCAACTTAGCAAGGGAGACTGGTCAGCGCTTGGAGTGCCTAGGACTCAGCGTCCTGTCCTTTGGCCAGCATCAGAGGGCAGGACTTTGGGGATAATTTTGATTCCATGTATGGTGTATGGATGTAACTTAACACAAAAGAAAATGGGGTATTTTGACCATAGGTTTGCCAAAATAAATTTCTTTAAGGGTCTGTACTTGTGGTTCTGCTGAAGCTAAAGGGAATGCATTCTGGAAAGGCCGTTGGACAGTGCTGGGGCAGGGATGGCTTTTCAGGTCTTTCCTTTCTCCTGCTTGTGGATCACAGTCACAGTGCCCGTTCCAAGCCACGAAACTGGGCAGTGCCAGCCTATGCCTGGAGTGGTGGAAGTTCATGGAGATAGGCTTGAAATTTACTTAGAGCTATTCCATGTTAATATATTTTTCTAGTTATGCGTAATGATCAAGGAGTGTAATGATGGTTTGGGAGAGTGTAGAACTTGCTTATTTACTGGCTTTTCTTTTTATAGATCTACAGCATGAGCTTGCGCCTTTCTGCCTTCTTTGAGGAGCATATAAGTTCTATTTTGTCAGATTATAAATCTGCCCTACGTTTTCATAAAAGAAACACAATAAAGAAACGAAGGAAGAAAAGAAGTAGAAGCAGCTCCGTTTCGAGTAGTGTTGCATCCAGGTACATTCATTTCTTTACAGTGCTCATGAAACACTCTGCAAGTTTGACATGCCTAAATATTAGATAAGTATTAGAACTTGGTGTTTTTTCTTCCTTCTTCTTTTTTTTTTTTTTTTTTTTAATACTTCCTTTACTATTCCCTATATTGCAGAATGATAGATTTGACATGCAAGTCCCTATGACCCTATGATGTGGAAGATTTTTAAACTTTAACTAGAGCTATCCTAGTGTAAGTGCTTAAAATTCGAGTAACTGCTAAACATGTGCAATAAAACAGCATCGTTAGGATAGCGGTAGCATCATGTCTTGTCATATAACTATAGCATTTGCTGAGATCCTTTGCTGGAGATCCGCTTTTCAGGGGCTTACAACTACCTGAATTTCCACAATAAATGTCACATTTTTAACATATTTCATGCAGAAATGATCAATTTACTCCCTCAAGCCTAGATATGAGAATTTAATTTTATTTATTCCTATAAAATAAAAAGTGGTCGTGGAGTTTACATGCCGCTATTCATTTTGCAGCCCTGAGAGGAAGAGAAGATTAATAAAACCTCAGCCAAAGGCAGATAGTTCTGCCCCCTCTTCATCTTCTGCACCTGTGAGAGCAGCACTGAGACATGTTCCAGCCCAGATGAATGGAAAAGCAGCTGAAGCTTCGTCTCTTGTGCGGACTAGAAGCAACAGGGCAATAACAGACGTGGCTGTTCCGGAGCAACCATCTACTTCTGCAGGGGGAAAGCCTGTGGCAATAAAGCCTTTAATTGCAAAGCCCAATACTGCTGCTGGGTCGGGCAAGTCTGGTGAGTTAAGGACGACAAAGAGCACTGTGAACATTTTTAAGCACAATTCTTGCTTTCTGGCCATCTAACTTGTCTCAGTTAAGAGTGGTCCTAAGTGCTTAAGCTGTAGGAAGTTAGGAATCCTCTTAAGGAGACAAACTGCAAAATTTTGCTATGCTATTTTACTCATGAAACCTTTTCCCTTCCAGATCTCTGATTCAGATTCTTTTATAGAAGAGCTTGAGTGACTTCTGTTTTAGCCAGAAAAGATTGAAAGTGGTGTAATCTCCTTAAAAATGGATTGCTGAAGTTTTCTCTCTCTTTTTTTTTTTTTTTTTTTTTTTTTGTCTTTTTAGTACTAGAGAATTCAACCAAACATTCCAAGAACCAGAATATTTTACCAATTCCTACTCAATCTGATTATGGTCATAACACTAGGAATAACACCACAAAAGAAAATCCTGAAAAAGAGAAGCAAATCAAGCGCAAAGTAAAATCATCCACTGTTATTCAACAAGGTAAGGATTTGTTATAACATTTTATCCTCCAGGTAGTGACGTAGTGGGTGTAGTTGCAGCTTAGTCTTGATGATTTTAGGGTGAGGAAATTAGTGTGTATTAAGATGTAATGAATAAGAAGATCTAATTAACAGTTTCTTGTTAGACAATTTGCATGGTTTTGACTCTTAAAACCATTTTCGTGCTTTAATCATACCAGTTTTGGCATGCTAACATATCATAACTTAATATGGATTATTACAAGTGTAATGTTTTCAGTTTATTATAAGTACGCAAGTGATGAATTCTAAGATCCCAGAGCAGACTTTCAAAGGGTCATGCTGTTAACTCTGCAGACTTTTCCCTGTGGTATTCATCCAGCTTATTTGGGTTAGTAACACTGTCTCTACAACCAGGAGTATGAAGATCAGAGCATCTCTGTGATTTGGGTCCTTCTTTATTTCTCTGTAGCAAGTGGCAAAGCTTTAGAGTGGGTGGATGGCCCTAGTTTCATGTAATCTTCTCACTAAGATTACTTGCTCTTCTGACATGGGGTTAGGTTCAAAATCAAGGCTGCTGTGGAGACACACCTCCAAGCTACAGAGACTTTATTGCTTATCAAGCAGCTATGATACGAGCATAGTTGCTAGATCTGTACTACTATGATACTGTATGTTGAGGGGAAAAATGGGTATTTTAGGGTACAGCGTTGTTAGATATAAACAGTGTGTTAAAATTCTGCCCTGGTACTGGGCAGGGTATTGCATCCTATTGCACTCCTGAAGAAACAACTGAATGTGCATATAAAAAGCCCTAGCTACTTCTCAAGAAAGAGCAGATCTGGTTTGTAGGTGAAAAATGATAAGTGTAAGTAAGTTTTCAGTTCTCAAGAGAAGCAGGAGAAAATTTAGAGGTAAAGGTCTCCTCAAGTGATCTGGTGTGAAATTTTAAAAATACAGATTTTTGTGGACAAATACCTTCCAGGATTCCTCATGATTCCTCACAAAGCTATCATTTATTTGGAATGGGAAGCACAAATAGAGGGGTTACATAATATGTCATGTCAAAGTGCTGCATCCCACAGTACTTGCCAAAGTTTTATTTGTGGTTCATCTTTGGGTCTTGGCTTTTGACAATCTGGCAATCACTGTTTATCTGTTATAATGCCTTTTGCTAACAGTGTTTTATTAAGCCAGTGTGAAAATGAGTGTAGGTGCAGATGTGTTCTGTGACACTTGCTCTCCTTTCCCCATGGCAGAGTGCAAGAACAGCGCTTTGGCGTCGGGCAGCGTGCAGGTGAACGGGCACGGAGCGCCACCTGCAAAACCACCAGCTAAACGGGGTCCCGGGCGGAAACCGAAGGTGGAGACCAACTCTAATAACAGTAGCTGCGAAGTGGTGCACAAGAAGAGAGGCAGAAAACCAAAAAAGCTGCAAGTTGTTGAGCAGAAGGTTGTAGAGCAGAATACGATCCAGACCACGAGGAATCCCCCGGAAGAAGCGTCTGCCTCCACTGCGTGCAATTCTCTTTCTGAAAATAATATGAAGGAAGACTTGTTACAAAAAAAAGGCCGTGGGGGTAGGAAGCCCAAAAGAAAGATGAAGACGCATCAGCCAGGCTCGGACCTTGTAGCTCCTGCAAACGTTAAAATGCAAACGAGAAGCAGGAGGAAAAAGATAGATGAGCCTATGGAGGAGGGGTCTGAAGAGCTTAAAGATTCTGAGCCTCACATGAGAACTAGAAACCAGGGTAGGAGGACAGCCTTTTACAATGAAGATGACTCTGAGGAAGAGCAAAGGCAGCTATTGTTTGAAGACACCTCTTTAACTTTTGGAACATCTAGTCGAGGCAGAGTCCGAAAGTTGACTGAAAAAGCAAAGGCGAATTTAATTGGGTGGTAATTTGTACCGAGGGTTTTACTCCAGAATGCTTTGAAGCAGGTACAGTTAAGGAACGAGCAGAACGCAGACTTCTGCTTCCCTGCTGCTATTATCGGTTAGAAGAATGTGTTCTGATTTGGGGAGAAAAATCTAGCAAAAAATAAACTGAAAGAACATTCTTTGAAAGAAATATATATTTTAAACTTTTGCTATTTATTGCCCTCCAAATAGGTTATGCATTTCAACAGTCATTTTGTTCATAGTTGAGAATAATCGAAGCAATTTCTGACTGACTTACAGAATTGAGAATTACTCTGCTCTTGAGTAGTGCATATTGTCTCTACATAATTAAAAAAAAAAAAAAAAAGATGATAGAACTGTTAATGCCACAAACTGAGAACAGAAGTCTATTTTTGACCAAGCAAGGTACAGTTTTACTGATTGTAAAGTCAAGTCTCCAGGAAGGCAGATTTTGGCAAAAAGTGGCAGTAAATTCATTTACATTTCTATCAAATACAATTGCAAAAATACCAAACTTTGCTAATCTGAAAATGTTTAATTTCAATAATGATGGAACATTCGACTGCAAAAGAAGCCTAGCACAGGCTGTTGGTTTATCCAAGTTCTGCCAAACATAGCAAAAATGTAATCTCAATTTATATATATATCCACATTGGAAAAAGTTTGACTAATGTCTAATTTTTCAGACCTTGATTCTTGTATCAATCACTAAATCTCTGTTTATTGTGCCAAAGACTGAGAATCAGTGCAGTGGAAAACCCTTTTTTTTTTTTCCTTCCTTTCTTTTTGAGTGTCAGTACAGCATACAGTTTGCAGTGATCAAAGCTGTGTATCGTTTTAAATTGTAAGTTAACATTGTTCTGAAATGTATCCTTCTTGGTACTTACGGTAGAAAATAATGCACTGGTGGGGTCCTTTGACAGAGATGCTTTGGGCAAAATGTATAATTGGTTAAAGGATTCGAGGAAATTACAGGACAGGTATGGAATTACCATGTTTACTTTCTGGTCCGTATAGATCGTTGTTTCTACAACTTTAGACATGCTTAAAAGGCTAAAAAAATGACCTACAAAGAATATTGTGTATGTATATATTACTATATACATAAACACAGAAAATATTACCCAGGTATAAATTCTTTTTTCAGGATTTTTTAGATAGCACTAGAATTGAAAATAAATTTTAAAATGTCATACTTTCTAGTTTAATTTTAAGGGGAAGATTGGTTATTTTCAATTATTAAGGTTAAAAAGGCCAAATCACTTTTTATGCAATCATGTTTTATACAGTGGTCTCATTGCACATTGTGTTTTTCTGCACTTTTTATGGTATATCACGCTGACATTAGTCAATATACACCCTAAAGAAAAGATTCCATTTAATGATTGTGCCTTGTATTCTATTATTTCTTGCATCCTTAGTAAAATTAAGTTGTCTATTGTAAATGATAACTATATGACTTAGGGGAATGTATTACTATATGTACTGCTCTGGAAAAGAAAAGCAGTTATTTATTTGTTTATGGTACATTTAGTTATTTTATACCTTTTCAAACAAACTTTAATACCATTTTCTATCACTTAAAACTTATTGTCCAATTTTAAGGAAAAAATACAGAAGTAGTAGTATTTTCTGAGATCTGGTATGGTACAAAAATGTAACCAAAATTTTCAGATTTTATCTTGTTTTGGAACTTTGGATAGTGTGAAAGAATTCTTGTGTGACCCTAACTTAGGTGGAAAAATAAACCTGACGTGAAAGCGCAGCTCTGCACACCCTCACTTTATAAGGATTCTTCTTTTGCAACAACGTCGGCAACATCTGGAAGGAGAGGCCTGCAGAATTAAGACCATAAATTTGCACAGATTCTGTTTGCTTATTTGGGGCCAAATTCTCCACTCTTTATTTTCTGTTACAAAAAAAAAAAAAAAAAAGAAGAAAGAAAAAACTTAAATGTTTGAGCAAAGAATGTTGGTGTTTGGCACAGAGAGGAGTAGAAATAAGCTAATTTGGATGGCAAATTGGTATCCACCATACTTAGTTTAATATAGTTCATTACCCATTTTGTTACAAAAATTGAGTAAAGTGTTTTCCAGATCCTCACTGAATTGCTTTGGTTATGACTTTGGGGAGCAGGGTTTGTGTTTCATTTGTATATTTATTTTTTCTAGAATGCATTTCCTTATTTTTCAATTAAAATGGAGTCATAAACATATAGTAAGATGGAAAGCGATGGTTGTACAGTTACGAGACAGCTTCACATTTCAAGCCTAGTTAATTCAACCGTTTAATTTTTTGAAATCTCACTGATGAAGGCAATCATTTGAAAATGTGTAATTTCCTGATGTTATCTGCATTGTAATATATGAAATAGATTATATCTAAAATTCAATTTCTGTATTTACTCCATTTGTAATAATGTTTTATATGGCATGTTTATGTATATATTTATATACCGAAAATACTTGTATGTAAATTTTGGAGCCTAAAATAATATGCATTCCCTTAGCAGTAGGTAGAAAATTACACATCTTAATTTTACGAGAAGGCCTTACCTGCGGAACAAGGGTACTGCTTCCCTCCCAATAATATTGGTGACTTTAGCCCGTTACTTTTTAAATTCGTCCTAGGCACATTGCTGTTTTTCCTTTAAAGTGAATTGTGCATAATTTGGGTCTTTTTTTTTTTTTTTCAGAAGCAACACTAAAAATTTGAGTAGAAGTTAATACCAGATTTATTTAAAAAATATATTTTTATAATTTAGCTTCCCTAGGTTGCAAACGTTTTATTTATGAGACTTCAGTCACCGTCAGACTGTGTGCATTTTGGTTGGGAAAAATACATTATTTGCCATTGCGAAATACTGTATCGACACGGAAAAAGAGCTTTTGATTCTGACTTTTTTAAGTTTTTAAATGTGAGCAATAAACTCCTCATGTTTTGAAATAATTCAAGAACTATAGTTCCATGCCTGTCGCAGGCAGCGACCCGGCCGCAGGAAACGGAGCACGCGGATGGCGATGGCTGGCGGGCGGGGCGGCCGCTGACCGTTGTGTCCGTTAGACTCGTTGTGGCGCGGTCGGGAGGCCGCTGGCTGCTGCGCGGGGGCGGCCGCTGCCCCTGTGCCTGCGCCAGCAGCTCCGCTCGCTCTGCTTCCCTTTTGCCCTGTGATCCGGGAGCTGAACTGAAATTTTGCCACTCTATTTATTGTTCATGATTGTCCGTTTGGAACTAGAGTCCGTTGTCACTGTGCACTGCTCCAGTGATGCCACCTTCCCGAGAAATGTCTTCCTCCAGTGATGAGGCTGCTGTGATAAATATTTGCCTATGTTTATTTGTACAGTGTCCGGTTTGTACATGTGTGACCAGGTTGTTGTTAGACTTGTAAGATTGAGTTGATTGAGTTAAATATTACTATGGCTTAATATTTGTAAAACTGTTAATTGATAAAGGACCCTGATGCAGCACGTAGGATATATTAGTATCTATAAAAAAATAAATTGTAGTGTAGAGACAACTTATTCACTGTATTGCTATACAAATATTTTTCAAGTACCAATTTTGATTCTGTACGAGGCTTTCGCCTTACCCCCCAAAAAAGAAGGCATACAACACAAAAAATAGTCCGTCCATTCGGTAACTTCAACTTGTCACAATTTTTACACGACATTGTCAAATCTCCTGCTCATGTTTGCTGGATCAAGAACTACAAGTCAGTGCTTCAGTGGGTAATTCGGATTTGGATGCATAATAAGTGCTTGACTGTTCACATAAAAGCAGTAGGCCGAGCTGAATGGGGCCCTTTTGCCCCATACATACATACGTGTTATATTGAGGCTGGGAGTTTATAATCTCAGTTTCATCAACATTCAAATTTAATTTGAAGTACTTGAATCTTGGTAATTTTAACTGTTGCTGGTCAGTCAAGGTTCAGCCATTATCACAAGAACTGCTTTTTGTCCAGAGTCCTCACCTTATCCCAAGGTAGTAGGTAGTTTTACCAAAAAAAATATATATATATCTATGTATATATTTTTAAGTTTTTGGTTTTTTTTTAACTTAATTGAATGCTTAAGAATTTAATTACAACTCTAAAAGTGCTGTGAAACAGAAGGGCATTAAAATCTCACCTGGAAACAGCAAAATCTCATTTTCTGTTTACTACCTAATGAAGACAAATTACTGGTATAAAATTACTATATATTTTGTCTCTTTTTTCCCTGAAGTTCTTGTACCAGGATTGGTTTCCAAGGGGACCTAGATATTCAACAGATAAAAGGGCTGTTTATTTTCTGCTGTAAATTATTGTAGATAAAGGCCTGTTTATGTGCAGAAGAAAGTGTATTAAATTTCACAAGATTGGCCAAGCCGGATGACACATTTGTGGTAACCAGCCTCGTCCCGGCAGCTCCCGCAGTTGCAGCTGCCGGGGGAGCCAGGAACACCGCGCGTTTGCTCGGCTGTGCCCAGCTCCGAGACCAGAGCCGCCCTCCAGGTGCTCTTGCGTTTGAACGTGCTGGTTTCAGTGGGGACATTGGCCATGTAGTTCTGAGGTGTGTTAGAGCAGGAAACGCTCCAGGAAAGCTCCTTTAAAAGACATCTTAAATTGCAAGAAAAGGGGATTCTTGTTTGTTTTCTTTTCCAAGGTTGTGGCGGCCCCAGTAAAGGCATTCGAGAGAAACCTCGTATGCTGCAATAAAACAGGGGAATAAATTTAGCTTTTAGGAGGTAGGTAGTGAGACAAGTAGACCTTTTGGATCCTTTCTAATGCAGATAAATACATCAGGAAATTCACTTTAGATAATGCAAACAATACTTTCTTGGGAGGGAAGGTAGTGATGTTTTTCTACCATGAAAGAACAAAAAACAAGGTCATACAAACAGGGAGTATAAAGACATTTACTGTAAGTACTTGTTGTGTACACAGGCCTATACGATGTACTGTTTTGTGCTCACGACTTTGCATGTTGGTTTGCTGATATCGAGACCATACAGAAGTTACATTTTTGGACCATACTAAAACTTTGGTACTATGGCAGACAACTGGATAACGATCATGAGTGAATTAAATTCTGTCATAAAGTTTAAATATATATAAAATGGAGCTCAACTTTAAGGAAATTGCCTGCAATGGTTAATTTTTAAACTGACACATTTTCAGATGAAAAATTACGCTTATTTTGTACAGAATTCTGTAAAACACACAAATCTGTTGTACGTAATGAGTAACAGTTTTCAAAGCTATAATTCTTCAGCTTTGTCAAAGTGTTTTTGTTTTTTTGTTTGTTTTTTGGGTTTTTTTTTTCTTTCCAGGAATCTGGATTATCATGTTATAACCTGAAATATCTCACCAGGATAACAGTGCCCTTTCTTTTTGTACATATTGATTGGAAATTTCTTTACTGTTACGTGGACACTTTCTATGTTAGTTTTGATGCATAATACTTTGAATCCTTTTTATACAAACTAGAATGTATGTGTAAGAATTACTGTCACTGCAATGTAGTAACTACAAACTTATTTTTAAATAAATAGAAAACATGTTTTTCTAAGCTGTCCAACAGTGTGTTTCCATCTAGTGAATTACTGTGTTGTGGGAAAATTGCCTCTTTGTTCCTTAAAACAGTGTCAAGTCACCTCCTTTTGATTCCTTGTGGATTATGGTTTTTCCTGGTACATTAGGTGGCAATAGACAAAATTGCAGCCAGCACGCTCTGAGAGATGACAAGTCGCTGCTTTGTGGGGTTTTCCATGACAAGCTGTGGCTGTGGAAGCAACGGGAAGGCCTTGGCGCAGCGGTGGGGCGCAGCGCAACCGGGCCTTGCCGCTCAGCACGGGCCCGTGCTGCTCGCTGACCTCGCAACGGGAAATGTCTGCAGAGCTGAGCCCGAGAGGGCCCCTGGCTCCCTGCACGCAGGGGTACTGGTTTCCCGCTCAGTAGTCCTGAGAGGGTGATGGGAAACTCCACAAAGGATGTGTTTTTCAAAGGACAGAGGTTTTTTGTTTGTATATACTTGCATTTTTCTGCTCTCTGATGCAAAAGGAAATATTTGACATTCTGAATACCACAGCCCATGCACTGGTTGTTGCAGCAGATGATCTTTTTTCTCCCTCTGCCTGACATCACAGATCAGTGACGGCAGAAGGAACCACCGCGAAGCGAGTCGATCCAGGCTTCGGTGCTGCCGCGCGCTGCGGTCAGGGAGGGTCGTAGCGCGGTAGCGTCCCCTGTGAGACCTGTGCTGCTCATGGGTCTGCGGTGTGGCCGACGGCAAACAGGCTTGTTTTAGCTTGTGAGAAAAACCTATCGAGCACCTGTGTCTTATTAAGAGAGGTGTTCTGCTTTGAGAGGCACTTCTGAAATGAAGCCGCCTCCTCCCGTGTTTCCATTAAGGATTGAAAATGATGCCTTCTTGGATGCTCATCCTTGGTGGTACAAAGTCCTGCTAACAGCAGTCCATGTCTCCAAAAAGAAATCACACTGGATCCAACAGCTGGTTTTGCTTTTGCTACCACAAATAGGCTAAATCGTTTGTGATTTTTTTTGAAGGCTCTGCTGAGGAGAGCACTTGTGATGATCCTGTGATGTCTCCAGTTTTCGTATATCAAAGATCTTTCTTTGGTATGACTGTCCTGAATCGACTTTAAACTACAGCCGTGTCCCGCTTCACTGTGGTGGGTGAAATGGAGAGTTGTCCCTGCGGGGCAGGTGTCTTTCCGAGTCCTGCAGGGGTTATTTCACTTCTGGTAGTGATCAAGATTTTATACAGGATTAGGAGCTACCATGAAACATTGCTATCTGAGAGCCTGAACATGCCTCCTGCGCCAGCATTAATTCTTCGCTGCTCTGTTAAATCATCCGCTCCTGTTAAACCGTAACTCTCATCAAGTAAAGAAAATTATTTACAATCATTGAACCTGACCGTTTTGTTTTAAAAATCTGAAAGTTCTTGCTCAAAACCAATGTTTGTTCTTGCTCTGGCAATTGATCTGAACTTTTCAAAAGAGAATATTTGCCTTTTTCGTGAGGATAATTCAGCAAAATGAAATGCCTTTCAAAATTAATCGGTGTTTCTATTTGAAGAGTATATATAAAGGAAGTGCTGAGAAAACTAAAAACTGTGAGCAATATAGAAGGTGACTGTAATTTAAATAGTGTATAATTAACTTACTATTCAGGAAATCAGTATACAAGATATATATATCAAACTAACGTGGACAGGAAACACTCGGGTTAATTTTTTTTTTAGCTCAAAGAGAAG
Source organism: Tinamus guttatus (assembly GCF_059628265.1). Classification (NCBI taxonomy): domain Eukaryota; kingdom Metazoa; phylum Chordata; class Aves; order Tinamiformes; family Tinamidae; genus Tinamus; species Tinamus guttatus. Next base: position 2,104,283 of record NW_028288619.1, read on the forward strand.
TCTTGTCTGACAGGTCTGTACAGCTTGGTGATTCTTATGATGATTCTCCCACTTAATTCCATCAGCATGTAGAGATGTAGGGTGGTCACAGAAAGAACTATTTTATTACTTAAGATTGTGCAAGAATAAAGGAAAAGAAAAACATGATTTGTGCCAACATATTCAAATGCATGTACACTTTATTTTTACACTTTTGACTGTAAACTCTTTAGAGTGGAAAATTTTGTCTTTCATATCTGTACATTTCTGAATCATCAGGATGTTGTGGTCTAGAACTTAAATCCTGGATTTTAAAAGAAAAAAACATGCAAAACTCCATGATTTTGGACACTGGACACTAATAAGGAGTAGCCTGGAGGTGAATAGAAAGGGAAAGAGGCTTAGGTCGCTGTTCAGTCCTTGCCTGCCTTTGACCATTATTCTAGCCTTTTGCATCAAAGCTGACCAGGCTCAGTTGTCGGCTGCTCTCTGGAACATGGGCATTAGATGATACCCCCGTGTACCCAGCGTTGCTTGTCATGGGCAAATCCCAAACCCTGCACTGACGCTGCGGCTCCTCGACCTGTCATGAGACGCCCCTTCCTCCTGTGATGCCTGTTGTGACCATCGTACCCCGCAAGTGCGTCATGCTGGAGCCCCACACAGTCAGGCCACGAACGGCCTCTCAGTCAGACGGATACGGAGGCCTCTCAGTACTCCAGTGAACCAAGCGGAGCTCTGCCTCTTATCCGCACACCCCTGACCCACAGCAGAGCCCCAGTGCTTGGTTTTTCTCTGGCTCTTGCGACATAAGAACCAAGTGCTTGGGGAACCACCCACTTGCAAGCAGAAGCATCTGGCAATGTCTACAAATGTACTCGGTATTTCTGGAAAGTCCCTTATTGTTTCAGAATAAGTTGTTTGAATCACTTGAAGTAGAGGCTTTTGGCCTCCCTGAGTTGGGATTAAGTAGATAGCTAACGTGGCCCTCCACATTTTGCCCACGGGAGCTGTCGGGCCCCTCTGGTTCTTGTAGCCTGAGCGGGAAGGTGCAAGTGCAGCCTTGGTGGCCCTGAAGAACCTACCCACCCTGAGGCTGTATGGAGCAGGAGGGAAACTGGTGCGGAGCACAAGGCATCGGGAAGGGGTTGCATGCACCACATACATACCTTAGGGTGACCAAGACCTAGTTCTCCTGTGAGGATTCCTCTTGGCTTCCAAGGCTCATTTTTCTAAGTACTCAAAATTCCAACCTGGACACCTCAGATATTCAAGTGTTTTACTGAGATTTAAAAATTGTAGCTGAGTTCTAAATTTGAACCAAAAAAAAAAAAAGCAAACCCTAGAACAGAGAAAGAAAGGGAGGGCACAGAGGATGCAGAAGCATTTTTGTCTTAGGGTTGCCAGATGACCAGGTGGCGATCAAAGCAACTGCAGCCTTTTCTGCATCTCTGAATGGTCTCAAGTCCCTAGGACGTTGTCCTGGTGCTCATGTCACAGGCTGTGGCCACTCCGGGGGAAAGATGGCATGCAAATCTGAAAACAAGTTGGGCAAGGAGCATGCATATAAGCTAAATACTGTAAGCTCCCCAGCCCTTTTTTGTCCGTTTTATTTTCGATCGTATGAAGAAATATCAGGATCCCACAGAACCACATGAACACTTTTTCTCAGCCTATCACACAAGAAACAATAAGCAGGAGGCTGCCACGGAGATGAGCCTGCAGTTAATTCCCAGAAACCATAAAATACTGAATTAAGCATTGTACAGAGAGATGAGGGAAGAACTGATGAGGAGGAGGAAGCAAGTGAAATTGGGTTTGAATGCAGCTGAAAAAAAAAAAAAAAAAAAAAGAGGTAGATGGGTTCTGGGATACAGTGAAGGTCCTGTTTTGTTGTGTACATATGGCCTTCTAGCTAAGGAAGCGCGTGACCAAAGAGATGCACTCGCTAAGACCATAGACCGTGCTCAGCAGAGTGGCACTTCAATGAGCAAGAAGGGACTTTTTATACCCTACTGGGACAAAAAGGGGAAGACCGGCAGCTGTATGCACAGGAACCGGCTGCAGAAAAGCTGAAGGACAGGCAAATGAGGCTTCTGCCTTGTGTGACTGCAACCTAGTAAACTGTCACAGTTTGGGGACACAGCTGAGGCCCCCAGGCCCACTGTTATCTGCAAAACCCACTGGATTAGTTATATTTTAAGAAAGTGTTTTTCTTAGGTTACATTTGTATTTCTAGTCTAGGTAAATAGTTACGTGACTTGTTAACTGGGCATACCGGCCATGTTCAAGAGTTTCAAATATACACCCAACCAGAACCTTAAAGCTGTAGACACCCATGTTCCCACATGATGTACTTTCTACCACCACTGTCTTGAAATTGCTCCTGTAATTTTTGCAAGCCCTGCATCTTCTTCTTCCAGTCTTAGCATTCACAATAGAGCCTGTGCCTCGAACAAGAAAGGGCTCTGGGGAACACGTGTCAAGTGGTAACTCAAGCAGTGGAGAAGAAGAAGAGGTGGTGCCATTTCCAGACATTTTTCCTTTGCTTCCTACAAAGCCGTGGTACAGGAAGTGCCTCTCCACACTAGAAAAATGGATTATTCCTGTACTCCGACACGCTGAATGTGTAGGCTGCTTGTTTTTCTGAATTGGCTTTCGTAGGCCCCAGGTTGAAAACCTCTGCCCCAGACATCTCAGTGCAACCCAAGCAAGAGAAAGGCCAAGCTGTTGTGGCTCCACCTGAAAGACGAAGCCAGCACAGCAGAGCTTGTGGAAAAGCTGCCTTGAAGCTAGATGGAAAGGACACAACATATAGCAAAAGAAGAGGGTTCGAAGGGATTTTGAGGGAACTGTGTCGTAAGAGAGGATGGTGTTGGAGAAGGCTAGTTAGTGTTTCAGTATTACAGTCTGTAAGGCCAGGGTGCTTCAATATGCTTTGGTCCATGCTGTGCAGTAAAATACTCCAATTCCATACAGTGTTTTAATCTTGTCTGCACAAGAACGCCAAGGTATTGTCATAACTGGGAAAACACTAATCCTGACTGTTTCAGTCATAACCTGAATTTCACTCATTTCTTCCCTCCAATGCAGTAGAAGACCCTGCACTATTTTCCCTCCCTGACCGTAGGAGAGCCACAGTTACTCTACTTAGAACAGTACTTATGCTGTACATGCTACATGAAACAGAGTGCAAAGAAGGTATTTAAAACCTGTATTATAAAATGGTGTAGTTCCTGCATTTCTGCATTCCCGCATTTTCCAAATTATTTCTGAGCATACTTCCAGCATACCCCTTCAAGGAAAAGCGCTTCCTATGGGTTTTACTGTTTTTTTTTTTTTTTTTTTTTTTTGGAGGGGGGGGAGAGAGTGTAAATATTGAAAAATTACGTACAAAACAATGAAAATTAAGCTACTTTAATGAATTACATACAGCTTAATAACATTTTTCTTGGGTTTTGTGGTACTAAGAAGAGGCTGGTTACTCTGTGGTTACTGCTGAATTTTCCTCATTGTCTCTAATTTCCCTGCGTCATGCTAGAGTTTGAGTCTATCTTCCCGTTGTTTGCTCCCCTTCTGATTCTGGTATCATCAGCAAATACTATCATCACAGTTGAATTTACACCAAAAAGAGAAATGGCTGATGAAGAGGCAACTCAACAGGCACAGGCCTGTGGGGGGCTCAGTGCGAAGTTCGTCACAGGCACTGTCAAAAATGGAGGCTTTTGTTTCAGCTGTGCATCCATCCATCTGGGACAAGGTCAGCCTCGTGCACCGCCAGGAAGTGCTCTGGTAACCACCATAACCTGCACATTGGAGCTTGCTGTAACACTGAGTTAGACGTTTAGGTTAAGCCACCCTTTTACATAGAATTTATATGGTTTCCTTTTCCTTCTAGTCATGGCTGGTTAAAGACACTGTTTTTTGTTGTTGTTGTTGCTGTTTTTATTTTACACAGAAAATACTTAAAATTCCCTTTAGCTCGAACGCACAAGGGAACACACAATAAATATATTGATTTAAAATCAATCAAAAAAAATATACTTTTTCTTTAGAAAGTCCTTAAAAATGGTAAGTGCAGAAAGTCTCCTGAGGTTTTCTTGCTTTTTTAGAGCTAGCAACCAAGACCTGGTCTATCCTAGATGATTTTGCAAGTGATAGGAGAATCAGCACATTTCTAATGCAAAGGTGTTTCAAGTCTAAGACCATTTGATATATCACCATTGTAAAATTTGCCTGTAAAGCCCAAGGCAGAACACCAGAGGCAGGCCGGACTGGCCTCTTCCGAAAGGCACAGAGGACTGTGTGTGTTTCGCTTTTGTTCTTCCTCAGGACCAGCAGAACATGAATTCTGAGGTGCAGCCCCGCCAGGACGCGCGGGAGGGCCCGCGCCGCGGTGACCCGGCGACGCAGGAGGCACAAGGGCTGCGCCCGCCCTTCCGTCTGCGGCACAAGAGGGCCCTCCCCCCGCGCCAACGGTCGCCAACGGTCGCCACCTGCCGCGAGGCCCCTTCTGCGCCCGCCTCCAACTGCGGACAGCAGCGGGGCGGGGAGGGGGGGTTGGAGATGCCGATATTTGTTTGTTTATTTATTTATTTTCCCAGCACCACCGTGGCTTCCTCCTCACTGTGTTTGTGCCAGAGCAGGAGCTGGTGGTGCTGAGGAGGCGCGCGAGGACGGCGGCTGCGGGGTCTCCTCGTGGTAGGCGGCATCACTAGGCACTGTGGGCAGCTGGGAGGACGAGGCGGGCAATCTCTTTCTGACAGGATTTTATTTTTATTTTATTTTATTTTATTTTATTTTATTTTATTTTATTTTATTTTATTTTATTTTATTTTATTTTATTTTATTTTATTTTATTTTATTTTTTATTATTTTTCCCAGCTATTTTGGGAATATGTGGTGGCTTTAGCCCGTGGTACCTTAACGGCTCTGCCCTTGCTCCCATCTTGGCAGAGCTCAGCAAGCAGGTACAGGGGCCACACAAACACGGTTAACGTCTAACATGAGGAGGCTGCCTTGCTCTGCTGTTGTCTCTGAAGAGGGTGATGCAGAACTGAAAAATCTAGCTGCTGCCAACCGCCCATCACAGATGTTTCTGAGGTCTAGTGCCGCATTAGTGCCGCATTCTCCAGGCATCTTTCAGACCTATTTTTTGTGGTTCTGACTACTTTGCTAGGTGTTTTTTTAATCAATCCTAACTTCCCATGTGCATAGTTCACTTCTGTACTACAATAACCTAAAGTTTTTTAAAATGAAGTAAACTAGAACAGCAGAAACTGAAATGGAAGCAACTGGCACATGCTTGCAGTGTGAGCGCTCTGCTAGCAAGTATATGGCAGAAGCTTTAAGAGCTGCTATTGGGAGTTAATGACTCGGAAAGCAGACCACATTATACTATATAGTAACTTTATGAAGGTTGTGGGAAAACCTAAAGAGTCTGAGGATGCTTGTGGAAAAGGTACATTTCTCTCTAATTTCAGCAAGTCCTAGTTCTAATTTGAAAAAGTCTCATAGATATCAAAAGACAGCAAATGCGCTCTTGATCTGAAGAGGAATCCTAATTTGATGGCGGGGGGGCAGAAATTGCTATTAATGATTTAATGCACTGATAAAGCGTGCAAGTGCCTATGGAATAAATGGTGCTGTCAAATCCTTTCTTGTATAGTGATGCGAGTGTCATGCACGTTATTACTGTCTTGGTACAGTGCCATCCATGTTCTCATTCTCGATGGAAAAACATCCTTTACTTCTGCTGTATATACAATAATCACTGTGTCTAAAGAGGTTTCTCCGGAGGCCGTTGAACTGATATGTCAGATGTGTTTAATGCACTTAATTATTTGATAATGAAGCACTATGATTTTTTGTTCAGGAAGAGCTGCTTTTTATTGCAAATCAGGCAATCATACAACTTCTTGTCATATTTTTTTTCTTGTATTCCCAGATTAAAGAGATTTCTAGGCACGACTTAAATAGTTTTTTTTATTATTATTATTTCATTGTCTTGTGAAGCTGTCTGCTTTTGATAGCCTTCAGTTAGCTTTTATAAATGCCTCAAAATCCTAACAACGCAGTCAGATCTAATTTGAACATGATCTGTATGTAACTGAAAAGTATATGTGCGTTCTGTGCATCTTCAATAAACCCGAAGAAAACTTTTAGGCACTTTCTTTTTTTAAAACTTTTTCCGCCTGCCCTTTCCCTCATTCGCAGGCGGAGCAGCGGGGTGCCTGTGCGGAGCTTCCCGTGGGAATGGCTCCGGTGGGCGCAGCGGCGCTCCTGCAGCTCGGCGTGCTGCTCTCCGCGCTTCCTACGCAGTATTTCATATCCCAGTGGTACGGAGCGGACTCTGTGCAGCGCATCCAGACAATGGAAAGGTTGTAGGTCTCCTTCCCTACTGTAGTTATTTAGAAAAGGATTCTCTTCTTATCCCAAATTATACTTTGCCTTGGAAAGTAGGAGTGTGGGTGGGAGATGCTCCAAAACAACATTCAAATCATACCTCAGACATTACCGGGGCTTAATGGGAGCTGATTTATTTTTTTAAAGAAAGACGTCTGTCAACATTTGAATAACAGCCATGTTTTCTTCATATAAAAATTCAGTATAATCTGCATAACTAAATCTCATTTTGGTTTTGGTGAGTCTAGTATATGTTACCAGGATTCAATCTCTTTCTTTAAAAGTTGAGAAGTGTTTTATTAATAAGACCTTTCTAACTTTCCATTGCCTTTAGACACTTACTATGAAACAGATATTTTAGAACAGTGTGAGTCAGTGCAGAGCGTAATCAACAAAAATTCTTTCATTCAGAATTGCTTAAGGCAATCGTAAGGAGAGAATTAAGTAAACAGTGGCATCTTGTTTACTAATTAAGAAGCTATTTAGATAGGATCACACCCATCTGTGTCCAAATATAAAGAGAATGCTGCATCAGATTCAAGTAACAGTTGAAACAACAGAATGAATACTGCTCTGAGACTCTAGCAATTCCTGTGGTGGAAATACAGATAGAAAACAGCCTAGTCATGAAAAAAGGCATTTTCCAAAATCAGATACAGCTTACTGATACAAGTAATGATTGAAAGGATATAATTGTTAGAGACTTATATTTCCCTTACGCTACATAAGCAAAGCCTTAAAATTCAAATACACGTATTTATATATTTTATATTTTAAAGAATAATTGTCTGGTGGAGCAGCTTCACAAAATCTTTTTTGAGCCTGGATGCGTGGACAGATCATTTAAAGCTCTGGCTATCAAAGACAAGGTAGGATGTTACATTCTTATTGTCTATATTTAAGTCTAATTGAAAAAGAGAACAATTTTGAAACAGTGTTTTCAGGATAAGGCATGTGACAAAGGGGAAATGTCTTTCATTCCCCTGTTGAGACTGACTTGAGATTTTGTACCTTTTGCCTAGTTTACATTTTTGATTCTGTTAAAGGGTATTTGTCAGCCTTAAGCATTCCTACAGACTTGAGCTAAACCAAGATCTAAAAAAATCCTTTTTATTTTATATTCCCCAAAAGGGGTATTTCTGTAAAACTGCCATTCTGTTCAGTTTCAAATTATAGCGAATTTTGTATCAAGTGTTTTGCAGTATTGCTTTACTCAAAATAATCTGAAGACTGATTATCCTAAAACTCAGTTTCTAAAAACTTGTTTGAACATTGGTTCATTTTAGGAACTGGTACTATGGAGAAAAGAAAATTGAAAACGGAGAAAATGAAGAAACAGCGCATTCTTATTTTGCAGGTACTGCAGTCTTGCTTTGATTTTTGCTTGTGATATTGTATTCTAATGGGTGTGCATCTATACTTGCCTTATAACTGATGCTTTTTTTTTCCCCTTCTCTCCAAACATTGCTCATTTCACAAAAGAAAACATTTTCCTTCTGTGTTGTGCAATAGTGTCAACATGGTAAACCACCCTCTAAGTGTATGTCTGTTTTACTGGATAGGTCTGGATGTGCCTGTTACGAACTGACACATGAAAAAACAGTGCTATACTTTTCCTTTTATTTAATAACCCTTCCTTAGGGGATGCTGCTTTGTCAAGTCCTGTAATAACATTGGGAGGGGAAAAGGAGAGAGGAAGAGAACAGCATCTCTTACTTACTTCACCATGTCATTGAACTGCCAGCTCTGTTGCTCTGTTGCCCTGGAAGTCAGAGGAAGTCTGTTTAAATGTCCAGCATACTAAATCAAAGGCTTTTCCTTGCTAAGACCTTTTCTTTCTTAAACTAGAATCAACTTACGTTCGCAGTCCAAAGCCTGAATCAGTACGGTTCAGCGTGGGACAGGTAATAATTCATAAAAGACTTGGCTACTCAGGAGTCATTGTTGGATGGGATGTAAAAGCGAAAGCTCCAGCAGAATGGCTACAAAACAAATACCCTCCAGCAAAACAGGTTTGAATGTATTAAATTCTTGTTTTATTAATACAGTACACAGAATAACTCAGGTAAGAAAAAAAAAAAAATTTTCCATTAGGTTACCACAAAGTTTGTCTCTGTTTCTGAGGTTTGTTTTTGTTTTCTTTCTTTCTTCTTTTTTTTTTTTTTTTTTTTTTTTTTTTTTTTTGAGTCCTCTGTCACCTGTGCAGCTGAGGGAAACTGCTGCCTATTCCACTTGGTCACCACAGTAGAGCCTTGTTGTTGCAGCACTTATTGGTTGAACCTCACTGGCCTGGCATGTCTCTTGAAATAAAATTACTCACTTTTCATACAGAGCATTGCATTTACTTAAAGCAGTTTCTTGTGCTGTGCTATTCAAATTAAGAAGCATTTAAATCCTGTAAATCTGATGGGTAAATGCAAGTAGCAGTATCTTCAGTGCACCTAAGAAATACAAGTGAGCTCTCATGCACAATCAATCAGTTTCAGTTTAAAAGCTATGTGTTGGAAGAGCTGGACTCTGGAAATGTAGGTTTATTTAACAACATGTTTTTGTTAGAATTCTTGAAGCTTTTGAAATTATCTGGCCTGAGTCCTTGGTTTATTTAAAAAAAAAAAAAACTTATGTTGACAGTGTTGCTCTGATAATAGAGTGGGTTGGTTGCTCACATGTTACAAATTGGCAGGGAGGCCAGAGGGGCCAGAAAATGAGAAAAGAAATTCTGCCTGTAGAAGACAGCTGGGGTTCAACTGGGAACAGACGTTCTGGCCTGTGTGGTGTCTTCTGTTCCTTCCCTGTTGTAATTTTATCCACTCATTGCTCATCCTTGACTTCTAAAATACCTGCACTGGGATTTCCCCCACCTTCTCTCTATTGCTGTCAGATACTCCCCACCAGGTATGCCGATTCTTTCTACATACCTTGCTTAGTTCTGTTCTTTCAGCGACTTTGTGCTCATCTTTATGATTTTAATTTCAAGTGATGACGCATGTGGTTTCGTATCTTTTTTTTTTCTTTTTTTTTTTTTTTAACTAGCTTCTGCATCATCATATTACATGTATCAGCTCCACAAAATCGCTTTGGACCATATGAGTCAACTAATGAGCTTGATCCTTGCCAATCCCCTCCAGCCATTACCCATGCTTCGAGCTCCACCTTCTCCCAGCACCACTGCTTGCCTGGGCTTCTAGTTCATTAACACGTCGCTGCGCAGAGGCCTCCGCCTGCGGCGCTGGCCAGCACTGCCTGCCTGCTTCCTTGGCTCCCCATTTGTCTGTCTGTTCTCATCCATCGCGGCTGTGTGGGGGTTTGGACTGCGGGTTGCTAGAGGCTGCACTGTTCACGAGTAGCCATCATGCTGGCACCCTGGTCTATCATCAGTCCTGGGGTTTTGGGGCACTGTTACAATATAAAAATAAATAATAGCCATATTTCTCCTTCACGGCTGGAGTTCCCCAAATTATGGCCTGACAGGGACTGGGATTGTCAGAGATATTATTAGGCTCTGTATTTGCCCCCTTTTTGGTCCCTTTCTGTAAAAATTTGCGAAGGTGAAGGGAGGAGGATGACTAATAAATTGTTATGGGAACTACTTACAGAAGGGATATTCTAAGTAATGCTTCTTGTAAGATTTACTGGAAGAAAAGATATTGGCTCTTTAAAGTGTGTTCTAGATAGGCCAAATACAACTTCACAGATCACAGGTTTTATTGTTTTATATTCAATTTTCCAGACCGATGTTGATAAGATTATACATTTATATTTGCCCTACATATTGAAGATTTTTTAGCATTTGTAAATGTACGAACTTACCATATAGTGTAATCTTTAGTCATGATCTCTCCTTGAGATTATTTTTCCTGTATTTTTACAGTATCTAAAAGATACTCCTCACTATCGAATTCTAATTAACAAGGCAAATGAATTTGGCAAATCTACGGCTTACATTCCTGAGGAGGAGATTACAATTATTATGGGATTACAGGTAATATTTCTTTTTTATTTAACTGCAACATGTTTGTTATCCTGCATGTTTGAAAGCTGGCTGACCTCTGACTTCCTAGATGCTAACTATCCATTTAATAAAGGTAGTGAAAAATAGCAGAAAAAAAGCAGATTCATGTATTAGTGCTTTTTCTAATACATATTTTCAGGTGATAAAAGACCAAAGCCAAGTGCTACCCACTTCCAAGTATTTAACTCTCTCTCTCTATTATTCTTCTCTCAGATTTTGGCAATTTGACTTCTATTGTGAACAGGCATGGCCTTTGTTTCAGAATTTCACTGATCCATCAGATTTGAGCAAGTCATTTAATCTCTTACTACTAGGTCTAGCAAAGTATACTGGTTTTGCAATTTTCCTTTGGAAAAAAAAATGCATTTCAAAGAGCTTTGGCTCAGATGCTGCCCAGACTGAATGATATCTCTCTGCTTGACTGCAAAGCTCTGTGGGAGACTAAAATTCTGTTTAGTGTATGATCTCAGCAGCTTTTGCTGTCCAGCTCATGCAAAGTGCACCTGATTCTTAAACCAGTTAGTGCTTACGTCCTGAGAGGAGTCTCGTCCAGGGGACAATCTTCACACATACACACGTGCTGCAGGCAGGCGGCCCTGCTGCAAAGGAACCAGCACTGCAGCAGATGCCTTTTAAATTGGATAGTGGCAGTATCCGAATTCAAACTAACATCAAGCTGTTGAACCATTCATCTCACATGTGAGGAGTTTCAACCTGCCACAGGGAGAATGGAGAATGTTCAAATGGTCATTTTCTGCCTTCCCTCAGAAAGCCCCAATCAAATGTGTCTGCTAGTCTGGCTTGAAGGGTCTCCAACCTTTGTGTGGAAACTGTGCCTCCATTTTGGCCAAATACTGTAATAGAAAATGTGCTAACATGCAGGAACTTGGCAGTGCCATCTCAGATGAATGTCATAGATATTTAAAATCGGGTGTTGACAGCTCACAAAAACATACACTTTTCATTATGTCAGTTGATCACCTTCAGTTACCTTTATAGTTCCATGGGGAGAAACAGATACCTTACCTCAAACATTTACCTCATGAGAAAACCAGCCCTTAAGATGTCAGATCACTTTTCTTAGCTATAGGAGGTTTATTCTCCTCATACAGGATTAGGGGAACTAATAGTAACAAGCTTGCAAAATTAGACCTTTGAAAGTTGGGTGCGATTAATTACAAACTTTATTAGTCATGCCTATACCTCAAGTTCAAAAGAAGGTCTGCAGTTGCCCTTGCTCCTCCTTTCCTACCATCTAATTGATGGTTTACTTTCCCAAAGGGGGTTTGGACTGAAGGGAAGAGAAAAAGCTTGAACTCAGTCTCACCAGTTCCTAAGGGGCAGTTCTAAACAACTCACTGCAAGCTTTTGACAGCATGACACAGCATGTACTATGGATTCCCCTCTGGATTTACACTTTAATGCTGGATATTATGCTACCTATGGCCCTCACTTCACCAATTGCTGCTTTACTCTTCCTGCTGTCTAACTGGAGCAGATAACTGATCCAGCTGAAAAACAGCCACACCAGCACCAAAGAAGTGGAAAGTACTTCACTAAGAAACTGCTGATTTAAAGGCATCAACCCCTGGCTCAATCAAGCACGAGTGATTTTATGAGGCATGTTCAAGATGTGTAGAGTAGCTCAGCAGTTTGAGGAAAGCTCATTTATGCCATAACAACAGTGGCTAAGGCATGTCAAAAATCCTGCTAAAGTGTAGCATGTATTTAACACCAAACAGGAGTTAACCATCACAACTGAGTAACTTAAAATAATCATGAAAGTATCAGTTTTTATGTATTGCTAGTTCTGATGCCTGCTACCCAATTATTTTCTCAGGTACATCACTCTGATATGATAGCCTATTTCAGTGGCTACAATGGATCGAAATACATTATGCAACCATGGTTGAAAAGAATCTATCCTCACGACTGAGGTGTTTGCTGTGTGATGTACATCTGCACAGCACACTTCCTCTTTAAACTGGTGCAAACAGACCTCAGGATAAAATTGATGTAAATTATTTCTTCTGAAGAAATAAAACTGAAATTACGAAGCGTGTCTTTGTCTTATGTTGGACAATCCCTTCCAGCAGAAGTGAATGCACTGCATGTTTAGTGTAGCATGAGCTCAGAACTGGGCTTAGTTTCCTAATTTGGGAGGAAGGTTTTAAATATAGCCAAGCTTCAGGTAGCAGGACCTAAGGTTTTGCATGTCAAGTATCTTGGCCTTTTGACAGGGGGATAGGAATAAGTTAACCAGTTATAAGGAGCTGCCAGAACTAATAGTAACCTTGATTTAAGGGAAGAGAGCTAAAAAAAGGCCAAAGGATATTCAAAAGTTCTGCAGAGAGCTGCAATAAATAAATACTGCAATAATCTGACCACCCTATTTTTACAAAGCATGTGTTGTGATTCCTGTAAATGATTCATGCAAAGGAAGAGTTGAGTGACATGGAACTGTATTAAAGGTAATCCTTTGCACCTGGGTAGGCATGTTAGCTCCCTGCTTTGGCTCATGAACTGCTTTCTTGGTATTCTACCTTAGCCCCACTTGCTGCTAAGAGTAAAGGGGAAAAAAAAAAAAAGTATAGAGAAAACGCGGAGAAAGCATGAAAAGTGTATGAATTAAAACAAGCAAAGAGACAAAATAAAGAGTGCTAGTGAAATCAACTTTGAAAACTTCCAAAGTATTTATGCTCCATGAATGAACATGGTTTTCAGCCTGGCTGAAAAATGACAGCATTTGGACATTTGATCCAAGGTTTCAGTGACACGAATGTTTCTAGAGCAACTTGTTTCTTTTGTTTTCCTTTCCCTTTATCTCAAATACAGCAGATACTCTACAAGAAGCATAAACAGTTGCATTCTGGATTCTTTCCTGCAGAGTCAGTGAAGTGTCAAGCAGGTGACCATCTCTGTGGCCTCCCCATTCTTTTGTTTCTTCTTCTCTTATTAAGAGAGGTTTTCCCAATGACTGGCCAAACAATCGACAGACCTCTTGTGCTTTTCGCCTTGTGTTTCCAACAGCAGCAACACATACTTGACGGCTGAGAGGTGGAAAAGCAGCAATATAACAAGCAGGACCACCAAGTTTTCCTGCCAAGTGGATTTTGTGCAGTGCCTGTGTTTCACGGCCAGGTTAGATGCAAGGCACCTCATCCTCCCCCAGCTTCCCCGTGCAGGAGGCGCGCGAGCACCCGTGCGAGCTGCGGGGAGGCTCAAACGCGGACGCGCCGTGGGCACTGGCACTGTGTGAGGCGCACGGGAGCTCAGCCCGTGCTCCGGGCCCCGCTGCCAGGCCCCGTGCAGCCTCCCTGGCCTCATTTCCAGCTAGACCCCTGCACACAGCTCTGCAGAGCTGCCCGCAGCAGCCAGCTCTGCCCTCGTGGGGAACAAACCTCATTCCTTAAGAAGGCAAAGCCCCATCGAGGATAAGGTCCCCTCTGCCCCCTCCCACAGATTCCACAGAGGAGACAGGAGTTTGAATAATTAACTGCAGAAATATCAAGGCCCCCATAGCATGTTTTGATGCTAAATAAGAACTGAGTGGCTTCTTTCAGAGCTTGTCAGCAGTCAGGACCAGTGGGAATTGGCAAGAGTACTTAGAATTACCAACATCTGGTAACATGTTCATGCATAAATCCAAATGAAAACTAACGTGGCTGATGTAATCTAAAGCTAAAATACTATGACCTAGCTAAGGTTAACAGTTGATAATAATGGCCAGTTGAAATCAGCATGAAAATGGTTTTTATTACATTCTGCTTTTGCATGGGGACACTGTGAAGGAACAAGCTGTATCTTTCTAGGCTGAACAGCATTAATTTATAAAATTACATTTAGAAAAAATGCTGAAATACTTGCATATAAATTTTAATAGGCATCAGGGAAACTATTTGTCCCCATTATAATTAGTATACACAATATACTCCTATCAACTGGTACCTGAGGTTGTAAAATTTGTGGAGTGAGCAGGAACTTACCGAAGGGTGTCTACAGCTTCTGGCGTGTGGTAGAAATGAGGCGCACTGATAGCAACAGAGCTCCCTAGCTTTTCAGTGAGGAGGTTGCAAACATTCTGCATTTTCCCAAAATCACTGAATATAATACAGACCTGTGAGTGAACACAGAGATTAGACAAGTCATTTTTTTTACCCTCTCCTATAATGCACTTGTAATTAAATCATTACAAAGACAATGTATGCACAAACTAAACATACTAGAGTCCTGTATGTAACAAACACAGAGTTGACGAGAATCTTTTTATAAAGAATCTGCCATAGATTTTGCAACAGAAGGATGTTTATAAAATGATTCAAAATTGTGGACTGAGAAGATGCTCTTCTGTGAGGAAGCACAGTATTTTCCATGTGAAACACTCTCTTCGGGGCACATGAGCAGATCCATCCCAATTCCTGTCTTTTTCAGTCAGCCTCAGATTACTAGATGTTAATTATGTAGAAGCTAAAGCAAAATGATATAGAAAACACTATGTATTTTATTTCCAAGCATTAGGTTCTAAAAGCCTAAGCTAGTTAGGTCAGATTAAACTAATCCTTGCCTAGTCCCTGAGGTGGGCTCAGAACCTTGTGTTGGGTGAACAGAGTCACTTCAGGGCCTAGAGAGAACTGGACACTTCAGACTCGGATTAAAAACTGCTTCAGCATTTAGCTGGCTATGGCTTTGGCAATAAGCAGCACTAAACACACACGTTTCAGGAATTTTTCTCCAGAGGAGCAGCGGGTGCTCTCCACAGTGCTACGGACAGACATCACTGTGAGTCCAGGGCCCAGAGCCCCACTGCCTTCCCTGTCAGAAAGGCCCTGCCCCTGACTTCCAGGCCAGGAAGCCTTTCCCTGTGGCAGAGCACCCTAGTCACCACTGAACCAGTGATCAGAGATCCCGGGTCCCAAACTCCTCTTTGGGAGGACCAAATCCTTATTTTCACCTCACAGGAGTGTGCCCTCACCACCACTTCCACCAAGTCAAGCTCCTCTCATTCCATTTCTTTTTGCACACCACTACAGTGTCAACAGGGAGGAAAGAAGAAAGCCATGGCAAAGAAAACTCCACTGCAAGCTCAGGTGAGATACAGGGCATGTTCCCTGTGCAGCCCATGAAACAAGCTAATCCAGTAGAAGCACACAGCAAAAAAATCTGCACACAGCAAAAGTTATTGCACATTAAGTGCTCTGCAGTTACCCCGAGTGTGTTGCCACCTGGCGATAACAGTACACGTGCAGGTTAAGGTAAATATGGACACTGGCAAATATCATAAAGTAACTAACACACAAGCTTGTTCTCTCAACAGCTTGTCTCAGCGCGGAGCACTTCCCCTTGTGCTGGCTATGGTCTGTGCACAGCTCAGTGTTTTCACCTCCACCCACAGAATGTACAATATGGATTTGAATTGCGCTGGAACATGAAACCGGGCCTCGAGTCCTTTCTTCAGTGAGAGCTCTTCCCAGAACTATGAAAAGCGCATATCCTTTTATGCAGTGTTGTGCAAGGAAGTTGTCATAACTGTTATTTTGTGGAAAGCAGAAAGTACAGTCTCACTGCAAGGCCCGCCAGTGTCTCCCAGCCTGCTGTCAGTGTTTATGAGAGTAGTTCCCTCACGGAGGCCAAAGAATCAGCAAACAAAAGCATCGTGGCTCTCAAGCCAGAGCTGGGCTGCTCAGACTGGGCAAGTTCTGGGCACTCAGGAACTTTATTTTTAGCAAGAAGCATGCAGCCAGGAACCCTCAGGGCAGAAAATAACTGCCCTCTGACAGCTGTGATTTCTTTTAAAAATCATAGCTTTCACTTAGATTAGAGCTAGGTACAATAAATTCTACTGAAATTCACAGAGGATATCTTGAACTCTTAATTACGTCTTAATATAATTTATCTGGTAACTTCCTTAATCTTCAAAAAAGTAGAAAAAATGCTAAAGAGAGTTCATAGGATATGACATGACCTTTGAGGTTAGATGTATGACACAAATACAATAGCAAACTCCCTGGTACAGAAGCCAGTTCCAGTTAATCTTCAATTCATTTCTGTTGCTAAAGCAATCAAAGGCACTGGGCACTGGAGCTGAATTGGTTTATGAAGCTCTGCTAACAATCTAGTGCTTAAATACCTGGGGAGGAAAGGAGGAACTGATCTCTGCATAGAGAGCTACCATACTGTTACTTAGACTCACCAGGCAGTCAAAATACCTGTCCTGTGAGCAGATTTTCAAGTTCTAACTCCCAGTTCTAGGCAACTACACAACTTTTGAACAGCCATTACAGCTGACCCACATCACTGACTCACAAACACTTGATCCATGTGGTTAGTTCTTCAAGTTACCATCTTTGTTGTATGAAAATCAATAGCAGGAAAAGGGAGATGATTGGTTAAGTTGCCAGTTAAAGCTGAAGTTGTAAGCCTAGGCTTGTCTGTAACCTACATAACAACTGGATACAGTTTTACTGATTGTTCGAGTGCATCTTATCTAAAAGATCTAGCAATTTCAGCTTTCCTTACAGTACTTTCCTACATTATAAAGTTAAAAATTCAGAATATGACACTCACACATATCATTTAAGCAGCTGAGGACTCATTTTAACTCTAACTTGTCTTCTGCAAATTCTCAATTATTTCCATATTTATTGTTGTTCTTTGGATAAGAATATGCCTTAAAGCAAATGAACAAACAAATCAGAGAGGCTGAGCCCCGCTTTAAGGAACTGTAAGTAGCAGCTCTATAAAACAGCTATCATTTTAGTTTTCAGACTTCCAAATTGACTTCATAAGAATCCGTAAAGTTACTATGTAGCCATTAAAGTTTGATGCACTGAAAAGATTCATTTACTGAAAACACATCATTTCCCTCTGTAAATGTTTCTAGAGCAACATTTACTTTTTGCTGTAGCATGAACATGCAAAACTGCACTCCCCTGGGCCACTTCGGAAGAAAATGGGATTATTTCCATACTTAGCTTTCACACACAGCACTTTTTACCTACAAAATTAAAACAAATTACCTAGGAAAGAATTACCTCTGCTTTAGTGGCAGAGGCTGGTGGCAGAGTCATGCAGAAGAGACCCAGGTCCAGGTGCTGCTGAGATGTGCCTTAAGCAGATCTAGACTGGAGTTGCCACTCCTGTGCCCCATCCACTCTAGTCCTCTGCTCTGCATGACCTCCAGCCCAGGAGCTGAAACGATGCAAAAAATAATCACTCTGGGGGGGAGCTTTCTGAACTAACCTGCCACCTGATAACAAGAGTACAGCTCCTGGCAAAGGGCAGAGGGCAAGAATGGTGTGGGGCAAACAAGGGAGCAGGACAACAGGAAATTCACCTACGTTAGCTTATACAGCCAAAAACCAACAGCCTTAGAGTGCAAAGACACAATATTCCTTTCTATGGCATCACCTAAAATTTAACACACACATATTCATCTGAGAAGAAAACAATCATTTCTGTATTACAGTAGCAGCAAACAAATATTCTGCACAAAACAGTGGGCAGCGACCAAATGTCCCTTTAAGGGGCAACTTTTTCTGGACTATGGCTGCACAGAACAGCCACTCCAGTTGTGATGAAAGACTCTGCACGTTTCCACTAGGCTGCAGTGCAATTTTCCCTTTTGCTAGCAAGAATACCTACCTCTGCTTCCATTTGGTAAGTGTTCTCTAGTCTGCTAAAATCCTCTGTTACAGTCATATTTTCTTCCTAAAACAGAGTACAAGAATATAATTTTAAAAGCCAGAAACCAAGATGTTAGAAATGTATTTACATCACATTCTGTAAAAGTTGGGACAGTTTTGACATATAATTTAGCAACAAAAGTGTGTAATCTTTCTATGAAAGGCTTCAGCTAAAGCTAGATAGATTTCTTGAAGTTTTTTTAAAGCAAATTACACAGTACTTCTATAGCGTAATTTGGGTGCTATTCACTTGAGGAGGAGAAGACTTGGATCTTGCAAGTGCTAGCTCTAAGTTGTGTGTAGCTGTGAGCAACTGCCGGTTCACCTGGTTCACAAACTAGAAGTTTAAATTGTTTTTAGAAAGTTACTGTGGGAAAACTGCTTCAGAGAATCCCTATTTTCATATATTTCTGAAGTGAGGTGATTTAAACAATGAACAAATCATTCTTATTCTAGCAGAACTGTAACCATAAAAGAGGTTATTCTACCACCGACACTTGGCACTAACAGCGCCTGTTTTACTCAGTGTAGGGGCTGCACAGAGCACTAGCAATGAGGATACTGCACTGTTTAACTAGGATACAAAAGAACTCTGGTTACATCTGAATATATGACCACCTTGTTCCTACCGCTGCATTTCTTTCACCAACTTCCCTCTCAGGTTAACACCTTCAAGGAGCAGATCAAGGAAAAATATTTCAGTAAAACAAGGAGTGCAGTTCACAATATAACTGCAAATTTATGATTTAATCTAACACTCAAGAACCTTACGGAAGCAGATACTAAGACTTTCAAATTACTGAATGAACTTTACCTATTAAATTTATGGTGCAGGAAAACATAACATTTGCTTTCAGTGCCGACCTATTTCAAAAGATATTTTGTTTCAGCGTATTTGCTGAGGAGGATTCAAATTTTCAACTTTGCTACATAGCATGAAAAAAGTTTGTAGGAGTGACAATAATCTGTTGTCTAGGACTATTTTCCTTCTGAAGTATTGTATGGAGTTTAGATTCACAATTAGCACCTACAAGAAGTGAGTTGTGAAATTTCAATGTGATGATTGATTGGCAGTGCTCAAAGTCTTATATATTCCATAGCAATTACCAGACTTTAGAATAAATAAAGAACAAAAATTTAGAATAAACATCGAAAAAGCACATTTGTTTCTCCTTGTCTCCATTCCATTATCCCTTTCAAAAAGCTCTTTCTGAACAAATTCTCTTCCAAAGCTTTTTTTTTTTTTTTTTTCTCCTTCTTCCGTTTTCGGGTTGACCCTGTATATTTAAGCACGGTGCCATCTTCTGGTTCTAGGTACTATTGCAATAGCTCTGCAATCAAACTGAAAAAACATTTAGTGTCATCCACTAAAAGCTGCCCTCGCTGCTAATTTTTTATCCACCAGAGTCAACGGTAGCTATAACGTGGTAGTGAAGATAAGTGGAAGAAATAGCTGAAGCTGCAACAACGTTCCCTCTTGTGATACATCTCCCATTTAGTTAGGAGTCTGTTTTATTCTCAAATATGTAGAAAAGTCAGCTCAGTGATGACAATTTCAAATTGGAATTACGGCTTGCACTACAGCAAATGAAAAGCCTTTCCCCCGCCCCCCCCCATCTACAGCTTATATCTACTTTGATATTGTACATGATTATGGCTGAAGAGCTACTTATTTCATTGCAACAGCCACAGAGAAAAAGTTTTCACGGTGCCTTAGGACTAGCTGTGTCAGGTACTCTGCACTTCTGGAACAGTTTCTTTCATTTGCTAAAACTGTGGGGCAAAAATCACATTAGAAATATTACATGAATGTAACATTATTTTTATACGATATCTCAATTACTCTTCCAAACCAATTCAATGTTCTCAACAGAATCACATTTGCACTCTGCTTATTTTTTGAACCACCCGCGAAATACACTATAACTGTTGCAAATAAATAATTAGGTCATTTTATTCGATTTATGAACCCCAAAGGTAAAACCAGAGCTGTGCTGTGTTAGGTACTACATGAAAATGAAAAGTCAGTCAATATCCCATAGAGCTTTTGATACCAAGTCGAGAACTATGCTTTATCTTCCAATTCTCTTTATTTCAGCACAATAAAATCCTAGACCTCTGCTCCTCGCCACCGATGAACACTTTCCTTTTCATGAAACCACCATGTTGACCCTAATTAAACCATTGCAGCTTAAAAGAACAACTACTCTTTCCCCAAAAGAGTAGAGGAAATGTATATATATATATGTAGGTATATATATATATATATATGTATGTGAAAGCACATGCCAAGGAGACAGCCATATGATAGGTTGTGTTCACACTGCGTTATCTGAAGGGAAAACTGCATGTTCTACTCCTGACTTCTGATCTCATGAAAGCTCATGTCCATTCCATAAAAACACAAGACTGGACTCAGTAAGGAAAAACATATATAATGTTTCGTAAATTACAGAATGACAACCAAGTATCTACAGCGATGAGGTTTGATGCTTACGGCCAATTCCAGGGTTCACAGAAGTATATGTAACTGTTACTTTACCAAAGGAAGTAAGCAGATTCATATGCAGCAAATTAAAAATACTTTGGGGATACTTTGGGGATAAGTGGAAGCCTTAAAAAAAAAAAAAAAAAAAAAAAAAAAGGCGGTGATGTCTTATGCCAGTTTCTACGCTTCTTAATCAAGGACATTTTGAAATCAGCTAATGTTATATCTGAGCAAGCAAAAAATTATATTCTTTTCTCATTGACTCTTTGGATGTGAATGCATATCTGTCACTTCCAAACATGGAGGATACTACATATATTCAGGAACATATCCCCAGAGAGACAACCTCTCAGTCAGAGCTGCAGTGGATACAGTTTGTGAGCTCACCTGTGTTCTCTTAAATAACCCTGATTCTGGAGCCTCACTTAACCAGTACAACAAATACCACTGCTGTTTCTGAACAAGGTGCCCAGGGACAATTGTCACCTGCAATAGTTAAAGAAAATGTACATAATCCCCACAACATGCTGAAATAAAACATGTTATAAATTTAAATCAATTTGCTTCTGGAGAAAGAGAAACAGAAATGTTGCTTTTGAACAGCTGGCTTCCCTGTTGATTTTACTTTCCCTGCAGCCCCAAAGATGCTGTGCTCTGAAGTGCTGCACATACTTACAGCCCTCTATAAATAAACGGGACTGTGTGCATCTATTTCTGATTAAAATCCTGTGTAAATACAAATGGCAATCAGGGGCAGCCCTCAGGTTCCTCACAAGCTATAGTGCAAGTTTCTGCTACTACAAACGTTATCCACCTCTGATCTCCCAGATGAGAGCAATAAAAACTAAACGAGTTTGAGAAAATTGTGCTACAGATTAATTAAAAAAATATATGGCCAGACGATTTCTAAAGAGACTTTAGATAAGCTTGAAAGAACTGGACTTGTATGAACTTCATGAAAGAATACTAATTTTTACAGTGTTCTAAAATGGTATTAACTACACATATTGTCAGGAAACCCATTTAAGAAGAAATTGCCAGCAACGCGAGTTGTTAGTCAGAAGAAAAAGCCACGGGGCAAACAAATGCTCTGGTAGAGAACGATTTAAAATGAGATGGAAAAAGCATTCAAAATTACACCGCAGGGAACTGCTCTGAAAAAAGACATCGTGTTGTTCTTCTCGGAGTTTCCTAGAGCTAACACATTGCCAACACTGAGAAACCCAGGACTTAGGCGGCATTTCACAGTCTATCTGGTGAGCGGGAAGAACTAACATTTCCTTTGATAGCATATCTCTTTGATACCATGAAATTATAACTGTAACCACACTGAATGCTCAGTTCTCAAGGCACAGGGACAGCCTCTCCACCCAGGCTGCAGCACCATGTCTTACATGCTCCCATTACCTGACTGAATCTGACTACATATAGCTAAACATAATCACTTATTTGTCTGGATCACACTTTGTTTTGCCATTTTCCCAGTCTGCAGCAGTACTCACAGCGCTCCAAAGCACGCTCATTTATTTAGGCTCCTGCTGACACTTCTTCTGTATCAGCAGCAATGCTGTCGAATGCACTGTGGCAGTTACTCAGATTCACTATGGGCTAAATACCCGCAAGCACCTTTCCAGTCTTGCCATAGTTTGAAGAGTTGTTTAATTGCAGGTAAAAAGAACACAGCTCATGGCCTGATAACTCCCTACATTGGCTTGGATGGTTATAAAGCTCACTACTTTCTCTGCTAATAGAATTAATATAACAGAATTCACTCATTTCCCCTGTTCCTTCCCCAAACACAGCTTTATCCTCCCGTTAACTCATGGAATAGAAGCCAAAGGCAGCCAAGGTCTAATGCCCCCCTCCAAATGTTCCTGGAGGCAGCCTGCCTGACATTTTCCTGGCCAAGGCTCGGGTGATGCGAGATGCACCCAGCGGCGCCCGAGCAGCCCCGCAGGAGAAGGGCCGCCCTCGGGGCCCTGCCCGGGCCCGCAGCCCCTGCCGCCCTGGCCGCGAGGCGACCCCCAGCCGCGCTGTCTCTCACCGCCACGCCGCGCTGGCGGGCGCTCTGCGCGATGTACTCGAGCCGCCGCGCCACGCTGCCCCGCGCCGCCGCCGCCGCCGCCTTGCGGCTGCTCAGCCGCACGCGCACCCGCGCCCGGTCCGGGCCGGCGCTCAGCTCCGCGCTGCCGCTCACGTGAACCTCCCGCGGGCCCGCGCCGGGGCCGGGATCGCCGCCGCGCTCCGGAGCCGCCGGGGCCGGGCCCAGCTGCGCGAAGACGCGGGCGGGAGGCGGCGCCATCGCGCTAGGCCTCACATCTCCTCCCGGCACCATGGCAACCAACGCCGGCCGCCCACTGCACCGTGGGAAGCGGGCACGTGACCCTACGTCACCACGACAGCCACCGCGGCGCCGCGCCTTTCCGCCATGACAGCTACCGAGGCGGAAGTGCCCGCGCCCGCCTGCCTCGGGGAGCTCCGCCATGATGTGCCGAGGGTTCTCGTCCGTTGAAGCAGGGAGGGAGCCGTTGGGGAGGCCACGTACTCAAAGGAAAAGTCAACCTGTATTTTCCACGTTTTTTTTTTTTCCAGAATATTGTTTCCATTCTCGGAGATACCCAAAGCCCGAGTAGACTCAGAGCAGTCAGCTCTTTGGCTTTGCTTTGAGCAGGGGAGGGTTGAGCTAGGCAACCTCCAGAGTCTTCTTCCAAGCTGTGGAAAAACATCCACTAAACACTTGGAACAGGATGTGTAGTTTGACCTTACAGGCTTATTTTTGTGTAGGGTATCTGTATCTTGGCTTGTGTTTGTGTAATGTAGTTGTCAAAAAAGGAAAATACATGTTAAAATCATGACTGTGAGGAACACTCAATCAGCTAAACCCAAGGTTTCATGCCTGTGAATATTGGTCTGTATGTCTGTTCTTTTTGATACTAAAATATCTGGAAGGGTGAGAGGTGGGTGAATTGTCATTACTGTTTTAATTGATCCCGCATAAATTTGGGAAAGAGATGGAAAACTGACAATATTTTGTGTTTATGTAGGGTTTTTTAACCTCCAGAATGCACATTGCAAACATTTAAGAGTTTGCTTAGTATGACACAGATAAATATTGTTATACTTAGGACACACAAAGACATCAAGATCGGATTTTACAAGTCAGAGACAGATTTTTTGAAAGTAGTGAGGATGAGAAATATTCAGGGAGCCAAAGTCCTCTCTCTTTTCCCCCCGCATTAACTCCCCCTAGAGTGTGCTCAATGTCTTGTCATAGATTCTGTACAGAACTCCTTTCTCACTGTTAAAACCAGCCTTAAGCAACCTTAAGTCTTGTGTGCCTCGTGATATTTGGAGTTTTCTGCCGGGGCAGATGCGAATGAGTTTTTCTCTCTATAGCTGCTGAACACCTACCACTTAATAGATTGTATCCACTAGGTGTTCATTACCTCTGGAGACGACTCTCCATGATTCCCAGCATGAAAGAAAAAGAAGTAGGGACACCTGGAACTTGGAATGTAACTGACTTCTTAATTAAAGTTACTACGTGACCAGACAAGGACGGAGCTTGCAACAGAATCCATAAGTACTGATGTCTGATCACTTAAATAAGTTCCAGACAATGCTGACTTCAAGAAGGGAAAAAGAATGTAAAATGAAAATTAATATGGCAGAAATCGGAAATGTATATTCCTAAGAAATAAAATCTTCTGTTAAAAAGGGACTTAAGATGATTTGGAAAGCAGTCTGTCAAAACAGAACTTTTTTTTTTTCATTTAGCTGAGATGTAGTGAATTTACTTACTCAAATATGTAACAGTAGAAATGGGCACACTCTTAAATAGTGAATGCTAGTCATTAAGAAATCATCAGTAAAATGCTGGATAATCTATTAAGCCAAGCTGCATACCATCCAGGTTGTTTTTATGTGGTGAGCACTACTCTCATTTAGCTGCTCATGAAAACTGATTTCCTTATTTTGTCTTTTGTTGACATACAACCTGTATCAGCCAAATCCTTTGGAGTAGCTACGTGCATATATGCAGTGAAATGCCACATATTTTATGCATTTCAAAATTAAATGCTACATCATGCTTAACTTTCTGGGAACACAGTGTATTTACTACAAATGCTGCAAAAAGGTATCATAATTAAAGAGCTTATTTGGATATGTTCTAGAAGATGTTTTCCAAGGCCAGTTATGAAATTACATTACAGGCAAATTAATCTTGGGAAAAATACGTTTCTCTGAAACGCAGTGCAAGTGTTATTAGGTAGTTAACATGCACTGTAAGAACAACATACACTAAGGTTAATATACTAACATAACCACATTTACTTTGCAGTATTTTTAAGAGTCCTTTGCAAAGTGACAGTATGTTGGGAAGCTGTCACTCAGAATTTGAATATAAAATCACATCTGTAGGTAACAGCCTTTTTCTGGCTTTGAGTAGGAATTATTTTTGAAAATGGCTGGACTGGATTAAGCTGTTCCTGAGATATTATAATTGAGAATGTGACTACAACATTGAGAATTAACCACAAATTACAGCGAGATGAAGATGCTAAATTGTTTTCAGAATTTACTTTTTCTTTTGGAAACAAGTGATTTAGGTCTGATTGTATTTCTGATAGTAGCCGTGCTAATTTGCCTCGGACTTCTAATCCTGGTGCTTGGTTTGTTTTGCAGAGAGTTGTAAGATTTTTTGGAGGTGTGGGATGTGTGTGGAAAAGAAGTCTGTTAAATCCATTCCAGGGATTTGCTTGTGAAAGGGGAGCTTGCTGGAACCATTTTGCCTCAAGTCTTTCTGTCATCTGTCCCCAGGTGGAGTTCATTACGATAGCATTTGGTGTCTGTGTTATCTTGGTTGTTCCCTACCATGCTCCTGTGCAGAGCTGGGCACTCACGTGGCAGTGGCAAATGCTCCGTTACAGGCCTTGATTTGTTACGCTTTCAAAGCCATGTCCTGCTCAAAACTGAGAATAGAGACAATTCCACAAGATTTAAAATGATTTTGTCGTAATTCTCTCAAACCACTGAATTCTCAACTGAATAAAGAGCATGGAAGGGTTTAAAACTTTTTCTCCATCTTTCTTTTTTTTTATTTGCCTGTTTTGTTTTTAAGAAAAAAATGCATAAAAGAAAGAGAAAACAAAGTTAGTGGCCCTGCCACAGCTGTTATTTTATTTCCAAGATCAAAAAATATTGGATAAGCATTGAGCCCCGGCTCCAGCCAAAATGGAACTTAGATGATTTCTGTGAAGCTAAAATCCGGTTTTAAGGATCAGTTTCTGCAGGAGACTTCTGCGTGTAGAAAACTGTAGGAAACACCTCTCTAGCAAGAGGAATATGTTGTCCACATAGGAGAAGTCATAGTGTTGCTGGAAAATAATAATACAGAGTATTTGAATTGTTGCTTTCCTTTAAGCAATTAGACATCTCACAGATTCAGAAGGGATATGATTCTTTTCTTCCTAGGTTTTCCCTTAAATAGTGATTTGGCAGGATAAAGTGACTTTAGAGATGATCCTTAAAAAAACACTGGCTTGTGCTCAGGCTGCACTCAGATGTGGTCTGACCTTTAACTTGTCCTCTTAATAAAAGGGAAGTTTACTTGGTTTTCTAATTCAAATTTAGCATACAAGGTGGGCAGTGATCCTGTTATCTGTTCTCTGGTTGTAGCCATTGATGAAATGAGCCAATAGTTTTATTTCAGGCTACCAATCAAGAAGCCACAGTACAAAAAACATCAGATCACTATGGACAGTTCCTGTAAAACCGCTGAAGAGCTTCACACAGCTGCTGCTGAAATCAGTTAAAAGTCTATGGCTGTCTGCAGTCACAACTCAATGAAACCCTAAAGCGTGGTGCATATTGATGTTATAATGTAGAGAAAAAGTTAAACCAAGACCATCAGAAATTAGGTTTAAATATAGTTTCTCTGGAATACCTCGTGTTCTGTTTTTAGTGGCACCTAAAAGTGAAAGAAAATCGTGGTTTCAGTTTGAGAGTATGGACGTTGCACGATGGATAAACGACTCCTTGAAGTGCTCCTCACGATTGCATTGGCCAAGAAGTCGTCTGAAATTATTCTATGTCAGTAATAAAGCTTTGCCAAAAATTGAAAAGCATATTTAAATAAATCGATAACCTAAAAATAGCAAATCTGAAGAATCTGATCAAATTAACTGAAAAGTAATTTAAAATTCTATAAGCAACTGTTAATTAAAAATTACACTGGCTTAACAATTTTAATACTAAATCCCAGTTCATTATTTAAAATGTCAGCTGAGCTTTCATGAGTTATGAAGGAAATAATACACATATTCTCCAGCCTATAATTTTGTATTTTCTTAGAAGTATTTAATGACAGTGAACAAATACCCATGTACTTCTCACATATAAAACATCTTAATGTTACCTGCTCACAATTTTTCCTTCTTTAACAGTGCAACATACCCCTGTAATTTGACCGTCATGGAACCTGATCATTACGGCAATTGCATCTTCAGTAGAAGCCAATTAAATGAACTTTGCAGAGGCAACTGTGCAACTGGCTGGGGATAACTGCGGAATCCAAAATTTTAGAGCTAAAAAAATCCCCATGTAATGACTTCCCTAAGAAGCCATGCAGCTTTCATAAGTTTGAAAATGTGCTGCCTGAAAAACGTGCTTTTAGAAAAATATATAATGCCGATGGAAAGATTGTGGAGAGCATCTTTCTATTCTTGGTCAGATATTCATTTATTAATTATTTTCATTGTTTTAAAATAGTTATTATGCCACATAGATTCATAGAAAATAGGGATTAGGAGAGAATAGAATTTAAGAAATCTTTTCCAAGGCAGATTCAACAGTCCTTGATAGATTTTCAACTAAGAAATGCTCAGAGATGGATTTGTTTTTTTTCACTTCCCAATATCTCAATATCTGTCCTTACTGTCTGCTGCTTGCTTCTGTCCTTTTTTGACAGGAGATTTGAGCACTGCACTGACTCGGCGCTTTATTGGAAGCATCAGTAACCAGAAGGCACTGTCTTAGGAGTCTCCCTTCTTCCTCTGAGCTTAGTTCCTTAATTTCACATCAGTTTTCCCCTTGCACCCTCTCTTTGACTTCCTTCCCTCATGACTGATTGCAGAAACCTGTGTCCCATCTTTGAAATGCAAAAGGAAGCAAGTTTTACCACAGCAGATTCGTTCTGGGACCTCGGCTCTCAGACCCTGCACTTAGCTCCTGAGCGCGGCCTGATTTAGTGACAGTCTTTGAATTGTGTCTGGGTGGCCATGAGGCTGTTTCTTTTTTCCCCAGAGGAGTTTTTATCAGACCAGTTTCTGGGATTTGTCTGCTCAGTTGCATTTCTGTTAATGTGACTGATCTTCAAAATGAGTACTTAAAAACTGTCTAAGTTTGGGTTAGAAACTATTTTTTCTTAAAAAATGCTCTTCCCCTTGCCTGTTATTTATTTATTTAACTCTAC
This sequence comes from Tinamus guttatus, assembly GCF_059628265.1. Classification (NCBI taxonomy): domain Eukaryota; kingdom Metazoa; phylum Chordata; class Aves; order Tinamiformes; family Tinamidae; genus Tinamus; species Tinamus guttatus. Next base: position 2,132,323 of record NW_028288619.1, read on the forward strand.
CGGATCTATGCTAGTTCCACAACACCCTGACGTGGACAAAAGACAGCTTCTTTTTCAGCAGTACAAGTTACAGAGTAATTGAAGTCTAAAATTCATCGTGTCTGTGGTGCAACACATGCTGCTGTTTGCCTAAAATCACCCAGGCAGTCATGGGAGTTGGCCCTGTATTTCGAGCAGGAATGTGCTGCATCAAGGAAAGCCATAGGTGGAGTATATACTCACTGAAGGTTTCCTTTTCTCAGTTTTTCATTCCCAAACTGTCAACTCAGATGAGATCTTGCTATTACATAATAGAAAGGAAGGAAAGCAAAGGAAAGTAAAGAAAAAAAGCCAGCTTTAAGTTTGGACCAGGCACTCTTTGAAGGACCTTAATCATTTTTTTTTTCAGTCTAATAATACTTAAATGGTTTAAATCAGCACAACTATTTAATAGGAGATTGCTCCATATATTTATTTAGCTGAAAGGAGGGCATCTCATGTTTTAAATTAACTGTAACCAGATGTAACTCTGGTTTGCTTGTGGATCTTCTTAATGACTTTGTACCATTGTTAGCAATGTTTGATCTGAAATACTGAATATTGTAAACAACTGTACTGTAAGATGCATATTACAGAATCCCAGAATGGTTGAGATTGGAAGGGACCTCTAGAGATCATCTAGTCCAACCCCCCTGCTCCAGCAGGGACACCTAGAGCACGTGGCACAGGGTGGCATCCAGGTGGGTTTTGAAGATCTCCAGAGAAGGAGACTCCACAACCTCTCTGGGCAGCCTGTTCCAGTGCTCTGGCACCCTCACAGGAAAGAAGCTCTTACCCATGTGGAGATGGAACTTCCTGTGTTTCAACTTGTACCCATTACTCCTTTGTCACAGAACGAGTGGTCGGGCGCGGGGGTGAATGACACAATGTAGTTCACTGATGGGAAAGAAATAGGAATAGGTTTTACTGATAATGACAATGGTTTCATGAGATTCTATGGCAAGGTTACTGCATGGAGGTTCAAGATAACACACGGAATTATGAAGGACACCCTCCCATTGGGTCACCAGGTTCAGATTGGACCCCCTTGCTTTCCAAACTCCTTCTGAGGGGAGTCTGGGTGTGACTGGATCCAGTCCTAGTCCCAGACCTGGTCAACGGTTTATGTCTAAGGGATTTGTGCACAGTTACAAAATACAGTTTACAAATTCAAAAGGAGAAAGGCACACTGTAGTCACTTACCACAAATCTGTGGTGGGAAGGGGAGATTCCAGAGTGCAGCCCACTGCCATGCCAGGCTCCATGGGCTCTTGGGCTGTCCCTGTATTTATGGGATAAGATGATTGACTGATAGTCATTCTTTCAATTAAGAAATGACTGTTGGCTGGTGCACTCACAGTTAGACTTATCTCTCCATCAGGATAGGGCCATCAGGACTGTTATTGATGATTAATGTCTGGGTGGGGGAAGAAATGAGGGAGGCAACTACCAGGATCAGATAATGTGGTAGTTAACACCTGAACAAGGCTAGGTGTGAGCAGTCAGGTTGAGCTGGGGAAGGTGCATATCCGTCACACTCTTGTCGTATCACTGGCCACCATGGAGAAGAGCCTGGCTCCATCCTCTCTATATTCACCCCTCAGGTACTTGAACATATTAAGCTAATGAGAGATACTTGTTTTAAAAATACACATTTTAAAAGACAAAGCTGCAGATGGTGGGAAAGTGAGATGTAAGAACAGCTATGAACAGGAGTGACAATTCAGAAGTTAGCTAAAATATGGTATGTAAGAATTGTGATGAGAAAAGAAAGTAGCAGTGGAAGAGCCAGACCTGTGCGGTTGACAGCAAGAGACTGTATGTGCTTTTGCTTGTACTTAGGGGAATGAACATTAGAAAAATCATTGGCTTTGAACCAGACAGCAACACAGTGACAGCCTTAGAAAAATGAAACAGTGTTCTAAATGTCTCCATAATTTTTGTACCAAGACTTGCTTTTCATACATCAGGAGTTATTGGAAAAGGAACAGAAATTAATGTTTTCTTTCTTTTTTAGACAAACTTTCATCTGTTATGGTACTGATATTTCATAATTAAAATTCTCTTGCAGACCCTGTGGCACTTTAACCAGGGGCATCTTGCTGTCCAGGTCTCTAACCATGTAGCCACCAACAGCAGCTGTGTTTGCTGAGAGCTATATCCAAAGAAAGAGTCTGTGAGCATTCTTGGGCTATGGAAATGGAGATATATACATGTTGTCATTGAATGTAGAGTTGGTTCAGAGCTTGAGGTGCCTGATTTGCAAAAAAACTTTTAAGCCGTTGTGGAGCAACAGTAGAGTAAGCTGAGGAACATGAAATTATTAAGCATTTGTTTAAACATGGATTTTGCCTAAAATTTCCCTGGGTGCTTTTCTCTGCCCTGAGGTGGGGATGTGTGGAGCACTCTTTAGCCTTGCAAATGTGTCATCTTTCATTTAAGGTATCTTTTTTTTTCAACTGAAATTAAATTGTTAAATTATTTTATGTAGGCTTCTGAGCTCTAATGCCTACTGATCTCACTGGAATGGTCCTCTGAATCATATGCTGAGGAGCACGTAGAAGGATTTATTTTTGTTCAAATGTTGTTGTTTTGTTAAAAAAAAGTGTTTTTTACCATTTTAATATTAGCATGTGTTAGTTCATGTTATATCTGCTAACTGCCCTCTCCTGTAGTTATTGTGTGACTACCGTTATCGGTTGAGAAATAGGCTGGCCTTCTTAATTCATGCCACTTTTCTCCTTCTGTTTTCAGTCTGTCTCTTTTTTCCCCCCCAGTAATAATATTTTTAATTAACTAAGATTTGATAAAAAACCAAGTGTTTTTAATGACCTTGAGTATGACTCTAGTATAGCTTGTTTTCACAGGGAGCCTCATTTTGCACCTGAAAAGGTGAATTAGGTCCCGTCTGTTTAAAAATGTGGACCACCGGGAATTATACAAGTACTGAAGAAAACAGATAATTGCAAGATTAACCATATGTTTTCGTTTATGCCAATCTGCCATCTTTGGGGAGTATTTCAAGGTCAAATTCTACACTCTTTTCTCCTTGCAAATAGGTAGAAAGCTGGGATAAATAACTGGCAGATTTCTCCGTACTGGAGTGTGGGAAAGTGCAGAAAGTTGTGACAGGGGCCATATGATACAATAGAGTCTAAGACTGCTGCAAATCACATTAATTTGTACTTTTTTTTTTTTTTGTAACATCAGTTTATATTAATATCTCTCTTGTAAGTCAGCACAGAAGAATGTAATTTTGCTTTTCGATCTTTATGGTAGAGCCCTCCTGCAGTAGTTGGTTCTCCTGTGAATGCGTTATTAAGTGAGATGCAGCAATTACTCCAGTGCTAGGGAAAGCCAAACTCAGAAATACTTATACACAGCTCTCATTTGATTGCACTGTCTTTGAGAATGATCACTGAAGTGTCTTTAAAGAGGAGTTATTGCAGTGCATATTGAAAAATCAATACAAATGTTAGTTGTCTTGCAATATTGTGCTTTGGAATTACAATAGCCGGGAAGGCTTGAAGACAACACGTTTTAGGAAAATGGAGTTTGTGTGACATAAAATGTGACTGCAGAATTTGCTGGGAATTGGAAGGTTTGTTTACATTAGCTGTATTGAGAAGCTGAGCTCTATTTTAATTTTCCTCAGAAAAGTAACAACAGCAAAAATACAACTGAGTGGGAGAAGGAAAAAAAAGTGTGAAATGAATTTGTTCTTCCTGATATATCAGCCACAAGATATACTTTCACCAAATTTCAACCATCAACATATAATCCAGAATTAAAATTGAGTGGTTTTGTACAGGTAATGTAAGGAGAACAATTTGTTTGCTGAAAAATCTGATAGAATTGATGGGATGAGAAAAGGGGAAAATGCAATTTAACTCTCAGTTTGGGAGAATTTTCTGGGTTTGCTGGTAAATACATATATATATATATATATATAAAAGAAAATCAAAAACAGTGTTCCTTTACCTGTAAGTTGTAGAGATTTGATGTGGAATTAAAGAATGAAGACACCCATAATGTCAAAATGTCTTTTGGAGTCACTTTTGAGAGAGGGAAAAAAGAAAAAAAAAAAAGCTGTTTCAAAATTATAGAGCATTAACTTTGCTTTTGCCTGAATCATTTTGGTGTTTGTCATTTAATGCTGTTTAAAACAACAACCTCTCCTAATCACTCGTTCATAAATAACTATGGTGTGGACCATTTACAGCCATGCTTGGCACACAAGGCAGACTACAGGCCCCTCTTCACTTGCTTTGTAGTCCCTGCACAGTATTGCTGAAAGGGAAACACAGCCTCAATCAGTGCAAATGAAAATCAAGCCATACATTAGAAAAGCATTGGCAGCAGCTGAGGAAACCAGGTGGAAGGAGAGAGCCTGTTATTAGTCTCTGTAAGATGCTTCTCAGGAGGTGTTGGGTGTTCTCAGTTTTCCTCAACTTGAGAAAACAAGCAGAGTGTTTAAGGTTTTTGTTGTGGAATTTGGGGGTACGGGCATGAGTGCCAGTTGATTATCGGCTGAGAGGATGAAAAACATGAACAGAATGATGTGGGTGAGGAATTCCTTTATCATTTTTAGTGCATGTCATGGGTTGTGCAGTGACAAAAAGTGGCATAAGATGGCAGTAAGAGATTGCAAACCATAGTGACACATTCCAGGGAATCAACGCTTGGTTTGCAGGAAAGGTATTTGTATAACAAGTCATAAAATGGGGGTTGCTGAGTTCCATCTAGGTGCTGGTTTCTAACTTTTTTTTTTGCTTTTTACATTTTCCTTAGAGGAAGAAAATCTCCAGTTTATCTGACATTGATCATTTCTTCCCTCAGTGTAGGCAAACGGAATAGTACTTCTTGCTGCATTGCCATCTGCTTTACATGCACATAACTGACTTGCTCATGCTTTCTATCTAACTTGTGTGAAAATGACTCCAGGTTTTGAGGCACGCTGCGTACAGGGTCATGTGCTGATAGGCACGAAGCAGGTCAAAGAGCTGTGCCAGTGACACACGCACAGCCCTACTGTCTTCCAAGCGTGCCGGAGGTGGTGTGAACTTGTGCAGCTCCTGCTGCTGTTACTGCTGCCAAGAGGCTACTATGGTGACCCATCAGGTCGTTGCTTGTTGACCTGGAACTCCTGTGATCCAAGAGTTATTCCAAGCCCACCAGGGTGGTGAAGCCTGGTGAAAAGCTGGAAGGGACTGGTAAGCCCTGGAAAGTGCTTTATTGGGTGTCCTAGTCTTCTCAGAGTTCTCAGAGTTCTGACCTGAATACATATGATGATGGCCCATACTGGCCATGAGTTTTTAACATGGCTATTGCCACTGTTCATGAAAATTATCTGAAAAGAAGCTGGAGAAAAAAGGAATATTTCTGAAAATGAATCCAGTAGGATTTCTCTAGTTTAAGCATCAGTAAAAAAGTGTGTGCGTATGTTATTTGCAAAATATAGATGTGTAGTTTCTTTGTGTCTGTGATTTTATCAGACATTTATCTGTGCACAAATTTTCAGTAATGACTTTACCTTTGTATTTAAAGCTACTTTCCATAGCCTCAGCATTTAATTTATGCTCCTCTCAGATAACAAAAAAGACGCACGTTTTCTGAGTCCTCTAGCTGTTGTTTTTCATCCTTGCACCTGACAGTACTTTGTAAGCGAGTGTATAACTTACCAAAAAGAGTGTTACATGATATGGAGTAAAATCAACAGAAAACAGCGAGCATTTTTTTTTTTTTTTCCTGAAGTGCCTAGTGATGTATTGTCTAAGTTTTGTCTTATCAGGAAAAGATAGTTTTGGATTTTTTTTTTTATGTTTGTATAAGTTCATGGTGATTTTTCCTGAAATAAATGGATTATTTTCAACATTTGCATTAATGTATTCACTGGGGAGTTATGTGTTATTTTTATTTGTTATCTAAACCAGAGATCAAAATGCAAAATTGTCTTTCAGAAAGATGATGCGGATCAATCATGCTCCCTGAGCAACTTAATCCATAAATAGGAGATGGGTAACAATGACATAAATATTTGCATCTTTGATGTATAGTATCTTGTTACACTGTAACTTGTATCTGCTAGTTTCCTTACAAACATCATTTTAACATTTCAAGAAATAGAAAGCAAAAGTCATTTGATATTATTTCAGCATTTTTTTAGCATTGATGCCTCTGGGGAGATCAAATGGATGTTTTATAGCATGTCTTTTCAGAACAGTGTTTGACTGCATGTGATACACTTAATTTCTCTGCGTTGTAGAAGGTGATGCAGCATTCTGTGGATATACCCACACTGTACCCATTTGCTTTCAAACTGTATGGTCCTGTATACTTAATGCTCTTTTGAGTTGCACTCCTGAATGGCATCTTTCAACTTATTTTCACCCAAAAGGAATCCAGTTAGCGTGCTCTACCATGCCAACCAGAGCACGCTAAGTGGAGAAGGTGGGAGATTTTCTTCTAAAGCCTAACACAGACGTGTCCTCAGTCTTTCCGCTGTGCTGCAGGCCTCCCTTTCTGAGCATTCATTCTTGTTTTCCTTCTACCTTGCCTTCTTCTGTCCACCAGTGTTGTAATTTCCCTCTCCAAACATGTTCGCCTGGCTCATGCATTCCCCTTTTAAATGGAGTATTATTTTAACATCCATCACACCTGTTATCTACCTTTAGGATAAATGCATTCCTAAATGGGTTCAAAATTCCTTCCATGATAAACTAATGGAGGAGAGGGTGTGGATATGACCTACTATGGAGCAAGGCTCAAAAGTTCTGCTAGCTGCTTGGGAGAAAAAGCATGGACAAATTACTCTCTTTCTGTATTTTCTCTAAATAATTGCTATTGGAGACTGCAGGACGGATGGACACAGATATGTAGGCAAGATGAGCCATTCTAGAATGCTTAAAGGGTGCAAGACAAAAGCTGTACAAGACTTTTATAACTCTGTAGAACAGAGTGACTTTCAGTATTGCACTATTGTAACAAACAAAGAAAATGCTCCCACCATGATGAAACAGAACAGCTCGCTTTCTCTTTTCTTTGGTCTTCTATTCTCTTGATGGTTTTAGTACTTGGGTAGTGCAGAGATTAGCATTCTGTATACTCCATTTTTTTGGTTCATCTATATATTCATTAAATATCTAGAATGTTTTAGCTGTGAATAATTCATCACCAGAACTTTTTTTTTTTTTTTAATATTTGCTTGCTCCCTTGCACAGAAGCCATGTAGAAAGAATTTCAGCATGTATATATTGTGGATGTATGTGTGGATGTGGAGTTAAGATTCACAATTTTGCATAATAGCTACATGTCTGTATATATAGGTGAGCAAGGGCGATACATCATAAGAAGCACTCTGTACAGTTATTTGACTAGGCTTAAACTCTGAATGTTCATTATAAAAGTACTGGTAGGGAAAAGGGAATCTGATTTAAGATTTAAATAATCAATTTATGCTACATATGTGAGAAAGACAAAGTAGTTTTGGAAATAACTTACTGCTTTCCTGATGCTAATAATTTTTCATTTGCTGTTAATTTCCACATTGTACCAAGAGATTTAAATATTTATGTTATTTTACATTATAATAGAAAATGGATGGCACTGCATAATAATGAAATCTCAATAATATAAAATTATACTGTGTCTGTATCCTATTAATTCTGATGTGAAAGTGATAAAGATCTCTGGGTTTTGATTAAATTATGTAAAGAGTGTCAAAGTTTGATTTAATTAAGTACATATTTGTATGTTTAACTTGCACAGATTCGGAGAGATAGGTAGGAGTGTATACATAGGCAGATATACTTGATCTTAAAGTATTTATAGGCTTTCAGTTTTGTTGGGATTGGAAAAGAATCACTTAGTTAATCATGTGTTTTGCCCCAATGGCAAGTATGTGCCTGTTTAAACAACAATCTTTTTACATGTTGCCCTAATCTGATGAAATTCTAATTAACACCAGAATGGGGAAAATTCTAGGATTCTGACTGAAAGTCAGATCAGATAGGTGCAGAAAGACTCTTGCAGTACAGATTTTGAGAGAGTCTTGCCCCTCTTATTGGCCTTTCTACTGGCCAAAAGTGAATGACAACCATATGGAACAATTTTGGTGGAGTTCATGAAATTAGATATGACAGCACAAGATAAGAAGTAGAGAAAATCAGGGCCAATAACTATAACCTTCTAGACCAAAGCAGGCTACTCAGCATGTTGGTTCTCTCTTAAAGACTCAAGGGAAAACTTCTCCTGCAGGGCCTGGAGTGAGCTGACTTGCTTGCTTTTCTTCAGTAAACTCCATGAGCTCCTTTGCCCTGTGCTGATTTTGCCTTAAAGTTTGATCCAGAGATCATTCACCTCAAGCAGAATCTTTTTGCCTGTGGCTCAGGTCAATGCGTGGTCAAGGATTATAAAGTTTGGCAGCTGTGACAAGAAAAGGAATCGAGACCTAAAGGCAATAATACCACAGAGGTGAAGAAAATCCATACGTGAAGTTTCAGAGCAGAGTGAAAAATGAAATTGGAATAGGATCTATCTTACCAAACTTGGGCATCTAAAAATTAGTTGTCACTTTCCCTTCATAGCTATAGGATAAAAATGAAATGAGAAAGTGATTCATTGAACCTGCCTTAGACATCCACTCTAGGATGAGATGAATTGCCTTCTGGAGGTGCCTTTTTTCCTCCTTTGAGTATAAAGGAGCCCAAGGGACTCGCTGACATTTAGGCAGCTGATTCTTAGATGATAAAGCTAGAAAAGCCCTGTCATGGGAATCTGTAGAAGTTGCTGACTCTGCTTCTCTCTTGTTCTCTTCTCCCTTCTTCTCCCCTTGGTCTGCTGGATGGAAAAGATGTCTTCCTGGTACTCAGATAGGCCTATCTTTTCTCTAGAAAAGCTAGGAAAAAGCTGTGTAACCATTTTACCTTCAATTAATTTCTCTGAAAAATCAAAATTTTCTGATTCAAGAGTAATAATTCCTGTTGAATAGGTTGCTTGGTAATAGAATTTGCAGTGACAGGAGAACACAACTCAAAGTTGAATTGCACCTTCATTTTCTCCTGCATAGTCTGAATGCCCTTTTATTCTTTCAACTTCTACCAATAAGTTAGAGTGGATTCAAATATGGTTTTCCTGTTTCCCAGATGCTGCTTTTAAGGCTAGATTAAAAAAGCTGTATAGTTATCTAATTCTTGTTGAAATCAATGAATGACAAAATTCTTTAAAAATACAGGCCAACATTTAAGCAGGAGGATATTGCAGAAATAGCAATATGAAAAAAGAAATCAAGTTATATAAATGAGTTGCGTCCTGCATACAGAGGTAAAACAATTTACTACATAGAGAAGAAAAGGTCTGGCACCTAGTTTGTTTAGACAGGCTGGTTACAGAGTTGGTCTGTTGGTTCATTTGGTTCATTTTTCTTGCATTACATTTTCAAAAGAGATTCTATTACTATTGGTAGCTGGATTTCCGAAGGTATTTGTCTAGTAAAAGTGCAGGTAGTTACATAGTGGAGTTTTCCATAATACTTCATTTTTTTTAAGCAACAAAATATTTCTCTTGAGTCATCTGTCATCGCATTGACAGTCCATGACATGTAAGCTTCTAAATTTCATTTGAAATGTGCTTGAAATACCCATTAGGGTAGTTGATATTTAGGTACTTTTGACATTTTTGACCTAGATGTTGCATACATTTATGATTTTATTCTCTCTACTTTTAAATAGAGTTGTTTAATTAGAATAGAAATACCATATTTTAATGTACCAGGTCTCCTCTTTAGTGTTGCATTTTGTTTCATTGCAAGCAAAAATTTTTAGGAAAATAGTAGCCCAAACAGGGACATCTTTGATCCGTTTTGGTGATGATTGTCATTTGACATATAAAGGCCCTTTTTTCACATCTTTATACTGAGAGAGAACAAAGTGATTGTTTTAGCAATGCTAGAAAAGAGAATAAATGACTGCAAATCAAGTAGAGCTATCCATTTCATACTGTGAATATTGTAGAGACATAAGATAAGATTAAATTGTTAGTTGTTTAAATTATATGGAGTGAGATTAATTTCCAAAATCAGATATGTAAATTAAAGTCATTTTTGGTGTAGCAGGTGGAGTTGAATCCTATCCATATATATTAAAAATGATCAGCACTGTGACAAATAGAAATACTGTTTGTTGCTTCGCATAGAGATATTTCCAAAGGAATTCAATAAGTTATTTGATCTGCATGCACAGACATGGTTCTTATTGAAATTGATGTGAATTGACAGAATAGTGACAGGACAGGGTAATGGGTATAAATTGAAGCACAGGACTTTGCCTCTCCATGTGAGGCAGAACTTCCTCACTGTGAGGGTGACAGAACCCTCGAACAGGCTGCCCAGAGAGGTTGTGAGTCTCCTTCTCTGGAGATCTTCCAAACCTGCCTGGATGCCACCCTGTGCCACGTGCTCTGGGTGTCCCTGCTGGAACAGGGGAGTTGGACTAGATGATCTCTAGAGGTCCCTTCCAACCTCAACCATTCTGTGATTCTGTGATTTTCATTATCCAACTAGTAATCTGCATTTGCCTTTCTTACGGCCTCTGTTACAGTACCTAATCTCAAGAGATTGGTCGAGTTCAGCGGTATTATGCCCCAACACAAGGGACCTGAGGCTGTGGGGTACAGGGAGACAGGCCATAACACCTTATACCCGCACATCTTCACAGTTTTGTTTTTCTCCACCCCCTTCCCTAGTCCCTGGATGCTACTAGCCTACACCGTGTCTGAGTCCACACAGGCACAAGGCTCTCCTGCTCCAGGGCCATCTACTCTGAGCTCTGCCAGCTGGGCCCAGCTGCCCATTGCCTCTGCCAAAGCTCCGCTGGTGGCTGCCGCTGCAGCTGCATGCAAAGGCTGGTGATCCCTCTGCATCGGGAGGCGCAGGAATGCCCTGGACGGGAGCTCCGAGGGATCCAGGCAGAGTTCTGCATCCACCCACCCATGCAGTGTCCAGCAGTGCAACCTCATGACTTGGTCCTGACCGTCTGGAGTCACCAGTGCTACTGTGTCACCTGGGAAATTCAGAACAAGAGCAAAGGGGAGGTGGGAGAGCTTTGGGACCCCACAGCCGGGCACTTGTCCTTTACAGGATACCAGCTGAGCCCTGTCTAGCACCTGTGCAGCCGTTTCCCAAGGGAAGGGCAGGTGCAGCCTCTGCCCTTCTCTCTTGACAGCCTCCTAGAAAGGCCTGTGCACCCTGGGCACCTCTTCTGTTGCAAGAACAACACTGGGCAGGCCGACAAGCGCTGCTGGAGGGCCCCTGTCCCAAAAAGGAGGCGGCGGTTCTGGCTGCTTCTTGGCCCCAACACAGTCAAGGCTTGCAGAAGATGAGCAAGGCACCTCTTTTTAGCCTACAGAGATTTTTTTTTTTTTTTCCCTAGATTTCACAACTAGCAGGGAAACTAGGAGAGAGCTGGGGAGGAGTGAGGCCTTGGAGGACTGAAGGAGCTCTCTGGGGAGTAGCCAGAGGATATCTGGGGGAGTGAGTGAGCTCTGGTCATCCTGCAATTTGGATGGAAAGGTCTTTGCTCTTCTGCCTCCCTCTGCAACGTTAGCTGCTGCTCCTCAGTGGAAACAGGGTCCTCCCTTGTGTTCTCTTCTGGAGGGCATCCCTGGCCTTGCAGGTTGCGCACAAAGGAGAGGTCGGGCTCCGAGAAGCTCCTGCGCAGCCTGTGGAGATGGTTCCTCCCGGGAGCGAGCGGAGGGGCGGAGAGGCAGGTGGAGATGCAGGGTGCCCGGGAGCTGGTGGCAGGAGCACCCGTCCCGTCCCCGTTGGGCTGCTCCACGTCGCAGGCTGTGCTGCTGCCTCCAGCTGCTGCCTCGGGGCTCTGTCCGGCGGAAGGGCTGGGCCGAGCAGCCCCTGGGTGCTCTGTGGGGAGAGAGAGGCCATTGGGGAGCCTGCAGAGGCTGTGGCGAGATCCACAGGGATCCCCCGTGCTCTGTGGGAGCTGCCACCCTGGCAAGTACCAAGGTCCAACCTCAGTAGTGCAGAACCACAGAATGAGGAAGGCTGGAGGGGGCCTTTGGAGATCATCCAGTCCTGCCCCCTGCTCCAGCAGCAACAGAGCTACCTAGGGAGCTGCAGAGCTTGAGCTATGGGCTTCAGGAAAGCCACATCCCAACCAGTGCCCCATGTGGCCAGAGGGCTCTTCTGAGACCCAGTCCGGCACCAGGGGAAGAGCAGAGCTCTGCATACACTTCCCATTGGGAAGGGAGGCTGTTCTGTGAGGGCTGCCCTGCTGAGCTGCTGGAAAGAAAGGGCTCCAGGAGAGAAACCTGCCAGGCCCTACTGAACCCTCTCTGCCTTTAGCCCATTGCCTTCCTCGCTCTGGTTCAAGAACATGAGGCAGCAGCCCTGGCCCAGCACCACCCTCCCTGCAGCCTCCTACCTGCGGAAGGCGCGCGCTCCGGGCCCTCCTCGGCCGAGGGAGTGCAGGGCGAGGGGAACCCCTCTCCAAACAGGTCTGCATGGTGGCAGATGAGGGTCTCCACGAGCAGCGTGACCTGCACACACAGAGCCTTTGAGATGAGCGTCAGGCACTGCAGAGGTCCCGAGCTGCCTTTCGAGCTCCATGGGCAGGTTTCGGTACCCCCAGCTGCAGCTCTGCAGCCTGAGGTGCCCCGTCCCAACCAGGCAGCTGCAGCCTCAGCTGCGGGGCACCCTGCGAGGGGCTCACTTCAGCGCACCTTGTCGTTCCTCGCCCGCTGCATGTCCAGGGGCAGCACGCTGTCCGTGTCGAGGCTCAGCATGCTCGGCCCCACGCAGATTGCCAGGTTCCTGGCATGCATTTGGTTGCTGTCCGCGCTCTCGCTGACGTGGTGCAGCAGCGAGAGCAAGCGCCGAAGGAAGAGGAGGTTGGCGCTGGGCAGCTCTGCAGCCACCCTAAGGGAGCACAAGGCAAAGGCAAGAGCCAGGCAGGCTGCAGGGGCCACTCTTCCTTCCTTGGAGCCCCAGCGGTGGCCCTGGGGTCACAACTTACTCCTTCAGTGCCGCAATTCTCTCATGCTGGCTTGGTCTCTCCAGCGCAAGAAGCCACTTGTCATGGAGATCGGCCACAAGCAGCTTCGAGGGGATGTTCCTCAGGAAGTCCTGCAAGGCCAAGGCCCTTGCATGAAGCTCTTGCCACTAGCAGTGGCAGAGAGGAGCATCCCTGTACCAGGGGCTCAGGAGGAGGCAGGTAGCTTTGAGCCACCTGCCCTCAAAGCTGCTAGTGAGCCCTGGCCAAGCAGGGGGCTGCGCGATGGCCAAGCGCGCTGCTCCTGGGCAGGAAGGAGATTCAGCTCCTTTCAGCCTGTGCTCCAGCCCTCCGTGCCAGCATCCCTCCCACAGGGGTGTCTCAAGGAGGGGGCGGTGGCAGGGGCTTCCCCAGGGACATGCAGGAAAACAGGGGCAGAACCAGAGGAAGTCCAAATCCCTCGGCCAAGAGAAAAGCCAAGCTGTGCAAAGGCAGAAGCATTGAGGACAGCTTCAGGCGGCTTTTGGCTTTTGGAGTGCCACCACGGTGGGCAACGGTCTGGGCAGCAAAGGGGACCCATGCAGATTGACCCTGCACTCTCCCATCCGCACGTCAGCACAATTCACCTTCAGCACCGCTGCCAAGAGGTGCACTGGCTGGCTTGCCAGGTCCACCTTATCGCCCGAGTTGAGGGCTTCTCTCAGCTCCCTGCGGGCCTTCTCGCTGGCAGGGATTCTGAAGACACCCTCCGTGGCAGGACCTTCCTCATGGAGCAGATCCAGGAGCTCCTGCAGTGAGGAAGAGGTACTTTTTGCATCGGCGCTGTGTTCTGCTCTGCTTGGGTTCCTGGCTGCTTCCTGCTCCATGCAGATTCGCCTGGCAGGACGCTGAGAGAGTTGCTTGGTGGACCAGAGGCCACAACCCTTTCCCCCCGGGATGAGAGGTGCCCTTGAGGCTGTGCCTGTGGGCAGGCTGTGTGGAGGGGCAGCCCCAGCACGGCCTCTCTGCTCAGAGCCCCAGCACAAGGGCTGCAGGCGCTGCCTGGCACAAGGAGCCACAAGCAGGAGAGCTCTCTGTGCCGCGGCTTGCTTACCTGCACTGCTGGGGGCAGGCTGCCATCCTGCCCACAGAGGAGGCCCAGGGGCTGGCCAAAGAGAGCCCCGTGGCCAGCAGAGTCCTGCTGCCCTGGAGAGGTCCTGCTGGGAGAGGCTCTTCTCCACGCACAGAGCCAGGAGGTGACCCCCTTCCTCGGCTTGGCTCCAGCTGCTGCAGGCCAAAGGAAAGCAAGCATGAGATGAGGAAAGAGGGCTGACACAGCCAGGGTGCCTTGTGCCCCTTTGCAGAGCCCTTTGCTGCAGGCTCTGCTGTGTGAAGGTGAGTTTGCACAGGTGCAGAGCTGAGTGAGCACCAGGCACGTTCAGCAGCTCTGGTGCTCGCGCTGCCATCTCTGCTGCCGAGCAGCCCTGAGAGAGGCCTTTGGAGATGAGCAGCAGGCAAGGGCTTCAACCCTGCTCATGGGGGACGCTGAGGGCAGCTAACTGCCCTGCAGAAGAGCCTGTTTGCAAGGAAAGAAGGCGGCTCCTTCGCTGGGCTTTTTCACACTCACCGCGTGGCTGGCAGCGTCCCACTTGGGTCCTTGAAGGCTCCTCCCGGGGGCCTTCCTTGGCGCTGGGCTGCAAGAAACAGGGTTACGTTGGCGAGCAGCCCGTGCACAGCAAGACCCCAGCGAGTGGCTGCAGCTCCAGGGGCCTTGCCGTGCTCTCCCCCAGCGCGGAGCTTGGCTCCCTCGGCTCGGCACGCGGAGCCAGCGCTGCGGTGCTGAGCGCGCCACGGGCAGCAGCCCTGCTCACCTCTGCCGAAACCAAGGCCTCCACGGTGGCGGCAGTCAGCGTCGTGCCCTGTGCGAGACAGCAAAGAGGCTTCGTGAGGAAGCCACGGACTCCCGCGCTGGCCTTGCACGGCCAGGAGGCTCTCGAGGCGCAGCGCAACGCGGGCCGTGCGCTCACTTACGGGCCCGGAGAAGCCGACGAGCTGTGTGAGGAGCTGCAGGGAGGGCAGGCGGGTCACTCTGGCTCCCGGCGCTCCTTGGCTGTACATAGGGAAGCAAGGGCACACAGGGAGGTGCGTGAGCCCCTGCACGGCCGCTCTGTCCCCTGCCAGCCAGAGCAGCCCTCGCAGGGGCCCCGCAGCCCGCCGTGTCTGCAGCCGCGCTGCCCGCGAGCACAAGCTCTGCACCCGCCGGCTCCTGCTCTGCAGGGCTCTCCTCCTGCAGGACACAAACGGCACGGCTTCGTGCTCCCCACGCCTGCGACCAAGAGCGGGACTGGCAGCTCCCGTGCAGCCTCTTGCTCCTTTGCAAGGTCCAGGCTGACGCTCCTGCCATGCTCCTCGCAGGCACGTGCAGCTCTTCTGTGTCCTTCCTCCGCCCTCCTTGCCCGCTGCTGAAGGCAGCTGCATGGGCAGCGCTGCCCTGACCTCCCCCAGGTACCACCAGCAGCTGGAAGCCCCCGGCAGGGCTCACCTGAGCATGGTGTCCAGCCAGAGCTTCTTCACCTCTGCTGACCTGCAACGCAGAGCAGAAACCACCTCAGCCTCCGCTGCTGCTGCGTCTCGGGACACACATGTGCCCCATGCAGAGCCGGCCTCTGCTGGCATGGGCAGTGTCCCCAGCAAAGGCACTGGGGCACAGCCCTGGCACGTTGCCCACACTCACCCAAAAGTGACCACGCGGAGGCCTTGGGGCCAGACCAGGACGAGGGTCCGGCTGGTCTTGAGGCCAAAGACCTCCTCCTCATCCTCCTTCTCTTGGCCTGGCCTGGCCGCTGCCACCGCCTCATCACGGCACAGCACCCACAGCTGGCTGAGGAGCACACGGTGCCTCAGCCGGTATGTGGGGCCACACCTGCGGGGAGAAGAGCAAGAGCAGCCCTGAGTGCTGCGCTCCGCCATGGGGCAGCCTCACCGGCCCCCCACAAGAGCCATTTCCTAGGGCAGAGAGAGCCCCCAGCCCCGGGCAGTGCCCAGCGTGCAGCTGCAACTGCTGCAGCTGCCCAGCTGCAGGCACCCACGTGGGCTTGCAGCTCCATGGGGAAGCGGGTGGCTTGGAGGTTGCTGCCACACTGGAAATGCCTGCGGGTGCCCGGTGCGAGGCAGGTGCTGTGCAGGCAGCACCACGGAGGGTTCTCATCCCCCCGGGAGTCCCTGGAACCAGGAGATGTGCCGGGACTGTGGCACGAAGCAGGTATCATGCGCAGACTTACTTGAAGTTGGCGATGGCCAGGAAGTGCTCGAAGAGCAGCAGGTGCTGCAGCTGCGTGCGCTGCTGCCGGGTCACCTGCACTCGGTGGCTGAGGAGCAGCTGGGGGCTCCTGCTGGAGACAAAGGCACCAGGAGGTGCCGGGGAGGCCGCCCTACTCTTCAGCCCCAGGCGGGCACTGGGGGACCCACGGACAGGCGTCCCGGGCCCTGCCTGTCTTTCCTTAGCAGAGTCGCTAGCGACTCGAGTGCGGCAGCAATTTGCTTGTCCCATGGCGCTGGTCCACAGAGACTCGCGAGATGCTGCGCGCGTGTGCCTGAGACCACGAGTAGAGCTGACTCGAGAGACGCCTCTGCTCGCGCTGTCTCGCACTGGCACACTGCCGCGCCGGCGACGCGCGGCTGGCTTTGGCTGCGCTGGCTGCAATGTCACTGTGGCACCCTGTGATGTGTCAATGGGGCCGCGGGTGGAGACTTGACCCAAAGCACGCCCAGGGCAGGGATGTCTGTGAAGGAAAGCAAGGAAAGCCAACCTACAACACACACCAGGTTTCTGTGGAGACCCCCTGCAGAAATATTTGCTGCCCTCCGGGAAAGGGTCCCCAGAAAGGGCATTTCGCCATCACTTTTTCAATCCCGGAATCACACAGGGCTCAGCTTGGAAGGGGCCTTTGGAGATCATGTCATGCAGCTGCCCTCTTCAGGCTGCCTCCCCTGGAGCAGCTTGCCTGGGAGTATCACCAGGTGGCCTTGGAATCTCTCTGAGCATGTAGACCCCAGCACTTCTGGGCAACATGCTCCAGAGCTCAGTCACCCTCACATTAAAGAGCTTGTCCAGAGAGTCAAAGAGAACTTCCTGTGTTTCTGGTTGTGCCCCTTGCCTCTCATGCTCTCACTGTGCTTCACAGGAAAGAGTCTGGCTCCATCTTCTTGTCACCTCCTTTCAATATTTATACACACTGGTAAGTTCCTCCTGCACCCCTAGCTTGTCAGGCTAGACAACCCCTGCTCTCTCAGCCTTTCCTTGGAGAACAGATGCATCATATCAGGTCCTTCCGTCTTTTGGTAGCTCTTTCCTGGGTGCGCTCACGGAGTTTCATAGAATCGTGGAAGCATTATGGTTAAAATAACGACCTATAAGATCATCAAGTCCAACCGTAAACTCATCACTGCCATGCCTACTAAACCATGTCCCTAAGTGCCTCATCTACACATTTCTTGAACAGATTCTTGCCAGGGATGGTGACTCCGCCACTTGGTTGGTCAACCTGTTCCAATGCTTCGCCACACTTTCCATGTAGGATTTTTTCCTAATATCTAACCTGAACCTCCCTGGCACAACTTGGGACCATTTCCTCTTGTCCTATTTTCAACAGTTATTTAGCAGAAGACACCAAGCCCTCCTCTTCTCCAGGTTAACTAACCCCAGCTCCTTCAGCTGCTCCTAATAAGGTTGGTGCTCCAGCCCTACTGCTGTTTCACTGCCCTTCTTTGACAACTAGACATATTAACAAATAGAGAGGGACTTGTAGGAGATGTGAAGGTGGGGGTAGCCTCCGCTGCGGTGACCATGAGTTGTTGGAGTTCAGGATCCAACAGGGAGGAGGCAGGGCTGTAAGTAGCCTTGCAACCATGGACTTCAGGAGGGCCAACGTTGTTAGCCTCTTCAGAGACCTCCTCAGGAGAATCCTATGGGCTAGAGCTCTAGAAGGAAGAGGGGCGCAAGAGAGCTGGTTAGTTTTCAAGCGGCCCTTCTTCCACGCTCAGCAACAGTGTAGCCCTGTGTGTAAGAAGTCAGGCAGAGGGGGCAGGAGACCTGCGTGAATGAGCCAGGAGCTTGTGGCGATGCTCAAGCAGAAGAAGGCGGTATACAGAATGTGGAAAAAGGACAGGCCCCCTTGGAGAAATACAGGAACGTAGTCAGGGAATGCAGAGATGTGACAAGGAAAGCTAAGGCACGTTTGGAACACAATCTGGCAAGGGATGCTAAAAATAATAAGAAAAACTTCTTCAAATATATTAATAGCAAAAGGAAGATCAGGGAAAACGTGGGTCCGCTGGTGAACGGGATGGGCACCCTGGTTATGAATAACACAGAAAAAGCAGAGTTGCTGAATGCCTTCTTTGCTTTGGTGTTTACCAAGGGCAGCCAGTTAGAGTCGCAGGCCCTAGGGACAAGAGAAGAAGCCTGGAAAGAGGAAGGCTTGCCCTGGGTAGAGGAAGATTGGGTCAGAGAGCACCTAAGGCAACTCGATACCCACAAATCCATGGGCCCTGATGGCATGCACGCAGAGTACTGCGTGAGCTGGTGGATGTCATAGCTAAGCCGCTTCCCATCATCTTTGAAAGATCCTGGAGAACGGGGGAGGTGACAGAGGACTGGAAGAAGGGCGATGTCACGCCAGTCTTTAAAAAAGGCAAGAAGGAGGACCCAGGCAACTACAGGCCAGTGAGCCTCACCTCCGTCCCCGGAAAAGTGCTGGAATGGCTCATACTGGCCATTGTCTACAGGCACATGGAGGACAAGAAGGTGCTTAAGAATAGTCAGCATGGATTCACCAAGGGGAAATCATGCTTGATTAACCTGATAGCCTTCTATGATGGAATGACCAGCTGGGTAGATGAGGGGAGAGCTGTGGATGTCGTCTATCTTGACTTCACCAAGGCTTTTGACACCGTCCCTCACAACATCCTCCTGGGCAAGCTCCGAAAGTGTGGGATAGATGAGTGCAGAGTGAGGTGGATTAGGAACTGGCTGGATGGCAGAGCTCAGAGGGTGGTGATCAGCAGTGCAGAGTCTAGTTGGAGACCTAGCGGTAGCTAGCGGTGTCCCCCAGGGGTCAGTGTTTGGTCCAGTCCTGTTCAATTTATTCATCAATGACCCGGATGAAGGCACAGAGTGCTCCCTCAGCAAGTTTGCTGATGATACCAAACTGGGAGGAGTAGCTGATGCCCCAGAGGGCTGCGCTGCCATCCAGAAGGACCTGGGCAGACTGGACGACTGGGTGGTAAAAAACTTCATGAAATTCAACAAGGCCAAGTGCAAGGTCCTGCACCTGGGGAGGAATAACCAGTACAGGCTGGGGACCAACCTTCTGGAGGACAGCTCTGCAGAGAAAGCCCTGGGTGTCATGGTGGACGACAAGTTGACCATGAGGCAGCAGTGTGCCCTCTGGCCAAGAAGGCCAATGGCATCCTGGGGTGCATTAAGAAGAGCATCTTCAGCAGGTCCAGGGAGGTGATCCTGCCCCTCCACTCAGCCCTGGTGAGGCCACATCTGGAGTATTGTGTCCAGTTCTGGGCCCCACAGCACAAAAGGGATGTGGAGCTGCTGGAGAGAGTCCAGCGCAGGCTACAAGGATGATCAGGGGCCTGGAACATCTGCCCAATAAGGAGAGACTGAGGGAGCTGGGCCTGTTCAGCCTGGAGAAGAGAAGGCTGAGAGGGGATCTAATCAGTGCCTATAACTACCTCAAGGTAGGCAGTGAGGCGGATGGTGCTGGCCTCTTTTTAGCGGTGGCCACTGACAGAAATAGAGGAAACGGCCGGAAACTGAAGCATCAAAAGTTCCACAGGGACTTGAGGAAACATTTCTTAACTGTGAAGGTGACAGAGCACTGGAACAGACTGCCCAGAGAGGTAGTGGAGTCTCCTTCTCAGGAGATCATCCAAACCAGCCTGGATGCCACCCTGTGCCACGTGCTCTAGGTGTCCCTGCTGGAGCAGGGGAGTTGGACTAGATGATCTCTAGAGGTCCCTTCCAACCTCAACCATTCTGTGATTCTGTGATTTTCTTTATCCAAGTACTAAGCTGCATTTGCCTTTCTTATGGCCTCTGTTACAGTACCTAATCTCAAGAGATTGGTCAAATTCAGTGGTATTATGCCCCAACACAAGGGACCTGAGGCTGTGGGGTACAGGGAGACAGGCCATAACACTTTATAGCCACACATCTTCACTATTTTCTTTTTCTCCACCCTCTTCCCTAGCCCCTGGATGCTACTAGCCTACACAGTGTCTGAGTCCACACAGGCACAAGGCTCTCCTGCTCCAGGGCCATCTACTCTGAGCTCTGTCAGCTGGGCCCAGCTGCCCATTGCCTCTGCCAAAGCTCCGCTGGTGGCTGCCGCTGCAACTGCATGCAAAGGCTGGCGATCCCTCTGCATCGGGAGGCGCAGGAATGCCCTGGACGGGAGCTCCGAGGGATCCAGGCAGAGTTCTGCATCCACCCACCCATGCAGTGCCCAGCAGTGCAACCTTATGACTTGGTCCTGACCGTCTGGAGTCACCAGTGCTACTGTGTCACCTGGGAAATGCGAAACAAGAGCAAAGGGGAGGTGGGAGAGCTTTGGGACCCCACAGCCGGGCACTTGTCCTTTACAGGATACCAGCTGAGCCCTGTCTAGCACCTGTGCAGCCGTTTCCCAAGGGAAGGGCAGGTGCAGCCTCTGCCCTTCTCTCTTGACAGCCTCCTAGAAAGGCCTGCGCACCCCGGGCATCTCTTCTGCTGCAAGAACGACACTGGGCAGGCCGACAAGCGCTGCTGGAGGGCCGCTGTCCCAAGGAGGAGGCGGCGGTTCTGGCTGCTTCTTGGCCCCAACACAGTCAAGGCTTGCAGAAGATGAGCAAGGCACCTCTTTTTAGCCTACAGGGTTTTTTATTTTTTATTTTATTTTTTTTCCTAGATTTCACAACTAGCAGGGAAACTAGGAGAGAGCTGGGGAGGAGTGAGGCCTTGGAGGACTGAAGGAGCTCTCTGGGGAGTAGCCAGAGGATATCTGGGGGAGTGAGTGAGCTCTGGTCATCCTGCAATTTGGATGGAAAGGTCTTTGCTCTTCTGCCTCCCTCTGCAACGTTAGCTGCTGCTCCTCAGTGGAAACAGGGTCCTCCCTTGTGTTCTCTTCTGGAGGACATCCCTGGCCTTTCAGGTTGCGCACAAAGGAGAGGTCGGGCTCCGAGAAGCTCCTGCACAACCTGCGGAGATGGTTCCTCCCGGGAGCGAGCGGAGGGGCGGAGAGGCAGGCGGAGACGCAGGGTGCCCGGGAGCTGGTGGCAGGAGCACCCGTCCCGTCCCCGTTGGGCTGCTCCACGTCGCAGGCTGTGCTGCTGCCTCCAGCTGCTGCCTCGGGGCTCTGTCCGGCAGAAGGGCTGGGCCGAGCAGCCCCTGGGTGCTCTGTGGGTAGAGAGAGGCCATTGGGGAGCCTGCAGAGGCTGTGGGCAGATCCACAGGGATCCCCCTTGCTCTGTGGGAGCTGCCACCCCTGACAAGTACCAAGGTCCAACCTCAGTAGTGCAGAACCACAGAATGAGGAAGGCTGGAGGGGGCCTTTGGAGATCATCCAGTCCTGCCCCCTGCTCCAGCAGCAACAGAGCTACCTAGGGAGCTGCAGAGCTTGAGCTATGGGCTTCAGGAAGCCACATCCCACCCAGTGCCCCATGCGGCCAGAGGGCTATTCTGAGACCCAGTCCGGCACCAGGGGAAGAACAGAGCTCTGCAGACACTTCCCATTGGGAAGGGAGGCTGTTCTGTGAGGGCTGCCCTACTGAGCTGCTGGAAAGAAAGGGCTCCAGGAGAGAAACCTGCCAGGCCCTACTGAACCCTCTCTGCCTTTAGCCCATTGCCTTCCTCGCTCTGGTTCAAGCACACGAGGCAGCAGCCCTGGCCCAGCACCACCCTCCCTGCAGCCTCCTACCTGCGGAAGGCGCGCGCTCCGGGCCCTCCTCGGCCGAGGGAGTGCAGGGCGAGGGGAACCCCTCTCCAAACAGGTCTGCATGGTGGCAGATGAGGGTCTCCACGAGCAGCATGACCTGCACACACAGAGCCTTTGAGATGAGCGCCAGGTGCTGCAGAGGTCCTGAGCTGCCTTTCGAGCTCCATGGGCAGGTTTCGGTACCCCCAGCTGCAGCTCTGCAGCCTGAGGTGCCCCGTCCCAACCAGGCAGCCGCAGCCTCAGCTGCGGGGCACCCTGCGAGGGGCTCACTTCAGCGCACCTTGTCGTTCCTCGCCCGCTGCACGTCCGGGGGCAGCACGCTGTCCGTGTCGAGGCTCAGCATGCTCGGCCCCACGCAGATTGCCAGGTTTCTGGCATGCATCCTGTTGCTGTCCGCGCTCTCGCTGATGTGATGCAGCAGCGAGAGCAAGCGCCGGAGCAAGAGCAGGTTGGCGCTGGGCAGCTCTGTAGCCACCCTAAGGG
This sequence comes from Tinamus guttatus, assembly GCF_059628265.1. NCBI lineage: Eukaryota > Metazoa > Chordata > Aves > Tinamiformes > Tinamidae > Tinamus > Tinamus guttatus. The sequence goes on from NW_028288619.1 coordinate 2,154,791, forward strand.
AGCACAAGGCAAAGGCAAGAGCCAGGCAGGCTGCAGGGGCCACTCTTCCTTCCTTGGAGCCCCAGCGGTGGCCCTGGGGTCACAACTTACTCCTTCAGTGCCGCAATTCTCTCATGCTGGCTTGGTCTCTCCAGCGCAAGAAGCCACTTGTCATGGAGATCGGCCACAAGCAGCTTCGAGGGGATGTTCCTCAGGAAGTCCTGCAAGGCCAAGGCCCTTGCATGAAGCTCTTGCCACTAGCAGTGGCAGAGAGGAGCATCCCTGTACCAGGGGCTCAGGAGGAGGCAGGTGGCTTTGAGCCACCTGCCCTCAAAGCTGCTAGTGAGCCCTGGCCAAGCAGGGGGCTGCGCGATGGCCAAGCGCGCTGCTCCCGGGCAGGAAGGAGATTCAGCTCCTTTCAGCCTGTGCTCCAGCCCTCCGTGCCAGCATCCCTCCCACAGGGGTGTCTCAAGGAGGGGGCGGTGGCAGGGGCTTCCCCAGGGACATGCAGGAAAACAGGGGCAGAACCAGAGGAAGTCCAAATCCCTCGGCCAAGAGAAAAGCCAAGCTGTGCAAAGGCAGAAGCATTGAGGACAGCTTCAGGCGGCTTTTGGCTTTTGGAGTGCCACCACGGTGGGCAACGGTCTGGGCAGCAAAGGGGACCCATGCAGATTGACCCTGCACTCTCCCATCCGCACGTCAGCACAATTCACCTTCAGCACCGCTGCCAAGAGGTGCACTGGCTGGCTTGCCAGGTCCACCTTATCGCCCGAGTTGAGGGCTTCTCTCAGCTCCCTGCGGGCCTTCTCGCTGGCAGGGATTCTGAAGACACCCTCCGTGGCAGGACCTTCCTCATGGAGCAGATCCAGGAGCTCCTGCAGTGAGGAAGAGACACTTTTTTCGTCGGCGCTGTGTTCTGCTCTGCTTGGGTTCCTGGCTGCTTCCTGCTCCATGGAGATTCGCCTGGCAGGACGCTGAGAGAGTTGCTTGGTGGACCAGAGGCCACATCCCTTTACCCCCGGGGATGAGAGGTGCCCTTGAGGCTGTGCCTGTGGGCAGGCTGTGTGGAGGGGCAGCCCCAGCACGGCCTCTCTGCTCAGAGCCCCAGCACAAGGGCTGCAGGCGCTGCCTGGCACAAGGAGCCACAAGCAGGAGAGCTCTCTGTGCCGCGGCTTGCTTACCTGCACTGCTGGGGGCAGGCTGCCATCCTGCCCACAGAGGAGGCCCAGGGGCTGGCCAAAGAGAGCCACGTGGCCAGCAGAGTCCTGCTGCCCTGGAGAGGTCCTGCTGGGAGAGGCTCTTCTCCACGCACAGAGCCAGGAGGTGACCCCCTTCCTCGACTTGGCTCCAGATGCTGCAGGCCAAAGGAAAGCAAGCATGAGATGAGGAAAGAGGGCTGACACAGCCAGGGTGCCTTGTGCCCCTTTGCAGAGCCCTGTGCTGCAGCTCTGCTGTGTGAAGGTGAGTTTGCACAGGTGCAGAGCTGAGTGAGCACCAGGCACGTTCAGCAGCTCTGGTGCTCGCGCTGCCATCTCTGCTGCCGAGCAGCCCTGAGAGAGGCCTTTGGAGATGAGCAGCAGGCAAGGGCTTCAACCCTGCTCATGGGGGATGCTGAGGGCAGCTAACTGCCCTGCAGAAGAGCCTGTTTGCAAGGAAAGGAGGCGGCTCCTTCGCTGGGCTTTTTCACACTCACCGCGTGGCTGGCAGCGTCCCACTTGGGTCCTTGAAGGCTCCTCCCGGGGGCCTTCCTTGGCGCTGGGCTGCAAGAAATAGGGTTACGTTGGCGAGCAGCCCGTGCACAGCCAGACCCCAGCAAGTGGCTGCAGCTCCAGGGGCCTTGCCGTGCTCTCCCCCAGCGCGGAGCTTGGCTCCCTCGGCTCGGCACGCGGAGCCAGCGCCGCGGTGCTGAGCGCGCCACGGCCAGCAGCCCTGCTCACCTCTGCCGAAACCAAGGCCTCCACGGTGGCGGCAGTCAGCGTCGTGCCCTGTGCGAGACAGCAAAGAGGCTCCGTGAGGAAGCCACGGCTTCCCGCGCTGGCCTTGCACAGCCAGGAGGCTCTCGAGGCGCAGCGCAACGCGGGCCGTGCGCTCACTTACGGGCCCGGAGAAGCCGACGAGCTGTGTGAGGAGCTGCAGGGAGGGCAGGCAGGTCACTCTGGCTCCCGGCGCTCCTTGGCTGTGCATAGGGAAGCAAGGGCACACAGGGAGCTGCGTGAGCCCCTGCACGGCCGCTCTGTCCCCTGCCAGCCAGAGCAGCGCTCGCAGGGGCCCCGTAGCCTGCAGTGTCTGCAGCCGCGCTGCCCGCGAGCACAAGCTCTGCACCCGCCGGTTCCTGCTCTGCAGGGCTCTCCTCCTGCACGACACACACACCACAGCTTCGCGCTCCCCACGCCTGCGACCACGAGCGGGACTGGCATCTCCCGTGCAGCCTCTTGCTCCTTTGCAAGGTCCAGGCTGACGCTCCTGCCACTCTGCTCGCAGCCACATGCAGCTCTTCTGTGTCCTTCCCCTCCTTGCCCGCTGCTGAAGGCAGCTGCATGGGCAGCGCTGCCCTGACCTCCCCCAGGTACCACCAGTAGTTGGAAGCCCCCGGCAGGGCTCACCTGAGCATGGTGTCCAGCCAGAGCTTCTTCACCTCCGCTGACCTGCAGCGCAGAGCAGAAACCACCTCAGCCTCCGCTGCTGCTGCTGTGTCTCGGGACACACACGTGCCCGACGCAGAGCCGGCCCCTGCTGGCGTGGGCAGTGTCCCCAGCACAGGCACTGGGGCACAGCCCTGGCACGTTGCCCACACTCACCCAAAAGTGACCACGCGGAGGCCTTGGGGCCAGACCAGGATGAGGGTCCGGCTGGTCTTGAGGCCAAAGACCTCCTCCTCATCCTCCTTCTCTTGGCCTGGCCTGGCCGCTGCCACCGCCTCATCACGGCACAGCACCCACAGGTGGCTGAGGAGCACACGGTGCCTCAGCCGGTACGTGGGACCGCACCTGCGGGGAGAAGAGCAAGAGCAGCCCTGAGTGCTGCACTCCGCCATGGGGCAGCCCCGCCGGGCCCCCGCGAGAGCCAATTCCTAGGGCAGAGAGAGCCCCCAGCCCCGGGCAGTGCCCAGCGTGCAGCTGCAACTGCTGCAGCTGCCCTGCTGCAGGCACCCACGTGGGCTTGCAGCTCCATGGGGAAGCGGGTGGCTTGGAGGTTGCTGCCACACTGGAAATGCCTGCGGGTGCCCGGTGCGAGGCAGGTGCTGTGCAGGCAGCACCACGGAGGGTTCTCATCCCCCCGGGAGTCCCTGGAACCAGGAGATGTGCCGGGACTGTGGCACGAAGCAGGTGTCATGCGCAGACTTACTTGAAGTTGGCGATGGCCAGGAAGTGCTCGAAGAGCAGCAGGTGCTGCAGCTGCGTGCGCTGCTGCCGGGTCACCTGCACTCGGTGGCTGAGGAGCAGCTGGGGGCTCCTGCTGGAGACAAAGGCACCAGGAGGTGCCGGGGAGGCCGCCCTGCTCCTCAGCCCCAGGCGGGCACTGGGGGACCCACGGACAGGGGTCCCGGGCCCTGCCTGCCTTTCCTTAGCGGAGTCGCTAGCGACTCGAGTGCGGCAGCAATTTGCTTGTCCCATGGCGCTGGTCCACAGAGACTCGCGAGATGCTGCGCGCGTGTGCCTGAGACCACGAGTAGAGCTGACTCGAGAGACGCCTCTGCTCGCGCTGTCTCGCACTGGCACACTGCCGCGCCGGCGACGCGCGGCTGGCTTTGGCTGCGCTGGCTGCGATGTCACTGTGGCACCCTGTGATGTGTCAATGGGGCCGCGGGTGGAGACTTGACCCAAAGCACGCCCAGGGCAGGGATGTCTGTAAAGGAAAGCAAGGAAAGCCAACCTACAACACACACCAGGTTTCTGTGGAGACCCCCTGCAGAAACATTTGCTGCCCTCCGGGAAAGGGTCCCCAGAAAGGGCATTTCGCCATCACTTTTTCAATCCCAGAATCACACAGGGCTCAGCTTGGAAGGGGCCTTTGGAGATCATGTCATGCAGCTGCCCTCTTCAGGCTGCCTCCCCTGGAGCAGCTTGCCTGGGAGAATCACCAGGTGGCCTTGGAATCTCTCCGAGCATGGAGACCCCAGCGCTTCTGGGCAACATGCTCCAGGGCTCAGTCACCCTCACATTAAAGAGCTTGTCCAGAGATTCAAAGAGAACTTCCTGTGTTTCTGGTTGTGTCCATTGCCTCTCATGCTCTCACTGTGCTGCACAGGAAAGAGTCTGGCTCCATCTTCTTGTCACCTCCCTTCAGATATTTATACACACTGGTAAGTTCCTCATAGTGGTAAGTTCCTCATTAGGAACTGGTAAGTTCCTAATACCGCAAGGGAGGCAGTGAGGAGGATGGTGCTGGCCTGTTTTCACTGGTGGCTACTGACTAGAGGAAATGGCTGGAAACTGAAGCATCAAAAGTTCCACGGCAATTTAAGGAAAAATTTCTTAACAATGAAGGTGACAGAGCAGTGGAACAGGCTGCCCAGAGAGGAGTGGAGTCTCCTTGTCTGGAGATCTTCAATACCTGCTTGGATGCAGTCCTTTGCCATGTGCTCTAAGTGACCCTGTGTGTGCAGGGGCGTTGGACTAGATGACCTCTAGAGGTGCCTTCTAACCTTAAGCATTCTATGATTCTATGAAAATGTTCCAGTCTTTCTTGTAGTGAGGGGCCCAAATCTGAACAGAGTATTTCAGGTGCAACCTCATTAGCATCAAGTACGGGGGGACAATCCCTTCCCTAGTCTTGCTATATACACTGTTCCTGACACAAGCCAAGACACCTTTGGTCTTCTTGGCCACGTAGGCACACTGCTGGCATATGTTCAACCAGTTGTCAAGCAACACCCCCAGATCCTTTTCTGCCACACAGCTCTCCAGCCGCTCTGCCCCAGGCCTGTAGTGCTGCACATAGTTGCTGTGACCTAAGTGCAGGATCGGGCACTTGGCCTTGTTGAACCTCATACAACTGGCCTCAGACTATTGATCCAGCCTGTCCAGATCCCTACCCTTAGGCCTCATAGACTTGTGAGTGTCCAAGTGGAGTAGCAGGTCCCCGACCTTTTCCTCCTGAATTATGGGGACTTCATTCTGCTCACCATAGGCGTCTTCCAGCTCAGCAGGGCAAATACTTTGAGGATAACTGATCTGGGTATTAAAGACTGAGGCAAAGAAGGCATTAAGTCCCTCGGCCTTTTCCTCATCCTTGGCGACAATGTTCCATGCTGTATCCAATAAAGGATGGAGATTCTCCTTGGCCCTCCTCTTCTTCTTAATGTATCTGTAGAAACATTTCTTGTTGTCTTTTACAACAGTAGACAGACTGAGTTCCAGATGAGCTTTTGCCTTTCTAATTCCTTCTTTACATACTCCAGTGATGTCCTTGCACTCTTCCTGAGTTGCCTGCCCCTTCTTCCAAAGGTGGAATGCTTTCTTTTTTTTCACAAGCAATAGTTGGCTATTCAGCCAGGCCAGTTTTCTTCCCCTTTGGCTCATTTTTTGACACACAGGGACAGCCTGCTTCTGTGCCTTTAAGATTTGTTTCTTGAGAAGGACTAGCCTTACTGGACCCCTTTGTTCTCAGGACTGTCTTCCAAGGGCCTCTCCCAAGCAATGCCCTAAACAGTCCAAAGTCTGCTCTCCGGAACTCCAAGGAAGCATTTTGCCTACACCGCTCCTGACTTCACCAAGAATTGAAAACTCTATCATTTAGCCATCACTATGCCCAAGATGGCCTCCAACCACCACATCTTCCATCAGTGTTTAGAGAGCTTTGGAAATGGAGGCTCTGCCTTGTCTGCTGAGGGCATGAATCAGCACAGAGCTACCTGCATTTGTCACTGAAATCGGAAATAAAACTCTTAACATCAATATAGTATTAAGAAGCAGGCATTCACTTTATTGCAGTGCTGGATGAATGGGGGTTCACTCATACCGTATCTTGTGTTAGTCAAAGCTTATATCACCCTGCTACATACATGTGCATTAAATTTCCTAGAATGATCAGACATAATCATTCCATTTCCTGGAACCAATGTGCCCCACCCTCACGCTCATGCACCCTTTTTCCTTTTGGTGGTTCCTGTTGGTCTTTTGGGATCCTGGGTGGTCATCTTTTCATGTCCTCTGGTAGCTTACTTTCCTGCCAATTGTCTTTATTCCCAAATGCTCTCTTAATTCTTCCCCAATACTGGGGTTTAGTAGGTTGGGCGTCCTTTTCCAAGGTGGATGTAATGTAAGTAACCCTGAGGTTACTGAGGCAAGCTAGACACCCACAAATCTATGGGTCATGATGGGATGGACCCACAGGTGCTAAGGGAACTGGCAGGCATTATTGCTCCACTACTCTCTATCAATAATCTTTGAGCGGTCACGGAGGATAAGAATGGTGCTGGAGCACTGGAAGAAAGCCAATGCTACTTCAGTGTTCAAAAAGGGCAAGAAGGAGGATCCTCGAAACTACAGACCGATCAGCCTCACCTCCGTTCCTGGAAAGCTGATAGAGCAGCTCATGCTAGAGACCGTCTGTAGGCATGTCAAGGAAAAGAAGGTGATCGCGAGTAGTCAGCATGGATTCACCAAGGGAAAGTCATGTTTAACCAACATGATAAGATGGGATGACTGGTTGGATGCATGAGAGGAGAGCAGTGGCTGTTGTCTACCTTGACTTCAGCAAGGCTTTTTACTCTGTCTCACAAATAGAAAGCTAGGTTATTTTATTTTCAGCCAGAATTTTAAGCTCTTGAGGGAATGCTTTAGTGTTCACATCTGCAAAGGTAAACTTTTCTTTATTCATTTTATCATCTTAATAAAACACCTAGATTTCTGATCTTCAGCATTACTGGCTGAGGCTTATCAAAACAGGCTTTCATTATGCTTTCTGAATCCCCGTACTAATTCCTCTGTGGCTTTAGGACTAGTGGATAAATCAACTGCGTTTTTATGATTACTGATGTTCTTAGTTGCTTATAAACATATCTGTGTGCAACAATGAATCGTCCAAAAACAAGAATGCCTGGGAAAATCAAAATCCTGTTTCATGTGCTTTCAAGATGAAATAATCTTCCCCCCCATCCAAGTCAGGTTTTGAGGGAAGCACTAGGGAAAGTACTAGTTTTTCTCTTCAGTGAGCAGGCTGTATCCCAAGAAACATGCAGATTCTAAGACTAACATGAAACACCGTGTGAAAGAAGAGCATCTTTCAAAAATTGAACTCTGTGAATTACATAGACAGCATTTTTCCCCTGAGGTTTAGATGGGAAGATGGAAACACTTTTAGAGAAAACAATTCTATCCATTATATACATTCCTGAGTTGATTTTGCATATAACTAGATATATAACTAGATCTAGGCATAGCTCAATCCTGTAGTTCATGTTTTGCCCAATGTAAAAGGTTCTCAGGAGAGCTCTTATGGTTGTGTCAGCTTCAGTAAGGTCTGTGTCTTCATGGGTGAAGACCACAGCTATAAACATGGATTTAACACAGAGACCTAGCACATCTCCCCTATACAAAGTAAAACACAGGTCAAGAGTCTATTAATATGCTGCACAAAGTAGAACTGATTCCAGGTGATACTGTAAATTCCTGTAATTCAGCAACCACGTTGAAATAAAACATGCTGTTCCTTATTTTATTGGTAGGTAAATCGTAAAGGTAAATTATGAAAAACTAAGTATAAAAAAACCCCACATATATATAGAAATATGGTCTGTTCAGAATTGTAGACCCTCTCTTATTGTCTGTATATGTTGAGTTTTTATTTTTATATAGATATAGTGTTCTGGCTAGGTGGATATAAGACTGGCTTTGCTGGCTTAGTTTTGTAGGTCTTAGAGTGATACAAACAAGCCTGTTTCTTAAGTGTTAAAGACTGGGAACATAAGTTTCAAGACAACATTTTAAAATAATAAAGTTATAAAATCAGAAAAAAATACACATTTTTTCTGGTGTTTACAAAATCAGGGAGTGAGTTTGCTGGATACAATCTGCATGAGCCAATATATTTACCCAAATATTGAATGTGGATTCATGTGCGTTTGTATCCCTAGTCAAATGTTTTATATAACTCAAGCAATTGCTTCACAGATGAAAGGTTTCAGCATAAATGATGCTTTACGCACCAAACTTGAAAAGAGTTGTGCCCCTTGTGCTGGAAGCACATTCAGTCCTTTGTAAAGAAATCCTCATCCTTTGAGTCCATAATATCGAAAGCGTTCCTTTTTCTTCAGTGATACATATTTTACCTCTTATAGCCTGTAGGTTCAGGAATGCTGCCCTGTGGGGATTCCAGCTACTAGGGTAGGTGTCTGATTTCAGCTATCTCACACTATTCATTTGTACTTTTCCAATTTTGCAAGTTTGGATTAAAGATTTATTTGCTTGTTCTATTTTATTCATCATTCTTGAAGTTATTCTGGAGTAATGAGAATGATGTTATGTCAAGTTTCTAGGAGCAGGAAAAAATTCAAGGCAGGAGAATTTGCTAAGTGAATTTGTCAATTACAGCTTGTGATCCAAGCTTGTTCTGCCCTTGCCCGTAGCTACAGGAAGATTTTCCCCTGTGAGTGCAGCTCGTTTATGACATCCTTTTCTTCTCTGTCATCCTGCCCTTTTATTTAATCTGAATTTGTGGATGACAACTCATCCACAACACTCACCGAATAACTCATCTTCCACGCTATGCTTTCACCTTCCTTTATGACTGTAGTACACTTATGTGTGGTTACACTTGAGGTCTGTCTACAGGGCACGAAGCAGCATTGTGCAGAAGAGCCTAGGGCTCCCAAAGGAAGATAGTCGGGGTGATGCAGGAGCCATGCGTGCTGGCGAGCAGGGGATGTAGGCTGTGATAATGATGATGTGCTTGCCCTGCTTCCAGCAAAGAGGACCGTTTGATAATTTGGGTACCACTATGCTGAATGGTGCTCCAGGCAAACCCTCAGGCAGGAGAGAAGAAAACCTTGCATCTGGTGCAGCAGGCTCCTCCAAAGTGTTATCCGTGTTCAAGAGTCCTTCATGCCTTAATCTCTTCCACCCCCAGTCTCCCTAGGAGAGTCTCCCTTGGAGAGTCTAACCCCTGGCTTTTGTGGGGGTTCGTTCTCGCTGTTCTGTTGGTTTCTGCCACGAGTCTTTGTCTGTAGGCTTTCTGGAAGAGTGATCAAAATTATTTTCACTCCTTCTGCCACCTCCAGCCTATAGCCCCTTTGAATTCTTTTCCTTATAATGATGCTGTGTAAATTAAAGAGCAAACAAGCTCACTTGCACGGTATGAGTCCGCTGCAGAGCAGTGAATAAATAATCCTCAGTTTGGATGTTTACGCTTCTTTTTTAGCATGCATAAACAAATTTCCTTTTTAAATATTCAAAGGTCAGTAGATTACCTACTCAAAAATACATTTAAAGAATTTTTAATGATCTCCTACCAAAGCCAATTCACTGAAAATATGGCTACTAAGAGCTTCTTGTGTGAATATTGCACTTAACTGTCTGTAAAAAGTCATTGACACCTGTCTGTGATATCCATCCAACACCGATCCAGATTCGTAGGGAAATGTATTCAGCAACTCAGGAACAGGTCAAGCATCCCAAATCTGTATCATGTTTTACACTGGGCCCAACTCTAAGCACTTGTTCTGGGAATATAATTTGTGAACTCATATTAAGTGCATGATTTCTTCTGACTTTAATTGGCCTCTAGGATTGGTTTTAGTAATAGATGACCTATACCAAAGCCACCTACATCAAAGCCAGCCAGTGGCGGAAGAAGAGCGAAGTCTCCCTCCCTCACCATCCTGTGGATGCTTAGGTGAGAGCAGGAGTTGCAGTTTTAAACTGTTTCATGCACTCAGGTGATGAGCCTTTGAAAAAGAAAATAATGTTCTTGCAGTAGGAGTAATAGAGGTAATTTTACTTCATGTACTAATTCATCTCTCACGTTGTGGGAGAATGAAATTCAAGGCTCCTTGCAAATGAAAAGCATCTTTGCTGCTAGGCCAGTAACCATGGTGAGCAAATCCTGTCTCCAGTCTGCCACTGAATTGGTCCTCTTAATAGCAGGAAGGGAAAGCTCTGTGGGACAGTGTGAAGAGAGGACCTCATGCTGTTGCGTAGTCTGTGAGACAGATGTCTCTCCTACAGTATTCATGCATTTTATCCAATGGCTTTTTAATCATAAGTGTATTAACGGTGCTGGAGTAGAGATTACACCTGGGACTCTTGGACTTTCATCTCTCAGAGAGGGGTTGCTCTACCCAAGTTCCCTGGGATGTATGCCATAGTTTCATGTCCAAAACAACAATAACAATAAAAAAGATTACTGAAGAACAACAACACAACTGGAAGTGAGACTTACCTGCCCTAACTTTTAATTGCTTTGGAGTTAACTGCGTGGTCTAGGAAAGTGATCTGGGCTCCTGCTATAACCAGTTTAGAGAGACAGATGCATCCAGAAGGTGATTCAGCCCATCTCAAAATACGAGATGCTGATGAATCATCGAAAGATACCACTCATTCGTGTTGTGAGGGAATGAAGAAGGTGAACTTAGTCTATGTGATGAGCTGAAGTGATGGGAGACCAAATGCATTCCAGCTCTCTGAAAATCATAGTTAATATTCACTGTGAATCACACTTGGAATTTCTTTAGTATTGAAGTGTAAATAGGATACTAAAGGTATAGTCCAGGTCTGGAAACATAAACATGTGTACAAGCTTTCTGCTGAGGTACACATGTGTGAAAATCAAACGATTACATATAGGAGTTGCCCACCAGAGTAGCCTGAACAACTTGATGAGCAATGACTCTTTTGTCCCTGTACAAAGAAGCTGCACCTGAAAGCAGAGGTGGCTTTCAAAGATGTAGAGACTCTTTTGAAATTTTAGTCCTTCATGTAAATTCAAGCCATAGATATGAGGTAAAGAAAAGCATCACAAACATGTTTTATTCATATTTCTCTTCTTCAAAAATAAAAAAGCAGAATTTTAGGAAATGGGACACGCTGTACCCACAGAGCAAAATCTTCTTGTAGATATATCTTGTATAGGCAAGGACAGAACAAGTAATCTAGCGGGTGTATTGTATGTGCCGTTTTTTTTCTCCTGATATTTTTTTAACAATACTGAACATGTCACTATGCAGGAAGATGTGTATGAAAAATGTCAAAAAAAAGATTTAGATAAGTGGCATCCCAATGAGTCCTTTAATGCTGAAGGCACAGATGACAAATCTCAAAAGACTATGGCAACAATGGAAACAATATGTAAGGAAACAAAATAAAAATTACAGAATCACATACTGTAATTCTGGACAAATCAGGGAGCATTTAATGCTAGTGTTCTAATATTATTTAAAAAGAAAACAGAGCATTCACAAAGAATGTTAAATCTTTCAGTCCCAGAGGTAATAGAAACCTTTTTAATCCGCATGTGACACCACTGTCAGTAATGTACATTTCTGTTTACTCTGCTCATCACACATCAGTGCCAATGCTCACCTCAGAGGTTCTCCAGGTGACACGAGATAGTGACATGAGCCTGGGTCCACCAACAGATGTAGGTGTTGGAGAACTGAGTGTCTGTGTATCTAGTATAGCCTTAAGGTTCCTTGTGTCGTGCTGGAATCCACAGCTTCTGAGGACCTTGCATGGCCTGTCCCTGACACCAGGAGGAACAATAGGGAATGCACCCATGCATCTAGCAAATCATGCACGTAGTGCTCTGCAATGAGTGCAAGCATGCTGGAGGAATGTAATGCAAAAGTAAAAAATGTAGGTAAAATTTTTACATAAAATTAGCTTCTGTGTAGCAGAAGTGAAAAGTCTAAACACTTCTGTCTGATTCTAAGGAGATAATGAACTTCAGGTTTGCTATGTGAAAAGGTGAATTTCAAGTTTACGTTGATACCTCCACTATGCACAATATCACAGTAATATAAAAATGCCATTAATTTTCTTCTGCTAGAAAATTGACCTGCTATTTCTTTTTACATTTACATTTACAAATTACTTTTTACATTTACATATTCATATGATACAAATTCATGTTTTTCCCCCCATTATTGTTTCCCTATATATTTATGTCCACTCACTCTCTTACGCATCAGTTACAATCAACGCAAGGAAGGGTCTACTTACGTTTTTGTTTTAGGTTGTGTACCTCTTGAGATCTGTATCTGTGATTGTATTTTGATAACTCTCAATAAGAATAATTAATAATGTTTTCCTGTTCTCTAATGATGAACGATAACATCAGATCTCAAAGTGAAAAGTAGCTTCAAAGGGAAGCTACTAGGTTTGAACATAGAAAGTTGTCAACTTGAAAAATAGTTTCACTCCTGAAGAGAAAATTACCGTTTAAAAATACTTATATCCTTTTGTAGTACTTTTTGATCTTATGCTGAAGATTTTAAATTGGCATTTGGTTCTGTATTCTGCATATTATACAGCTGAATTAATTGTAAACTTTATGGGATTCTTTTCATGAAAGATTGTTCTGTGCTATTTTTTTCCTTAGAAAAATGCTACATAGACTCATAGAATGCTTAAGGTTGGAAGGGACTCTAGAGATCATCTAGTCCAACCCCCTGCACACGCAAGGTCACCTAGAGCACGTGGCACAGGACTGCGTCCAAGTGGGTTTTGAAGATCTCCAGAGAAGGAGACTCCACAACCTCTCTAGGCAGCCTGTTCCAGTGCTGTGTCACCCTCACGGTTAAAAAATTTTTCCTTAAGTTCCTGTGGAACTTTTGGTGTTTCAGTTTGTGGCCATTACCTCTAGTTCTGTCGGTGGCCACCAGTGAAAAGAGGCCAGCACCATCCTCCTCACTGCCTTCCTTGAAGTTCTTATAGACACTGATTAGATCCCCTCTCAGCCTTCTCTTCTCTAAGCTGAACAGGCCCAGCTCCCTCAGCCTCTCCTCATAGGGCAGATGTTCCAGGCCCCTGATCATCCTCATAGCCCTGCGCTGGACTCTCTCCAGCTCCACATCCCTCTTGTGCCGTGGGGCCCAGAACTGGACACAGTACTCTAGATGTGGCCTCACCAGGGCTGAGTGATCGCTTCCCTTGACCTGCTAGAGACGCTCTTCTTAATGCACCCGAATATTTGCCCCCTGTGAACTCATGAGAGAAAAGAAAAGGAATTTTATTAACTTTATTAACTTTCTAGTTAATAAAATACATTTACTTGTGTATAAGCTGTGATTGATTGAATTAAACTTTTCCAAGCCCTGCTGTTGTCATATACCACCCGTACCTCAGAAATACACAAGGCCAAGGCCAGTGAAGGACAAAGCTTTTTGCGCTACAGATTGCGTGCAAGACTCCTTAGTCTTCTGAAGCCACCTTGCCCTTAAAAGTATGAGATAGGAATGGAAAATGTGCTAAAAGAACTATTGTTTGCACCCCCATCTGCCAAATCAACACTTGCAGCTGCCAAGGATATCTCTGAACAGGAACACATTGGCTGTGTTTCGTCCCATGAAGATTTTATAGTGGAGAAAATCAGAGAAAGAATGAGAAAAGGGAGAGAATGGGGAAGAGGACAGGAGAGGAACAGAAAGAAGCAGAGAGAACAAGAAAGAAAAGAAAAAGAAAGGAAGAGAACAAGAAAGAAAAAAGAAAGAAAAGGAAGAAGGGGGGCAGGAGGAAGGAAAGGAGGAAAGTCTCTTGATAGGCAGTATCACTTACTAAGCCTTTTGTTTGATTCTTGTAGTAGTGCATTTCTGAAAATGATCCTAGGAAACAGCTTGCTTACTTTAAAAGGCAAAGACAGTCATTCTTTTCCCTTATTCCTTGCCCACCCGGCCACCATGTTGTCCCTGTGTGGAGCACGACAAAATGCTGCTGTGCTGCCTTCATCAGCTGCAGATCTGCTAGGGTTGAGTTGCAGGAGCCCTGATGGCTGACTTGCCATAGCTCTAATAACAAATTTGGATGGTGTCTGTCAGTTTTATTACATTTGTAATTCTGTTGCTTTTCCTAGGAACTGGAGCAGCATTAGGAATATGCACTTTTAATACCAGGCAGCAGAGGGTGAGGACAGAATTCTAATAGAACCCTTCCTTTTGATAAAATTAATTGAAGTACCCTGAGCAAAATTCAGCCTTCAGCTATTCCAACTTCTTTTCTGGAGAATCTCTCCTCTCATAAGAGGGATGCCAGCATTTGGAAACACTGAAATGACAAAGAAATATGAGGGGAGCTGCAAATACTTTTATAATGCAGTCTGTTAAGTATAATAAATCAAAACTTTCCATGGCCCTTCCTTTTGCTTGAACTGGCACCTCTGAACTAGTCAGAAAGGTATACAAATAGCTACAAAACAAGTGTCACTCATGACATAAGCAGTATCATGGTGTTGCACAATCTCAAGCAGAGTGTTAAGAAGAAAAGTGGCTTTTCTTGGGATCTTGCTTTGAGTCATGCTGTTATGGAGACTCAAGTCTCTCTGGCAGAAAATTTGGTTGGTGTCTAGCGTTCCAATAGGAATCTCTGTTGCAAGCGTCCTGGTAGTGGTATCTTCAGCTGGATCGTCCAAGACCCTCTGAACCACTGTTTGGTGAAGTTCTAGTCCTCTGTGGCCACTGCAGCACATGCTTCATCCATCACTACTAACTATACTACCTGTAAAAAAACCATGTCTTAAGTATCTCAACTGCATAGAAAAGACTGTCCAGCAGGAATATTTTTTTTAACTGTTTGCAAATGCCTTATCTATAGCACTATGATCACTTCCATAGCAGGAGATGCCTGAGAGCCACGGAATCACTTCACCCAGGATGTCAAGCAATGCATTTGAGCATAGGCAGAGCAGGAGCTTCCTGGGAATTGTAGTTCTGCCCCAAATTTCCAGCACTTCCCCTCCTCTGCAGGGCTCCCATAACAATCTGTCCAACACTTAGTTGTGAAGTAATTTGGTCTACCATGGGGATCACTTGTCTCCAGCCGGTCTATCTATGCAGACCACTAACTGGAGGGTTCGTGAGTCTCTCAGGAAATTAATGAGTAAGTGCACTGGGACCTTGCTTTTAGAAATGACAGCTCCCTTCTTATGTTTTTACAGCTTCCTTAGTTCCTCAAACCTCCTTCAGACTTGATGCATCTCAGCATTTTTTTTGCTCCGCCAAATGATAGTTTGCTCCTAGCAAATGCTCTCCTGATTGCTTATGAATAAATTAAATGTGTTAAATAATACTACCCCATCTACAGCCACTTTTAAATTAATACAGTCCACATTCTTATATTTTCTGTCTTTGTTTTCTATCTTTTGAAAAGTTTCAAATCTCAGGACAGAGTTTTGACCTTTAACCCATAACTAATTAGTTTCCTTAAATCTTAGAAGGAACTGAGTGAAAAATGAAATAAATTATACCTTACCAGTCTCTTTCACCTATTGCTCCTTGCTTAGCCTTCTGGCTAGAATTCTAATGTATTAGTAGAGACTCATTTTTTTCTTAGAAAATCCCTTTGTAGCTATCATGTCGCCTCTAAAATACACAATTAGAAGGAGCCAAATCTTCAGCATCGCTTCACTGATTTCACTGGAGTTATGCTAACTTCCATCAGTTGATGATATGCCCCAAAACAGGCAAGTCTAAGAAACTCATCAAGAAATCTCAGTCTTATAATTACACCCATAGCTTCTATTAAAAATAAAATGAAGCTGCTGAGGTGCCCCCTCAGTATCTCCACCACCTATGGTCTGCCTGTCATGAGTCAGGCCAAGCAGGGACATGAACCTGCGTGGTCCTGATGCCAAGTGCACATGCTCTTTCCATATTGCTGGTGTTCACACTGATGTTGTGCTGCTGTTTTGTGGTTTTCCTGTGAGCTACCTGAGAAGCCTGAAGTTATTACTGGTGACAAGACCCGAGGCACCAAAGGCGGGAGCAAGAGGGTAGGAAAGAATCAACATGATCTATCAAAGAGTTCTCTGAAATAGAGTTGTTAAAAATGTTTTACATTATACAGCCATGCATCAAAGAAATTAGCAGTGCATGCCTATGTGGGGCGAAAAGTTTCTCCACAGATACTCATAAATGGGTTTGAAAAGCTCACCATCATATTTTTAAAAGGACTGGATAAGATTATGATTAATAGGTCTAAGCATACTGCTACTAGAAAACTTCTAGTTAGAAGCAACGAGGACAAAACACTGCTGACAACCATTTGAGGAGAAAATTTGATGCTGCATTGTAAATAGAAATCATTTATCAATTTTGTCATGAAAGCAAAATCCAATTTTGATAAGCAGTGATAGAAAAAGTGGTATTAGAGACAGACAACTCAATATTTCTGTTTTGTAAGTGAGCTCTGCAGTGGTGGGTATTAATTTCAGCAAAGGTATTTTGTGTGTTTTTAAATGGATGATTTAGCACTTTTATTCAGTAATCCTGGTCCTGTCTACAAAGAGGAGTGTAAGTACTATCACAGCTGCTCATGAGCAGAATGCATATTACCTAGAGTCTCTCAGGCAGGAAAAATCACAGCACATGGCAGTATAAATATGACATTGAACATTTGCTCTTTATTTGGAGATTAATGATAAAGCCAGACCAAAACCATAAATATTCCTTTCCCATTTAAGATTGTGCTTAAATAATATGGTCTAGCCTTACAATTTCAATACAGCTTGTCAAGGAAAAGGAAAAAACAAAAAATTGCTAATTTACATAGGAGTAAAAGTGCTAGCTGCTTCCAGTATATTGTTTGTGCTTTTCTCATTCATTGCTTTGGATGCTTCATGTTCTGGATTGGAGTGAGTGTTTGATATAGGCTGTATAACTGTGCCTGAGTAGATAAATAAGCTCTATGTCTTCACTATTTATTTTTTAAAAATATGATAATTCCACTAAGCATGGTGCACACAAATAGGTAGTTTGACTTATGTACTGGAGAAACTGATAGGAATATCAGTATTTCTTTTTCAGAATTACAGGTCTAAAATGGAGAGGTACAAACTGAAATATCTGGTTTTAAGTGAAGATACTGACACGTCAAAAACTTTGTGGAAGAAAAATATAGTGGACCTTGTGAAACTAGAGGACAAAAGTTAAAATATCTTCTTTTCATTGCCATTCATTACGGAAGATGTTGCTGTAGTAAAACTTTCCACTATATGTGGCAAGTCTGAAGGACTATCAAAACGGAGTGTCACTGGACAAGACTTTGGAAAAAAACAATGAAAAGAGTCAAATTGGAAAAGATCAGACAATATGCAATCAACATGCTTCTCTTGAACTCAGGGCCAAATCTGCTGAACAATTAGCTGTGACTTCTGAGCTGTGGTTTAAAAAGGTCATTCTTTTTGGATGGCTCAGAAGTAGCAAATGCAACCCCATTTTTAACAAAATGGCTCTGGAGAGAATTCAAGGAACTACAGAACAGCAAGCCTGACTTTTGTATTGGAAAAGTCATCAAGAACTTGGTATGTAATAGAATTAGCAGAGAAGTGTTAGATACAACGTAGCAGTGAATAGTAAATGCAGATTTTGTAGATGGAAGTCATTTCTCACACAACCTACCAGAGTACTTTGAAGAAGTCAAGGAGTGTATGGATAAGGGTGATGCAGGTTATAAAGGATTTCCAAAAATGAAAAGCCTCAACAATATCTTTTGCCAGAAGCTTTTGAAGAGTTTAAGTTGCCTTGGACTAATGGTTATTTAACTTTGGGAAATATAGGAAAGGAGACAGGAGACACTTTCACAGTGGAGATGACTGTCTACCATCCTAGACTGTGTGCTATTTAGAGAATTCACAAATAATCTGAGAAAGGGCGTGAGTGATGTGGTGACAATTGCTACTGGATCAGACAATATAGTGCAGAATAGTCCTAACTCATTACAGCTATGAAGAGCAACGGAAAGGATCTTTGATATTGACTATAAAGTGAAAATGGTGGGTAAAATCCAATGCTCATAAAGTTTAAGTAATGTACCTATAAAAAACTAACTACACATAAAAATGATAAATTTACTATTAGCTTTTATAATTTGAAGTCATTATGCTTAATTTTCTGAAAAAAAAATAATGATCAATGATCAAAAGGAAAATCAAATGTTAGAAGTTATAAGGAAAAGAATGGAGGGTGAAATATTATTATCTTACTATATACATATGTAGGATGTTGAATAGGAAGCTCATTCCTGATCTCTTCGTCTCCAGAATATATTATAGAGCTAAGAAAGGTAGAGAGAAGGACAGTAAGGTTAAAAAGGTGTGAAATGGCTTCTACACAGGGAGAGATTAAATGAGTTTTGTGTTTTAGGCTGGGCAAGATGCTATTGAGCAGTATGTGGAGAAGGTCAGGAGAGGATGGTTGTTCCCTTTGTCTCATAACACATTGTATGGACAGCAGAATGATGCTATTAGACATCTGGCTTAAAATAAACAAGAAGAAATGCTTTTCCACACCACCAGTAATACAGCCTTGGAACTCATTGCCATATGATGTATCAGACGCTGAAAGTATAAATAAGTTAAAAAAAATGGATTGGATGAATTCAGAGAAGAAAGACCATCAAGAACTTGCTCTGGCACAGAGAAGCCTCAAACACCTGCTTCCTGGGAAGATAAACTGTGGTAAATAATGTTGTGTATGTGCCATATTTCCTGGCAGTAGCATCTGCTTCTAGCCCATGCCAGAGACTGGCTACAGGAAAAAAATGAAACTTTAATCCGACTGCAGTAGCTAATACTATTTCTGTTAATATGTATGTGGTTGGTTACATAGTGGTTTCCCTGCATTTTACTATTAACTGAGGGACCAAATGCTGCTGTGCACCAAGTGAGACGGTGACTGCTGTGCATGAGTAGCACTTCTGCCAGCAGCCACCAGAACAATTAAGAACTGTATTTGGTATTTAAATTGGCACCTTCCATATTAGAGCTTAATACAATATTGCTCCTCTGCTGCCTGTTTGGGAAATAGCACAGCCAGACTTACGGAGACATCCAGCATCTGTGTGGAAGGTCCCAGTGCATGAGTATTCCTGGCTACTCAGCATAATGCCGTGGTGGGGACTCATGGCTGGGAATGTGTAATACTTAGGATTCCTTTTCCTTAATGCTGCAGTGCAGAAGGATTGCAATAGAGGCTCCATCTATACTCTTTTAGTTGCTGCATATGATGGCTAAAAGAGCAAATTGAAAATGGATTTCCCAGCTCCAGTTCTCTTTTGCCCATTTATCTGAGATTACTCAGAAGAAATGGTAGATAGTGGGAAAGGACTGACTGGTAAGAAAGAGCAGTAGGAATCTGTGCTCGATAGTGAGCAAGTTCTGCATTTAACTCCCATTGGAATTGGCTTTATGTTTTTAGCAGATGCTCAGCTGTGTCTAGCATTGGAAGAAGTATAAGTTAATTTTAATGAGAGAGAGGTTTCCTACTTGCATGACGATACTTACTGGAATACTGTGAAGGCTGTTGCAATGACAGATGTGCTGAAAATCTGAAGTTCTATTTGTTCTTACTTGTAGTCAGGCTATGGCACTAGTAGTAACAGCTGTTCAGAGGAGTAAATTGGCAATGTTGCTGGTTTAAGACAGCTTCACTTTTAAAGGTGTCTAAAGCTTAGTCAGAAAGCTCATCTCTAATCAGTGTGTTCATGTTTACTCTCTTAGTTTTTTGGAATGTTCTTTAGATTGAGATGCACAAATACTTGCCCTCACTCAGACTTTAAAGTCTTAGCTTTGAGCATAGGGGTGTGGTGTTGGAGAGGGTTGGGGAGGGTACTTTATTCATCAACAAGTGAAAAGGAGGCTTGAGGTGATCTCTCTGTTTCTGATGAAATTAATTCCTTTATCTGCAAACTCCTAAATCATCCCTGGCAGGGGTGACATTATAAAACTAATTCTGAAGAACAAAAGTTCTCGCCCTTGGAATACACTGCATTGCACCAACTGGTAGACACGTGCTGCAGTGCTTCTTGGAGGGGTTACACGTCGGTATAGAAAGTTTACACTTTCCTTTAGATGTCTTTAAATACTTTCTGCAAGTTGACAGACAATTTTATACATCACAATTTTATATCAAGGTTACCTTGATATTCAAAATAATCTACACAAAGAATTGCCAGAGTGGAATCCTAGGAATTCTGTAGGATGCTTCAGGTTAATCCTTACGGCACTCTGAGAGACTTTGGCATGCACACCGTTTGTCACCTCTGCGGCAAAACGTGTCCATGGAGCAATGCGCAGCTCTTCCCACACTTGCAAACGCAACAGAGTGTAGAATATATTTTTCAATTCTGCATTAGTGTTTAAATGGAGATGAAATAGATCCCTTTCCTATGGCTTACTGCTTTGGTGGAGAGATGCACTTTGGAGACATAGATTTACTGCAGGTTAGTAGAAAGAGGTGTTTTGGGGAGTCTCTGATTCATGAATGTTTAATACACCTCTATTTCCCCTCTAACCAAGGAGATTTTTTTTTATCCTTTCCTTTAGTGTAATCAAGAGACTGTTCTTTCTCCTTCTGATGTGGTAAAGAGAAGGAAGCTGGCACACCCTTAGGTAAATTTGTTCTTGGAATAGGGATGGTTCCTTTAGTTTTGGTTGACAGTAAAAACTGAATAAATAGTGCTGAAGTTGAATTATGGATCAAAGGTTATACAGTCAGCCTGCTAGTAACAAAGACACTAACATCTGTTTCTTTCTGTAGATTATTGGAAAAATAAAACCCCGAGCCCTAGGAGACAGCATATAAAGGATAAAGGTGGTGACTTTATACCATTATATTCAATGAGAGCTCATTCCATTAGGACCTAAATGCACAGCTAATGTAATTTTGAACTACTTACAGTAGTGATTTTCAGGACGTGTTTTGGAATATTGCCTGGCTTATGTTGTTCTGGAGGCACGTCAAATCTATTTTAACCAGCTTGTTTAAATTATGCTCAGAAACTTTTCTACTGTATTGTAGGGAAGTATTTTAACTCTTCTGTTGTACAAAATATTCAGTAAATGGGTGAAAACTTGCAGTTGCTCTACAGTTCAGCATCAGTGGTAAGGAAGCACTTTGCTGGATAGCTTCTCATTTCCATGTCAACAGAGTTTGGAATGGGCCCTTGGATGAGTTACTGCTCAGGAAGACCACGATGCCAGCTCATTTTTTATTCATGGAGATGAGACACGAAAGAAAATGTGCTGCTTAGCCAGGAGGTTTAGTCACACTATGTAGTCCAAGAAGTGAGCAGGCAACCTGAACCACTTGGAAATAGGTGAGCTTTGACCTTTTTTGGACAGCTTTTTCAAGCATCTCCCCAAATCAGCCATTAACTCCCTCACACCTCAATTTCTATACTTTTTTTTTTTAAATCTTTAAGTTATCATCCTGATGCAGCTCTGTCAGGTGTTGTTTGTCTTTGGCAAATACATTGCAATATGACTTCTACCATGATATGATTCTGATATGATTCTCCTGATATGATTCTTTAGGATTAGACAGCTTAAAACATCTCACAGCAGCCACAGCAGCTGCAACCATCCTTGTAGTAGTTGTTTAATCTATATGACATCTGAGAGTTTCTAACAAAAAATTAATTTTACTGTGTACATTTTTACTTGTAAACCTGATCTACAGAGGGTGATAAACAACCCTGATCAGATTGGTTCTGAGACATGATGAGGTATTTGTAGACAGATTTCTAAATTTGTTCAGGATGTATGTGGACAATAGTACATTGTCTAATATCTAGATCTACATATCTATGTCTTTTATTTTTCCATGCGGCAAAGATTTTAGTGTAATATCTAGTTTATAGTGAAGTATCTGGGTTTAGCCCAACTCACCCTTACAATCTGGCTATGTCTGTCTTTGATATTCTCTTATATTCACTGTGATAACAGTAACTTCTGTAAATTTTCAGTAATTTGGGAGCATGCTCAATGTTACCCAATATAGGAAAGGTTGTTCAGGAGTCCTCTTGTTGCAACAGCACAGGACATGAAAGTCGCTCCTCTAGGAAGTAGTTTCAGGCTATTTGGACAATGTGAAACTCACTTGTGCAATTTTTTCAGGCCTCAGGGAATTCAACTTTTGCTGAGGAAACTTCCAGGTCATATGAAACTGCCACATCTGCCCTTACCTCCCTCCTCATTGGTGGTATTGGTCTGAAAACTCTGCAGGAGTGCAAAATCCCTAGATGCCAGCACGACTTCGCAAGTTGTGAGCGCTAAGGCCACTCCAATGTGTGCCGGGCGGTGAACATGCCATGGCAAAGACTTTCCAAATCTTGGCTTTTGTGTAATCCTCAGACTGTGCTCTTCTCAGCTTCCCTTGGCTGCTTTTATTAAATAATCTGCCACTGTTGCTGCATTCAGGCAGATGTGAAAGTTTTAAAGAGCTCTCATACGGGGAAGAAAAGTGGCAGCATGTTCAAAGCTGAGATCAGGAATCCATCAAAGAGCTGCATGGGGTTTTAATGTGAGTGGGGCCATATTATAGTGGCCTCTGTATTCACAGCCAAAAAGGGTGTCTTAGCCTGTTACTCAGCACGAGAGGAAAGACTTTGATAGTCTCTTACAACAGCATGAAAAGCTGGTGACAGGGGAAGTTTGTAGACTAGGCTGCAACAAGCTTTGTGTAAGGAGCAACCCAGGGAGATGCTCGTGGAACTGGGAAAGGGCCTGGACACACCAGGGACTCCCTAAGGCTGCCAGTGTAGAGGGCCAGGATCTGGCTGTACTCACCTGTGTGAGCTTGAGGCTCTTCACTGAAGCATTTCTGTTCCAAATACAATGATTAATTGACATTGCATTAGGCCTAATGGTTAGTTTTTCCATGCACAAGTGTGTTAGTGGTAATGGTGATAAGTCAGGGAATTGGAAACCAGTCCGTCCCAGTGGGGTGGCCTGGGTGAAGCCATGACAGTGAAGTCTGCATGGATCCAAGAAGGGGCTGGCTGTCCCCCATAGCAGTAATCAATCCCTCTCCCAAGACTAGTAGCCTCCAAACATTTTCAGTTCAGCCTGTTATGTTTTATGTATCACTTTGCTTATGAACATCTTTCACATTGTAAGTAAGTTGTCAATGTGTAGAGTGGTGGTAAAGCCAGCAGTGATTCTTTACTCTTTAAAAAATCATTAGAATAATGACACAATTGCTTTTCTCTTAAATGCATGTTCTAAAGGAAAAACTATTAAGATTTTTGTGTGTTTGAACATTTTCCTTGAAGAGATTTCTTTTGACAGATCTTATTTGACCCTGTTAAGTATAATTTTCTCAAGTAATGTAATGATATATCTTTAAGAGCATTAATTCATGCTCCTTGTAAAACAAATATTCTTCCAATCAGAAGGTGTATTTAAGAGAATCCTGGCTTGTTTACTTTTGTTGCTTAAAATTTTGTATATATTCCAAGGTCAACAAAGCATGAATAATTTATTTTATGGAATCTTTGCTGTAGGGAACTCCATAAGACTTTTCTGAGAAATGAGAGGATGTATGTGTAGCAGGGTGCATATATATATGTATGTGTGTGTATACATGTATTAATATATACACATGCACATAGTTGTGAGTGTGTACACATGCATGTACATAAGCATATAGGTATGCACAGGCACCTGCACCATTGCCGAACTTCAGCTGAAAGATTGGTGCAGTCTGGCTGGCCTCTGGTGCAGCGCCAACACCAGCAAAGAACAATGTTTTTGTTAAAAAAAAAAAAAAAAAAAAAAAGTTTAACTGAAAGAGGAAGGAGGCAGTAAGGAAGGAAGGTGAGAATGTTACCACAAGATTATATAAATTATCTGTGGACCCAGCATGGTGTTAGAATCATTAGAAAACATATTTGATAGGGAATGCGGGTTGTCCCTGACTGCTGTTACACATAACGATTGCTATGTGGCTGAAGGATGTTACAGCAGCAGCAGGTCTTGAGGAGTGATTTGAAAGAGAAGATTCCCATTAGATCTTTTTCAAAGGGTATATTTCCTCCTTTAAATCAGTTGGAGTTTCTGGAGGAGAATTGTTAATAAGTACCATTTCCCATGAAGTACAGACCCTTGCAACACCAGGAGCAGGATGATATTGAATTTTGAGAAAAGGAGCACACTTCCCAAAGCTGCCTTGTGTTTTCTGGAGTGCAATTGAAAGTAAATGCAACCAAGGTAATAAAATAAATTTCTGTCCTTATCATTTCTGAGAAAGGGTGTCTTCCCTGCACCATGGCTGGTCTCGGCTAGGGGAGTGGCCCTGACGAAGTCTGTGCCACCCAGCCAGGCAAGCAGGTGAATGTGAGGGCATAAACCCTGTGGCAGCTTGTGGAGCATCACTCCAGGGCAAAGCTTCTTAAGTGCTTTAGGACTGAAAATAGTGTTGCTAAGACTGATTTCTTAACTACACAAAACCTTTTAGAATACATTTGTATTATTTCTATTCCAGGCAATAGCAAGACACTGTCCATATAAGGTTATTTCTAAGGATGAAAAGTTCTATCTTTTTGAGATTTTCAGTCTTCAAACACCTGTTAAAAGCTTGTCTTTTTGGTCAAGGCAGTAAGTACTGGTTAGAGATGAATGGAACAGGTAAGGGCATTTTTTTGAAATAGAGTTTGTCCTGTTCTATCTCATTTTAAATCAAGGATCTAAAAAAATGTAATCTTCATCATGGGACATCAATACTGCATCTACACTCTACAGTTTTATGGATTATGTCATCAAATATAAGCATCTGCATAACTTCTAGTGACTCCAGTTCAGTGTAGGTGTCTTCTTGTCTTTGAAAACATGGATATAAGTACTGCCTTCATTCCCTTCTGTGAGTAAAGCCAGTAGATCCACTTGGGCTCATTTCTACATTTTTATATCTGCCTCCATGTCAGTTTGGGCTGCCAGAAGGAGAGATTCATAGATGCTTCTTTTGTCACCATGACAATTACACAGAGAAAGTGGGGTCCTTTTCTAACACCTCCCAAGTGAGAAGAGAAAGTGAATCCAACCATTTTGTCTAGTGGAAAAGGGGCCTCTACATTGGGATGTGGTTACCAGAACTTGCTGCTACAAGGTGGATAGAGTTACTCATCTGCCCTTACAAAGTATCAGTAAGAACAGTCTTAATCCATACCTCAAAATTCAACCTTCTGAACACCTAATGAAATATGGAATTTGGTACTATTTGGCCCATTTCTAATGGGGATGGTGCTCTGATTTACACCTGATTCAGGCATTCAGCTAGTAGACTTCAACTATTTAATTCTTATTTAGATAATGAAATGATACAGTGATTAATTTCTTACAGGCCAACAGTCAGCTAATCAATACTAACATAAGCTAAGCTCTCCACAGGCTCCCCTTTGCTTTGAGATAAGTTGGATGAGCACAAGAAAGCACAATGCAGTAGCCAGAGAGTCACTGAAAGCTCTCAGGCACGGCAGCTGAACAGAGGCAGTACCTCTGCTCTTGTTCCGAACACTGGGAGCGGAGCCTTCAAACATTTGGTAAATCCATTTTGGTAAATTCTGAGTAGTAAATCCATTATGCAAAATGCATACATGTTTATAAAAGACCTTGACAGCTTTCCTCACACATATTAGCTTATTGGTAGTTAAAAGTAGACTGCTCTCCTTGTTGTCTCTTCTCGCATGGAAGAGCTCAAAGATGGAGAGGTGTTATTGAAATGGTAAATGCCATTGCTTCTTTCTGTTTCTTTGCAGAACTTACTTAGTGAGCTGCAAAAGTTTTCTGAGAATCATCCAGCCACAAGTTGTACCTCCAGTTGAGTCACAGAAGTGCTTAAGGATAAGCAGTACCAATTACATCTGTGACTCCTTTCTTCACACTCTCGATGTGATGCAGACATTTCTGTTTTGGAAATGGCAGTTTTGCTCTCAGGCTGGCAGAAAGCAAACTACTGCTGGCAGTGGCAAAGATTTGTTTTTCTCACAGGAATGTAGATCTCAAGGGTGTAGAGCTCAAGGAGATTTACACTTTTCCAGCTCTCAGATGTGGAGCCTTGTTTTCTGGGCCATCTGCTTCCTGGTGTCCTCTCATGACATGTCTCCAACATTGCAGCTAAATGCTTTCTTACACTCTGTCTCCACCTTCCTCAGCTTTTAGAAGAACTGATAATTTCCCTCCTTCACCCTTTCTTCTGACATATTAGTGATCCTCCTTGTCATAGATAAAGCAAAAATAGCAAGAGTTGGAGGAAGTTGGGTAGGAAAACCAGGAAAAGCAAATAAATAAAAAAACAATCTCCTTGCCTTTGAGCTTAGTTCTATCCTTGGGCAATTTTCTGGCCCACATTGGCTTCCCTGTAGTGACATGTGTGTGCTGCACACCCAGATGTTAACTCAAAAACAAAGGGCAGATTGGGCAATGATGGTACCCGCTCAATAGCTCTGTCACCTTTCCCATCGCCTTCTCCCTCCACTGGTTGGACCTTACTCCTGTTAGAATTCAAGGATGAGTTGTTGTTTGTTTTAGCCAGATTTTCCTAAGCAAACAAGGCTTAAAAAAAGGTGTTAAATTTGTCGGACCGTTGGTCAGTTGTCCATAATCCGGTGCTAATGATGGGCACAAACTTTTGAACCTGTGAGCTACTGTCATCTAAATTTGCCAGGAAGGTAAAGGTATCTAAGATAATAAACTTCTATAAGTTTTGTGAGAATACCTGGACAGGTAGAGGAGGCAGAACAATAATGTGTGGTGTGGAGTGATATTGCTCAAATGCCAGAGAATTCAGAGGAAGGCATAATCTTGAGTTACAAATCTGTAGGAAACCATGTTTCATCATTTCTGCTACTAGGATTTCAATATTTCTTTCCTTGAAACAAACACTGAAGTATTTTTCTTTTTTCCTCCTTTTCTTTTTTATTTTCTTTATGTTTTCTTCATGTTTCTTCATGTTTTTTGAGCTTGTATTGTACTGCCAATTATTATTATTTTAAGTTTTGCTGATAGTATTTACTACATAGAAAAATGATTATGTGCTCTAAGATATGGAGTCTGTCCTTTTAGCTATTTTAACAAACTATTTTTATGTGAGTTGTTCTGTCAGAGACAAAAAATGAATTACTAAATTTAGAAATGCAAAATGATTAGGTTGTATCTTTGCATTTGGAAGGTAGATATTATGCATTGTGAGATTAAGATAACCACTATAAAATGTAATGTTTAGCATTAAAGTTTGATGACAAGGCCGAGGTTCTCCATAACCACAATAAATCTTTCAATAATTAGTGGTTTTAGAACTGAAAGCCTAACCCAGAGAGGAAGATATTGGTTAAAAACACTTAGACTCACTGTGGAATAATGATCCCATTCTTTTTTATTTCTCAGCTGTGAAATACACCCCTAATGCCATCTCTCTTTCAAGACATTATTTGGAGATTAAAAGAAACTGCTTTGTTCACTTTAAGTCTGTTTCTACTGAGAGCTACATCAAAGGAGATCAAATACTTATCTTCTCTTCAGAAAGCCCAGATTACAATATCCTAACTGTCAGTGTCCTTCTAAATGGTAGAATGTGTAACAGAAAACTTGCTTTGTTTCCTTTTGGGTGAACTGTAAATTTATGTCCTTTCTTTAATAAGGTCTCTAATAATGCTTTGGAATAAGATGGCAGTAACTAGGTCAGAGTTATGGGGATACATCTGTCTAGTTCTTCACTGGACCAACTTTCAGCCTACCTAATCTAGATTTCATGGAATCAGTAACATTTAATATCTACAGCTTGTATAAGGCTACAGCAAATTTAAAATGCTACGGCAATGATTTTCTTGTGCCTAAAGACATTCTTGGTAATTCTGTAATACATTGCTCATGGATATGATTCAGTAAGGGCAACTCCTGCACACAAATTTATTAATGAGGTGGATGTCCCACTATCTTTAAGTCAGATATTTGACCCCTCTTATACAGTATTTCCACAGGCAAACTTCAGAAGCAACCTAAACCTGAAGAGATGAAAATAGAGACAGGAAGTAGGCAGAGAACATTGGAAAGGGGAGGTAAATAACATGTTAACAAAAATTAGACAGAATATTTTTGTTATTTTTTGAAATGTTACTGATTTTGCAGAAAACTTCTTCTTGAGAAAAAAAATTCAGATCATGTTAAAACATCCTATTGATGGTAGTCCCTACCTGTGGCTTTTAAGAACCTTGAATCAAACTGTTCAAAACTCTCCTAATTCTCACAGGGAAAAAAAGAGCAAGGCAAATGGGAGAATGTTCCGGATATTAAAATATTCTTTTCCTTGTTTAGGATGTAAAGGTAAAATCTCAAAAATGTTTGTGTTTAAAAATCTTCAGAGAACACAGGCCAAGTGAAAATTCTTTTTGTTAAAATTAAAAACAAAATATTTTGAACTACTAAATTGTAACTTTTTGTTTCCAAATAAAACCATGCAACAATTTGAACACTTACTTCCAATAATTTGTATGAAGAAATGTATCAAAAATTTCTACAATGAGTTTCAGCAAGTCAATATTTCCCACTGGAGAGGTGGGAGTCTTTAATTGAAAAATTCTTGGCCTGTTCTATAAAGAAGTTTTGACTGCTTTGATTGTAATTAGAAAGAACAGCCTCTGAAATGGGCAAGCTGTCCTCCCCTCTCTTCCTTTCATCTTAGCTAGAATGGTGACTGCATGTTCAGAGCTTCAAAAGGAGCAATGTTTGTCAGTTTTAGAAAAATATGATCAAATTGACCCCATAATTTATCAAGATGTTATAAAAATTTCAGCAATAAACTTCTGGAGAAAACTTTAGCATATGGTCTCTTTCTTAACGGCTGAGTTTAATTTGTTTGTTATCGAATATATGCTAAACTGTAATCAAAACTTAGCGATTTCGCAGAGTGCTTTACAGTTCCAAATGTGTTTTCTTTTCAGCTAACTCTCTGCAGTTTCAATAGCAAGTGATAATTCCCAGTCTACTGCAATGTATCTATTTGTTTTTATCTATTGTTATCTATTTTGTGTTATCATGAGCCTCCCAATCTCTTATTGCTGCTCAAAGATAGAATAAAAAGGCAGACTCTACTCTTTGTTTTACTTAAGAAAAAAAAAACATGAAATGATAAAAGAAAAGGAACAAGACTGAACAATATAGTAATGGTTGCAGTCAAAGTGAACCAACAAATGTTTCATTTTTGTCCGTCTACACTGGCTGAAACTTATTTGACTATCAAGTAAAAATAAATGGTCCAGCAAAATAACTTTTTTTTTTGCCTTAAAATTATTACTGGATGTTACTGAGATTTTATAGATAAGAATTGTGGGCAATAATATTCATCTCAGCTTTAGTATTAAATCAAGCTGATATAAAAGTTTGCCAACTCTTGTGTATACCTATTATAGGTATTGCTTATTCAGAAGACTTGGCTCTTCTCATTTATTGTGGGAGAATAAATTTATTTAAATCTACATAACTATTATGTTGATGTGCTTACTTGTTGATACCAGCTATAAATATATAAACACCTTTGTATTGGTATAACTACATCTGTCCAAACAAACTGCATTTATTTAATTAAATCAATTTTGCTATAGAGGCAACTAAGTCAGGGGATAAAGCAAATGCTATGTACAGGGAAAGGCAAATCATTTCTATCTTTCTGCTACTTTGAAAACTGTTGGCTTTTTCAATCAACAGCAGATTTCTGTGAGAAAAATAGGCATCCTTCTAAATGTCACAATAAATGAAATGTTATTTTACCAAAAAGAAATGCTATTTGCTCTAGAGAACTGTCTGCTGGGATAAGATCAGGAGTTGCTGGTCCCATCTCTGTCAGCCTTCTTCAGTGAAGAGATTGACTGAGCCCTATAATGTTAATATATAGGGTTCTGGAGGATCATTCCTTCAGAGTTTTGCATGAGCTTTTACCAGGACTACAAGGATATGTACTTACAATATACCTTCCCTGAGAGGTACTTACAGCACAAGGCAGGGGTGGTGTTCCCATTGGAAACAAGGGATCACAGAATGGTTGAGATTCGAAGGGAGCTCTAGAGATCATCTAGTCCAAATCCCCTGCTCAAGCAGGGACACCCAGAGCATGTGGCACAGGGTGGCACCCAGGTGGGTTTGGGAGATCTCCAGAGAAGGAGACTCCACAACCTCTCTGGGCAGCCTGTTCCAGGGCTCTGTCACCCTCACATATGAGGTTCTTCCTCATATGGAGATGGAACTTCCTGTGTTTCAACTTGTATCCATCATCCCTCGTCCTGTCTCCGGCCACCACGGAGAAGAGTTTGGCCCCATCCTCCCTACATTCTCCCCTTGGGTATTTATACATATTGATCAGATCCCTTCTCAGTCTTCTCCAAGCTAAACAGGCCCAGCTCGCTTAGTCTTTCCTCATGTGATAGATGTTTGAGTTCCTTAATTATCTTCGTTGCTCTGTGATCCCTCCCATTCTTTTCATTCTCCACTTGAGGAAACAATATTGTGTAGGCTTTATTGGGTGGGGAGGGGGGCAGGGTTTACATTTTTCACCTCCTGGGAGCTTTCAGACCTGAGAAAAAACAAAAGTGTGACTCTCATTGGATCTCATTTCCTTCCATGGTGATCCTGCTTGGGCAACTGCCTGAGGCCAGGGCACTCATGCACATGCTGCCTCACTTCTACCAGCCTTTGCCCCTGCCACAAATGTCTCTTTTCTTTAGACACAGGAAAGCTCTCAGCACCACCCTCGGAGCTATGTGACATACATCTCAGGCTAGTTAAAGAGCAGGGGCTGGAACGAGCAGTGGTATGACAGGGGCTGAAATCACTGAGGGTTTTTTTTTTGTTATTATTGGATAACAAGGAGAAGGTTGTTTAACTTTTACCAGAGCTTTTAAATCTGCTTAGAGTTTCAAAACCATTTTTTTTTAGATCGAAGAAAAAAATTCTACAATGAAGAAAATTATTCAAATTAAAAAAATAAAAGAAAGTCAAAGGAAGTGATATGTCACTTTAATATTAAAGTTAAAAGGCTTTGATGGTGATGAGAACTTTGCAGAAGAGAAAATGATGGGGGAAAAATCTTTAAAGATGAGAAAATGGAGTGCTATTTTTAAAAATCTTTTATTCTTTCTAGACTGTGGTATATTACCGAGTCTTACAGATGACAAAGCAGCTGCTTCCCCTGTGCTTGACTGAATGCTTTCTCCACACACCACTGGGTTAGCGTTTTTCCTTTTCATGTGACATTGATCTTCCCTTGTTCCTCTGCCTCTAACATGCCATTAGGCTCCTTTGAGTGCCAATAGTGAGTGAGAGGATAAGGTTCTCGTGGGTAAACTGCCATTAGGCTGCTCCTGACATGGTTTATAGTATTATAGACTTTGTCTTCTCTTTGAAGATATTTTGAGAGGTGGAACTACCTTATTATTGTTTTAACTCTTTGTAGTGAAGCAGCTTCTAGGAAAGCTCACCTCGGTCTGGGCTCTGCTGTGCTGATGTTACACAAATGGATATTAAAAGCCAATGCCTGGCTCCAAGAGCTTCCTTTCTCACCAATAACGCAGGAGAAAAAAAAAAAAAAAAGTAATAGAAAGAAAAGGTTGTTATTCTCACTCTGCAGCAACGACCCAGATCTCCCCAGAGCTGTGCGGAAAAATCTGAGCAAGCTCTAGATAAAAGAAGGTAACCAGAGAATAATAATTCTACATTTATCCCAAAATAGCTACCTTCCTAACAGCTCCAAGGCAAAGTGGCATGTTAAAGTGATTATCTCTGCTCCTGTACCCACACAGCCTGCGATGTCCGCTCCTGACATGGTGTTGTACAAGGCACCCACAGTGACTGAAATCTGGGAATAAGAAGTTCATCAGCCACATCAGCTGCACCAGCATCTCAAATTTGTGCTGAAGATGTTGATTCCTGCCCCAGGTGCTCCAGAAAGCCAAGATTAGCATCTGCATGTGCATTTACATAGTATTTAAATCTGTGTTAGAGATCTGCCTGTCCACTTTTCAAGGGAGAACCATCAAAGCTCTCACTGAGCGACTTCTGTAAATGAGTACAAAAAAGAGCTTCATTATTCCCCTTCAGACCTTCCCTTAAAATAGCCTTCTGTAATTTATCTGTTTTTGTAATTTCCACCAGGACGTGGAAATGATGGGGCTGCTAGTGTCTTGATACTGTCCATCATGCATATATCTCACCGAGTGTTTTCTCACTACCTGAAAGGGGCTGCCATCTCTTTGCTTAGACTATGGGTGGTTAAAGCACCATCTGAGATTTGTAGAGTGCTTCACACACTGGAAACTTGGGCAGTGTTGGCCTTCTAGGTCCTGAGGTAACACAAATGATGATAAATAATAACAATGTGTAAAAAGAAATGTCTGACTCCCTCATTATGCCCAGACTCCCTTTCTATCACTCTTAAACACAGTCACTCAACTGAGTGAGTTTACAGCCATTGGGATTATGGATGTCTGTCTTAAATAATTGAAAAGAATTAGCATAATGCTTGACTCACTGAATTTCTGTGGGGAAACAGTAACCTCCAGTGGTCATTCAGAGTCCAGTCATGTACTACCAGACTTCAGTGAGAGCAGTATTAAGTTCTTAAAGTATACCTGGATCTAAAGCATTCCTTGAAGCCCTAAATTATGCATTCATAACCATTTTCTCATACCACACATAGCTGCTAGAATTCCACTCCCTCAGAGGTTTATTTTGCAGTTATTTATTTTTGCCAACGGCCTTAAGATCTGGAAATAAAAAATACCTGTGAAAATGATAGGTACTGCTAAGTTTTAGTAAAGGCACTGTTGCTACATATATTTTAAGAAATCAGCACAATTCATGTGTCTGGACACAGCTTAGGAATGTCATCTTAGTGGTAAAGTGGATAAATCTTTTCTCTTTTTAATAAGGGAGACAGCCTCTAATTAGATGAAAAGCTGAGGATTTTTTTCTTACTTATTATAAATTGATTCTTTCAAGAGGTTAGAGTCTGTCTTTAGGTAGAATAGGGAGTTATTCTGCTTTAACCAGTCAGAAAATTATAGAAAATGGGGATGGAAGGGACCTCAAGAGGACGGCCAATCCCTATCCCCTTCAAGGCAAGATCAGCTCTAATTAAACCACTTCATCCCTCAGGTTCCTTCAGTTCTGCAATTGCATAATACAGAGGAAAAGGGGAGGTTAATAAAGTTTTATGTCTCTTCATGGCTCCTATTTATATTAAAGACCCTGTCTGGATCTGGGATCATACTGGAACTGCTGGAATGATTGCAGAGAGCAGAATGGTTTTTATTTTCCTTCAAGAGCCTGACAATTACTGTCTGAGAGCCAAGAGGATAAATCCTCTGAGCGCTACCTGGGGTTACAGCATATCCTTCTGGACAAGAACAGTGCATGTGAGCTTGTGAGGAGGTTGAGAGTATGCCACTGAGTATGATTTGGGGGATCACAAAACCCCCCTAGAGGCCTTTCATTTTTATCATCTACTGGGTAAGGTAAATTATTAGCTCCATTTGGTTACTGAGTGTTGTGTAAGTTGGTTTACTTGTATTTATGTTCCTGGGTGGTTATTGTCAATGTAATTACAGCATACTGCTCAGAGATTTGAGTGAGCCCAATCTGTCAAATTGAGAATCAAACAAATATAATAAGCCTACCTTTTGTCTCAAGGTAATTCTTCGAGAAGAATGCACCACTGGCAAGTGTTTGGAGTTGGGAGAAATATAAGCCTGGATGATCAGGAGTTTGATGTTTGATTTAGAGTTAAAGCAGCTGTGATGCATCAAGAAGATATGGGAAAGGGTCTTGACCTCTTTAGGGCTAATATAACTTTGAAGGACTGAGACAGAAAAGGAGTATCTTAGTGCTTACACTTGCCTTTTGCCATCAGCCCTCTGTTGGGACAGGGATAAGGAGACTCTAGAGCTATCAAGGCAAGCTCAACTGTCCCACGCCTTAACATCCAAACACACATATCCAGAGCTAGCTCAAGTCACTTACTGGGCAGATATGGGGTTGTTGACGTGCCTGCTCTGCCTGTGCTGAAGAGGTGACTTGGACTGAGTGCGTACGTAAGATAACATACCTAAATGAGGTGGTGCTTAGATGAAATAGGGAAAAGAAAGCATTAACAAAATGAATCAAAAATTAGATAGCATGTGAAATTCAAAAATAGGAGACAAGCCAACATTAATATGAGAAATGGGTAAGAAAGGGAGGAAAGAGTTAAAACATGAGTAATAAAAAATATCACAGACAACAATTAGACTGTGACAGAAGACTGCAGCCAATGTGGCCAATAACAGTTATGTCACAGCTGGCGCACGCTTAGGGAGAGAGCAGAGCTGAGACAGATGAACAGTGTGAGTGCTGGACTCTGAGCACTGCTTTCTTTCAATTAGTGATTACTTCTTATCTTTCTTGCTTCTGTTGAGGAGTAAAAAATCCAGTGGGGATTTACCAACTGTTGCCTTTGATTTTTTGTTATTTTCCTTGTCTTTTTTTCTCTCTCTGACATTGTGATAGTTATCATCTTTGGCTCTCCCTGAATGGGTCATTTGCAGGAAAATTACAGTATGTGTCTGTCTGAAATGCCAGCTAATTGAACACTCAGAAAGCAATCAGTGATATACTGTCCTGGAAGTTGGGCTGTGGACCAAAGAAACCAAAAGATTTATTGGTGAGATTCACTGGGGGTGGATGGGGGCATATTCCAGATTAGAGACTGATATCAACAAGAGGTGATGCATAGGGCAATGACACCATGCTCTTTAGAGCAGATGTGCAGTTCTCTGACAGTGCCTCTTGAACACACTAAATTTTGTACTGATTGGGAAGCTCAGGTGAAGACTTCAGATTCCTATAAGTCCCATATGTTTACAAGGGCTCCCACTTTAGGCAAGATTTATGCCTTTTCAATATTTGTTTCATCTGTCTGTTTTCAGTGCTTTCCAATGGTAACATAAATAACACTAAAACAATGTACTGACTCCCTTTTATCCCAGTCTCTGGTTACCTAAATTATTAATACTCACTTAGTGTAAGACAGATTTCAGCTAACTTTGGCAGTCTGCAGTGCATACACTCATATTTAGCTAGTTATTTAGGGCTTCCTTTCCAGTTCGTGTGGGAAACACAACTCTGAGGAGTGATGCACATCACGAATTTTAGGTATCTTCCTTATAATGTGATGAATTACACCCTAAAAAGTGTTCATCTTTGTCCTGCTAGCTCAAATGCAGATGTCTTAATCTGGAGAGATGAATCTTACCTTGTGTCCGGCTTGTGTAATTTTTGTGTGTACTTGGGTACTAGACTGGTGTTTGAGCTGAGATCACCATTCTGCTCTGGCTGGAGGTGCTGCAGTGACCTATCTCCCTAATGAGCATCTGCCCACTGCTAGAGTGGCCAGCAACATGACTGCTGTATTGTAAAGGGTGGCTGCAATACCATTTGGTGGAGGATCTAGTTGTGCTAGTATGGAGGGTCTAGCTGAACCTTTTCAAAAATGTCTTGATTGTGGTTTCCCTCATGGAAAAGAGATGGTTGAGCAGCCCCATTACTGCAGAGCTACAGCAGGAGGTAAGGCACCAAGTGGGCAAGAGTTAGTCAGGAAGATGCCTCATGAATATGTGTTGAGGGTTAAGCTACAACTGAGTGAGGATTATGGTTTTGGTTTATGGTTTTGGTTAGTTTTGCCTCAGCCCTGTGCTGAGGCCCAGGTCCTTTACTAGATGTAGCTTTTAGTAGTATTTGTAGCACACCATTGATTTATAGACAAATTTATTCGTCAGGAATCTAATCACAGTACTGCTTTTGTAAATGTGGTTATACCAGAAACAAACAGTATGAAAATTATATGTCTCAGCAGGACTGATCGCACCCTTAGGAGCTATCAGTGGCACCATGAGAAGAATTACATTTTCCTACTCCCAGTAATGAAGTACTATTTAGTAACAGAAAATCATTATATAAAACTTTGAGAAATGATACAATTATATTACATTACACATACTTTTGTCATAGACTTGCTTATTACATAAAATTTAAATGTCTTCTGAGGGGGAATTCTGTAGTGCTGGTTTTCTCTCTTGTGCTCTAAGGAACTTCATCTTTCTGTTCAACAGCAGTTAGTTAGAGCTGGAAATACCATATATTCTTAATTTTCAAAATATTTGTTTATGACAAGGAATAGTTTCAGAAAAAAAAAAGAGACATATCTATTAC
Organism: Tinamus guttatus; assembly: GCF_059628265.1. Lineage (NCBI taxonomy): Eukaryota > Metazoa > Chordata > Aves > Tinamiformes > Tinamidae > Tinamus > Tinamus guttatus. Next base: position 2,190,926 of record NW_028288619.1, read on the forward strand.
CAGTTAGTTTGATATTAAGTAACTGTTTGTTAGTGAATATATATTTTATGTTTTGCTTTACAATGTAATTGTAATAAAAAGTAACTCACATGAAGGAATACAGGCATTATATTGCCAAAGTTTTCCATCCTGTATGGTCAGTCAATCTGATTCCTAGGCAGTTGTTACCAGACCTAAACACAAGCCTTAAGATTTCTTTTCTTTCTTTTGCATAATAGCAGACCTCTGTTTTGCTTGGTAGTTTCAACAGATGCAGGACAAAAGCCATGCAATGGAAGGAAAAATTAGCTGTGCCAAGCTGGCTTGCGCAGTGTTCAGTGAGACAGGTAGTCCCATGACTGCATTCTGGTGAGAGACTACAACATGGGACCGGGCCAGCCGCCACTGTCCCTCTGCATGGAGGCCTACTTGGCAGCAGGCAGCACTGGTCTGAGATAGATCTGCCCTTACTTACCTAGTCTGTCCAACAAATGAGGTTTATCAGTAGAAAGTGACAGCCAGAGAGATGGGCCAGTAGATAATGCTAACATGGCACTTCTGAAAAACTCAGTAAAGTTCCTAAGTTTTAAGAAGTTTTACCTGAAGATAAAACTGAGGAAAACAGATGAATTACTATCTGAGCAATCTGACATTGTCTGTTTGCACCTCATTGCTTTTACTAGCACTTCTCAGCTAAACAAGCTTTTCCTTGAAGGGGAGAAGTCAGGCATATTTCATTTTAACCCTTCTATCCTCTAAAGGCTATTTATTTAACTATGAAGCTGCCACAGTGTGAAAAGTGATCAATGCTGGCTCTCAAAGAAGCCCCTAGAATCCTGTATGGAATATGGGGTTATTTGTATAGAAACCTGTTGGAGAATCTCTGCCCAATGGAAAGATAAGTTGTGATCTGTTTTTCTGCAAAGGACCTTATAAGTGCACAAACAGTGTGTTATTTAAAGAGAATTGCTTTCCACACTGCTAATTTTGTCTCAGGTGATCCAGGATGATTTTGGTAAGCATGTGTTTCTTACCATTAACATTTGTGACTTTGATTGGGGTTTATATTTTCCCCTTTCTGTCCTATAGCAGCTTCATACTCACCGATCCAATAGATAGCAAAGCCAGGATGATGTTCCTGGTAGAGACTCACACAAATGTATGTATACAGCATATATGTACTTATACACATGACTGGCCATCCAAGATCAGCATGCACACACATATATGGGACTCACCCAAACACAAGCAGGAAAACGGGGTAGGGATTACAGGGGTTCCTCCTCCTGCCATTATCTGTCTGTTCTCTTCTGTGTCTGTGCAAATGAGCTTTTTAACACATAACCTAAAATCTTGACTGGGATAAGGTAGTGCTATGGAGATGCCATTAGTCTCATGTCTCATGTATCTCTCTATTTAGCTGGTTTTCTCTGTAAAAGAAAGCTTACAACTTTCTTTTCAGTATTTTTCTGTTTTATAACAGAAGCTATCAAAAGCTTAAAAAGAAGGTAATTTTTTCTATTTGAATTTTACTGAGGCAGGCTGTTTTTAAGTGCAGAGTTATGAGGCTTGAAAGTTTTCAGGCTTGCTTTCTTGGTGTTGATCTTGCACATTATGATATAAAAGGGTATCCTTCTTTCGAGACGCTTGGGAATGACATGGAGCTGTGGTAGGAGTCAGCTCATGAGAAGCAACAGGTACCAAAGAGGTGGCTGCCAAGCCTTGCCCGCTTCACCTTTTCCTCAGTGATATCCACCATGGTTTTTATCCCTTATGAGCGACTTTCTCCTCGTAGTTTCCAGCCTTCTGGTTTGGCTGCTATTGCTTTGCCCTATCACACTGTATTTCTTCAGGACCTGAGGGATGCGTAAGCTATCCTGGATATGTCGCCACTGCTGTTTCGGTGCCTTCTGTGTGGAAGTAAATCATGGGCTGCTGGTTGGATGTGTGATGGGTTTTGAGATCCCCAGCCAGATCGAGTCCCTTCTGCTGAGCTGTCAAATGTTCAGGAGGGGCTAGATCTCCTCCTGCAATGTGGAAACTCCAGTGAAATATCCAAGCCTTTTCATACCCAAGTCTATATCTAGAGGAGCATGAAGATTTTTAGTACCAGCAGCCAAAGAATGTTCTTGAATTTAAGAGTCTTCTGTGTAGGCTCTCCACCACCACTGCTAACTCCCTTTACTGCTGGCGAGCACTCTGGGCTCAGAGCTAGCTAGCAAGAACCATTCCTGCACAACCCTTGTATGTACTTCCCATATGTTTTTCCTTTCAGCACACTTTATTACTGAAGAGGATAAAACCCTGATGTAAATGGTAGGGGCTTAGGAAGGTAAAGTAATAGCTATGTATCTGTAGCTGCATTCCATGACAGGAGTAAGTGCTACTTCATCTTGAGGAGAAACAACTCAGTCACCTTGCTTGCAAGTCCTTGGTGACTTGTTTGTACTGTGAGCCATTTTCCAACTTTTTCTCGCTAACACTGTTAATAAATAAGAGCTTTGCTTCCACCTATTTAAAATTTTAATACTTTTGCAAACTTGTCATGGAAAAAGCACTGCTGCGTTTTGGTGGTGTTTCTCATTTATTTGAATACATCTTCATGAATATAATGCCTTATGCCCTCCTAGATTCTATCCAAGCTAATAAATAGTTGAAAGCACCGGATTGCAGAAGCCTGTCATTAGCATCTAGCACAGACTGCATTTTGATGTGGCAGTCAAACTGAATTAAGCTCTATCGTGCACAAATACAATGTAATAGCTCAGTGACCGCCCTCTCCTAGTCATCCCAGTTGGTGATATTGTGTGAGATTCAGTACGGTAGAGCTGCTAGGTGGTAAAAATCATACAGTGACACCATCCAATGTCTTCTGTTGAGCCCTATTTGCCATTTAGGTTTTGGAAAAAAGCTATCTGTCAAACTAATCAGAAATTATGTATGCTAAAAAGACGATTAGGTTAGATTTTGTGTTTTTTATTTTTCTAAGGGATATGAACAAGACGGCCAGCTTTTTATAAGTTTGTTATAAGCTTTGAACATTTTGTTTGTCTCAGGCAGAGCTGCTGAGTTTTCACTTTTTTTTTTTTTTAAATCAGGCAATATATATATACCCTTCTTCCTTAAATATTGTGTTTCTTTGTCTACATCTTTCTTCCAAAATTTCCCAAGGCCAACACGTATTAGAAAATCCTCAGATCCAGCACCGATGGTGAATAAAAAACAACTCTGAATTCCGAATAACGTTAAAGTGCAGGAAGTGTTCAGTTATTAAGTGACTCTTGTTCTCCTGTGAGCCTTCTAATAACTATGAGATTGCTTTTGTTTTCTTTCATGTCATTTGATAAAATCTCTTTGTAGTTCCAGCTTCTCACTTCTTTCTGGGAAGCTGAATTGCACTTCAAAATTGCCAGCTGTTTATGAGAAACAATAGTTTTCAAATTATGCAGTGGATGGGTTTTCAGTCAAAGCTTTTACTCATGGAAACAAGTGATTACAGTTCTCTTGTGTAAAAAGAGAAAAGCACAAACAGTTATTAGTCTCAGTGGCTGCAGTGAAAAACTCAAAGGCATGACTCAGCTTTACTCTGAAGGCAAATTAAAAGGTAGCTAAAAATAATGCAGTGTTTATTATTTTTAAAACCCAAATTCTAAAGCAACCCTAAAAATTCTTTTGCATTGTCCATTTTATAGTTTCTGAACATTCATAAGTGGAAAAGGCGATGTACATAGGATATGGCTATGTGTGGCTACTCAGTGGATTGCAGTCTTCATTTTAATTGTCTCATCAAACTACAGAAACATATTGTTTCTGCCGCAATTCTGGTGTTTCATTTCACACTGCTGATGCTTCAGCTTGAAGAAAGAGGTGGACAAATTGTTAAGAGTCCCAGGGCAGAGAGTGGGGATGCCTGCTGATGTAGAAAACAGTCTCTGATGAAAGAATGAGAAAACTTGGTTAGAATTGAAGAAATCTTCAAGGAATCTCTGTCATTAGTGTTGTAAGAACAAGTTTGACAAGTATTTTTCAGGAATGACATAAAGATAGTGCATAATTTTGGTAGGATATGGACTGAATGACCTCTTAAAATATTTTTCAATTCCATCTTTCTATATTTACTGCTCCTGGACTTTATGAATGTGTTGTGAGTGTCCTCCTAAATCTTTTTTTTCCTGCTCTGAAAAAAAGTATTAAATCATAGACATGAATAACATTTAAATATGTGATGTCTAAATGCTTACTTTTATCTACCAGTCTCATAAACCATTAGGAAAATAAAGTTGGATTTGCTAATGATCTGTTTTCCATAGAGCTTCCTTGATGGACATTACTTCTACTTCCAGCCTCAAGCTGTTGAATTCATTCCTAAATAACGCATTTTGGGGAAGCTGAGTATGACACCATCCTGGTCTTTCTGCTCACCTTTTGGAGGACTGGTACCATTAATAATTTTCCAGTCTCATGGTATATCCTCCCATCATCCAAATTGTATCAGCATTCACAGCTACAGATCAACTTCACTGCTGACTGTCTAAGGGATCTTTCGTGGCAATAATCCTGGTCTAAGCGATGCATCCTGAAATATTTAGAAATCTTAGTGTAGAAATCATTCAGAATAACCATATGGAAGTTTAGTTTGGATATATTCACACGTACGGACTGCCATGTTCAGAAGTACCTTTAACTCTATGATAACGTAGGAACTTAAAAAATTATCAGGGAATTGCATGCTAATTTACCAGGGCAATGGAAAAGGCAATTAAAATGGATGTATTTCTTATGGCATTTGTTCTCCAACAGAAGTTAAAGCTGATTCAGAAAATACCAAAATGAAATGATTTTTGTTTTGCTTCATAAAACTGGTGGTCTTAAAATTTAGGTGTGGAAATATCAGAGAAATAATTTTCATTTTCCATGTCAGTGGAAGCAATAGTAAAATAGCAGAGAGTAGTTACAGCAGTTGTTTTGATTAAAATGATATTTACCTTGCTGCTCTTTCATGCCCCATCAGACTTAATTGGATTAAAAGTAATATCTAGTGGTATCTAGTGGCAAGTGTTCATTATTAAAGTGATTCTACAAGTATGTTTAGTGAGATGAGCAATATGCAAGTGTTCATTATTAAAGTGATTCTACAAGTATGTTTAGTGAGATGAGCAATATTATGCATACCACACATAAGACAGCAAAAATTATATGAGAATGCATATAATTTTTAGTTATTTTCCTCCTAGTGAGCTGATATTAGAAGGGAAATATGTACTTGATTTCTTCCACACTGTGTGAAGACTATGAGAAATATATATCTCAAGAGGAATCATCACAGTGCTGCAACAAAGGAGCCGCATGACAGAAAGTTTCAATATAGACCTACTGGCAACTTGCAGATTTTCAAGTCTCTTTTTCCTCTCTGAGTGGCTGAAATTGGATATCTTTTTATAGCCATATTGATGTGTTTTTATAAGTGGGTTTATTCTATGCACTCTGAGAACCCACAAGCATCCAGGGAACATGAATTTTGCTTGCTCAGCCTTTGTGAAAAAATATGGAGAAGTTGACCTTCTAGCCCCATGGGTTTTTTGTGGCTAAACCAATAGTGCAACAGTGAATATGTGAAATGGGATTAGAAAATAAGTTGTGCAAAACTTCTTGGATGTTAATAACAGAAATTAATTGAATTTTTATTTTGAATTGTCATCAATTGATTTTTTTCATCTTTTCTTCTTTATTTTTTACTTTACTTTGTACTTTTCTTCTTTATTTTAAATGGTGAAAGACCATTATTTGGAACACGATTGATGTGCATAAATGTTCTACCTGCTTCATGTATGTATTAGTAGCTAGACTATACATATAAATGTGTGTATATAAGTATATTCTGCATAAAATACTTGTTATGAATTGTAAATCAATTTATTTATAGCAAATAAAAAATCAATTTATTTTGCAGTGAAATATATTAGACCAGACCTAGTCTAGCAAAATCTGTCCTAGGTTCAATGTGAAACTAGAAGTTATATTATGAAATGTTTTTTAATTTATCTTTTGGTTACACACAAGCACATCATTAACATTATTCAGCATTAGGAGAGCAATTGTACCAACAATAAAAGATAATGCAGTAGGATTTTTATTTAAATTTGTTTTAATTTATTATAAAATATTGTTTCAATTTATTGTAAAATTTTATCAGGAGGAGATAGAAACTAGGTGGAAGCAAATGCAAATAAAAACCCTTTTTCAGCTCTGCATCCTCAGGAAACACTGAAAGAGTTTAAGTGAAAGGATTTTGAATAAGCGACTTTTGTTCTGATGCTTCCTAATTCTGAAGGGAACCTGTAGGCAGAGGTTTTCTATCTTGGATCTTAGGAATGCATATGATATGGATCTAAAAGATATGGCAGTCCTTAGCAGGGAGTAAGGGAAGAATAGTTGATCTATGGAGCTGGTTTCCTTTCATATGTCCCTCTCATGTAACTCAGCCACTCAGCCATCTGGTACCCCGCTTCAGTGTTTCTCAGGCGCTCTCTCTAGCTGCTGAGAGATGGACAGTGATTCACTCCATTTACTTTAGAAACTTACTTTAAAATGGGATGAATCTTAGGCGAACTATTCCAACAAAGTGAACTATTCACCTGAAAGAGGGAGCATAGACAGCCACTTTATATTTGTTGTCTAATCTTCTGTCTAAAGTCAGTGTTTCTGAATATAATCTCATGTTATTCACTCTAATGTTAGTTTATGCATTGCAGCCACATCTCCTTCTTGCAACACAGCTCCACCATCATGTCACTGCCTGGATCCCTTGTCTGTGCCTCTGCAAGTGAAAAAGGAGAAGCCCAAGGGCTATGCATATCACACTGGTCTTGAAACCGCTATCATGGGATTTGTTGTACTCACTACTTTCTCTAAGTGAGCCCAGGTTTAGTATTTTTTGCGGGATTCTCATAACTCTCATTTCTTACATCTCCACAGGAGGAAAAATTATTTTGTTGAGATTTGAGGGTAAGGCAAGTGAATGTAGTGCAACTTAGTGGACATTCTCAATTGGGAAACAGGGCCAGAGTGGAAGCCCTGGAGCAGAGCAGTGAGACCTCTTACAAGGCCAGACACTTTAGTCTAGAGCAAAGCAGAATTCAAACAGCCCTGGATGACTGGGCTGGCTTGTAGCTGGTCTGGGTATCTCTATGTGGTACCACATTCTGCTGCATAGACATATTTGTCAAACTAAGGTGCCCGGTGAGTGCTCTGAATGAAGAAAGTTTGGAGAATTTGAGGGAAGGGCTTTTGTTAGAAGAGCTAAGGAGTTTGTGATATAGAAACAAAGTTAGCTGAACTAACATCTAAAAAAAAAAAAAAGAGAAAAAATACATCTAAAGAAGCACAGCATGTGCTTGGAAAGGAATGTTCAAACTACATTACTTTTGTAGGTATACTTCTGAAAATATTTGGGCAGTATCTTCTGACAGGCAACAGATGATTAGCAATTCCTATTGCACAGACTTTGATAAAAGTTCTGAAGAAAGTATTCTAGGCTGCTTAAAAATGTGCAGTTTCTTTGGAATTCCACTTTTTTTTTTTTTTTCCTGAATGACAAGAGAGATGATGGCGGTGTTGAAATAAATGGTTCCAAATAGCTGAGCCAAAAAGTAGTTTGCTTCCCCTTGTTAGGGAAAGGAGGGGTGTCTGCAGTTTGACCACAGTTCAATGGAGAGCACATGTGAAGAGTGTCTGAAACTATTGAAGATGTTTACTTCTATAAATGTTAGGAACTATGCCTGGGCATCAAATTTAGAAGAATGGTTTCCCAAAACTCCCATTATGGCTGGTGCACAAATAAGCACACCTGGAACATGCAGAGAGCTGGAGCTTAATGCTCCAAATCAGCACATCATGAAAAGGGGAAGACGTGCTGAAGAGAGACACAGCGCACCACCCACTTCTGATGCAAAGGGACATGTAGGAACCCAAGTCTTGGTTGTCCTTCACATCAGCTTAATAGGACTCCAGCCAGGAGGTAATCAAGCAGACCTGTAGCACATGGTGTTTTAGGAAGAACACACAGAATATATTTCACCAATCAAATACAGCCTCCTTCAGTGAGGTAATTGCAAGATGAAAGGGAAGTTTCAAGGTAACATGACCTGAGCTATTAATTCCTAATCAGGTTCCTCTGGCTCTTTTAGTGTCTTTGCCTGCTTTGTATTCATTTAGGGAAGGCAGCTTATATAATGTGTGTGTGTGTTTGTATCTACCCTGTCTTGGAAAACAGACTGTGCTGTAATGTGGGGACAAGGCATGCTGTGACCATGCTGAGCGATCTGCCTGTAACCAAAGAATGGTGTGTTTAATTGACTGAGATTGTCTTTAGCAACTCATTCATGAAGACTGGGAATTTTTTTCTTCCCTTGGCATATTTGCTTCCCCAAATGACAACTTCAGCTGGTTACCACTAGCAGCAACTTTTATCTGATTTTGCTGGGATTCTGCTTGATTCTTTCAGAGCTGACAGCTGTTTTAAGCGGGAGGAAAAGTGACTTCATTAATTCTGTGCTGTCAGCACTGGAAACTGTGTGTTTAAAATTATATGTATACATATATATAATATATGTATATTTCATTTTACAGCACAAAATAATAAGGCAGGAACTGTTCACTTAATATATCAAAGTGCTATGCACAACTATTGTGTTGTATCATAAAAGCAATATACAGTAAATCACTTAGTCATTTACTTGTGTACCACTTAAAGTATCCGAAGCTGGAGTCAAACATACTTCAGCTGCAAACTAATTGAAAGTTATCATTTAAAACTGCTGAAACTGTGTTTTGATGTTGTAGTAAATCAGGTTTTCAAGGTCTTGTAATTTTGACTAGCACAGTGTGTGCAGTCTTTTAGAACTCGCAAGGAGAAATAAAAGCAAATTTATGAAGAAAGGCACCGTGGTATCATTCTGTTATCCTTCACAACCCAGTTATCCTTCCCCCACACTTTGGTGTTGCCTGGACTTTGAGTCCCTTCTAGATTCCAGGCTTAGGCTCTGCCCCTCTTTGCAAATAAGTATTTTCCTAGTGTGGACCAAACTATTGCTTCCTTTCCCACTGGAAAAGGAAGCAGCAAGCTGTGTTCCTAGCTCCTGGTGTCCCCTACCCTTTCCTGGTGGCAGCTCCTAGCGGCAGTGAGCCAGGCAGAGGAGACACATCCTTTTGAGCCAAGGGATGCTGCTGTGGGCCCACTGCTCTGGTTCTGTTACTCAGGCATGGCTCCTCCAGGGGAGAGCCCTGTCATTTATCTTCTCCATACCATGTCTTCTTCCTGATATGTGATTCAGCCCATTCATTTTTCTCTCCTGGGAACACATGGATCACTCCCAGCACAAGCACCGTCCCTTTCCAGCTACCAAGTCAGCTCTCAAGTCACAGCAGCAGGTTGCACCAGGGCTCACGCTGGACACGCTGTTGGGATGCCAAGTATGATTGATTCATATTAAGCCTCTGATTCTTTTGGCAAGTTGGTTTTGTGTGGCTCATTTTAAGCTTTGCTTTTTAAACATGCTCATTAATTTTTGACAATGTACAGTTGCCCACAATATCTCTCTTTAATTTAGCCTTCATCAAAAGCATCTGACGCATGACGAAAGACACTTGAATTATTTATACAGTGCTAGTCAGTTATACCTCTACCTATGGTCTGGATGGAGCAGGAGCTAGAGGCAGCTGCCGTGTAAGGTCAGAGCAGAGGGCGAAGGCCTCCACCGAGGGATGTGTGTTAAAATATTTCAGCATGACTTGATCAGGCACGTGCTCTGCTCTGCTCCCTTGGCTGCCTTTCCAAGCTCTTGGACCGTGTACTTGCGTAATACCGCGTTTCTGTGCCAAGTCTTCAGGTGTTCTGCAGGTCAGAAGGGCAAGCTTTAGATGTTCTGCTCTCTGTGTGCAGAGCGGTAATGCATAGCCCGGTCCAAGGTAATAACCTGATTAATTTATTTACACTTGGCCGACAGCCACTGAATGCGAAAAAGGAATCCTGAAACAGGTGCCTCTACATTTGCTTATGAAACACAGGGCACAAACCGGCATTTTTAACATAATCTCAACATCAGTGTTGATGAAGGGAATGCTTGATGCCTATGTAGCTTAAATAATTAGTGTGGTGTTACAAAAGCAGTCTCAAATGGAAAACCATCATTGTTTAACTAATTTCTCAAAAATTAAATAGTAATAAAAATGTATATTGTCATTTTTAATTTCTGGTTCTCCTGTTATGATGAAATTTGAGGAAAATAATACCTACCAAAATTTTGTACATAAATGCTGGCTTAATAATTTCTTTTAATTGTAAATAATGTTATTTTCCTTCAGGATTGACACATGCTTTGTTTGTCATAGGCTTCTTATTCCTACTTATTTCAGTGATGTGTGTCCTTTAAGACCTGTAAACAGAATTTTTTTAGCTTTAGAAATATTTTTAGGAAAACAGGTTATCAAAAATCCACATTTTCAGAGTTTTGTATCCCTTTGCATTTGCATATGCATGCATATATGCACCCATACAAACCCCTAAATCTTTTTAGATACGCTTTTCATTTTCTTCTTAGACTTTTCTTCCTATGCAAACACCACGAGCCAAATATATACTTATTCAGTAGGTCTTAGGTTTAGATCAAAGAAAACTGAACATTTTTTAGAGCCAAAAATGCAAAAGGTGGTTGCTGCTGGGAACAATGGGCTCTGCATAAAGTGCTGCAAGAGGTTAATCTTTTTCTTTGTCATTGGCAACCTCTCCCGACTTGGACAGGTTGCACAGCCAAAAGGGACTGGGTTATCGAGGCATGCTGAGCAGCCACCTGTCTGCATTTGCAAAGCCAAGTGTGTTATCCTAAATGACCATAAATGTAATTAAACCAGAAGAAGGGAAGATGGGCTTAATTTCCAAACTTCAGCTGTCTGTCTGATTCAGGACCGCAAGGGTTTGTAAACTACAAAATTCATAAGCAGGATAGATTCCTTTGAAGTGGCAACAAATAGATATTGCTAAAGGATGCCACTACCTGTGCATTTCTGGATCATGAAATACCTCAAAATATAACAGAATGATCTATTAAGACTTATGGAGTTGTTTTCAGACTGTCAACTCTAAGTCTGAGGTAGGATAATGATTGTTCCTCTCTCCTCCTAGAGCACTGGGTATCATCAGGTATTGAAAGCAAAGAGCAAGCATCATTTTGCGGCTATACAGAAGTTTTCAGGTTTTCATGTCAAAAAGGACTGAGCGGACTTAAAAGGTAGCTAAGGGAAAGGTGGCTAAAATAATTAAGGGGATTAAGCCGCTACAAAATCTGTTGCCACTACTAATCTTCGGTTTGGGGAGGAGAAGGGTGGTAGAAGGTTCACCAAATGTGGTGACTATGGAAGTGTTAGCTTCTTTCAGTGCAACTAGGGAAAACCACTGAAGCTAGTTGGAAGGAAGTTTAAAGCACATGAAAGAAATGATGTCTTTATGCAGCAAGGAATGACCTGAAAGTCATTGCCACAGGAGTGTGTGGAGACAGGTGGTATCAGCAGCTTCAGAAAGGAATTAGACGAAAAGGGATATGGCCACACAAGCATGAACAAATACTGAAGAGAGTGGGCAGGATTTCCCTGTAATGGCTAGTGGTGGTGAAGGAATACATGCAAATGGATAGCTTCCAAATAACTTTTCCTGTTGCCACTGTCAGAGACAGAAGTGAGGACTAGATTCTCCTCGGGAAGGATTTCTCCTGTTCATTTGTATGCTCTGAGCCTTCCTGTTACAGAGTGGAAAAACAACAACAAAAAAACAGCAACAAAAACCCAAAAAACCTGCAATTTAAACCACTTTTATTAAGTTTTGCATTTTCTGGCTATTAAAAAAAATAGACCAGAGACTATTTACTGATAGATAATGCTTTGCACCCAGAAAGTTAAACTTCCGTCCCTTCCCCACCCCTGAAACACTGTGACTTTATCTCAGTTGCCCACTGGGAACAGGCACAATATCTCCAGAACTTTTTGGAAGACTGCTAATCTTAGCAATGTTGCCAGAATTGTAATAATAATTGTAAACATAGAATACAAGTGAAATGCAGTTAAGCATATATAAACTAAGTACAGACATTTGCATTGCTATTTTGATGTTTAGGTAAAAATTTAAAATAGGTCAAATGAAGAACATCCTCAAACTGCCTATCTTCCTTCATTACTTCTAAAGAGAAACAACACTGACTGGCAGCTGTCTGAGGATATTTAATGCTGGAATGGATCCTGATCTAAGGGTCTAATATTTAAATATCACCTCTGTGTGGGTAATTTTAAACACAATAACATTTCCAGACAGGACTGAAATGTGCTGCGCCCCAAGTCACCTGTATATCTGAAGAGTATGCACTGATGATAATAATCCTGTTATATATTTGTGGAAATAGTGGTCATCTTTCACAGATATGTCTAGAAGACTGGTCCCTCAGTCTTTTCATGTGCAAATTCAGGTGACTTCTGTGGAAATTATTTGTTCCAATGGCTATTTGTTCAAGTCCAAATTTACCTTTGTGTGGAAAGGGTGTTATTTCTTTCTTTGACGCTATTTCTTCACTTATGTACCTCAATTAACAGATTTTGCTAGACAGCAGTGACCTAACAACTCTGCCCAAAATGCTGTTGAACCTACAGAAAAACCAGGTAGAGCCACTCAAGGGAGCCCCATGACCTCTCAGGGGCAGGTACAGCAACAGGACTGTGCCCAAATTTGGGCCACTTCTCTACTGCAGGTGCAGAGCTGATATCTTGTGGGAAAAAAAAAAAAAAAAAAAAAAAAAAAAACAGTTCTTCCCTCCTTACCTCCCAGTTAAGTCTTTCATTGGCTTTAATGTCCGGAAATGGAGGAAGAAAGCGAGCTGGACAGCAAGGCCAGGAGCTGGACAGGCAGCCACAGGCGATGGTCATATCTGCATTCAGGTGATGAGTGGGACCAATTTCCAAAGTCTTTGCTTTCTGTCTCTTGTAGAGGAAGACTCTGTGAACAGACCACAAACTGCTCCTTCCCATGAGAATTTATTAAGGCAGAAACAGTTTTTCTGTTTGGCTTTGTTTCCCCTCGGCTCAGGTTTGTTGCACTGATTTTTTTTTTTTGGATGAATTAGACTTTCTGATATGCACTGTCAGAATTTCACCAAATTTGTGCAACTTTGTAAGCATTTTGCAAGGTGTATAAAACACGCATCTGGTGAATCCAATATGAATTCTACCTGTCACATTTTGGCTGTCAGGCAGATGTGCAAAACCAGCGCCCTCACACAGGGCATCCATGGGCATGCTCACCTAAGAGACAGGGAAAATCCATTTAAAGCCCAAGATGAAAGCCAGCAGCAGGAGGAGCACTTGAAAGCTGTGACATGGTATATCAGGATGATCTGTGTCCTCCGGGGAAACGAAGCAGGATTTCACCCGCTTTATCTCCTGTAATCACATAACATCTGTAATGCAGTCCAGAAATGAAAGACAAATGACAGCTCCTTTGTCACTCTGTCACACTGCTCATAACACAGAAAAGACAACATTGAGCAGCAGTTGAAATTGGACAGTTTTCCCAGAAATAAAGAGTGTAGGAAATCAAACTAATAGTTTTTTTTTTTTTTTTTTTTTTTTTTTTTTTTTTGTGGTACTGGATTAAGGTATGGCTGTGAGTATTTTGTCATCTGAGCTCAGTTTTCTGTGGGTTGCTATGATTTTTCTAAGGTTTAAGGCTTGTATCATTCATGCTAAAGGTGAGTCAAAATCAAGCAGCTCATTAATGTGCCCAAGCTGAATGGCATAAATAATTTTTGGTTAACAGCTGATGATTGTCTCTTCGTCTCATTTCCAAAGTGTTGGGAAATCACTGAATTTCTCCCCTGTATTTGTCAAAGATTATGTTTGATTTTTTCCACTGATCTTGATATACTTGAAAAATGCTTAAAAGGTATTGTCAAAATGAGATGTACTCTCATGAAAGTCATGTGGTGTTTTGTCTGATGCCAAATCGAATCAAGTTGCTGCAAGAGCATGAATAGCAAAGTGCAATTATAAGGATTTTTTTAGCAATTTAACCTGACTTGAACTTAAACTTCACTTTTTCTTGTAAATAATTTTTGAACTATCCAAGACAATCTAAATTTAGGGGGACTTGAACAGAATATGTGCATTCACATGATAAATGAGTGGATACTTACAAACAAACTAGGCATAGCTACTCAACAATAGTGATTAGCTGCTATGTTGTAGGTGTAGAGTGAGCATCTCATAGAGAAGGCCAGTGACAGCACATTTCATCAATGCTTTTAAAAGGACTGATTTGCTGACCCATTTATTTAATTTATTTATTTCCCTTTCTACCCCTCTGCTCTGTTCTAAAAGATCAAAATCCAATTTGCAGTGATTTCTGGTGCATGACTCTGGATGCAGTGGTGCAGATACGGGCAGACTCAGTTTGCTTTGCATTGCTCTAAGAGGAGAGGTGATCACCAGGCTCTGAGGACTCTTGTGCAACACAGAGAAGGTATATGAGGGATGTATGTGGATGTGAGACTCCTGCATCTGAAGACTCAGAATCTGCAGTGGCTTCAAGCTAAAACTCTTGTTTTGAAAACCTAGAACTGAATCCAGCAGCTCTTGATACTCCTCTCTCAGTAAAATGGATAAGGAGCTGTTCTACCACAGCATCCTCCATACCAGGCAATAAATGATTTATTTTTTTCTCTGTCCATTTGAAATATCTGTGAATTTTAAACAGATGCAACAGATAGTGGCAATTCTGGCACAGGGTGCACCAGGAAGGATTGTACTGATGAATGATGGCTGTGTGCTTTGTCCTACAGGCAGAGGAATAGGATAAAGGCTGAAGTGTGCAACTGGTAGAATAACTGTGAACACTCCATCTGCACTTTGAACCTGGCAAAATGTATTCTGACCGTTTTATTCCTGTGGCCCTTGATATTCTTGACAGGGGTCAGTGTCCTACTGACATCATGCCTAATTGCCACAAAAGGATGCTGTATATTTTAATAGTTTTGCCACCAGTGATTTGTAAGAAAGATTCAGTCATATTCTACAGTTTGTCAGTAAAACCAGCTTGCACGCAGCTTTATCAATGGGATTAGACCACTACTAAGTGTATGGTCACAGCTTCCAGGTGGAATATAGGGAAGCTTACTCACTCAGTTTATTTTTTCATCCAATCACACAAACAGCAGGCATGCAGGATTTCACTTTTGAAAACAAAATCACCCTTACCATTCCTTAGTAGGAATGAGGCCTTGCCAAAACTATGTAATATAACCATTTTTCTTTTGTTCATGAAAATAACTAATTTTCCTAAGTAGTGGCTTATATTTTGGTCTGGAGCTGTTCAATTCCTGGTTCTGATGCTGACATGGTCTTCCCAAACTTTTCTCTCCAGAATCATGTAGTGGGAGAAGAGCGAGGAACATGTATATGGGCTGAGACAAGTACTGAAAGCGGAACCACTGCATATACTCAGAGTCATCTCTGAGTTCAAATCTGCTTCTCAAGACCTGACTGGACAAGGAGGTGGCAGACTTGATCTAAGGCTTGCAATAGTCCTGTTTCAAGTGAGAGGATGGTCTAGAAGATCTACGACAACTACTTCATGGTTGTCTCTATTGTTAAATTATCAGAACCATCTTTGGGTCTGGCCCGAGACAAGTATCACTCCAGGTATCCAATCTCCAGGCGTGGTCCAGGAATTAGCATAAACCATTCCCAATTAGCAGTTTAGATGCTTCCACTTTGTTTATAAGGCAAAGAGAATTTCGTAGCATGGAAATAAGGTGATGTGTGCCAGTTAGTCTCAGTGCCAGAGAATGTCTAGGAAATAATTCATTCAAATTCCTGGTACAGATGTGTCCAGTAAAGGAAAGTGGGAATCAATGCAAATGTGTTTCTTACTTGGCTGTGTCCCTGGTAAAGTTAATGACAGTGTTGCCAAAACAACAGCGTGGCTTTCATAGAGTGCTTACAAAATGTGCACTTATTTACCTCATCAGAGCATTTGATTTCATAAGTTTAATATTTAAATATATACTTTAAAAGTCCTTTAGGGATTTAAAATGGCCATCATTTATCACTGCTGTCAATGGGGTAATCTAGCTGAGACCTGTTTCAGATATGTTTCTGAGTATTTTGTAATAAAATAAGTAAAATTTATCACTGTCTTTTTCTATAGAGATATAGTATCACATTAAATTAAATTAGGATGCACAGTAAGAAGAGGTGCTGTCACCTAATAATTTGATTTATAAGACCTTCAGGAGTTTACTGTTTTGAATTCTTAGAGAGGACTTTCCAGTTAAAGAAATATCAGACTGGTAGTCTTTCTTTACAGGCAGTCATGCTCAAGCTACATGGTAAGAGGTAATTTTGTTCTCGGTACTTATGAATTGTGGTTTTATTGATTTTACTTCTAGGCAGGATCACCAGAATTCTCTTTCTGGATCAGACCAACAGAAATTTGGTCCAATGTTTTAGACTAAACACTGGATCAGACCAGACATGGAAATCAGTGGAGATGAGGGTTGATACCATATGGTGAAGGAAAAAAACTGTAAAGGGCAACTGAAACATGAGTGCTCAGGGAAATTCACCTTAGCCATATTTAAACATTGTTTTAGGACCTCAAAGAGGGTTTATGTCTAATCTTTCTGATGTTCACCATTAGCAAATGTTTGATAACTGTGTAAGTTATCCCTTTCAGAATGATGCTGACTTCTTGTCCCAGAAAGAATCACAGAATCACAGAATGCTTAAGGTTGGAAGGGACCTGTAGAGATCATCTGGTCCAACTCCCCTGCTCCATCCGGGACACCTAGAGCATGTGGCACAGGGTGGCATCCAGTTGGGTTTGGAAGATCTCCAGAGAAGGAGACACACAACCTGTCCGGGCAGCCTGTTTTAGGGTGCTGTCACTCTCACAGTAACACACTCTCACACCTTCCTCACATGGAGGTGGAACGTCCTGTGTTTCAACTTACACTCGTTACCTCTCGTTCTGTCGCTGGCCACCACAGAGAAGAGCCCGGCCCCATCCTCTCGACATTCACCCTTCAGGTACTTGAACATGTTAATCAAATCTCCTCTCAGTCTTCTTTTCTCTAGGCTAAACAGGCCCAGCTCTCTTACGACAGATGCTCCAGTCCCTTAATCATCTTGGTGGCTCTCTGCTGGACCCTCTCCAGAAGCTCCACATCCCTCTTGTACCGGAGAGCCCAGAACTGCACCCAATACTCCAGGTGCAGCCTCACCAGAGCTGAGCAGAGGGGCAGGACCCCTCCCTCAACCTGCTGGTAACACTCCTCTTGATGCAGGCCAGGATCCCATTGGCCTTCTTGGCCACGAGGGCACATTACTGACTCATGGTTAACTCCCTCTCCATGGAGCTGCTTTCCAGCAGGTCAACCCCTTATCTGTACTGGTGCCTGGGGTTATTCCTCTCCAGGTGCAGGACCCTGCACTTGTCCTTGTTGAACCTCATGCCCAACTCTCCATCCTGTCTAGGTCTCTCTGAATGAAAGAAGCTTCAAAAGAAAGTGTCATGGAAGAAAAGGGGAAGTTCCAGATTTGCCTTCTTCTGGTTTCTGGATGTCCCATCTTTCTTGTATAATGGCAAGGGATCAAAGGATGCTAGAAACAAGAAGGTACATGCATAAAGCAATAAAAAGTTATGCATACCAAATACTGAGACATGTGAAGATCTACAAGAGAATTATATGTGCCTGAAGAAGGATTCCATTTCTACATTCCCTGCTCTGAGGTCCCTTCCTAAAGCGGAGATCAGGAAAGTCTTCCCCGGTAATTCGTCCTGTATGAAGTATTCTTGTCTAAATCATCTTTTCCCAGAACTGCCCTCTAACTGCTGAATGCCAGTAAGCTCTGGTGTTGAGGTGCTGTGCTCAGGCCAAACAGAAGCACAGTGCCTTTGGACAGGGCTGCCTTGCATCTCTGCACTGTGCAAGATAGTCAGGGGCTGGGCAAAAGGATGTGCAAACAGCCTGGCATTTAATCATATTGTCTCAGATGCTTCACAGATATCTGTTTGGGAATAGAACTGGGGAAGTTTCCACAGGGAGTTAGTCGGAAGGTTAGAATTTCAGCTTCTTTCTTACCTGTAAAGACCTTGCTGCCTCCTCCTTGCTCTCCTGTTTTCTTTGCCCCATATTCACTTGAAGAACAGTGATAACTGTGCATTGGATTCCCTCTTCAAGTTTAATCCCATAGGTCTTTTATATCAGTCGTATTTATCACCTTGTATATCCACTACATTAGTGACAGATTTACTTTTGTTATTAATGGAACACTCAGTTCAGCAGAGCATTATTTTTTGAGACATTTTAGTCTTTTTAAAATAAAAATGATTTTGTTGGAGTGGCTCTTTGCAAAAGAAACATTTCAAGTAACATATAATTATACTTTATGGTTGTCAAACAGAACTGTGTTTAAGTGGCTGTTCAATAGCATACAACAGTGATGCTACGTCCAGTACTCTCATTGCTTACCTTGTATAGTGTAATTATTTGTATGATAGGCAAAGTATTGCATTTATTCCTATGTGAAAGCGCTGCTGTAACGTAGGAAGCATTCCTACAGCTTAATGATTATCAACGTTCATATGCATGTGAGTGGAAATGAACATCACCCTACAAAGAAAATGGAGAGTTATTCATCCTTTCTAAAATTGGTAATTTTTAAAAAGGTACAAGTGTGTTGAGGCATCTGACTCCAAGTGTTCTGAAGATATAAACTCTTGCCCCATGTAAATGGAGTAGCAAAAGTTATACAAAAGAAGATTCTTGAATGCAGAGGAGAAGAGAACATAATGAGGGCTGTTTAAATTACTCAAAATGGTAAGTGACTGGTAGCAGTCAGTTCAGCATGTTTTTTCAGAGTACCCGAAATTAACCATCTAAAGTTTTTAGAAGACTGTCTTTGAATCTAGGAAAACTACATTGGAAGAGCTAAATTATCTATTGAATTCTTGAAGACAAAGGGTTTTCTCTATTGTGATTTGAAACCTGTCTTAGCAAAGAAATATTCTGCATAGAAATATTTGGGCATATCAAGTGGATACTTATGCGCTTCCTTCACGGTTCCTCAGGATCAGTGTGGGAATCTGGGGAGTGCTGCACCATCCTCAGGCACTGCAGGTCTTTGCCCCTTTGTCGTTTCTTGGAAGTAGCGATCTGTTAACCAGTAACAGGCAAGGCTCTAAAAAGCTATCTGACACGCTTTCACATATTATTACACAGAAGAATAGAAGCAAATGCACAGGCTAATATGAAAGCGATTTTAAACGCTCAGTACTATTATTTAGTATCTAAGTAGTTTAACATAGTATTATAATATTATAGAGAAAATACTGTGTACATTTCTTAAAATTTCAAGTGTTTCCTCATAGAAAGTATTTTTTTACTAAGCATCTGAATGCAAGACTGGAAAACAATGTATTTTCAATGCCTGAAAAATGGTAGCTACACAGGAACAAGAATGCTGACTAGTTTTAGTTGGTTGCTATTTGTCCATTGTTGTTATGCTTGAATCTCTAAGTAGAACTGTCTGGAGAAAAGAAAAAGTATCATGTGAAACACAACCAGGCATATGTCAAACAGATTAACTATATATTTATGGACTGCCTGGAACAGAAATTTCTTTATATATTAAGTTTCCCTTCTCATTCCCAAGAATAAATGATGCTTTCATGGAAGGATGGTTTACGCAGAGCATAATGTATAAATATTTTAGATTTATTTACAGTGAATCAATCAAGCAGCCTTACGCAGGATTTTTTTTTTCTTTGAATAAAGAGCTGCTAGTAGATAGAAAGGTAGGTTTAGTGCCCAAAACATGGAGCATGAGATACAAGGTAGAAGCAGAGGAACAGCTGAATTCTTTTGTACTCACATAGTTATTGTAAATGTGAAGAACTGGTACATGCGTCTTTGAGAGAAGAGTTAAAAAATAGAGGACTTGGTGCACGTTACATATGTGTTATGGTTTCTGTGATCTGGCTATATTAAAACCTCTTTGGAGGTCTTCAGAGGTTTAGTCAGAGCTTTTGGTTGGAACCTCTGAGATGTTTGTTGCTGTGGGTTAGCATCAAGGTTTAATGAGGGTTTGGTGAGTTGTGGAGTCAGGTAAAGGCTGAATAGTGGTTTTGAAACTTACATTCCCAAATGGTGGAGTTTAGATGTTTGAGTATTTGAAAACTTGGGTGGAGATCTTAGGGTTCTACAGGGACAGGAAAGATTTTAGTCATTTCTCAGAGGAACAGGAGGATATTGTTTCCTTGGCCAAAACCTGATTTCTTGTTGGTTGCGCAACATCAGAAGGCAGCTGCCTGCCTTGCTGTCCTCTGTCCCGAGAGGCATGCTATTATATGCAATTCCTGACTGTGACCTCTGTATTCTTAACAAAATAGACACTTTTTTTCATGACTTTAATAAAATGTAGTGAATATTCTGCATCAGTGAATTACTGATTTACTGCATAGGCACAAGCTATCCTTTTTTGGTATTAATGTCTCTAACTCCAAACATCTGATAAGAGCAGAAGCTCACTAAACTTCCAAAATGCCTGAGATTTTCTGGGAATTTTTTTTTTCCTAAGGAAGAGAGCCATATTAAACATTTGACGTCAGTTCAGTCTTCCTCTGTCTGCCTTTGACACTTTTGCTCATCTAACTGCTTTGCTCCTTGACTTGCAAGAAGTGAGCATTTGGCACCAGGTTGACCGAACATTCCCAAAGAGCCATCAGTCAGCTCAGAGGTTGATGGGCTAATGGGCAATGGAAAACCAAGTGACTTGGGAGCAGATCCTGGAGAAAAAGCTCTTTCAACCCTGAAGCCCCGATCTGAGGATGCAGAAGAATCTAACAGAGGAACGTGCAGGCTGCTGTCACTCGGCAGAACCTCCTCTGAAGTATAAAGTGCAATTAAAAATAAGTCAGTGGGGCTCTACAGTTCATTTCCCAGTGGTATTCTACTCAGTCATGTGCTTAATTTCTTGATGAGCTTTGGAAGCACAGTAATAAAGAGATATATCTGTGCAGTGCCGTCTTACAATTCTTTAAGCCCTTTGAATACAGCCTGTTTTAGCACCTTCAATAGCATCGGTCCAAAGGGAAGTGTAACATTTCAGGCACCACAAAAACACAGAGATAATCATATAAAATGCCGAATGAGGCATAATTATGAATTTGGACTAGTAAGCTCCCATTCCTGACACATCAATTATTTCAAGAGGTGATTCGAAGATAAAGAAGGACATGAACCGATGTTTAAAAATCAATTATGAAGCAGTTTAGTAAGTATATTCTTTAATTATTGGTCTTTGAAAAATGAAGAATTAATTAAAATATGTATGTGCGTATATGTGCATATAGCCAAAGAAAACAGTTTTTAACTGTTTTACCTTAATATCTACTTTGTATTTTTTGTTTCCTCCTAAGGCATCGATGATCAGCCTGATTTTATATTTATTTACTGAAGTATCCTACTTATATTGGTTCTGATAATAATGTGCGTAAGAGAGAGATCTACAGCTTCCCACATTAAGTACAAGCCTATAACTTCCAGGAATCTCAGTAAACAGAGATTTGGAGTAACTATCAGTTTGGTAATATTAGTGTAAACTGTGTGGTGCTACTGAGCATCTATGGCTATAGATTCAAAGCCTGGAGGGACATAAATGACTCAAGTATTTGAGCCTTTGAACTGGAGAGTAATTGAAACAGGGAAAACATGCACTGTTTGTTAGAGTAGAACTGGAAGGAATCAATCTTAGAATGAGTAGCATCTGAAATATATCTTTAGTGCCTAATTTGAATCTAAACTCTAATTGCTTTTGCACCTCAATAGCCTTTTCTTCTGTCCTGTGCACTGCAGACTCACGGTCTCTGTGTGTAGGGATTTAACAAGTGTACTGGCTTAGTGCAAGCTACTGCATATCTCCACTGCGAACTTCTTCCAGATACCAAATCTTGGCCATATCTCGAAACAGATGTTTGAGCTCAGCCGATCTGAAACATTGTCTGAACAATCTTTCCTAGAGGATGAAACTGTGGGTGAGAACACCACTCCTTTAGCATGTCAGTGTCTGTGGAGGGGGGCAGACCCTTTACTAGCTTTTTCCATGCTGTCATGCCACGTCTGTGGAAAACACTCTGAGATCCATCATATGACTTATTTCCACATTCTTTGGCCATGCCATCTTCGGTTGATTAGATTATTGATTTTGCACAGGCAGTTATTGAATTAGATGCACATTTTTGCCTTTTACCTAGAGTGAGGGTGAATAAAGAACAAATTGGGTTGTTCAATGCAGTAGCAGAAGGGACTTTAACATCCTGGGAATAAGAAAGCTGCAAGGATTTCTGCAGAAGAGCCTGAGAGGCTGATCATGGCTCTAAAATACCCCTGAGCTTTCTGTGTTCACTCACTGCAGTTATTAGGATGGGACTGTTCCATAAAGAAAAGCTTCCAGAAATGTCAATCAGCATTGCTCAATAAGCAGAGCTCACGGGAAAGTAGTGTGGCATAACAGAGTGGAAGTGAATATGATCTATGAAAAGGTCTTTGATCTGAGAATGGGGAAAAAAAATAATAGGAATGGGGTGAGAATTTGTATAACTGAGAGCTTATTCTGCTCCAGAGTGTAAAAACTTGCCTGGTACTGCTCTTCAAATAGCAAATGGCTGGGCTAGCAGCAGCAGGCCCAGCTGGTGTTTGGAGTTCAGATGCCTTCAAGACTAATCCTCAAGCTGCAGCCAAGAGGTCTGTCCTATTTGTCCTCCTAACTACAGGACAATTCTGTTCTACTGCCTTTGCTCTGACGCTGGGCTTGTTTTGTTTTACACGGATTTTGTTTCAGCTATAGATGGACAGAGTTCATGGTTTTGCACGGCAGATTTCATGTACTAACATGAACATGCCATTTTATTTCTTGGAATATTGTGTGCAGACCCACAGATGAGTCTAGCTTTATCTGTGACTTCTCAGGTAATTGCTGCTTTCACTTTTGCATTTTTTCTTCCCTCTACCAAAAACTGAGTGAGATTTACCAGCTGTTTCTTTAGCAACAGCAGCACAGAGACTGACTCACACCACCCGGTGATCTCTGTTGGATGGTGCCCAGCAGACTGAAGATGTGACAACCTTCAGCCCTCTTACTTTTCTCAGCAGAAAACTAAGCAGAACAAGAAAAGGAAACCTCTTCTCCAGCTCTTTCTGCAGGGATGGAGTAAGAAAAAAATGAGTAGGCAAAAACCACATAGCACAGAAAAAAGAAAGGCTTTTTTCACTAAGGCCTTCCTGCTCCGGATTGGGGAGTGCTTTTCTTAGCTCTACCCAGTGCTAGGATGTAGGAACAAAATACTAATTTTATTATGGTGAGGCAGAGGTCAGGTCAGAGCTCATACTCCAGTTGCATGACAAGCAAAATGCCCAGAAGTTCTTTCAAAATGTATGCGTACATTATATTTCACAATATAAATACTTTTTTTTTTCTTCCATATTTAATAGGACAAGGAGAGCTGGAATAACTGTTTATAATAGCCTTGGGCTACCACCTTCCCTAGAAGTGGATGAGGATATGCAAGGTTCCTGATGCCTGCTCAGTTTAGTGAATATACAGCGTCATATGTTGCTTCATAGAGAGAAGTTCCAGGTTTTCGTTCACTGTGATTATTTTGGAGAGCTTAATTTCTCAGTTAGTTATACAACTGACTAGTTACCAAACTTGGCTTATATTAACACACAGGTGTGGCCACATAAAGCCGCATATTGTGCTTGGGATCCGGTTTCCTGGTTTGGATACAGGCTAAAACAGGTATAATCATTCTTTGCATTTCAGTCATGCTAACCAATGCAGTATTGTTACTTTCTCTTTTATTCCTCAGCTGTCTCTCACCCTTCTGTTGTTTGACAATCTCAATACACACAATAAATGAAAATAGCAGAGCTGACAAGCATCAGCACACATGCAGCTGCCTGTGGTAACAGGCTGTGGACAGAGGTAAAATGCTGGCAGCAGCAGAAAGCCAACATCCTGGTGCTGATTTTGCCTGGGCTGGAGCCTTGGAGAGCCAGGAGGAAGGAGAGATTGGGGCAAATGGGGCAAAGGTTCTTGCTAGGGAAAAGGTGTCTGAACCCCAGATCTGCAGCTGGTGGAAGACAAGAGCCACCTGCCTTCTCCCACTCCTACCTTCAAAATGCACTGACCCCTCCAGCTCCAACCTGAACCCACGCTGCCACTCTACTAGTCCTCCCTAATTAGCTCTGCCTGCACTGCTGAGGAGCTGTGAGATGGCTTTGAGAAATAACAAGAAGACCTTCTAACTACATTCCTTGTTATGTTTTTCTATCTTAATTAAAAACACCTCTGCATTAAAGGCTGTTCTGTTCATCCTGCGTCTGTGTTGAGAGGTGCCAGGAATTGCTCTCAGGATGTGGTCTGCGTCTCTGCTGTCTGAGAGCATATTAAGAACAGGAGAGAGAAGACGTAATTCACCACACAGTGTACTAACAAGCTATTAAGGACTGTGTTTTCTCTGACTTTCATCGGTAACATTAATGTGGTGCAAGTATGACCTCATGGAAAGAAGATCAGATCCTATGGATTGTCAAAGTAATCGTGGATGCTGGATTTGCTGGTGAAGAGTTACTCCTGTGTATGGCTTCAGAGTCATTTTTCTGGCTCCTGCAGTACAGGATGCATTTAAAATTTCTACCACAAATCCATAAAGAAAAATATTTATAGCTCTATGCCAGGTAATCATTTCAGCTATTTATTAAAAAAACAAATAGCCATGCAATTCTTTTTCTCCTAAACTAAATAAATTCCAATCCTCCACTTTTTAAAGGGCAAGCAGCATCACACAAAGTTTTGGTGTTTAATATTCTATATTCATAGCACTCCAAAATCAGCTAACATTTTAAAAAATGTCACTGCACAACCAAGCATCAGTGTGTATTTTTAAAGGCTGCTCAGGTTTTTGATGTTATAAATCACTTTGATTTTGAGAGTTTATCATATTGATAGGACAGGTTCCGCAAAGTTTGCAGAGCTGCATCTGGATGTTTAACTGGAACTTCAGCTCAAAACATAAATTTGCAAAGGTATTTATGACCTGCCTGAGTCAGAACATACCAAAGTTTTAAAGGAAGGGTGGGAGAATGTATAGGTTTTTGTGAGAAAACTCGGAACAGTTATTTGAAATCTCAGAAGACATGTACAATTCTATGTTCTGGGTACTTCAAGAAACATGAAGTACTATATTACCTGTGGGTTATTTTCCACCTGCGATCATGGTAACATTTTAGTACCTGGAATGACATGGATGCTATTTCCGAAATTTTACCTGTCGTGACAGATACGCCTGTGGAATCACACAATTTTAAGACATTGCTAAGTTAGTGTTGCAAATAGTCTATATATCTTTGTAACCTTGATAATGACTGTGTTCTTGAAGAAACAGAGGATCAAAAAGACACTATCTAGTGCCTAATACAAACTCCATTTTGAAAGAGTGCAGATAAAAAGTGGCATTTCAAGTTCAGATTATTTTTACCTAGTTCAAAAGGACTGGTCAATAGACTTAAAACTACGTAAAATAGCAGGAGAATGAGGAAGGATAGGAAGTATGTGCCACGGTTCACGTGCAGAAGGTAGGTGCTTGCCTGACTATGCAGATTTGCTTAAAGACTATTCAGTGCTGCATTTTCTTCACAGTACTTTTGTTGTCAATAAGCAGCACTTTTTTATGCAGAAGCTGGACTATCATTTTTCTAGCCTTGGTGTGATCTCAGAGAGGCCAAACTGCAGGAGCTGGACTGACCTTGGACTTGCTCTCATGATTGTGAATATTGCAGAGCTTTTGTTGGGCAATGCAGGCATGCAGGGAAAGAACTGCTGGGTCCTGATCCTAGTAAAGTCTTTGCTAAAAGAAAAAAATAAGCTGAACTGAGAAATACCGAAGTTCACTATTGAACTTTTCTATACGTGTAAGCATTTCAGCTAGTAGTTGAAAGTAAAAGTACAATAATATACAATAAAAATGCCTTCAATTTGATGGAAACAAAGCAACCAGCCTGGAAGGTCTTAGGAGACTTTTCACTGCAAACTTTGCAATTTCCTATGGGCCTTGGTCAGAAAAAAAAAAAGTTTGAAATGTCTCCATGAATCTAAACCTGATGTCATCACAGAGAACATATGTTTTTAAAACAAATTTATGTCTTATGGTCATTCTGAATGACAGAGACATATAATTAAATGTTATAGATTTTTTTTTCCTTTGGCTGGGTAGGCTTTCATACTATGCAAAATAAGAAGAGGGAAGCAGAGTTTTTTCACACAGATGGACCCCAAACTGCAGAAACCTCTCATTATTTGCTGTCAGTTTAGTATGTGCAACCTATCCTGCTTTCTCCAAGGTTTTGCTCTCCCTGTCGCTAAGGTTAGCATCCCTACCAGCTTATGATAATTGGAAAGGAACCATTTAAGTTTCCTGGGACTGCAAGGGACCTTTGGCATTTGGACTTTTTATATAGGTGAAATGCTACTGATTCTTGGGGGAAATAATAGATTTTTCTTGTTTGTTTGTTTGTTTATTTGTTTTTAAGCTAGTCAAAACTCAGTCTTCTAAAGGTAACAGAGTTTTTCATTTCAAGGAAGACAACACTTTCTAAACATCACTCTGTTTAATATCTGCTAAAAGATTTTTTTGTAACTCCATCTTGATGACTGAATTCATTAGAAAATACACACTTACCAAAAGCCCACGTTTACCTTTCTTGAGGCTGAGCATATGCATAATTAAGCATACTGGAGTATGGCAGAATAGAGGACTGCCTCCTACATACTGCCATGGACAGAAGGTGGTGCAGTAATGCCTCCAAGCACAGAAGTGGCCAGGGAAAGACATGAAACATGGGTGCAGGAGCCCAAATAGCTGCTAGTTCTGCTGCAGGCAGAACAAGCTTACTGAATTTGGAATTTCCGAGATAGGAAATGTCTTGAGCGAGCGGAGGCTGTGTGAAATCCTTCACAGCTGGACACATGCTTATAACCTTCAGCATAAGCAGTCTGCATCCTGGGCAGCCAGTAGTTTCTGTGCGGGTATTCTGTCTCTTAGCAAACAAGTAATATTCACATAGACAGGCAGCTGAATAATAAGGTCCTTTAAAACTTCTTTTCTGGTTCGGGAACTTTCATCACAGTAAGTGGGTCTCTAAAGCTACATCTGTATTGAATTAGAAAAAAACTACTGGGAAACCTTATATTTCCCTGAGCCTTTTTGAAGTTCAGCTCAGTAATAAGAGTGGGATTTGATACAAGCTGTACCTGTGTACATTTTCCAGCTTGTTGCAGTTTTTAACCCCACTGTTCTCTTCTGTCATTTCAGATCTTATAGTTTTGTTTGAAAGAGCATCCTGCAAAAGGAAAGATGCATGCGGCCAGGCTTAAACAAAGGAGAGATCATACCATATCCCTCTCCTTTTATCTGTGTGGAATTATCCTGTAAATAAAGCCTCAATTCCATTAAAAGAGAATTTATATTCTGCAGAATTTTACTTATTTTTTACAATTATTTTACTTTTTTTTCATAGAGGTTAGGTCACATATGTTTAACTTCTGTGATCTGGGATTTTGATATTTGTGTCCTAATGAATAATATTGAAGAGTGAACCCGTTTCCTCTGCCTATCCGAAGGCAAGGATCTGCGTGAAGCAGATGGAGAAAGTCAAAGGGAGAAGGTATGGAAAATGGCCATAAGTTCCATGAGGTACTCAAAAGTTTTGGTGACTTCAGCTCCAACAGAGTGCAAACAGTATTTCCACGATCCACAAAATACCCTCCCTTTTGAAAGCAGCTGCAAAAAATGAGCCCTGTATTTCAGCATATTTTGCATGTCAATTATGATTTATGAAATGAGACTTCAAGCGTTATTTCCTTTGATTACTGAGTAAAAGTTTTTCAAATATTTATTAAGATAACCTAAGAAGCAAGAAGGAAAACAATGAATCACTCATGAAGAAGTGAATCTTGAAGAGAATTCTAAAGAAAAAGCATTTATCATTCATGCTTCCTTATTTTTCTCTCCAGGCTGAGTTACAGTCCCATCTGTGTGACTGATGCTGCCTTTAAACAAAACTCTTCCACCTCTCCTGCTTTCCCTGCCCTGCTTTGCCATGTAACCTGCTCAGAGAAGTCAATGCACTAGAGCTCTTTCGAGGCGAAATACAGAATTTCTATCTCTTCCTCATTATTGTTCACATTGCTGCCAGTTCAAAGAGTGAACACAAATCAATATGTTCAGCTGCTGAAAATGAGCAAACCTTAGGGGTTATTCTGTCTTGTCTTACATGATTAAGTCATTTTCCAGTAGGGGTTTCTTAGGCTGCCATTGCAAAAGGAAAAAGAGCAATTTCTCCAGGTGAGAAGCTGAAAGGCAAAACCCTGCCCATGTCGTTCCGTTTGATCCTGGCTTTTACCCAGAAACACCTGAATGTTGAGGTTGCAAGCTAAGGCCATGTGGGTTGTATGCTATGACCAAGGCAAGTGTCAGGTACTTATTCCAATCATCCAGGTACCCATACTTGTGGAGGACTGCCTATATGATTTGCTTAATATCTTCTCTAGTTTAATACTTTTTTTTTTTTTTAAGGAGTATTTTGTGTCTCATTGCAAATGCTCCATAGAAAAGGAAATTACTTGCTGTGTTGAGTTGTACTTCAGCTTAGAAGTTGATTTTTCCAGCTTACAGTATCAGTAACAAACTGAAAAGTTTGGAAATGTTTCTCAAATGGATAAATGGGCAAGATTCTGGTCTTCATTCCACTCAGGACAGGACCGAACTAGTATTGCTAGCAATTAATGTGGGTTGAATTTGAAAAATCAAGAAGAGATGTGAAATTCAATGTGTATTTAGTGAATTTGGAAGCCAGATTTTCAGGAGTTTTTCTTTGAGTCCTAGTTACTCAAAAGAAAAAAATGAATTTTTGGAAGACTTCTGGACTTCTGGTAAGTGTGTGAGTCCAAATGTTTTGCAAAGCCAGACTTTTTTTGAAGGAAGGGAAGTCTGAGCTGTGAGTGCTTGGACTTCAAAATGTTAGCTACAGTTTCTGTGGTTCATAGCTGCTCTGATACTGGACACCCGGCTCCTAGTTTTGCGTGTTAGAGCTAGGAAAAATAAGTGGAGCTCCTCTGCATGAAAAGCGCACAAAGTTTGGAAGTCTCTGTGTTTCTTCTAATTTTTCATAAATAATGGAAACCTGTAGAAACCAAAAAGGACAAATATAATTGTTCCAGGTATGATGAAGACTATTGACTGTTCATTTACTTCTGATGTTGGCACAGAAGCAGTGTAGGGTCAGGAAATTATCAGGTCTCTGGGGCTGCCATGAGTATTCTTTAGAAAGGGGAGGTTTCCCAAGCTTTCTGCAGAATTTTGGGTATGTAATCATCAATTAAATGACATTAAATCTAAAAATAAGAGTTAGAGCCCTGGCTTGGGAAGAATTAGTCTGGCAAAGAGCAATTCATGTCCTGCAACCAGCATGTAGCTGACTCTTTGAATAAGAATTAGAGATGACAAAGTTGTCTGTAGTTGACCTGGCAGATCTCAGGGTGGGGATTGAGTATGTACCAACCTGTACTAGTTACTACGCTTTAACAGGAGCTTTAATACTGAATACCTACATATACTTTCTATGCACACACACACACATAGAAGCAAAACTGTTTTATTTCCATACTATAATAAAGATCTCTCTCAATCCTGGATAAAAGTTGTTCTAAACGCCTTGCCTTGTCAAGCTGTCTATTTTGAATACTGCCTCCCTTACCGTGACCTGACTTCTACTACCAACATGTAATTTCCCACAAAAAACTCCCTGTGATTCTCTTTGCAGTTATAAGAGCGAAAAATGTCAGAGCCAGCATGTATGTTTGCCTAAGGCCATAGGTGAAATACTGAAATGAACCCCAAATTACTATGAGAGTCCTTGCAAACTGAACTCCCTTGAAAGAAAAAAAAAATGAAAACAACTAGTTTCTTCTCTGAAAACAATACAGATTTCTAATTATGCATAATCCTTATGTTCCTCAGTCTAGATGGAACCATATGCCAAACGTATCACCAAGACAAGTGGTTACTTTGACATGTCAAACTACAACATCACAGCTGTTAGGAAAACTCCAGGGTAGCAGCATATATTCTTCTTACTGTGATTGAAAATCTCATGAGACTGAAACTAAACTCTGCTGGAGATATATACTATGCTCCACAGTAGGTCAGAAACATTTATGCAACAGGCATCAATCATATAAAACTAAATTCTAGTGTCATTAAGTTAGTAATAAAGAAATCTGGTGTTGAGATCTTAGGATTCTTGTTTTAAATTTATCTATATCTATATCTATAGAATGATCTAAAATACATTTTTTATATCAATATAAATGCCATTGAAAAGATGGATTAAATGGCACGTGACCATAATTACTAACAAAAATAGCCAAACTATAAATAATTAACCAAATTTTAATTCTTATTTCATATAGCTGACTATATTGATTAGATAGAGATTAGTGAAAGAGGAAAAGCATTGTCTGTGGTTGCAAGAGAAACAAATTACTAGGGTTTTCACCACATACCTTGCAAAGGTCCAAGTATCTTTAATCTCGGTAGTTTTTGCCATATTGTTAAAATACTGAAGCAGATATAAGGGTATGGGGAGATGATGTGAGTTTAGGCTGCATCGATACGCATTTTACACATAGTATGTCCATCATACTATACAAAGCAATAATACTGCATGCGAGTACAACATCATTTCTAAAAACTATCACAGAAAAGATCCACTTCATTATATAAGTGTGCCACTTTTTTTTGCCCTAAAATAAAATGACAGAAAGAAGTAGGTATTTTCCTCTAATTTACGAATCTGTCTCTTATACCTGCCCAGCACCACCATCAGCATTTTTCTATGTGCATTTTTGTGGTGTATTATTGGAGAAGAATTGCTGGAGCAAAGAATAATGATTTTAGGGATATGAAATCTCACCAGACATTCCAGTTATCCCATTAAGACATGATGTGACCTTTAAATGGAAGAGTGATACTTTGGAGGCTGACATTTGATTTCCCAGTTTGCTCTCAGCATGCTGTAATTTCTGCAAAACAACGACTAGAGTTCTTCTGAGGCTGAGAATTTCTTTGGAAGCACACACTATGCTGGGAAAAGAGCAATTGCATTTTATGATTTGCCAGGCAGTCTTTCAGTGTGCTAGGAAAATTAACAGAAAAGGAATGGAAAAGGCTTTGTAAATATTGCATGAGAGAAGCTATATAAATAAACAAAAATCTATGGTTACAGACATATTATTTCTTTTATTAAAGTAGTATTTATTCATACATTAGAAAAAAATCACATTCAAATATTAAAGAGCTTGGGTTAAGCTGGGAAAACTAAACCAACATCTGCTTCAATCTCTATCTTTAACATCCTTTCTCCCACCACTGTAGTTTCTACACTGCTAGGAGTATAATTCTCTTTGTGGACATGGCTCGTTGTCTTACTTATAATGAAATCTTTATAAATACTCTGGAAGGCCTCAGCCCTGGAACTAGAGATGATACTCGCAGGGCATGTTGGTACTTACAAAAGATGTAGGCTCAGAGCGAGGTGGTCAGGAAACGCAGCCGCCATCCGCCGTGCCCCGCTGGCCAGGCCGTGCAAAGGCGGCAGCCTTTCCCCTGGGCTCGCAGCCGCCCTGCGTCTCGCTTCCAAAAGCTGCTTCTTCGCCAGCCCCAGACACTGCTCCTGGTACCTGCCCATGAATTCAGAGGTACTGCTACATCCCTCTCCAGCTTCCTGCCTGGCCAGCCTAGAGCTGCACAAGTAACAACCTTCCTGATTCCTTGTGTGGACTAAAAAATAAACTGGACTGAAATATTGTTTGCAGGGAGCAGAAAATGCAGAAGAAAAGTAATTTAAAAAGCTTTTTTTTTTTTTTTTCCTTGAAGTAAAAGATTCGTTTTACCTCAAGTAAATAATTGTTTCTCATTGCAGACTAATTAATCCTTTCTTAATGCATTTCTTTCATTTTAAAGTGAGTCAATCTGCTTTCTTTAATAGTAATTTTGACACAAACCCAAAATTTCTTTTTACAAATCCACAAGAGACGATTAAAATATGTTCCCACTTTCTGTCATTTTTTTAAAACTGAGTGCATTGTAAAAGACCCAGGTAAGCTCACCTTTAATATATATATAAAACTGTATTTTAGTCATAGGAGAAATATACAGATGACATCTGCAGACTGTTCCTAAAGCACTGAGATAGCCACCTGGGATGCAAAGGGATGTCCGTGTCTGCTTGCAAATCTTTTCCTCAACTGGCCCCTCTGTCCCCATGGCTCCATCCAGTAAAAATTATCTGTCTTTCTTAGCCTCATGAGTCAGGGAGGCAGAGGATTAAAACTAACAGCACTTGATCACGGAGGGCAGATCTATGTAAGTAGAGTAGGATGGAGGTGCTCTGTGCATGAGACACACCGAGGATGTTGTGCTGTGGGACTGTGAAAAAATATAGATTATTGCGACCAGGGGTGTTTACGTGTGGGTTCAAAATGAAGGAATGACAGTTTTTAGATTCATCTGTAGAGTCATTTTTAGAGTCATCATATTAAAGAATATTAGTGAACACATCCTTCTTTAATTGTCTTAATGGAAAAACTGAAACAGTATTATTGAATTCTAGTCAGGATTTTTGTATCTTTTGTTTGCAGAAGTTCCAGGAATGCCTGGGGAAGTCAGACAACTAGAAGACTACAAAGAAAAGATATAAATGCTCATCACTAATATTCTACAAAAATATTCTTTGCCTCGAAGGGTGCTGCACACGCAGTGAAGCTGTTGGCTCCAGGATGGAGCTCTTGCAGTTGCTGCCTAGGACAGGTTTTTAGCAGCTTTATCCACTGAGACTTTCAAAATGCATCAGGTCTACTCATGCAGTGAGCACTGGCAGGTCATAGCTTCTCAAGTCATTAGTGCCTCCAGGCTTTGACAGCCAAAATTATTCTTTAATTACTTTTCCACCTGTACATGACTGCTAAATGCCGTTATTCAATACAAAATGTTTCTCAGACAGTGGACTGTTTCATTAGTAATAATGGATTATTTTCTGAAACATGCAAAACAAGTAAGCTTCAATGTCTCTGAAATTATTAAAAAGGTAATTGCATTAGTTCCACTAGTGCCAAATATTTTTTGTGTCCAATCCAGTTATTCATTTTCTTTAATAATTTACATTTTGACTGTTACCATGGCACCAGAATGCTTCGTTCCTAGCAATAACGGTGCTGTAGGCAAGGAACCAGCTAGGGACTCAGCAATAATGCCTAAATATCTGAAGTCTTGAGTAAAAAATGGGATCCTGAATAAAAAGGCAAGCTCTGCCAGGCCAGACCGCTAGGGAGCCTGAATGCTCAGGATAGGGTTTCCCTTCAGTGCCTCCTGTTGCTGGCTTCACAGACAAGTTATTGTAGGGACACAACAAAAATCTAAATCTCAGCCATGCTAAGTAGAAAAAAAGTATGTACTGTTGTTAATTGCACTTTCTTTTGCCCTTTACTCCATTATTACACACAGAGTCTTAACTCTTTGGTACTAGCAATTATCTTTGCTTTGGTTTTAATGATTAAGACTGAATCATTTAACGAACCTTCTTTATAGATGTGAAACATAGTGCATTATTTGCATTAAAAAAATACAATTTTTTAACCACCAACCTAGACAAACTTATGTGATGCCAAGGCCATTTCTTCATTATGATTTGACTGATGGGAAAAGAAAATTATGTAAGCGTTCTTTAAATTGTTTAAATACAAATGCTTGTACACCTTCTGCATCTTCAATAAAAAATGAATAAGGTGCCCTTTTGAGATCTTGCTATGCATACTGCTGATTTTTTTTCCAGTAGAGGGTACTGAAGAAATATAGATAAATCAGTGCTTATCATCATGGCATTTCTGGATTGAAAGCACAAAGGAAGGTTATTTCACATCAACACTTATTCTCTCAGGATTTATATTTCAAATGAATATTATAAAGGTCTATACAGACTGTTAATAAACATGTGAACATTTTTATATAGATGCAATGTTACATTACTCTTTTGCAAGGTCTTAACTAAGCTTTGTATACAAGCAACTCTGGAGTGACCTGACTGTTATATGAGTGCTAAACCATTTATTTCTTTGAGTTTCTCCAGTTATTTGTTTTATTAGTACTTTTACCATGGAGGGACACTACACAGGAAAACATGTGTCACGTTTAGATGTGTCACATTCACAGAATGCATTAGCTTGTCCCTGATTGTTAAATGGCCCAGTTTATATCACTTTTCTTTAAATATAATGGCAACAATATGTTGCTTGAAATTACTGGGGGATTTTTTAGGGATAATTTCTGTATTAATCTGATGTTAAGCAGCACCAGAAACAGTACTTTCTTTTTGTAAACGATTTTATTTTATTTTTAATTTTAAATGCTTCTATTCGAGACTGGTAGGATAGACTCTTACATGGTTGATTTTGGGTGCAACTTGTGCTGAATGCCTTCAGCCTTGTGGATATTTTTCAGGTAGATTTTAGAATAGACATTCCTGCACCCCTCTCCTCAAGGAGGATTACATCTAACTTTGCACGCGGACTCTAAAGACAGACCAGTGCTTAACCCAGGATGGTTTTAGGGTACATCTAACTTTGCACCTGGACTCTAAAAAGAGACCACTGCTTAACCCAGCATGATTTCAGGGTAACAGAGTGGCAGCCACCTACGTATATAGTTCACTCGTTTTATGAAGTGAAGATTGAGCTGATTAAGGACAAACAAAATCCCTTTGCTGGGCTAGCACAGAAGGCAATCACTTCAGGGAGGCACATTTTCTCCCCTGTCCATTTCCTTTTCCAGGGGATAGGCAACAAACATAATTAACTGGGATTTTCATTCCTGGTCAATGCTGCAGGCATAAACAAATATCTTCTCTTTTGAAAGAATCTATTAATTTGGAAATATTCTCTATGGCTAGCATGAAGGATGTCACAGGGGACAGGAATGTTGCTCACTTTTAATTGAGGCTGGTACTTAGGCTTTTTTTCTGAAAGTATAACTTAATCAGAGAGGAGTTTAGGTTTGAAAATGAATATGGATGCAAGGGAAAAGACAATATTTTCCTATATACCTCTCCTTACTCACTGCACATATAATGTGCCTTAAGTGAATGGCTGAGTCATTAAAAGCTTCCATTTATCAATTCCATAATGCATCTTCCTCCTAGCCTTTCTCTGCCTGTGGAAACACACTCAGTTCTTCATGTTCCCCTTCATGATACTGTGCTCCTCTGTGTCTTCTACCTCCTTCTTACTCCTTTCATGTAACCTGTCTCCATCACTAGCAGCCTTCACCTTAATGCTTTTAGTTCTTTCAGTGACTCGAAAGTTCAGCCTCACCAGTAACAACTTTCATTAAAATGAAATGTTTCTCCTATTTATTATTCATCCTGCTCTACCTCAATAATATCCCTCACTCCACTGTGGTACAGTTCCCCATTCCTTGTTCATCAGCTTCTGTTGCTGGTTGGGAAGAGCTTGATATTGATAATAGGTGACTCTCCAGAGTACGCTTTCTTTTTTTTTTTTTTTTTTTTTTTGGCCAGCCAGCTGACTGCTAATGCAGAAGTTATGGGCATCTTTATTAGCCTGCTGACCAAGAGCTCTTCATCCTCGTTTGTAGCTATCTGTGTTCTGCCTGATACCCTGCATGAACATGTAACTCTTCCCTCAGGACACTTGCTTGACCTCGACAAGGAATTAATTCAAATTGAAGGGGTCTGCCAGAAAAGCATTATTCAGCTTTCATCAGAAAGTGGGAAGATTCAACTAACTCTCTGATGCTCGGTGAACTAATAGAATGTGCATGCAAATACAAATCAAAAGGTGTAACAACCACTATTTTAATTAGTGGTTTTTATTAGAAGACGCTATCTTGGTAGTTAAACAGTTTGACAGTGAGTTTTATGGTATAATTATACTAATAGCCATTTTCCTCTCTGGGACAGTTGCAGGCCAGCTGGTTGGTTTTCGCCATCTGCAGTAACTTTCACTCAGAGCATACAATTTTAAATATTGCTACACAGCAAGACTTGATTTAAGCAGAGCTTATGTGCTGGTGTGACTTGTTTCTGCTATCTGCTCCTCTTTTTCTCCTCCTCCTGTGTAGGTTGCCCTGGTACAGCTGGCCTTGCTGTTGCTCTCTCTGGGCCCATGAGCCTTGCTGCCTGCCTCATGGCTCTCCTGGACATTCCTACTAGCCTTGTTTCTGGAAAAAGTACATAGCACAGAGAAGTGCACATAGTCTTTCAATTCACTGGAGGCTCTTAAAACACCCATCCTATATATGCTGTGCAAGAAAATCAACTTTCCCACTTGCCTTCTGTGTCTTACGTTGTACTTTTGGCTCTCAGTTTTGTAAGCTATTGCTTCAGATTATCAGTGCCACACAAATTAGGCACGTTCAGACAGAAATAGTAGGCCTAGGGGTCAATACATTGTCACCCTGGCAGTTTGCTGTATGACTCCCTTTTTGCAAGAAAAATTGGCATGTCAATAAAAAGGTGTGAAAGGGGAAAGAAAGAAAGAAAGAAAGCCTGAGCTTACTATGAGCAGAAAGCTTACCAGTACTAAAGACTGCAACACTTTATTGAAGCCGTTGAAGAAAGCTGAGTCAGGGCTAGAATCTGCTCCCGCTGTAGCTTGTGAGAAGGCAGTCTGGATAGCATTTTTTTTTTTAGTTTATCAATTCAAACTCAACAAGATGATGTGACTAGACTTCCTGTGTGAGGTAGCTTTGCATCAGGACGCTTCTGTTACTGATGGCTAGTGTTTTCTGTCTGGATTATGCTATTCATTTTTGGTCTTACTGTTTCATATTTGCACTAATTAGAAAAAACAGACCCCAATAGTTAAAAATCATGCGCATTCCATAAAATGTATTGAGGGAGGAAATATGCCCTTTTCTCCCTTTTGTTTTGTTGAGGTTGTGCTGTCACAGAAACTATTTTAACTGAGACATAATGAAAGTGGTAAAAGGATGAACAATTTGAATTGACTCTATTGAACACTCCTGTTTCAATAAAACATCAACCTGCATGATTGTTCTACTCTCTCCAGTCCTAAAAGCTCTCCTTGGCATTTAAATGACAGATCAATCACTCAAGCTCCAGGCTACAAAATTCTTCCTGCAATATTACAGGGCAGGTAGGTTTTGAGATTGACATTATTTTCAGCACAATGATTGTGACTTGCAATTATAAATTTAATCTTGCCTTATGAAACAATAAACCATATTCACATGCAGAGATCTACATGTTACAAATTTGCATTTACTTATCAAATACCTGAATTCCTAAACAACACAGCACTTTATTGCTATAAAAAATCATTTCGGGGAACCATGCTTAATTTCATAGCTGAAACAACCTGGATTATCTGCAAAAAAATAAAATATGCGATGCTTTTCCTCCTTTTACATTTGTGGAACATAATTTTGAGCGTACCACTTCTTTGTCTTGATTCTTTATTCCAAACAATTCATATTCTGCAGATTTGGTTTTGTTTATCTGCCTAGGATCTATATCTAGACTTGGGAGGTCCCGGTGCAAATTTGCTATTAGGAATATGTTAATTACTTACAATCAGTCACTGAACCAGATGGAATTTTCTATTTCTCATGTGATCTGTATGAGGACTTCCAGCATGAAAACTCACAGCTGCCAATCTATGCCTTTATTTGCTTGAGTGATTGTAAGATGTATTGTTCTGAATTATACTGCTATGAACGCTTGTGTTTTTAAGATTCCATTATATTTTTACTCTCTGGGACTCATGCAGGTAGCCCATTTCTATGTCCTGAGAGCAATTCCTTCTGGAACAAGGAAACGGCTTAATCATCCTTCCTGAGCAGGTGTATTCACCAAGTCTCACCTGCACAGAGAAAGAATACAACTGAAATATATTTTTTCTCCCAGAATTCAAACCACTTGAGAAGCAATACTTTATCAGAGTATTTCTTTTGTTCAAGGGCATGTTTCTTT
The DNA here is from genome assembly GCF_059628265.1 of Tinamus guttatus. NCBI lineage: Eukaryota > Metazoa > Chordata > Aves > Tinamiformes > Tinamidae > Tinamus > Tinamus guttatus. The sequence goes on from NW_028288619.1 coordinate 2,229,124, forward strand.
TTCTTGTTATTTGGGTGGCTTTTTGAAAGATTTTCTGTTGCTGTTTCTCTTCTTAGATAGACACATCTCTCTCTAGCAGGAGCACCTCAGTTTCCTAATAGCTAAGTACAGACTTTTTAAAATTCATATTTCTTGTTGCAACTGAAATACGAATTTTGACCAATGGAAGAAATGTCCAACAGGTCTGTTTCGCTCTCAGACTAATCCAAATGTTTTTGAAAAAAAAAAAAAAAGCTCTTAGCATGGTCAAAACAAATTTATTTAGACTGTGCCAACTATTTCATGCAGTATTCATTTCGTGCTGGTAATTGCTGCTATTAGAAAAAGTAAATTTAGTGTTACTTGTGTGATGTTGAATTAAAAAAAAAAAAAAAAAAACCACAAAAACCACCCGTCTGTCACTCTGAACCTTGCATAATGATCAGTTTAGTACATGGAGAGAATAAAAATGAACATCAAATATGTCATTCTGATTACAGAGCTTTTGATATATTCACAGGTGTCAATGACTACGGAAGGCGCAGAGTGACAGAATCATGTGTTCTAAAAAGATCATTTAAGAAAATGCTATGATTAGACAGAAAAAATATTTAGAAAATGTAAAAAAACTTTCATGGTGTTGGGAAGCCTCTAATCCTGTCCAGCCCAGTCCACTTCAAACTATTCCCACACTGAAGACATGTTCTGTAGAAAGTAGTTCTGCCCCGTCACGTAGACCAATGTTTCCATACTGATTAAAGACAATAGCAAAATGCTTAGGAAACTCTAAAATCCCTGCTTAGGGCAGTTCGTCTAAATGATTCCAATTTAGGAGAAAATCGATATTAACAGAAGAGAGAACTACAGAAATAAATAAATAAAAGGCAATGAGCCAAGTTAATTTGTTTATTTTTCTTCTTCTGTCATCAGTCCCCTCCTGTATGATTCAAAAGATACACTGCAGTATTAAATTAAACACTTTATAAACATATTTTGGGCAAAAGAAACAAAGCATCTTCCAAGAAACAGTATTCTACACAGTTAAAGCTGAAATTAATTCCACAAACTGACTGTAGAGCAAAACGGCTGAATTTTCTTTCCTGTAGACAGACCAATATTTGTGCAAACTTTACAATGGCTACTTTGGCAAAACTACCATAGATGAGAGAAATTCTATTCAAGAATAAATATAATCCCATCTAATGCAGGTGCTTTTGTGCAACTCCCATGAAATAATTGTAAATCCTTCTAAAGTCAATTACCAATAAACATAATTTGCTATATATAATGAAGAGGGTGTGAACAAAGTAATCACAGATTTTATATGAAAAGCAACTAAGGGCTAAATTGCCTGCTAAAGATTAGTTTTCATATCTGACACTATTCTTAAGGTGGTTCTAAGGCTGGTGCAGGTATTCAAGCAATGAGAAAGGAGAGGATGTATCAATATTTAGGGTTATATTCCAAAAGCGCTAATCAACTAGAGACTTTCCATCTACTTTCTTTGTGTCTCGGCTATTGTTTGAACAATTCCCTGGCTCATCTAGTGTGATGATGAAGATTTAAAAGATGGATAGAAACCTAAAATAGATAGAATAACTGGAAATCTCAGGCTGAGAATGTGAAACCAACCTGGATTCTCAGAACAGCTACTATAACTCAGGTTTTTTTCCCATTTCTTGATTTTTTGTTTTTGTTTACCCTAAAACAAATCTTAGACTTGTGTCTATAGACTAAACTCTAACTGCAATCTATGTTCTTCATAGAAATGCTTTCATGCAACAGCACCAGTTTTACTCATGGAGCAGTGTGGCTGAGTGGTGGCTAGACTAGTAAGGATGGTCCCAGCAGCAGGGATTAGGATGGAGTGAGTCCCCAGTGGGTACATACAGGCATCTGTGAGGAGAAAAACTTGCTGCAAGGCTCAAGGGAGCATTTTTTAAGTCAGAAAAGTTTAATCTAAGCATTTTAATTTTAGAAGCTGATAACTGGAAGGAAATAAACTCATACAGCAACTTCTTCTAGACAGCTCTCTTTGACACTATCGCTTCACACAAGCTGAATATTGTCCAGCTTAGAAATAGCCATTCTCTTTTCTGTCTCCCAAGATATTCACCAGGATGTGTTCAGCCGGTTACATCTTGTATTTCCTGCAAATCTGCCCTTGATTTTAACTACCCTTGTCCTTTAAAGCCAAGTGTGTTATGGCTAGTATGAATCTAGCTATGCAGTGTTGAAAAAAAAGCCACAAAAATCTGTGAGGATAACTTAAAATAGCTTTTCTAGACCTAAATGTATCACTTTCCAGTGTAATATCTCAGCTTAGATGTGAAGGAAAACAATGTCTGAAGCTTTTTCGTGTTGTGGAAATTTAAAATAGCTCCCAAGAACATGAATCAGTGGTAGGGGAAGGTGAAGCATTTTGGTGGTAAAATTAGTTTTTACGTGGTTCTGCAGCTCAGTTAAGCAGGGGTGGTAAACTTTCGATAGATGGCTCTGGAAAGGCCAATGTGTTTATGTGTTTATTACCTTTTTTTTTTTTTTTTTTTTTCCTCCGGGCTTCACTAAAAAGACCAACTGATATCAGGTAACTAATTTTCACTAATGTTACAGGGTAAAAGTTCAGGTTAGAAATGATAGAAAGTTGTGGATAATTTGAAGTATGCAATTCAGATGGGCTTGATGATCTCCACACTGAAGCTATCTGATGCTGGAGAAGATGCATTCAACTCAAAATGACAGTGGTAATCAAACTAGTGTTGCATATACCCGTGCGTGCATGTGTCCTCACACATATGTGCATCTGGTAAAGGGCCAGAATGATCAACACAGATGAAAGAAAAATGCTAAAAATCAGGAAATCGTGACAGATTCAGGATGGGGTGGTGGTGCTGGTGGGAGCTAAAAAAGCCAGTAGGCATGTGAGAAAATTATTGTGGAACTTTGAAAGCAAAGCATCCAATATTGATGCTGACTTGATTGCTCTGTACAGAAATTGCTTGGTTTATGAGGTCTCTATTTTTTTAGCATTATTTTTGTCTTCTGAGGGCAGTAATTTGGTGCTACTACCTTTATCAAAGAAGTCACTAGTCAAAGACTTGGCTTACAGATGTAAGCTTTTTTTAATATAAACTAATGAGATAGATAAATCAAGAGGTTTCCACTGAAAAGTCATCATTTACCAATGTCTTCTGTCCCACATACTTCAGATGCCTCAGGATAAGAACTGCCAGTAAGTACTGCCTTTGAAAAATAATGACCACAGTAAAATGATTTTCTGCTTTGCTTGACTCTACAAGGCCAGTAATATGTTGCTAATGCAGCACCCGAGGTGCATAGCATTGCCTTTTCTGGGCCTTTGAGAAACAAATAATCATGTGTACAGCAAATGTCTGTGTAGCCTTAACTGGAATTTCTGTGGTCTTGTAGTTTTATGACTCAATCTTAATGTTATTTAAACATCATTTTTCTGTGTTTAATTTATTTATTGTCTCTAGTGGTAGACACAGAGACTGGTGAGCTAGATTATATTAACATTTCAGAGTAATAATAGAAGAAAGCAATTATCTTTGGGCATAAAAATCATTTTAATTAGACACTCAGCAAAGTGGGAATGGACAGACAAAGATGAATCAGCATACTGTGGTTTAATCAGAGACTTAGCTGATGTGCAAGAGGAACTGAAGAAAGAGTCTTGGCTAATTGAATAAAGTGTGGACAAAAAGGAGAAACCATGAACTTCCTTTAGGCTCTTTGTGTCACTAATGAAATAAATACTAAAGCCTATTATTCCTTTGAAGGCGTAGGAAGAGTTGGATCTTACCAACAGGTAACTGAAATATCTTTCTTTACTTTTCTCTGTCTTAAGAACCCAACATGCCAAAAACTATGTTCGTGAGTAACTCAGTTTCCAGGGGCTATTCCTCCTCCCTCAAGCCATCATATAGCAGCAGGCTTCAAATAGTACTCTGGATGGAAGTCCCCCTCTATGGTAGTGTTTGACAGTGCTTGCAGGTGCACCAGATGCATTATGGCTAGATGCTGCCATTTGCCTTGTTGGTACTTGCTGTTTTCCTGGTATGAGGATGAGAGGAGAGAGATGAGATTTATGTCCAAAGCCCAATTGTCTCTTATGACAGAACAGAGCTTTTGTACCATGGCAAACTGCATCCATAGGCCTGTTTTATTCCTGTGCCAATTTTCAGGTCAAATATAACAAAGTGTTCCCTAAAGTAATGAAAGATGAAACCAGATGGTGTTGCAAACTTAAAGTAATTTAGATACTATGTTATACAGTATCTATCATATGATGAATGGGATTAGTTTGCATATTGAGATACTTGACAGCTTGGCAAGAAGCCAAAATGGACCGGATAATTCATCATGATTTTTATAGTTGTATGCAGAGAAATATGGGCTAATGCAGCTCCTGTGTACGTGTGCTAATCTGGGCTGCTGCTTTCAGAAAATATGCTCAATACATCAAAAGACAAAACCACAGTCGCATGGCAACTCACCGGCCCCCTCAACTTGGGTCTGTGTGTCAGGGTGCCATGGGCTGGGGGCTCACCAGTGCCAGGGTTGGGGATGGGCATGGGGGCTCCCAGTGGGGCAGGACCCACGTCTGTGCAGAGCAGAGCTTCCTTGTAGGAGAGCATGCAGAGCAGAGGAGTCAAGCTAATGTAAAACAGAAACAATCAGCAGCAAATTCTCACTGCACTTGGTGCTTCATGAGCAGTAAGTTACATGGATCTGAGCATTCCTCTGAGAAAAACAGAGAAAAAAATAAAAAACAATGAAATCCCAGTCCCTTGAGAAACATGTATTTTTGACTTTGCAGAAGTCCTGCTTAAAGTGCAACAAACCTTCTCTGGAGCTTTTCCTCAGGTGCCTGTGTCCTGCAGGGATCAAGCCTCTCCTGTTGGCGCCATGGTGGGAGCTTTCCACCCACTCTTGCATTTTGTAAATTAAATCCATATGACAAACTTCAGTGACAGGGGAACCACAGGGAGACAGCTGATACAGTGGGCGTCAGGAGTCATATGGAGAGTCCACTGAGGGCAGTTCTGAAGGACAAAAATCATCTCGCAAAGCAGAGGAGACACGCAGCTTAGAAAAAGGAACGTAATTATGCAGCTGAAAGAGAGTAATCAGCCCATTACTCATTAACTCCTAGAAGAGGTATTGGAGTTTGAGGGGAAACTAAACTCCCTTTTCAACAGCACGAAGTGGCAGATATAATCAGCGTTATTGCAGACACTGAAAGGATTCAACTGATGGCTGACTTTGAAACAAAGCAGAGATATTCTGCTTCATTAAAAATGGAGAAACAGTTCATTAAGTTGGAAAAATTAAGTAGGATCTTTGATGCTTACTACCAACATAATAATGTTTGAAAATATTCTTACTAAGGATGAGTCTTCTAATGCTGTTGCAAATAGGAAAAGAAGAGCTAAATTCTATGTGAGAGAGACAGCAAATGTTTCAGAGGTCAAAACAACGAAGGAGAGATGGTGACTATTAAGTAACTGGATTCTGCCTTCTGTTTGTTATTTATCTGATTTTCTCTAAATTATTTCTTATTCATTGAATAACTACTAAAATTTCTTAGGCTCATGGCTTGCTTCAGCATTTGCTGTCTCAGCAGAAGCTGGTGCCTGTGTCTGCTGGCCAGCCCAGTACTGAAAATGCAGCCAAAACTGGTGCATTTTGGGAGGGAAGGGGAGAAATTACCAGGGAGTGAGAGAAATGATTTTCTTAGTGTTTGTATTTGCCTTCCTTCTCTGGCCAAGTTGTGAAGGAGTTGCGATGGCACAGGAGAGGGGCAGAGCAGCATGGGGCTACCCACATGGGTCTATGGGGTGGCCTTTGTGGCTGCCATCCAGGCCAGGCGAGGGTCTCTTGGACCAGATGCAATGCTATGTGTCTACAGACCTGGCCAACTGCCTGCCAAATAAGGGCAAATACTAGCCACTTGCTCCCGGTCTTGTGGTATTCCTGGGTTCACCTTTGGGTGACCTGCTGGCTCTGTTAACATTGGCAGAGCCTGAAATTCCTCCCTCTCATCCGCTGCTGTGTATGTCCCTCATTCCGAGCAGCACACACTGGGCAAGCGCATTGGTTTGGCTATATTCATCCCTTTTTTTAAAAAAAATTTTTTTTTTCTTCTCGCCTCACTCATTCTATTACAGAAGCTGCACTGACCAGGCACTAAGCAATGTGCATTCAGGTTCAGTCTTTGGCTTCTGCACTTGCAGCGCATAAGATGCCTGTGGGATCAAGCCCTAACTGAAAGAGTAATTAGCCATGACTTCTTGGTGATTGCTTTTAATGACCTCATCCAAAGCCCCTCCAAAAGACAGAGCGGCTGAGGGCGTTAAGCATCAGTAACAGTGCTCAATGCCTAACAGACCTGGTTCTTACGTGACTAGGCTTTCTGAGAGCTGATGTTAAAGTTTAAACCAAATCACAATAACAACTCAGAAGTTAAGCAATAATTAACTCTCTTCTTCCATACTTGAGGAAGATAAATTGCTCACGAAAGAAGTGTTTTAAAATGAATGCTAGTTTAGTTTCTACACACAGTAGGAGATGAGAAGTAGGGATTGCATCTTGGAGAGGATATTTACTCTATTTTCACGCTTACAATCAACGGCTTAGCAGGGGAGCAGGGAAGCACTTTAATTCAACTGTTTAAGTTATAACTGAATGTGTGTAATATAAAGGGAATCGACTAAAACATCCTCTCTTTTCCCTTAGCCCCACAAGGCTGCTATCTACCGTAGTTTCCTTCTTTCTCATTTGCCTCTATCTCTTATTCCCATCTTTATTATTCCCTCCCCCTTATTCCCCTCTGTCTCTGATGTTGTGTATGGTGAGGCACATGTGAATCCTCGGTGTATGTGTAAATAACACATTGAAGAGTTCAGATAATTTATGTGCAAGACAAAATGGTGGTAAGGAGAATTATTTAAAAACAAGCAGAAGGGTATTTAAAAAGGGGCTATACTTCTAAGCAGAGTAATGGCAGGGAGGGTGGCTCTTCTTGTCTAATTGACATAATAAGTGGTTCTGGAGATCCGTGCTGCCTCATCACTCCTAGCTGGGGACGTGGGTTATTCCAGAGCAGCTGCAGCTCTTTACTGTGCTCTTGTCCAGTGTTGGCTCAGTCCAGTTCTTGGCTCTAAGGAAACCATGCTGGAGACAAGGAAGCATATGGAGCACAACCAGCTCTGCTCCTGCAGGGAATACTTTACATATTTATTTTGCTTTGTATTCCTCTTTAAGGAAAAGTTTCCGGTTTAGGAGTCCTGAAGAGATGACCTATGCATTGGCTTATTCTAGGTGGGTCTGTCTGACTCCTCTGGCCACTCTCCTGACAGATATATTTTACTCCTCACAATAATTGGACACCTAGGGATGGATTCCATTTTGTTTGCACAGGAATGTAGTACCCAAATTGAAGGCATCCTTCATTGTATCTGTCTAGAGTCCTAAACCAAATTTCCAGTTAGATTCTCAGTCAAAAGATGACAGAGCAATTACATGGAAACCACTCATGCCAGAAAATGACACTTTCAAGATACTAGCTGCATAGATTTGTCTCATGTAGGTTAAAGAGAGCAGGTTAAAGGCTCCCTGTGGTTCTTGCCCAGTGAGTCTCCCAGCAAACATGTGCACTGAGCTTCAGCATTTCTCAATGCTGCCCTGCGAAACAGCTCAATGGTTTTCTTGGCAGTGATTTAAAAACACTGGCAGTGTTTTTAGACCAAGACTAAAAAGGTTTATAAAACCACGCTTCTATTCCTCCCAAATCTCCAAAGAAACAACATTCTTTTCGTCATTGTGTCAGATGAAACACCACTACAAACAAGTTAAACTTCATATGTATTTACACATTTGGGTGCAGACAGGTATAATTAAGCTCTGCTTGTGATTTGGTGCAGTCACCTTTGGTAATGGGGCTTGCTCGCACCCCACTAGCCTGGAGTGGGAAGAAAAATTACAGCAGATTAACTCTCTGTCTCTGGCAATGTCTCTGGAGATTGAGACCTGAAGACTCCCAGGTTTCTAGTTATGAGTTTTATGGGTTTGTGTATGAATCCTGCAAAACTTCCTGAGAAATTTTAGTGCACAGCAGGCGTGACAGTGCTAGGTACTTAAATGGATGGGAGCAGATTGGCGTATGCAGCTTGGAGGTCAGTATTGTTTCTCACAGCTGAGTATAACTACTTGTGATTATTGTGGCTACAGGGTTTAAAGTATAATGACCTTTAATGAGAACTGTGCCAGGCAGAAGACTGTTAATAGAAATGCAAAATCATTCATAGCCATATAGTTTAGGCAACCCTGCTGCAGTTAACAAAACGGCTTAAAGTACTAAAGGCATATTGACTTTAATGGCATAACTTAAAGTGAGCATTGCACCTACTGCTCATGGCTCTCAGATGATTTAGGCATAGATAGTTTTGGTTGGAACAGATTGGGATTATTTATTGTATCACATCTATTTGTTTCTAAGAACAATTTAGCTGGATACATACAGTGATGTACACACACTCTAAAGCCAAAATAATGTTAACCAATGCTCTGCCCAATCGCTCTCAGCTAATGAGTATCATAAAGTTGCTTTTTTCCCTCTCCCTAATTACTCAGCAAGGAGATGAGTCTTTCCAGCAATATATCTGTATGAGTCATAGATGAGATTGAGGCAGTTATACAATAAATATTAAAAGGGAAATTCTGTTATAAGCAGATGATAATATTTTGCTGATAAGAACCAAAAGAGCCAGTGCTTCATATTCTGCTTCATTTAATGCATGCTATTAAACAGCTCCACTTTATGAACTAACTTTATAAACCAATGAAATTCTGTGATCATATTTCATGCTAGAGTTTTAAGATTCATTTTCCGTGAACTGTGCAGATACGGTCTTTGACCATGCATTTTTTCCATAATTTCTAGTGGTGAAAATGCTCAGGATTATCTTCTTTGGCCAAAGGATTTCCTACCACTTCTCGTACCATCTGTGGGATCTACTCTTTTAAAGACCTCCTTGACTTCCTCATTCCTAAATGTATAGCTCTGCAAGGCAACAAAAAGGAGTGATACATAAGATACATAAGCAGAAGAAGGAAAAAAAAGGGGACTTGAGCTCTTGAAAAGTATGAGCTAAATGGACTCTTTTGACTCCATTTTTTGTTTTTCTAACTGGTGAAAACTCTTATAATTTCTATCCATCATCTTTCTGTTCCCTGCTCTTGAGGAGAAAATGTCTCTGACTGGTAATTCTTTCCCCGTGATTTGCCATGGGATAAATTTGACAGACTTGACACAATCAGAATATGCCTGAATTTATTCCACTATACTTGTTTCTCAACCTTGCCTGATTCTTGAACTTTTTATGACCCACTTTTTCCTATAGTGGTGAAGTATAGGGACAAGACAAATTTACTGCTCATCAAACTGATACTTCCCATTTCTTCTGGATAATGGCAAACTAAATATTACCCAAGATGTTTGTGGGCATAGTGGCAGAGGAGAACTTAGTGAAGGGGATCTGTACGGTGGTATGGCATGCCTGATCTGGATACCACTGCAGAGCGAAAGTCTCTGGAGGTTCAAATCCGTTTCTCTCCTCCTTCTGTCCCAGTGCTAGAGCACCGCCAGCCCATGGGCTGCAGGGCAGTGCGGCCTTCCTAGATGCTGTGATGATAGCCATGGCCCGGTGGAAGAAAAACAAAAACAAAAAAACAGTTGGCAGTAGCTTATAGGCAGCTTCTCCTCACCTCTTTTTTTTGCCTTTCACTCCTCTTGCTTTTCTCCACCTTCCTCTTGCCTACTACTGTATAGATTTTCATCTTTTGTTTTCCATGCACAAGAACACAGTCAGTGTTGAACATAGAGAATCTCTGGGATCTATCTTAGGTGTGTAATCTTCAGGTGTGCATGTCTTGAAATCTCTTCTTTAGGGTATCATAAATTTAAACAATAAACAAGCAATGGTACTTTCCAATATAAACCACAGCCATCATGCTTAGAACATCTGTGATCTCCCATTAAAAAACCTGTTAAAGCTAATAGTCCTTGTAACCGCACTTCGTTATCTCTTTATTTTTTTAGCAGCCCAAGCATTTTAAAGGAGCACAGCCCCCTTCAACAACTGGTTGCTATTGGAAGTAGAGAAGTGAGGCCAGCTTTCTAGGTGCTCCAATGCACAGACTGAGTTTCCCAAGCTGGCACAGTCACAGTCACAGTTCTTTATCAGAAGGTCACTTGAATCCTACCCACTTTGTGTGACAGTGGGGTGACATCTTAACATAGAATATAACAATTTCCTCATTTTCCTGTTTGCATCTTAAAAAGTTTCAGTGTTCTCATTAAATCTAACTCTGTTCTCAGCTCAGCTTGTCTTGTCAGCCTTTGGGTATTTTTTTTTTTGAGTGCATACACCTGATTTTTGACCTACTTAGATAAAATTAATCTCCTCCAACATTATTTACACTTTCTCCTTTCCTGAGTAATCTCATCTTTATTCTCAGGCTGGAGATTTTTCAATAGGTTTTTCCAAAGGAAAGCTTTCATGTGGGTGAAAATATGTAACCAACACGGGTGGGATGTTCCTATATTAGATTTTGATGGCTCTTTCCTCACACTTGGACTCACCCATCTTTTTGGCTTTATTAAAATAATAATAATAATCCTAAATTAACACAGATTCAGCCGTTTCACAATGTTCAGGTAGCAGCTTGTCCTCATTCTACTTGGGTTTGTAAAACTGGAGGAACTGGAAATCTTGAGAAGGCAAGGAAAAGCGGGAGTTTATTTTAGCTTTAGCAGGTCTGATTGATCGAGTATTCGGCTGCAGACCTGCTAAAAGAAAAAAAATATCTGTGCCTTCCAATCTTTTGTGTAGAATGAAATTCTCATGTGTAAAATATCTGTTACCAAAGGATGCAGTTACTCTGTACCCAGACCTTATATGTTGTGTGTGTACATAGTTGGTTTTCTGTATGTTGCTGAATCTGGATAAACTATGTTAACAAGGAATCCCATTGCTCAAAGAGTACATTTATTTCCCTGTGGTTTCAACTGCACCAGGCTGGACAGCAAAGCTGCAAACTCTGATGAATGGATTGCAGTTAGCAGAACGAAGCTGTGAAAGGAATACTTTTCTGGAAAGCCCTAAGATAAAAGCCAGGAAGCGTTTCAAGTATTAGACAAAAAAGCTTTTTAAAGGGACCAAAATCAGTGCATTAGACTGAAAAATATTGAATAATGCAGGGAAGCTCTGACATGGATAACTGAAGAAGGATTGAAACAATTAGAATAATACATTTTTCTCATTCAAAGAGTCTATGTTTTTGACAGGGATTCATTGATCAGAGGAACTGTCACAATCTGTGGTGCTCTACAGTTACTTGTCTGTGCTGGTGGCAGACATCCTTAGTGACACATCCTCCATCCTATCTTATCTCTCCCAACCTAAAAACAGATTGCTTCTACTTGATGAAGCATGAGCTATGTGTGCTCATGAGAACTCATTTGCCAAGGGGAAGGAGACTATCATAAATCCAACAAATACTGAATATGGCAGAAAACTGGGGTGAACTGAGTAGCCCTTCCCTACCATACTAGACAGTGTGTTCTGGACTCAGATTTTTGTTTGAATGATAAAGCTCTTTGGGAAACTTCCCAGAAAATGAAGCAAGTTGCTCTTAGCAGTTCTTTTAATGTGGGGTTTTGGAGGATGATTTAAAACATATTAGAGTTTTTACTTCTGATAAGCTTAGTCTAAAATACTGTAACTTATTAATCTTCTCAGGTTCTGTGCTGAATAAAGGTGGAAAGAAATATTTACTATGTATGAGATCTATCATTTTTTCCTCTGAAAGAATATTAACCTTTTGGAAACTGCCATGTCTTTGAGTATCCCAAATCAAGAAAACAAACAAACAAACAAACAAAAACCCCACCAATAACAATGTAATTTTTTTTCCTAAGGGCTTTTTCCTTTGCAAGTGAGTATATTCTAAATGAAACATAAGAACAGTTAAAAACATAAATCTGACTATGAACACTTCAGTCATTAAATGCCTACAAATATTTACACACAGCTTGCTATTGGTTATTTTCTTTTAGCCTTTTCCTGACAATTAACCACATGTTCTGTGGGAGTTTTTATCAGCTCACTGCATGTTGCAAAAGTGTCCCCAGATACAGGATGTGTTGGAACTCTTGGGTAAACTTAGCTAGTAGTGGAATTTAGTCTCTAAAATCTCTGTGCATTCTGTAGTAATTAATCATGATTTTAAAGCTCTGTGGGCATTTCACAGTGATTAATCATGGTGAGGCAAGCATCTCACTGACAGCAAGTAGTCCCTCTGCTTCTGAGAAGCTAGCTATGCTAGCTGTGCTGAGAAGCACAGTCAGTATACAATCCATCTTGTGCATAAGTGGCATAAATTGGATTTATTGATTGGAAATAGACTTGGGCAGCAGGGAGCAGTAGTGTGACGTACAGTCGAAGAGTATAGCACAGTATTCAGACACTGAAAATAAATGGCAGTGACCTTGAATACAGTTGGAAATACTAGGTGCTTACAGTTTGTCTAAAGTGAGAGTTCAAATTGAAGTGCAAATTTCTTGCATAACTCTGAAGAAACTCCAGTTTCATAGCTGAGATTGCTACAGCTGGACTTCAAGAGTACAGTAGCTCATACCTTTGCCTTTCCAACAATAAGAGAGAAGATGAATAGAAGAGGAGCAAGTTCATTTATTTAAATTAGTCTGCAAATTGATAAATATGCCTTGATAATCAAAATAAATCCCTACAAGCCATCCTCTTGAGAGGAGACATATGCATGGGAAGTGCCTGAAGAACTGGGTTGTGTGAGAAGGAAGGACAACACCAGAGACTGTGGTTTGCCATGAAGAGTACTGTCTTTTTAGTCCCTTTTGACCTTTCGGTGTCTTGGGCTCCTTACTGCTTGCTGTTTCCATGGGCCTGGCATCAGCTCCTCCATGGCACCACAAAAATCTACCTGGTGTTGGGAGTGTGGACCTTAGTGCCAGACTCTAGAGACATGTAAAGTGTGGCCCAGGGCATGGAGCATCTTGAGAGCAAAGATAGCTCTGTGATTGCTAGTCTCATTGTGAATCAACAGCTTGGCAGTCCACGTACTGCGTCCTATTCCAGAAAAAGAGATAGGAGAACAGGCAATGCTTGAGGGAACTGTGTGTGGAGCTAAAAAAAAAAAAAAAAGCAGAAATCCTAGCAATTGGGAGATATCTGCACTGTCCTTTGTTTTGCTTTAAGCAGAAGAATGTAAACCCTTGCAGAGGGATGTGCAAAATGCCCCTTTCTTCTTGTCTCTTACGGCAATCACAAAATTCTTATTTAGTTCAAAAGAAACAAGACCATACATTGAAAAGAATAACAGCTTTTCTTATTTTCTTCCTCCTTTTCCTTCTTTTTTTTAATCCTTTTCTCCTTCTCTCTTTCCCTTTTCTCCTTTCTCTATTCCTCCTTTCCTTAAAAATACTGCTCATATATTGCTCATATAACAATGTTCAGTGCTCAGTCTTCCAGCCATAATGTACTATATACATTAATGATACTGCCATTCATTGCCCTTTATGTTTTCTTGCAGCATTCAGATCGGTTAAGTGCCATACTTAGGCACCTAGAGATCATGGTAGACACATAGGGTGAGCTACAAAAGCAGCTCAGAAGGAAACCAGTGGGACTGTTCACTGCTTAATCTGATACGAGAATCTGCAAAATTCACAAGTTTTTCAGAGATAGAACTCAGAAGCAGATTAAGTAAAAATGATCTTCTTAATCTCTTGACTTTTAAGTCAAGATATATAATTGCAAATATACATATATGTATGTGTGTGTACTTTATATATACGTTAAATTAATTTAAACAGATGCCATAAAGAGTATAGAAAGTGGTAAGCAGTCTAAAGGGAGGAAAATCAGTAACTACTGGCTGCTGAGCAAGATCGTTGTCTACAACAAGCCTGACACAGATGGTCAACAGCCTGAACCATTCTGGCAACTGGAAAGCAGATTGAATTAATGCACCGATGTAGAATAAATCTTTGCCCTTTGAGCTTATCTAATGGTTGGACTCTAGGATTGGCTTCATTTGTCTGGATGCCCTATGCTTACCATCTCTGCAGAATGCTTGCCTGTCTGTTGTCTGAGTATCTCAGCTGCTCCTTGCTAGTTAGGGACGATCGCTGTGCAGTGAAGCTCACTGTTACAACTGTAATTACCCTACATGTTTCTAAGACAGTTTATTACAAATCTATATGCTATTCCATGGAATGTGAATGACAGAGGAAGAGTAACGCACTGTCAGAGAATAAAATAAATTAGAATTTTTGGTTGCTGTGCTTCACTAAACTCGTTCTTTACCAAAATGTGCTAGAGTGTGGAAGCAAGTCTGGATATGAGCTTACAAAAGCGAGGTAAAGAGACAGAACCAACATACCCCTGAAGCATCCTGCTAACCTGTGAAAGTCTCAGTCCCAGTCTGGTTGCCTGGAGGCTTCCCATCCCATGGAGAAGTTCTTGGGAAATGAATTTCAATCATCATGTCAACCTTTGTATGTTCTGTTACTCAGAAGAAAATGTTGAGATGGAGTTGTGGTGTAAGCTCTGTCCCTCGGAAAAGAAAGCATCTACTTTGTCTTTAGCATCATAGCCACAAATATCCTGGAAATGTGTCTTAACCAGATCAGTTCCCTGTTGTATTGAACAGGGCAAAGAAAAGGGAGACACTTAGCTCCCAGCTCAGCATAGATGTCCTGAGCAACAGAAATTTGTTTACCTGCTCATAACAAAATGTTTACAAAGTTAGCTAAAGATAGAAAAAAGTAATGCAACAAAGAATACCTTTGAATATATCCCAAGTGCGGTAATGTTGTGGTCATGTCTGTGAGCAGAGTGTGTTTGAGTATGGAAATGATTACCTTCGCCTAAAATTGCTCCACTATGGCCAAATAGTGGAAGAGAACAATAGTGGCTATTTCAGATTATCACAATTTGACTTGGATATGCACTGGTAGGATAGGAGGCTGAGAAGAATGAGTTTCAGCATTCTGTCTGGGACTCCTGAACCTGCTATATATTATTATTATTATAGATGATATTTGGACCACACTCAGCCTTGTTTGACTGCTAGATACCTTCTAAAAGGTACAATTTGTATACCTGTCCTCGTACACTTATTTTTATTCAGCTTTTCCTAATCCTACTGTTTCTTTCCTTTCCCATTTTTCCATTTGTCTTCTCTTTATGAAGTCTTAAGTTATCTAGCCAAGACTGAGTCTTCAAAAACTCCTTTAAAGCTGTACTCAAAGTGGCGCCTAGAGGTTATATATTGCACAGATTAGCACTGGTGTCAAACTGGTGTTCTTGTGGTGGCTGATAGAGGCATGTAGTATCACAAATTTCTGTAAGGATGAGAATTCAAATAAAACTCAGAAATCAAAGTTATGTTTTCTAGGTTTACTGGGGTTTCTTTTCCTCTGTTGCCCTTCACTCACTTTCCTCTGTTTCCTTCATTCATTAACTTCAAGATAGCAGGATCCTGTCCCAGAAAGATCACCATGCCAATTTAATAGGCTTTTCTCTTTTTCAAATGTTCCCAGGATATTCTGAAAATGTTGTACAATTTTTAGAAAATTTAATGTATATATTCACAAGATTACTCAGAGAAGATACTTCTGTTTTTGCAAGGTTTAATAAAACATCTTTACTCCTCCAGCCTTCATAATAATAGTCTCTGCAATTTAAGAACTGATAAAATGAACTGATAAAATGAAGTTCAAACCATCTTTCATTTCAGAACAGCAAAGAATGGACTGCAGTAAGTGGAGATTGGTATACTTATCACAGTAAACAAGAGGGATTTTCTTATTCCTTTAAACATGGATATTCAGGAGGCTAAACAGATACAGTGTTTGATAAGAATATCATCTTGTATGGAGGAGTAATGTAATTCTATTTAAATCTTCTAGATTAAAGTTCACTCTTTTTTGAAGATTTTGGCAACCCAATTCTTGTTGAATTGGGCAAACATTCCTCAAACTGAAATGCTTATAGAATTACTTGGTCAGTATAAGAGAGGGAGGACAGAATGGAACCTCAGTAAATGTTTAGGAAAATTTCCCCAGTGTAAAAGGATGTGTTACATATAAAATATTATTAAAAAGAAATCTAGGGGAAAGAAGAGTTCCTAGGAGTTTCTCTGTGTGAACTATGAAGACAAATTAGAATACGGTCACACTGAGTTTTCTAGGCAAATTCTTTCTTTGCCTCTTTTACTGGTAGTAAGTCCACACACATTGTCAGCACCTAAATAATGGACATAATAAAAAGAGCTCATAAATACTATAGAGTAATGCAATATGGCTTTAACAGGGAAAGAAATTCTGGTGATCTGACTGCCAATGTCTGCCATAACTATAAGTTGTGCACATGCAAGATGTTACAGAAAGCCTGAATGACCTTACTTCAAATCTTGTCCTTTGATGCTGTGAGTTGACCTATTCAGAACTCTCCAACTTCAGAGTTAGCACAGAGATGTTTAAGACTTGACAGCCGCTACATCAGAACAACTCGCCAAAGAGTTTAGAGCACCATTATCAAATACTAGTGCAAAAATTTGACGAAGTCAATTGAAAGCTCTTCTGTGACATGGTGCATTACCTCTCTTTAGCTCTTAGCAAGAAACCCACTTTATTTCCACAACTCTTACATAAACAGGCTCGCTGCAGGTGGATACAGAAGGTACATTGAAACAAAACTTGCCCTGACCAGAAAACTGGAACATCTTCTTGTACTTCTGCACAAACTGTAAGGGATGCTCAGAGCCCTGGCATGAATTAAAGGTTGATCTTTGGCTGTTCTGATTGCTTTCCATGACCGCCTATGCTGAGCTAATGCCTGCAAGCCTTTAGTGCGTGTATGTTACTTAATATCCTGAAGGCATGCTCTGGCATGCTAACCATATTTGACATTTCAAATCTAAGCCCTTCTCAGAGTCACAGATTTAATTAGTGACTTCCAGATACTAATATCTCTATCCATGACCAAATGAATGTACATATATACAACATGACTAGAGGAAGAATACTAAGACTTCAGAGGATAAATTTCTCTCCAGCATGTGCAGAATGAGGTTTGCTTACGCCATAGATAACAGGGATGCAAAGTGTCACCAATGCCTTTAACTTGACAATGTTGGAAATTCACTCTTCAGACAAATGAAATACTGAGCAATCCAATTCAAACGAGAAACTCAAATGAATTGTTAAATAGTTTTCCAATTTGATAAATGAATTATCCACTGCACTGAAAGTTGGAATAAAACTGAGAGGCAGAGTCTATCAAGAGTACACAGAATAATATTTTGCCAGGAAGATCTCTTATTTTTTTCCTGTGGAAAAATATACAGAATTCAACAGTTTCTGTATTTTGCATCAGTGTATGAAACTGTAAAGTCACAAAAAGAGATCTCTCTAAAAATCTTAAACATGGCAAAATGTTGATCTCCATTAAAGAAAAACACCAATGATAGATGAATCTGAATTATGCTGTTTGGATAGTTATTACGTATTTTTAAGAATAATTTGGCAGGCTTGGGGACAGATTTTGTTTTTGCTTAGGGGCAGGCATGTCCTAAAAACTGATTTATGTAATTCCTGATATATTTTCTTTTCTCTGTATTGGGACATCAGCAAACTATTTTTCACTGTCATGCTGTGCAGTTGTAAATGAACTCCCAACACCACACAATGGATTCTAGTTCTTGTGTTTGTTTGTTTGTTTGTTTTTCTTCAATAAACACTTATGCAAATGTTAATGCAGACACACTAAAGAAAAATGGACAACTGAAAATGACAGAAAAGCAGAATATAACCCTTATACTTCCGCATTTCTGTAAGAACAGCTCTAATGGAAAAGAGAAAGGCATTTCGGTTTGATCTTTCAAACCTTAGCTAAACTCCACTTTTAATCTCCAGATTCCAGACCAGGCAATCTTTCGCATTTCCTTCTGTTGGTTTAAGGGACCAAATTTTTCTGCATGTTTGTCCCATAAAAGGGAAAACAGACTTCCCTGAGTCTTTGATCTGAAGCTTTTGTGTTTTCTATCTGTCATCTCTTCCATAGCCTTTTGCTTCTCATATCATTAATCTGAATAGCGTACCTGTTCCATAGTTCATACAGTACCTAAAAAAAGGATGTATTCATAGCTGTTGCATGCTCAGCATCTTGTAGGTGCTGAGCTTTAAGCTGAAGGAAGAAGCCTGAATTCCTTTCCAGGAGGAATAGAGAGTTATCCACCTGGGAGAAACACTCAGATGTGCTAAACCTTTTTAATGTGAGTTATCTCTTTTTTCAGCTCAAGTCAAGGTTTGGAACATATCATTGATTTAGTGCTTTCATTAATGAGATGGAATTCAACAAGTAGAGTGTGCTGATTTTTTAAACCAAAGAGTTTATTGCACCAGTTCTGCAATGCAATACCCAGCCATTACCAGATATTATTAGCGTATTTGAGACAATATATTAGTCCACCACAAATGCTTTTTAAAAGGAAGAGGATATTTATATTGAATGCTTTTTGACTTTCCAGAGGAATCTAAAAGCTTTTAGAGAAGTGTAAAAATATTCATACTAGAAGAGCTAATGCAGGGATCTTTAGGAAAATGTTGTTATGGATCTGAAGTTGTCGTTAGCAAAGCAGTAACACAAGAAACCACATGACATATTTTAAAATGTTAATCCCAACAATATAATAATTTTTTGGAAGCATCATTCATCTGTAAAACCTTTGCACACTATGGCTTGTTCAGACAGATCAATAATAGTGTGGCAAATTCAGGAGGGCTGAGACCTGAAGTCTAGCATTTTGAATTTAATGTATCATTGACTAGTGGAAAAAAAAAAAAAAAGAGAGATGATGAGGGTGGGTGTTGGACAAACAGGTATCTTCTCTTGTTATGTATATAACAAAATAAAGGAAAAAAGTATATCATGACTTATTATATTGTATGTTATTTGTCCCAGGTACTGTGCTACAAGATGATGACTGAGAAAAGAAGTGAGAGTGTCTTGATCAGAGATGTACCCAACTCAAGAAACTGCAGTTATAAAAAAATAGATCCTAGTGCAGATTTTGAAGGTAGCCCAATATGATCTGCTATCTGTAATGTTGTCTGATACATTTCAAGTGATTTTCATCCCACTCACACATGTGTAAGACAACAGCAGAAAATGTACTTACTTAAAATAGTTTGTATGTGTCCATATCACAGGCAATGCAAACAGATGGCACGACTTTTTTTGTGTCGCTTTTGTGTTACTTGTGGCAACTTTCTCTCATATCCCATTCTATTCATTTTCTATGGAAACTATGACTATTTTTTTTTCAAACACTGCAGAGGCAGGATTTTTGATGCTTTAAACAATTCTCTTTTCTATTTCCATACCTATCTGATTTTCCTCTCCATTGCTAGAGAAGACACCCTGTATGAACACACAATAAAATGGGTGGTTGATAAACAGTGAAGGAAAGAAATCTTTCTTCAGTTTTCCTGACCTTTAACAGCTGGAGCATGCCACTGCCTTCTCTAGCATTATGGTCCTCTCATTTTCCAGCTCAGGTACTTTTTGGGGTGCTCAGGAACTCCTTTAGGTCCGCTCCTCAGAAACAAGGGCAAAGAAGAAGGATGGAGGCATAAAAAAACAGAATTCTCAAAGTTTATTTGATTTTCATTCTAATAGACAACTGAGAGATGGTCAGAGTGTGCTTTCCACTCAGGCACCCTAATGTGCCATGGGCGGGGGGGTCTTTGTTAGCTGTTGCCACCAAGTGACCTGGAGCACATGCCCACTTTGAGAAATGAGAACAATAGACAGAAGTAAGTCCTGTCCAGTGAGAGGTCACATGTCTGGGAACAAAGATGAGAAGCTGTAGTGGCATCATGGGCTAGACTGTCTTAGCAAGTTGTGACTCTGAAGAAACATGAAGTTCGGCATGGACCTTCAGATGAACCTGAGTTTCCCAAGGCAACATTCTTGTTGAAGTGACAATAAAATCCTGGAACATCAGAGAAAAAGAATTTTGAATAACAACAATTGTATGTTTGATTGTTGTGAACATGCTAGAGAAAAAACCTAAGAATGAAAGGTTTGAGGTGCTGAATCTATTGACCATAGCAAAGGAATGGCTGAAGAATTATGTGTCTGCAAACATCTATGCAGAGAAGAGCTATTGCAATAGAAGGCTTTTCAAATAGTGGAAGAGCTAGCTAGTTAAGAACAGGAATGATGCAAAGGTTTATATATATATATATATGTATATATATATATATATATATGGAAACAATTTATGAAAGGCTGCAATAACGTTTCTCTCTCTTGAATGTTTTTAAAACGTGATAGTTATCTGAAGAGAGGCTACACAGGCGCTGAGTATGAACCAGAATCTAATGGTCTGTGCTTCTCAGTCAGACCAGAGAAGCAGCACTGTGCTCTCTAGGAATCCATTAAGTTTCATAAACATTTAGGATTTAGAAAATGCAAGAATGTAATACAAGCAGAAACTTTTAAGTACTTACTTCATCTGACTACTGACAACTGTATTGACGTTCTGTATAGTACTCAGAACAAAGGAGAAAGATCTTTCTGCTTGGTTTTCTTTTGTCCACTGCACATTCTTTAATGGAAATTTGTTTACCGATGCTGTCACTTGCTTCACAGTGTTCAGTTGCAATATCCAGCTGAGGAGAAATGTTCTTGAGAATATTACTTTGGTTCTTTCTTTTCTTATAACACATTTTCATCTTGATTGGTAGCTTATTATTTTGATAGCACGAAGTGGAACAGCTCATACAGGGAATTCATCTGAAGACAAAAAAACAAAAGGTGTTTCCTTGTGTGTTAAGCAGTCTGATATTGAACTGACAAACACAGCAAGAAGGCCTGTATGGAACAGAATCCAGAAGAATTAATTTTATTATAGAAAATCACTGGCTGTGTTGCAACTATGCTTGGCTGTGCAAAATAAGCAAAACTGTAATAGTTGCCATTTATATGCTCTGACTTGAAAATGGGCTGATGTGCAATTTCTGTGTAGGTTGATATTGTGTATTTTCCATATGCGATCATGCTTTTCTCCCCACTTGCTGCCTCCCTTGAATCAATCAAAGAGATTATTCCAAAGTGACCTTGTTGTAGTGGTACGTATATTAAATTTATACATAACTTCAATAAGATACCAGTTTGCACTAACAAATATGTGATTAGAGCAAGCAGTAGTATTATTAATTTTATTTAATGTTATGCTCAATACATTGGGTTGAAACACAGAACAAAGATTCACTATCCACTTCAAGTGAAGTTATTGTGGTTTAACACTAACACTCTGTGCAGTTTATTTGTTTATTTTTGATCTACAGTATAATAAAGGAGAAATAACACAACAAAGTAAATTTTGCTTCCCAGTGCAACATAGCTGTCAGGGTGCTGCAGAGGCTGGCTGGTCTGCAGCAATGGGGCAGGTCAGAGCTGGGGCATCCATCCATGGGTCTTGGGGTGAAGCAGGGAGTCCATGGCAGGACTATGATATGGTGAGGCTACTGCTCAGCCTAGCCTTGACCGAAGTGGCTCTTGAGGACACAGGCTTAGCCCCAGCCATGGGAGCTGCCTGGAAGACCCCTGTGACACCAGAGGGATGGGGCCACCCCTGGCTGTGCTGACTGTGAGCCCTGAGCCCTGACATCCAAAGTCCCTCAATGGTGGGGATGCTCTCAGAGCCTTTACAACACTGAGTATAAAAGCCATAGGTAAAGCATGGACAAGTTGATGAAGGGGTAAAGTGGTGAGTGTTTCTCCATGAAAGTAACTGTGGTGAGTTCCTGTAAGGCCGGATACCTCCATCTTCCACCCTTTCAAGGTCATTGGTCTTGAAGATACATAAACACTAACTGCATAGCTCCTCTATTGTATTATGTGTCTCCTAATTATCTTAGCATGGATATTTAGATGACAATTTTCTCCTCCACTGCAGATGTCCTGTTTTTATTTCATAAGATATTTTCTTCTTTATTTAGTTTGAGAGAAACTTTGGGCCATGAGTCCAAAGGGTGCATTTGGTACCGATGTAGATATTTGATGCTGAGAGTAGTAAGAAATGATGCCTCTTTTCCCTGTCATTCTTTCAGTGGGCAGATAGATGCCAAGCCTGTGGCAGGAGTACCACTCTGGCTCTTTGCTTTTGTATGGTCTGTAGTTGTATATACTCAGCCAGCCAAATCTGAGTGGCTAGCAGGGCAGAGCAGTTGCTTGCTGTTGTGGTCCTGCAGCTACTTCCAGAATGCCAGCATCTAGAAATGGGAGATGCTGATTTAAAGGGACTGTCATCTCCCAGATTTTACTGGCTTTCTGTCACTTTCATGTTTGCTAATGCCTCCCATGAGGAAGATGTTCATGTGTGTGCTGTCACGCTCATATGCTATTCAGCCCCTCTCAGACGTCTGCAGGTGTCAGGGCAGAGACTAAGCTCCATGAAGCCCTCACCTAGCGCTAGTTTTAGTCCTGCTGCCTGGCAAGCTCTGTTCCCACTTCTCCCGCCCAGGGGCATGCTGTCTCCTCATAGCTTCCTCACTGCTAAGGTCCTCCTCAGACATTTGTCCAGAGGCAGATGACTGCCAGAGCAACACGGATTTGAGAAGGGAACATGATTTTTTGGCATGTGTTTGAGAAATGTCTGCCTATTCCTTTGAAATTCCCTGTCAGGGGCTAGAGGATAACACACTCTCTATCTCTGAGTATGAGGCATTTCACTCTCTAAGCTTTGAATCCTCCTGTATAAAAGAATCCTATTTTCACAGATTTAAACTTTTGATGCCAGTGAAAGAGTAATTACATAGCATAACACATATAAAAATGACGACAGTCATCTATCTTTCTGAAGATTTTGCAGTTTTATTCAGATTTATTGAAGCCTTTTCTCCAAATAATGTTCCATAAACCCACTTCATCTGCCAGAATATCAAGCCATCAGAATATTCTCGATGATGAATCATTAGAATGTCATTATAGCATGGTCTTTAGCATCAGTCATGGTCATAGGAATGTAATATCCTAAGCCATGGTGGTACACTTAGAGTCATTCAAACATTTTCCGAAAGCTAATATACTTTTCACTTAATTACATTTTCAAATTAGACAGCCATTTTGCAGTGATTCATTATAATTATCATCTGTATTTAATCTTAAGTAAAAAATTGTACATAATCATCTTTGGCATAAACACACTTTAGTGAGTAGATTTATGGCAGGGATGAATTAGCCCCACAAAGACACCTTTTCAAAACTGAACTTTTCCATACAAAATATTTGTTAACGCATTCCTAATACTGGAACAAAAACGTGAATAATTGTCCGCACACTTAGCTGTGTGCAAAATCCCTTCAAATTCACCAGAAAAAAATACCAAGACATAATGATACTGGATAACAGAAAATATTGTGACCTTTTTTAGCTCAGAGGTGTCTGTTTTAGGAAAATCATTTTTGGCTTCTTCTCCTCGAGCAGCCTGTCTTTACCTTGAGTCACTGGTTAAAGTTAAAGCACATGCACTACAAGCTCTGAAGCCTGCGTTGCTGTGTGAATGGTAGTAAAGATGATCAGAATGGAACATCTGAGGACAGGAAAACCTAAGCAGAAGCTAAAGTATGCCAGCGGTATGTCAAATTCAATGTAAGCATAAGATGAGGTGTTGATATCTATTGTGCAGTGTTCTTGAGGATATTTGGAATTTGATCTAATGTATTACCTCTTCATTCAGCTCTTTAAACTCCATTTCCTAGACTGATCCTTCTCCCTCCACTTTGAAACATTTGTGAAGTGAAATCAATGAACTTTGTTGTTGTTTACTTTCTATGAAAGAGTTCTGTTAGGTCTATTGTGTTTGGGTTATCCTGAAAAGTACCACTTTAATGAAAACCTATGGCCTGGTTTCCAGACAACAGTTATTCTGCTGTTGTTTCAAAACAGATCATTCCTTTTGAACTCATGCAAATAACTATATATTCTGACAATCTCCTGCTATTATGACGTCTTCATAACTTAGTGGCCTTATCAGCTAAACAACTGAAGGGAATTATTCCATTTTATCTGCAGCAAAATACTTTTAAATCAGTGGAATTACAGAAGCAAGAAATGTGGCATGTTATTATTATAGTTATTTAAATTATCATAGCACCTGAGAAAGGACTAGAACTTCATAATGATAGGTAATAGCCAAACTTACAGGAAGAAAATCTCCTCTGAGAGCTTTACAGTACAGGATATAACAACTTGCTAAAAACAATAGGAAGAATAAAGAAAGTAGTAATGGATTGGTATGATTCTACAGTAGGTTGAATATGTAACCTAATGGTCCTGAATGAATTGACTTTATTAAAAAAAAAAAAAACATATCGACCCTCATTTCTTTACTGAAGTAATGGACCATTTACAAAGAACTGCATGGCTAATAGCTTCTTTTCTTAATGCTCCTCAGGTGAGACCTTCTGAAAATGCTACCCACTGTCCTCTGCAAGATCAAGGCACACTTTGCCTTGATTCCAAGAGCTACTCCATATTTTCAGCCCTCTAGGGCGACTTATGGCTGCAATCATGCCCTGTATGGTAAATGTGTTCACTGCAGAGCTTATCTTTCCAGAAAACAGGATCCTGTGCTTATGTGAAGTTCATTCAAGAATCTGGACCCAGGACTGCAACTAAAATGACTGAGAAACTGATCTAAAACTACTCCACTCCTGAAATATGGATGCTGCTGACTTGGATGAGAGTTGTACAAAACAAAGAATGGATGGAATAAATGTTTATCTTAATGTATGAATGGCTATGAAATATGACAGTGCACAGCTAATAACTGGAAGAAAATGGTAGACATAAGTTTAAATTTGGAAAAGGATTTTATACATAGCAAAGACCCGCCTTTTCTGGTCTTTGTGCAGTCCATCAACAACATTGCTAGATGCTGAATGTGAAATATAGCCTAAGGGCTCTGAGAACACACCTCCTCCTGGAGGTCTGGCTGCAGCCAAGGGCAGCCACCTTCCTTTGGTGGCCTTGGATGGAGCAGTCCCTGGCTGCCCTGTGAGGAAGCCTCAGTAATGGTTCACTTATTCCCGGGGAGGCAGTTTTAAAGCATCTATATAGAGAGTATATGTAAGAGCTTCTGACACTTGGTCCCTACCTGAGTTACAGCTGCTGCTGTGTTGTGGCAAGGCCATGGGCCCTGATGACCTAGTAAGACCCCAAGCAGTAGGTCCACCTCCTGTCCCATTCCATCCCCATCTCTGTGGTGGTGCTCAGTGCTGGGGCCAGGGATGCCTGTCTACTAAATTATGTGTGGGAATTATTTAAAAACAGAAAAAGCCTATTACCTTTTCCATAAACTGCAGGGCAAAACTTGCAGTCAGCTTATTTTTAGATGAGGTCTAAAACGACACTGACATTCCTCAGCTGGCAGAAATGATGATCTGCTGGAGAGTGCTATTCATAACCTTGTCACCTGAGGTTTTCTACCATCCAGTTTCACACAAAAGAAGGAAGTTATTTACAAGAAAGGCAGGAATTAAGGTCTGCATTTTTTAGGCTGCTTACTCAGAACAAGCACAAATAAAACCCTTTGTCTTTGTCTTCAGCTCATGCTGACATATAATGTCTGGAGTAGAGCTCATCTGAAATGCAGAAGCAGCTTCACATCTTTAGTCACTTGATGTATTGAATTCCGGCAGTTGCTTGGCAAGCAGAGCGCATAGGTTTCCTGGACTGAGTAGATGGCAAGGTTAGATCCAGCAGCCTTCATGGTGTACACATTCTTCTGGGCACTGACAAACTGACACGAAACTAGCTAGTCACTGGGTCTGAGTAGTAGCTGCCTGCATACAAAATAAGAACCTACTCGCTGTGTTTTATGCAGCTCAGAAGACAACATCACATGCAGGACTAAGCAGAACAAGCAGGCTCTGAAACAGGTCCTTTTCTGCTTTTGTTGAACAGAAAACTAGGTAGGTCACAGTTAATGCATATCTCATGTTTCTGAGAAAAAAAAAAAGTGGCACCAAAGAAAAATATATAGGCCTCAGATTTGCTAAAAATCACTGAATAGAGAAGTTAAACTATAACAATTTTATTCTCTAAGGGATCAGAAATTCATAAACTTGAAAGGCCGGGTTGCACTTTTGCTTGTCCTAGAATGTCCTTTTTTGAGTGGAAAAGAGGTATATTCACACCACCCCAATTCTTGTACTTTAGCAGAGTCCCCAAGTAACCTGTTTCAAGTTTTCTCTGTGCTGTTGGAAGAAGTTAATTGGTGCCAGGGTTCAGGTTTTCTTCCTGTATTATTGACTAGTGTGGGAAGAAAAGTTTACCCCGTGCCTGCTTTCAGATACAGCTTTAGTTTCAGATTAAAGTATAAATACGTAGGGGAGCAGTCTTCAAATCCATTTAGCTAGGATGGGAATCCAGACTCCTTGTTCTAAACAACTACTCGACACTTATATTTAGGATAATAGTTTTCCCTCTTTCCATGAGACATTTCCATTTCTAGAAATGGCTTTCTAAATTGCTGGATCATTAGGCAGAGCAAAAGGCTCTGCCTAGAAAATTAAACCCTTCTTGTTACAAGGAAAAGCCTTTCATGAAGTTATTTTAAAATTCTCAGGGGTTCTCATTCTGAAGTATAATTCTGTTCACCTGCATCTGTAAAAGGAATTTGTATAAATATGTGATCAAAGTAATATAAAGTGATTGGTTATTTTCTTAAGATTAAAGAACATTTTTAGTTATGCACCTAAAAATTAAAATTGACTCTATTAAACATTTTCATTAGTAATTTAACCTTCAAAGAGTAAGTTCATTTAGGCCACATAAATTTCAAGACAATGCTTTATATTATATTACATTTCATTTTATTATATTATATTTAGAGCAATCTAAGATTTCTTTTCATCTTACCTTTATTTTACAAACATCTCTAAAACTTAGAAAACATTTACACATCTCCAAGGCTTGACCAATTAAGTAAGTAGAAAAAAAAATCATTATTCTTAAAATTTGAGAAGGTGGGAAGCAAATGTTGTGCATTATAAGAACATAGACTAAATTTCCAAAATGCTGTAAGATCTAGGTTGGTGTTTAGTGAAAATCAAGAGACTCCTTAAATTCTATTTTGTGATTTCTGCATATGTAAAATTCACTGGTTATTGGATATTTTTGAAAACTATATTTCTAAAAGCATGAATCAGAAAAACTTTGGCCTTTTGC
Organism: Tinamus guttatus; assembly: GCF_059628265.1. Taxonomy (NCBI): domain Eukaryota; kingdom Metazoa; phylum Chordata; class Aves; order Tinamiformes; family Tinamidae; genus Tinamus; species Tinamus guttatus. The sequence goes on from NW_028288619.1 coordinate 2,256,474, forward strand.
TGTATGCAGCATTGTGTTAGTTAACTGAAATTCATTATCATTTAATGTGAAAAATTCATAATTTTTGCAAAATTACTCGTACCCCCATCTTGGAAGTGATTCTTGAAAATAAATAAGTTGACAGTGTTTCAGACCTTATTAGCATGATTTAATAACACTAGGATAACCAGAAGTGCCATTTCTAGATTAAAAGATAATATAAATAAGGGACACTATAAATAATTTTAAAAAGGGAAAGTAATCATTTAGTGCATCAGTGGGTGGTAAGAAAAATTGATTTTTATTTCTGCTCATACTTCATTACGTATTTGTTAGTGTCATAGGGGAGAGACTTATCCCAGATCCTAGGAAGTAAATCTATCTGAGCAACATTTTTCAAGCCCGCTTGATGGACAGCAGAGCCTTTCAGTGTGATTTACAAGCAGGGTGTGCCTTGGCTTGCACTTCTCCTTCAGCCCCTTGCTGAAATATGTGAAATGTCCAGCGCCAGGAGAAGGAGGACTCTGGAACTCCTGTGCTTGGATGGGACAGGGAATGAGGAGACCCTTGCTCCTGGTGGTGGAGCATTGCCTGCCATGGAGATAGGGACAGGAGAGAATTGGGCTGACAGGGTCCTGTAGGTGCACAGGGCTGGATGGAGAGCTGGAAGCTCCCACTGGCACCCCAGACTGCCAGACCTGGTTGCCTTCCCAGCACAAGACAAAAAAATACTGTGTCTGAACTATTCTTGACAGGTGTTCACACAGATCCTGCTTTATCTTGTGATCTCTCCCATGAGACCTAATCCAGAACCTTGATACTTGCACTTTTAGGAAATTGTCGTCACTTTGTCTCCTGGATTTTCTGTTACTTCTTAGTTACTTTTAGTTCTTTCACTAGTGCACCTGGGGAATTTCCTCTCTTCTTTTCTGAAAGAACTGTTGTGCATTTTGGAGATTCTCGTAATGTTTCCTTTTGCTTCTTTTCTTAAGACCAAAGAACTCCACTTCCTTGAGGGTAATAGACCTGGCACATCACAATGTGGCACATAATCTCATAGTGACATGTGTATCTCTTATATTTCAGAAGTCTCTGCATTAGGTAAGCAATTTATTAATATCTAGCTATCCCCATATGCACAGGATGCAAAGGCTTTTTAAATTATTATTTATGCTAAATTGTTTAATTGGAAAACATAGCTGCAGAATCTCTTTTACTCATGATAATTTCTGATCACATCTAGGATGCTCTTTGTGCTAGGTGTGAAGCTCAAATTAAAAAGACAAACTAGCTGTCCCCATTGCTGTCCAGGAACTTCTATCCTATAATGACATTTTGCTTTGTTCAACTGCAGAAACTCTTTTAGAAAATGTTGACTGGTTATGTTAGTTATGATATTGGGCTATTTGCTATAACTAAGTCAGATAGACATTTCTGTCTCAACCAGGTTTGGTAAGATAGTCTCTTTGAAGAATACTATAGGGCTATAATGTACTAGAATTGGCAAGGTACATTTTATGTGACCTGAAGGTTATGGTTTTCGGTGTCACCATTGGTAATATAGCTGAGTTTAGTCTCATGGGCTGTGACAAAAATCTTAGTGTCCACACAGCCCTCTCAGGATCAGGAAATGCAGTGCTGAGCTGTAAACTGAGAATGATACACACGCCTTTGTAGGAATGACTGAGTAAGAAAAATTGGGAGGTTTTTGATACCTTCAATGTAAAGGTGGAGTGATGTATAGGTATATGTGTTCCTTTGCACAGAGAGGTCAGGAGATCCTAAAGCCAAGAAGGCTCTTGATGATGAAAGGCAGGAACTCTTCCCTCTTCCCAGATTAATCAAAGTCACTGAATTTGAACTTGTCCAGTTTCTGAGAATGTTTTGTTCACAAAACATTATTGTGGAGTTACTCTTTTCATCTACTTCCTCTGATTCTTGTGGCTCTTGCTTTAACTGTACATATTTAAGTGTAGGAAGAGTGGAGAAGTTGGTGATGTGGGTGATGCTGGTGATGACCAAAGATAATTGCCCATCTTTTTTGTTCTTGTAATAGTATTTCAAAAGTAACTTCTTCTCCCTCTTTTCCACTCCAAAAAAAGAAAAATGTCTGGTTCGTCTAATAGGATATTGTGCTTGGAAAGAGACTAGTTAGAACAGATCCAAATCTAATTGTTTTTATAAGCCACTTAGTCATTTACCTCAAACAATGGAAGACACAAGATCATAATTAAAGCTTCCAGCTCATGGTAAGATAAAGTGCATGCTACGAGAGTGAAGCAAGTGGTTAAATGGTGCAGCATGTTGTAATGTTATCACATCAAAGAGAGCCTGTTGTTCCTTTCTGAGGCTGTGAGCTGCTCTCTAATTGACTATGACATTGGGAACAGATGACAATTTTGGAAGCAAACCTGTTTTTCTTCTGGCACTGTCAAATACGTCTGTTGCAGCAGTACTAGCTTAGTGGAGGCAGGCATGTGTGAATGAAGGGCTATAGCCTGGCATTTGGCTGCACTACCAAGCAGCTATTTCCTGGATCCTGGCCAAGGGTAAGCAAACTCAAAAGCTGAGGCTCTTGTGGCTCCAAATCATCTAGTTCTTGGCAAAATCTGGTCACTTCTTGTGATGCTAAGTCTGTACAAGAAGGTGGCGGGGGGTGGGGGGTTACCAGCTGGGTAGGAATGAGCTGTTCTAATTTTTTGTTTTAATTCTATTACTAACACCTGGAGGTGTCCTTTGGATGGAGAAAACCAGGCTTTGCCACTTGTCTGGGCAGTTAGGTGGCATGTAGCCTGGTCGCAGCAGCTGTCACTGTACGCAAAGACCTGGTGCTGTGTGTCCTGGACGTCCCTTGCACAGAAAAGTATTGAGCACACCTGCATTTGGACCAAGCTCTATTGCCTCTGGAAAGGCATGCTGCACGTATGATACTCTGAGACATGTGGAGCTGCCCAGCGTGGAACTTACCCAGGATTTTAACATCACTCTGTCTGTACCCAGGTTTTGCACATTTTGACTTTTTTTGTAATTTCTTCCTGGGAAGAGGAGTCTCAGCAAAGAGCTTTTGTAACACCAGCAATCCTGAGAATGCTAGAAATCTCTGCAAAAGCAATACATACCCCATCTAATTTCACTCCACTAAAGAGTTTATCTGAGGAGGCAGAACATTTCCTGATTGAAATCAGAAACAGAGTGGAGTTCAGGTAGAATATCTTGGCTGTCAGATGCATGTACCAGCCATCAAGCTACGGCATATTTTGAAATAAGGTTACTTCACAGCAGCTTCTCATGACAAAGCCATGCATTGCAATACTGTTTAAAAATACTCTTGCCCTAGTTCTCCACTCCCATCCTGCCTCCTGTAACTTCTCCCTCTCCTCCTCCATATGTACACTCTTTCCAACTCTTTTCTTCATGTGACTACATTGTAAACTGGATCAGGGGATTGATCTGGCTTTAAAATAACTTTGTTTTTAATGACTGGATTATTTTAAGATGGATACTTCTGAGTCATTTCACAGTACAGCCCTGCTGAAGAGCACTGACACACAGCACGAGACAGAAATAAGCTCTAGGGCATGAATATCTCAATATCTGAATTCTGCATCATATGAAACCTCAGCTTAAGTCTTCCCTATTAAAGTTGCTCTTCAGGGTTTGAACTACACAGAAAGCATAAAAATATGTTAAAAGCATGCTCTTGTCTACTCCCTGAGTGATGGCAGATTTTGAGGCTTGATTTACAACAACTAGAACAGATTTGGCTGAAAAGACAGATGTACTTCCCAATACCTCACATATGCAACTGGGAAATACACATTCCAGACCTCACAAGCAACAGAAGAAAACAAAACTGCAATGTTTTAACTCCTGAAGCAGTGCAAAAAAAAGGACAGAATTTTCTTTTTAGGGTATTATTGAGAATGCAGCCCTTAATTTTCCCGGACTTCCCTGGAATGAAACATTTAGTTTCAGAACAAAGGAGAGGTTGTGGGTGGGATTCAGTTCAAAAAGAAGATACCCAAATTAGGATTTCCACACATAAGTATTTGGCAGGAGTTTAAGCTCCTTTCATAGCTAATAAAATCACACATGCTGTGAGAATAGTTCATTTCTCCTCAGAATAGGCACTTGAGATGGGATTCACTTGCCTAAACATAGGCTGCTGGTGTCATTTGAGATGTCCAGATGTGTACAGAAGAGGCAGAGTGGCAGGCATAGCAGCCCCTTTTTGGCAGCAACTGAAGCCAGAAAAGATAAATCAGCATCTGAAATTGTACCAGACACCTGTATTTAGGCTACTCTATCCTTCCCGATTATAGCTGGTGAGATCAATAGTTTCCAAGCCTCATATACTGAAGGTCTCCGCAGTAGAACGGTATATTTCCATCGACACCAGTAATAGGAGCTCAGGTGCTCATTTGTGCATATTTGGGTCCCCATGTGTAAAAATGTATATTTAGATGTCTTACTCTCAATTTAAACCACATTCTGTTTGGCAAATCAACTGGTTTGGGGAGGATTAGGATTTCACTGTGGTTTAATGTGTGTGTGTGTTTTTTTTTTTTTTTTCACGACAGCTCTAGTGACAACCTGGGAAATCAGCTCAACATGGCAACTTGGGAATTGCATGGATTTGACAGTAACTCTGCATGTGTGTGAGGTCTTAAATACTTACACCTCAGACTTTGTCATTTACATGCGATGATAAGTAAAATTTAGAAATTATTTTCCATCTAGGTAAAATGAATAATAATTGATGAACAGCAAAAGTTTTGTTCAGAGGAGTACCAGTGGCCTGGTAGGATATTCCACCAAATTGCTCATTCAGTTCATGCAGACAGCAATTTGCAATTGAAGACTGTTTTGTTTAATTGAGTGTTTTAATTTTTAAGCCTTTGACTCAGACATTAGCAGAATCAGCCAAAGTTTGAATATCCAATTTCTGATGTTAAAACCATTTCCCCATACTTAATAAGAGTAGCTAAAAGCCTTCTGTGTTTCTAGCGCAGGGCAGATTCCCCATTGGACAGCTAACTGGGCAAAAACCGAGACACTAATGAATGTTCAGAGAAAATTTTCTCCAGCTGGTAAAACTAGCATTATATCATTTATTTTCCCTTTTTTTTCCTGCTAATACTCAGCACTACAGTAATTTAAGAACATTTTTACAGGTGTAGCCCCAGCAAAGCATTTGCGTCAAAACACTGTAACTTACTCTTGCAAGCATGCAAATAATCGAGACTGACTAGAGGAAATGTGGTTAAAACATGATGAAACAACAGATGTCTAGTCATAAATAGAATAAATGATGGTGACATTTTTATGCTGGGCATTAGCAAAGTAGTGCAGAATTCATTCTGTTTAAGTTTGGTAATTTTTTAAGCAGATAAATATGTTATTTAGTTGCCTGGACACATTTCAGTCCTGTGCTTTAATTAGAAATTAATTATACTGATACCTATATTTCATTTAGACAGTTTTTGGCATCTTAAGTGAAAACTTTCTTCTTTGGATTTGCATGCTATGTGCTATTTTGTTAGGAAGAAAGAAAAGCTCCTGTAGTGCTTGTGAAAAAGCTATTGGTTGAACTATTGGCAAAGAATGTTGAATTCTTTTACCTTCTGATATTGATCAATGCTTCAAATAAAGAACTGCTTTATTTTATTACTCTTAGAATTTGGGATTCTACAGAACTCTTCAGACTTCCCTTAATCAACAGTCATGGAGAACATTTCTGCACAGAAAATAAAAACCTTTTCAGTGGTAGCCTCCAAAATGGTTGAGAGGGAACTCAGCTATCTGATAGTTCAGGGGAAGATAGAATCAAAAAACTAAGGAGAAATAAACTACTCCAGAGTGGAGGAAATTACAAGTGCAATGCAGAACTACTTGAAGAAAGAGGAATACATGTTCTTTTGATCTATCGTTGTTAGTATGCAGGCCTGAATAAAATGGATAAATTAATTGGAAACTCATCCATAGCTCATTTACAGATAATGAACTGCTTATGAAATCTTTAAGCAAGATGCCCTTTTTGAAACACTGCTGCCTCTGATTTAAAGATAAGTAAATCTCACTGATAGTAAACAGGCAGACCTCTCAAACTGCCACATGGCTTTCAAGTTGTTTGCGGATGTCTGCTAGAAGGAAACAAAAATAAATAAATAAAAAATAAGAAGGTGCTTTTAGCAGCTTTCCACAGATGTGTTTGGTTTGTTTTAAGCAGAAATGGAAGCAAGAGGCAGGTGTTTTTGGATACCTGAGCGCTGTAGAGATCCGTGTTTCTACCATCTTCAAAGGGTGCGAGATTCACCATTATCATTTATTTTTACAATTCCAGGCAAGGCATAAAACCTGTTTTGCAAGCAGCTTCAGGCAGAAGTAAATACCAACAAGCTTCCCACTGGGTTGCTAGGCATGCAGAGGGCATGGCACCAATTAGCCCCGCATGTTCGGATCTGTCTGCTGTTTGTGGGGAACTAGCAGACGAGTAATAAACGGTACCAGAGGCAGAGACAGAGTGACAGAGGCATTTGCAAGACCAGAACAGACCTTTAACTCAGCATATATTGCTGAATTTTAGGCAGTAATTCTTATTTTGAGAGTGGTGCCTTGCATCTGACGGAAATATAGCTACAATGCTTCCTAAACTCCTTCTATCATCTTCACACTTACCAGAGTCCTCCAATTTCCTATTAAATTATTAGGGCTCTTAAAATCTGTCTTCTGGTGTATATATTTCATGGAAAGTGAATCTTGAAATTACACCCATTTAAAAATTGCTGAATCTTTGTCTCTGTCAGATGTTAAACCTGTGTGCTGGCCTATTGCTGGGCACAGATGAAGAGAATTCATTTAAAAATATTGAACCAATAATTTGCTGACATTTCTTGCTATATTCTCCTAGCTCTATTAGTTCCTAAGTCTCTAAGACATTTTTAAACATGTAGAGTGAGACTGAGAAAATAAAATGAATCTATTCTGGTAGAGACATTTGTCACTGAGACAGTTTAGCAAGCCTGAAGTTACAAAACAGACACTGAGCAATTGAGGCCACTACTGGAATAAGGTTGAAACCCATGATCATGAGAATTTATAAGCTGAAGCAGTCAAGATCATCTGACACCAGGTCTCACCCAATTCTGTTTGTTTGATCAGCAATCTGGAGCAATGATGATAGCTGAGCTGTTAGGAGTCTGAAATACAGGAATATTGAACATCAGAAGTGATTCTTTCCTGAATAAAGGCCATGGGAATGTCTTGAAACTGTGCGGCTACGTATAAAGCTCATCAGTTATCTATAGGTCCAGAGAAAGTGTACTCAGGTAGTGACACATATAGCCAAGCATTCTCTCTGACCTTGAAACCTTGGTAGGCTGAAAAAATAGAAAACAAATGGTGTAACTTGAAATGGTGAATACTTAGCCAATTAAATGAAGAAGGACTTTTTTTTTTCTGTTAGCATAAATGAGCTAATGTCAATGACTCTATCGCACGATACATATGTTTCAAGGTTCCCATGCACTAATTACAGTATTATATTCTAGAGAAGCTGTTTGTCATTCTGAAATCAAATCATACTATCTTTCATTGTAAGAATATGGAATATGTGTTAAATGCAAAACAAGTACTGAATAGTGGTGTATACTTATATACACATAGGTAGAATATTGTGCATGATACTTCTAACTACTTGCTGGTCTTTTTATGTGTATGTAAAATAAGATGTCAGCTGAAGCAAAGAATCTGTATGTACATTTACTTTTTAGGAAAAGGCTTTTAAATATAACCATCAAATACCCAGGGTAGAATATAAAAATAAATGAATATCAAGGACAAAGAGAAGGTATGACCTCATCTGTTTTTCTGTAGTGCAGAGGACTCTGGTTTTGTTGGTTCTCTGTTCCCTGCTACCCCTAGACACCCCAGAAATTTTTGCTGCTTCTGACTAGACTGATGGGTAAGTAGAACTTTTGGGAAATGTAGTGATACCTCTTGCCATGATGACCATAGTTTATTTTTCTCTCAGAGGTTACATTTGATGAGCTAGAATGCCTGTCAAACATAGGGCAGTGGCTATTTATCAGCTCTTATTTCTCTGACCTTTAATATCTCTTTTCAGGGCAAAATTATCATATTTTTGTACAAACACAAGAAGCTTTTCAATTGAAGAATACCATTTAGCGAATTATGTCTTTATATCTAAAGCATAGTTCATGTCCTTTATTTCAATCAATCAGCTCTCTTTTAGCTCAGGATCTCATTCTACTGTCTCTTCAAAGAAACAAATCCTTTTATTTCAGTGGGTCACTTTCAGTTTCTTCCATGTTTACTCCAATGTATTTTTTAAAAAAGCTTAGGTTGCCTTTAACTGTGGGTTAGATTCATGTTTATGAATCTTTATTTGGAATTTCATGTTGTGGTCATATCAGTGGCCTGTTTTGAAGTCACAGCTGCCATATACTAAAAAAATACCCTGATTGCCAGGGAACAAGACCATCCAGGATGAGATGAGCGTGCTCCTTCTGGTGAAGTGAGCCATCTGTGGGACTCATGGAATTTGGGAGAGGGAGCACAATGCAAAGCAAAAAGTCCTGACTGGGCCCTTTATTCTATCATTCTGCAATTTTTCTATACTAACTGTACAAACATTTTTGAAAGGGATACACAAACCACAGGTTTCTTCCCACAGAGCAACCTTATTGGTCTCCACGGTCATAATCCCTGGTGCTCTACTGATGGACTGATGGGAGAGCCAGTGATGCCAGAGAGGCCTATGTTAAACTTTTCCTGTGTTAAACATGGGGAGCTCTGCCAGCACTGCCTGGCATCCTGCCATATGGGCTCCAGTGGGCTCCAGAGATCCAGTGGTGGTTATGCCAGAACCTCGGCCTAAAATACCTGGACGCTTTTCTGGCCTTGACTATGCTATTGCCCTAAGAGGCGGCAAAACCAAAGCAGATAAGCACTGTCATTCAAGAAGGAGAGTGTTCAAGAAGGAGTTCAAGAAGGAGTTTTACTGGCTGCAGAGATGTTGGCTGGGATGTAGAAAAATGAACCATCTAGAAGAGGAACAGGTGGGTATTCTTCATATAGAGCATGAGTGCAAGTGAAAAACAGTTTGACATACAGTGTGTGTTTATAAAAATTAGTTTAATTGTAACAACCTTTCCATGTTTTAAGCAGTCAGTAATATAATGTACAAATGAGAAACACTTTTTAATTTGTGGCAGGTTGTTGTGGCTGTAAACACAAAATAATAATAATAAATCTTCTTCAAAAGGTAAATTTTTCATATGTATTCATCTGTGAGCTTTTAATGGTTCAGCAAATGAAATCTGCAACACCTGGCTAAGATATACTTAATATGATGTAGGGTATGAGATCCATAATAAATTTAATATGATCACCAATACTGAACAAAGTTATAAAATAATTTATTGGAACAACAGGGAATTATATGGTAGATCTTATGTGGAAAATAAAATTATAAAATGTTAATGAAATAGGCATTTAAAACTGGAGCTATAGTGTATAATTTATTCCATTATTAAAGTATTAAATTACTTGTGTGCAATAAACCAGGATGAATGTAAGGCCAATGATTATGAAATGACAAGTGGGGAAAGTGAATTAGAATGCATTACCATAATGTGGAATAAAATGGATACAAATGCAGCTGTATAGTCACAAAATAAACTTTTCCCTCTAATACTACATAAGAAAAAGGCACGTTAAAAGAGCAGAATGTACATCTAATGCTGTAGACATTTTCAAGATTTTGTAAAATTTTGTAGACATAAACCACCAGAGAAGTAAAGTCTGACCATTTTTATTAAAAAAATCTAGATTATCTTAGAAGTCTTTTTAAGATTAATATTATTTCACATTTTTATTTTTAATTTCTGTTATTGTAAATTAATTTCAGAAGTACGTTATTTTGAATCAATGATTTTCAATGAATCTGTATTGAATTATTACACTTTCAAATAGCAGAATTCTTTCTTTTTTTTTTCTTTTTCTTTGTTTTTCCCAAACCAGAAATTTATTTAAATAATGTCTTCTCCAGTGGAAAATAAATATAAGAAACCCTGAGCAGAGCTGCCTAAAACCTTTTTAAAAGCAAATTAGTGCAGGCCTAAGTACCTGGAACTGTCTGCAGTTCCAGTCATTCTTACTAATTCAGAATCCTGCTGGGTTAGGCTGCTGCTCTCTAGTAACAAAACAATAGAGGTGAGAAAAATCAACAGAGTTTTCAGCACAAGATATGTCTCGTACTTATCAGTGATAAATATTTCTTCTTAAAAATGCTAAATTGGTAAGATTAATGAATAAGTTAACATTTTATGGGAATTATGAAAATTATGAATTACGAAATAATGTTCTGCCTACACTATAGGAAATAGACTGTAACAGTACTGGGAATAGGGAGGCAGGAGTAAAGGAAGGAGGTGAGGGGACAGTAGTTGCGTTGGGTGTCTTCAGTTACATCTGCCTCCCAAAACCTCCCAAAACCTGGACAGGATTCCCACGACCATGACCCCATCATTTACAGTGATTCCTCTGGGTGAGTTCAAATGAACACAGTTTTGAGCCTTAATAAACTAGCTTCCAGCTAGGAGGATTTCAGATTGAAGAACCTGAGACACTGGTGCAAGTCTTGTCAGTACATCTGAGGCAATTAGCTATCTATGCATACATCTATCTAAAGCAGAAAATACAACCTCTGAGGCACAAAGGAAAAGCCTGAAAGAGAGGCTGAAAAAAAGAAGGGGGGAGGTGGGAAGGATGGGAAAGAAGAATAGGTATCTGATAATAATAAATGTAAAGACATACTCAGAATGAGAAATGACTAGGAAGCACATTGATAACCAGAAGCATTAGCAAGAAGATGATAAAGAGGAGACGTAAATAAGAGAGATGGGAGTGGCCAGAGGTGAAAGTAAACAAAATAATTTAGTACTTAATTAGGCAAAGTTCTTAATCATGATTTAAATGTTTCTAAAAAAGCACTTAACCTGGTTTTAATATTAATGTATCAGCTAAGCTGTCTTCTCTTTTGTAGAACTGCACAAATTGTTGGTGCACAAATAAATTAACAAATCAAAAAAGAGAAATGGAAGATGACAGAGGAGAAAGGAAGTGAAAAGGAAAGTGAAAAAAGAAAAGGGAGAGAAAGAAGTTCTTCAGACTTTTTTAGTTCCACTGCCATCCTCTGAGATATTGCTGTAAATAAATGAGTGCACTGGTAAGACACATACTTAGAATATTAGCTTTGCTACAGTATTGTAGGATTGAATGTAATCTGGAAAAGGAGTCACAAATTATAGAATCATAGAATCATTATGGTTGGAAAAGACCTTCAAGATCATTGAGTCCAACCAATACAAATGCAATAAAAAAGATCGGAGAATAGCCTTTCTTTCTCTATTATTGAAAAAGAGATTAAGATCCAACAACACTGAAAGAAAAACAACCAATCAAACAAAAAAAATCTGGATGATACCTCTAACTTATTATTGAAAGGCATGGACGTAGCCAGTGGCTAGAAGTAGAAGTCAAAAGTGGCTTAGAAAGGAGAAAAAGCTGTAATAGAAAAGGACAGTCAGAGCAAACCTCTAAAAGGAGCATTGTGTTGCTTGGGTATTTGCACATTTCCACAGGTTCAATGACTTTTGGAGGATAGGCTTTAACTAACTGCATGTTTTGGGGTTTGATTCATGGATACTTAAGTGGTAGTAAATGTCTTGTGAGACATAGAATGTCAGACTTTATGGTGCAATACTGTCCAACCTTAATCTTCAGAAATACATGAATTATTTAAAAAGTTTAATTAGCATAGTTCAAAGAGAGAACTGAAAAAAAAAAGCTACTCAGCTGTTTTGAAAAATGATCATTTCTTTAGGTGCTTAACTACTACTTTGAAATGTGCAAGTGAGAATTTGAGTCAGTATAGGGAATTAGAATATGAAATTTCAAAACATCTATTCCATTCCTTTACTTAAAAGTATGATCAACCTTGATGAGTTTTAATTTAATTAAGAAAATTCTGAGATATTGGAGAGTTTTGTGAGTGTAAGGATTGTTTGCAAGGCTGAGAGCAAATAATAGGCATCTCTGTACTGTGTGTAATTTACACCCAATAGGTTTTAAATATGAAAACTTTGCTAGTACTAGATTCCAAAAGAAATCTTAACACAGCTGAAAGAGTGTCTGAAAATGATCACAAAATACTTCCTCTGTTAGTGCTTTTGACTTATCTCAATAAAATTTTCCTTATGAGTGGTTGCTATCTTGCTGTCTGTTATTTTTGAGAGAACAAGTTATATTATAGTAATGCAGTTACACCGTAGAATAGTATTATTTGGGAATCTAATTTACAAGCAGCTCTAATTTACAAGCTTTTTTTTTTTTTTTTCACTAATGAGGACCATTCACCACCATGTGTCGTTTGAACACATAAGCAACAAAATGGTGTACTGTGCTTCTAAAACTGTTTAAATTAGAACGGCCATCTCTGTTTTATGTTAACTAACATAGCATACTCCTTAAAAGGCAAAGAAAAACACCTGTCAGTTTACACTTTAAATTAAAATATTAACCATGAAAATATGAACTTGATCATATTCTTTTATTAAGTGCAATGGAAAGCTCTCCCTGCTTTCCCTGCAGATATATTATCTGTCATGATTTCATTGTTATGTTTAAAACAAGAGTAGGAACAAAGTGAACTCTTCTTTCTTCTCTGTTTGGCAGATATTTTATCATCACAATGATAGGCTCAGGTGATTAACCAAACAAATGATTGTAGCTGTGTTGAATGGCATTTAATGATGATAATAATCAACAAATAAAAAGGCAATATTGAAGTTCACTGCAACTTACTGATACAAAATTTATCAAGCAAGTTGAACTTCACTCAGCTTCGTAATGTAAGGCAGCTGACAGCATTGATTATTGAAGTATCCTTCAAAATGACAGTTGTTAATGTGAAAGCAAAGTTAAGTAACCTTCACAGACTACACAGCACTATGAACAGCCTTTGCTTTAACTAAGCATCTATTTGACTTGGTTATCACCTCCCTCCTCCTTTTTCTCTCTTTGCCTTGTCCTTTTCTAGACTTTCTTGGAATCTCTTTTCACTTCTAGATGTCTGTGTTTTTGTGTTTCTTACCACCTGCATCTGATTTCTAGGACATTTGGGAAAAACTCTTTTTGTCTCTTCTTTTTCAGCAACAATTCTAATTTCGCTGTAGAACATTCACTATGAAATTCAACAATAATATGCACAGAATATTACTTCATATGTAATTAGACACAAACAGCACATGTTAGAGAGCAGGCATATTGCCACGTGGTGGCTGGTATGTGGTCTGGGACCTGAATGGCAATCAGCAGTATATCACATTGACTTGATGTGATCAACTCTTTGAAAACAGCCACTTAATCACACAAAATATTAGGAGAAAACTTCAAATATGTTTCTTGGCAATTATTTGCCTTAGAAGCAGGTATTTTGTATTACTGAAGATTCTGTTCTGTTCTTCAGCAAACTCCAATGATCTTTCCTCTTCTGCATTATATTTCTCTTTCTTTGAATGTACAAAACATGTTTCCCTGGAGTAGCTGTCCTTTTGTAAATTTTAAATAAAGCTGTCCTTTCAGAAAAGAATTATTCTATAATGTGTACTTAAACTGCTTGTTGGTTACATTAGAGTTAATGTATTCTGTTCTGAGCTTATTTTCATATGTTTTTGAGAAGACCAGTGTCGTATCTTACCTAATGGCAAAGCCATCAGTATTCTTGTTGAAGTAAAACTTACAGTCAAGACAATTTATGATATGTGAACAACAGTGACTTTAGGTAAAAGACTACATATTGGTTATTAGTGGAATGTCAGTGTAGTGTAGATAAAATCACTGAAAGAATTACATACACCTGAAAAGCTATTTTTCTAAAAGAGGATTCTAAGACTCCTGCCTTTTGGGAACAGAATTAGTACAGAGCAGCTTGTTTAATGTCATTCTTCAGTTATTTGCACAAAGCTCCATTTTTCTCATAAGACATTCAGTTTAAGTGCTTGGCAATCTTTTTGCTTGGATAGATTTCATGGCCAATGAGGTAGCTGCTCAAAGGCAGTGGTTGAGTTTCATGGAGATGTTTCCTTATGTGACAAGAACTACTGGTTGCAAATTGTCCCTCAACTCTGTAGGAGATGCAAGAGAAGTCACTTTAAAGACACATATAATCTGAGGCTTCCCAAGTGTCTGGTTAAATGGTCTGATGGGCTGTATTTGGTCTATGGACCATAGATTGGCTTCCCTGAGCTTAATATCAGGGAAGTATTAAATCTCATCAGTTTATCCTTCAGGGCAAAGGTGCATTCCTAATGAAGGTCTGTTGCCTTTCTCTAGCCTTATGATATTTCTTCCAGTCGGCTTTGTTTGTTCCCATTATTTCCAGCAACACCAGACCAGTGGCTGGGACACAGAGTAGAGCTGGCTATAATTTTTTAAAATTAAATGATTAGAGGAAATTTGGAACAGGCTTCCCAAAGTGGTTGTGTAGTCTCCCTCCCTCTTTAAAAACTGCCTGGATGCCACCCTATGCCACGTGCTCTAGATGTCCCTGCTTGAGCAGGCGGGGAGTTGGACTAGATGATATCTAGAGGTCCCTTCCAACCTCAACCATTCTGTGATTCTGTGATTCTGCGTAATAAGTTGTGTATGTGTTACTTTTCAGATGATATCATCATTTCTTAAATCTTATCACCTTATTTCTTATCATCTTATCATGGTTTCTTAAAACAGAGGGGTTTTTTTGCAGGAATGTAACAGATGGGAAAGTACTTTCACTTTTTTTTTTAAGGATTTTCATGTCCAGGATTGGATCTAGCCAAAAGGAGAAACAGGGACCAAGACACCTGAGTTTCTCACATTATGCCTATAAAATGGCGACAGTCCTGGGAGATTTCTGACATCTCACGCTATGATAGTGATTAGAGCACTCTATGATAGTGATTAGAGCATTTCTAGGGGATAAGAGGATCATGCATCATTCCTAGAGGAAGGAATTCTCTTCCTAGAGGAAGAAATCTCTTCATTTCCAACTCCAAATTAAAAAAAAAAAAAAAAAAACCCTATTCCATGTTGCTTTCCTATCCTGTTTGGTTTTTGTTCATTATAAAGTATTTATAAATCATTTACTTGACCAGGGAATATGCATTTCTGCCTCTAGTATTTATGATGTTTCTTTAGAAAATAATTTCCCCTGTTCATATGTTTACTTCCTAATTTCAGATTTTTTTTTTCATTGCAGATAAAATATACAGTCTCTACCACCTAGTAGCTTTATCAGGACTACATGAGAATTAAAAGAGAAATTAGGATTTATCCCTCCTTTTTATAGCCTTACATTTCTTTTTCTTTCATGACATCACTATTTCTCTCCTTTTACATTCTCTGGAGATCTTCAAAACCCGCTTGGATGCCACCCTGTGCCACGTGCTCTAGGCGACCCTGAGTGTGCAGGGGGGTTGGACTAGATGACCTCTAGAGGTCCCTTCCAACCTTAAGCATTCTATGATTCTATAATTCATTCATTGCTACCTTTTTGAAAGCCTTTTCTCTGAGTTTTCATAATGTTCTGTCCATATCCTTGCAACTACATGATTGTTCAAGGTGTTACCTTCATTTGAGAGTGTTCTCTAAATAATGTAAGTATTGGGACTTCACTGCACAAACAAATAAAACTTGCTCTCCAAGACAACACACCCAGCAAGCCTGCTATCTAGCTTGGGATATGACAACCATAACTAAATTAAGGATGATTGTTTTCTCAGAAAAACTAACATAAAGCCACTTATGGAAGATAAAACCAATTTCACACTTGCAATGAAAAAATGTTTACGATTAACTCATGACTTATTTCTTATAGTGTAATTATTTAATTATTTTGTATTAATTATTGTTTAATTGCAAATAAAAATTCCTTATACTTCCTAGAACTGGTGCTAACATCACAAAATTCTTGCCAAATATACAAATAGTTGCCAAAAATACAAGCAATTGCAAGAACACACATTCCATGGTGTGTGTGTTTTAGCTCACACTATATAGTTGCCAATTCCTGTTGTTATCTAAGGGATTTCCACAGAGGACCATTTCCAAGGCAAAAATAAGAAACTGAATTCAAGCTACTAGTAAAATTTAAAGAATTGAAGAAATAAAAAAGATTATTATTTCTATTTTATTTAATAACTAGACAAATATTATCGTAACTTACCCGGGAAAAAAAAAATCTCAATTCCTCACAAATGCATGTAAGTGTTTAAGGTATTATGTCATAATTCAGTGTACAACCAGATATTTCTCTAGATATTTTTGGCTATTCTAATTTTTAAGTTAATCTAGTTTAAGTATCACACTTTAACAGAAAAATCAGAACTAAAATACAAAGATTTTATAACAAAATATAAAAGGTTCTTCTCAAAATACACTTGTACTGACAACTTATTTTTCTAGAAGACTAGCAGATGACAGCCATAGGCTTTTATATAATTAAACCGGTTTAAAGATACGGATAAAATAAATACAAAAAAATGCTATAGTAATGATTTAGTTAAGCCATGCTATATAGTAATGATTTAGTTAACCCATGCAAACATTCATAGAATCAGCTACAGCAGTCATTTAAAATGGCACAGAATTTGTCCTTTTAAAGTACTGCTCTTCATGGAAATAATTTATCTTTAAAATTAATATTAAAAATCTTTTTTTTTTTCAATATTTGAAAAGATATTTTCTAATAGTGGTAAGTTCTTATTTTTATTTATCACATTAAACACTTGGCCTATTTCCTATGCTTTATAAAGACAGTAAATAAACCTGAGTAATCTGATATATACTAGTAAATTGAAATACAATCCAAGACAAAGCAGAGCCAACTTCTCATAGTAGTAATGGTAGTTTGGTGGTGACTGGGTAGTAATTGGGACGTGATTAACAACCTTATTTAAATATATTTTTAGAGATGATTTTTAGAGATAAATATATTTTTAGAGATGTCTTCATGGGGGCTCAAGTTTAGCTCAGGTAGTGTTTTTTCTTTAATTCTTTCATCATCATCATCTTCTTCTTTCTCTTCTTCTTCTTCTTCTTCTTCTTCCTCTCCTTCTTCTTCTGTGTCTCTTGGCAAAATTCCCAGGCAGGCTTCTGTTTTTTTTTTTTAAAAAACTAAGTATTTCACTGTTAAGAGCCAGGACTACAGGTAGATAGTATTTATATATTGCATATGCATTAAATTTAGTTTAAACTTACCATAGTTGTATTAAATTTAGTGCCAACCATCAGCAGCAGAGATCATCTTGCTGGCAGATACCAAGGTTACAATACAGGATAGAATTGCTGATCCTCTTTGATCCCATCAGTGCAGGGGGTTGGAAGCAGATTTTGATGTGCTTCAATTAATTCTTCTCTAACAGCAAAAGGGCAAGTAATGAATATCCACCTTATCTGGGCCCCATGACTGTTTCATTTTTTGTAGAGACACTGATGGCTCTCCATTTTTTGCAATCACTGTTTTTATATACTGGTCAGACATCTTACAGATTAGCAGCTGTGTGGCGCTTCTTGGGATTTTCAAGGCCACCTCATGCATCTGCATCCTTGGAGATTTTCAAGAGTAGAAAGGATGAGGCTCATAGCTATATCACCTACTTTTACATTTGTCCATGGTCCAAAACTCATCCCAATATTCATGTAAGTACTGAGTAGTACAAAGATGAAGCACGTCTGCAGGTTCGAAAGCAGCCAGGGACCTTTCCAAATGGCAGTCCTCTGGGAAGACATTATGACTGCTGATGTGCTTCTGCAACAGTTAAAAATTGGATTCATTAAAAATGGCTTCTTGAAGACCTTCCTCTACACACTCTGAGCAAAAACGGCTCTTTAGCTAAGCCGTGATTTACAGAACTGATTCTGTGGCTGCTTGAAACTCTGCCTTACTACAGACCACAGTCGTTCAACCACTTCCATCGAACTGCTGTTCACATGCAACCTCTGCACCTTTGCAATCACACAGGCAATGCTGATCATAGAGAAGCATATTTTGTGTAAATGGGAGGACCCAAACCAAGCAGATTCCAAGAGATTCCCAGGGAAGATGGCCTGGAAATGAAGACTGAAGACTTGCAGTATACTTATTCTGCCACAGTGTCTTTGGCCCTGGCTTCCTGCACAGTCTGGGGCTTTGCCAGCAGGCCAGCACATTGAGTGCTTGTAAGTTCAAAACCAGCCAGGCTTATCTCCAAAAAGATGGTTAGGAAGGCATTATCCACTGCAAATTTATGTACCTACTGAATGGCATAGAGGAGCTCCAGCTTTCTTTTTTTTTTCTAGTTTCTGGCAACTTTCTATCTAGCTAATTTTAAGCTAACTAGAGTGCATCTATACATAAATATTTGATGAAGTGTAGATATACCTGAAACTGCAATACCCAGGAATCGATAACAGGCGAGTGACTCACTATCCTGACAATAAAACCATGTGTCAACCTGAAAATAAAACTTTAAAGTCCAGGAGTGCTAGTGAGGTGTCAGGGCACCAGTATGACTGTGCACTGTCAAAAGACAGATTTCAATTCACATAAAGTACCACCTAAATGTAAGACAATTGGTGAATACAAAATTACAAGGACAAAGAGGAAAAATATTCATGAAAATGAGAGCAGGTAATTTGAATGCATCAGCAGCCCTAGCTGTTGTAAATTTTATACATGCCATAGAAGAGTTCAGAGCAGTGATTTGAAAGTGGTAGTGCAGTGAAGTAACACACTTTCAAAAATGAGTGGAGACATACGACATCCATAAAGATGCCACCTGAAAAATTATAGAGGTTGGATCATAAAAAATGAACTGACTGCAGGTAACAGTTGCCATTGGAAAAAATATTAGTAGATGGTGATAGAAAAAAAAAGGGTAAAAACAAATAATGGTTATTTTTCTGGAAACAGGTAATCAATAGGAATTCAGAGAAAAGTCTAACAGGTTCAGAACAATGGATAAGGGAAATTCTCTCAGTGGTAACATGAACTTGCTAAAATACACAAAAAAATCAAAGGTCATTTAGCATTGTAGTAATCAACATTGATATTCTGAGAAAGGCCATGAAAATCTTAGTTGCATTGATGTGGAAGTCATGCAAAAAGAATCAGCAAAGTCAAACCATAGTGCAAATGTGAAGGGCCATCTCAATTCTGAGAATGCAAAAACCAGAATTAGAGGTGTGTAACCAGGGAATCTGAGGGGTAATAAAATGGTGGATGATTCTTTCACCAGTCTAAACAGAAAAAGAAGGAAGGATTAAAAGGGGTTGTCTCATTCTTCAAAGCTTCCTTTCAGGAGATTTTTGAGCCCATGGATATTGATAGAAAGAGCTTATATAACCTTCCGTGCTGAGGACACTTTATTTAGAAGTAGTATAATTACATTTTCTACATTTTCACATGTCTTATGGGATGCTCCCCTAAGGGGAAATGGACTCAGGAGAGTTGATGAATGTCCAGGGACAACCTCCTCAAAGAACAATGATCCTTTCTAATATGCAGTAAAAAATGTAGGCATGGCAGGAGGTCAGTTTGGACGAACAAGCAGCTCTTGACTAATTAAACATAAAACATTGTATAGCAGGTGGAAGTGGGAATACGCTGTGCAGAAGAATGCAGGAGCATTGCTCGGGCATGCAGGGGTGAAACTGGAAAGATGAAAGCTTGTTGGAGTTAAAGCTCCAGTTAGAACTAAAGATGAATGTGAAGAGCTATAAAAATGGCTTCTCTAAGTATGTCAGCAGCAAAACAAAAAAAATATTAGCTTGCTGCTGAACAGGCAAGCAACCCATTGATAAAGAACTTGGAAAAAGTCATTGTGATTCTTATTAATTTTATCATTTCACGTTTTTCATCTGAAGTTCAAACAAATTTAGATCTGCCTCTGATGAGTGACAGTAGTGAGGCTAGATATGAGCATAATAAAATAATGGTTTAGTAACAACTGAATTATGGTTTTCACTCAATATCTTCTGTCATTTATGTTCCTTGTTTTTAGTAGTACCCAAGCCCTTTCTGATAATTGCTATTATGCATCAGCTGAGTTCTCAGCTATTCTGGGGAAAAAAATGGGCAGGTCACATGAGTGACAGATATTTGGGAATGCCATTATCGTGGTTATAAGATTGCCTTTTTATGTCTCTAAGACTTACTCTTACAAATTGGTTTTGCTATTTTTTATATCTTTCTCATACCTATTTTAATTAATTTCTAGCATGATGCTATCATACATGATTTAAATTACAAGAAAAAGACTTATTCATTGTGTTAAAATCTAAGAGTGCTATACTATAGCCCTAGCGAAACAATAATTGGTATCATTCAATGAAACGGATAAGCAAGAGGGCTCTCCTTCATGTTTGTGAACTAGACATCTCAAAGGACCCACTTCAGAAGTGCACTGGGAAGTAGCCCATGCTGTGGCAGGAAAAGATTCCCAAAACCGGCTGTTGTTGCCTCCATCTTTGTTCCATTTCATGAGGATGCCACAGCCGGGCGTTCTCTGTACTTGGGGTGGTGCTAGGGAAGGCTGCTGGCTTTCTGCAAGGTCTAGTAGGCTGCCTGCTGCTCAGGAAATGCACCACAGGTATGGTGTAACTGCTACCACAACGAATTTATCCTAGTAGATATGGATTTCAACTGTGGAGTTGAACAGGTCTTTCGCAAGAACTTATCATTTGGCTCTACTTATCAATAAACCTCAAGCCCACAAAATCCTGCTCCAAGCTCATTCCTCAGTTATTTTATGAGAATTAGGGTCCCCTATTTTGTTCTATGTTTTCACTTTTACTTCTTCTTTTTTTCTACGTTGAATAAGTGTTGGGTGTCATACTTACCCATTTATGTTTTGTGGCTTAACTAGATTTACAGTGTTTGCTAACTCTTGCAGTTTTTTTGGACACACTAGCTATAGTCATTTTCTGGAAAGGAGGTATGTTATTCCTTTGCTAATCTCACGTTTAAGCCCTTAAATTTGCAGCTAGGTTACCTGCTCAATAGTGTTTAATTTTTTAATAGCTGTTGTGTACAATGCCATGAATTTAAAAGATTTAGCCATCATGATCACTGCTTTAGAAACAGTTTCTCGTGGCCTTTGGTGTATTTATGTGTCCCCTATGGTACTAAGCACACAGAAGAACCTAAAAAGCGATGTATCTGATTATTTAGTGTGGAGAGCAGTTTCCAGAGAATGAGAGAAGCCACCACTCATCTGTCCTGCTAGCTCTTGGCAAGCTGGCAGACCTGGCAAATCTCTTTGTTTGTCATCAGCTAGGAACAGCATTCAAATCCCTTTTTTTTTGAGCCATCTATATAAATCCATCTATTTTCCTTTTAAATTTTCTCTTTTGAGTCCTTTCCTTATTTACTCCATATTTTTCCCAACATTACCTTTGGGAAAATGTGAAGTGAGAGCATCACAGTGGGAGCAAGGGGGACATTAGGATGTTAAACACCTTCTTTTCACTGTTTAGCTCTATCTTTTAATAATTTCAGAGAAGGTACCTGTGTAAAATTTTTATTGATGTTATATTTTAACATGAGAGAACTTAACTTTACCATTTATATCACTTTTGATTTGCTTCCCTAGAATTCAGTAATTCAGGTTTTGAAATAAGCATTCTGTTTGTGATTCTATATATTGTATTTTTATGAGTTTTATGATTCTGTATATTATATTTATGAGGTTTATTTATTCACAATGACATTCATAGCTTGCAAATCTGACAGCTCATCTCTCCTTTAACTTGTCATCAATAGCTCATTCAAGTAAATTCACATCTGTGCAAATGTATCTAACTTGTTTTATTTAATTGTGCTATGCTTCCTGAATCATTATCTTTATCATATTCTTTTAAGTATTCCTACACTCTGCCGTGCTTGAAGAATGACCTTACGCTACACAAACAAGAATGGCAATTATTTTGGTGTGAACTACATTAAAAAAAAAAAAAAAAAGAAGAGCACTCTTCTTAAAAACTTATCTTTGGGATAGTCATTTTAAAATAAAAGCACACATATATATTTCTACCTTATTATCACTGTCAAACTCCAGCTACTCCTGCCACTGAAAAATGATTTCCCCTCCACTCTTCCAAAGCTTTATATTTCTACTACTGGGGTAGTAATTTATGTTCATTTAAAGATGAAAAAAACTAATCACAGAAGTCTGAGCAGTCAAAATGTTAGAGCAAGTCATTATCAAGGCACTGGACTGATCATGAATGTCCTAGCTTCCAATTTGTTATTAGTTCGATACAGAGATCCATGTTTTGTTGCTCACATATATGCAATGATAAATGACTTTGTTTGTTTCGGTCCTTAAATAAAACTCAAAAAGCAGGTGGCAGTGACTCGGATTACCACTGATGTTTCCTAATGGAAACACAACCTTTGGTGCTTAATGACAATTCTGCCCTCCAAGAAGATTATGGACTCTGGGAGCTCTGGGATATTCTTCTGGACAACTTGAATAACTGATAAACTCTGTATCCTCCAGGGTATAATAATAAATGCAATGGTGGTATTGATACTGAAGAAAAGGTAATGGTTCACTAGAAAGGTGTAGTAAAAGGGCTTTCAGTGGCTTTGTCTGGAACCGTAATTTATTATTCTGTGCCTGGCACTTCTACCCTTAGGTGACAGGTTTGGTTCATTCCCATAGAAATGATCTCTGATTATTGTTATTTTTATAATACCTCCTTCCAGTGGTTAGCTGAAAATGCTGTTCACAGGCTGTGCATTCTAGTGAGATTCAAAATTAATTCTAGTCATTTTACAGAAAAAAGGAGTTCCATTTTCTATTACCCCAAAGATGCTAGCTCCATGTGTTTCTTAAAAGGTATGATGGAGGTCTTGTGTAATAGTGAGTAATTGACCAGAGAAACTTCCTGCAGCCACTTCAGCCTGATAAAAAACTACTGCTATTCAAAGGAAACATTATATGCTTTTTCTTTTTAGTACAGAGAATCCATTCTTTTTCCAAGTAGTAAGTGCAAATAATTCTATGACATTTAGTTGAATAAAAAAATAGATAGAAAATAGGAGAATACTATAGCATAGAAGGCAAAAAAACACACTGCAAAATTGTTTTAAGTGGACAGAACCCTAGAGATAAGAGATAATAGTCTGCTTAGCTGCTCTGAAAAAAAAAGATCTTATAATTAATTTTACTCTCTTACAAAGCAGAAATAACATTTTTTTTTAACGTCCTACCAAGACACTCAGATAAGAGCTTCTTTCTCTTGACACATGGTGAGATGTGCAGAAATGCAGTGTTGGTGCAGTCTTATTTGTGGGCTGTGTTAGGGGTCCTAGGGGGAACCTCACCAAGTACAGAAGGCAGAGCGAATCTCTGCAAAGCACAGAATCACAGAATACCAGAATGGTTGAGGTTGGAAGGGACCTCTAGACATCATCTGGTCCAACTCCCCTGCTCCAGCAGGGACACCCAGAGCACGTGGCACAGGGTGGCATCCAGGCGGGTTTGGAAGATCTCCGGAGAAGGAGACTCCACAACCTCTCTGGGCAGCCTTATGTGCAATGCCTCAGTGCCTGAATCTGGAGCTTTGTTATGTGTCCTTGGTCTCTGGTGCTCTTTTCTTTCTACTTCTACTCTTGCCAGCCTTGTAGAGATGATGGAAGATAGAAATTAATATATATCCTCTGATGTGATTATTTACATTAATTTTGGCATACTTCTTTTTTTGACAATAGAAAGGAGGAAGGCACATGGAGCCACTTGACATGAAAAGTATTTCTAGAAATAATAAGAAAGGCAGACACAAAGATGGTAGGCAGAAACCTACCATTGGCTCTAGGTAGTCATAGATGGATTTTTTTTTTTTTGTATTTTATATTTTGCATTTATGACTTGGTTTCCTAGGTTGTGAGTACAGTTCTCTTCCTTAGTAATCTAGCAAACCAAAGCACAAATGAACTATTTTACCACAACATAAATGAGGTTTTCACAATTTGTCTGCAATTTAGCCCTGAAGAAATGCTAAAGTCCAAAAACATCACAATCAATTAGTAGAGAAGAAAATATTTTTGCAGACTTATGAATTGCAAAGGTTTCAGTAGAAAGAAGCATTGAGGGAGTTCAAAAAAATCATTAAACATGAAGCACATCACAACAGGAGCGAGGGCTTCAAAGAAAGTTCCCCGGTGTAAGTCAGAAAAGGAAAACAAGGGAAAAACAAACTGCCACTGAATAGAAAGCTGAGAATCTGATTCCATTTTGGAATCTGGAAGATGTGGGAACACAAAAATATGTGTAATGCAATAAAGAGTAGTTGGCATGCCTTTCTCATTGGAAGCCTGATCCTCACAAATTTGCTTGAATATTTTTGAATGTATTACTAAAGAGATCAACATGGGTGAAAGTCATATTGTATCCATATTTCATGAACTTAGTTTAAAACAATACTACACAACAGAATATTTTTCAGAATATGAAAGGATTACAGGACAGATATCAGTCAAGTGCAACCAACACCAACTTGGGGACAAAAATCCCCAAATGGTACAGGACAAAGCACCGCTCCTCTTCTTAGCTTTCTTTATTGCTTCAGTGTGTCTATCATGAGGCAAAGGGAGTATTTTTGTATCGCAGTGCACCTACCCGTGAGAATGAGTGCAGATTATCTTGACATGATGGTCTAGATCGTCTTCCTACAGAGAGACTATTGTTTCCCCTTTGCCAAATTAAACAGTGGGCCATTTCCTCCATCCCAGAATCATTCTTTTCTTTAACACATTTTGGGGTAGATCCAGTCTGTTAACTAAGACACCAAGTTGAGAGCTGTATTTTCGGCTTTCTTGTGAAGAACTCATCTTTCAGGTGAAAACCCATTTCGTCAGTCATCCAGCGAAATGCAGCATTTGGAAGGCCTCCAACAGGAGGGCCTTTCTCTTGAAGCTAAGTACCAGGCCACAGTTAGAAAGACAGATGAAATACCGGCTCCATTAAAATCAATAGAAAAGCTTCTCATTATCTTACTGGTTTCAGGCTTCCTCTCATGGGCTATATTTTCAGCTGTTAGTGTCTCACTTGGGTAGTTTAATACCTCTTTGCCTCGCTTATCTTTTGTATAATCAGAGAAAATTGGCCTTGAATCCCTTTGTTGGCTTTTATACCTTTATGTGAAACAGACTGTATTATTACTAAATATTTTTGCTTTTTTCAAGTCCAAAATGATTGCTGAGAAAGTTATTTAGCAGTAGATCTTACACTTAAAGGTTGATTTGATTGCAGTACTAGTAGATACTCATAAAAAATGCATTGTTTTATTATGGATCATTTGTAAAATCCAAGCTTTTATTGCTTGAAAAACAGAGAAATAATTTTTCCTGTTTTTGGCAGTTCGGCTCTGTCTCACTGCCTCATTCTTTGGACACACTCAAACAGGTTGTCTGTGCCAGAATTTTAGTAACATTAAACACTTACTTACTAGATATCCTCATAATGTTTTGACACCTCATATGATTTATATCATTCTATACTCAAGATTGTGGTTATGTGGATGGTAAAAACTGTCTCCAATAAGAGCTGTTCTGTTCAATTGATATTTGTCATATGAGTATGTGTTAGATAAGAATATTATTCATTTTTTCATCTCTTTTTTTTTTTTGTAATTTGTTTGATTTGCAAAGTATCTGGAACTAACTTCTAAATCAGGCATGGTTTGATGGTTCATTCTATTGCTAGGCTGATGTAAACAGACTGCCATGTTTGGAGAGACTTGCTCTAACCAAAATGGTGACAAAATTTTCAATAAACCAGACAAATCAATATCTGATACAACAGAGATGTAGTGCAACATTCAGAAATAAGCATAACGTGCTGTAATGTTAATTATAAACCTCATAATTAACCCCATCATAAACCTTTCAGTGTTTTCAGCTGGAGCTTCTCTGCGGCCACTCCTGTACCCTGTGAACTATTTGCAAAAAAGAGTAGGTTACTGCTTTTGAGAGGCAACAGCATTTACATAGACATTTAGTTGCTTATCCACATCCAAGGAAAGCAGAGTTCTGAACCCCAGACAAGTCCACTGCCTCACGGGCAGACGTGGCAGGAGGTGCCTTCTCCAGGCTACAGAGGAGTCTGGGGTTCCAACCTGCTCCCCACCCCTCTAAAGGGACCTGCTGTGCACCAGCAGCACCTCTGATCTAGGTTTTTGAGACTGGCCCAATCCAGGGCACAGAGTGCAGGAGCTGCACAAGGGCTACTCAGAACAAAATAGCATATTACTGATTCAGTTGTCATGCACTTTTTTTTTTTTCAGGTTATACCTGTCGGTGAAAAATAGTCAAAAGTTCATGTTGTATGAGATGTTGGTAAGCGGTGATGCTATCTCATTATTTTCAGGGTAGTCTGCAATTAACCTCTTATTCTGAGGGTGGTAAAAATGTACAGTAATAGCATACAACATTTCAAACAAATTTCAAAGCACCTCTTTGTCACTGCAGTCACTCATAAGGGAAACAAATGCTTCCTTAACTGATTTGCATGCATGTTGGCCATAAAATATACATAATACATAAATACATGGATTTGGAAAAAAAAGAAATAAACTT
This sequence comes from Tinamus guttatus, assembly GCF_059628265.1. Lineage (NCBI taxonomy): Eukaryota > Metazoa > Chordata > Aves > Tinamiformes > Tinamidae > Tinamus > Tinamus guttatus. The sequence goes on from NW_028288619.1 coordinate 2,283,139, forward strand.
GATTAAAGAGACTTGTTGTGTGTCATCTTTGTCTGAATTTTGATAGTTCCTGAATCTTGAACGTAAGTAATATAAGCAGTAGTAAACTTGTTGAAAGATTTAAGTGTTTGTCCTGCCTTCTGGAGTTGTCTGTGATGAATACTGACCAGAGGCTAATTTCAGAAATGGAGCCACTGTTCATTGCCCAGTGCAATGAGCAGTAGTCTAGTTTGCAAGCGTTTTGCTGGCTATTTGTACAAGGGATGTAGTGCCGAATTGCTACTGACTGCTATATTTCCCCCTCAAGTTTACTCTGTGGCAACAGGACTTTGAACACTTATAGCTTGAGTGACCCAGTTAGTCTGCCCCATCTAAGTTAAACACTTCCTCTTCAGTCAAACATAACAATCCTCCAAAACATAGTTCATCTCCTCCAAAGAGGACGGATATGATAGGCAAGGTGAACTCTGTCACTGGAGTCACCTATAATCTCCTTGAAATCAAAGTTTGGAGTGATTAAAGTTTGGATGGATTTAAGCATGGAACTTTTAACCTCTGGCTTTGGCTTCTGTTCCTCCTTCCCTCCCTGCCGTCCTCCCGTCCTCCCTTCCTTCCTCCCTCCCTCCCTCCCTCCCTCCCTCCCTTCCTTCCTTCCTTCCTTCCTTCCTTCCTTCCTTCCTTCCTTCCTTCCTTCCTTCCTTCCTTCCTTCCTTCCTTCCTTCCTTCCTTCCTTCCTTCCTTCCTTCCTTCCTTCCTTCCTCCCTCCCTTCCTCCCTTCCTCCCTTCCTCCCTTCCTCCCTTCCTCCCTTCCTCCCTTCTGTCCTTTCCTCCCTTCCTTTCTCCCGTCATTCTGTCCTTCCTTCTGTTAGGCAGCTTTTCCAAGCTACTCATCTAGGTTCCCACCTATAGTCAGCATAGAGTGATGAGACTCTCCAGCGGGTGATTCATCCCCTCCAAAGATAAGTATCTGAAACAGGTGGGTGTAGATAATGTACTCTAAATTCATTTATCTCCTTATAGTTTACTGAGTCCTGTACTTAAACAGTCTCTTAGGAGGAGAGCTTCTTATCCGATGTTTTGCCTGGGAGAAGAGAGTACAAAAACCCATTGTATTGACAGTAGATGAGACTTCCTGAATGTTAGTCTGAGCACTATTCGAAAGTAGACCACATAATTAAGAAGAGTGAATGTGGGAGAGGAAAGCCCTTGGGAAAGAAATGAGCAGTGAGATATAATTTGGGAAAGTAAGAGGGCTACATGTGAGAGGCAGTAATTACTGAAAGGGATTTTTAGGAGGAAAAAAAACAAAGCAGTAAAGCAAATACATTGGAGATTAAAGAGCACAAAAATGTGGAAAGGAAAACGTAATGAGTGCAGATCATGCCACCAGAAATAGATAATAAATATGAGATGAAACGAGGAAGGAAAAAACCTGCAAAACAGAAGAGCTGAAATAAGTTTTTTGTAGAATAAATAATAAATCGGAAAGCTGTTGCCAGCTAAATACCATAAGTACTATTTTATTCCTTCAATTTCAGATCTTGACAGATTCTTCAAGCTCTTGAAAGAGATAGACAAAACAGTAGGCAAACATGCTTGTTTGATATCCCCAGGTCAGGCTAGAAGAAGCACATAGATTTTAAATTGCTTGAATTATAAGTCAATAAACTTCACTTACCTGTGTTGACCATGTGAAGCCCGGCATCTGTTCATAAGTATTTACTTAGGATGTCTATGGATTTTTCATCCTGGTTATAAGGCCTTATTCTCACCTAGTATATGTCAGAAGTGTGACAAGCAGAGAGAAAGGGCATCAAGTGAAACAAAAGGCCTAAAGGCTTAAAAATTAAGTATCTTTTTCAGGTAAACAGAATTTTCTATACAAAAGAACTAGTAAGAACTCTGGATTCATCCCAGGTAGTAATTTAAAAGTATAAAATCAATTAAAGTGGAAGTAATAAAAATCCAACATCGGAAACATGATCCTCTGAAAAATATTGTTATTCACCTTTCTTCACCTTACTGGATTATGTTTTCTACAGAACTATATTGTCTTTCTGTATAAACATGTCTACATGCAAGCACAGAAACATATTTGTATTTGAAAATTTTTCAGTATGTCATGCAAAAGCAGGTAGGAAAGCAGTAAATAACAGCCCAGGGCTTACAGCTTACTTCCCTACAGCATTTTGCAGGTTATCCTGAATATATTACACGGAATATTTCAGATACTCAGCAGCATAATAGTACAGCATTACCTGGTCAGATGTGAGGAGACGGTGATTTTTTTTTTAGAAGTATAAACTAGAAAAAAAAAAAGTGCTACCACAGAAGTGACATTTTGAAACTTAAAATAACTTTGACATCACATATTCAGAACATTTTCCCTCTGCAGTGAGAAGACTGTTTTCTTCTTTTACTTCCCCTCTCCTCGGCATCCTCCTGCTGGGTTTGTAAGGGCTGTTTTTTTCCAGATTAATGGTGAGGAGAGGTTGAAGACTCCTACTCTGATTTTTTTTCTCTTGTGTTCTAGAATTAGGTACTGACAATATTGCTGAATATACGGACGTACTACAAAAGGGACCAGTTTAAAATGTCCTCTCCATCTCCAGGAATTTTTTTAGCTGCTTCTATTTTACTCATAGCTTCTAGTAGCCGGTCAGTTACTTCCCCATTTGTGATAGAGAAGGATAATAATTTATTTGTGCACCAATTTCACTCTGATTCCAGAGACGTGTCCCTAAAAAGAGAACAGAAAGATGGAACAAGTGTTGTTTTGGCAGCAAAGAAAAAGTCAGCCTCTCCTCTTCCAATAGAGTGAGACAGAAACAGGAAAAAGGCCGACAAGTACTATGGAGTTTTTGTTTTGTTCAGTTTTGTTTTTAATCTGAAAAAAAAAAAGCATTCATCTCGAAGATACTCATACCTACCTGAAACTGGTTTGCAGACACCACCTGAACAATTTTATCATTAATGTGGTGATCCTCTGGGTAGGATTCATATCAAGGATGTTGCTTCTAAACTGAGATATCTACCTGCATGTTATGTGCATCAGTTCCTGTGCCAGTCAGTGGTGGTGTAATCAATCTGAGGAGGAATTCAGCTGACAAGCTGTCTACTTTGGAGCTAGCAGAATCACTCCTGGACTAAATGAATCTCTGTTCACCAAAGTGAGGGTTCAGTCACCTGGTGTGGAGCTAGACGTGTTAATCTCTAACTGACTTTTAATAGACTTTTTTTTTTTTTCCTTTCTCTTTTTCCTGTGTTTTGTTACCATAAGGGTTTGCTTTTCTGGGCAGGAATAAACACTGGCAGGAATAAATACTAAGCTACAGCACTGTGCATTCACAATGTGTCAGCTGTGATACGTTAAATCCAGATGGGCATATAATTTTACTTCACTGTAAAGGTGGAGTCAACTATGTGACATTAAGCCTTCTGAATGTATTCTATTTAAACAACAGAAACATGCAAGGGAGTCGAGTCCACCCAATCTGAGCACATCACTAGAGCCTCACTTTCAAGATGTAAATGAAGTTCTTCTAAAATAGTGGTTTTAGAAGAGGTCTTACCTCTGTTACTGCCTCTCTAGTCCTCCAGAGATAGAGGAATCACTTAAGTGTACACACTTAAACTTATATACTTACACTTAAACTTATACACTTAAGTGTCTAAGTGCTTTGCTTAAGTGTATAGGACTTTAATAATTAAAATCCACAGTGTTCATTTGGGAAGTTGCATTTGGCAAGTTTGTATGGTATAGCTGGAAAACTATATAACTATATGACACCTCAACTAATGTATAAAGAGCCGAATTTTAACTGGATTACACTAAACTAATTACTCTGAAGGCATGTCTTGCTATCTGTTAATACTGCCCGCACAAGACCACAATCCTGATTACTCGAGTGTGCTTACAATATGAACAAAAACACTAACAAAATGAGTCATAGGATGCTAATAGACCAAGAGACTCTTTGCATTTTGGTTCATGTTAGAAGACACAGAAATGAAATTGCATTCTTTTCTCAGTACGAAAAGCAAATCACTTAAATGCTATTTTAAAAATATGATTCAGCTATTGGGATTTCACTAACACTCCTCAAAAGTCAGAGGAAGAGTGTCCCTTTAGCTGCCTATTAGAAATGCCAAATGGCCAGCACAAAAAGTACTTCAGTGTTTTGTCAAAATGATGAAGAAAGTGAAAAGCTTTATGTTTTTGTCTCAGGCTGGCAGCTAAATTTTATTCTTACCTAGGAGGAGCGTGAGTACAGTCTGTTTGATAGTAGAAACCGGAGTTTTAGAAGTTCATCAATGTCTCTGGGACAAAGCTGAGTCATGAACCAGTTGAGATGTAACAACAGCAAAGTCTTACTTACCAGAATTAAGTCCTTTGCCCAATGCTGGTCAGGAATTTTGTATTCCTGTAAAGGTCTCAACATCCCTGATATCTTTCAATTAATATATTTTACCCCCATTTTCCAGTATACACCTTTCTATTACGTCAAATTTATTCATGAGCTTATTCTTTTCAGTTCCTGCTATTTATCGATTATTTTTTGAGCGATTTCTTCAGCAAGGAAGTTGAAGAATCTCTTTCCTGATGAGTTCTTGAATAAAAATTCCTACACTGATTGTGTCATCCTTCCTAATACACTGTTCTAATGAGGTCTCACTTCTTGCAATGTGATCTAACTATGGAACATACTAAAAATATTGTATTAAATTCCCCTCCTCCAAAATAGCATTAGATCCAGATCTTGCCTAAAATATTTCTTGGGCGAGTAGAAGGTTATGAAGATAACTTACTGTTATATTTCATCTAGTACCTATTTTCAGTGTAATCTGAAGGAATACGGCTGTAAGTTTCAGCTCTTAGAAAGTTTAATTTAAAATATTTTGATTTTCCCCTTATATAAATATTACCATTGCATACACATTTTAATTTATATGTAAAGTTGATGATATCATTTGGAAAGTAATACATACACATCTTATTATACAGAATCCCAGAATCCCAGGATGGTTGAGGTTGGAAGGGACCTCTAGAGATCATCTAGTCCAATCCCCCCTGCTCCAGCAGGGACACCCAGAGCACATGGCACAGGGTGGCATCCAGGCGGGTTTGGAAGATCTCCAGAGAAGGAGACTCCACAACCTCTCTGGGCAGCCTGTTCCAGTGCTCTGGCACCCTCACAGGAAAGAAGTTTTTCCTCATATGGAGAAAGAATCATTATTCTTAGCTAAGTCTTGCATATAAGATATTTTATTATGGCTACCAAAATAACTAACCACTTTTTTTTTTTTTTTCTCAAGTTCATTTATTTGTCTCATTTTCCGTGTTTTAAGAGAAAATGTGAAAATACTACGCTATATCTCATTTTAATTAAATCTTTTGAAAGTGTTTTCATATTCTTGTTGCTTCCAGGCAATGGACTTCAGTGGAAACAATCAAACTGAATTATAAGCTGGTTGTACCCAAACACTTCATAGTCAGATAAATGCAATGCAACTAATCAATTTTTCATGCACATGGCTGTCTTTCTTGTATTTTTCCTCTCCTTTGGGCGGGAAAGCAAAGAGGTCATCAACCTGCTTATTTATTACAGATACTAGAAATCCCATTTCACAAAGGCATTGTATTAGTAATCATGGTAATTAATTTAAATGCCTGAATTAACGGAGAACATTCATAGATTTATTGATGAATTGACTGCAATATAATGCTGCTTACAACCTGCAAGTGTTCGTTACATTGCACAAAGGCCATAGAAAATTTTCTGTGGTGAACATTTTTTTTTCTGTTTGCTTTTCTGAATATTTTGAAAGAGATGGTAAAAAGATTCATGCACATCAAAAGGTGAATGCAGTGTGATATCTCACAAATTCACTGCTTCTTGAATTCAGGAGAATGGTGTAATCTAAGGAAATTCAGGATTTCAAAAAGCACAGAGAAATATTACTCAGCACATTGAAATTTCCATGAGAATGGCACAAGAATCAAGCCACTCTAGCAATGAGTGGTTTTCAAGAAATTTAATGTCCTTCTCTGAACCCTGATAAACCCCAGAAGTATTAACTACTGTTTCCCTCCTTGGTACTAACACTGTCATTTTTTTTTTTTTCATGAAAGTGAAGAAAATGATGATGAATGAGTGCCTATTGGTCTACCCCAACTCTAGGTAACATTTGAACTTCCAGTTTTAAAGTGCTAGTCTACTGATCCTTCACGTGTGATTTTTCACAGGGTAATCACAGGAAGCTAACTTTAATCTGGCAAATTGACAGCCTTTTCCTTCAACAGAAGGGTGAGGAGACCAAAACAGGTAAGAGAGTAAAGGCTAAAGCTAAAAAGGTGCCAACTTGGTCTTTCTACTTCTCTCTGACAAGTCACACACCAAGATATACTGGACAAGGGATCTATATTCCAAAACTTTAGCTTTCAGGAAGAGCTAAAAAATGCTAGGTGAATCCTTCAATATATGGCAGCAAGGGGAAAAGGGAAGCATCTGCACAAACACAGCAGAATCTAGAAATCCTGGTAGCACTAGTACCCAAATTATTTTTAATTAATTATTATCATTTACTTAATTTACTGTCTGTTATTAGTAAGAAATGTCAAATCAAACATAATCATAGTTCTTGACACACAGATGAAAATGTTTCCCCTCTCAACCCCTGCAATACCAACAGAAAAGTCTGTGTGGATTTCTGCAAGACAGTTCAGGAAAGAATGATTGCAAGCTCAGACTTGCGGGGTAAGGGAGCAAGAGGGAAGCTGAGACTTGCAGCATCTAGCGACAAGAAGATTAACAGCATGAGCTCAACCTGCTAAGGTAAATCAGATAATTTTTCTTATTACTCTTTGAGGTCAATTAATGATTTCTATCTAGAGAACAGCTTGCTTTCAACACAAACTTTTCTGTTTATGTGCACTAAGCAACTTAGTTGTTACAATAGAGTTTTTCTTTATGAGTATTGATAGGTCATGTTCTGCTCTCAGTTAAATGTTAAAACAATAAATAAACTTAATGCTGCCTTTACAAATTTGTTATGCTATTAGCTAACCTATATAAAAATAGACACAACTGTGAGGGGCATTTTGATTCCTGAACAAGTTCTGCAGAAATGAAACATCCTGACTCACTTTTTAAATTTGTATACTTTCTGGCTAACTCTACACCTGCCAGCTGTATGCTTCTGATACTTACCTCTCAAATCTTAGAGACAGTGGATTCAGAGGGGTATTTTTTTTTTTAATCACTGGCATTACCCTGTTCTTGTTCAGATGACTATCTTAATAGAACCCAGTAAATAAATGAGGAAGATTCTATTTTATAATTAGCAGAAATAGTCCATAAATTAATTCTTTTCTCTTTCAGTAGCTGGATATTTTATCTTCTTGTTGCAGAACTTTTGATATGTTCTTGAGATTCTGTCTTTCCTACCTGTTTTTGTCAGTGATGTGGAACAACTTTTAAACACTGTTGATGTTTGTTAATATTTATGATTTTCCAAGATATTTTAACAAAGCCCTATGGATTTTACTGTGTTACTGGAGTTTGACTAAGTTGCCCTAATGCCCACAGTCCTAATTAAAAAATATGCTGAATATCAAGTTATTAGTCTGTTTGTCAGAAAATTCTCACAAGGAGACTGTCCTCTTCTGAGCGCTTATGAAGGAATCATTCGAATAATAAAAATATCCGTAAAAGATAGAAGGAAGTGAAAAGTCTCTGCAAAAAGATAGGAGAATTCTCAAAAATTAGGATCTTCAGTGCCAAAGAATGGTAATATGTGTTACTTAAAAACATAAAGGCAATTTATTGAAAGAGCAGTAAGTTTGGAGGGTTTACCAACCATCTTAGAGTAGGGGGCAGAAATCTCCCCTGCGATACTGCTGGGATGCAGCAGATTCATGCTGGAAAGTACCCTCTCTAACATACATGCACATACTAACGTTTAAAATACTCTACCCCCTCCTTTAAGACACTTTAGTTTTCCTTTAAGAAACATTAGTTTAGCTGATAATTTCAGTTAAGTCAATCAGACCTTTTCATAATCCAGAGAACTCAGATAACCTTTTGTCTAGCTATGAAACAGATATCATCGCAAACAACTACAGGGATTTTTCTCCATAACTCTTTTCCCTGAGGTGACTGGTAATACCTTACTTGAAACCACCAACAAATTTTTTAAAGAGTAAACTGAATAAACATCTGTCAATATTAGGCGAGGAAAGTCAGTCTGGCTTGGGATAGAAAACAGAATTTGTTGGTATCTGTAATTCCCTGCCATTCCCATCTTACTACAGTTCTGTGATTTGTTTGTAGTTGCACACACTACTCTATGTATTGCATAATATTACTGTATATTAATTTTTGAGCCTAGCAAATTGCTAGATTATGGAGTTCGGGTTTCCTAAGCACACGTTCCACGTGTCAGATCCTTATTTGTGAGGCGAGATTGCAGTAGCTGGCACAAAATCAATGCTCATAGTCTTGCTTCAAAGTCCAGGCTTTAGAGAAAATTCTGCTGGCTCAGCTATACTGAGCACAGGAGAAATGAAATCACATAATCCTCCAAGCAATAACTTGAGAACTCCTGAGAGTTTCCTGGTAGCTGCACATTATTTTTTTAGTGACCTGCCAGTGGTCCCTCAACATGTGCAGGAATAGATTGGTCATCTCTAGGATTTGTGATTCGAGGAAAGTATAACTTCCGCTCATCATGCCACAGCAACCTAACAGTAGCACAGGGAAATTTGGGCAGTATTACAAATACACAGGAGACTTCTCCTACGGCAAAACAAAGTAAAGGAAAGGCTATTCTTCCTTATATCGCTATATTCAGGGATATACTACTGGACTTGAGGATAGAATGAGGGAGCACAGGAATGGTGACATCGTCGGAGGCTCCATAGATGGAGGAGGAAAAGTTGTTCCCTGAGCAGGGGTGAAACAACTAGCAGTGGGTTGCAAAATTTTTTTGGAAGTGGATTTCAACTGTATGAGACCAAATTGCATTAGCACAGCCCCAACTCAACCATTTAATAAAAGAAGCACTTGAAAAAAGGAAGTAAGTCACATTTTTAAGTGGCAGTTCTTGTAGGGTGGAGTGAGTTGGTGCCTTTTGTGGCCTCACATCAGTGAGGTCACTGATGATCCATACTCCATGTGCTATTTTGCTAATCAGAAGATGATCTGCAGGGATTCGCTTAAAAACATCCACTACTGAACTGTAGGGAGAGTTGTTTTTACTACCTCTCAACCTCAACCATACAATCTTTGCTGTAGCACAAACCCCTGCAGTCTCAGCAAAAAAAAAAAAAAAAAAAAAAAAAAAGTCTTCAGACTACCCTATCATCCTTCAGGCTGAGCACATTAATATCCTTTCAATCCCCTTGTTCCTTTCACACATGCATTTCTTTACACACAAAGTGATAGTAAAAAAATCTTGACATTACAAAAATTAACTTTATATTTTTTTCTTTCATGTGTTGCACAACATATTCAATGTTATGCATTCAATTGACAGACAGTTCACAGAGACTGCTGCAAAGTAGACAAGGTGAGACTAATTCAGCTAGGTCTTTGCTCTAGTATTTCTACTACCTAGTCTTTGCTCCAGGAGAGGTTCATCCTATTGATCCCTCCTAGCAATGATTTTGGCTGGCTGTGTAGACAAGGTGAGACACTGACATGACTAGGGGGAGCAGTCAAACCCAGATCACTTTTTGGGACAAATTTAAAGATGTGTTGTGTTTAAGCTCTACCTTCCAAACATTTTTGGATCCTGTGAAGCACAATGATCATTAAAATACCTATTTTTCACAGTACTGGAACACTTATTTTAATAGTTATTGCACTGTTTCTGTAAATAACCATAGGTCACATATTGTTTTAACCAAAGGGTAAAATTGCATAGCTTTATTTTATTTAGCTTTCTTAAGGAGACTGAGACATGAGACTTTTTTTTTATACAGAATGTATGTTCATAAAAATGCTGCAAAGATGAGAAGGAAAAGTATTGACTAGAAACTGACTTGCTCCTCCTTAGAGCAGCAAGCAAAATCACAGTGGTCATATTTTCCCAAGTCTGAAGATACATGTATAAAGGAGGAATAAAAAAGCTTTCACTGTCATTGAGATTTCAAGGACATGTGGATGCAATATTCTTGCTTTTAGAGAAGCTCTTTGCTGTGGGCTCAGTTGTCCTTTATGCTATAAACATGTGTCTTACTTGCTTAAAATGACTTTTAACAGAGTTTTCCAACGCGTGCACAATTTTAGAACTGAAGTGCTAACACTCAAGGGGAGTGCTGGACATAGGTCTTTATGTGTTTTCTTCTCCTAGATGACTAAGTATGGGTGGGACTCTATTCCAACTAACAGTGATGTCGGGTCTCTGTGTAGTGCTGCCTTCCATCTGCAGATAGCCAAACCTTTACATTTCCTGTTCATTTTTAAAGGAAGAAGGAAAGTTCTTTTTTTTCATGCTTTTTTATTAAAGCCTTTATGATCAACTGATAAATGCAAGAAACTTTGTCGTATGCAGTATAGGAGTATTCTCATCCTTTACCTTTTGGAGGAAAGAGTTTTTCCTGTTTTTTCTTACAATATTTCAATAGAGAAAAAAGAAGAAAAAAACACAACAATAAAATAGAAATAACAAACCCATAAAAAAAGACTTGCTAAATATATGGAAAAAAAATATGGGAATCTGTCCTGCTAAATATCTGTGCAATTCCTGTAATGCTATTTGTATTCCTCTTTTGATGCAATTATCACAAGAGTGTTTCTGGGTGAAAATGTATGTATGTATAAGTTTAATGCACAGGGCATATGGGCATAAATACATAGCTGATGACTATCTGTTTTTAAATAAACTATTTTGCTTGTTTGGTTGTTTTAATGTAGCTGAAAAGTCCCACAGGGTGTACTTTGTTAGGAAATTTTCCTTGTCATGACTTCCAAAGACATTCTCTTGGCATTAAAAGTCATTTTCCAGCTCCTCTGAAATAAATTCGAAAGCCCACTTTTGAGATATTTGATACCAAAACTATAAAGGATTTTTTTACAGGAAAATTTCTAATATAAAAATGCACCCCAGTGTAGAGATTTCTATGTGAGTTTGTTTAATTCAGTATATTCTTTTGAGGGTGCTTAATGCATCAGTAGTAAATTGGTATTTTATGAGGCTGTTCAGTGTAACACCTTTAAGTGTTGAAAAGAAACAGATAAAACCTTGGAGATAAATCGTTATATTAGTTATGCCAGATAGCTATCATCTTCTCATAATATAAGGACAAAGAAGTATCAGAAAAGAAAAGAAAATAGCTCTTTCACCTATCACATAAATGAGTCATGGAGTTAGTCGCCTCAGGACAATAGAGAAGACTCTAAAAGGCCTCAGAAGACCTGCTTTTGGAGGGGCAATCTGTCTATAGCTGCCCAGTGTGATTGGCATGTTTGGTGCTGGCTCCAGATGAGGCAGTCCCTGATTCAGGGACTCTTGGACGCCAGGAGGATTTTCCAGGGGAGGTTTCAGTCAGTGCCGTCTCTTCTCCCATCTTCTGCTGTTCTTCAAGAAATCCAGTGCCATGGCTTTCAGGGACCACCTCAGCTGTGTGGACCATTGCTTTAATCCAAAAAGTCTGTCTGTAACCTCTAGCTCTGCTAAAACCACTACAGTTGATTTGTATTTGTAAAAGAATGTATTGCAATTAGGCCTTTTTTCCCTCATTATGTTTTTTGTAACCTCAGGAATTCTTGCTATAGCTTGCTAGAATACATGAGCACCTCAGAGCAGACAGAGGCAACACAAAATGTATGTTAAAATGTGTGTTAATTTTCTATTTCTGTGAAGCCTAATTAGTTCTATACAAAATACAAAGTATTTTCACTCCAGCAAATCACTTTAGAAAGTTAATTAGAGATCTGTGGATAGGGTGTAGGCATGTGGGAGGCAGGTTTGGGGAAAAAAAAGAAAAAGTAGTTCTTGAGATCTCTGAACAGCTGAGAAGGCTTTGAGACATTGGCAAATGAGAAACCAGGCTTTCTGCTTTGGAGATTGTCATGAAAAATGCTGTGCTGTTGTCTCTCCATTTTCATGTATGTCCAGAAGAATGTCCAGATTTTTTTTCTTGTTTTTCCCCAGATATTTCTTATCAAAATACAAAATATTTACTGATTTATGCGCTTGCCATACTGTGATAAGATTGGCAGATGAGTGCTTACAATTACAAAGGTAATATCACAGTACTTGAGAAAGCAATGTGCTTGTAAGCATTTGCAAACTAGGTGAGGCACTGATGAGCTGAGGTAGAAGTTTGCTTTGTTTTTTCCTCCTTTTTTTTCTCCTGTACAATTTTGTCCCTATTATTATCATGATCTTCATCCAGAATAATCACAGTAATTTCTACTCTTTTATAACCTGAAATCAAAAAACAGATTTGATAACACGCCAACTCAACAATTCGAAAGCGAGCGAAAGGGTGAAGTCATTTCCTTTGTGCTTCCTGCTACCTTTGCAGATACCCTGTGCCATTGAGTCACCTGTCTTTGTTGAATCATTTGAATATCCCTATCTTGTGCATTGCTGCTATCATCACGAAGCTGGCAAAAATGACAAGTTGCAGAAAGCACAAAAGCTGTTCTAATGGCTGTCTCTCTTGACTATATTTCATGTCTATACTTCTTTCTGTCTTCATTTGCCTGACTGCATAAAATAAAGTCTTTTTTTTTGAGAATATTTTTGTCATAGGTGCTCTGACAAAATCCACTTTAACCAGATGAATAGGAAGAGAAAAGAGTTCAAAAGAATGCTTAGAATGTGATGCAATGAAAATCTCTACGTGTGATTTTCTTTTAACAGGTAATATCTGGGACTTGTATTACCTGAATGATGTGTTGCTTTTCTGTTCCCTTGTCTTGCTAAGCTACCTCAGACATGGCAAATGGATGCAGTGAGTGCTTCTCTAGGGTAACGTGGGAATTCAGGGAGACAAAATTGGATGCAGTTAAATTAAATGGAATTGTAAAGATTGCAAAGATTGCAAAAACAGAGATCTTATCTGTATGAATCCATTGCTGTATTAATATTACCCATTTACCTACAAAATACAAATAATGTTAAGCTATTTTGACAATACAGTGTTTTAAAGATAGGTAAGTCAACATCCGTGTCTAATTAGATTTGTAAATTATTAGTCTGATAGCTATGAATGGATGCAAGGATTTAGGCCTATGAAGTAGGAAGTAATGCCTGCAGATTTCTGTCATTTTCTTCTAACCTTCTTCAACCTTGGGCTCCCAGATCAGTGGTTACTTCTTTCTTTTTCAGCAAAATGAATATAGAATCACATGAGAGTCTGTGAAGATTATTTGTATTTCTCTGTGCATGACTTTTTTTTTTCAGAGTAAAGAGATAAAAAAGCCCACATTATCTGTATTATTAGATCATATTGTTTTTCTTGCTTCTAAATGTCAGACATTGGTTTTAATTGAATTACTGTGTTTTTATTTAAATTACTGTAGAGTTGCTCTGTGGCTAGTGAAGATGGTCAAAGAAAACAGAATGGTCCTACCTGTTGTTAAAGTGTAATTTTAAATTTCAGTTAACTAAACATTGTATATTCATTGAGTTCTATAAACTGTAAAAACTATAACACTTAAAAACAATGGTTTGTAACAAGATTCCCTCATGGACTTTGTATTATGCATTCAGTTTCTCTGGAGACAAAAGTAACAAAATCTTTGTTATTTACAGCACCCGCTTTGGTTATGATTTTCCAAAATGCTTAAGGCTGTTAGAAGACGAGCATCATTTCATTAACACCATCTGGTCAAAGAACAATCTTCCAGGAATTAAAATATTGAGGATCCTTATTGTATAGGGATACTTACGTGTCCCCTGCATAGCAGAAGGTCTGTAGCCACCCAGGAGCAGTTTGTCTCAGCAAGATATACGCTCTGGAGAGACTGCATATTTTTAAAAAATAGTTCGGTTAAAATATTACTGCAAATAAATAGTCATGCATAAATAACACAGAGAAACCTTGGGTAATTCAGTCAGCTGCATCATAGCAATCTCCATATAGATTTTACATTTATTCACTAGCTTTTTATTTATTTATTTATTCCCTTTCTCTTGTTTTCTGGTCTGAATACAGGCAATGTCCCTGACTCTTGCCCTTATTTTTGCCGATTTTTCTAGGTATCTACCAAAAATCTTCTGCTGTGGCTATCACAGACATATTTACGTTTTACATATACATAAGGTATTCTTACATATAGGTGCCTCAATTGAAGACATAGACATTCATATAGCAAAATGTGCCTAAAAGAAGTGAAGAACATTTATTAATCTGTTTTGCAGCATTGATGATCTGAATTGGATAAGTATGGAGGTGATTCTCCAACCTACAGTGGAAACACTGCACGAAGCTTCTTTGATCTTAGAAAGCAAGTTGAAACTGCAATATCCCTTAGCAGTGCTCTCTGAATACAGAATCTCTTCTCCTGCTTCTCTTTTGTAAAAATGGAAAAATCATCATACGCTTCTTCCATTAGAGCTATGAAATACAATTCTTATATTTAAAGTTATTCCTAAAGGAAAACAAAACACTCATCCAAATGTTGGTTAGATGATAAAAAAGAGGTCAAAGAGGCAGAGTATGCTTAAAAGCTCAATCTAGAGGAAGAGTTATTAGGAATGTTATTAGCACAACTCAGATTTTTTTCAAATCATTACAATGTGACAATAGATATTTTCATTTGAAAATGTTCCTTTTTTTAAGTAAGTTTATATTCAATTAGGTTTTCACCAGTGTTGTAGCTTGGAGTAGACAGTATTTGTGCATTAATATCGTTATTATATGGTTCAGAAACTTAAAACATTCAATTTAAATCCTACATTCTCAGTGCCATGATAATGGCGCATATCTAGAGTTCCTGATATACTCAGGGCTTGAAATCAAAAAGGCAGCAGCTGCTTTTGATGACATCAGTTGCAACTCTGGCAGATGGTGATGAACAATGTGAAATCAGTGTTTCCCAAAACCGTTTTATAATTGAGGATCTTTACTGCCTGATTTGCCACCAACACTCTAGTGAAAACATGTAGATTTATGCTGTAACAGTTCAGTTGGGCTCTCTGAGATAAAATTCATTGGATTCTCTCTTTCAGAAATGTACTCGAGCGGCTGACATCTCCAACAGATACTGTAGATAAGTGATAGTTGTATTGTTGCAAACATGTGCAGGATATTGAATCAGGGAGTAATTTCTTAAAACAAAACAAAACAAATGAAAGAAACCTTGCTGTGCCAGCAAAATCTCCCTGTCTTCTCTGGGGATTTATGGGATTGTACTTGCTTAATTGTATCTTTCACCTTGGCTGTCTCAGTAGCTCCACCCAGTGCCGCCGTGTCTTTTTCACCTATTCTCAGTAAAATTAATCCTTCAAAGATGTTTCTAACACTAGCAGTGATAGAGAGCAGGAGAAATTTTTCCAGTGTTTCTGAATTGTGATCTGCAGTGTCAAAACCAATCATGTGTCCAGGACATGGTATTACTGCTGCTTACTAAGCAATTTGTCAGTGCTTGGTATGCTAAAAAAGGCTGTCTTTTGCTTTTTTTATGGCAGTAATTCCACTATATTGGATAATAATTATACAATCCAGAATACAGATAAAAATAAAGAATAATAAAGAGTATTTACTTAATTTGTCCTTTGAGGAGCACCAAATGGGTTTCCTGAAAGCGCAATAAATCATCTAAAATCTGCCAGCAGGATGATCTTTTCTGTTCTTGGCATGGATATTGCAGTAAAGAGCAGGGCACTTTGAATGGAGAATAATGCACTTTTTACTACATTCCTGTACATTAAAGATTGCATTTTTGTCGGATACTAATTATCACACAGTCCTGTGACATAAAGGTCAGGGGCATAAAGAGAAATTGGGAAAAACGTTATATGGAAGAGATTATGTGGATTATTGTGTGTAATCATTGCTGTTGTGCTCACACTATAAAAAGCTGCTGAAAAATGAGGAGAGTTTCAGAAAATTAACACTCAGGGCCTTAGAAATACTTTGGTGAGAACCTAAAGCAGCACAATCTATTTAACTGATCAAAGAGAGTTAAAAAGGGAGTCAGTAGGTACTTGCATAGGGAGGAGATTTTTGAGGTTAGAGAGTTCTTTCATCTAGCAGTGTTACAACAAAATTCACTGTTATGAGTGAATGCTGGATAAATTCAGCTTGAAATTAAGGTCCAGGTTTAGAGGTAAAGCCAGGGAACTGTTGGAGCATTTCCACGGGAGATAATGATGAACCCGATTGGTCTCCGTAAATCTTTAAATTGGGATGTGTCTTTGAAGAATAAATGATTTAGCCCATCCAAAGCCAAAGGAGTGCTTTTTTGAATCAAATTCTATGATCTGCCTTATGTAGTTGGTCAAACTGGAGAACATTTTCTGTCTCTCCTGGTTCTAAAATCTATTAACTTAGAACTGGAAGATTTAAGGGGCTGGTTCTAGCATATATCACTGGTCTGTAGCTTAGTTTTGGCAGAATCAAGTGTCCTTTAAGTGAGAGCAAATGTAATTTATGCACACTTAAAAGGCACTTTACCTTGCCTGAGTAGTGTGAAGCAGCTTTATAATAATGACAATAAATTCACAGTTGTTTGGGAATAAAAGGGATCCTCGTGATTATCTAGTGTCACTTACAGCATAACACAGGCTGTAGAACTTCATACAGTATTTCCCACATCAAACCAAATGATGTGTGCTTGAACTTTAAAAAAGACATTGTATTTTGTGTCTTTGCATCAGTTTTGTGATTCTCTGTGCTTGAAATCTAGCACCTTTCTACATTTCTTTTTCAGAGAGAAGCCGGTTATGTGAAAAGTCAAAAAAAAAAATTCACTGGCTTTGTCATGCACTTATCATAGACTGACTCCATCTATCTGGTGAATTTTGAGGAAAATTGAAGTAAAAAGTAGGTGATCTGCTTTTAAGAGGAGGATTAAAAAAAAAAAGCCTTCTTTTCTCCACTGCACTAATTTTCCTCCAAATGACCAAAATGTGTTGGGCTAGATCAGCATATTGAGACGTGACAAAAGATGACTAACTGTGCAGAGAAGAGTGTTTTTCTTGAGAGTGATTAAATAGCTAGGTTTTGTTAGACTGTGTTCTAAAATTTGGTAAACCAGAGTCAGAGTCAACAATGTAAGTGGTTTTGAATAAACATCTCTCAGCGCTTCCAAGGAAAGACCTCAGGAACACCTGCATTTCAGTTTTTGCTTAGCAATTATATTACCTGCAAGTGTATGCAGTGGTCAGGCTTTACTGCACACCAGTAGCTATTCCCTGAGCACTCAGTAAACTGGGTGGCAGTAGTTGACTGCTGTTTACTAGTCTCTGTGGCATCTGAGTGTGGGGGAACACATGAGCACTTCTCAAAAGTAAGAACACTTTCCCCTTTGCTTCATTAGAATATTGCTTGGTTTTGCCACATTAAAAAGCAAAGCCAATGCTGGGATGGTATTCCCGCAAAGGCAATAATAGATGTTAGATTATTTGTATTTACTAACAGGTAGAATAGGTATTAATATGGAGAGCTGTCTCCTCATGTCCAGAAAACAAGTATTTAGAACATGGAAGTAAACTCATTTTGAAAGTCTATATTCACATACAAAGTATGTAATTCATGGTAAGTTTTGTTTGACAGTGTCCAAAGGAGGAGCTGGAGGTCTTTAGCCCTGTGCAGGTCTCAGCCCTAGTCAAACACACAGAATTACCAGGAGAGACAGGGTGGTGTGAATCAGGCCATGAAGGGTTGTGAGTTCATTCTTCCAAAATAATCACCCATCTCTTTTATTCAGTGCTTTGTTTTCATGACAATATGCCAGACTCTCTGGCGCAGGATCACAAATCTGGATCCATTTTTGGCAACAGGCTTCTCTGCTTGAACATGATTTTCAAGGAAGAAAAAAATAATTTAAATTTAATCCTCTTATACATGTCCACCTGAAGCTGAAGGAAGTTGTAAAAAAAAGTTAAGACTCAGATTTGTAGAGAAGAACACAGTTTTAGCCATGAATCTAATGTCCTTCCCCACCACTAGTGAATAAGGCTGAAAATCAAGATTAAGATTTAAAGGGAGCCAGCACTTTCACCCGGTGTTCTAATATGATAGTGATAGAAATGGATGTCTGTGTACATGGGAAGCACATGAGAAAGGATGCTGCTTTCCCCTCTTTCCTTTATCAGAGTAGTACCTACAACGAGATCCTTTTGCATCATCTTCACTGTTATGGTAAATAACTTTATGGTAACTGCTTCAAAATGGAGAGAAAGAGATTTCTATTTTCTGTCTGTAGAAGTGAAAACATCACAGAATACACAGTGGAATGAATTCTCATCTGAACTAGATTTTCAAATTTTTTTAACGCATTGACAAATGACAGGACATAAGATGAATAAGAGCATTTATTTTAATTAACTAACTAGACTAGTTCCCCTATTTTTTCTATTTTTGGAGTCAAGGCATTGCTAATGTTGCATGCTTTGAAACTAGTTTTTGAGTGTTGGAAATAAAAAATAGTAGATAAAAAAATTAAAATTGTCATAAAGACTGTGTTATACGGAACTTGAAACTCTCAAGGGATAAGGATTATTGATGAACTTTTGAAGTTGCCAAACATCAGTACCCTAGTGATTATTAAGAATTTAATGCACAGACAGGATATTTTGTGTGGAAAAATTCAATAAATCTTTCTGAAAGTTCCTGAATCCCTAATTAGTGGAGTACTTTTCAGAGGCTTTGACCTGGAGGTCTCTGTGGGACAGAAAATTGCAATTCTCTTCTCCACATATCTCTGTGAGCTTCTCTGGAGTTAGTCTCAAACAAAAAAAAAGAAAAGTCCTGTCAATGACTGAGACACCTCTCCATTATGTTTCTTTACAGGTTTCTCACCCACCTAAAATCCTGGTTCTTGATGAAAAGCATACTGTGAATTCTTCACAGAAATGCTTTCTTTCCTTATGCCAGCAATCTGCTCTGTAATATCTGCAGGTTTTAATCCAGCCAAGTGCCACTTGCTCCCATTTTTAGATGCAAGGTGTAGCTTGCTGAGTATTGTTTAATATAGCTGTTCATATGCACATAACAGATGAACAATTTTAAAAAAAAAAAAGCACAGTCCTTAGTAAAACTTATAAATAGCTGAAGAAGTGGTTAATGCACAGGAAAAAAAAGTTTTAATGATACGGAAGACAATGGCAGACTTTGAAGAAGAAATAATCGAGTTGTTTCTCAACAACTGCTCTGCACATTTCTTCAAAGTCGCAAGAAAAATTGTATTTTAATGTTACAATAAAAATCATGTGTCAACAGCCAGTGCTTTTGAATCAATCAGCTAGACTGCGATGGCAGAGCATAGAGGCTTTGCTATGCACCAGAGAAGCTCAGCAGTAGGATGCTTTCTGCATATACATTTGCATAATACAGTTAGCTACTCGAGGTGACTGTCATAGTGATTTATACCTTGTGAATTATATTCATATTTATTATTACTACAACTGCATAGATGTGCTTGCTTTTTCATAGAAATATAGTCCATGAAACCAAATTCATGTTTCCAAGTTTTATAATTCATGCATTCCTAAAAACTAGATAAAATATTTCAGTAGATACTTCCCAAATAGTTATTTATTCTGCAAAAGAAGACTCAATGGATTCTCAGTCATTAACTATTGAAGAGCATTTTAGCCTTTTATTGAAAACTTTCTGCTACCGTTATCTAACTTTTAAGCAGTCTTCACATGACATATACCTGCCTTCTGTATTGAAAAGGGAATGTCATATGACCAAGCTTCAAACAGCTGAAGCTAAGATAAAAAATGCTAGATAAAAGCTGGTAAAATATAATGGGAACATAGAAGAAAAAAATCCACCTGACATTCATCCAGAAAAACCTGTATTTAGAAGAACAGAAATGTCAATGAATTGAAGAAAAATTTTAGTGGATAAGAAATAACCAAGCTACTTATCACTTCTATAACACTTAAAATGGAGAAATATGTACTTCTTTTTGTCTCCTAAGCCACTTTACCTAGCTGCTTGTCAAGGTATTTTAAAGTGAGACCAAAATATTTTCATCCTCAGTGGTTTAGAAATAGGAGATAAAAAAATCAATAAACATCTACTAAGGTAACGGATGTCAGCAAAGGTAAATGGCATATATATTTGGCCAATGTTTTAGTGCAAAATGGATAGCAGGTCACTGAGATAACCAAAGGGTTCATGCTTCATTGTTGCTACTTTGATTTTTCTTTCTGTAGTGAAAAAAATAAAAGGTTATATTATATAAAACATAACACATGCTTTCATCTAATTACTATTTAATTGTATGCTTATAATGTGGCCTGGCTTATGCTACATGTTGTTCAACCATTTTATTGTTTTTGCATGCTTTTCAGGCTTTCTACTTAAATCAGTATAACCTTTTTGCATTTGGAGGTTTGTGTGCTTGGCAGGCTTACGTGAATGAACAATACACAAAACAAATTTCAGACGTTCTAGCAACTCTTTGGAGATCTTTGATGTATTAAATAATATTTCACTAAGCAAGAATAGGTTCAAAGTGAGATATATCTTGTCTCATATGATAATATGGACTCGTTTCTACGTCCTCCTTTTTCCTTATAAAAAAATTAAGCACATGGCACAGATAGGACACAAACCATTTGTCAGCCTTGAAGAAATAGTGAATTCACACTGCTGCTTAGCTGGCTTGGGGAGCGATGTGGGTTTGCAGCACAAGGAGCCACAGTGAGTTGTACTACAAGAAATGCTAAAAATATTGCACAGCCTTACTTTTAGCCTCCTTAGGGTCCCTTATGTCTTCCCCAAGGAAATATAAACAATTCTATGGTGGATATAAGTCTAATGATAATAGTGTTTCTTCTCTCAGCTACGTTTCAAGCTGTGTTGGAAGTCATCCACAGATTTGCATAAACACACAAACTGAAGATCACACAATAAATCACTAGAGTTTATTACAGTAATATGATGATATAGAAAAGTGGACCAAATCACTGGATGAAGGAATATTACAGCTGAAGTTTAATGTTTGGCACTCCCCTAACCTTCAGCTCAGCCTTCTGCAAGGACTTGCACTTTTGTGTAGGATTTTTTTT
Organism: Tinamus guttatus; assembly: GCF_059628265.1. NCBI lineage: Eukaryota > Metazoa > Chordata > Aves > Tinamiformes > Tinamidae > Tinamus > Tinamus guttatus. Next base: position 2,304,328 of record NW_028288619.1, read on the forward strand.
TCCATCTTAATCTTGCCTGGAAAACATCTGGCTACAGTCCAGGATTGTTGGCATCCTTCCTGAGCCTCCTGTAGTGGCAAACTCTGAGCAAATATCTCTGTTATGTAAAATAGAAGGATCTATGACTTCTATATAAAAGAGGGAGCTTAGAATAAACTTTGCACTAGGTGGAATGAGACAATCCCAGCCTTTTGATAACACACTCTCTTGTAAAATTTTTTTATATATATGTATATATATATTTTTACTCTGTGTCTCTTACTTTTCCTCTGTGGTATTTTCTGCTTTATCTATTTGTGGGTCCTTCTTCTTGTAGCTCACAAACCAGTAGATGAAGACAGTTAATGATAACCAGTGATTCATCCATGCAATGAGGTTAGGAGTATATTTGCAAATGTAAAAGATGTAATGAGACAAAGAGAAAAAGAAAAAAACTATTTCGGCCGACATGATCTTTGCCTAGGGATTAGTTAATGAAAACATCATGGTAGGAGCAAGAAGAGGGGAGAAAGGTCTTCCATGAAACCAGCTGCTGCTTCTTTGTGCTGCGTGCAGCACCACAGCTTTCTACTTTCTGTCCATTACCTTGTATTTCCTCCTCTTTTCCCACCATGGCCTTGGTTCCACCTGAAGGTCCCCAGCTTCACAAAAGACTGATCTAGATCACACTTTTAATATCCACAAGAAGTAGAAAGAGAAGTTATTAAGTCACAGGGAGGAACTAGGTATAACTTGTGCCCGCCTTAGGTACAGTTCCTCCTAGACCAAGACCAGGGCAGATCAGGATGGATGGTGACCAGCTGGTTAATGCAGAAGATAATCGGAACATTCATTAGGGATAAATCATAAATCTTTGCTGCATACAGGGATGAAGAGATGCTCTGAGCCCACCTTCCCATCCCCTGCCACCTTCTTGAACCTCAGGGTGAAAGACAACATCTGACTCCACAACAAAATGCATGTCAGCACAATTATGCTGAAGATATATAAGCAGAACAGGATTTTTCTTCCTTTATACTTCAAAAATATGTGCCGCTACTCACTCTACTTGAAATGTGGAAGCGTGGTTACCCTACTGATGAAGAAAAAGTGCCACATTCCCACAATTTCTTTGAATAATAGATGTAATACTTTAGTTGTTACCTGCAAGAACCTCTTCTTAACACAGTCATTCAACTTTCCAGAGCTCCTTTGGAAAACAAGAGATGGTCGAAAGATGTTTTAGGCTTAGACAGTTGCAGCATCAAATGCTGTGATACCTATCTCAGATCCAGGCAAAGAAGAAAAATCTCTCTTTTCTTTGATTTTATTGGCTTAATCTGAGCTAGACATGGTGAGTAGAGACCAATTATATACATAGTCTAATTGTACTGATCGTTCCTTTTACTTTTCAGTATGTCTGCAAGAATAGATGTCTAAAAAATTGGTATCAGAATGAATCTTTCTAGTAGTCTCTGTAACTACATGGCCTCTCATTTATCTTTGCTATTAGAAAGATAAATAGTTTGTTTTGATGCAAAAGAAAAATCGATTTTGAATACGGCCATAACTATGAAGAATTCTTGTAAGAGAAATATTGTGAATTGTATATCTGACTTTTCTGATTTTTTTTAATAATCACATATTTAATCTGTCTCCATACACCGCTTTCTGTGCCAAACTGGATTATTTTATTTATCTTGGTGAAAATTACCAGAAAACCCATACATACACTACTATGACCGTTCTCAAAAGCAAAACAAAAAAAAATCCCCAAGATTACTAAACAAGCAAGCAAACAAATCCCATTTCTAAACACAGTAAAAATGAAGAGGTTTAATATTTATAATCATAATTGACTTGACTTGCATTTACACATTCTATAAATGTATATCTTTTAAGGTAGTTTACATTACTATCAAGTATCTTACAATCCAGTAAGACACAAGTTTTCATTTAACATAGAAGTAACACACTAAGAATGAACCATTTTTTGTGACTGCACCATAGTTTGTGAGGTACTTCCACCGGTGTCAGCATCTATATTCTAATTCTTTTGGAGGAGCAGAATCTCTTTTAACTTGTCAGCCTCAACTAAACAAGAAATATAGTTGTTGGCTGTCAGCTGGATGCAGTACACAAAGTTGCGATGTTTCAAAGTTAAAATATGAAATAAATCCCTGGCAAATTAAAAGAAAAAAAAATCTCTGTTCAGTGACCCTTTAATCTGGATCTGAGATAAAGTTCAAAACCAACGGGACATAATGGCATACAATTATCCTAAAAGCTTTCCCAATTTACATTTTTCTGATGCAGATCTGACTTCTTAGAAGGATGCTAGCTTGATTATGGTGCCTTCTATACTTGGCAAGTAAAAATATTGAAATACTGATTTTAATCCTACCTGTCTGTGCATTTGGATCTACAGTTAAAATGTTCAGATAAGTTAAACTCTGCTGATATCCACTCCCCCCCCCCCAAAAAAAAAAATCTGTGAAAACATTGCAGTTAGTGAAACCCTAAATTGCTTAGACATAAGTAAGTAAGGACAAGGGCAAAAGTTTTATCTAGTGTAGCATGGTTAAGCAGATCAATAAAGACCATTAGCTCTTTTAATTAAAAATAAACAATAGACAGCTTCCAAAATCTCAACAACTTCACTTATATCTCCAGACTAGACCTTACAGAAGAGACAGGACTTCACAAATATGAACAACTGAGATCCCACCGATTGTCGTTATTAACAAAGAAGTGAACCCATGAAACACTAATCAATAGTCTTTATGGCTTCAGGAGATAATCAGTAATCAGTAATTTTAGTTATACACTTGCTTTTGATCCTGGATTATATATTGTTGCTCGTTAGTGTTGCATTGATCTTCCATCATACAACAAATTTTCAATTACTTAGCATGCTAACCAGGCAGAACTGTAACAGAAGATGCAGGCCATTAAGCAGTCAACACAGTGAGAGGTTCACAGACTACACCATGTTGCTTTTCTTAGATAATACAGTTGATGAGGTCTATATCTGTGAGTCTGCGCATACCTTAAAGCAGAATTATTCAGTCGTACTTAAGAATTCCAAAACTAGCAAAGTCACAGGCTCATTTTCTCATTATTATCATTGTGTTAATTCACCACCCCTTAAAAGAACTTCTTTATTTTTCTATTTTGGAGGTAAGTATATATTTATCCACCACTGACCCAGAAACACGTGAAATACGTTGACATTTTTCACACCAGAAATATTTACATGAACACCTCCCATCATGCCTAAAATGTACCAAAGAAATGGGAGTGCAGAAATCTTTTTATCCCTTCATTAAAATGTTCAAAGCATCGGCAGAATTCATTAATGGCATTTCCATACTTCTCAGAGACTTTCGTAATGTAAATGGAAGGATTCCATAAGCATTCATACCTGTTCCAAAAACTAATTCAAACTCAGGCCACTTTCCACCTTAAACAGTACTTAAACCAGCCCTGCATATAACTACCCATGTTCTCCTTCTCTGACCATTTCTGACCACGCCTCTTGCACACACACACGGCTATACCATTAATGGGGAAAAAAAAAAAACCACAACGAATAATGCAAGTGTCATTCATTCAGTAGTACCCCTGGACAATACCCTTGTTGCACCTCTAAGACAGCTTGTAGTAAGTGGTAGTAATAGTCGAGGTCTACAATTTCAACATATCGAGCAGGCTTTTTGCCTTCCCCTTACAAGTAGAGTACCAAGCTGGCAGTTAGCACTCCTGTTCTCTACAGGTTAACAGTCTCATGCAAATCTTTTTCTGTCTCTCTTTCCTTTCAGCCCCCAAGCTCTAAATGTTCTCTCTTCTTTAGCAGCTTGTTTCCTTGGAGTGAGTAAGGATAGGCAGCAACACGTTCTGCAACCCTGAAAACCATGACAGCTTGGTACCCAGCAGCCACAGCCAGCAAGCTCCCACTGTGCAGGGCAGAACTGGGACAGCCTGCTGCAACCACGATGGGCCTACAGCCAAATCTCCCTGCTGCATATGAGTACAAGGTACTGGGGAAAATGCTCAGCTGCCCATGTCAGGACTGCTCCAAGTTAAGCATCCAGAAATATACAGCACTACAGTAGACACTCCTGCCCTGTTCAGTTCTAGGACCTTTAACTAGTTTTTCTAACAGTTGAGGACTGTGCTCTCTTTCTTTAAAATGATGGTAGTTAACTTCATTATAATACACTGCTTTTCTCCATGTGCGGAACGTCAAACCTGTATCTCCAAGGCGTGTGTGCTCACCACAATGTCGCTAAGACAGGGAGGTGGGGGCATGACTCCTGATTTTTTCTATTGCATTCATGCCAGTGTGGAGAAAGAAATGCAAAACTGGCATGAGGTGCAGGAAGAAGCTGCCTGAATGACGTGGAAACTGCAGCCTGTAGGTTGCACTTCGTGAAGTGAGGAGTTTGGACCTTTGGTCCCTATTACCAGGATTATTGCTGGGGGGTTTTAGGTATCTCCAGAGTTAGGTTCACGCTAAGCTGCTTTCAGGATCATGGAGACTTCTACATTCTGCCTAAATTCTGTTTTAGATATCTTCCTTCTTTCATCTATGTGTTTTACCCTTATATCATAGGCACAACAGAACTGGCTCCTAACGGAAGCTTTCAGCTGTGGATCTGCTGAGCCACAATACGTCGCTTTAAGGGAAGGGAAACAAATATAAGCAAGGCTATAGAACAGTTCGGTTTTATTTTCACCCAAGACTCCGAGTAGCGAATTCACTATTTGTTCTTTCCTGTCAGAGGCTCTGGCAAAACTTGTAGGCGGACTGCTTTTTCCTTTACATTTTGCTGATGGAGTAGCACGGTTTCTTTTCAGCAGTCCTATTTATTAAAACATGGTGTCTGCTGTCTAAACAATACCCCATTGTGACTGTGGACTGAAAGGAGTACGGGGGGCACTTAACTGGGCTGCTTTACATAGCTTTTCATAGTTTTTCAGTAGGTCTTCACTTGAAAGTTTTTAGATGGCACTAGAGGCCCATCCTAAAGTAGTTCTTACCATCCACCACCCAACACTACTTTATGAGAGGATAAACTAGCGATAGCTAATGATAGCTAATCTTTAGATGGATTTGTGCCCACAAAGATCTTCATTCCTGCTCATGTCTTGCTGGGGCTGCAGGTCATCAAACATGGCTAAGTGGTACGATGTGTTGGATCAAAAATTGATCACTTTTGCAATCACTGCCAAGCCCACTGCTCCACTTAGTCAACAACCTTTTGCTGACAAGTCAGCAAGCTCAGAGGGGGCTAATATTATTTCAGCATCATTTGTCATTTGCTTGTATTCATTTAAGAGCCTGAGATCTGCTCACTCCGCAAGTCTTATTTCACATGATGCTTAGCAGAACATTTTTCAGAACTCCTCATTTTAAAAGTCAAGTAGCAATTGACCTTGCTTAACAGAAGTACATTATTGTAAAATATTATTCTGAACATTTACTACTTTGTAGGTCTCTTAATCTGTATTACCTCTCTTCAAGCTCTGACCTTAGAAAGGAAAAGTATCTTCATCTCTCATTTTACAAAACTGGAAACTGAAGCATGGAGTACTTGCTAGCATAGTCACGAAGCTAACTATTCGCAAAGCAAGGATTAGTACCCAGGACTCTAAAACCCAGGCTGAAGTGCGTACAAAAAGAAGAGTAGGGAAACAACTGAAAAGAAATCTAGCTAAGTAATGAAAAGTAATGAAAGGCTGTTTTTCCCCCCCTACTCTGCTGACATAAAGGAGGAATGTGATGAAGCATACAAAACAAGAATTTTGATGCTCCTTGACTCAATTAATCTTGGGACCCTTTCTTTTTAGGACAATCAGGTCAATTCTTTTTAAGGAGCCATTTCCAGAGAAACAAGGGAGAAAATTACTGAAAATTAGAACGTTACGGACCACCTCATCCAAGAATTTGAGCTGCTGGTGAGCAATTTACCAGACCATTTGTTTATAGTTTTTTCTATCAAATAGACAGCAAAACAGCTTCTCAGACATTGCATTTAGTTTTATAATTACTGTTTATCAGCTGGCCTGGATCCATTCTTCCCACTCTGCTCCACATCTTGAGTAATTCATCTTCAAAATGCCTCTTTTTGGATTATGTATTGCTCAAATCCATCATCAGAGAGGTGAATTACTACAATACATCATAAAGGAGTTGCTATTCTATTACTCACTAATGTAACCACCTGACAATAGTGCCAAGGCCCACCCCGCGAGACAGAATGAACAACATTTCAATGTGAAGCAGGTTCAATTCGCTTTACTATTGTCTGCAACAGAGCTTTATACCTTTCCGACACCCGTACACGCACTAAGCAACAGCATTCTCATTGGTTAGGCTATAGTGTCCATGCATAGCTAGCTTGCAGCTGATTGGCACTCTTCTCGGTGCTCTGTTGCTGGGTCTCCTGGATGTCTATCTGGTTGTGGCCGGTTTAGTCCCCCCTGAAACTGTCCACGAGCACGTTCTTGTCCTCTGGGTGACCTCGAATCCCATTACCTCAGTTCCTTATATTCTTGCAAAAGCGCTAAGGCCCCAACACAATAGCATCTTGGAAATGGTCCAGTTTTATAGCTAATGTTTGGCTTAAGCATTCTAGAATTTATTTATTTTTTTTAAAGTAATTGACCAAGAAGGAGACATTGTGAAAGTAATTGATCTTTTGTGGAAGAAGCTATTGATTATGGTGAGAATATTATTTGAGTAAAGTGAAATGGAAATGAGTTATATAATATAGTTTAGGAAATAGTGTCACAATTAAGATGTGAAAATGTGAGGAAAACATTTCAGCTTTTGCTTTGAATTCCTTTGCTCTTTGGTGGTGCCAAATCTTAACATCTAACATTTAACTATATAAACGTAGAAAATCAATTCTTGCACTTGTACAGAACCTTTCATGGCTAGATCTCTGTGGCTGTGTTAAAATCAGCATATTGAACCATACAAGGGCATGGACACTGGGTGTTGACAGCAACACTGCAGTGTCAGAATAAGTCTTTGCATGGTTTTGGCCTAGGCCACTAGCAATATGTGGGCTCATGCTGGAATTTATCGTAGTCAAGGAACTCAATAAGTAGTTTCAGTACACCCTCTTCATTTCAAAGGTTGAGTTTAACAGTAAGGAAATAGCTAGATCATGCTAGTTGGCCACTTTATTGATGTAGAGGTGATTACTTGTCCTGCCTTTCCTGCTTGCTCAAAGACATGTCTGCTTGTCTCAGTCTCCCTCTCCTGACTCAAGGGCACCAAATGTGCTCAGCAGCTGTTGTAGTAGTTCCAGGCAGGATTCTCCGCATGTAAAATTTAGTCTGAACTAACTTGAGTGAAATAAGACCCAAGTGCTCATAACTTCTTGAAAAAGCAGTATTTAAAGAATTGAGAAACAATGTCTAGTAAGTAGCTTAAAAACAGTACCTGACATTTTATAAAACTGTTAGCCCAGCTGGGCATGTTTATAAATGCTAATAGGGTAAAAAAAGATATTGAACTCCTTAAAATTAAAAATCAGAGTTTACTTTAATTGCTTGCTTTTTCCCTCATATCTTTATACCTATTTCAATATCTTTTTGAAATTATATTGCTCAGAATAGAGGAAAGAGTAGGTAAGGATCCAAAATAAGTGTTACACAGTTCCCCAACCAGAGTTCTTTGAAGACAGAGATCTCCAAGACTTTTTTTAATTTTTTTTAAAGAGCATGTTTTTCAATGTGGAATGTTTTTAAAGAATGGATTTTTGTTTTAGAATTGTCAGATGGTCATCATTATTTCTTGATTATATATTTACTTAACAAATTCTCCATTTAGAAGCAAATCTGCAATCTCTTGACCTGAATGAATACTTAAACTCTGTCACACACTGAAGTGCACTACTAACTGGCTACAGTTCACCAATTAAATGTTCACTCTTCTAGATAGAGTTTTCTGTCTTTGTATCCAATTATATATCCAATTTGGGGGTACCCTGAGGGGAGCTTGTTTTGCATTTCAGTCAGGAGAGGGACATGTGTGTTGGTCGTGGCAGGAGAAAGGATGTTGCATTGCGCTTCTGAGATGAAGTGGCGCATACAAGTCCTTTCCTGACAGTCAACATGAAATTAACATAGTTAGTCCTACTCCAAGCTTTATGGTAAGAATGGATATGGTTTATATCATGTCACACTGAATTGGTATAAATCAGGATTTGAGGGAGTTGTTTTGTTTATTTTTTTACAAATACATCATCCCTTTTCACTTGTGTGTAGGAACAAGGATGTAATTAGAAGACTGCCCAAATGTACTAATGTAAAGAGAAAATAATATAATGTAGCCCTTCTTAGTATTTTGAAAAAAAATAAGAATACTCTTTTTTAAGAATTCCATCTGAGTTGCCTATAACCTCCAGGGACCATTTGTATAAAAGAATGATTGCAACTTAATAAAATTGTCCTGCAGCTCTTAAAACAATAACAATATAGGACTAGATAGGACTCAAGGATTTTGAAAAACACATCTCTTCTTACAAAGGTAGTGTTCAACTTGTATAAGCTGTTTGTATTTTGAATTAGTCTCATATATGTGACTACTCTCTGGTAATATTTTGTGGTCATGCTGTTCTGTAGTTTACCGCTATAAAGAAATGAAACTCTAAGTAGGCCTAGGTTCTAGATGTATAAAAAAGTTTCATTTAAATACATTATTTGTTATTCTTCTCCTCAACCAGCTGCAGATAAGGTAAGATTAATGAACTAAATCCAAATGTAAATGGTATCAGTAGAATGCATAATTTCCAGTGAGAATATGAATTAATTCTGTTTATGGGAAAAATACCTAAATAACTTCTGGCAAGTTATTAAGTCTTCCTGTCCCTTGTGGTGTGGTTTCTATAATGCATGAAGTTCATTAAAGGTTTTGCGTAAGTACAGATCAGCCATGGAAAATGATTAATCCTGTTACCTGTTTTGTGGCCTGAAGTCCATATCATGTTGTATTATATTAAATATGCCACATAAATATTAATAGTCCAGCAAAAACATGCCTGTGGGAAAGGTAAAATTTCCTTTTATTTTTTTTTGTTTTTCTTTTTTTTAATGCAGTATTTAGCACTCTTCTGTTTGTGTGTGTAGCTTTGTGTAGGTGTGTAGCTATGCCCTTAGCTTAAGGTCATAAAGTAGTAAAAAACAGGCATTAAAAAGTGAAGCCAGTCATAATCCACTGAACTCTATGAGAGATGTATCGTTGATTTCACTGAAAGCAGTTTCAAGATAATTCTTGTAAAGTATCTGTTAAACAATGGAACAGATTATGAATAGCTGGACACTAAGAGGCTCTAATTTATCATTACCTTAATATTTTAAATAATCCTAGCAAGAAATACTCAAGTAAGAAAGCATTAAAACTTGTTTGCAATAATGGACATTGTATCTGCCTGTCACTAAATTAATATCCCAGCTAAACCTGAATGAATTGCAATTTATACCAGTAATTCTAGAGGAACCTAAAGCAAAAGATAATTGTTCTTTAGACTTTCCAGAATTTTAGGTAAACAAATATGCAGGCATCAGTAAAATGTGTCTGTGAAGAGAGCAGACTAACAAAAGAATGCTGTATGTCTTTTTAGGCTTCTTTGGGAAAACGCTAAATTTCTCCAGGAATCATAAATTTATTAATATCCTGTACTGAATGGGTGATGAAGGAATTCAACTTCACAAGGCCATAAGGTGAAAAAATGTGTTAATTAAAAACTGTAAAAAGTTGCCTCTATATTTCCTTGCTTCAGAAAAAGATTCAGAAAAAACAGCTGTGTAAAAGGATTCCTACCTTATCCCACAATTTTTAACATGACTCTTCCTGATTCCAAAGGCTCCTGCTTGGCCCTTGACATTGGACTTCCTTCCTCACAGTTTCAGCACTTCTTGCCCATTTCTCTTTTGGCTGCTCCTGTGAAATCCTCCTTTTCCCTAGATTCTACGTCATGAGAGGTGACTGTGATGGGAGATCCGCCAGGGCCTCCAACCTTGCATGACTGTGTACCACCACACAGAGGAATAGAGGTAAACTTGGTTTAGGAAGAGAGAGGAACACCCACATCTAAGGTGAAAGGAAGGTGCATAGCAGGACTTTCTGGTGACAAGTGTCACCAGAAAGCAGGAGGGCACCCAGAGGAGAGACACAGCAATGGGGCAGCTGGAGTAGCAGGTTCTGGGGTGAGCAAGGACCTGGGGTGCTACAGGACCTGAACTAACTTTGCCCAGTTGCACACGCAGCTCCTTCAGCTCATGACTGACATCATCAGCTCTGTCTGTGCTTCAGAGGGAGAAAAAAGGGTGTAAAAAGTGCATCTCCAATCTCCTGGCAGAGCATAGGAGCATAGAACTTCCACCTTGAGTGAAAGGTCATTTCCTTTAATATCTTATTGGTTATGTGGTATATCAGTTATGCATAAATATTGTTAAAAGTCCAAAATATATGTGTCCTGGGAGGTACCACGCCCTCTCAAATGCACTTATTATTGAAAATTTCAGTTACAATGATTTTTATGATAGCTTTAAACTGGTATATGGATAGATCTGCAATTCACACTCCTACCAGACACACCAAAGGTATAGGCAGGGGACTCACCTTCTGGAGAGCAACTCTGCAGAGAGGGACCTGGGTGTCATGGTGGACGACAAGTTGACCATGAGGTAGCAGTGTGCCCTCGTGGCCAAGAAGGCCAATGGGATCCCGGGGTGCATTAAGAAGAGCGTCTCCAGCAGGTCGAGGGAGGTGATCCTGCCCCTCTACTCAGCCCTGGTGAGGCCACATCTAGAGTACTGTGTCCAGTTCTGGGCTCCACAGTACAAGAGGCATATGCAGCTGCTGGAGAGAGTCCAGTGCAGAGCTAGAAAGATTATCAGGGGCCTGGAACATCTGCCCTATGAGGAGAGGCTGAGGGAGCTGGGCCTGTTCAGCCTGGAGAAGAGAAGGCTGAGAGGCGACCTAATCAGTGTCTATAAGTACCTCAAGGGAGGCAGTGAGGAGGATGGTGCTGGCCTCTTTTCAGTGGTGGTCACTGATAGAACTAGAGGTAATGGCCACAAACTAAAGCATCAAAAGTTCCACAGGAACTTAAGGAAAAATTTCTTAACAGTGAGGGTGACAGAGCACTGGAACAGGCTGCCCAGAGAGGATGTGGAGTCTCCTTCTCTGGAGATCTTCCAAACCCGCTTGGATGCAGTCCTGTGCCACGTGCTCTAGGTGACCCTGCGTGTGCGGGGGGGTTGGACTAGATGACCTCTAGAGGTCCCTTCCAACCTTAAGCATTCTATGATTCTATGATTTTTCTGTGGTCTTCCTGGTATACAAATACAGAGAAAATGTGTTTTCCTCATGACAGATCACCTGAGATTTAAGCTTCTCAAAACCCTCTGAACAACATTTTTTTTTGTTATTCATCATATTCAAATATTCCTCTTAATAGTAATTCCATTCATGATTGTTTAGGTACATCATTGTCTAAGATTAGCTCCTATTGGTGTCCTTCAATTGCATTATCAAATGGGCATAAAATTGCATTGATGAGGGTAAAAATGTTTTATGTGAAAAAACCATCAAAGGTAAGAAATAATTTCATATTCCTTTGATATCACTCAGCTTCAGGTAAAGAGCATTACAGCTTGCAGGAGTGCTAATTAAAACCAATAGTTATTTAATTCACTTGACATGCCCTCAAAATACCTTGTAAAACCTGCCATTCCCTGACAAGAAGAAGAAAAAGGAGTCCATGAACATGTATGATTGACAAGTCTTCCTTCTTTTTTGCTATAGACATAGATATAATGATCTTTGGAATGTAAAAATCAAAAGATTGAGCTGTGCATACTAAACATAAGAGTACAATCGTTCAAACTAAGGAAGAACAACTTTCTGCCAACTTTAAGACATAGATGAAGGAGAACTGATTAATGCAAGCATGATACTGACATCGCTTTGCTTACAGGTGTTTCTTTACTTTCCTTACAACTGTTTCTAAAATATAAAGTCATTTCTAGCCTAGGAGAAGAGCTGGTGCTTATTAACTTCTCCTTTCTGGAGAATGTCATTAAAAGTCCCAATTTGTCACTCCTTCCTTAAGTGATAGTAGTCTAAAATATACCATTTACCCTTTCTAATCTTTTTGAGAAGATAGTGTTATAGGGAATAATGTCACATTTTTCTTTGATCAAAATCAGTAAATGATTTTCTTTTGTTTGCAGTAGCATCAGTTATTTCACTACTAATACAACAGACTAACTGGCAAAAAAAAAAATGAAGTGAAAGACCAGGTTTGCTTTGGGAAAGATGTTCCAAAATGTGTGAAGTGTGAAAGATAAATATGCAATAGAAATTCCTATCTGAAAACTATTTGTTGGTTGTTAGAATAGAAATAAGAAATAACATTTATCTTCTTGACATAACGGTGCATTTTTCTTTAACCAAGACTTGGCCTGTTGAGAGTAGTTTCAAAACTTTTGGTGCCTTTGGAGAGAGCAAAGTTGTGGAAGAAGTGTTTGTGGAAGAATTGTTTGAAAGCAGGAACTGAGAGGAAAACTAAGGCCTAACAGAAGTTTTGGCATTACAGAGGCCTGCTTGGGGTGACACACAGCTGCTACTTCCAGGATGGTTGGTGCGCACGGACTCTGCTCCTCCATGGTTCCCTGGGCAGCACAACCTGCCCTCCTCACAGCTGCAAAGGGGAGTAACGGAGGATGGAGCGGAGTGAAGACACCGCGGCCAAACTCTGTTGCACTCCCTGTGCTGGGCTGCTGATAAGCCGCACAGTGGCTGTCTAATGGGAGATAACAAGTCCGGTGCTGAGCCAGCAAAGGTGGCAAATGATGAACTTTGCTTGAACTTTGCTGATTATAATGTGAAAACCACACCTCCATCCCAAAAGTTACCCGCCTCCGAGGTACGACCACCCCTCACTGAGCATGCGCTCTAGATTTTCGGTTGACTGTACCTTTAAATGAAAGGGAGAAACTTTTTCACCAATCAATAACAATATTAAGTATGAATCTAGTCACTCAAGCTCCACCTGAATGTAAAGAAAAGTCTAAAAGGTGAACTAAGGATGAAAAGTCTGGGGGGAAGAAACCATCGTAACTCCTGGGTCAGTCAACAGGCTGATCCCCCTTCCCTCCCCTCGCGCTGGGACGCTGCCTGAAGAGACTAAGAAGTGAGGGGGAAGAATCCATCATAAATTCTGGATCAGTCGATGCGCTGATCCCCCCTTTCCTCCCCTTGCGTCAGGACGTTGCCTGAGAAGACTCGAGGCTGAAAGCCCTCTCCCATCTTCTGGGGTGAGTGATGATTGCACATTTGTACATCAGAGCTAGCTAAAACCCCACGCTCTAGTAGAGAATTTTCTGTACTGACATCCGAAACCTGCTTTGTAAATGTTGCATTTGAATAAATCACACTGTTTGTGAATTCGGCTACTTCTTTGGGGGGAGGCGATCGGACCTACAGTTGACAGACTGTTTGTGAATCCGATATTGCCAGAGTCGAGCTTATAGTGGATCACACTATTTGGGAACTCAATTCACTCCTAAGAAGGTGATCGGACCTACAGTCCACAGACTGTTTGTGAATCTGATACTGATTTGATATCTCCTTTCCCCTCCACTGCCACTACCACTACGACTTTCAAACTGCAACATTTCACAAAAGTGTTGGGCTTTTTTGATAACTTGGAGAAGAATTAGTTGCTTTGAGCTCACTGCCTTTGCAATTTTCTTTTTCTGATAAGTAATTTTCTATAAAGTTGTTTTACTGTAATTCCACTGCTTGTTTGTTCTTTATGATGGCACCCCAGATAAACCCCACAGTTGATGAAGGGCAATTTGAACAAATATACATAACTAACTTGTTATTCACTATCAGATCATATTTTATTTCCCTTGCTCCTCTCTAATCATCCATGTCTAAATACCCTGTCCCTCACTTTTATTTCGTCCTTTCACCTCTGAAAGCTAATTTGCCATTATGTTTGTCCTTTCTGATCTGAGGCTGGCAGGTATATTTAGAGAAATCTGCCTTTTAGTTGCCCTCATTTGATACAAAGCACCTTTTGTCTCCAGGATTCAGCATGTCATCCTGTGAAAGTTTGTTTGCTGATGTATACAATACATCAGACTTTAAAAGATTTTAAGACAAGCAAAATTATGCAATAAATTTCTTCCTCTATAATAGGAGCAGATTCTCATAGATTCATAGCACCACATATTCATTCATGTGGGAAAAGACCTCCAGCAGTCTCTACTCCAATCTTCTGCTGAAGGCAGGGTCAGCACTGAATTCAGAATAGGTTGCTCAGAGCCTTGACTGATCAGATCTTGAAAATCTCCACAGATATAAATTTTACCATCTCTCAAGGCAACCTGTTTCAGTGCTCACTTATACCCATAGTGATTTTTCCCCTTTACATCCATTCAGAAATTCCTCATTTCAGTTTACATCTGTTTTCTGTCATCCTCCTGCTATGCACCACTGTGCAGAGCCTTCTCAATCTCCTTCAGGCACTAGGTTCCCTTAAGCCACCCCTTCTCCAGGCTCGACAAGTCTAGGTCCCCCAGTCTCTCCTCACATGGCTAGTTCTCGAGCTTCAACCAGCATGGTGCCCTCTATTAAACTTGCTCCCATTTATCAATGTATTTCTTGTACTGAGAGGTCCAAGACAGGACCTCTCAGTAAATATGACTCTGTTCTTCCAGGTCATTGATTAAACTGTTAAACAGGACAGTTGTCAGACTCTTGTGGTACTCCTCTTGTTGCATTTATCCACGCAAAGTAGGGTCCTTTAACCACTATCCTTTGAGTCTGTTCATCTAACCATTTTTTACCCACCTATTTGCCCACCCACCCACACCATAACATCCTGGCTTAAATACAAAAGTATTGAGAGAAACAGTGTCAAAAGACTTGCTAAAGTCTAAATAAACAACATTCACTGCTCTTCCTTAATCTAAAATACAGCCATTTCATCATAGAAGGAAATCAGGTTGGTCAGGTATGATTTGGCCTTGGAAAAAATATGCTGGCTATTCCCAGCCACCTTTTTTTCTTCCACATGTTCATAAATGAGCACAGTCACCTTGATTTTCCCAAGGGCTAATGTCAGGCTATAGTTTTGTGGATCATCCTTCTCTCTCTTTTTTGAAGTTAGATACAATATTTACCTTTTCAGTCAGGGGTTAATTTCTGAGTTTCCATGACCTTTTAGAGTTGATAGAAAACAGATTTTGAAGGACACCAGGTAGTTCACTCATGCTGATGCTCAAATGTATCCTACTAGGTCCCATGGACTTCTAAGGGACTTTTTCTTTCTCTTTCTCTTTTTCCTTTTCCTTTTTTCCTCTTTTTCTCTTTCTTTCTCTTTCTCTTTTCCTCTTTCCTCCTTTTCTTTTTCTTTCTCTTTTTCTTTCTCTTTCTCCTTCTCTTTCTCCTTTTCCTTTTCCTTTTTTTTTTAATTTTTATTGGAGTACTGCCATAAATTCTTTCTTTAGCCAAACTGTTCTCCTGATACATGTACTTCATATCCTGAGTAGAAAGATCTTGCTCTTGGATGAGGATCTAGCAGGTTTTTGCTAATTTTCACTTCACAGCTACCTCTCATGGGATCGCAGTTCCCCAGGTAAGGTAAAGTCTGCTTGCTAAAGTGCAGGCTCTACATTCTGCTGCTTTCCTTCCTCATCCACCTCAGGATCTTGAACCCCACTTTTCCATGGTAAGTACATCCAAGGGGACTGTTGATTATTACATTTCCAAACTCTTCTTCCTTGTTCATGAGTTGCAGGTCCAGGACTGGCTCTTCCAATCAGTCCATCTAGCATCTGCCTTAAGAAGTTATCTCTGACAAATACATCTGACAGATATCGTGTAAAGCCATTTCTAGTGGACCCCTTTCACTCTGATTTATCTTCCCTAAGGCTGTCTTACTCCCATCATCTTACCCCATGCACTGCTCCTGACCTCTGTACCCTCCTCTAATGTAAGGTGTTATCACCAGCCTCTGATTTACATAGCTTAAAGCCCTTCTCATCAGATTAGTAAACTCCTGTCAAAATGCTCTTATCCTACTTCATCTCACTAGTAGTCCTCATCCCTCAAAGAGACACACATTGTCATAAAATCCATAAAGCCATGCTGGCAATTATTAACTCACAGAAGGTTACTGCTCTTGCCTGAGTGCCTCTTGACCTGCAAGATCAAGGAGGACAACATCTGAGCTCTTATGTCTCACATTTCTGTGTTCTCTGTAGGCACTCTTGATTGCCTTGGCCCTGATGTCCACATTGATGAGCAACACTAGACCAAGGATCAGATAAGTCTTGGCCATCTCCCTGCAACACCCTATATCCAGTTCCCCCAGCAAGTAACAAATTTCCAGCGACAACGTGTCTGGTCAGGTGCCTCCTACCGTTGCCTTCCCCCACCACTTCCTCTGGTGATGATGTTCAGTTCAGGACCACTTAGTTCTCAAGTTTCCTGTAACGGAATTTTGTCCCCTCCACTAGCTACAGGGCACTTAATCAATAGTGCAAATGAAAATTTGAGGACAGGGAAGGAGCATTTCTCCTACTGTTAGAAGTCATAAACTTCCAGCCTCCCTCACCTTGGATATGTCTAGCCAGCTTTTGTTCAAGCCTCTTGTTGTCTGTCCTTCCTTGAATTTTGTGGTTCATGCTTTCTGGAAGGTCTCTGTGAAGACCTTGTTTCTTATTCATGAGATAGCCATGTGAGGCTTATCACTTGGAAATTTCCAAAATTTAAAATAATTCTGAACTGTACTCTGCTGCCTCAAGGAAATTGCTTTACATATACCAAATACCACCAGAGTAAGAAAATACATTTCATTTATCTGTTTAAATTCAATTGCCATCTGCTGCTTGGTGAGGTTTTTTTTTTTTATGGTATAAATGTTGATATGCTAAAAGGTCATACTTATTGTTCTACTGATATTTAATCATGACACCCAATTTGAAGAGGAATCTCATTCAATAGCTGTTCTGTTTCAGAGACTGTGTGTAACGCTTAAATGCTCTGATATACAATACAGGATAGCTTCTTATTGAAATAAGAAACCGAGAGATCATGTCAAGAACAAAGCAAACATTCAAGTCATGTGGTGGCAGTAATCACGACTCCTATAGCAAATTTCTATCATCCCTATACTGTACTTTCAAACATGAGAATAATAGATAAGAATTAAACAAAACCGTTACAAATCTCCCGTGATGTCTTAGATTACATCAAAATATCCCTTTGCAATGAAGCTCATTTTATTCTTTTTAACGGCAGGAGATAATACCATTTGGAGTATGACTTAATGTGAAACGTGAACATTAGCACTGAAATATAAACATCTGTGTAAAATAGTTATGGCAATGTCTCTATTCTGCACATTTCACTATAATACTATGTATTGCCATCTGTCAGAGAGTGGTTCTGTTGTCGATGGCTGGATTTTAGGCAAATAATGAGTAAGATGTTCCATTTTAAAAAAATGGCCTTAGACTTATTTTTATCAATGCTACTATTGCTCATGGTGGAAGTTAGATCCAGATGAAAAATAGCATCTTAGAGATGAGAACTACATCATCAGATTTCAATACTGGTGTCATCACATCTGAGATGGCTGCCTATGCTCTCCATGTGCTATGTTCTTCATGTGCATCTCGTTAAAAGATACTGGAAGAGTATCAAGGTCAATCAAAGCTAAGTACTGAAGATGTGTCTTAACTCATGCTCTGCTTTAGGACCTTAGTATCTTCTTTGGTCTGGAGACAAGTTCTTCTGCTAAGATTTTACAGGTCTGCTCTCCTCATTCCTCAGGAGAAGCACTAACTATAACCTCATACCATTACTGACTCATCCCTCTAGTTCAAAATCTTGATTTCTTTTGGGCAGAATGGAATTTGCCATTAGAAAGGTAGAGAGAGAGAGAGATAAAGAGCTTGTGAGGGCACGAGTGCCCTCAGCATGGGTGCACGCCCCAACAGGAAGTGGATGTAATTGAACCCCTGTGGCACAGAGACATGTTTCAGCTGTCACGTAAAAGAGTGACAAGGGCAGCACAACTGCTGCTTCACAAGACAGTGTGATTGCTGTGGTGCCTGGTACAAGGCTTGCTCCAGGCAATGTGTGTGATAAAAACTGCTGGCCCACAGTCTTCAGGGAAAGAGGTGAAAGAACCTCTAGTTTGTTGGATCCAGAACTAGATAAATTGTAAGAATGATTTCAAGTTATTCAAACTTTAATAACCTGTGCACATTTAGATGTGAAAGGTAGATGCTTGGGCAGTAAGGTACCACATACTGAGAAGGGTGCAGAACTTAGGCAATGCCACAATCAGCAACAGCAGAAGAGGGTTTCTAAAGGTTGCATTTTTGGATGAAGCATCTCAATCACTGACATAGCTGTGTGCAACTGGGACTTCCAAGCAATTTTACTTCAAAAATGATACCTCTGTTGTGTGGTGTGTGCAGGTAGTGGATAAATCATGTATCCTCAGTCTTTCTAGAGGAATAATAATAATAATAATAATAATAATAATAAAATAGATACATGTCTTGTCCAATATTGCCATAAAAGAAAGCTTGAATAAAATCTGGTCAAAGTCAGCACTTCTTTGATATCCTAACTTATCCTAGTATAAAATCCAGAACCCTATGTCCTTCCAGTGACAATAAAGGAGAAACACAGGAACATATATTTCTGCAGATTTTAGGGCAGGATCTGAGAAACAAGGTATCTGGATCAGAATATCCAGTGTGAATAAGAGCAATACTAACAATGTTCCCTGTCTGATTTACAAACAAAGTGCTCTTAGAGGGCAGAAGATGTATTTATAGAAACTTATTTTGTTAATTAAATAATGGATGCAAAAATTGTGCAAAGGAGAGAAAGCAGAGAGCACAAAGGAGCAGATTCTACTTTAGTGCCTCCAGTCTCTTCATGAAAAATTCTAGTGGAAACTCTAGTTTTATGTAAATTTTCAAATGGACCTGAAAATATAGTAAGTATCTAATAGTGTATGGAACAGCCTAGTCATTTAAGAACCAATTTTTGCGTACTTGTAGCTAAAATTTTAAAGGAATTTTCTGTAGAGATGCTCATAGAATGAAATATGTGTAATGAGAGAGTAAGAGGGTAAGGAAAAATCCTATGTTTTACAGTATGAAAGATATCCGCTTAAAGCAGATGTGCCAAATAATGTCTTCTTAATGCTGTATCTCTGTATGTGAGCAATGCAAAATACAAAATATATAGTCTTTGTATGTTTACCCTTCTGCAAATATTGAGTCATTACGTATTGAGTCTGTGTTCAGGGATGCAGTTTGTGTTTTATTCTTACTCATGTATTTGTTTTTAATTATCCATTCAGCCTCAGGTATTCAAAAATGGTTATGAAAAGACTTCCAACTCTATTCTTATTAAGCAGTATGTAACGATTCCTCAAATCAGATAATGCAGAATTTTCACTCTTTTCCTATCTGAATCATCAAATGAATTCTTTTATAAGCAGCTAGTTTTAAACACATGCTACTTCTATTAATCTACTGAAAACTAACAGCAGGGTGAAACTCTTAAGAGTGCTTCTGTTGCTCTTCCAAGCCTCAACAACATCCTACAAGACAAAATTAGAAGTATTCCTTTGAGCTGTTAAAATTTGCATCAACAAAAGATTTTTTCTTTGTGCTTTCTGTATTCTTTGTTTTCTGTATTCGTCTTTCCCTTTTAATACTGATAAAGCAAGGCCTCGGGGGAAAAAAAACAAACAATCAACAGATTTTTAACCACATAACCATGGTACAGAAATTGCACAGTACAAAAAAAATTGCAGAACAACCTTTCAACTGTAATAGAATTGCTCTTTTCTTATTTGCAACCAAGGTGGCAATTTTGAGATTAAGATCCGAGAGGTCCAGCAAGATGTAAGAAGTTGAACACCATAAACAATACTGCTCCCCTGATTCCTCCCTGTTGCTCACGGACTTGAAAAAATACATACTAATTTTCAGCCTTTGATACTATTCTGCTCTGCTGTTACATTTATTTCCTGAGATGCTTTATTATAGCTTGAGAAAGATTCTCCTTTAAAAAAGATTGGAATGGAAAATTGTCTTGAAAAGAAAATCAAAGGTAATTCCAAAAGATATTTAGTATTAGACTTGCTCATCTCCACTTCTCAAAAACAAAATGTTAGAAGAATATATAGTTTGTACTATAAGGATTATAAACCGCCTCTTGAAAGAATCAAAGAATAATTACTGAAATTTAATGGAGACTAGCACTACTTGCTGAATTGTGTGATCACCTATAATTAAGTGACTAGCCACATAAAACTTGCAGTTACAGTGTAATTATATAGGCAATATCTGTTTAATTTCAGGATTATGCAAATTACTTGGAGCTATATCCATCAAAAAATGGAGGCATTGAAATGAACAAGCCTGCAACATAATGTTGGGTGTTTTGCCATTCAAGTCCAACCCACAGTCCTGAGCTGCATATACTTCACTGAAAATCAGAAAAGCAAAGTGAACTCCTTCAGGACAGGTTGACTGTTGGAGCCTTAAATCACAGTTCTTATTACTCTGTGTGTTGCTCATGTTTTCTATTGGATTAGATTAGAGTTGATTGTATCTGCCTGCACAAGGTGCCTCCCAAACCAACATGACAAGAACATATCTCAACATGACAAAAACCCTCTGTCCTTTTTCACACATTTCCTCCATTCTCAATGTCCTTTGCCACTGCTAAAAGCAACATTCCTTCCTGTTTGACTGAAAAGTCATCAGTTCCCTCATCCCTTGCATAAGGAAATCAGATAAAAGTTTTACTGATCCTCCTTCCTTCAGGTTCCTAAGATTTGTTCCTTCTTTTCTTTTGCACATAGCTTCAATTCTCATCAACTTGATTCACTTTGATCTTCTTGACTTCAATGTCATCTGCTCCTCTCCATTAAAAACACAGCCCTAAAATTGTGTCCCTTATCTATCAGTCTGATATTTTGGCAATTTCCATCTTCATAAGCCTCTGGTGACTTCTGCAGGCCAGCAGGTAGAGGTTTAGGTCTGGTTTGGGGTCTTCAAGATCCCAAGAAAGTGGGCTCTTTGTCAGGAATTCGACCACCTTTCTGCTTTTGTCATTTTAACCCCTTCTGTTTGCAGCTGCCCCTCCCTTGATATACCTAATCTCCCTTAGAAGTCTTCTACTACTTTCATCTCCTTTGTGGCACAGTTAAGAGCAACTGCTATGACAATCAATTGACTAGAAATAAATACCTTTAAAGGAAAGCAAGCAGAAATAAAATGCTGACATTTATTGACAACCTGACAGAATTTGAGCAGTTTGAATTTTCTCCTGTACATTGTGATCCTTGAGGAACTGAACAACCTGGACTGCTTCATAATCTTGCTGCAAGGAAATGCTGACTGCTTTCACATGATGCTGTCAAGAGTCAGGCAGCACTGACAGACAGTCATAAATCTCCTCTTATGGTCCAAATTACTAGACTATTTTTTCTTACTACTTTATTAGGGTATGGATTGGCTTCTGCTTGAGATTTTGCTTTTCATTTATAACAAAGTAAAACTTGCCCTAAAATCTTTATACAAATAGGGAACAATTTAAATGGATTTATCAATACCACATATCCAGTAAGTAGAAGAAATACTAAACTCAGGGATGGAAAACAAGTTTGTTATGTCTAAATGCTGGATGGAACTAAATCCTTTCAGAACTAAAAGCAATAAAACTATGGATAACATTTCAAACACAATCCCAGGCTAATCTTTTTTATCCGTGAGCTGCATATTTTTCATATTTTCGGTGTTAATCGGAGATAAAGCAAGCTCAACTCACAAAACGTACTTGAGAAATTCATTTTTCCTTCTAGAAAAAAAAGAACCTTTCAATTTAAATATTTATTTCATCTTAGCATTCTCATCTTAAGAGATTTCCATATGGATTGCACAGAGCAGAACACTGAAAATCTGCATTTAGATAGAAGTTTCAGATGAGAGCTTCTACACAAACTAGACAGTGGTATTTTCTTCCTTCGAGTAAGACATAAAATATTTTTTCTCTTCTGCTCTTTAAATAATGATTCTAACGATTCAGGGAAACAAAAATACTGATGATGGAGATCTTGAAATAATGTAAATTTTGTAGGATGATCCAGCCTTTCTGTACTAACTACTCCAAAAAGCCATGTATTTTTATTTACTATAAACATCTTCTCTTTTCCGTTCAATTATGATGAGCATGTTAGAGGGCAATGGAGACAAACAGGAGTGCAAAGGAATACAATTTTCACCTTTCATACACCTGCACAAGGTTTTTCTGAAGTCCATGTACATTGAAAAAAAGGTTAAAAGTGACTGATGCCATTTTAATAGGTTTTTCCAGATTTCAGTGGCTGTGGTTTGTTTTCAGTCAATAATTTACATTGTTACAGAGGAAACACAATTGATTTTTAGTGCAGCAGTACTTGGACAAGAAGATTGTAAAATGCTTCACAACCTTTTACACACACGGGGACAAGTCTTGCCCCAGCTCATATCCCAGGCAATATCACGGACTCTACAAAGACTGGGTGAGACCCAGGGGAATGACATGGGAAGCAAATTGTTTACAATCTGTGTCAGAAGAGAAATGTCTCATTCAGTAATGGAATATTGGTGCAAGCAAGTAGGAAAGAGTTTGAGAACAAATCCAAATCTCATGCTTGCCATGATTCTTCCCTGGAAAAATCCTGACACTCTTGAAAGGAATAAACATTTCCTGTTGTCATAAATGGAGTCTGCGATTTTATCCAAGCCCCTTATTTTCCTCCACAAGTAGCAGCCTATGCTGAGGGACAAATTAATGAAAGTCACTCCTGGGAGACAAAGCACTTCTATACACGAGAGCAAAATGTCTAGCATGTCCAAGGTAGTTCCTACCAGATTTATCAGACAGTAAAATAACAGACAGATCTAACGAGATGAATACATTGTCAACAGTTTGTCAGGAACTATGCATGACCTGAGGTCCATTATGATTTCCAGAGGAAATAAATCAGTCATTAATTGTACTTTCAGCTAATAATAGTGTGTCTAAAACAGCTTCATCGGAGATGGGTTTTCAAGCCTTATCCTTACGATAGGGCCACATTTACAGCAGATGGCTACCCAAAGTCCTTTGTTATATAAAATTACAGCTTAGTGAGCACAAGTTACTTACAGCATTATTTTATGGAAAGTACACAGAAAGCACAGCTTCATATAGCACGTGTCTCTCTGGCAGTGAACATAATGAAACTTGTGATCTGAAAGAAGAATGTCTTTCTACAAAAGGTAAGACAGCTCAAATGGTTAAACCGGACAGCGGTGTACCTATGTAAGTAATGCTCTCTCTGAGGATCCCAGTGTC
This sequence comes from Tinamus guttatus, assembly GCF_059628265.1. Lineage (NCBI taxonomy): Eukaryota > Metazoa > Chordata > Aves > Tinamiformes > Tinamidae > Tinamus > Tinamus guttatus. The sequence continues at coordinate 2,327,768 of NW_028288619.1, forward strand.
CTGGGAGAATCACTAATAAGCCCTAAGGGGTGTTGAAGAATCTGTGTTTGTGCTGCCCTTCAAGTGAAGGCAATGAAATCATCATTAAATAATCATCTTGTTTTGAGCACTTGAAACTGTGTGGAGCTTATTTGAATGCCCTAACCAAAGCCTGTGAAAACATGAAAATGAACACATGATCATAGGAATCCTTACAAAAATCACTTGTTTTTACAAGCTTTATAATGATCTTTGGATTGCCAATGAGCTTTATTGTAGTTTTAAAGGTAAGGAGGAATGGTGATTGTTTTGCTCTCTCTCTGGCCCCTTTTGCTTGACTAACTCGAAGCAGACAAAGTTCTAGCTATCTACCAGACTAAATGAAGCTGTAGCATGAGTTTTATCATGTTAAGAATACAGTATTTGCAATAATTGAGTCAAGACACCATTTAGAAAAAAATATTGTAATAAAAATCAATAAGCTTAAAGGAACTTGCAGGGAATGGGCCTGCTCTTTATTCTTGCATCTTGCTTTTTGTCTATCTCATCAACATATTGATTACAGAAGTGTAATGAAATCTCCATGATAGTTGAAACGAAAGGAGCAGGTGAATAATGAAGCTGGAACATCAAGTTTTTAATAATTGCAATGCTTCATAGCAGAATGATTGTGTTTACAGGTTCTAATTAATCTCTTGTTGTTGTTTCTTGTAATTTAATTACTGGTAGCAACAGCCAAAATACAGAACTCGGTTCCTACTAATGATATAATTATTTCAGAATTTAAAGAAGTATCTTTAGAATTTAAATATATTTAAGTGTCTATGAAGTTGCATTTTGATTCAACAAATATTTTGATTTATTATTGAACAAATAATTTGAGTTAACAATAATTATCCTAAGTACTACTCTGTGGAAGCATTGAAAAGCAGGGGCTCAAGGTTAAGAACCAGAAACCTTTTATTGAGCATCATATAAAACTTATATACCGCACTGTTCCGGATACAATACCTTACTTTCCTACAAGCATGCGAAGCACAGTTACTGAATAAACCAATAGTCCAAAGGCTTACACTGAGACTATCCAATCAGCTTCTCATTCCTGCAGCAGTTGTACAGTAGCTTTTTCTCCTTGTTTGCTGAAGAACACTTGCACTGCTGTCCTTGAGGTTGGTTATCTACTAACGAGGCATCCTGTATGACTGTCCTTGAAGCAGGCCTCCACACTACTTAGTATATGTGATGATCACAAGTAACTTATCCAGCTCATCCTGTTGAAGTAAGCTTCAAGATCTCATGATTTACAGGAGAGCTACATTGATATGATGGGAGACCAAAAACAGGTGAAAATCAATTAGAGAATTTTTCCTCAGCTCAGTTTATGGCACAAAGCAGCACTTTTTGGTATGTTCCTGACAAAATGTAATGATATGCCACTATACCACTTGATATGGCCCATTTTACCTAGCACAAATCTCAAGTAATAAACCCTAATAAATGTGGGCCTCTTTCAACACCCTACAAAATAAATCAGAAAGCACCTACTTTCTTAGAACCTGTAAAAAGCTCTATTACCATGCTCAAGAGTAAGTCAAGAGAAATTAAATTTGGCTGGTGTAAACTGTTGAGTTCAATAACAAAAAGGAGAAAATTGTCAGTGTTTTTCAGTCTAAAAGTATATCTAACCAGCACTGATATCTCTTTGAGAAGATCAAAGATTGATGTTGTATCATGGATCATATTAAATGTTATTCCTTGGAACATATGAAGTGGTCTTCTTCAGGATGACGCTCATATGGAAGATGCGTTCCAGGAGCACACCTGACCCCTAGCTACAAATGACCTTTCAGGCCATGTCACCAGATTGGAGTTAGTCACCAAAACATCCCAAGTCTAAAATATGTCTGATGCAGACATCAGATCCTCTGCACCAATTATTTCCCTCTACATAGTAGCATAGACACAGGCTCTGGTTGTCAGGATCCCTTTCAGAGTGAGTACACGCTGGATCCCATGGGACAATGACTCAGTATGTCACACTTCAGAGGAAACACAGAATAATTTAGGTTATTCATCTGGACCATCCCCCTGCCCACAACTTGTCTGAATTCAACATTTGGTCAGGTTGCTAAGGGCTGTGTCTGGTCAAGTTTTGAATATTTCCAGTGATGCAGAGTCCACAACCTTTCAGGGCAACTGTTTCAGAGCCCTTACGCAAAATTTGCTCAAACATCATAGTGGCCTGTCACCTCTATTTTGGAGTTATCATCTGCTCTTGCATTAGCTGTGTCTCCTATATGTTTTTCAGTCCTATCTCATTAAGAGAGAGGCCTGAGAAAACTGGGCCCAAGAGGCATGTCTCTCTTGCTTCCATCCCCATTTCTTGAAGCTGGCTATCTTCTTTCCAGTGCAAGCTGCAAGCTGGAGCACTGGGCTCTAAATAGCTGATGGCTTCTGAAGAATAGTGATCCCTAACCCTTTCAAAGGAGATGGCACTTCCAGTAATTATGGCACTCTGCTGAACTTTCCTTCTCTAAAAGTCTCTCCCTCACTTCAAAAGGATGTTGTTTACGGGACTGTAACATTAAAATTATTTTACGACCTGCAAGTACTTAAGGTATGATTCTACTTTCTTTGTGTATGCCAAACCATGGTATATGGTTTTCATTGGAGTCCTTTGCCAAGCAATATAGGAAGACAATTATAGGAAGAAAATCATTTAAAATCACAGTTGCTTTACTCTTCACAAGTTAATTAGAAATAAATTTTCTGTCATATTTATTTGGATTCTGGACATACTTAGATATCTCTATTTCTGTAACTAAAAATAAAACATTTTCTTCTATAAATAGCACTAAAGCACCTGTAAATGTGCCATTTCTGCTGAGTGTTTTTTTATGCAACATGAGACAGTTGCTTTAATTGTCTTCTGTTAAGACAGTTAAATAAGATTTTACTGTCAGTTAAAGAATAAGGAATATTTAATTCTTTAAAAGAGTATTATTTGTAGTATTATAGCACAGACTAAATGGAGAGTTCTGCTTTTACTTATTCTACTAATAGGTCTTTTGATTTACTTAAAACCAGAATTATTCATGAGGGATTGAAGACATATGAACTAGAGAATAAGCTTTTTCAATCATTCAGTCTTGGCTCCAGATGAAAAATGAGTCTCACGATTGTTCCGTGAGAACATTTTTCTTGTTCCCCAGAGCATCATTTATAGGAACTGAGAGCAGTTCCAATGATAAACTGTTTAGATGGTATTCAGCCAAAAATCAAACCTCAATCAAATATCGGTGTTTATAAAACATTCTGTTCATTATATATATTTTTTTAATTCATTTGTTTTTGCAGGATAGAGTGAGGTCAGGTTAACAGGGTATTGCTCCTTTCCTTCGCACTAGTTCCCTGCTCTCATGGCCTAACCCTGGCAACCAGTATTTTCTTCAGCATGGTGTCACTGTTTCTCTCTGACTTTTCAACCCTGTGCACAATGTGCATCACTGTTGAGCTGATGCTTCCTGTACCATGACATATTCTTAACAGAAATGTATACATGTACACACCTCCTATTCAGATAGCAATCAGATTGACCCCAGAATCAAGAAATGCAGTAACAGTGCAGAACAGAAAAGCACAGTCTATCTTCAAACCACTGCAATAGAAGTGTGTGTTTATTTCTTCAGTAACTCTCCTGCTCTAGTTTCTAGAGCTTTTCTGCTGCTTTCTATGGTTATCTTGTTTGTAAGATAAGATGATGTATGGTAAGTTTGTTTGTCGTTTTCTGAGACACATGAATATGAGACTACCAAAAAGGGCTTAGGCATAAAATCATTGTTATTTCCTGACCTTGGCTTTTGGTGAGATTACTGGGCCCCTTCTCCAACCTGTGCATGAAAAATGGACTATATTTCGCTTTGGGCATCATTACTGTCCTGAAATCCACAGGGTGCTTGTTCCATGACCTTGCCCATCTCATGCTAATGAACATTCTAGACAGAGCACTGCTTCAGACAGCTCTTCCTGCCACAGCATCAAGGGACGATATTTAATGTTACCTTCTACTGTGGCTCTGTTACTCAGTGCTAGATTGGCGAGCATAGGAAAAACCTGCTGTCTTCAGCACTAAATCTGCAAATGTGAGCAGAAACTAGGAGTACTTGATCCATCAGTCCCAGAAGATTTGATCGAGGATTTTGGGAATGTTCTAAACAATGTCTTGGCTTTCCCTATGAATTTATGCTCCTTACTGTCTCTTCTTAGTAACACATTTGTTTCCTGGGGCTCATGGAACATGAAGGTTGGCAGAAGCAAAGAGCATGACTGTATATCAGAGGTTTTCTTGTGACCATTGTAAGGAAAGAATAAGATACTGTGCAGACATAAGAAGAGAGTGCTAGGGTTGTTGGGGAGATTGAAATGCAGCGGCCATGGCTTAATTGCAACTTACAGAACAGATATTTTCCAGCTGTTCAGATCAGGCTAAAAGAAGGATAATAACAGCCTAAGCCATCTAGGTCTAACCATTCATTCACAGGAGAACCAGCTGCCCAGGCAACGAGTGGCTGACAGCTCATTTTGGCAAGCTAATTAATAGTGATTTGGTGAGCCAGTTCAGCAGAGGTGTAACAAGACAATAATTCTTGTACAGATGACATGACTGTGGGGATAGAAACAGGTCTTTAAAAATGTTCCTCAGGAGCAAGGCAGGGTGAAACAGTGCTGTACTCAGGAGGTTGACCTGAGACTCAGCCTTGCCTGCTGACACCGTTGTGGCCCTGTGCACTAACCAGGCCACTAAAAGACTGTTCACAACTACAGGCTCATTACGACACACTCTCAGTCTGCCCTACAGGTCTGGAGGGAGAGACTTTGCAGCTGTCTGACTCAGAGTAGTAGGGCTGGAAAATATGTCAAGCACTTTGTTCATAGCACCTTGGAGAGTCAAGCACTCTGCTTTTTATGTATTTATTTGGCCTGTGCAAGTTTATTAAAGCTTTTGATTTAATGAGACCTGTTTAGGTTCTAAGACTTAAATAATCAAAGGCTCCTCCCTAGGCATCATTTTAAATTTTCACCATGAAGTGTTTATTCAATGGCAACTTTAAGTTGTCTGATATGTGAACAGGGCTATCAGAGGTGTCTTGGAACATGGCATGCGAATGAACCTATATATAAATATACATATATCAGATTGCTCTTGACAGAACATTTTATCATGGAGTTCATCTGTAAATTTCATAAGCACCAGCTGCTCTAGCCACATGCACATCCACCACACTCTTGTCTTAAGAATTAACTTACTGCTAAATGAATAATCATTTTAGAGCTTTGGGAACATTTTATTCTCTCACCACCACTGAAATATTCATGTGTAAGACAGATGTTTACCCATGAAAGTTTACACAGAGCCCCTTATTTCTGTAGGTTAGAGAAACAAAATGTCCTCATGAGAGCATAGTAAGCTTTGATATTTCCTCTCCACTAATCGTCCTAAGCCATTCATAAAGATGGATTGCCATTTGAAATGCTCACTGAAGTCCTGGTTTTGAGGGAGTTAAGGCCACTTCCAACCGAATCAAAGGGATCACTAGAACTCATAGACTCAGGCATTTCATAAGGACACAAATTTTTTTTATGAAAGCAACTGAGGAAAGAAACACATGTTCCTAAGACAGCATGGACTCCCTGCTGTGATGGGAAAAAAAACTGCATATGGGCTCTAGAAGTAGAAGCTTTTCCAAGATGCTCAAAACCTTTGTTTTGGAAATGGAACAGTGATGCTCTTAGCAAATGTGCTCAAAATGGTCATGGTCTTTAAGGAAATACAAGAGGAGGAGATTGGCACCTCTTCCAGGAAAAAAAAAAAAAAAAAAAAAGAGAAAAAGAAAATAAAGCATAATACATATGTGCTGTTAGGCTTTCACCATTTAAATACAAAAAAGAAAATGAATACTTTCCTCCATGCTGGACTTCAAATATTCAAAGGCATTCAGAGCTTATGGTACCTTGTCCAATACTCATTTTAATATTTTCATTTAGTGGCCTTGAGAAATCTCATTCTCTTTAACACAGAGGGAGGATTGTTTCAGGAAACATTGGCAAGTTTCCCCCAAATTTCTGTTCCCACTGCAGGATATATCTGCAAATCAGAGCACCTGAATCAATTATCCTTTCTCAGCTTGAAGAGCAGAGATGAAAAATTAATAGGAATACTTCCCAACAAAACTACATCCCCCATTTCATCAGTACATTGCATGATTGGATTCTGAGAATAGAGAATGTCATTCAGCAATAATCACAGCATAAAATCTTTTCTATCCTCTGGCACAGAGTGAATTTCCTTGAACTTGCGAATGTGCTAAAGTGTCTTTTGTGTGTAGTTTTGAGCTGACAATGCTTTGGATTTAGTCACTGGTCATGTGTACTGTACTTATTGCTTTGTATGGCCAATTGAGATTCATGACACATTTCTGACTCTGAAACTTTTCACTCAGAAAAATGGGTTGTTGAAAAAGCAAACTTCCTGTCCAACATACCTTAGCAATTAGGAATATAAATACTATAGATAAGATAACAATTAGGAACATAAAATAACAATAATAATAACAAACAATTTAATAAAAATTACTTTAGAATATCCACTGTAGCATTTCTCATCAATAAACCTTTACTCAGTAAAAATATAAGCACATTCTAGGAATTTCATTCAATGAAATGGCAGTTTTTGAAAAAATATAAAATTACAAGGCAATTTGCTCTGAGTACATGAAACAATGTAATGAATGGGTAGTTCATTTCATTCAGTAAAATCCTGATTCTTCTAAATTCAGCAGTTTTGACACTGACATAAAAGTAGCTATTCTTTCTTTCTGCTGTGCCAAATGACCCTTTTGGTCACTTGAACAAAATTGCAAGCACTGTTGAAAGTTATACCATTGGGTTATTTTGACACTGAATTGTCATATGAAAAAAAATAAAAAAAGAAAACAACAAAAACAACAAAAATCCAGAAAAAAAAAACAGAAAAAACCTTTAAAACTTAAGAAAAACAATATACCATAATTTTATTAAGCACTTCATCAGTGTAAAAAAAGATAAAAACTGGGTTTCTTTTGCTTTGATATATAATAATATAATAATATTGTTATATATATTATATATATATAAAATATATAATATATATAATGTATATAATATATATATAATATAATAATATTATTAATAATAATATTTATTTAAATCCATTAAAAAGATTAACCATTTAAAGAAGTTTAAAATTCTCTACTAGGCACTAGCTGATTCCCAGAGTGGCAAATCCCCCAAAATGTGTTAAAAAGTCACGGAATTAGTCATCAGGCTAAGCATAAGACCTAGTTACTATATTCAAAACCCCAAAACATCCAGTTTTCCATTTCCCAGTGCTTCCAATTTTCTCTTTTGAAAAGCTTTATTGCTGCTTTCAGAAATGTTTGGGAAGAAAAGGGAGAATTAGAAGTCATTTTTAGACAGTAATGCAATATTTGCAAACTGCAATAAAATAATACCTGTTAATATTTAAATTAGAGCATCTTCACAAGGAATACATTTGTGACTAGGTTTTCACACAGTCAGTTACTGAAGTAATAAGCTTTATTTAATTTCAGTTATTTAAAACTATATATCATAAAAGATATTAATTTATCAAGAAAGAGCAATAGGCAACTATAATGATATGAGCATGTTGTTTCGTTGCCTTTCACTTACAGTGCCTTTCAAATTTGGAGAGCTAGTAGTTTGGAAAGTGTGATCACAGCACAAAAGAATTAAAAACTGGGAGAAAAGCTATCCTAAACTTTCTGCAGAAAGCAGCCAAGCCCAAAGGGCAAAGTCTGTCATTATAAATACAGACATACTGTGTCTGTGTGTTGTAGTCTTTCCGCTCTCTCTACCATAATGTGGTCAGTTCTGCTATGTAACATTTTTATTTGTGCTTCAAACTTCCACACCATCAAGAGAATTGTTAATATAGTCATCTAATACTTTTTTTTGTTTAACAATCTGAATAGCATTCCACTTATAAAATACTATGTATAAATGTATTAAATATAGCTTTTAGGAGCTTGGAGGAAATCGGCAACTTTGCTAAAAAATTAGCACTCTCTTAAAAAGCGTTTCTTTTTCGGGAGGGAAAGATTTATTAATGGTTTATGATGATTCATTGTATATGGGCTAAGCAGTGAAGTTGCTCTAGCCGAAGATTTGGCCTACACAATAACACACAAGAAAATGATTAGAAATATAAGCAGTGGCCTAGAGTTCTTTTCTCTTTAATGGGTTGGTCTCTCATAGTCCCAAGTGCTATCTGTTCCAATTATGAGAACACAGTTTAGAATAAGTAACCCACATGCTGCATACTGTAACAACACACTTATTCAGTTCTACCTTTTTACAGGGTGAAACATATCCAGCTGGCAGTCTGGTTCATAGCACATGAAACACCTTTACTGTGTACAGGAGAAGACATGGGACTCGAAGGCTGAATAAGAAACCTCTGCGCCATGAGGGTGCTCATGTTCAGAGCTCCATTAGTCAGTTGGCTCCCCAGATACTGGGGAAGCACAGGAGTGGATGCTTTCAGTAAAGCAGACCACAATACAGTTATCTCAGGCAGGGATGCAGTCCTTCAACTAGTCCATGAACAAGAGAAAATCTGTTCATTCCTTTAACCTTTACTTTACTTCCTTAACTAACATTTAAGTATGACAGACTTGATCACTCAAGTAGCACCTGTGTGCTCAACAGACCTTCTTAAAACCCTAGGTGAATGTCAATACGGATGTCCATGACATGCAGATAAAGCAATTTTTGGCTGCTCTCAGCTCTCAGTTTACCTTAAAGACATGTTTATCCCCAAGTTGTTTGGAAGGTTCTCCATGAGACAGAAATGATGTTTTCTCATTTTCCAAGTGTAAAACTTGCCTAAAATATTTCCATGGTCCATGATTTTGCATCTCTCCATGGTAGACTGGACCAGAGGAGATTACAGCTTGTGTCTACCTCCAGACTGTCACCTAGCAGTAGAAGACTCAGTCAGAATTTTCCCTGTAACCCGAGCTGCTCTCAGGAAACATTTTGATTTTTTTGACTATTTACACAAAAGTTATCTGAGCTGTGCAACTCTGCAGAATGTCTTCATTCCTTTTCAAAGAAAGTCATGTGCACCTCAAAGACAAGTATTAAGACACTGAAGATTTGTTTTTTATCTTAGTTTTGTATACACAGTATGTTAAAAAGAGACCCACCACCTGAAAGTACTGTGAATTCATCATTTTGGAGCTCTGAAACAGATGAAAGAAAATCACAGTATTCAGGTACCTCCTGCAGTCACGAGCAGGTCTGGGGCACAGTCAAAGTTCACTTGCAGAATCACTGAAAGTGTAATATTGCCCCCACTCAGGATAGCCAAACAGATTTCCCTAGAAACCCCCTTTGCAATAATTCTTATTAAGAAACAGTTCTGAGAGCCATATGGATAAAAAAACTTTACCAAAAAAAAAAGTTCCCTCAATAAATGAGTTAGTCAAATTGTTTGTAAATATATCTATAGATTTTAGATTGCAGAATTTCTCATTGCATTTCATTTTTGTTGGGAAAGCATCTTGCACATTTTGTAGTACTATCAATAATGAACAAAAGAGTAAAAAACAATCTAGTGTTGACAGCATGTGACAGTGCAGTATCCAAACATACACGCACAGATTGTAAATCCCCACTTCTCTGTCTGCAGAATCAGAAGCTGATTGGACTTCAAAGGCCCTAAACGTTTTACCTACCCATTTAACAGATCTTTTACAATTTTAATGAAAAACATGATTTACCACAATTACTGTTTAATTACTTTATGCTCAGCATGTTCTCTAACATGATAGCTATCAGATCTAATTATTTCTTTTCTATTTCAGTTTAATAAAAAAAGGAATTGTGCCAATACAATCCCCAGAGTAATTCTAGCTTTAGTGGAGTAACACAGCTGAGCTTTTATGATGCATCTACCAGGACAATGCTAGCTTAAATGGGGAAAAATTGTATTTCAGAAGAAATTTAGAAATTTTAGTGGAAATAAGTCCAACTGAAATACCCCAGATTTTCCCCTAAAAGATTCAATGCAGCAGATGTAAAACTCCATTTAAATCAATGAACATTAACTTATCGCTATCGGAAAGCAGCACAATGCACCACTCAGGGCCTGAAGCCAACTTAGTCCATGTTTCACACAGAGAGCACTAACAAAAATTTAAATCACAACTAGTGGAAAACAATCTGGGATCCTCAAAGATCATCTCACTTGCATAATGCCTTGGCAGTATTCTCAGTCAGGAATTCTCTATCATCAGGCTTATTTTCACTGTTTGTACTGCTGAAACTTTCTGATGTTTTCATTAGGAGAAATAGAACAAAATGACACATTTTAAAGTAATAGCCATTAATCTGCTTTTGCTTTTGACGTTGCAATGCCTCAAGACACTTTGGCATTCTCTTTTGCCCCTATTTCTTCAAAAACAGTGCAGTATTACCTCTGAGTGAGCAGTAGAGAACACTGTGCCACCCACTTAGTTGCCCATGTGCCCATGTGGTCCAGGTGTCAGATGAGATACAGTGTCTTAAGGCCAACTCAGTTACATCTTTCTGAAGATGAGCTAGCAGCAAAGATGCAAGCCAATAATGAACCATTCTTCAAGGAAACCCCAGTGAGATGGACAGGAACTGTATTCAGCTCAAAATGACAGCATGAACTGTTCTGATTTGTGAATGTCTTAAATGCATTGTTTTGAGAGAAAATGTTAAACGGAAAGTTTCACCATTTCCCAGTCTTCTATTTTACTCTGCAGAAAAGCTAACAATTCCTATCAAAGAGAAAATACCGTCTTCTTTCTTCAGTAGTCATCAGCAGAAGCAGTGAAGACTTTGTTTAGAGCAGAAAAGTCTTAAGGTTGATGATGTGCCTTAAAGTTTTTTTATCTTGAAGGGTCGTATAGATTTGGGCCTTTTTATTTTCCTTACTTTTTTTTTTTTCCTAGAATATTGATTTCACATTCTTGAACTCATTTGGTGTTTCTGTAGCATGGAGACATATTAGCTGTCTTTTCTCACAAGCACGCTTACATTTTTCCTCTTGCTTGTGCTGCCTTTCTAGTTTGACTCATGCAGCTTCATGGCTTCCCTGCAAAGTTTTCCTGGGCCCCATCTCTTGGCACAGTGCAGCCAACTAGGGTAGTGCTGCACAAAATTGCAAAGACTACAGAAACTGCTGTTTCAGAAGGAATGCATTTTCTGCCCTTTAAACAATAAAACTCCTATGTATTCTTCAAGAGTTTCTATAAACTTATTTAATTAGTGCCTTATCCAGAATAAAAACTCACTTCATCATCTTTCTCAAACAGTCTAAGTCTGGCTCAACAGAAGCAGGATGAAAAAGCTATAGAAATCTTTAATCTCTATATTAGAATCTGGTTGTCATCCTTTTCTTCTGCTCTCTGTGCCCTTAATCAAGGAGCTAACAGGTATGACATACTTGGCATCAGTCTAGCTTGAAAATTTTTGGCTCCACATTGGCTTTTCTACATAGAATTGAAATGGGTCACCTGGTCTGTAACAAAACAGTCTGCCACTCATCAAGCTGTTAAATTTGAGATTAATCAACACTTACTTCAAATAAGCGTGGAGGTTGGACTGCTTGTCTTTCCCAAAGTCTACAAACTTCTGTGACTGATTTCAACGAGCAGAAGGAGCCATTTGAGAAATAACACTCTGTGATTTACAGCACAGGTCAACGGTTAGAGAATGGCCTCATAAGATGACCTGAGTCATTTCAATATTCAGTACTCTGAAGCTTTTAGTCTTTTCCTTTTCATATAGGAGTTTTGTAAAGATTATTCCTTTCAGATTATTTCCTAAATTTCTCTATGAGCTGCAGCATCAGTGAACTACAGTGATATCAACCTTTCCATTATTTACTACACAATATTCTAAGAGGACTGCAATTTTGATACTTCAACAATTTATGTCTCAGCGTTTGTTACTGCGAAAAACAGAATCTCTGCAGAAAAGCATAAAAAGCATCTTGATAAGCCCTTTGTCATCAGACAAGGCTAAAAGCTTGCAGTCTGAGACACTGCATATTCTGTGTGAACCCAGGAGATATGGAAATGGGCACATTTTCATATGCATTTAACATATTTAACTGTTCCTTAAAAATGTGTCCTTACTTTAACCTCAAGGTAGGCATACTGATCATGTCTAGCCTCCAGAACTTGAAATCATGAATCAGCCGCCTTAAGAAATCTGAGAATATCTTAAAAATTGGGATTTTTTTAAAACAAACAAACAAACAAACAAAAATTTCTTGGATTCTTTGTACCTTTCTTCTAGCATCAAGCCATTTGATGGACATATCCAAGTTTTTCTGGCACAATATAAAAAGTTGATTGTAAAAAAAAAAAGTTTCTTTTTGATACAAAAATCCAATACCTGAAATTTTACTGCAAACAGCTGCAGAAAATCTATGAAAACCATGAGAAGTAGTAACATCGTATCCCATGATATACAGAATATTTAAAATCTGCTAGATTTTTGGTTTCCCATAATTTTGGTTTCCTCTAAGCTAGCCTCCAAGCTTTGATTAGAACTCCAAGCTTTGATTTTTGATAAGATAACAATATTCCTTGTTTTTTTATTTTTCTTTTCCTGGAAAATAATCTGTTTTCACATGCGGAAACCAGCTCCTGCTTCGTTCATAGCCATCAGTACTACAGGATAATTCTCTCCTAGGAGCAGGCACAGTGAGGTATCGCTGTCGGCCTTTTCCAAGGATGACAGCACTTGGTTCCAGCTCAGCTTCTTTTGCAATGCTGCCAGAGAGGATTGCTGGGGAATTGCACTGAATTCCCTGAGGTTTCCTAGGGAAAATGGCAATCTGCTACATTGCCTTTGGCTTCTTCATTAACCTCCATCAATCTCAGCATTTATACCTGCCCTTATTTTACTGCTGATAAAGACTTGGCAAGGGTGGCATTTCTAAGGCTTTCCTCCTAGCTGGGATTTTCTGACAAGAGTCAATAGAAGTTAATTTGCCATTTGCTCTGAAGGACCGTGTTGTGTTCTGTGGTTTAAAGATCTCTAATATGCACCTGTTGGAGTTAACTGAATTCTACTAATCCATGATGTAGCTACTTTCATTAAACGATTCTTGTAGCCTGCTAAAGGGACAATTAAAGAACATTCTTTTTCATTTATGTATTAACAAAAACAGCCATTTTTGTCCAGCTATGCCCTATCCCAGTTTCTGAAGTCACAAAAGCATTTTTTTTTCCTTTTATGCTTCCAGCAGTTTTTTTATTTGTTTTTACCGCCCCTGCTCACTATTAGAGTTTTATAGTTACAGCATGCCAGTTCCTCAGTAAAAGAGCCTCTTCTCCCTATTTAAGTTTTTATACTTCCTTGACATTTCTTCAAGTACTGGGAGAACTCGTTTTCATCTGAGGCCCAGGATTAGACCACCTTTTTTGCTGCCTGATGCCAGTTAAAATAGCAGACTCCAAAGTGACAAATAGCTGGGGAGAAGTAATTCAAAAGACTCCTTATGGAGCCAAGTCTTTTGTATGTCCTTACATGTTAAGACATACTTATATTTACAGGCAGTGAGTGGTTTCCCTCATCTCAGCTACTTACCTTGTTATTTGGCTGGGTGAGTTGAGCCTCCAGCTCCCAGCAAGAGATCTGGGTACCGTCCTTGCCTTCATGCTCTGACAAGAAAATCCCAACAATTAATAGTTGATTGAAATGATGAGTTTCTGCACTGTCTTGTATCTTAGTGCCCTACATTTTCTTGCTTCTGACATTTTTTTCTCTCAGAGTCACTTTCAAGCTTGGAATAGGAATTAATTAAAATCCATCTGCTAGGAGACCAATGCTTGCTAGCTTTGTTTGTATTCTATTGCTTCTAGAAAAAAAGTCCCTCCAGCAGCATCAAAAGAACTGGGAATTGAGGAAGCCCTGCTCCCAGAAACAAACCTTAAGGCAGATTATACTGCTAGGATAGAGAGTTATGCAATTCTATTATAGATAAAGAAATTCAGTTTGGTGCTGGATTTGCGCTAAGGAAAATGTAGAAAGCCTAGGAGATATGGAGAAGAACAGGAAAGAAGGATAAAAAAAAAAGAAATTAAGGAAAAGAAATTCAGTTGCAATGGAACAAAAAGTGAAAATAAGTAAGAATAAGACCATGCCTTTGACAAATGAGTATAGAGCGACAAAATCATAGCTCTGACATGTCATCTTCACTGTTGCCTGCTGCCAAAAATTCAAAATCCAATAAATTATTTCCCTTCAGGAGGAGACAGAAAAATTATGTTCTGGGTTTGTTTCCATCTATAACTCAGAATAATAGGCCTGTCATCCTAGGAGCTGATATAAGTTCTCTTTTTCCTCCTTTCTTCTTCTCTATTTCATTGTGCTACCTATAAGATTTAATTGCGAATGCTTTTGTGAAAGGATGTGAGGGTCTCATAAACTGGGCAATCCAGATATTAAGGAAAAATAGCTTGTGAATAGATCTAGTGATACCGTGAAGCAATGATTTCTTACACTACAAACATAAAATTGAACAATCATGCTGAGTGACTTGTGAAAGATTTAGAGTAGTAATGGTTTGTACAGATTTGTACCCCCAAAAATTGCCAGTATGGATATATTTGCTATTTCCTCTTTTCTATTCCCACAGTTTTTAAGGACATTTATAGACCTTTGTCTCCTATATTTTAGTTATTAATGCTGTGGCATTGACTCTGTTTATCTTTGGTCTTCTAAAAATTTCAGTTATTTTATTTTACAAAGATTAGGGTGACTCTCCTGTAACAGTAAGTTTCCTAATTATTTGCCTAATAGGAAAAACAACCAACCATCAAACCTGGAGTGTGCACTCTGGGGTTAAGGTTGGACTTTCTCTCCATAGCTGAGGAAACCACTTAGGGAAGACTGCTGAAGTGGTAGAAAGCAATTGTCATCCAGGTCTTGCCATCTCCAGATTCTTAAATTACATTTTCCAGGTCTTTCAGGTTTTTAGATTATATTTTCCCCACTACGAAAGTAGCCAGATGAACATGTTTATACTATACCAGTGTTTCTCCAGGTGTTAAAAAAGTCCATCAGTATTTTCCACCTAAATATCAGACAAATAGATTGTGCTCTGAGAGCTTTTCTTCTCATTTTCCTCTCTGTTGTCACTCTGTGCTTGCATTTCCACCTCTGCATTTATGAATTTGTATTTTTTGTAACAGAGTCCTTCTCTGAGAATGATTAAATTACCTGATCTCCATGGCAACTTGCCTTATGAGACTGCTAATTAATTGACATCAGGTTTTGTAGACAACTGGCATGAATTATGGCCCTTTTGCAGTAGAGCCAGATTTTTTTTCTTTTCTTTTCTTTTCTTTTCTTTTCTTTTCTTTTCTTTTCTTTTCTTTTCTTTTCTTTTCTTTTCTTTTCTTTTCTTTTCTTTTCTTTTCTTTTCTTTTCTTTTCTTTTCTTTTCTTTTCTCTTCTCTTCTTTTCTTTTCTTTTTTTTTTTTTTTTTTTTTTTTTTGCCAGAGAAGGCTGCAAACTCTTCAACTTAATCTGTAGTGCTGCCTCTCCAATAGGTTCAGCTGGAAAAAAAGTAAGTACCTCTAAAGCAGAGTTCCGGCAGACTTTTATACACCATAAATAAAAGAAAAAGTCTATATTTTATTTTATAAAGTGATTTGCTGAGTTCTCAGAAGGGGATGAATCCAGGCCTAGTCACCATTTTTTCTTACTCTCACTGTACGTGTAGGCAACAAATGAAATAACATGACTCTTCTAGGAGTTTACCTCCAGCAGAGAAAATAATGAGCTTCAGACCTTCATCAAACATGGTGTGGCTAAACCAGCTGTCTGCTGAAGACAGTAGAAGAAACTGAATGAAAGGATGCCAGAGCTGTTTGCCTCTACTCCATCCGACTGAGAAAGGATAGCTGGTAAATGAAATGTTGGTTTTGGAAGAGAAGCCTGTTTTGGTATCTTGATTAAATCTTGATTGATGTATCTTGATTGATGAATCCAGTGATACCCTGAAACTGTTCATAAAAGCATTCTTTTGGTTAAAAAATGACAACAAAAAAAATGGAAATCTGAAATATTCAACAGTCATCTTTACCTAAGTTGTCTTGACGTTATTTTTTTCTACTGACAGGACAAGAGGAAATGGCCTCAAGTTGTGCCAGGGATGTTCAGGTTAGATAGTAAGAAAACATTCTACACGGGAAGAGTATTCGAGACCAGGAAAGTGGTGGAGTCACCATTGCTGGCAGTGTTCAAGAAACATGTAGATGAGGTATTTAGGGACAGGTATAGGGTTGAGGGGCTTATGGTTCGACTTGATAATCTCAAAGATCTTTTCCAACCATAATGACTCTAGGATTCTGTGATTCTGTCCCTCAAAAGCTCTTGATTTTGTCTTTTTGTTTGTTTGTTTGGAATGCTTCAGTTCAAATCCTGATTGCAGGTATCAGACAGTGTAAAATCCATCATTATCGAACACTTCAACATTAATTAAAAATCGATCAATTTGTCTATTCAACAAACTCTTCTTATATTTTCTTGAGAACTATACCTTATGCTCTTAGAAATCCTGCCAAAATTTAGCTTTCATTTTTCTTTTCTTTTTTTTTTTTTTTTTTCCTGATGGATCGGCTCTTAAAATAAGCTGAAGTTTAAAACAAGCTGAAAACTTTTATTAAAGCCATCTGCTTGGTCAGTCTGAAGTGACTGGCCTTTCATCTTCATACAAAGTCAACTGATGCTGCAATGTCCAGTCTGCACACTCTGTAGAGAACTGCACTCCGGTCAGTTACCTGCCATGTTTGATACAAATCAAAAGGATAAGTATTTCCATTTCGGTTACTCCGTTGATCTATTTTCAAGATTTTATGTTGCATCTTCTGCAGATTTCAAAGTTGTATGCAGCATGAGACAGCTCTCCATAGTGTGATTCCAGCGTGGGAATCACACAATGAATCACAGAATCACAGAATGCTTAGGGTTGGAAGGGACCTCTAGAGATCATCTAGTTCAACCCCCCAGCTCCAGCAGGAACATCTACAGCATGTGGCACTGGGTGGCATCCAGAGGGATTTTGAAGATCTCCAGAGAAGGAGACTCCACAACCTCTCTGGGAAGCCTGTTCCAGGGCTCTGTCACCCTCACAGGAAAGTTCTTCCTCATATGGAGATGGAACTTCCTGTGTTTCAACTTACACCCGTTACCCCTCATCCTGTCACTGGCCACCACCAAGAAGAGTTTGGCCTCATCCTCTTTACATTCTCCCCTCAAGGATTTGTACATGTTGATCAGATCCCCTCTCAGTCTTCTCTTTTCCAGGCTAAATAGGCCCAGCTCCCTTAGTCTTTCCTCATAAGATAGATGCTCCAGCCCCTTAATCATCTTCGTGGACCTTCAGTGGACCCTCTCTAGAAGCTCCACGTCCCTCTTGTACTGGGGAGCCCAGAACTGCACACAATATTCTAGGTAAGGCCTCATCAAAGCTTAGTAGAGGGGCAGGATCACCTCCCTTGACCTGCTGGCAACGCTCCTCCTGACGCAGGCCAGGATCCCATTGGCCTTCTTGGCCACGAGAGCACATTGCTCACTCATGCTTAACTTGGAGGAAGTTTTTGGAGGGACTCCCAAATCCCTCTCCATGGAGCTGCCTTCCAGCAGGTCAATCTGTCCTGGTGCCTGGGGTATTCCTCCCCAGGTGCAGGACCCTGCACTTGTCCTTGTTCAACCTCATGAGGTTTCTCTCTGCCCAACTCTCCATCCTATCTAGGTCTCTCTGAATGGCAGCACAGCTCTCAGGAGTGTTGGCCACTCCTCCCAGTTTGATGTCATCTGCAAACTTGCTGGGTGTGCACTCTGTGCCCTCATCCAAGTCATTGATGAACAAGTTGAAGAGCATCCGGCCCAGTACTGACCCCTGCAGGACACCACTGGCCACAGTTCTCAAACCAGACTCGGCCCCATTTATGACCACCCTCCAGGCTCTGCCATCCAGCAAGTCCTCAGTCCACCAGGGAATTTTAGACAGCAATCCAGGATGCCAGGAGTATAATTTATCATTTCATAGTTAATGATATTCCCTTTACCAAACACTTTCAAACATTCCCTAGTACACTATTAGTGTATTTGTGTCCAGACATGTCAAACTCAAACAATATATGAGCTAACAGGGCTCATCGAGAAGGCTTTAAACTAGATTTGATGGGGGAAGGAAGTACCACTTGGGAAGCGAGAGATAAGGTAGGCCTGCCATGCCACTCACAGCAGTCTAATTCCAGAGCCTGTGAAGGGTGCCCAAAGCCTGGAGAGGGTAAATGGCATAATGTAAGAACTATCGAAGGCCCACATAGTCAAGTCACAGATGCCCCAGCTAGAATGAAAGGCACATTGAGAGCCCAACTCAAATGCCTCTATGTAAACGCATGCAGCATGGGGAAAAAACAAGGGGAATTGGAGATGCATGTGCGATTGCAGAGTCATGATCTCATTGCAATTACTGAGACATGGTGGGACAGCTCTCATGACTGGAACGTGGACATGGATGCTTTTAGGCTTTCTAGGAAGGACAAGCCAGGAAGGCAGGGTAGTGGAGTTGCTCTTTATGTGAGAGAGTAACTGGAATGTATGGAGCTCAGCATAGTGGAGGACAAAACATGAGTCGAGAGCCTGTGGGTGAGGATTAAGGGTCAGGCCAACAGGGGTGAAACTGTCATGGGAGTTTGCTACAGGCCTCCTGACCAGAAAGAGGAAGTGGATGAGGTCTTCTACAGGCAGCTGCAAGAAGCCACATGATCACAGGTCCTTGTCATTATGGGGGACTTCAACCACCCTGATGTCTACTTGGATAATCACACAGCTAGGAACAGACAGTCCAGGAGGTTCTTGCAGAGTATTGCAGATTTACACATTAGATATAAAGTTGTTTCCTTTTCGCAGCAATTACTGTAAGGTTTTAAGACCTATCCTTTATGTTTTAAAGAATTATGATTTTTATGACCTTGCTTCAAACAAACACAATTTTTAAGTATATCCCAAGTGTTTTGTTTTTTGTCATTCAATTTCCAGTCAGTATCCGGATACTTTTACACTCTCACACAAACTATGGTAATAGTATTTCATTCAGCTTTTCTACTAGGAGTTGTATTTTTAGTATCCTCATATACTTCCTTTTCATTCAGAAAAACATATACTGCTCAAAATTTTCACGAAAATCCCCACTGTTACCACTCTTCTTCCACAAAGAATGCATATCTTTCCTTTTGACTTTGAAGAAGGCCCAAGGGGCTAAAGGCTGCTATGTTATTTTACTTGGTAACCATTCATCACAAATGAGAGAACAAATATTCTCACTTATCTATACACAGCATACATTATTTTAAATGGTACTATATAGAAATATGTAGCTATTTGCTGAGGCTGTTTTTGATTCTGGAGTAATTCAGGGGAAGCCCACACTGTGATAGAGCAGGGAGGATAAGCACTCTCATTGACTAAGTAAATGTTTTGCTCATGAGAGTGCAAATTAGTGAATTAATGAAGTAATGAATTGGAGAATTAACAAGTTAAGTTAGTCTGCTGAAAAGCGATTGAGATCGTTTGCTTTCTGCCTAATGAATTCATGAAATAAAGTTTAATTCACACAGTATGATGCCTTGTAAATTTGAGAGATCCAAATGAACCATGACACTGTTTCAGTCGTCTTATTCCTTTACTGTCCTCTCTGCCACCAAAAAGGGAACCGAATATACTACCTCTGTTGACTTCACTAAAAAGCAGTGAATATAGCAGAATATAGCAGTGTGTGTACCAGAAAATACAGTGCTGGAAGGAAGAAGGTAATGTAACCCATCTAATGCCGCAAACTCCTCTTTGACCCATACATTTTGACAGGGAAATGCTAGAATGGCATGTTAAAGAGTCCAAGAAAGATGATTCTGAGCTTGGAAAATTCAAAGATTAATAGAAGTGAATAGGAACCACAACACCTGGCCCACTGCAGCCTCCTGTTGTTCCTCACTATCTTTTTCATTTTTTTTTTTCTCTAGCATTTCTTGGCTTGCCTGAAAATCACTGTATCTGTGATCTCTGACTTTGTGGAATTCTTACTCACCTCCTAAGAATACTATCTGATTATTCACTTTATCTTTCCAGCCATGAAGAAGCTGACTAGAAAAAGTTAAAATATAAATGTGCCTCTGTTTCAACGTAAGAGGGGATAGTGAACAGGAGAATGAATTAAAAAATTATCATTTCAATATTGCTATTTTGTTCTAGAAAGAGTGAACGGACCCTTCTTTAGAATACAGTAAGGTATTTTAGTAACTATATCCTCTCATCATCTCGGTTCGCAGATCTCATTACTGAGATCCTGAGCAGTAGGAAATGATCAGGGGATCAGAGTTATCTCATCAGGCACCATTTTCCTCACCATGAGCTCTTCTCCCTACTCACCAAGGCACTGAGCCTGCTTCTAGGAAAAGCGTCCGTGTATGGTCCCTCCTGAGTGTTAAAACACTGAGTCCCTCTTGGCAGAAAGTGTCCAGAAATTAGTAAAGTACTAACACTTGGTTCAGTTGTACACATTTGTCAGCTGAGGTTGTAGCCACTCAGTAATGTGTATTGGCTGTCTAGAGAGACAATTCCATGTAAACTGTAGGAATAAATATGAATGGGAGTACTGTTCCAGAGAAATACAAATGCAATGACCCATTACAAAAAGCTGCTTTCTTTTCTTAAAAACAATCTGTCCTTGAAAAAATGTGTATATTCTTGCCATACATTAAAAAAAAAAAAAAGACAATCATGTTCAAATTGAAGCTAAGGTGGCTTGGGTGGCTATGAGGAACAAGCTAAGAAAGCCCTTCAAATATCAGTTAATCCAGGACTGACCTCACAAACTTCCCTGCATGAATCTTTCAAGGAAGCTGTTAGACCTGACCTTAGTGCTTTTTGGACGACATAAGCTCTGTGGTTACAGCTTTTTACGCTTCACAGGCTTTTATACTATCACCATAGCTCAATGTGGGCTTTTACATGTAGGTACATCAAATGCCACTGTTTTATGTATTCACATATGGAAAAAAAAGTGGTCTTCACTGTCTGGAAGAAACTTCCTATTGGGAGCAGAGTAAAACTATGACCCATGTCTTATTCACAATGTAAGTGTGATTCATTTCTCATCACTGGTTATGTCTTTGGTACAAAAGATGTTATCCTGAACATAAACATACCATATAAATGTTAACACTTGAATGAATTATTTCAACTTTTTAATATAACTTACAACCTTTGCACTAACATTTAAGAGTACATTTCAAATGCTAAATAAAGAATTGTTCCACAATTTATACTGATTTTTAAATGAACTTTACTCACTGCCTGGCCTGATTAATCTGCAAACTAGGTTACTAGTGCTGTAGTGCTGTACTTAAGCAGCTGGAAAAGACTGAACTTAAAGGTCAGAAATCCAGCAATGTGTAAAATAGCTATTGCCTGTAAATTTAAGTGCCAAACAGGGTGTGTGATGTGTTTATTTTCCCCAGTGAATTGAATCCTGTGTTCGTTAGTGTGCATGTGTAATTTACTAACAAACTTGAAGCTGTACTTCCTGGCAAGTAGAAGTAGACCTACACTTGTAAAGACTGAAGGTCAGAGCCAGTGCCTGGGTAAGGGGACCAGGGTCTGCACTGGATATGGTGGATTTAGGGCCCACATTAATATTTGAGGGATCCATGAAAGTGGGCTGCTTGTGAGATGATAGAGTGGGAGTGCAGGCACCTATTTCAGTAGCACACACCAAACTGGTCTAGGAGCAAGTAGGAAAAAGGGGACCAGGGTCCAAGCATAGGTATTAAGCAGACCTAGAGGCCATGATGATATTGAGGGATCATTGAATGTGGGTGTGCCTGTGAATCAAAGAGTGAGGGTGTACATGTTGTCACTAGTAAAATTCAGTCCTGATCAGCTAGAGGAGAGGAATAGGACTGGGCTAGCTGAACTTCTGTTTATGTGACTGCTGGCATGGTCTATGTAGGTGTTGCTAAAGCGCAGGTGCTGCCTGGGGCAGTCTTTGTGTTAATGTCCTCGTGTCTGTGTGTGTATTTGTGCGCATGTGTGTGTGTGTGCCTCCCAGGGATCTACACTCAGCCTCAGTACTGGCTAGACCTGCACATGGGAACAGCATCAGCCGCATCCATGAGGCTGGGATGGAGAGAGCTCCCGAGTCCGAAGGGCCACCTGGCTGGGTTTCATCAGCAAGGCAGGAGGACTCCCCAGGTCCTGAGTGTGCAAGATTTGGTGGCTCCTTGAACATCCATAACATATATCTTCTGTGAGAGGAGGAATATATGAAGCGTAAAATGGGATAAGACTAGACAGTGGTGAGGTTTACCAGTAAAGCACTTCTGCACAGAAAGACCAGGATTGCAGCTGGCTAACCTTATGAGCGATTCACCCCTTTATACAGCCTTTCATTTTTTGGAGGGACAGAAGAAGAATACTGGTGCTAGATTCTGGAGAAAAAGTAACTAGAGGCTGACTGCTTAGTGAGCAGGAACAGAATGGGAATATGAGCAAGAGAAGATTTGGCCAATCAGACAATGAGGAATGCAAGGAAAGGGTCTTTAGTTCTGAGGAAGGGAGAGGCATGGTCTCCTTAAGCATGAGAGAAAATATCTAGGCAGCATTGACTGTGTTGGGTAGGCCTTCACCAGCAATGATGGCATCCTAAAGCCCTAAAGTTAGGAGAGAAGAATTCCTTCCCCGACTGCAGTTTTAATCATCTGAGAAATTAGATTATTGAACATGGCCTAGGTAGCATTCATCAGATCAAAATGCATCACTTATGTTGAGAAATAATTTTATAAATAGGATAATAAGATGTGGTTGGCTGCAGAGCAGACTGGCAATTTTTTTGACCCCATGTGGAAATGTAGTAAAGCCCTCAGGCTGTTTCTGATCCGTGAAAAGAGACGATACCTATTTCCATAACATTGTATTTGGCTTCTTACTGAAACAAATTCTCAACGGGCCAATTACTGAATAAACTTCTCCTCATAAGACAAATCTTCCTTTCTTACATTGTTTCAATGAAAATATTTATTCTGATGGAATATTTCTTCAATCTAAAACAAATTAAAGGTGTTAAATCTTCCTGCACAAGTTGTCAGCCAAACAGCACAAGTCCTTTATCAACAGTTTTCATTAGCACAAACTGTCAGCACGGCAAGAACCCTGCATCTCTATCCATCTGGTACTGGAAAATAATATGTATACATATATGCATATATTTTGTGTGTATTTAAAAAGAATCAAGTTACTCCCCATAGTCTTAATTTTCAGATTGTTACTTTGAATATCAGCAAACATGATACAACTTTCACATGAGAGAAACATATCACCTCTAATGTGTACAAATTTCTGTTCTCTCCCTTACTGTGTCTGTAAACAATAACAAATGTAGAAGTGAGACTGAGCTTCTGCAATGAGGGCACTAGCATTGTTCATGAGTTTAGACTGCTAAAGTTCAGGGATGAGGGAACAGCAATGTGTTTGAAAGCGAAGTTCTGCTAAGGGGTATGTCAGGGCATCACCTCATCATGAGCTGTGTATGATTATTAAGTACTTTTAATTGTACCACACTGATTACAAAGGATCTGTCAAGGTCTGATGGTCTTTGTCTCAGACTCAAACAGTCACAGAATGCCTGAGGTTGGGCAGGACCTCTGGAGATCTTCCAGGCCAGCCCACTTCTTAGGACAGGGTCACCTAGAGCATGCTGTTCAGGACATTCTCCAGTTGGCTTTTGAATACCTTCAAAGATGGAGACGCCACAGCCTCTTTAGGCAACTTGTTCCAATGTCTGACCACCTTCAAACACAATTTGTGTGTGTGTGTGTTGAAAGGGAATTTCCTGCAATTCTGCTTGTCCCTGTTGTTTACAGTCCTGCCACTGGGCACCGCTGAGAACAGTCTGGCTCTTATCTCCTTCAGTCCCTCCCAATTTATACCTACTGATAAGATCCCCTTGATCTTTCCCTTCTCCATGGTGAACAATCATAGATCTTTCAGCTTCTCCTCATATGAGAGATGCTCCAGTATCATTGGCATGGCCAGTATGTTCATGTCTCTCTTGTATTGCAAAGCCCAGGACTGGATCTTCATCCTGCATTGCTACCACTTACTGTTTCCTTCAGGTGCTTCCACAGGGCTCAGGCTCGGCCAGCTTGGCCGCTTCACTGGACAAGGCTCCCAGCCCCTCATCTATTGTCCAGGCAAGATTTGTAATTGAGACTGGAGCCAACCTCTTGGCTTTCATCATCATGGGAGCCCCCATTTCCCAAGCCAAGAGGCCACTGCCCCTTCAGTGGACCTGAAACTCCTCCTGTACCTGTAGGGTCTAGGGGCTGATTCAGTCGACCTCCTTATCACCATCCCTGGGATTGCATGACCTGCTGCTTCTCACAAAGGTTTGGCACGTGGTGGCACAGACCCCCTTCCACACCTCCTCCAGGCAAGGAGCCCATCCCCTGGCTCAGCCTCGACAAGAAGTCCCTGGTGTCCCTGCAGCCTTGGTCTATGAAGCTATACCCACCTTGTGCACTCACTGTGGGCTGAAATTGAGGAGAGCCACTACCAAAGGCTGGGAACAAAGCAGAACATCACTATTATGGCTGAGTTCGCAGCAGGACATCTGGCCTCCATCTGTGCCCTCTTTTCCTTGGTAGAAGATAATGCCTCCTGTAGCTGTCCTTTCCTGGCAACCACCACCCTGAGCTTTCTCAAAGTGCTCCCAGGAGTCCCCCAGTCATCCCAGAAGTTCCCAGATCTAGATGATCTCAAAGAACATCCCAGAAACTGCTGCACAAACTGCTGCATCTGCTGCGCTGTCATCCACACACCACAGGGCAAAGGCCATCTCTGAATTAATTTCTATTCAAGCTACAGCACATCTTTTAGAAATGCATCCATTTTGGTTTAAAATGAATGGTGATGGAAAATCCACCACAAGTTGTTGAAAGTTGTTGTTTGCTGTCTTTGTTCCTAAAAATGGGACCTCTCATCTGGTTACTTTGAAATGCATATTGCTTTTCTGTTCCCAACTTAATCTGTTCCCCATTTACCAAGCAATCAAGCTCTATCAGCACCACTAAGCCACATCTTTGTGAGATTACTTCAGAAAAGATTTAACGTTTCTTTTTATGTGTCTGACATGCATTTTAAAAAGTGAATAGCAAAAGGCAAAGTTCTGATCCCTCTAAGATCTTACTAGAAATTTGCTGCCTAGAATTTTAGTTAGATTTTGAAAGTCTTTGATAAGTCTATTTTACCAACACCTTGCACTAAATAAGATATGTGACAGCTTGTAAACAAAGTGCGATGCAGGTTGCATGAAACAAACTCATGAATGAAGACAGATATACTGGTCTAAATTTAGACCTCTCTTTGTAAAGGTGCACAGCACTCTGATACCTAATCATGTATTTAAAAATAACAAACTTCTGTAATTTAAACCAAGCTTCTAGATCTTGTTTCATAGCTTTTGCTTGCAGGACTTTTTTTTTCCTGTGCTCTCCTTTTCTTAACCTCGAGTCAGTTCTTTCATTCTTTGGATATTTGTTCAAATCAGAGGATTTTGAAATTTCATGAATATATCCTGATAAATTCTGTTTGTGTCTAGTACAGATATTCACAGTCATTGTCCTTTTCCTGTGGGCATGAGATTCGCGAATTGTGAAAGTTAAACCTGAACTCTAGCTATTTTAACAGCTTTGTGAAATACAACAAAGCAAAGAAGTTTTGCAGGAAACCTTTGCAGTTTACCTAGAAAAGGATGTTTTAAGTGCAGGAATTGAAATCGAAGAGGAAAAAAATGCTGTTATGCATGAGAACTTGACATCTACACTCCTGTTATGGTCGGTGGTAACCTAATGCTGCTCCAACATTGGTGTTCAATGCTAATTGAGATGTCCTGAGTGTGTCTGGCAGATAGAAGAACTACACAAGACCTATATACTTTCAGAGAAGCTAATGGAGGCCATACGAGTTGTGCTTGAGGATCTCAAATGCCACTGGGTGCCAAAGTTTAGGTTATTGAACACTGACAGTAGTTATCATGGCTCATGAAGCCTAGCAAGCTGACTGCCATGCAACCTGCAGGAGTCACTATGGGGTGAGCTGAGGTGCCTTGCATGCTCCACACATGGTGCTCACTAGGTCTTCGCTGTTTGCAGGGGAAGCCTAAATTGCCATACACCTGAGGTGTTATTATTACTGACTATTGTAAAGATCAGAAATTACATAAGTTCTTTATATTTAGTCATCCCAAGACGGACAGATAGTGATCTTACACAGGTGTCCAACACAAAGCTCTCTTGGAAAAGACTCTCAGCCACCTAATACAACTTCAAAGATGGCCTTGCTGTGGGCATGGCATTGAACCAGCTGATTTTCAGACATCACTAAGTTATTTTATAGTTCCAGGTAAAAAAGGCTTGGATTTATAGGCCCTCATCAGGGCAGAATGGGAAGTTTTCTGACAGGTAATATTTGTGAGAAGCTGTTAGTACTGTCCTTCCTAATGCCCCACAGTGCTTGACATGACTTTCATCCTATCTGTGTGGTCATCTGCTTGGTTTCATACAAAACCTTCACTTCTTCAACAGTCATAGCAGGTTGAAAAGATGCTCCTGCACTAGGTATTTGAGATAGAGACTGCTAGCAACACCACAAACAGCAATGAATAGAGCATTTTTCCTTCAAAGCAGGAACATTTTTCTTCATTGTATCAGAGACAAGAGATAGGAAAGGGAGGAAGGACAGTCAAGTACATACCTTTCCCCAGGCTTTCTAAGCTGGCTGACAAACCTGTATATCTCACACTGGTGGTATGCCCTTACTTTTAAATATTTCAAAATGTCTCAAAGTTCTGTAGGCAGAAAAGTTTAGTGGTGATAATTGAAAAAAATAATCGTATCTTCCAAACGAAATAAAAAAGCATGAGTCATGTTCATAGTGGCTATATTTGCAGGTATTTTGCAACCTGAATTTTCTGTTAGGTCTGTCTGAAAATTCTGTTTGTTCCCGGGTTATTTAGTAGCCAGTGAGGGTGTTAGGATTACTTCTAAAACCTGTTTAACACTAATCCCAAAGATGATAAAATTTAGCTTGCTGGAAGAGAGAAACTCAGCTGAATAATTCTAAATTCATGCATCCCTTTCAACAGACTGAACTGACTTCCTTCCAAATATGTCTTTGTATTTAGAAAGTTACATGGTAACATTGCATTTAAAGACTGATGTAGATAAATTATTTGTGTGCTCAGCAAGCCCATGAAGACTGAGAAAAATAAATAAGAACATGAATAAATTTCATGACGTAAGGATTAGGTATCTGTGTAAAATGGTTTGATGCTCAGTCAAGGGTTTCTGATATTAAGAGTCAGCACAGAAAGCATTTTTCTTTCTGTGCAACTCAACACCGAAATGGAAAATAAGTTTTTGTTGTGTGTTAGAGATACATGTCACTGACAGATTTTGGAGAGCAGAAGATGCTGCTAGTAGAATCTGCCTGTTTCAGAAAATTCTTGGATGTTTTGAAAGATGAAAAATGATGATGGCTCAAAAAAGGCTTCAGAGTTCCCAATCCTGGAGGCTCCACAACTCACCTGGCAGTTGCATGTGCAGGGGGTGTTAATCGTTGCTGACATTGTCCCAGCAAGAGGGACCCTCTTTCCCTGCAAGGGGAAACATGACACCGCAGCTCAACGTCAGTGCTGCTCTCCTCCTCGGCCCTGAAAGGGCTGCTGCTTCAGCCACAACTGGCACGAGGACAATCACTTCAGTGCTGTTTTCTTCCATTCTTTGTCTTACAGCTTTTCAGACCCTTAAGTTCTGCTTCTCAAGACTTGAACAGAGCTTTCTTTCGCAGGATTCTCCATAATTAAGACTTGCTTTCCACTGCTTTTCCTTCCCTTTCTCCCATACATTTTTTGCTCTTACACATGTATCAGCATTTGCTAGGCTTCATTATTATTTTACCGGTCAAATATTCCAATAATGAGTAATTTCTTTCATGTAATTGTATCTGTACTAGAAAAATGAAGCGTGACTACTAGCCTACAAATATTGCTGATATTTGCAAATAGAAATATTGCTGATATTAGTAAACTGGATGTACTTTTCTTTGTGTTCCAGGATGCATGCTGCAATATTTTAATTACACATATTTTTTTGCCAGTAACATTAGCAAACACTTCTAGAAGAGTGGTCTGCAATCACCAGATTTTAAGCTGACATAGTGTTGGTATTTTAAAATTCAATTCAAGATAAAAATGAATGCTCAATCTTTTTGGATCGGCTTGCCATCATCTCTTCCTGAATGGTAGAAAAAAATATTTCCCAGTGCTCCAGGTTGCTTCTATAGGCACCAATAGCATAGACCAGAAAAACAGGTTTCCCACTGGTGAGATGCAAAATAGGCAATGGATGTGCAAAGCCTCATCACAGGGTCAGATCCTTGGTTCCTACAGCCAGAGAGGACATTGCTTGGGGTGACAGAGACTCTTCACAGCGGCAGCAAGGCCCAGAGTCATTCTTGCCCAGTCAGAGCCTATGCAATCTTTGATAAAGAGAAGAAGAAACCCATTGTGCAGTCACTACATGGTCTACTCATGAACGCAACAGAACTGGGAAAGAGAGGCAGTTTCCTGAGATCTGATGTCACCCACAAGTGTCCGGATTGTTAGTCCATTAATATTTTAAGACTCAGGGAAACTTTATTTTCCTTCACCTTGTTGGCCTAGGCATTGGTGTGCATGATGAGAGGCATACTGGCTCCTTCAGACTGATAGTGCAATTGGATGGCTATTGGCAGATGGATACAATCAAAAGCATTGATTTATACAACAAATATATACAGAATTCCTGAAAGCTGTCTATTTTTTCCCCTTTTCTCTATAGAATGTCTATTGGGCTAGGCTGTCATATCTCTGTTCCTGCTCATAAACACTCTCATCGCCCATTTCTCATTGGAGCCTGTGTGTCTGTCATAGAGAAAAACACTGTCAGTTTTGGCTGGGGACTACTAGCTGCTCATGAAACATGCATCTTCTAGGAAAAAAAAAAAAGAAAAAAAGGCTTAGAAAATTGCTAGGCATTGAGCTCTTGTCACTTACTACATAACAAGTCTTCGGTGCAATCATTAGAGGCCAGACATGCCTCTAAAAAATACTACTTTAGGTCAGTCAGCCCAGTGGCAGAGCTCTACCCACCTCTCGGGAGAGAGCTGCTGTCCTGAGCAAAATCACGTCACGGGGGTCCTCTTTCACTACCCTGTGACCACACAGGTCTTCAGGCCAGTCCTTCACTTCTCTTTAAGGGCTGCTAAAAAGGCAAATAAGAGAAGCAGGGAAGGGCTTCAGCAAATAAACCTAATCTGCAAAGTTGCTGACTTAAGAAACATTCAGTTTCAGTTCAGTTAGACCTAGCCCAGTTGTCACCTCTTTAAAAGGTTTGGTTTTATTGCCAGCCCTCATATTTTCCTAGTACTGTGGCACATGGCACCTACTTCTTTCCTTAGCATGTATTTATTTGATAATGTTCACACCCATTCCCTAGCACTGCACCTGTGGACTCCTTTTCTTGCTCCACAGCAGGAGCTGGTGCTGTACATTAGATCCTGTGCAGCCAAGTCTGCCCGCATGGCCATCTGCTACTCTGGTGGAGTAATGACTCCAACACACTGCCAGTCCATTACCAACTCTAGCTGAACAAAGTAGTCACGTAGAAGCAGTCAGGACTTTTAATTACAACGAAGTACAATAAGTAAATAATATCAAAGGGTATTATTTGCACCAAGTCCACTCACTCAATAGTGTGCAATGTATGATGGTTGTCAAAGAAAGGAGTTGTTACTATCAGAGGAGAAAAATACAGCTCCATGAGGCTGTAGAGGGGGAAGTAAAGATATGTCAGACCTGAGCTCACTGTTTTCAAAAATTGCTATGGAAAGCCAGTATTTTCATCAGATTGCTGACCTTAGAGTTCATTGCCTTTGTAACCTAGTAATATCTTTTTTTTTTTTTTTCTGGCAAAATGAAAGTCAAGAAGAAATGGTAAGATTTAAGAAAGGTTTAAACAAATGTCTTTTCACAAGGCATATTGCTGATTACTGTTATGCTATTCTGATATGGCAGGGCCCAAGCCTTAAAGGAGAGGAGCTTTAATTAAATAACAGAAAGCACTTATTCCCCAGCAGAGCCAAACCTGACAGTAAGGTTTGTCATTTGATTGGGGCCATATTTCTCGTGCAGACAGTTAGTTTTAAGTCAATGCAGTTCTTACTGAGTAAATGAAACGTGGTCAGGTGCAATGTTGAAAGCAAACGCCATGAAAAAGATTTTCTGGGACGAGTCACCAGCCCTTCTTCTGATCAACAATTCAGATGACAGAATTTATTTACATGTTTCCATATTTACAAATGGAAACATAATCATTATATATAAAAGGAGCAATGTGTCAGTGCAGGACTTCACTTTTAATTTAATATTACAGGAGTGCGCCTAGACCTCAGTCAACACCCTGATGAATGCTGCGCAGGTTTATGGCTACATAGAGTCCCTTCTATGGCAAGATTACTATTTTTTTCTATAAATCCTGAACATTCTTTAATGAAAAATCACATCTTATAGCTTGGTCTGGCTATTCCAATATGCTACGGGAAGTGGAAATTTGCTTGAATGCCTTTCACTCATTTCCTGCAGAACAGCAAGTTGTCCTTCCCTCCTTGCCTGCAATGACAGGGAAAGTGCAGCAATGGGCTGCTTCTCTCAGCTTCTCTTAACATTATATATGAACAGGCATGCAACACAGCAGCAGCCCTCAAGCAACACTTAGTGCCTAGCAAGCAGTTAATCACTATACACTACTATAAAATGATGTTACAACACTATCAAGACAAACACCAAAAGTCTAATTATTCTGTGGCCAGTGCAATTATGTATGTGGGTTTATGCATAGATCCTCACATAAGTAATAATATCCATTAACAATATAGTAATTACAGGAACAATCCCTTAGTAAAAGCTTCTTCTTCTCTTATAAGGAAGTCTAGAATAATTATAGCACTGGTGCATCAACTGCTAAATTCCAACCATAGAATAATTATGTCATTAAATAACACTAGCTTTACAAGTGATATCAGAGGTGATGTCATTAGAAAAAGCATCCATAATAACGTGACTCAATGATGGCACTGTAAGATAGATTTTTTTTTCTAGCAAGAAAAGGTATAAATATAAAAGTTATCCTCATAAATTATTTCATTTAAGGGCTTGCCATGTTTTAAAAAGTGCTTATTTTAAACTTACTGGCACATCTTCAGATTTTGTGCATATTATTTGAAACTACTAAGAGCAAATTTAAATAAACTTTATTATATACAGTAACGTCAACCTCCTCCACCTATGCGTTCACCTCCTGAGTTCCAGGTGACGGATATTTTTCACAGTTTCTGCTACACTTTTTTCTGTGTTATACTGGGAAAGAAAAAGGCAGATTTCACAGCATGCATTTACGTATGTTGGAAGTTTAACAGTTTGAGGTCAGAAATGAGTGGACTTAGGAACAAAATCTGATATCTTCCATGTGCTTAGCTCACAAAAAATGGCAGGGGCAGCTCCCCTTTTCATAATAAGTTGATTTTGAGTAATAAAGAATAAGAAAGCTTTGAATCATACATTCTGATTTAAGGTATCCCAGAAGTTAGATGGAGTAGTGCTGAGAACAACTTCTCATTCATCAAATACCATGAGCCTGTAGCTATACAGATTCTCAAGCATGTATGTTATCTATGGAGATTTTACTTTCAATGATACTTGCATTTGGCACTGAGTAATTAATCTTAAGTCATGGCAGTAGAGATGAACTGATTTGATCCAGCTGATTTTTGCAGTTTTTTTTATGTTTTCCATTTCAGATGGAATCTGCGAATTCTGGGATTTTATAAGTCATGCATAATGAAGTCATTTATTCAGATTTTTCCAGAAATCTAGAAGAGTTTTACAGGCCTAATGTGAAAACTTCTATCTACTGGAGAAATCCAAGGCTACTGAAGTTGAAACCATTTATGATATAGATATACAATCACAGGAAGAGAAAAAAAATAGTGCCAGAAAGGCTGTAAATTTTGAGATAGATTAAATAGTATGAAGAGAGAAAAATATAACACTGCAAGTATTTCAGTATATTACTTATCTGCTACATAGCTCTGTGATACACTATTTTCAGCAGAGCCTGGTAAGTGAGAAGCTTAAGCTGTGTCTTCATGTCCTGATTGTGCAAAAACTTTTATTTTTTAATAAATGACTCTACATTAAAAAAATATGTGTGTCACAACAAAGAATGTTACAGTAATGGAAATACAGTAGGCAGCAAGTAGATTTAATGAAATAAAATTAATCGATGGAAAATTGGTCTGATTACAAGAGGAAAATCCTCCTGAGAGATTAATTTACAACTCTCTTTTAATATTACCTTCAGTATTACTTTTTGTTTTTGTCTCTTCAGAGTAGCTGTAGAAGACATGTTTCTTGAGGAAGATAAAACAAATTGGTTAAATTATTAGTAAATATATCTGACTATACTACCTAGAACTATGGAAAAAATATCTGGAAAGAAAAAAATACATGAAATTCATTCCTGTCTTCACCAGATTTTATTATTTTCCTGTAATATGTGTAATTGTATTCTCTATATAAACACTGCCAATGAACACTGAGTGTTAAGAGCAAAGAAAACAAGCATAATGGTCCTAGTTTTGATCAGCTGATTTTTTTCGTGTTCCAAGAGAAGATGAAAAGTCCGCAATAAAATTGAGTAAAGCAAAAAAAATGAGAAAAAAGAAAATAAAAAGATGCTTATTTAAATAAAAGTAAAGGTAATGTTTTAAAATAAGAAAACATTTAAATGTAAGGAAAATGAGAAAAAAAGGGATGCCTGAAAAACACATTAGTCCAAATGACTCTTTTGGCATAATTATGTACCTTAATGTAACATCAAATTCAGGTGTTCCTGTATATATTCCTAATATCAATGCACAGAAAAAAAAAAAAAAAAAAAAAAAAAAGGTTGCTAATATTCATATACCTGCTTCCCAGTAGGGAATACACAGTGTTTCACATATTTCTGAAACCTTTAGCTGTAAGGAGCAGCAACGACTACTCCATTTTAAATTCCCCCAGCCAGGCATAGGAAACATAAATTTCCCACTCTGTACATTGCTGAGTGTCCATATGTGTCAGCTAAAATTCAGTTCAAAGAAAATTTCAGAACCCTACTGTGCGAGAGACATGGAGGCTCTGACTGCTCTAAAGAAGAGATAAAATACCTTGAAACAAAATCTGAGAAGGTAAGAGGAATTATAAGTGCATTGGAACTTTAATATCCTTGGGTAAAGTCCGTGTGCTTTAAAACTGTAGAACTGGAATGCACATGCTGCATTCAACCCACTGTGATAAATCTCTGTCTCTGATAGATTCAATTTATGACATTCTAGTAACTGTACAAAGCACAGTGGAATAATTAATTAATCTTCATTAAGATCAGAAAGGACCAGGAGAATTTTGAACCCATTATTTTCTTTTCAGCTAGTAAACTAGTATATTTTAGATTTGTTTTGTTACCCATAGAAGAAGGGGAGATTTTTTTTTTTTTAAGGGAAGAGGCAGGAAATGTAAAGACTTACAGTGAAATGACTAGGCTGACTGCTTATCAAGACAAATCAAACCAACTTGCACTAAAAAGTTATTTCGACAATATAATAGGGGAGTATGGAGAGTGACTGCTAGTGAGAGGAAATGGAAGACTTCTGATTCTGCAGCTGAGAGATGGAGGATGCTAACTTGATTTTTGCCGGGGGTAGGAGGAAAATGATGTGTGCAAACTTGGAGGGAGCAGTGAAAGCCGAAGCTTCCATCTGCTTGCAGGTGAACTGTGAAAGCCAACCAACCTGTTCCCCAAGTATTCAGGAAGATTGCAAACATCCTGACCTTCCCCCTTCCCTTTGCTCCCCCATGGGATACACACAGATGAGCTAAGGCAGTTGCTGTGGCTCTACTGAGCCTAAAAGACAAAGTACTAGCAAAGCTGGCATTAAACACATACACTGTGCATGAGCGGAGCATAAGAAGAGATATTGGCTGAGCATGATGTTGAAGTGCCTGAGAAAATGCACGAGGGTCTTGCTTGGGAAGAAAATGGAGCCACACACCTTGCACTTTCCATCAACCCTACTGAAGTCACTGTTGTGGGTCACAGCCTCCCCATATGGCCACTAAAAGAAATGATGCTGCTTTTCCCTAAGGGTAAGAAGATTTGGGACTAGATTTACAGGACAAACTACATGGCATTTTAATAAAAGATCATTGCTCCTCCATAAGTCAGCTGAGACACCAAAACGGATCTTATGACTTATAAGAGACAGAGAGAATGACAGCACTCTCAGATCTAAATGACTGCTGAGCTCTTTAGCTTCTTAGCTTCAGCACTTCTTAGCTGCAGCACAAAATTCGGGAAAATTTTAAAGAGACACAGCTTTCTAGAAACAGCTCATTAGGACAGGGCTTTTTGTCCTCTGCTCCAGAATGTCAAGCAGATGAATTAATTAACAGAAAGCCTGCAAGCCAGATGATTATTTCTCCATTAAGTACTCTGAGAAAAAGTTAGCTCCCTATTGTCAGTGTGTTATGGGGTCTTTGTTGTGTGTGCTTCAGATAGAGGTTTTAAGTCTCATCAAGTCTGGGAGTTTATGCTAATTAGTTTGAAGGAAAGGTCAAGGCAATGCTAATAATTGAATCAGCACCTCTGCTTAAATGTTCATGGAAAGGAATATCATTATATGCAATTTTAATGCAGGGATCAGCAGCTTCTTTGTGGCTTGTCCTCTCCAAAAGCGTTTCTCCGACATTTTCAGAATTGAAAGAGTTTAAGTAGAGTTTTGCAAATCAAAAACCAGGATAACCAAGGAACATCTCTGCTGCATATTGGAAGATTATTTTATACAGTCATGTAATCAGCAGAACACTTACTATATTGTATTCATAAAAATGAGTATCTTTATGTCTTTAAAACATGCAATGCACTTTTTCCTCTGCAGATATTCTTCTGGGCCATCACATTCACAGAATGCTTAGGGTTGGAAGGGACCTCTAGAGATCATCTAGTCCAACACCCCTGCTCCAGCAGGGACACCTAGAGCACGTGGCACAGGTTGGCATCCAGGTGGGTTTTGAAGATCTGCAGAGAAGGAGACTCCACAACCTCTTTGGGCAGCCTGTTCCAGGGCTCTGTCACCCTCACAGGAAAGAAGTTCTTCCTCATATGGAGGTGGAACCTCCTGTGTTTCAACTTACACCCGTTACCCCTCGTCCTGTCACCGGCCACCATAGAGAAGAGCCTGGCCCCATCCTCCCTACAATCATCCCTCAGATATTTGAACATGTTAATCAAATCTCTGAAGGAGGTCAGGCCGGAGTCAAGATTCACACTCAATGTGAGTTAAAAGATCTTGCTCGTTTATTAGCTTGCATGCAGTACATTTATATGATTCTAGCAGTTAGTAATATAACTACACAGGCTCCTAATTGGTAGACAATGATGTAACTGAGACCCTTACAGCCCCCCTTACTTGTTTAGCTCATCCTTTTAGTTCAACAACTCTTTTATTCCCTCTGACCTTGGCCTGCTTCCTTATCTCCTAGTTAGCAGTCCCTTTGTTCTTTCACTGAAACCTGAAAGCCCGGATTGAGCAGGCCCGCTGGGCAGCCATGTCCGTGGCTCCCTAACCATTCCTCTATGAATCTCCTCTCAAGTCTCCTCTTCTCCAGACTAAACAGGCCCAGTTCGCTTAGTCTTTCCTCATGTGACAAATGCTCCAGCCCCTTAATCATCTTCACAATCTACAAGAACATACGGCATTCAAGAATGTTTACATTTTCATTAGATAAACTTTCTTGTCATGGAAAACTCGTGGGAGTAGAACTACTCCTACACGAAATTTCCTTTGCCAGTAATGTTTTGGACTCTCATTCCTTTTATTTGTTACACTTGTGTTTGAATAAGGTCTTTCTCAGTAGAGCTTTTAGGTAGATGGAATTATTTGTTTTCCCAAAAAATGACACCTTCTACCAAAACTATCTATAATTCAGCCTATTTTTGTGTGCTGGGCTAGTTTTGTTAAATAGCTTGGAAAACAGCTGCCCTGTCAAGCTCAAAAAGACAAGAGAAAATATTGTGAAAAAAAATAGTTGAACCCTTGAGAGAGAAATAAAATCCTGCCAGTTTTCAGCTATGATCAAGAGACCCCAGAGAGGCACTGTCAGGAAGGAATCCCACACAGCACAACAATAGACATGTCCTGGCTTGGGCTGAAAGCAGATAACCAGAGTACAGAGCCCCATGTGGACTGTGGCTGCAAAGCACATGCAAAGGACATGTGGGGCAATATTAAGTCTACCCATAGGGCAAATGTGTCTTTCAGTTTTCAGTTTTCATTTTTTTCAGGATTAGGGTTACAGGAGCAATGAAGCACATTGCCCCATATGGAATGTAACTGCAAAGGATATGCAAAAAAACATGCGAGGCAAGAGCAAGTCTGCCTGTACGGCAACTTTTAGTCTTCCTTTTCCCTGATGAGTTCGGGTCCATGTCACCCACTTCCCTAGGGTGAGGGTTAGGGTTATGGGTAGGGTTAGAGCAGTGATAAACTGCAGAGTCCCTGTGAAGTAAGCCTGCAAAGCACATTGAAAAGGACATGGGGGCAACACTAGGTCTGCCAATATGACAACTTTTGTCTCTCTCTCTTCCATTGACCTGAAGGGGCAAGGTCTACGTAAATCCCTTTACTAGAGTTAGGATTAGCATTAGGGTTTGGGTTGGAGCCATGATAAAGGGCAGAGACCCATGTGGAGTGCTGCTGCAAAGCACATGCAAAAGGAAATGCAAGGCGATACCGAGTCTGCCCCTATGGTAGCATTTGTCTCTTAGTACTCCTTTGCCCTGATAAGTTCTTGTCCCTATCACCTCCTTTGCTAGGGTTAGGGTTACACGAGAGATGAAGCGCATTGCCCTATATGGAGTGTGGCTGCAAAGGACATGCAAAAGCACATGCAGAGCAACAGAAAGTCTGCCCGTACAGCAACTTTTGTCTCTCAGTTTTCCATTTGCCTAATTCTACCTATTCCATGTTACCCCCTTTCCTAGGGTTAGAGTTAGGGTTAGAGCAGAGAGAAAGCACAGAGCCCCATGTGGATTGCAGCTGCAACCACATGCAAAAGGACATAAGGGGCAGCAGCAAGTCTGCCCGTACAGCGACTTTTGTCTCTCTGTTTTCCATTGGCCTAATTGTACCTGGACTGTGTCACCCCCTTTGCTAGTGTTAGAGTTAGAGCAGTCATAAATAGCAGAGGCTCATGTGCAGTGCGGCTGAAAACGATATGCAAAAGGATATGCAGTGCAAGAGCAAGTCTACCCATACGGCAAGTTTTGTCTCAGTCTTCCTTTGGCATGATGTGTCCGTGTCCACCTCACCCCTTTTCTTTGGTTTTGGGTTAGGGTTAGGGCAGTGGTGAAGTTCAGATCCCCATGTGGAGTGTGCCTGCAAAGAACATGCAAAAAGACATGCAGGGCAGCATGTCTTTCAGTCTTCCTTTTGCTTGATGAGTCTGTGTCCACATCACTCTTTTTTTTGGGTTTAGGGTTAGGGCAGTGGTGAGGTGCAGATCCCCATGTGGAGTGTGGCCCCTGTCCCACATGCTCTAGTTGTTCCTGCTTGAGTAGGGGGATTGGACTAGATGATCTCTAGATGTCTTTTCCAATTTTAGCATTCTGTGATCTTCAAACCTAGCACCATGGGTCTACAGATAAATTGGAATTTTTTTGAGCATAAAAACTCACAGACTTTTAAGATTTATGTAGGACAGAATAAGTGCCTATTTGCTGGTGCCATCCAGTGCAGGTCTGCTCATTGCACGTGCCTTGCCATGCAGGGCATCATGGGCAGCCCTCTCCTATCCACACCTCCCGTCCCTCTTCCGACCTTAACTTGCTAGTGGCATTAACAAATGGTCTCAAAGGTTACAAACATGAGGATTTAGAGTATGAGCTCGGAACTGGCCTGAGGTGACTCGTTTAGGTTCACACTACATTGGATGATGTCTGAGGAAACATCTGGTCTTTTCATCTGGTCCTTTGTTTGTCAGAAAGTCTCCCCTAGCCCTCATCTCTGTGTCCTAGAAAAGTAGAGGACAGGAGGACACAGGTCTTTATTGCTTATTCTCTTTAATTAAGAAAATTTGAGGGAGATGAATGCACTATGCCTATACTGATAAAGGAGCTGGGAGAAGTTGGTGGTATGAAGCTAATCCAAACACAAACATGGAGAGGAGGAAGAGAGGACAGAAAGCGGAGAAGATAAGAAAGGAGGCTAGGAAGAAGTAAAAAAGAACTGTATATTAGAGAAAAAAAATGATGAAAATGAATCGATGTAAGAAAAAGCAAATAGACCAAAGTAAATCAAATAAGAATGAATGTATCAGTAAGAAAAATAGACATTGGAAAAATAAAATAAGGGATCTACTTAGAATACACTATAGAAATAAAGGAAAGTGAGAGGGAGAAGGGAACACACAGCCAATTAAAACAGAATGCATATAATAAAAATGTTGAAGTGCTCTGTGTCTGCCATGATATGTGAGTGAAGGGTTGAGGCCTCCATGCACTTTCAGCTACTTCACTACTGGTATTTTACTGTTCACATTTTACTTTGGAGATATTACTCAATTGAACACATATAGAAAAAACTTACCACTACTTTGTCCACAGGAAGATGGGTAGTGTGCACGTACCTACCTGAGGCCTGTCTGTTTTCTCCAAAGTGAGGGGATGTTGTGCTCTAGTGACTCTGAGATAAATTCAGTTTATCCTAACAGGTGTTTGTGCTTACATTGGTAGTGACTGGTGATATGCCTCTGGCTTCAGAAAATACGCTTAAACTCAACAAGCAAGTCCTAAGGATCTTTGATTTTTAAAATATATTTTTAAAACTTTGCACTTGATTGTCATTCAAATTACAAGCACACTGACTTCTAGAGACATGAAATTAAAAGGTTAGAGCACTGCAAAACAGATATTAATAAAGTGGAAAATTAAGTCCTTAAAATGTAAAATCAAGATCCCATATGCATGCAGACCAATTACATCATATTTAGTTTGTTACGAATAGTGACAGTAGTCTGACTGCTCTGATGTGTAGCCAATCAAACCAGTTCAGTTCTGTAATTGAGTTCCTGTTCCTGGAATTATTATTGCATTTTATATGTTCCTGAATAGGCAAAAAGTTATTGAACAGTCTCACAAAATGACAAATACAGCATGTTCTAGAATGTTTATCAGAGTTTACAGATTACAACTAAAATACTTGATTGAGTTTAATTATAACTTCTGCATATAAAATAAACCTGGAGGCAATCCTATTCAGTCACTACATAAATGCTCTTTGTTTTGATGCCAGTAAATGCTGAATCCATAAAGGTTTATGACTCAGTGAAAAAAAAATTGATGACACTCAGCTTCAGTGAAACCAGATAAGGGTGAGGGCCAGTACTCTGCAACCTCTGTCTGGAAAGTAGGAAACCACGAGAATAATTCATTAGATTCCTAAATGCTGAGTGAGTGAGTGGGAGGACAACACAGCCAGGCATAAGCAGTCCTGGAGGTTCCTGCAGAGCATCGACGATAACTTTTTGACGCAGGTTGTGGAGGAGCCCACGAGGAGAGGTGGGCTACTGGACCTCGTGCTATCAAATAGGGAGGGCCTAGTAGGAGATGTGAAGGTGGGGGGTAGCCTGGGCTGCAGTGACCATGAGTTGGTGGAGTTCAGGCTTCAACGAGGAGGTGGCAGGGCTGTAAGTAGCCTTGCGACGATGGACTTCAGGAGGGCCAACTTTAGCCTCTTCAGAGACCTCCTCGGTAGAATCCCATGGGCTAGTGCTCTAGAAGGAAGAGGGGCCCAAGAAAGCTGGTTAGTTTTCAAGTGGCACTTCCTCCACGCCCAGCAGCAGTGCATCCCTGTGTGTAGGAAGGCAGGCAGAGGGGGCAGGCGACCTGCGTGGATGAGCCGGGAGCTTGTGGCAATGCTCAAGCAGAAGGCAGCAGTATACAGAATGTGGAAAAAAGGACAGGTCCCATGGGAGAAATACAGGAATGTAGTCAGGGAATGCAGAGATGCGACAAGGAAAGCTAAGGCACGTCTGGAAGGCAAGCTGGCAAGGGACGTTAAAAATAACAACAAAAAAAATTCTTCGAATACATTAACAGCAAAAGGAAAATCAGGGAAAACGTGGGTCCGCTGGCGGACGGGATGAGCACCCTGGTTACAAATAACACAGAAAAAGCAGAGTTGCTCAATGCCTTCTTTGCTTCGGTGTTTACCAAGGGCAGCCCATTAGAGCCCCAGGCCCTAGGGACAAGAGAAGAAGCTGGTGGAGAGGAAGACTTGCCCTGGGTAGAGGAAGATTGGGTCAGAGAGCACCTAAGGAACCTCGATACCCACAGATCCATGGGCCCTGATGGGATGCACCCCAGAGTGCTGCGTGAGCTGGCAGATGCCATAGCTAAGCCGCTCTCCATCATCTTTGAAAGATCCTGAAGAACGGGGGAGGTGCCGGAAGACTGGAAGAATGCCAATGTCACACCAGTCTTCAAAAAAGGCAAGAAGGAGGACCCAGGCAACTACAGCCCAGTGAGCCTCACCTCCGTCCCCGGAAAAGTGATGGAATGGCTCATACTGGCCGTTGTCTCCAAGCACATGGAGGACAAGAAGGTGCTTAAGAGTAGTCAGCATGGATTCACCAAGGGGAAATCATGCTTGATTAACCTGATAGCCTTCTATGATGAAATGACCGGCTGGATAGACGAGGGGAGAGCTGTGGATGTCGTCTATCTCGACTTCACCAAGGCTTTTGACACCGTCCCTCACAACATCCTCCTGGGCAAGCTCTGGAAGTGTGGGATAGATGAGTGGACAGTGAGATGGATTAGGAACTGGCTGGATGGCAGGGCCCAGAGAGTGGTGATCAGCGGTGCAGAGTCTAGTTGGAGGCCTGTAGCTAGCGGGGTCCCCCAGGGGTCAGTGTTTGGTCCAGTCCTGTTCAATTTATTCATCAATGACCTGGATGAAGGCACGGAGTGCTCCCTCAGCAAGTTTGCTGATGACATGAAACTGGGAGGAGTAGCCAATACCCCAGAGGGCTGCGCTGCCATCCAGAGGGACCTGGACAGACTGGACAACTGGGCGGTGAAAAACCTCATGCAATTCAACAAGACCAAGTGCAATGTTCTGCACCTGGGGAGGAATAACCCCAGACACCAGTACAGGCTGGGGACCGACCTTGTGGAGAGCAGCTCTGCGGAGAAAGACCTGGGTGTCATGGTGGACAAGTTGACCATGAGGCAGCAGTGTGCTCTTGTGGCCAAGAAGGCCAATGGAATCCTGGGCTGCATTATGAAGAGCGTCTCCAGCAGGTCGAGGGAGGTGATCCTTCCCCTCTACTCAGCCCTGGTGAGGCCACATCTGGAGTATTGTGTCCAGTTCTGGGCTCCACAGTACAAGAGGGATGTGGAGCTTCTGGAGAGAGTCCAGCGCAGGGCCACAAGGATGATCAGGGGCCTGGAACATCTGCCCTATGAGGAGAGGCTGAGGGAGCTGGGCCTGTTCAGCCTGGAGAAGAGAAGGCTGAGAGGGGATCTAATCAGTGTATATAAATACCTCAAGGGAGGGAGTGCAGAGGACGGTGATGGTCTCTTTTCAGTGGTGGCCACTGATAGGACTAGAGGAAATGGCCGGAAACTGAAACACCAAAAATTCCATAGGAACTTAAGGAAAAATTTCTTAACAGTGAGGGTGACAGAGCACTGGAACAGGCTGCCCAGAGAGGTTGTGGAGTCTCCTTCTCTGGAGATCTTCAAAACCCGCTTGGATGCAGTCCTGTGGCACATGCTCTAGCTGTCCCTGCGTATGCAGGGGGTTGGACTAGATGATCTCTAGAGGTCCCTTCCAATCCTAAGCATTCTATGATTCTATGATTCTATGAATAAGAAGGGCAAAGATTTCATAGACATAGTAAAAGAAGGCTGAGGTCTAACCAGTGCTTTTTTTTCTTCAATGTCAATGTAGACCATTATAATCAAGTCACATCTTAGGAGTTTTGTTCAACAGTAGTGCTGCTTTGCTTTCTGGAGAGGAGCCTGAAGGAAGTTCATCTATAGCAGTTCAGAACTAGGCATGGTACCTCCTGCAACTAACTTCTATTTTTGCTCTAATGTTTGGATCTCAACATAAGAGTTAATATCAAAAGAAAACACTGCCCACCCATCTCACCAACTACAAGATGATCTTACCCAACCACAAAGATGTAGGGAAAATGTTTGGGGGTCCAAACACACATTAGTCCATAAAAATCAGGTTCTATCATGCTTACTGTAGTAAACAGCAATGATTTCCATCTAACATGAGTGAAAATGTCCTGCTTTTTAATTGTTCTTTTTTTAAACTGTGAAAGGGAGTCTAGTATGTTTAGTTGGATGGTAGGTGCTTTTTGCTTTGGGTTCTTCTGTTCTTATTCATCACAGGCTTTGGGTAAGAAAAGCAACATTATCTGGGATATTTTTAGGGGGGAAGAGTCGTGAAACCAGCTTTCTTAAAGCTTACATAATGACCATTTTATAATTCTCTGTTTTATAGTTTCTAAACAGTGATAAATGCTATTAAATTTATACAGGCTTTATCGGGAAGGTATCTAGAGACTCAGCAGCCTAAGAGATGATGGTCTGTGCTTCCCCTCTGTATCTCTGCTCACTGGGACAGAACACTCCCCTGTCAGGAATTGTGCTTTCACAAAGGCATTCATTTAATGGATAGAAAGGAGGTTCCTGCCAGCCACTCATTCTGTTACCCAGTCTGTCAGTTCCACCTCTTCTGTTCCTGCTGATAGGATTCATGCCTTGGGATTAAAGCATTAACACAAAGCGATAGTTAGACATGATGTTCATTCCAGTGACCAGTTATGGATTGGTCCCCTCAAATCCTGCCTCTCTAAGAGGCTGATTTTCAACATGTGTCTTCCCAGTGAGTAGGCAGTTATGTCCTGCATGCACTTAGCCTATTTAAAGTTCGCATTGGTGTTAAATATTAAGTTGTAATTTAAGAAGAAAAGGTTTCATATGAAGGCATGCAAGTTGGGTCATGAACGAAGTCACTGACAATGCATTTATCCATTGTTGATGTAAATGATTCTTAATTAGGGAGACAAGAAAAGGAGAGGATAACAAAGAGACAGTTAACAAAGAGACATTTACATCTAAGGAAAGAGGAAAAATACTTACTCTATTTCAGAAGAAAGACAGACCATTTCCAGGTAAGGAGAAAATAATGTTTATTCTTGGAGAAGGATGAAGTCTGTCCGAAACTGACAAAGAATTTCAAGGGGGAGGCTGGCTACCAGGCTCAGTTACTTTGGAGTCCTCACTAATTAACTCAGTTTGAAACACCAGGTATATTTGGAGGGGAAAAAAAAACCCACTTTGCATAGCCATTTCATTAGAGAGAGCCTGTGGCAGGTGGCTGGATAAGAAAGATAAAAACACCTGTTTGTAAGTAGATTCAGGTAGGCTTTT
Organism: Tinamus guttatus; assembly: GCF_059628265.1. NCBI lineage: Eukaryota > Metazoa > Chordata > Aves > Tinamiformes > Tinamidae > Tinamus > Tinamus guttatus. The sequence goes on from NW_028288619.1 coordinate 2,371,590, forward strand.
ACTACATTTATTCCATCATCTATATCTTTTATAAACATTCATGATAATGTTGTCTATATTGGCTGTTGTAAAATGCAAATAAAAGAGTTTTTTAACTTGGCTTGAGCAAGGAGTGTTTTTAACGTGTCTGCATAACAGTGAGGCACTCGGTCCCTAAGAATACTGTTGATGGTGCATATCCATACCATTAGGTACCAGGCTTCCCTATCATTCATTCTAGCTTCCTATCCTTCATGGAGGAGCAAGCATTAAGGCTGCCAAAGCTAAAAGGACAGCTAGTATCATACAAAAGAAAGAATTATCTTCCATTCAAAAAGGTTTAATGAATGTCTCCAAGACGAAGGAGGGATCAACTTTTATTTCTTAATTAGAATCTTCTAACACAGTAACATGTTGTTCCACAAAATAGACTGTAAAATGAGTAACTGAAATCTTATCTGTCCAGTTTTTGTAGGGTCACTTGGGGGCTAATCCATTTGTGATAGTTGGTTAAATTAAATTTGTGTGTGGCTAAAGGCTTGAAAAGTATGAGGAACTTCTACCTACTTTTGCTGCAAGATGTTTCTGCTTTCCTTGAACCTGGCATTCTAGACATTATTGCTGTTTTCTTGAGAATCGGAAATAGATACACTGAGAAGAAACAAATGAGCAGTGTCCTGAAATGCAAGACATATTGAGTACTTCCTATTTTTCTGTCAGCTTTCAGAGGATTCGTAAGAACACACTCTGACCATGTAAATCTAGTAAAATATTTTAAATTACTTATGGTTGTAACATTATGCTTATAACATTACAATTCCAAGAAACACCTCAGAAGCTCTTCATGTTTCCTCTCAGTAGGATTACAAAACTATTTTTAAAATATTTCTATCCAAGGTAGATTTTCTTCTACAAATCACAGATACGAATTCTAGACAACCAGCAGTCATCTGTCTGGACTGTCTTCAAGCTGTAGTCTGCACGGGCCTCATTATCTCTGCACACTGGGGAGAGCAATGCTTCCCTCGAAGTTTCACAACATCCAGTTCTGCTTGAGACACGCCATAGTTATTTGCCTGGTTTTGTGTCCTTAAGAATACTTGCTCTGCTGCCACTGTGTAACTTTCAGATTCAGTAGTGTCAGTTGACCTGCTGAGCTAGTATGGATTTGGATCCACATAACTGTTCTTTTAACCAAGTGAAATCTGTCAATTAGGGTTAGATTTCTCTATTTAAGGAAGATGCATTATTTTATGTTTATTACTGTCATTTCCTTCCATTGGTAATGAAGGAGTAGTTATTACAGATTATTGCAGCTCTTTACAGCCACTGCAGCACAAATGCTTTTCTCCCTTTTGTTAAAACAATGTTTTGCTGACTCCAAGGATATCTTCCTTTTAAGTTTGCTGGTATCTGTAACAACCTTAATTTGTATTTGATGCACATGGATGGTGTTCATAATTGTCTTAAGGCAGTGGTGCAGAAGCACTCTCTATTACTTGCTGTCAAAGGAATCTATATTGCAGCTTTGCTGTAACACTTCTTTTTTTCATGTGTGTCATCTCTAAGTAGTCAAAATGAGCATTGGCTGCAGCATCCAGAGACTTAATGTAAAATATATGCTGAAGCTTCTGCAATTTGCAAGAATCCTCTTGCTCTACCTATTACAATATTTTGTTTTTCTAAAAGCTATAGTGTCAGCTTTTAATTCAGCAGATAAAAACTGAACTGCTGATTCCTTCAAGAGAGGTGAACATTATTTGTCAATCTCATAAGAACAGCCCTTTGGCTAGTTTAGATAATGCTGTGCAAGTAGCACAGAATCTTCACTTACAGTTTCCAAAGCCTACCAGAGATTCATTATCAGGAAACCTCTCAGGTTGTTGCTAGTATTGCCTGAATAAGGACAATGCTTAGAGAAAACTTTGCTGAAAAGATAGGAAGCCAGAACAGGTCTGAAACAGAAATGCCGTTATCCTGGGTAATATTTTATTGAATAGTAGGTATGAACTTTACTAACAGCTAATAATGAACCTAATTTAATTCCTTCATTTGTGCAATTTGTCAGTGAATAAGATAGAGTTCTGTACTCAACTCCGTATGTCCACAGCAATGAGATGGCTCAGCATCTCCTGTCTGTCTAAGAAGAAGATATACAAATATAAATAGTTTGATTACTGCTGACAAAGCAGAAAGATTGACATTGTCTGGCTAGGCAGGACATTGACAAAGCAATGTTGTATGAATAAAAAGAAGCTTAGTTAGGCAAAATTCCATAGGTCTCAGGAAGCAGTCTTATAAGTCATTTTGCAGGATAAAAGTGTAATCCATTAGTGGATTTATACTCATGAACTATCCTAAGTTATAGTAGTTCTGGTGGCCATATTGGCTAAAGCAATTTCTCCTTCTGTTCTTGGTGACGAATTCTGGCATTTTCACCAAAAAGTTGGGGATGAATGTGCTTTTTTTCAGCCACTTCAGTGATTTTTTTTTTTTAAGCCCTGTCCTGTGAATCCTGGTGCCTGGCCACATTGGAGACATCATGCTACTCTAGAGGGCCAGATGTGAGAAAGAAGGTGCCAAGGTGGGCTGAACTCCTTAAACCGACATGGTTGTCAAATATGGCTTATCAGAAAATACAGCTCTCTCTTGTGAATTAAGAAGAGATTTCACCTCAAATAAATATCCATTTGTCTGATAGCAACCATGAGGACAGGACTTTTCAAAGACTAAATTTCAGCTCTATATAAAATTTCCTGGAAGATAGTTTGACAGAATATTTAGCCATCTGGAAAAGACCCAGAAGCAAAATTAGCCATTGGGTTTTTAAAACAGTAACCTGTTCCCTGACATGTTTTACTCTGAGGTCTCTCTAGTGAGATTTCACGATATGTAGCAGAAGAGAGGGACCCCAATTTCCAGGGAAACTGGACTTTTACAAGAATCCAGAAGAGTGTGAATGTGCGGCCTTGAATTCCTGGGATCCCCAGTGTGGGGCATTCATCCTTCAAACTGGGCAAGATGGTTTGCAAGGACACCTCGCATGTGCCCATGGGCCAAGAAGTCTTGAGAGGAACATGTCCAGCAGATGCTCCTATACACATCAGATTAATGGGAAACGTGCCAAAAATTCCTCAATATTTTAACAGATGTCTTTATACACATAAAGATCATTTTCATGTAAATGTCATTGTATTTATTTGGGTCTTATAGTGATACTTTGAATTCATCTGATACGAATTTCCATCCTTGCAGGCAGATGAATGATGCATATCCTGTTTCTGTGGTGCATGCATTTTTAATTTGCTATCATCAGTGCTGCTACAATGTTCTAGCATTAGTTCAATGGGAAAATACCATTTAGCTTCAAATTTTTGATAACTTGGTCATTCACAGTCAGTCAGTCCAACAATGCAAAGGGTCATAGACAAAGTGGGTTTGTAAGCCTGCAAAAAAATTGTCCAGGTAACAGAAGTTTCTATAGAAATATGCACATGATGACTGACTTATGCTCATGTGGAAGAAGTGTTTGTGGAAGAATTGTTTGAAAGCAGGAACTGAGAGGAAAACTAAGGCCTAACGGAAGTTTTGGCATTACAGAGGCCTGCTTGGGGTGCTACACAGTTGCCATTTCCAAGACGGTTGGTGCGCGCAGTCTCTGCTCCTCCACGGTTCCCTGGGCAGCACAACCTGCCCTCCTCACAGCTGCAAAGGGGAGTAACGGAGGATGGAGCGGAGTGAAGACACCGCGGCCAAACTCTGTTGCACTCCCTGTGCTGGGCTGCTGATAAGCCACACAGTGGCTGTCTAATGGGAGATATACGATAACAAGTCCGGTGCTGAGCCAGCAAAGGTGGCAAATGATGAACTTTGCTTGAACTTTGCTCATTATAATGTGAAAACCACACCTCCATCCCAAAAGTTACCCGCCTCCGAGGTACGACCACTCCTCACTGAGCATGCGCTCTAGATTTTTGGTTGACTGTACCTTTAAATGAAAGCGAGAAACTTTTTCACCAATCAATAACAATATTAAGCATGACTCTAGTCACTCAAGCTCCACCTGAATGTAAAGAAAAGTATAAAAGGTGAACTAAGAATGAAAAGTCTGGGGGGGGGGGAAGAGGGAAGAATCCATCGTAACTCCTGGGTCAGTCGACAGGCTGATCCCCCTTCCCTCCCCTCACGCTGGGACGCTGCCTGAAGAGACTATGAAGTGAGGGGGAAGAATCCATCATAAATTCTGGATCAGTTGATGCACTGATCCCCCTTTCCTCCCCTTGCGTCAGGACGCCGCCTGAGGAGACTCGAGACTGAGAGCCCTCTCCCATCTTCTGGGTTGAGTGATGATTGCACATTTGTACATCAGAGCTAGCTAAAACTCCACGCTCTAGTAGAGAATTTCCTGTACTGACATCCAAAACCTGCTTTGTAAATGTTGCATTTGAATAAATCATACTGTTTGTGAACTCGACTATTTGTTTAGGGGAGGCAATCGGACCTACAGTTGAGAGACTGTTCGTGAATCCGATACTGCCAGAGCTGAGCTTATAGTGGATCACACTATCTGGGAACTCGATTCGCTCCTAGGAAGGTGATTGGACCTACGGTCCACGGACTGTTCGTGAATCCGATACTGATTCGATATCTCCTTTCCCCTCCCACCATCACTACCACTACGGTTTTCAAACTGCAACATTTTCACAGCTCAAAGCAACAGTTTCTTTAAAAATGTAGGTACTTAACAGCCAAGCACTCTCATTGCTTTGTTTAGTAAGACTACTGGTACAGTGAGAGTACCGGTCCCAAACAGATTATCCCTGTCCCAAGGAAGAGCAAACCAAGAAATAATGACAAAAGCCTTGACAAAAACAGTGAAGTTGCTGGTAAAGGATTTGAATTGATTTATCTAATACATACTCTACATATAAGGAAAAGCGAGTAATGTCTAGCTGAAGCCAGTGAAAGAACCATGAGCAATGGAGAGAAAAAATAAGGTTCCAGCACTTTTTTCTTTGTAAAATATCTGAACTGTAAAAAAGGCACAAGATAAAGCATGAACAGTTTCAGCATGATGTAGATGTACTTGTTCTACTATGAATTGTGTCCAGCTATTCTCAGTTGGAAGTAAAGGCACATAGTGGGCACACTGGGAAGTGCTTCAACCCTTTTTCTCTATGTATACCTCAGATTTTATTTTGACCTTCTACTTTAAACATTTAGTCCCTCTGTAACTGCTACAGAGACAAGGTGACTTTCCACGTCAGTCTTGGTAGGTGGTGGGTCAAGTCCTCACTACACACATGTGGGACCACTTCTTTTTAAAACTCAGATGTTTCAGGAATTGCCTGGACTCACAAAAGTAATGAAAAGATGGAGCCAAATGCTCTCTGCAGCTTTGGAGATTTAAAATCTTGTCTGACAGCATGCCCTTTTGTATTTTGTATTTTGTTTTGCTTTTGTTTTTTGTTTTGCTTTTATCCAGTAAGTGATCTAGGTTCATGTCTGGAAGAGTATCATACAGCTAGTTTATTATCAGGGTGACCAGTAGTTCTTGCATTTCCAGCTTTATTTTAAAAAGAAATTGTGAACCTTTCTTAGGTCCGCCTGCGAAAGAGGCATCTTCTGATCATGGGGTACTCTGAACCCTTAACCCCAAGTAACGCCCGACTCAGGCTTCCCCACATGTCCCTCTGGCAGGTCATTTGCACAGGTCAGAGTGAGAAGAGGAATTGCCAATTTCACATTTTAGCGTGAAAAACTTAGAACAAGTTTCAAGCTCACTGTCAGAAAAGATACTAATATGTCATCTATTTTTTTAGGGAGCAAAAGTTTCAAGGTCATTGCATTCCTACTATGAGTGGAAAGAGAAGACTGAATATTTAGTGGAAACATAATCATAGGGGTCGCAGTGCAATCCCAGTTGCTGTCAAAAAATGATCGGGGATACAAGTAGGATTTGTCATCTTAATCTAAAAACAACATGTCATTCAGGATTCCATATCAAACCTAGCTTATGTTTTCTCAGCTCAGATGATGGGCAGGATCAGCATGTGACAGCATTATTCTATATTCATCCCTCTTTAAAACTGTTTTGTTTTTATACGTTTCTGTCGTGCTCCCTTCGTTTCTTTTTCAAGCTCAAGAATCTTAAACTTATTTAAATTTTCCTCATATGAAGGTCTTTTCTTTCATATAGTCGTCTTTTTTTTTGCCCTTCCCTGTAGATTTTCAAATTCCAAAACATCTTTTAAAAGAGAGCTAACAGATGCATGCAATATTCAAGCAGTGTCAGGAGTTAGATTTGTACATTAGCCATCACTGCAATGATATTTGTTTTTTTCTCCAGTCAAATTCTAGAATTACATTTGGCTTTTGACTGCTACCGAGTATCAAGCTCACCTATACAGTTTTCACTGGACTATCCATAGTGGTGATTTCCTGAGTGGTAGTAATTCACTTAGAGCTTGTCACTATGTGTTTGTATAGTTGGGATTATTTTTGCCGTTATCACTACTTTTTGTTTATTGCCACTGAATGGTCTTATATGATTTTCTCACCCCAGCAACCTGTACTGTACCTGTTCTGAAATGCTTTGTAGTAACTCTTAACTTTGACTGTTCTGTCAGATCAGTAGACTCCCCTACCCACTTCCCTTTCCAGATTACCAATGGCTATGCTGAGCAGAAAAGTCATCTTCCCTCCAGTGTCTTATTATTCCTGTCTTTTTTTCCCCTGTCATTTCATCTATGTTATTTCATACATGGAAATTCCCTCATTATACTCCAACAGCTTATTTTGTATAAATCTTCTGTCAATTTCAGTGGAAGATATATAAAAGCAAACTCCAGATCTCATTTTGTCTGAGCAGAAGATCCACCAGAATCACAGGAGTATTTTCACAAATAAAGGGATGTCTGTGTAGTGGAGAAAGAATAAAGATACCTTAGTTTCTTCTGGAACTATAAAAAAAATCTGCAACAATATTCCTCTTTAACTAATGCTGTCTCACTGGAGAAATTTTATCATTCTGTGTGTCCTAATAAAATTGGGCCTGTTTTTAAAACTGTATCTTTTATATTGCATCAAAAAAGAAAATCTTTTAACTCTCAGAAACAAAAGAACTGCAAATGTAATTTTCACCTTTTCCCTTCTTCATCAGTGCTAAAGGGGCTGTTGTTATGGTATAATATAAATTCATAACAATGAATTGTTCATTGAGCAATATGAGTAATAGAAATAAATCTGAAGGAGCTACTCTCGTGGAGGCAGGTTATTAGGCTGACTCATAGAAGCACTCTGCTCTAACAGCCATCTAATGGCCTCTCTGCTTCATTTTTCTCAGTTCACGACAGTGATTTTACATTGACTAAATGTTTTTGCTAAGTACAGAATATTTTTTACAAATTTAATCTTATTTACAAATAGTAAATGAGGGGAGGAGTGAGATTTCCAAAGTGTTGGCCAAAGTCTCCTCCTGTGGGAGATCATCCCTCAAGCCTGAGGGAGAAGGATGAGGCACAACATGAGCATGGCTGAGCTGCTCAGCAGGGGATTGCCACAGGGGCTCATCAGGGTATTGGACAAAAGGCCCTTCCTTCAGGAATTTTGATCTAATAGTTTCATTTATTTTCCCTGTAATGTTCTGAATAATTTCATGTAATGTGAAGCTCTTGCACATGATGAATAGTAGATGATTAGGATTCAAAGGTACCTTACATAGCAGAAAGAGGCAGCCTTCTCCATATCCTTTGCCTCTGGAGTCATCCCCAAAGTTAAAGCTTCAATACCTTAAATAGTTTTTTTTTGATTAATTAGGTCAGTTCATACTGAGACAATTAACTAATTGTTTTTATCTTGAGTACTTTTATTTCCTAAGACTTCCATTATGTACTTTCAGGACTTAGCCCATGTGAAATGATTTTTCAACTCCTGGCTTTGGATACTGGTTTTCCACTTGGAACTCAGTTCTTTCTTCCTCCTTTTACCAGAATGCCAGAAACTGTGGTTGTGGGGAAATCCTTCCAGAGGCAGCCTGCACCAGGCACTCGGTTCTGATGGGCCAGCTTCCTCAGCTTGCTACAAGTGATTCTTCCCATGGCCACAAGAGAGATGATGAGGAGTTCTGGGTGCAGACCTCCACTGAGCATTTAAATGGACTCTGGAGCCCCTGGTGAGGTGACGGGCCGTGTTCTGTACTGTGTACTGTGAACTAGGAGGTCCTTGGTTGTCAGTGGGGACTGATAAGTCATCTTTTTTGCACAGAGATGTCTGTTCTCTGGTTTTGTGTTCTTCAAAAATTTTCTCACCAAGAATGACTAAAACTGGTAAAGTTCACTGTCTTTGAGGGAGTCAACCAAAAGTTGAGTACACTTAATGACAGTTAAACAGAGTGTCAGTTCTATTCTTATCCAGACTGCAAACATTTCCCAGAGCTGATTCTTCTAAAGAAATTTCACAAGGTAAAAATCCCCAAGCTCAGATGGGTAGAAAAGAAAGTTTATTCTGACGAAGACTTAGTCATAGTCTAGGTATCTCTCTAAATGCCTAAGTAAATTAGCCCCAGCAGCAAGTAGCATAACTATCAGTCATTTTCTAAATTATTAAATTACTACATAGAAGGAGGACACCCTTAACTGCTATCTCTGAATTGAGATAGCTCCAGAGAGAAAGGAAAAAAAAAAAATCGCTTGCTCATCTTTGGTTCCTGAAGCAATGGCAAATGGCAGTATCCAAGAAGTCTCCACCTGGTAGGACCAAGTAGCACACAGGAAATACATCAAATCTATGGGATCTGGAGTCATCAGTACCAGATCCCAAGTTGAAGACCAAAGGAATTAATTGGGATAGGTTTTTGCACAGGGATCAGGCGACAATTCCAAGAAATGTTCTAGATCTTGTAGTACAGTAGCATTAGTTACAGGCCTGCAAGAAGATGGTGTGACAGAGTCATGAGACTTCAGCTAAAGAGGAGAAGAAAAAAAGCTCCTGGAAATTACTCCTCTCATATCTCAATTCCTGTGAAGTGGAAGAGGTAGCTGCTGCCATTTCCATTTCAGATGCTTCCAGCCAGGAGCAGGAGGTATATCTCAGTCTCACAATTCAAGGTCACAAGAGGAAAAGAGACTGCATAAAAATACTTCAGAGTTCAGAGTTTTCACTTGACTCCTATGTGTCTCCTGTCTCCCACCCACAAACCAGTAGAGACTAAAGAAGTCACATTAGGTTGGTATAGTGCTATGTCAAAAGCAGAGGAAGACTGAGAGGGCAGAAACATCCTTATTCTTTCCAGCAGACCAAAAAAGATTAAAAAAAAAAGAGAGAAAAGAAAGATGAGATATGACACAGATTTTGATGGACTTAATGACTGTAGAAAGTAAGATTTGCCAATGCGCAACACTATAAACAGGTAGAGGTATTGGGTTGGAAGTCCAGAGACTTCAGCCTGCCTCATGATGACAACCACCTTCAAAAATGTTTACAGATAGATGCATAGTCCTGCCACTGTTGAAATCCAATTTGCTTCCAAAAAGAAAAAAAAAAAAAAAAAAAAGTGAGAGAGAATGAAGTGAGGGCCCAAAGAAAGGAAACAGAGAGGGAAGAGCAGGAGAGAAAGGAAACAGCACAGAAAAATGTGCGTTTGCCACAGTGCTGCCTGACTTGCTGCTGCAGAAAAAGATGTCTAGAACATCCTCTTATCAGTAGTCTCAGAACTGTCATATTTGTGCCCATGTCACACTAGGCCACAGTTTTATCAGCCTCTCTGTTACTAGGCTCATAGCTGTGTTGCAGAAGATGGAGCTTTGACTAGCTGAACCAGACTTATATTACCCAGAAGGGAAATAGGACTGATAGGGAAAGAAGAAATCACCCAGGGGAAGCGATAACAGAAATTCGAATTTCACATCTAGGATTTTCCTGAAGCCTGGAAGGATGGTGATGCCCTCAGCTTGCTCTTTCTTTGACTCCTGCTTGCCAATGCATCTCTGATCAGATGATATTAACATCAGAGTGCCCAAATTTATTCCAAAATCCTTCCTGGGAGATGTAAGGATGGCAGCTGTGATGGCGAAATTTGTTTCCCACTGACTAGAACATGTTTATAATTCTTTCATTTTCCTCTTCTCTTTTTGTTCATTCATTTCCAATCCCATTTTCTTTTATTTGCAAGTTATTAATTTATCATTTTAAATTATGGTGTTTAACAATGACTCATTTTATTTGGAGTAAGACAGTTTGTTTGAACATTTTGCTGAATTTTATTAAGAGACTTGTGTAAAAGGCTGAGTTCTGCTTAGCAGTTTAGAGTACAAAGCACTGTGCGAAAAAATACAACCTAATTCCAAAGCAAGGAAGAATCCCAGTAGATGTCTTAACACAGACATGAAGAATATGCAAGAGTGGCCAATAAACGGGCAATGTGACAAGTTTAAATAGGGAATTCCAGAGTTTGCCTCAGTACTCAGTACCAAAACATCTCTTCCCTGAGACTCAGCATGAGTCTGTGTATTGTTTCTCTAATATCTATTCTCTACTTTCTTCTTTCTTCTCTTTTCCCTTAACCCCCTAGATGTACTTTTTCTCCTCTGGAAGAGTGGTAAGAGAAAATTAGGTAAATTAGGGGCTAGAGCAACCTTAGTGACTGCAGTACACGGGAGCAGTGTACTGTGTAGACCTCCTGAAATTTCCCCTGGGCTTTACACATGAGGTGATACCCAACTTGTTTTACCAGTCAGAGAGCAGGAGGGCATCATTTACCAATCCAGACTTCTCCTACTGGGCCTTGCCTTGCTTCTCCCACTGACCTGTCTGGACCTGATGCTTTAAGACTCTTAGCAGGCCAGGAAGAACTATTGTGCACTGGAGAGTCAACTGGTTTTATCAAATACAGTAAAACAGTAATACTATCAAACAGTCAAATACGAAGGGCTATGATGTCAAATGGACTAGATCTGAGAAGCTGATGAATGATCAAGTGCAACTTGCACTTTTGGCACCTATTCAGTTTACGCTAGATGACTGACTCAGTTAAAATATTCAATCATCTTCTCTTTCCCACTGTAAAAGTCCACTGGGTAACATTTTTATGAGTGGCAATAAATCTTTTTTTTTTTACACTCAGTCAAGAAATTATTAAAGACATATAATAATTTTCAAGACATATCCACTATTAATAGAGCTGATGCTACCAGGGATCCTAGTTTAGTCCTGACACCTCTCACAAAGACCCTTTGAACTTGATGTGTGTGTTGTTACACAGCTACTAATACTGCCTTCCTGGGAGCCTTTGGCTGTGTATGTGGGTAACTTCCAGTGCCATGGGATGACTTTTCATTCTATTTCACAAAGTTAGGATGATGCTCAACTTTTTGACTTCTACAACCAAACACCAAACACCGCAACGAAATGATAAAATCGCCAGTCCCCATCCTTACATCTCAAAAGCACAAGAGTGATTCAAAAATGTTATACCCTAGAGACTAAGAGTCAAACACCCATGCTAACAGGGTTTCTTTAGCTGCACAAATGCCAAGCGGTGCATATGGTCTAATTCTTGTCTAGGCTATGTGAAGCATCACAATAGCTCTCCTAGGCAATACACAGAGGAAAGGTTTGATTTGAGCTGCCTCAGTTAGTGCAACCTATACAAGTAGATGGTGGCAGTGAAAGTGATGGGATGAAAGTGGGAAAATATCCATCAAAATCCAACAGGATTCATAATTCAGAATCCACCTGGAAGAGCCCAGTATAAATAAATAACTACCATTTAGCTGTGTGACATTTTGAACTAAGGGGAAAGAAAGTAGGAAAAAGAAAGAAGTGAACAGTCATAGCTTTACCCTCTTTGGCCTTTCTGTCAAGAATGTTTTTTTTCAATGTCATGGTTGAAGACTAAGAAGCACTAACATCACAGATTTTTTTGTCTCAGTCAGCAAAATTTTCTGCTCCCTGAGGACCCAGGTGAGAGAAATTCTGTGTGGAGGTTGACTGCTGGGTGATGAAAGATAGAAATGCAGTCAGAATGAATGCAGCATCAGTGCGATCTATACTTTTGTCTATTTTGTGTGGATGAATTTTCACGCAGCTTGAATTCTTATCTTAGTAGAGTAAGCTTCAGTGCAGCAACTACAGACCAGATAAACTAAAATGAGGACCTGGACCATTTACAGAGGAAAATAAAACAAGGACCCGGACCATCTTACTGAGGAATCTCCCCATAGTGTGTGATAAAAATAAGACTTGTCCTATCTTACCTCAAAACTCACCTTTGTAAAGTAGGCTGCTTCACATAAATGCAGTCATCAGCATGAAAATATTATTAAAAGGGAGTGTAAATATATCACATCATCCATTAGAGACAGTTGTTAAAGTGAGTAGCAAGGAGCCAGTGGGGTTTTAATGAGTGATAGATCTCCTGCTCCTGAGAGGGAATTTTCATATAACTTCAGCAAAACTAAGCTACCACAGAGGGAACTGAGCAAATGACTAGTGTAAGGCAGCAGACAACATTGGCCTTGGAGTTGAATATAATCCAAGAAACTTCTGTTACCTGCATGACTCTTCCTGTTGCCTTATGGCAATACATTACCATTCAATTTTCTCCTGCAGCTCACTGGGCCAGAGAGACAGATTGCTCTCACTTGACATCCTAACCAGTTTCTGAATTTCTTATTGGCAGTTTTGTCATCATATTTCTCGGAGGACATTTTGATTTACTTATATTTTTTATGTGCTCCTGGCTAGATTATTTAGGTCAAGTATAATTCCAGTGCATTTGGCCCATTACACATTGCTTTATACATTCCTATAACACAGGATTTCACTGGTCCTGTTCTGTAAATGGAGGCAGGAGGTGGGGATTGCTCAGGTCCCAGTGCTTTCCTTTGCCCAGAGCAGTTTTCATTTAGTGCTGACATTCAAGTCTCAGGAGGCAGATTATTCATTTTCAGCAGCAAGACTGCACATCTGCCTAGGACAGCTGGATGCCAAGTGACCTGAAGAGAGCAATAGCTCCAACTGCTTTCAGGGCGCCCAGAAATCCTGAATAAATGACCAGTGCCCAAGTGCATAGCTCTGTCCAGGAGCCCATGTGTCCTGGTTATCCATACAGCATTCATCATGTCCTGTTCCCTGTGCTGCCAAGCAGAACTACAGAAGTTCTGGGGACCATTTTGAAAGCCACAGCATGCAGCTGTGTGGTTTGGCTCCTCTTGCCTTACACTGAATATTTCATTTTTTTTTTTTACATAATATATAAGTTACATAAATTTTAATAGTTGTGAAAGGAGGAAGGGAGGAAGGAAACATTTATATTATTAAAACTTTGTGATTTACTTACGTGGAGAATGGAAGAAGTAAAAATAAGTCTAAAATATACTTAAGGATACCTATAATTATTTATGGCAGCAGCAACAGTTTACAATGGCATGTTCTCAGTCAAGTCCATTTTGATTGCCAAACTGGAATCCTTTCCACAAGTTTAGTCTGACAAAGGTTTTTCCTTGAAACATGGAGTTTTTTTTCTAAGATCATCTAAACATGTTACCTTCTGTCAATTAGGAGTCTTAAGGCTCTGTTCTCTCTTGTTCTGTGCCTCTAGCACACCCTTTAGTCTGATGAAGACTGAAGTGCCTTATTTTAACTAAAGTCAGAAAGACCTGATACTGTATAGAGTATCTGGATGACATTTAATTGCCTGTAATATACAGGAGGTCAGTTTAGATGTTCTAATGGTCCCTTATAGCTTTAAACTATACAAAATCTGTTAAACAAGCCATTAAAATGTTACACTATCTAGTAATCATGGAGATATCTAAAGGTTTTATAAATGCCCCTTAATTAAAAAGGTTACACTTTATGGTCTGCATACAAGTTCTAATTAGATATTTTAATGATACCACTAAATGTGGTAAGAGGTTTGTATAACCTAGAGTTTAACAGTTACTTGTTAATAATGCACAGTGTACTTCTGGCCTCAGAGCTGTGCTGAAAGTGTAGTAACACTTCTGTGCTATTATTCCTCAAAGCCTTTCCTAACAAAAATAGTGATTAAAGGATAGCTGTAAATCCTACAGATGGTGTTTAGCTTGTACGTTTTTTACAGAAGGGGTCTGGTTTCTGCAGCGATTCATGCTGGGTCTAGTCCATCCAGTACAACAGTGTAACAGCTGAGCATGCACTGTCCCAGAATCAGAATGACAAGCAGAATTTTCATGATTTCTGGATAGGACTAATCTGGAAACGTTCTTTAACAGATTGTGATTACTTCATGTAGTCCTGCAAGGTGGGTGTTTTCTGAGGCTTTGTCAGTGCTAAGTAGGACCATGTTCCAGACCCAAAGTCAAGCGGCATAGCAAGTCTCAAATCCATGCAGCTCTTCTTACCCTCCAAAACTGAGAGGCTGCACCTAAACACATATTGTGAATGAATCCGAGTGCACACAAAATCAAATATTCCACCCAGGCCTTCTCTGGGTGCGTGATAGCTGTCCCACAGCAAATTTGCATAAAGTAGTATATCAAGAAATAAACAGTGTGACACAAACTCATTATCTTGCCATTTTTAGTTTAAAAATGTATGTATTTTAAAACACAGAGGTAATTCATGTTAAAAGTTGGCAGGTGGCTGAAGGAACATGGAGGAAGCAAAAGAAGGCCTCAAAATAAAAGCACTTCTCAGAAGACAGTAGAAAGTTGTTCAGATAATGTCTTAACTGCTAGCTTTTGAATCTTAACTATGTGATTTTTGCCCTTAATGAGCTTACATTTGAATCTGGGAAGCACATCCTTATTAGGAAAGAATTTTTCTCTACCCAAACCAAGCTGATCCCCAGCACTCAACTAGAGGCTTAGAAAGGGTTGCATCTATAGAGCTTACTAGTAGAACATGCTGAGCAGATGATAACATAGATTCGTTTAAATATTGTTAGATCCATTTCTACAGAATACATTGCGTAAACTGCTAAAATGAACAATTTTAAGACGGCATTTTGATCAGTACATATCTCCTATCACACATTTATGTGGGAAAGAACCATAATACCTGAACACAGAGAATCACAATTTCATGTAGGAGAGACGGAAGAGCCTGGCTACATCTACTTTACATCCTCTACATCTCTTCTCTTCTTTACATCTACATGCTGATAAAATGTTCCTGTACCTCCCCTTCATCAGATTAGATAATCCCAGCTCTCTCAGCCTTTCCATGCAGGACAGATGCACAAGGCCCTTCAGCATTTTAGTAGCCCTTTGCTGTATGTGCTCTAGGAGCTCCAGGTCTGTCTTACAATGGGGAGCTGGTAGCAGGGGCCAACCACACATCAGGGCTGAGCAAGGGGAATATTATCCCCCGCCTCTACCTCCACCTAGACCAGTGCCTAACACCTTCCCTAATGCAGCCCAGGTGCATCAGTCTTCTTTGCTACAAGGGTGCACTGTTGCCTCATGGTTAAGTTGTTGGCCCCAGCTGACCTGCAGCTGCTTGGCCCGAGATTCTGCTAGTGCCTGGCCTTCTTCCCCAGCAGTGAGACTTTCCCCAGAATGTGTATTATGTAGATGTGTATTATTTTCTTCTCCTTTTTCATCATAGAGAAGGACTGATTTATAAGCATATTTTTACTAAATTATGTTTATAGCATAGTTAAATTTGATTTTTTTTTTAATTTTAAAAAGGGTCATGTTCTCTATTGCAGTAGAAAAGTTCTTTAGAAAATGTATAGTGGAAATGTAAAATGGAAATGTAAAATAGATCTCATTATACTCTAAGAACTGATAGGCAAAAATAGGACACAAAATAAGAGGGAAAAAAAGATTAACTTTAAGGACTAGAAATTAATTAACATAATGACATTAAGGGTACAAGCACAAATTAGTCTAGTGCAAGTTACTGTGTATAGGAAGAAACTAATTTGGCTAAGGCATGAGCAGTATTAGACTGGTAGTAAGAGACAAAAAAACAAAAGGGATGTAGGGGGAAGGAGGCTGATAAAACTGAGGTGCTTAATGTCTTTTTTGCATTTGTGTTGAAGAAAAAAAGTCATTTCAACAGCAAGCTAATATAATAAATACCAGTAATACGGTGTAAAACTTCTATACACTTTAGAGACATACGTAATTTAGGCATCTGGATATTGTCAAAGCCTTGTAGGGTTTGTTGCAAGGTAGTAGGAGGACTGGCAGAAAGAGTCTCATACATGAACTACAGAGCTAATGAAGAATACATGTGGTCCCAAACAGAAGATGAGGAAACATATTTCCAGTTTTAAAAAAAGAGTATAAAAGAAGAGCTAAGGAATTTGAGATTAACAAGGATAACTATAAATTCACGGAAAAAATAAATAAAGAATACTCAAAAGCAAAAAATAATCAAACTGTAATTTATAGGCAGCTAGATGATGACAAGAAGATATGAAGCAGCTGGCTTAGAATTTAAGAACTCCATGACAGGATAATAGGCTTTCTGGTTAAAGGAGAGCAAAAGATATCATATTCTGACATTAGCAAAGCTTGATACAGTTTCATATGATATTCCTGAAAGCAAGTCAGGAAAAAAAAGTAAAAATCCTATTATGATGGAAGGATATAAAGATGGACTATGTGGAAGGTGATGAAAATAGAAATCAATGTTTATTGTCAAAATGGAACATGCACTGAGGGAAGTTTTATAGAAGACTCTCCTGGGATGAATACTACTCAATATTTCTATTAAGAACTCCAAGATAGACTATATCTATGAAGTTTTCAGATGATACTGAACAGCGATGGGGAGGGGGCGGCAGGGGGAGGGACACAAAAGAAGAAAAAATAATAGAGATAGATTCAAGATGGTCGTCTGAAATGTAAAAAATATTTTCAAAGTAACCTGTCAATCACCAGAGCAGTTAGATTGGCAGGGAATGACATTGAATTTCAATTTATTCTCGGTGACAGCTCTTGGCAGGTAGACTGCTGTGCAAAAAGGCACCCAAAGTGTCTTCTGTTGTGGTGTTTTGGTGGCTTGGAAACATCAATCAAAACAAAAAAAAATGATGGAAGAATCCCTGGTTTCTATACTGTTTAAGGAGTATATGAGCTGGGTGCCAGACTACTCAAAACTAGCTGGGCAGAGGCTCTTCTGGATGTGTCCAGAGACATGCTGGGGTTGCCTAAGTTTTCACATGAGACTGAAGGTACATTCAGAGCCAGCTTATTGGCAATGCTGAGGACTCCATTTTCAGATTTAGAGTCATACCTGCTGAAATACTTTGGTAGCTGCAGCCTTTGGTTTATTTTTCCAAATCCAGTTAGCCATGATATGTTTTCTCCTTTCAGTAGCTGCACTGTCAGGATATCTCAATATCATTAAATCAATGCAGGTTCTGAGAAACCCCATAAATAACATGGTATGGGAAAAATATATAGATATATTTTACATGATGCACAGCTTTATAAGTTGATATTAGATGACCTTTAGGTACAACCTCATTCAAGCTTCTCCAAATAGCTGCATTATTAAATGAGAATAAAAATCTCTCTTCTTTTAAAAGCATGCTATTAAGGTTGAAAAGTCAAGTGTTCAGTTGTTAGGAAATGCTAAGATTAAGTTGCTCTTAGATATGCATTACAATATGGCCTGTGAGTACAAGATCATGGTTTCTTTGTAGGGGATCCCTTCCCACTTTTAGACTTAGAGCTGTTTCTAAGTTAAGAGAATATGAAAGTTTCCCAAATACAAGGTTGGCAGAGCCCATCCATACCTAACAATTCCCCACCATGCAGTCCCTCTCAGAAACAGCAGAAACAACTGTTAGGGTAATATATTTACTCAGCTTCAAAACTGTGCTAGTCAGAATTGCAGGATAGAGAATTTTAATCCAAGTAATTATTGCAAAGCTGAAATAGCTGAAAACAGAGTGTCAGTGTCAGGTTAAGAGGGATTTTTATCCCAAATATCCAAAACTGATCCAAGAAACCAAATAAAATGTCTTTTTTACAAGTGATTTCCTCTCCCTCTCCTACTCTCTTCAGTCTTTGCATACTCTTGAATGCAAGTGCAGAGATTCAAAAACCTAGTTCAAAAATTCCCTAGGTCAGGGTTAATAAGCAGGTACTGAGAGAATATTTGCTGCTGCCGGCAGCTGCTGCTGCCAACTGCTGCTGGTCACTCTCAGGAAAGCAGATTAGTGAGTGGAATAGATGGCCTGACAAAATCTGATACTTCTAAGGTTTATGGAAATTATGATCACATTTTCTACCAGCTATGATAGAGCATTAAAAGAGAGGGAGAAAAAAAATCTTACCCTAACAGGGAAATGGACCCTGCAGTAACATTTCTGAAAACACCTAGTGATTTAATAGCCCAAGTCACAGGAACAATGAGTGAAAGGCTACAGAGTGCATAAATACCTCCTGATATTTTAACTTTCAGCCTCAGTGAACCCTAAGACATTCTTCTATCTTCAGTAAGGGAAAATTCTGCATGGAATAGGTAAAGAAAAATTATTTTTTGGTCTTTGGGAGCCTAGGAAGCCCTGAGAATAGTGCATATACTGTCACTCAAAACTCTAAACTGTATGTGCAGCAAGTCTGCTACCTGAATTTTCTGATCATGAAAAAATCAGATTAACTCAGCCCATCTTCTCTATTAAGATCCCTTTCCTTCCATTTAGAGACCTAGAAATTTAAGTTAGAGCTGTGTTTGTGTGATCAAAAAAAGCACATTAGTCTTGTGCCATTTCTTTTCTAAAAATTCTGTTCCATCCTAAATGAACCTGTTACATTCAGAAGAAGTATTTCTCCTCCTAAAGTCCTGTGCTATATAGGTATGTAGTAATTCCTGTGCAAACTATTGGTGCTCCTGCCTCAAGCAAAATTCCTGGAGTTCTGGGATAACTTAACCTGGACTCCTGTCTAGATTAGCATCTCATTAACACCTGTCTAGATTAGCGTCTCATTAACCTGCCTGGATGCCACCCTGTGCCATGTGTTCTGGGTGTCCCTGCTTGAGCAGGGGGGTTGGATTAGATGATCTCTAGAGGTCCCTTCCAACCTTAACCATTCCGTGATTCTGTGATTTTGTGATCTTCAAACAGAGTTAAATATGTGGCATGGATAAAATTTAATTCTAAGAAAAATCTGAAATGTTCATGCTATTCTACTACAAGCTCATGCCAGAGACAAATAAATGAACGAACATCCTTCTTTCTTTCAGGACACAGCACATGAGCCAACCAACTAACTAAAAAGCTAGTTTTAACACAGGCTTCCTTCTAAAATTCCAGAAGATCACTGCTCTTGTGTTTCCAGAGCATGGCTGATGACTTGGTATAAATCAGACTATTTTCCACAAAGTTGTTGAGTCCTTAATTTAAGTGTAAAATTCTTAGTGTAAAATAGGGAACTGAGATGGCATTCCTGTAATTCAACAAAAAACAAAGGAATATTTTAACCTCTTAATCATTATATATATAAAATGTGTTTGCAAATATAGTATTAAACTGTTTCATTTTTTTCTCAGTCACTGATTGTTTTATTGAGGAGCTGATGATGCCTCCTCCCAGTCTGCACTGTCCTGCAGATAACACCACCATCCATACAAGACAAATGCATTTCCAAGCATGAGAATTATATAAATCAAGAGCCACATAAAAGCCTAGCAGTGAATGTCCCAGTGCGATACTGGTTTGGGTGCAGAAGGCTCACAGTTAAGTCGTAGAGGAATTTAGACTTACCTATCCTTGGCCTGTATCACAACTGCGAAAAATTAAAATTTTCGGACTGGAAAAGTTTTAAAAAGAAAACCGAAAGACCCAATTCATTTTCATTTGCCATCTCAGCTTAAACTCTTTGATAAATTCAGAATAGATTTGAAATTACTTTAAGCATTTGCAATATTAGAGAAGGAGAACATTTCCCAGTAGATCTACATATGATACGATGTGACTCCACCATTTATCCAGCATTATAAGATAAAAGGAAGCCCATGGCCTGAGAGCAGTTTGTAGATGCCCATAAAACAGACAAGCTCTTGAAATTTCTGCTTGCAGAGAACAAATACGGAACGTGTAGAAACAAATCGAGTAACTGTAGAGCTGGCCTTGGAGAACTGTTCCCAAACTGGGATCAGTCACACTCCAACCTTAGCTACTCTGTCATCAGACTTGGGACACCATCCTGGGATTTTTATCAAATAGCAGATATACAGACCATTTCTGCTTCAGGTATCTATTTTCCCTGTGTTGTTCACATTTTGCTCTTTCTCTGCTGCTGCAAATAACAGGCTGCCAAACAGAACTGCTGGGGAGCATAGGGAGGGTAGGATCTGGGAAACTAATTTAGAAATTGGATTAAACCTAGGGTGGGAATTACAGTGCTAAGACTTTCTCCTGTTGGGCAAAAAAAAAAAAAAAAAAAAAAAAAAGTATAGGGGAAAAAAGAAATATGAATCTTGTTTTAGAAAAGATATTGGCCACAGCTGGAATCTGCCTATCCAAACAGAACTGTTCACACTAAATACCTGAGGCATACATCTAGATAGATAGTATCAATTTATTTTCAGTTGGAAAATGGAAGGTTGTTAATTACAGCTCCTTGTTTAAAAGAAAAATGAAAAAAAAAAGAGAAAAATTAATAAAATTAGAATTTTTTAAAACTTTTGCAGGCTTCTGAGGTGATATAGATGTTCAGGAGGTTTTTTATTTAAGAATATTTAAGATAGCTCTTCTGTTCCCAAAAAGTACCGAGAAGAGTATTAGAACTTTGTAAATAACATATTTAATGATTAAAAAAAAAAAAAAACAGAGCAAATGCTTAAAGTGCATGCAATTGAATAACATGAAGTCTTAGAACAAACTATCTGAGACAGTCTGGCATGCAATAAAACTGCTTTCCACCACAATTCCACTTATATTTAATCCAATAGGCAGAGTAGAATGGAGGCCTTCCATGAAAACACTGCTGTGTATGTAAACATTTACATGTATGTAAATAAAAATTATTTTATTTCCTGAAACACCGACAGAAGTAACTACTTGGGAAGCTTAGAATAAATTTCAAATGCAACATGATTTGTTTAAAGAGATAGATTTTTTTTAATGTCTTTGATTATTGATTATTTTATAATTTGAGTAACTACATTTTTACATGCAGTTATTTTTCCCTAAAATGATAGTTGCTGATATAACCTGCAAGGAGCGTCCTTTAAAAATTCTTGTTTTGAATATGAATGAATGAGAACTGTTTTTACAAACATGTATCTGAAGTGTTTTTTTTTTTTTTCCCCAGTATTAACACATAACTCCTGAAAAATGTCACTGCATTACAAACTAATATCTAACAACTTGGAGTACTTCTAACGGATGATTCCACTCTGTATTTCACAGTTTAGAAGCCATTTTTTTGTTATAGCACAGTAAAATGGTGTGAAGAAATACTAGTAGAGTAACTATAAGTACGTCAATGCAGCTGTAAATTACATTCTTTAGAAGTAAAATATTCTATGTGAATACTTTTTTTTACTAACTGAATTTCAGTATTGTTAAACTATTGAGCCTACTTGATTTGTTAAAATTTTTGGCCCTTTAAACTTAGAGTTGATTTTGTTTTACATATCTACATTATATTTGCATAAGAATCCCTAATAAGTCAAGCTGCAACTTCTGCTCTTTGCATTCTGTTTGCATAGTTAAGCATATGCACCCATTAGGCATTGCAGTGCACTTTTTCCAGCTCAGAAAACTTAGAGAAAACTACATTAATCTCAGTTTCAAAATTAACAACAATCAAAACAAACAACTTCAAAAACTCCGGAAGGATGCATACATCTGCTTGGAATTAGTATAATCATGGAAAATATCAGATCAAAGCTATTTTGTAGAATCATTATAACGTGACAGAACAAAGATGTAAATGAAATAATTCACGAACCCAGACGTTTTCTTCTTCTACTAACTACATCCATATACATATATATATATTTATTTCCTTGCAGCTTAGTATTTTTCCTGATACATGCTTCACTTCAAATCCTTAACAGCTTGAATTGTTTTGCAAAGGTGGATACTGAATGATATAGTTGGAATTGTTAGGAATCACAAGGACAATTAAGATGATTGAATCTCACGTTTCATTTCATCTGGTAGGTGGTAGTAGTGAGTACATGAGTCACTGAAATGCTCTTTCTGGTAGATCAGAGGACTGTAGTAAAAATATGAAGATTGGCACAACTGAAGAATGGATGGGAAGGTTTGGATGTGGGAGCACCAGAAGGAATTGAGAAAATGGAAGATGTGAAAGAAGCTCTATCAGACTGCTAAGTGTTGATGACTTCTTGATTAGCAGGTCATCAAGATCTCATCTCAGCTACATGCAATTTCTTAGGACTCCTAGAAATCAAGGGGCAGGCTGCACCTGGACAAAGGTGCAGGCCCCTAATGGATGACAGTGAGAAGATAAAGACCAGGTTGGAACTTGTGATGTTCAGATAAGGTGAAATCCTGTTGATTTACAGAGGTGGGACAGGATGGAGAGGCAAAAATCACTGTCAGCTCCTAAAGGGCATGAAAGGCCCTTCCAGACCCAGCCACCCTCCCCATCCAGTGCAGGGCCCAGGACACATGGTGAGGACTTCTCTTGTCTCCTGTGCTATCTGTAGGAATCCTGACCAGGCCACCTGGACACAAAGCCCCTGGGCACTTCTGAATATGGGGGTATATGAATGAGAGGGAAGTTAGATTGATTTTAAAATAAAATTACCTATCCCTCCTGTAACTGCTCTTATTGAGCTCGTAGCTATGATATAGCAACATTATTTCCTACAGCATATGTGAGATGACTTTTCAGCTTTCCAAAGCATAAGAAAAACTCCCTCTAAAAGCAACAACTATCACTCAAGCTGCCCAAGTTTACTCGGGGAAGAGATGGGTAAAAAGCTCAGTGTTTACCCGAGGGTTTATCTTTCTGAGAATAAAACATAGTGTTAAATGTTGTGCTCTTCTAGTGGAAAAAGGATGTAATCAGTGTTCAGCTATGCATAGCCCAGTTAATGTTTTTACAGATTTAGCTGAAAGAACAGGTAATTAAAAGAGTGCTTGTTTAAGTAACTTCTAGGAGTTAAAACCACTGGAGCGGTGATATATGGAAAAAGAGCTGAAGTAATGTCTGCACCTATGCCATGCTACTAGTGCCTTGCTGTCATCTTTGACTGGACTCTCTTGGATAGGATCCTGCTTCACCTTGAACAACCTGTGTAGGCTGATTAATTTTGGATGCTAAAGAATCACCTACTGAAGTACATTAGTTGTTGGGAATCTTTATAGTGTTCTCGCTCCTGCATCATGAAGGACCTTCTTGCAGTGTTTGCCTACAAAGAGCTGCATCAACATTTGTACCAGTGAGCAGAAAGAGCCTCTATGTGTGGAGCCAGTTTGAGACATAGGCCAGGTAGGGAGGTATGTAGTGCAGCAGCAGTAGCACCAAGGTCCCTGGGGAGAAGGTGTTTCCCCAGAAGCCCTGGACCTTCCCCATAGACCTCTCAGGGCTGCTTTGGTTAGAAAAGGTTTCTCTTCCCTTGCTGCCCATGTCAGTAGTGCCATGGTGGGTGATGGTGGCAGTGAAGTGTGAGGTGACATCTCTTCGCCTTGTGACCCTGCATGGCACCTTCTGCCCTCCCTTTTCTCCCTTGCCTGCTGAGATGGTTCGAATGCTTACACTGCACTCTGAAAAGGTAATTTAAGAAGAGCAAACTGGTTGATAAGGGACTTGACTGCACTATGTGAGTATCTATTTATTTTCAATCAAAAAATTTTATTCCTTCTGGAGGTTAGCGTTTAACATGATAGGGAGTTCAGTTATTTTGCAGCTAATACATGTATACTACTACTCATGATTGTACTGAAGAAATAAAATATATGTTGATCTTGTATTTGAAGACACACAATTTACTTAAATTCACCAGCGCCTACTTTCCCAAGCCTGTTCTATAATGCATTATATAATTGCATAGCCACTGCTTCTTTGCATTATAGGGATGCTTACCATAAAATATATTTACTTGGACTTCAATATCTTCAAAATAGCTAGGTATTTTCATGGAATTCATTTCATTTTCTTCCTACTGAAGTTTATTAAAATATCTACTGCTACAGGCTTCAGTATATGAAATGAAGACATAACTCATATTTAGCTACCTTTTTTTTTCCCCAGTCATCCTACCTATAGCTAAATAAATTTAAACTTTCTTTTTGACTCTGATGATTCTTGGATATAGTGTTTCCCATACTAGCCAAGGGTTGTTTCTCTGCTGCCATCAGTGTTCTTATTGGTGATAAGTTTTAGCCTTTCACATCATATAATTATTTACACCTGATAGTAGCTGCAATTGTGCTTCTAAAATACATATTGTTCTTTTCTCTTAAATTTTCCGGCACTTTACCTAATTATTGACATTTTGTCAATTCTGTTTTCCCATGTCTTATCAATATAGCAAAGCAAGGGTTACTTGGCATCTCAGCACTAAGACTTCCATCTCTGATTAAGTCATCCGTAAGCCTGGGCATCACCTCAGGCTGTGTTTCCTCACTCTTCAGGAGCAAAAGAACCAAATATTGCACTTGCATTTTGCAGGGATGTTGTCAGTTGGCTTTCTGTTTCCTGAGGCCTATGATTAACCTGTCCAAGTTTCATCACCTCTTCTCTCAATCCCTGCCCATCACATGCTCAACCACTTAGCTGCTGACACTGTATTTCCAGTCTTCTGCTCGATACTGGTAAAATTTTAAAAAAGAAAGAAAAAAGGAGCATAGAGAAAAAAAAATCAAATGAGACAAATTTCAAACTAATTTAGGTGTTTCTGTTAATCATGAGCTCCTTCATCCATCCTTCAGTTCTGGAAGATATGAGAAGGATGTATTGAAGGTCTGCAGCATTAGTCTGTGTACATGTACAAATATTCTACAAATCTCTTGGCCAAGCAAACTCATCCAGTTTAGAAAAACATATAGCAACTACAACAAAGAAACACAAAGAATCAGATTTCCTGTCTGACTGTTCATTGGCAGGAGCTGGGAAGAAGAAACAGAAGAATTGTTATAGCTGGGAAGATTGGGAAATGCTTTCCTCTTGCTGTATTTGAAAATATTTATCAGAATTATTTTGAGGAAAACACCTTCAAAAAAAAAACCCACAAAACAAAACAAAAAACAGAAAAGCAGTTAAGGAAGTACTTTAAGCACTTCAAAATAGGTCTTAGCTTTGATTCATTTTTCTGCAGTTTATAATCATAGAATCATAGAATCCTTAAGGTTGGAAGTGACCTCTAAGGATCATCTAGTCCAACCCCCTGCACATGCAGGGTCACCCAGAGCACGTGGCAGGACTACGTTTTTTTTTTTTTTTAATGTAAGAGCAGTGGTAGCTAGGACACATCTTGAAGAGCATTCTGGGAATCTTTTCATTTCTGTTGCCAAGGACAGAAAATGGAAGAATGTGAAATAGGATTTGCATGAGAGAGAGTCTGGATGGAAATAAACATGTGTTATTTTCCCAGGATATATATGACTCAGATTACTGCACAAAATAGAGAGAAAAAGAGATGCAAGAAAATAATAAACATAAGCCAAGGGGAAAAAAATAGCCTCAAAACCTAATGTTTTTCCATAACTACTATCAGTTTATTTAGCTTTGAAAATTACAATCTCAATGTGACTGTTACCTTTCCTGAACAATCTGAAATGCACATCATCTTTTACCCACACTTGTATATACTGCCAATGAATCAAACAACCATGTCAAGGGAAATCACTCCATTTGTATTAGGTAGTTTGTTTCATTTGCTTTAGTCCAAATAACTTTGAAGTATACCAAAGTCCAATACTCAAATGTGCAAGATAAATGTAATTTATAGGCTCTTGCATTTCTAATGTATGGAAGAACTTTAAATAGAATGTAATGGCTTTAAATATTTATAAAAACTCACAGGATTTTAAAGTTGTTGAATATTATAATTTATTTTATTCATGACTTAGTAAAAAGATAGAGAAAGAAGAAAACAGTTTTACCGCTTTATTATTAAACCCTGCCATAAAGCAGTTTTAATACAAAATAAACTAGTTTATCAGAAAGGTAGCAGGGTGTTCTCAGAAGGAGAAGGAACAAAGTGAGTATGCACAGGCAGTAAATAGTCTGCAAACACAAGCTGTCCATGGGGACTGTAAGACAGGGCTCAGACTCTCAGGGAGTTAACAAGGAGCTGCTGACAGTGCCCTAATGGGGAGGAGGAGGAGTGGGCACTGGGTTTCCTCCCTTCAGACAGCAGTTTTACATTAACAAGGTGGCATTAACGAGGTCAGTCTTAACGGTAACTATAGCCCTGGAGTGGATATGCTGCCTTTCTGCTGACTGGAGATATTTGGATATAAAACATGTGTTGTGCGTATATTTACATACAAAATTTACATCTGTATGTAGTGAATGACTTTGGGATAATTTTGCTGGGAAATCTCCTTCTAGCATCATGCTCCCAACTGCCACTCTCATTTGCTGAAGACTTGCTTTGGCCAAGGTGGGGTCTCTGGAAAACTGTGGTGCCTTTTGACAGCTATGCACTGCTGAGATACTATGCATCAGTAACTGCAATAACTAAAAAAAAACCTATACAAGTGAAGGGATTTCACTTTTTCTCCATGCGAGGACCAGTGTCACAACAGCAGGGGTACAGAAACTCTCTCCTCAGGAATAAATATTTGTTGTGATCTCAGTAGCAGGTCTGTCACTTGAACTCCCTGAGGAAATATTAAGGCTGAAAGGTACCATGTTTTTTTCCTTCCTTCTTGCTTGAATCTGCAAACAGCAGAGTTTTGTATGCTCCACAGCACATTCTCTTATGGAAAAAAAAATGATTTGGAGTTGAACATACAACCAGAATCTGGACCTAGCGTAGTAAATGAGTCAAAGTTACCATTTTCTGACTTTTTTTTTTTCATAGTTTAGGCACTGAAGCAATCCTTAACCTTTAAATACACTCATTCTATCTATCATTAATTTGAATAGCAATGCCATTTTCTTCACTTCTTAGATGCTCCTATCAGGGAAGAAGGATATTGGACACTCTCCCTGTCTTTTCTACTGGTGAGAACTTTCCCCTTCCTTTGAATCCTTCCAAAGAGCTGAAGGACTATTCCCCTGGCCTTCTTCTGTGAGTGGAGAAGAAAGGTAGATAGGGGCCCTAGGGAGTGAAACTGCATCTTCAGCCTTTGGGCTTTGTTTAAGCATCTAAAACTCAGACTGAACTTGGTGAATAAGTATCCTAGACCAGGCTCAGGAGATACACATGGACCTGGACTAACATTTGGTAATTTTCCTGGTTCCTATCCCCGGTGTAATGCTTTGTGATTTTAGTTGCTAGTGAAAAATAACAGACATCCATGTTTTAACTATACTTAGCTGTATGGACAGTAGAGTGACTACATGGAGTCAGAATAAAGGTGCATCGATTCCCATGTACACAGTGCTCAACAGTATATGTCTCTTTAAGTACAAAATGCCAGAGCAAGAACACAATAATAATGCCTTTAATATCAAAATCTCAAAAAGAAATGCTGAAAAAGGTGGCTAAAAATACTATTCCATACCAAATTAGAATTTAAGATTTCTTAAAATTGTCGTACTCACTGTCCTCAAATTGCTAGGATATGTTTCCTGAACTTCTTGCCAAAGTGAACTGCAAGATAAGAAAACTCTTAAGAGCCTGTTTTCTCCCCCATTACACTATTATTAACTATTTTGCCCAGTTGTTAAATTGCCCAACACAGTTGAAAATGATATAAAAGCATGTAAGATAGGGCATGTGTCTCAGAAAGAGGAGGAACAAAAAGGGGGGCACTTGGAACTGCTTTTTCGCTCTAGCAGAACTTGTGGTTTTGCTACAACCAGGAATCCCATGTTGCATCATGATACTTGTGTAAGAGCTAAGAAGACAAAATAGCAAAATGCAAGGTCTTGTTTACCACTATTTCATTAGCAATCTGCACCACTAGTTACACACCGACTGGCTTGGTCACGGGCAACTGAGAAGTAATTTATCATCACTTATACACAGCTGGTGTAGTCTGGGGACAGTGATACCCCTAGGAGTAGGGATGAAAGGTGAAAAGTAGTTCAGGGAAACTCTAGATGCCCAAGTTCCTATCTTAGCTCAGGAAGGCTTTGGGTTAAGATTTTGTTCAGAGGAAAACTAACTGCTGTGCTGTTTGGTTGCTGCAAGTCATCATTAATCCTTATCCCTAAGTGCATGGAGGCAGTCCAGGTAATCTGAACAAAGAAATAAACACAGCAAGCACAGTGGTCCTCAGGTTACCTTGCAGAGCACCCACCTCCTGCAAAGAAAAACCTTATTTGTGAGCACCACGTGGTTTGGCTCTGTACAGTCTGAGTATCCATTGCCTGTCAGCAGCACAAAGCCAGGAATGCATTTGTCTTGGAAAAGCCATGGGTTTTCCAGGGCACATGAATTCAGGGAAAAATATTTTAAAAAAAGTGACTTTTGAGCAGTTTGGTACCCTGCATAGTTTGTAGGATGCTTGGATCACACATACTGTGAGATTGGACTAAAGATATTTTACAGCTTGAGCTTCCTGATTTGGCTAAAAAGTCACCAAAGTTGCCTCCTGTTCATATCAATCTTTTTTTCTTTTTTAGAACATGATCCCTTGAGAGATGTGCAAACTAGTATTTAGAGTATTTTGCTGACTAGATCCAACAGAAGGGACTATTTATAGTTGTTTTTGCATCTTTCACTCTAATGCTTCTCATTTTTTAGTTTTTTTCCCTCTGAACATTCCATAGGCATATGTCTCCAGAAAAGGAGAAGTCTGATTTTTTAGGAGCACTGCAGCCATGCAAAGCCAATACTGAGAAAGCATATAACTTTTAATTTACTCCTTTTGATCATTGAACAATTTCTTTTGAAAAGGGTGCTTGGTTGTTGCCCGATAAAGTCTCTTGAGCTTCTGGATCACTGTGGCCCTCCTGTCACTGAGAGTATGTTCTTCCGTATTTCCTCTCAGGCTTTCTTTACCATCCTTTGATGCAAATTGGTTTTAAACAGGGTACCTGGTTAACATTAGATGAGAAGCTGCCACTTTCTGTTTTAACTTCCTAGAAAACAGCCAGTAATTCAAATTCTTCCTGCCAAGCAATCAGTCAACACAGCCATATAAGCACTTCTTCAGTTAGATGTAAGCATGTATGTAAAGTTAAAAGTCCACTGAAAAAGAGACTGTGAGAGAAAACTTCAACATAAGAATTCTTATACTAAAGTACACAGTGATATTGCACTACATATTCAGAGACCATTCCTGCACAAAACAGTAGGTACTCAATCTGTTAGGATAGAAAATAAATTGAACAAGGTTTTGTTATGAGATGGTATCAATTCTCCTCTGCTTTTCTCTCAAATAGTGTATACTAGCTATTAATTACTGTTAAAAAATATATTTTTAAAAACTCTAAGCCACTGTTCCTACTTACTCTACTTGAAGGTGCACTAGCAGGTAACAAGGAAACTTTTGTCATCTATCAATTAATGAAAGAGAACTTCTGCACATGCTAATTTAGTGTTTTCATTAAATGAAGCTGAGCAGCATTAAGACTGACAAGACTAATGAAATGAATATTACATCTCAGTGGATATACTGACTCAAAGGCAGAAAAATACCTTGAATTAGAGAAACTTTCCACACTGGGTTTTGAAAGAAAAAAAAAGTAGCTCATGCCCTCACACATACAAACCCACAGAAAATTTCTGTTTATAGAGATACTCCAAAGAATTCTTGAAACACAAAATTTATGTTTGGGAGGGAGACAATCAACTGAACAGAATAAAACCACTTTTCTTTCTGCTGAATTTGTCATTTATTGCTTGTCTTACCTTGCTTACCTTTACCTTGCTTGTTGCAAATCTTGCAGTGATGGAGCTTTGAGTGCCTCAGTTTCCACTGCCCCCTGGCAGTTGGGCTGTTGATTATGTAGCCACCTATCCGGAGACAAAAAAACAGCACAAGGTAGAAAATTGGTACAAATCTTGAGCAAAGGGAAATAAGAGGTACAAATACACTTAGCCAGTCATCAATAATTTTGCTTCTGGTATCCCTTAATAAAACAGAAAAAAAAAAAAAAAAGCAAAAGGTCTTAGGTCCCAAATTGTCAATCCACAGTGCTTTAGACTTGGCTCTGGTGCTCCTGAAGGCCACTGGCGGTCCATGCTTTCAGAATAATACGACGCTGAGAAATTCCTTCAACCTTTATTAGTTATGCAGAATTCAAATTATTTATTTTGATTTTTTTCACTTTAAAAGGCAGGATGATATCTGCTAGAAATACACGCAGGTAAATGCCAGGCAATTCCCACTTATCATGTGGCATTACAGGAAAATTTCAGATAGACAGAAGAATTAAGTAAGACAGGGAGGGAAAGAGAGTATTAGAAGAAGCAGAAAACTAAAGCAAAACCATCCTTATCGATGAATAATCAAGAGCCAAGAGGAGACAAATGAGTGAACACCACAGAAGGTCCCTACAGAGATCTGAAATAAACAGATACATCGTAATTGCACATGAGAGGCTTTCAAACATTCATGCATAAATGAGAAGAAAAAAAAAATGACTTAAGGACAAAGGTATGGCAGAGGAGTTTTGTCCTACAGTACCAAAAATATACAGAAAACGTCAACCTTTTTCTTGCTACTAGTTCTTGCATATCACTGATCTTCACTGGAAGGATGATTCAGGCTGTTTTTTTGACCTATTCATGTCATGTACTGGAAGCTGTCAGGACCGCGCATTGCCACTAGTGTCTCTCCTTATCTGCATAAAGAAGATCTGCAGAGGAGTCTGCATGAGACATAGCAGTTCTGGTTCTTAGCTAATGTAAATTAGTACAGCTTCATTATCTCTACAGAGCTGTGACAAATGTATATCAGCTGAAGATCTGGCTTATTCTGCCTTGGCCTTCTTCCAGCAAACACACTGTTTATCTCCATTTTAATGCAAAACACCCTATTAAAGCCTTCATTTTGACACAAGTGAGCTGCATGAGTGAAGGAGAAAGCTGATAAGGTTTCCAACAATTGGCAAGAGGATCCTGAACTAATGAGTAAAAAATCTGAATCATGGTCTTGCTCCTCTGATGACATATATCTCTAGTTGCTGATGTCAGTAATGCTGGTCTAAGAAGAGGCTGATTTGGGCAGGATGTGTTTATTCTGCAGGAAAGACTTGCAAACTGTGGGCCCATTTCTGAATGTCAATACAGAGACACCCAAGTGTTTCTGTCGAAGTCTCGTCCTGGAAACGGCCCTGATTTTTAGCTTAATATAGCGGTGATCAGAGCTTTGCAGTCACAAAAATGAACCTGCCACCACAAGCCTCTTTCTGAGAAACAGGAAACATTTCTGTGGGCCCAAAGGGTGGACTTGAGCAATGTGGCCCCAAGTGGGGCTGATGAGGCCTCCTGACAACCATCAGAAAGGTTAAGTTTGACAATATGACTTGTCAAGCTTCAGAGAGCTTTAGGAGCCCACTGAATATTCAGCATCTACAGCTGTGTGGTTAGGGCTCCCCTTGGAGGCAGTTAACCTTCCTCATGAGCTGTACATTACCTGAAGACATCTCTTCCAGTGTACTGGAAGTATAGTACTTTATTCTAGGGTTATTCAGGCATTTGAGTGCAGACATTGGACTGCTAGGCACTGAAAAAGCACCCCTAGGTGGCCTGCATAAACCCCTGAATGCTTCATTACATCTTTAGGTTTCTAATTACCTTTCAAGATCTGGTCCCCAAATCCTATTCTCTTTGGAAAAAAGGGGATTTCCTAAGTTATTTTCTCAAAACAGCTCTCAGCCCTTTCTCTCTGAGATATAAACCTTGCAGTCAACCCTGGACATGAGAAAATATTCACTGAGCCTGAGGCGCTGCTACAGTGCATACGGAAAGAACAAAATGAATGCTGTATTTTGACATGTAAAAGACACACAAAGTCAAACTGGAAGTGATCTTTCCATATATTCACCTGAATATCTACTGAGTGGGAGTTAGGTGAGGGTGAAGAGTGATTTGGAGATCTTCAAAACCCGCCTGGATGCAACCCTGTGCCACATGCTCTAGGTGTCCCTGTTTGAGCAGGGGGGTTGGACTAGATGATCTCTAGAAGTCCCTTCCAACCTCAACCATTCTGTGATTCTGTGTGATTCAGTATTTAACAATTCAGCAAATACTGGTTGTCCAGTACATTTTTTTACATATTTAATGTAAAAAAATGGAAATACTTCACTGTAAGAATTGCCTAAATAATTTTACATTTCTTCTGGAAGAGCATCACGAGGGTTATTCCCAGAAATGCATGATTTAACATTCAACGAGCTCAGATGCTCCTGAACAGCCAGTTCAACTCTCCATTCAGGCCTGTTCCAGAGACTGGCATGATCCCTGACAAAACACATGCAAGGAGCACAGCTCTTTCCCATCACATAAAGTCGTGTTATGACTGCTAAGGCAGAGATGAGGCTGACTGAAGACTGAATAAGGTTTTGGATGAGTAAACTGCATGTTAGGAATTCAAGTATCCCACACTGCAGAAGCTTCCAGGAGTCCTACTGAAATGATAGCATCTTGTCTCATGCTGATTTTTTTCAGCTATTTTTAAATGCCCTTCCGTTCCTTATCCCCATTTTAAAGGCCAATGTCTTTGCTAAGAAGTGGAAGGGCCTCATTTCTATAAGAAAAAAAACTAGAGGTTTGCATTGTCTGAGTCAGATGTAGCTGCCATCTGCAATATTCCAAATGCTAAATCTCCTTTTAGAAGATACGTAAGAAAACAGTCATAAATATGTGACTAACTGACATGAAAAACCTGACACCTAAGGACTAGCACTTTTTGTACAATCTCAAACTCCTTGTCATTGGAAGAAAATGCATATATTTTAAGACTTGGAAGAGATTAATATCAGCATCCTACAGAAATGGAAACCACTGAAACTTATCTGATAGAAAATTATGAACAAAATACATACTCCTCAATTCAGGCATTACTAATGATAGAAAATTAGATTGGAAAATAATTTGTATCTAATTAATTGGTATCAGAAAGTATCTCTAGTGAAAAAAAGCATTATTGAGAGAGTCAATATGTGTAATAAAACTCATTTCAATAAACTAGATTAGTAGAAAAAATATTATATTTTTTTTCAGAAACAAATCTTCCAAAACCAAAACAAAAATGCTATAGTAATAATTCACTCTTCTATAACAAAAGGGAGTCCTACCATATAAAGAATTTTTTTGACATCTGCTTCACATCTGTTTTTGTTTTGATCCTTCAAATGGATGCTACAGTGTCCTTAAGAAAATATGAAAATATCTGCATTCGCTGAAGAAATAAGAGAGAGAGGGAGGAAGACAAAAAGTCAGAAATAACAGAGAGCATAGCCCATATATATATTTGATTTCCTTGTTCACAAACACCATCTGGAAAAGCCTCATGCACAAAAACAAAAGAATGAGAAAAAAAGGGTTTTTCTTGCCTTTGTTGCATTAACATCTGAACTTTATGAGGAGAAGGGTCAAACAATGACATGTTAAACTTTACAGCAGTAACATCATTAATAAACACCCAGAGAACTAATTATGTGTGCATAATTGTGAACAAACCTGCTCTGGTTTTGTTCAATAAGCATATATAAATAGGGAGGGATGGAGACTGAAAGGCAAGTCTGTCTGCCTCAAGGCAGGGTTCCTATACTTACTCCAGAGAGATGTTCAGACCTCACCAACCTTCAGGAAGTCAGTTCCAGCGGTTCACTACAGCCCTAACTTGCCATTTCACCCCCTTGGACTGAGATAACATTATTTTCTTTTTTGAAGCAGGCTTTTACATACTGAAGACTAGCACCATGTGTCACGCTGTCCCTCTTCCTTACAGTGAATGGCCCTCAGTCTTTTCTTAACAGACATATTTACTAAATTTCTTGTTCTTCTTATTGTTCTTCTTTAAACTTCATAGAATCATAGAATCATAGAATGCTTAAGGTTGGAAGGGACTTCTAGAGGTCATCTAGTCCAACCCCCCTGCACACGCAGGGTCACCTAGAGCACGTGGCACAGGACTGCATCCAAGCGGGTTTGGAAGATCTCCAGAGAAGGAGACTCCACAACCTCTCTTGGCAGCCTGTTCCAGTGCTCCGCCACCCTCACTGTTAAGAAATTTTTCTTTAAGTTCCTGTGGAACTTTTGGTGTTTCAGTTTGTGGCCATTACCTCTAGTTCTGTTCTTTGGTTGGTCCAAATTTTTCTTGAAATTGCTGCCAAAAGCCAGACAGAGTAACAGAGTACTGCAATAGAGACCTTAGAATTACTGAGCAGAACACAAGGATTGCTTCATTCAATGGTTGTATTTGCAGATTTATACAAACCAGAATGATGTTTTCATAGTCTCATGTTCAG
Organism: Tinamus guttatus; assembly: GCF_059628265.1. NCBI lineage: Eukaryota > Metazoa > Chordata > Aves > Tinamiformes > Tinamidae > Tinamus > Tinamus guttatus. The sequence goes on from NW_028288619.1 coordinate 2,406,041, forward strand.
CTTCACATCCATTTTAATGCCTAGATATTCCCCAGAGAATGCTCTTCAATCTGTTTTTCCCTACTCCTTATTAGTGCAGTTTATTATTCCTGCCAGTGTGTAGCACTTTGCAGTGGTTCCAACTGAATGTGCAGATTTTTTAAGAATATTTTTTTTCGATTTCAATTATTTTTGTGCCTTACAGCATACTTGTAGTACTTCTCTCCTTTTAAATATAAGCACCCTATCTATTCCATCACCTGGACCATTATGAAAACATAGACTAGAATAGAATAAGACAACCCCCTGCAGGACTGCATAAATATATCCTTGCTCTTTGTCAAGGAACTGCTGGTATGTTTTTCTTGAGTATAATTTTGCTTACAGGTTAGGGTTGTTTCGTAAACTGTATCTCTGTAGCTGGCTAGTGAATATCATATTAAATGGTGTGAAAAGCTTTACTAAGAATCAAGACATAAAATATTCACAGCTACCATTTTACACACAAAGGCTATAAAGAGAATTAAGAGAATTAATGGATTTTCCAAGAACAAGTTACATGATAACAAAGGTGGTGGCAACTCATCTCATTATAATTTTTCCAGATATGTATGAAAAGGTTTCTGAATTATTTCTCCCAGAATTTTTCTAGATATTAAAATTAAGCTGAGCAGCATGTAGCCCCCTTGCTTCTCTTCTCATCCATGTTCCTCTTAAAAAAAGACAGAAGGAAAAAAAGAACAGCAATACTGCTGTCAGTTTATGGTACTTCATCCATGTTTTGTTAATTCCCAACAGTGACTGCTGCTGACTCCAAGACTGCTTTAGCTGGTGATTTTTGCATCCTAGAGTGAGGTTCATCATGCCTGGAAGAGCTAAAAATATCTCATTTATCTAGGTATCTTACTTATCTCTAACTGAAGCAAAAGATTTCTCACTGGTATTAACTGTACTAATCTTTGCTTCTAGATGAACTTTCTACTCAAGACTGAAAGGTAACACTGGATATGTTGCTTAATAGTTAATTAAAAAAATGAGCCTTCTGTAACACTATTTATCTTTAATAAAATGTAGCAGTGGCAAATATTTCCTTAAGTTCGATTAGAAATTCAGCTCGCAAAAATTCAATATCTCTCATAACTGCAAATGGTTCAGACATGCAATAGAATATACTGTTGCCTATTGCATTTTCTTTTAATCCAGGTTAAGCTCCCTTTGCTTCTAAATTAGAATAAAAACAGAGACATGTAGAATAAAAGTAACTGTAGAATATTTCTATAAATTGACTGAAATATGTTGCTGAGGAAGCAACTTGCATGTTAAAATTTACACTTCAGTTTTGACAGAATTTGAAAGTGGGAGGTTAATTCAACAACAGTCATGGATGTCAATCTTCTTAAGTAAGGATACTGTTATTAAATATTCTTGAAATCACTATTAATTACATTTAGGATAAAAATGCTGCTATGTGAGTACTGTGTCAATGACAAGAGACATAGTAAAGACAAAATGCTGCCTTTTGTTGCCACACTATTTGCATTTCTAAATGAGAACTTTGACTCCTTTTGGTGAGTAACAAAGTTATTAAACCTGAGAGGGAAAAAGTCAGCCCTAAATAAAACAAGTTTTTTGATCCAGCACTTCTAAAAGGCAATTTGCACTTAATCTGACTTTCATATTAAACAAATACAGTAGATAATTAACTCAAAGAATAATTGCCTTTTAAAATCATATTTTTGGAAGAACTAAAGCACCCAGAAGTGAATTAAATTGCACTGTAAGAAGTATAAAAGTCGAAAATGCTGTCATCTTTAATGCTTCAGACCACAGTACCTCCATCCCTAGTTTTTACCTAGTGCTCTTGCTTGTGCAGCCAGAGAAAAATATTACTAAATTCATAGAACCTCATTTTAGCCTTAATTCACAAAGGTATTTAAGCCAGTATTCAATTCTCTTTTACATGATCGAGAGTTGAATACTGTAGTTTAGGATAAGCCCATGCTTACTTCCTGTCCTGGGTCAGTCTCAGCCTTCACCAAGTGTTAAAATAACACCAAAACTACCTATTCCATATTTAACAGAAATAGAGAAAAACAGGCTGCATTTCTAAAAACACTCATCTTTGGGGTGACTAGACCCAGTGGTAGGCAAAAATGGTATAAAACTGTTGTGGCAGAGAGCGCCAGCTTCTTGAATCTCATGGCTTGAGCCAAGGCACGCTGAGGTGGGATGCTTGATGCCAACGAACGAATCACTTTTGGTGCCAAACCTTCTGCATGTAGGCATGGTGGGGCAGCACCGCATCCCACTGTGGCAGTAGGAGACCTCCAGAGGCATCAGGGCAGGAATGAGCTAGGAAAGACCATCTCTGGAAAACAAGCAGCATGCTGTACTTCACCACTATCTTATCCTTGCCCTTAATACCAAGGGGCGGAAGAAGACAGAGCATTGAAGTGGTGCATTTTAAGGAGAGCTGCAGTAGGAGGAGCTGTTGACAGCCAAGGTTGGCAAAGTGAAATAAAGTTTTAAGGGCACTTCTCCATATGCTGAAGTTGGAGGGCTGAGGCTGCTCACCTTGCCACTGTTGACAAAGCTCCCACTGCCTGCAGCACACTCGAGATTGGAGTCGAAGGCCCCAGTTCAGGAGAGCACTTTGCTGAATTCTGAAGTGTTTTGTTGACTAGGGTGAGACTGAAGGATATGCTTAATGTGCAGGTGCCGGTGCTCACAGAAACCAAATTGAAAATTCGCATCCCACCAACTCACATTCCTGCAGTACAAGTTTCACATTTGCTTTCTGACAGCCTTTCTTATGGATATGACCTTTCTGCATAGTTTTCAGAATGCAAATGCAAGAAGTAATATGGCCACGATGAGGACAAAGGTGCAATATTTAAGCTCATTGTTTGCTATTCACACAATCCCAATAGAGATACATTCAATCGAATATCATCATCTTGTGTCATGATGAAAATGCAATATGTTGACCTGTTACAAGCATCCATTTTTACACATCGATGGACTAATGTGGAACAGTGTGTAGGACAAGCAAATAATCCTTGTCCTCAGTTCATAAATGGGCTTTGATCACAAGGAAAAAGCACTTAAGAAAAATCCTGATGCACATCGGAGATCTAGTAGGAAAATTAATGTGTTAACTATGGCCTAGAAGCACAAAAGCATGTGGGCTACTTTTAGTGTATTCCAGTGTCTTTCATAGTGCTTTCTCTGTGTTTGAAACAAATTGCACAAAAAGGCACAAGTAGATGTGTCCTTAAGATGCTTAACATGCATGGACACTACCTCTGGCCACCTTTAGCTGTGGAGGAAGAAAGTATAAGCAGTACAAGCAGCTTTTTAATACCCAACCTTTCATTTAAAGTAGTGTTTCTAAATGCAGAAAGTGCCTGGGGAGCCAGAATCATTTGCAGGACTGGGCTGCAGACAGGCACCTAGCACCCTCTCCCTTTTATATTCTCTCTCACACACACCATACACACACATACAGGACTGAATCTTACTTCCATCTCTACAGATTAGTCCAGCAAGAGGAGAGCTCTTCCCTAGGAGCTGTCATGAGGGCTAGACCATGCCTAACTGAGGAAGACAGAATTCTCCAGGATTGAAGAAGTCAAACTGAACACAAATCATGTCTTCTCCATTGCAAAGTAACAGCCATTATCCTGTTACATAAAATACTGGCACCACACTGCACTTAACTCCTTCACAATGTAGAAAGACAGAGAAGGACTTTTGTAATGGAAATGCATGATTAAGAAACCATTTTTAGCTCCCCCATTTGCAATGTGAAGCTTTTCTCACAATGTACCGGGATTATAAAGTTCCTTAGAGGAATTATTTTCAAGAGAGCAGCTGACAGCAGAAGGATTCTAATAGGAAAGTGTTTTATCTTGGAAGCTACATTATGCCTTTCTACACCTTAAGGGCAGTACAAGTGTTTTGAATTCATATATTTTGTACCCATTAATTTATCTTGCATCAAAGAAGTCAGCTAGTAATATGCCCTTTGGTGCTATATAAATGTTTCTGTATCTATCTGCTATTAGATATGAAGTTATCTGTAGAAGAATACACTACATACCCTGCTGATGCCATAAACCTGGTGAGCCTTGATAAGAAGAATTACTGTTTCCTTTTTTGTCTTGGAAAGAAAGAAGAGCTGTTTTGCATACCTTCCTTGAAAGAACACATCGTCTTCCAACTTCAAAAATATCTACCAGTTCAGAAAGATGATGCATTCCCTCTTGGCTAGCTTCTTTAGATCTGTGATGAGGTGATAAAGCAGAGACATGCAAGTTAATATATTATTTGATTGCAATTAAGTCAGCATTAATTTTTCAGCTCTCTTCTTTAGTTAGAGTACTGATTGGAAGCTACAGCTTCAGCCTTTCACAGCATGAGTATAGTAAGGTTTACATTCCCATATATGTTTATGTATTCCCAGCAATATATCTTTCAAGTATTGTGTATGAGAAACAAAGTTGGAAAAAGAAACGTATATAGTTCTAAATTTCATCTCTCATCCTTCAAATTTGGATGGGGCCTGATCATTATTTCTTCAGTTTGTTGGATCTTCTCACTGATCTACGAGAAGAAAGCACGACAACGTACATATTTGCCTTAACGTACTGCTGAACCAAAGATACATGAATAATAAAGACGAAAAAGAAAATCATAATATAGGTGTGGATTTCTTTTTCATGACCACATTCTCTGTCTAACATCAGAAACATAGACAGTTCTCAAAAAGTAAGTGCTTCTGCATATCACTGGAGTATTTTTCACACTATCCCTGCATTTTTTGATTTGAACAAGCTCACACCACGGAAGTCAGAACAAATGAAGACCTTATTCTATTAGGGGCTTATAGCCACTTCCTTATATTTGTGGGCAACGCTTTACACAGAATCACAGAATGGTTAAGGTTGGAAGGGACCTCTAGAGATCATCTAGTCCAAGCCCCCTGCTCCAGCAAGGACACATAGAACACGTGGTACAGGGTGGCATCCAAGCGGGTTTTGAAGATATCCAGAGAAGGAGACTCCACAACCTCTCTGGGCAGCCTATTCCAGGGCTCTGTCACCCTCACAGTAAAGAAGTTCTTCCTCATATGGAGATGGAACTTCCTGTGTTTCAATTTGTAGGCATTACCCAGAGTCCAATAATACCTCTTCCAAATGTGTTTTAGGATTTTCATCTTTAATGTGTCTACATTTTCATAATTATAGATTCATGAACAGGATTTAAAAGCTGTAAGTGCAATACAAATTATGTGCAAAAGTTCATTATTGATAAAAAACTTCACCACTCTGAGTTGGACTTTGACTGAAGTTACTGTACTGAATTAAGCTACTATCACCCAAGAAAATAAAGATAAATACTTCCATGAAAAAAAAAAAAAGAGTCGTAGACTGTATTTTAGCTGTTTGGTTCATGCTTAAAAATGATCACTATGTTGTTGTGAGGAGGGAGGTGGCAGGTATAGTAGAAAAAGGATAGAAGTAGCCATAAAGCAGAGTTATTCTTCAAAACAAGATATGAAGACAGATAAAGCCAAATAATTTATTTATTTTTAGTTGTCCTCTAGGTTTTCACTGACCTCCAGAATGAGCCTGTCTTGGGTACTTCTGTATATGATTCAAGTTTGTCTTGTTCAGACGGTTTGCTCTTGTTTGCTCTACACTAATAGAGGGCTGTTTGCTTTGCTGCACTTGCTAAAATTCCAATGAAGTGTGATCCAGCATGTATCCCTGCAACTGCAGGCACTGCCACTCCTGCTTTGCTACAACAAAATTAACAGTGTGCCTCAGCTAATGTAAGCAGCAGGATGCCTATACAACGATAACCAGTTTTGATTAGATGGTCATGGATGATGAGCAACCGTAAAATCTGAAATATTGGTCAGAGAAAGACATTTCTTTGGGAAGTGTATCTGTGTCAGTTTGGGCCAATTGCAATATCCTCAGTATTTACATAGCTAGCTTCTCTCTACAACATTTAACAACACTTTCATTGAAGTACTACTCACATTCCAGTCTAAAACCTTACATTTGCCTCTGAAGAAGGTCCAGTTAGGACAAGAAGATTTCAGAGCAGCTACCTTATTTGCTCAGCCTACTGTCTTCAAGGACAACCACCAAAACACAGCCTGGTTCTTTCAATGGCAAAAGCAGTTTTTTGCTCCTTTTCTCTTGGAGAATTTAGAGGTGGACCAAAGATTTGTAGATATTATGCTATTTAATGGCATATCTCTACAGGCTGTTATCATAAAAGCAGCTTGCTGAGCTGCTAATACACCAATCTATAACAAAAAGCATTCCCACTTTTTAGCTGTACTATATAGTATCATACTCTGGAGCTAATGAGAAACCTGAGAACCTGAGAGTAGGGGAAGAAGAAGAAAAAGAAGGAAATAAAAAGTGATATTTATAGAGATGGGTTAAAATTGCTTTTCTTCCAAGTGCAAGAACACAAGACAATTTTGTCTTTTTGTTAGGTCAAGACAAAACTCAGACATTTCCCACTGCCTAGCTTCCACTTGCACACTGAGCTCTTTGGCCTGAGTTAACCAGCACTTCAGCCTGAGCCTGTAGGAGGCATGGATGGAGCCTGAATGCTGCTCACGCAGCAGAGAGGCAGGTGCAGCTAACCCAATGGCAGTAACGATTACTGTGCACCTAGATGTGCTCACCTGAGCATTGCATGTGCAAAATTCAACTCATTTTCATCTACTCTGAAGTTAGACCTAACCTAAGTGATACTGGGATCGGGCATTGCTACAGATAAGAAATTAGCTGATGACCAGGAAACCCAGAAGAGTCAAGTAGACAGCAGTCAAAGTGTTAATAATTTGGGGTGAGCAAAGAGCATACCACTATTGAATAGGTCCCTTCCCCAACATTATGAAATGAATACTTGAGTCCAAGACTTGAGAAACTTCATGGTAAAGATGTCATGCCCTTGATATGCCATGCTATACCCCTGCCAGCAAAGACCAAGATAGGCATATATGTGTTTTTGTGATAGCTGCATTAAAATCTCCTGTGACTCTGTTATGGTAAGTTTTCCTTGGCCTGCAAGACTGGAATTTTAAATAATATATCTAGAATGCAAGTTTACATGTAGTGCAGCTACAGAGAAAAAATTATTAGTTTCAGCTGTAACACAAACATTTCAAAACACACACAAGGAAATTCTGCGAGAAGTAAGATTTGAGGTTGTCATTCAAAAAGTCTCTCACTGCCAGCTCTGCTAAAACTGAAAAAAACAGCATGGGGGATGAAAAGGAGGGAGTGTTAGAAATAACAAACCCTGTATGAGAAGGTATGGCAGATGGATAGATTTTAAAACACTCTTTCTTACCCATAGCTGAGATACATTACAACTTAAAAATCATTTCCCCCTCTCCCCTCTCACCAAGGTTTTACCTTCCTTCTACAGGATGTGAAAAAAACTCTTACTGACTTACTTACAGTTACTTATTTTCTGCTGTAGAATAAACAGATCTCTGGTTTAACTCCTTTCTGTCATATCAGCCCAACATGATTTCAGAAAAGGCCTAGTGCCTCTAATATCAACAACAGACATACACAGTAGTCTCTATTCCTGCCTCCGAGTGCAGTCTGGACATTTGCCCTTTGTAAAGAAAAGAAATTCATTGTCACAAGTAATTTAGTTAAAGAAAGAAAAGGGGTAAGAGTTGAAAAAATGATTAGGAGGAATAGCTAGAATCCCAATAGCTCTAGGTTGAGTAGACACTCAACCAGCTCTTTTGGGGAATGCCTTGGAAGACCTTGCAAGTCTTCTAATTCAACCATCTGCTAAAAGTAGACCTAACGTCAGACTTTGCTCCATAATCTCCCCATGGACTAGCATAGGCCTGTTTGTTCTGTAGCTGCTTGGATTCTCCTACTTCCCCTTTTTGAAGATGGATATAATATTTGCCTTTTCTTCCAGTTGCCAGGGATTTCTCCTGTTCGTCATGATACAGAATGGTCTCATGATATCACTGGCTGCTTCATCAGCACCAGCTGATGCATCTTGACTAGTCCTCTTATCTTGACTGAGAGAAGCCACCTGGATAAGAACACTGACAAAATTATTGTCATACTGATTTTAGTTTTCTTGATTCTGATGAACTTTACTAACAATTTTTAGGGTATGGCACAAAAGCTTAAAACTCTGTCTATCTGGCTATTAAAAAAAAAAAATTCAGGAAATCTTTTTCATGGAAGCAGAACAAAAATTTCACTAAGACCTGTCCTAGGTATATGGCAGAGAGACAAGTTGGAGACACAGGTAAAAAAGCAGAGGTTCCAGGAAAGTAATGTAACGATCTACGAAGACTTTACACTTACAAACACTAAACAAAAAGCAGGAATATATAAGTTTGAGTAATGAGTTCCCAAGTCAGAAACGGATTATGTGCTTCTATCTGCCCAGAATAGAAGGTAAAGTGACAGTGTTGTTCTGACCACACTGTATGCCTTTCTTTTATTATTTTTAAGAGTACATTTTATCACACTAACAATATATTTACAAAATTACTCCAATAGTACAAACTAGTTCTAAAGAAACCAGAAGCAAAATGAAGAAAGAAATTGAATTTTGTCAAGCAACATGGACCTGGTGATTCTGTCATGAATTATGGTAGGAAATTCGAACTATACAATCTTTCTTAAACAAGAGGGGTAGGATTGTACCTCTTCTTAGATAGAGGAAATTCTCCTCACTGTGGTAGAGTTTTTCAAATACAATAAAGTCTTGTGGGATAGACAGCCTGGCAAAGCTCAACACCAGTTCTGCACCAACCTGCACACACAAGCTTTCTGGGGATAAGCCCAGGAAAAGCCCAGCTCAACAGATCATGCTCGTGCATAGCACCAGTTTCACGGAAATCCTGGAAGCATGCAGGGATGCAATCTCTGATTGGACACAATGAGCAACATCATGTTTCTCTTCTGTGTTATCTAAAGTCAATTCACCGAGTAACACAAGATAATTTATTTGCCTGACCCTTATATTCATTCAGATTCCCATCTCCAATGAAGCAGTATGATGACAGCATAACATAAATAATTCTGTTCTTGAGCATTTTCCTAAAACAGAGGAGGAAATCGACTATTTTGGAAAAAATAGCTCACAAGTTAAAAACAAGGAGCTCGATGGGAGAGAAATTGAATTGAAATCAAACCTCGGTTCAGATTTGTAAGAGGACAAATGTGTGACTGAGCGAAGTTCACCCAAGGCTAACGGATACCAGTCCTCTGACCTCTAAAGGGAATTACTTACAGGACTGGCTCTAGTCCAGGGTTGCTGTCAAATATATCATGTGTTAAACAACTAAGTCACAGAGCAGACAGCTCAAAACACCATGGTCACCCCAGCACTTTGATGGCACACACAGAAGAACGTATTTTTCTTTCTTCCTTTTATGACTTGCTATAGAACAGCAAAAAATGCTTCGTAACAGAGCACACTAGACAGCTTTTGTGGGTGATTAAATGCTTCATCTCTGTATTAGCTATTAATTCATCTCAGGGTTAATTATGGCTGTATATATTTCCAATCAATAGAGATTATCTCTTAAATAACATGTAAGGAGATAAGCAAGCAATGCAGCATTTCACTGTACAGTGTACATAAAAATCACAGAAAACAGCTTTATCCCTTATTAACCTAGTGAAAACAGAAAAGGCTTTCAGAGTACACAGAGGTGGCCTTTTTCAACCCGAGGGGAGCATTGATGAGCTGAGGACATTTTATTATGAGCAGTACAGTAATGCCCAGCACCACTCTCCAGTGAGTTCAAGAAAAGACAAAGAAACAGAGCTTTGCATAAGCAAAGGCATCTGGAAAGGCATCCTTCTCCCTCTGCTCCCACTGCCAGAAATTCGCACTTTGATACAGAGTCTTTCATGCAAAAGCCGGTACAGAGGCCAGCTACACAGGCCTGGTGGAAGAAAAGGGACAGAGAATCAAGTGGTCTGGGACCTGAGAACTATGGGTCTGCTCAGAATAAAGATAATTTTGCACAGAAATAGAAAGCAAGAAGGTGTTGCAAGCATTCCCATCCATCTTGTGCCCCCTTCAGCTTATATAAGATATCTGAAACTGTTGCTCAGGTAATGAAAATACCTTGTAAGACCAGTCAAGTAATGCCCAACTATCTCACTCTTTCACCAAAGTAGCATAGCTTTTGCTGTGTACAGAATTTAACTCCAAGGAGAAACTAAGCCATCTTAATTATTATATTATTATTACAGTATATAATATGTGTGATTGATTCTTCAACAATTTCTGGACTTCTGGTCACCCTGCTATGCTCCCATGATATTAGTGCTATACAGTTTCACAAGAGAGTTGCAGACAAGCAGTCCTTTTGAGATAGGAAAATGTACGAGAATCTTTCTTCTAATCCTTTTCATCCCTTTCTACTTAGATCTACTCTTCTCATTCCCCAGCCTAAATTCCCATGGAGTCTATATAAAACATGGGCACAAATTCTGATTTTTGGAAAGAAGTGACAATAAAAAGTTATCTCAATCATCTTTGGGTAGATGAATAGACTGTATAACCCGACCAGACACATTCCATGCTACTTGTTTGTGATTCCACAGATGTCCTAACTATTTGAAATGACAATTTTCTCCTTAGGAATAGTGTGCACAAATAGAAGCTGCCCCTAAGAGAATGGGAAATATGCCCCCTAAAAGGCTGAATATTCTGAAAGCATACATCAAATGACTGAATTAGGGAAAGAGCAGTTAAATTAAAATTGCAGTTATTAAAAGAAAAGAAAAGTAAAAACATAAAAGAACAAAAATCCAATGAGCTTTTACATCTTTACCAAAGCAATTGCCAGGTTTGGAGGAGTGCTGTTTCAAGGGTCAGCATTCCATGAAGCAATGAAGAAACACATTTGTCATAACTGCGATATCGTCCACTGCCTCCCTGGGCAGTAAATGAAGAATCTAAATCCAATCCTATTATCATTGTTACCAAAGTCTCAGGCACATTCTGTTTTCAAAATTTCAGAACTGCTAATAATTTGCACACAAAATCATACAATTAGAATGAATTAGAGGAAGAATGGGCTGGGTACATAAGGGCATGAATAAAAATGGCAGGAGTGACAATTTTTGACTGTTCAGAGAAAAGTAAGCCTAACTGCTACACACTGGTATAATGGCCATGACTTGTAGATGGCAGCCTGTGAATGTTATCCTCTTATTTCTAACTGTGGATGCTTCAGTCAAAATACTTTGTTTAAAATAATATTTGTTAATAGTTAGTGCACAGCTATTTTGTTTTCTGAGCATGAGCAGCACCATGTACTTCAGCTCCCCATCGCAAGAGAGCAGTCAGTCTGATGCCTTTCACACCCCAACTGTTTATGAGTTAATAAGTACACCCAGAAATATCAATATCTCATTGCAAATGTTCACTCTTAATTACAAGGGTAAGGAATGTCAAACTCAAAAGCACTAGATAGAGACAGGATGATTTAATCCCACTCTCTTAATTAGCAACCACTTCAAGAAAAAAAGGACACTTTATGTGCTCCTAGTTAACTACATCTGTACAAACAGGTTTTAAAACAGGATGGAAGTCATGGGAACACTGTGTTCTGGTTTGTTCAAGGCTCTGCTACATTTCCTCAAAGTATTTCTTTCTGTAACAGCATACTGCAAGAGGAAGGTGAAAAAGGGACTCCCAGTATGAAATTCTGCAGTTTCAAACATTGAACTAAAGCAAATTTAGATCTCTAATGTTGGGTTAAAATTGGCATTAGTTAGAATATCATTTATTAGATTAACCAAGCTTTACTATGCTAATTGTTTGTTCCAATACAATGTGCAGCCTTCCTGCTACTTCGCTAGTAATGGATACTCACAGCCTTTTAAAAAGAACGAGTCTGGTAATATACGGACTCCGTCTGAAAATGTCTGTGCTGACATTCCACTTCTCTGAGTCTACAGAGAAGATCTGGCTCACGTATTTCTTTTGACACACCACTACTTTTTGTCAATCTAAATATTCTTACTTGTAGTCAAAATATCTCTTTACAACAAAACTTTACATAATGAAAGTAACAGACAACCTTGAGCTGAACACCTTTCCTTCCCACACAGCTTAGTCATTCTCTTCTGGCATGGATGTATTAACAGATGAGCTCACTTGTGCTGCAGCATGTGATGTTAGTGCTCCAAGGCAGGAGTGCTAAGGACTTATGAAAAGGAGATTTGCCGCACAATTAATGCATTCACTTCATCATCTGGCTTTCTCTTATACAGACTGAAGACAGACTTTTTCTGGTATAAAGCAAAATAACTTGCAGTAACTGTGGATTGTTACTAGTTGCAAAGGAAGCAATTGCATGCATTCTGTGGTATCAGAACAGATACTGCTGACTTTATTAAACCTAAACTATTGGCCACTTCCTGGTGAACAGTCTCTAGGTATGCATGAATTACAAAACGCAAGAGTTTGGATTCGAGTCACTTTGTATAGTCACAGTTTATAAAGTCTGTGTCTTACGAAAGGGTATAGTTCCCTTCCACACAGCTATATATATTAAGGTGAAGAAAACGACCTATTAACTCAGGTTAGAGATCTAACTCAGGTTAGATCAAACTATTCAGGAGTCTCTGCTAGTGACATAAGCAGTCACTAGATCTCAACTCAGGACCCATTGATCGCCTTATTGCGGTGTGTCAAAGTAGTCAAACAGATAGTGCAGCTGTCACAGAGCACAGCTGCAATGGAGACAGTACTAACCAGATGACAGTAATCCTCGGGATTGTTTGGTACTCACATGAGAGCTCTAGAGGAACTCAGATGTGAAAGGCAAGTGTGTAGCCTACCATTCAAACAACCACCATGCCAAAGGACTGACAATATAACTCCCATCTGCATGAAGGGCTCTGCAAGGGACTGGTGACGGACTGGTGACACTCACTGCATCTTTGGCAAGACAGTGGAGTCCACAACCACAAATAAGAATATGGAGCATGCGGTTATAGACAAGCTGAAGGGAGCAAGTAAGTGTGGCACATGAACTTCCCTCACTAACCTGCTGGCATTTGAGCAGGGTGCCAATAACCACATTGATGATGATGATACAGCCAATCCAATATAGAGAGTTCTTCAAAACCCCTTGAGAAGACTCCTAAATAAAGGTTATTACAGGAACTAAGTTGTCACAGGAGGAAAAGTCTTTTTATGGATGCTGCTATGGATGCTACTGTTCTTTTGTTACATGATCAAGCTATCTACACACCCCCTAAACTCCAGCCACTCAAAACAGCTTCTCACTGCAGATGAATGGAGCCACAAGTGCCACTGTACATATTTGGACAAGCTAGAAAATAGACTCTTTAGGAAATGTATGCCTTTTGTCAGAAAATCCAAGGACCTGCCAAGGAAAGGACCACCAACTGAAATCTCCTCTGGCCAAGCAAAATGCCTGCCTTGGGTGCATTTAGTACGCTTCCACAATGCTTCCACATTCCCCTTCCTGTGGAAAGTGATGTTGCATGAGAACACAGCAGCAACTTGGGAAAAATAAGGTTTCACTCTAAAGGGTAAATTAAACTTTCCTCTTGTTAACATTAATGGTAAGTAGTCTACCTCTACTGGTCCTACACACCCGTTAATGTGTTTGATGGGCAAATATTTCCTTACCGTACATTGCTGCTTCTCCACTCCAAACCCATCTCCCACTCTTTCACAAGTCTGGCAGTTTGCATGTCTTCTGGGAGATGTTGCCTGATCTTGCAACTCCATCATTTCTATTTGGTTGTAGCAACATAGCGGATGGAAGTTCACCGAGACTCTCAGCTCCACTGCTGTCACCTACAGTTTTAATAAAGAAAGAGCTTTATTCACCTTACTGAGAGTCTTTTGGGAGTACTGGCTCTGTATACAACTCTTTAACTGTCTTTCCAAACTCCCTGTAGGAGCTAAGTGAGACACAGGAGCATCCATGTGCCTTGAGCTTCCCCCTCAGTTCCTGTACCTCTATGTGGTTATAGCAGCTTTCAAATCATGAGCAGAAAGGCAACAAAATCTTTGTAGCTTCCAGTGCTCAGCAATAGATGGTGCCAAAGAGTTCTTTCTATGCCCAAAACCCACGGCGGCCTTTCCCTTTGCGCTGACAGATGGGAGAAGGGAGCTGGCTAACGCCTATAGCAGTGGCCACCAGCACATGGCTTCCAAGTACTCTGTGGCTCCCTTGACTTGTGAGGATCTTTTCAGCCACACGAAGAGGCTCAAAAGCAAAGCTGACAAAATGCTATCCATGGCATAACACATAACACTGTGCCCAATCCCAGCACCAATCCCAGCAAAGGTCAGTGACTGCTTCTCCAGACTGTGAATCACCATACGGCATCTCTAGCCCTTGTCCCAGCACAGGGTGCTGCCATGAAAGGGCTTCCTCAGCAGAGCAAGGGGCAGCAGGAGTAACAGGAACAAGTAGCCTTCTTGGTGTTTTCTCACCACCATATCACAATTCGCAGATTTTTTGTGGACAAAATTTTCTGGTGAAGTTGCGGGTAGCTTGGTGACAATGCATGAAGTTTTAGCTTTGCAGCAGGAGTTCATCCTGACCTGCATTAATCTACTCACTCGGTGAAAATCTGTGAACTGAGAACCTCTTCCCCTTCTCTTCCCGGAAACCAGACACCATTCATGGGGCAAGAGAAGAGATCTGGAGGTGCAGGAACAGCCCCATTTTGACTTCCTAAATTTACAGCCTTCCTGCAGAAAAAAAGCACTTCTCATTTGCTCCAATCCCATTCTTTTTGACCCCAAATGACGGTTTGTGGCGGCCAGGACTGGGGCAAGGGCTTAAAAAAGCCACACTTGAGCATCAGGGAGAGAGAGTGTAGAGATGTTTTGGAAAACAGGGATATGGATAGGGAGTGATATCCCTCACAGGGATATGTGAGGGGGTGGCAGTGCTGGTGTAGCAGTTGCAAGGACAGTGGACTGGTGGAGCAGGAGGAGGAAAGATTTCCTGCAGTGAGTGATGCATTTACCTAGCAATGATGCCCACTGTTAATGGGGAGATCTAATAATCCCAGCATCAAATAAATATATGTCTATATGCTGTGCACATATTTGGCATGGTAGAACAGCTTGAACACTAAATGTTTCAAAGCAAAACAAACAAAATATGGTTTTAAAAAATGCTGTAATTTGAGGGATAACACAATGGATTAATTAACCTCTCCTATTATCAGCTATTGTTTTCTTTGCTGAATGACTGGCAGACCATCAAGACTTCTTCATACACTGCTCCAACAACTATGCTTTCTGTAAAGTCTTTTCTGTATCTTTCTCCAAAACTTTTTTCCCTTTTTTTTCCCCTCACTTGCTTGCCTGGTCTATTTATTTTATCCTATAATTTCCTTATTTTCTTCTTTCTCCTCTGTCAGTCCTTTCGTTTTGATCTTCTTTGAATTGCAGCAATAGTATCAACAAATGAGCTAGCTGAGGAGCAATACTGGCAGCATGAGTGGAAAGTGCACATCTCCAGATGAAGGATTGAAATGAAAGTTTTCAGTGACCTAAAACTGAAAAAGGAACTGCAGAAGGAATTGTATTTTTATCTTTCCTGCTCATCTGAGAAATAAATTTGAATAGTCCACTACTGTTCCCACATGAGAACACTGGCAGCCTTCAACACTTTTAGGAGGAGGTTTGGCAACATGACCAATATTTTGACTTTGCTCTGCCTTTCACAAGCAATTACATTCTATTTTCCACTTATTTCTCTCTCTTCATTAGTTTTCTGAAAACTATTGTTAAATAAAAATGTGGATTATTTCCTTAGTTAAACACGAAAGTAAACTTTAATGTTATTTCAGCAAAAAAGAAACCTACCATAAAACCTTATTTGCAAGATTTAAAAATTTAAAATATTAACAGCGAATTGTGCTGCATTAATTTTTATGAGAAGTGAATGTTCATTCATCACAAGGCCATTACTAGGTGCCAGAAATTTACTGACACATAAAAGAAAACACAGATTCCCATGCATGCAACTAAATCCCTTGCAACTAAGACAGAGTAGGTAAGCAGGACGCACTAAGTCCTGCTTAGTAAGGACCTATTTTAGCTAATTTGGGTATCTACATGTAAGACTATGCAGGCTCTTCAATCATTCACAGTCAATGGAAGAAAACAGCAAGTGAGAACAACTGTGACAAACTGCCTTTTAAGTGCCTCTTCCATGGTCAGTTTATGAAATGCTGAGTGAGTGGAAAACTGAGTTATTTCAAGTTAGCTGAGATGAATCCCTGGCATAAATAAGAAGACAACACTGAAAAGTCACTATAATTATAGAGATCTTCTGTCTATTTGTTGCATACTTTAGACTGTTCTTTGCCTTCATATTTGTGAGAGCTGATCTCCAAAGTGAAGGAGATTTCAACATCATTGGTTAGGGTTATGGAGGACAAGTGAGGCTTCAATGGAAACAAAAATTATTTCAGACAATTAATCACAGAGAATTTGTACTGGAGCTAGTAGCACTCAGGGATGTAAGTTATTCTTTTGCACATAAATGGTAAGATCTGGCCTTCGCTATTGCAAATAATGCCCTGCCTACAGCTTGCTGGCTTTATATGTTTGTCAAGTAAGCAGGTATCAAAAGCATCCCAACAAGGTAGTGAATTTGTGGCAGAAGACAAGAAATCTCATTCACAGCGCTGCAGTGGACAAGGAAATTGCCTTTGAGAGATAGAGTTGCAATAGTAGCTGAAAGGCCCAAGAGGTCTGCCCTGGGGGATGCTCAAGCCAGAGAGGAAGCAGTCACCTCAGGAAGGCAGCACTGCAGTCAGACTGAAAGATTGAACTGCATCAAAAACTAGGGGGAGGCATTTTTTAGGGGTACAATTTCTAAGACAAGAGAGGCACACCAAAGAGAAGACTCATTTTAAACTAGCTCATGTCTCCTCTGTATCTTTAAAAATGACCAGGCAAGATGGTAAGCAAAATCATCCTCTTAAGCCTATGGGCACAGAGTTCCCTTTCCACTGCAAGCTGGCCCTAGTCAGGGACAGCTGACTTTTAGAAGCCATTTCTTGCACATACCAGAAAGCCTTCAATGAACAAAACAGTCCTCATAGTGAGGCTTGAACTGTTGCATAGTTAAGATGCAGACTGGTCTTTTTCACTGTAATTTAAACTCTAGTGAGAACTGACATTTTTATGTATTTAATTTCATGTCTGTCAAGAATTCACTACCAGCCCTAGATGTGAAATACAAAAGACAAATTATGGTCAATCCTTTTGGGTAAAGGAACACTTTTGGAAATATGACACCAAATAATGCTCTAATCGTACAGCAGCTGCAGCAGCCATTCATTACAGCATGCATTTCCCTGAGCTCTGCATTTTCCTTCTGACATCCTTCTGCCTCTTCTCACTTCCAGTTTCTTCTGGCCATCATTTCCCTCTGCAGAAAGCTGGCAGAGTAGTAACAAGATAAACGCTGTTTGATTAGAGTGTAACAATAGAGACAAGCGATCATTTCATTTGTCAGCGGATCATAATTTTAAAACCAGGCTAGTGACAGAGTCTCTAAAAAAAAAAGGAAAAAAAAAAAAAAAACTCCACAATGCTCAGTGGATAATGCCAATAGATTTTTTTTCCTGCACTCTAGTGCTATTAAGCATATTAACTCATCATAAAATAAAATACCATTTAAAAGCTGGCCATTCAGATTGACCAAGTTATACACAACTGAAATGAATTATCCCAGGAAAAAGATACAGCTCAAATATATATCAAAGCTATTAAGGCTTTTTTTTCATGACATCTAGAATAGTCCTCAAAATAAATCCATAATCTGTAAACATATTATTTCAGAAGATAATGATTATTTCATTAACATAGCAGAAAAGATCCTGCTAATAAATTCTAATTTTGAACATGTGCTACTTTTATGTATCTAGATGAGACCATTAAGAGGTATTAGTGAACATTTTAACTGGTACTCGGAATGGGCAAAGACAATTCTAAAATTTGATCACACCTAAGTTTCAGGTAATGACAAAACTCATACTATCATCACTAGAATACTACTGAGCCCATTCTATAGATTAAACTTTTTTAGAAATAGCCTTTATCAGTCATAGAATAAGATAGACCATTTTCAAAATATCTCAGTTTTAACATTGTGGTGGAGATAATTTCTGAACATGTTTGCATCAGGAAGATGGAAGCGAGTTCCACCAGTGTTCAAATTGAAACCAGGCTGTTAAATCTTTCTGTAATGGCAGTGCAGTGAAACTAAGTGTATGACATTTATCTAGGAGAGTCATTCAGCGCCAGAGAGTTCAAATACTTTTTAAGAACCTGTTAAAATTCCATTTGCTTTATGTAGAGATTTCCACTAGTTTATTAGTTTCTTATAAGTAAGTAAGTAGCTGTTTACAGTGAACAAGGGAGAAGGTATACAATTTCTATCTAATAATGCTAAAATGAAAAGATGTAGACATATGCTTTTTAAATTGAAATGGCTTCTAAAAATAGATAGTAAAAAAAAAAAAAAAAAAAAAAAAAAAAAAAAAAACTACTTTTATTTTAGCTTTTTAAGTACCATGCTATTTTCATTAAGAAAAAGTAGATCCATATGCTATAGCTCAGAAGATTTCGGAAACAAGTTAGAGAAATGCTCATAAAGTGTCTAGGTGCTGATAAGCTTGCCTTAATAGGACCAGATGAGTTCTGGGGAATTCCCTCAACTTTACAGCTTTTTATGAATGTACTACTGAATTTGTCACATGGTGAGAAATCCTAAAGGAGGATGTAGTAAGATCAGGAAAAGTGGACTAAGAACACAGGGAGACATCGGAATTACTAAAAAGATTTTGCTTTTCCATACAGAAAAAGTGGGATGGCTGATCTATTGAAAATTCCTTAAGTAGGCCAGAAAACCAGAGAAAAATAATTAACAAATCCAGGAAGTTTTGAGAAGCTTCTATAGTCTCATCAAGGAAAAGGAAGACTGAGAAACAAAAGTTACCATAAGGACATTCTTGGTGTTTCCCCGCATGTACCTTTCAATGTGATTTGCAGCCGCAGTGCACATGGGACTTTATCATAACAATAACCCTAGGAAAGGGGGTGATGTGGACTTTGTACCTCTAGGTCAACGGAAGACTGAGAGACAAAGTTGTCATACGGGCAGACTTGCTGTTTCCCCACGTGTCCTTTGGCAAGTGCTTTGCAGCCGCACTCCACATGGGGCTCTGCGCTTTATCACTGCTCAAATCCTAACCCTAACCCTAGGAAAGAAGGTGATGTACACGAGTACTCATCAGTGGAAAGGGAGACTGGGAGACAAAACTTGCTGTACAGGGAAACTTTCTGTTGCCCTGTGTGTCCTTTTGCATGTGCTTTGCAGCCGCCCTCCACATGGGGCTCTGCACTTTATTACGTCTCTAACCCTAATCCTTATCCTAGTAAAAGTGGTGAGGTAGACCTTGCCCCTTTAGGCGAATGGAGGACTGGGAGACAAAAATTGCTGTATGGGCAGACTTCTTAATGCCCCACATGTCCCTTTGCATATGCTCGCAGCCACAATCCACATGGGGCTCTGTGCTTTATCACTGCTCTAGCCTTAAACCTAACCCTAACCCTAGTAAAGGGGATGAAATGAAGGATGTCCCTTTTGGCCAGGGGAAGGCTGGGAGACAAAGGTTGCTGTATGGGTTGACTTGCTGTTGCCCTGCATGTCCACTGACAAATGCTTTGCAGCCATACTCCACATGAGGCTCTACACTTTATCACTGCCCTAACCCCAACCATAACCCCAAGCCTAGTAAAAGTGGTGAGGTGGACCTTGCCCCTTTAGGCCAATGGAGGACTGGGAGACAAAAGTTGCTGTACGGGCAGGCTTAGTACTGCCCCGCATGCCCTTTGGCAAGTGCTTTGCAGCCGCACTCCACATGGGGCTCTGCGCTTTATCACTGCTCTAACCCTAACCCTAACCCTAACCCTAGTAAAAGTGGTGAGGTGGACCTTGCCCCTTTAGGCCAATGGAGGACTGGGAGACAAAAGTTGCTGTACGGGCAGGCTTAGTACTGCCCCGCATGCCCTTTGGCAAGTGCTTTGCAGCCGCACTCCACATGGGGCTCTGCGCTTTATCACTGCTCTAACCCTAACCCTAACCCTAACACTAGTAAAAGTGGTGAGGTGGACCTTGCCCCTTTAGGCCAATGGAGGACTGGGAGACAAAAGTTGCTGTACGGGCAGGCTTAGTACTGCCCCGCATGCCCTTTGGCAAGTGCTTTGCAGCCGCACTCCACATGGGGCTCTGCGCTTTATCACTGCTCTAACCCTAACCCTAACCCTAGTAAAAGTGGTGAGGTGGACCTTGCCCCTTTAGGCCAATGGAGGACTGGGAGACAAAAGTTGCTGTACGGGCAGGCTTAGTACTGCCCCGCATGCCCTTTGGCAAGTGCTTTGCAGCCTCCCTCCACATGGGGCTCTGCGCTTTATCACTGCTCTAACCCTAACCCTAACCCTAACCCTAGTAAAAGTGGTGAGGTGGACCTTGCCCCTTTAGGCCAATGGAGGACTGGGAGACAAAAGTTGCTGTACGGGCAGGCTTAGTACTGCCCCGCATGCCCTTTGGCAAGTGCTTTGCAGCCGCACTCCACATGGGGCTCTGCGCTTTATCACTGCTCTAACCCTAACCCTAACCCTAACCCTAGTAAAAGTGGTGAGGTGGACCTTGCCCCTTTAGGCCAATGGAGGACTGGGAGACAAAAGTTGCTGTACGGGCAGGCTTAGTACTGCCCCGCATGCCCTTTGGCAAGTGCTTTGCAGCCGCACTCCACATGGGGCTCTGCGCTTTATCACTGCTCTAACCCTAACCCTAACCCTAACCCTAACCCTAGTAAAAGTGGTGAGGTGGACCTTGCCCCTTTAGGCCAATGGAGGACTGGGAGACAAAAGTTGCTGTATGGGCAGGCTTAGTACTGCCCCGCATGCCCTTTGGCAAGTGCTTTGCAGCCTCCCTCCACATGGGGCTCTGCGCTTTATCACTGCTCTAACCCTAACCCTAACCCTAACCCTAGTAAAAGTGGTGAGGTGGACCTTGCCCCTTTAGGCCAATGGAGGACTGGGAGACAAAAGTTGCTGTACGGGCAGGCTTAGTACTGCCCCGCATGCCCTTTGGCAAGTGCTTTGCAGCCGCACTCCACATGGGGCTCTGCGCTTTATCACTGCTCTAACCCTAACCCTAACCCTAGTAAAAGTGGTGAGGTGGACCTTGCCCCTTTAGGCCAATGGAGGACTGGGAGACAAAAGTTGCTGTACGGGCAGGCTTAGTACTGCCCCGCATGCCCTTTGGCAAGTGCTTTGCAGCCGCACTCCACATGACACTCTGCGCTTTATCACTGCTCTAACCCTAACCCTAACCCTAACCCTAGTAAAAGTGGTGAGGTGGACCTTGCCCCTTTAGGCCAATGGAGGACTGGGAGACAAAAGTTGCTGTACGGGCAGGCTTAGTACTGCCCCGCATGCCCTTTGGCAAGTGCTTTGCAGCCGCACTCCACATGGGGCTCTGCGCTTTATCACTGCTCTAACCCTAACCCTAAACCTAACCCTAATAAAAGTGGTGAGGTGGACCTTGCCCCTTTAGGCCAATGGAGGACTGGGAGACAAAAGTTGCTGTATGGGCAGGCTTAGTACTGCCCCGCATGCGCTTTGGCAAGTGCTTTGCAGCCTCCCTCCACATGGGGCTCTGCGCTTTATCACTGCTCTAACCCTAACCCTAACCCTAACCCTAACCCTAGTAAAAGTGGTGAGGTGGACCTTGCCCCTTTAGGCCAATGGAGGACTGGGAGACAAAAGTTGCTGTATGGGCAGGCTTAGTACTGCCCCGCATGCGCTTTGGCAAGTGCTTTGCAGCCTCCCTCCACATGGGGCTCTGCGCTTTATCACTGCTCTAACCCTAACCCTAACCCTAACCCTAGTAAAAGTGGTGAGGTGGACCTTGCCCCTTTAGGCCAATGGAGGACTGGGAGACAAAAGTTGCTGTACGGGCAGGCTTAGGACTGCCCCGCATGCCCTTTGGCAAGTGCTTTGCAGCCACACTCCACATGGGGCTCTGCGCTTTATCACTGCTCTAACCCTAACCCTAACCCTAGTAAAAGTGGTGAGGTGGACCTTGCCCCTTTAGGCCAATGGAGGACTGGGAGACAAAAGTTGCTGTACGGGCAGGCTTAGTACTGCCCCGCATGCCCTTTGGCAAGTGCTTTGCAGCCGCACTCCACATGGGGCTCTGCGCTTTATCACTGCTCTAACCCTAACCCTAACCATAACCCTAGTAAAAGTGGTGAGGTGGACCTTGCCCCTTTAGGCCAATGGAGGACTGGGAGACAAAAGTTGCTGTACGGGCTGGCTTAGTACTGCCCCGCATGCCCTTTGGCAAGTGCTTTGCAGCCGCACTCCACATGGGGCTCTGCGCTTTATCACTGCTCTAACCCTAACCCTAACCCTCACCCTAGCAAAGCGGGTGGCGTGGACGAGTACTCATGAGGTCAAAGGAAGACTGGGAGACAAAAGTTGCTGTACGGGCAGGCTTAGTACTGCCCCGCATGCCCTTTGGCAAGTGCTTTGCAGCCGCACTCCACATGGGGCTCTGCGCTTTATCACTGCTCTAACCCTAACCCTAAACCTAACCCTAGTAAAAGTGGTGAGGTGGACCTTGCCCCTTTAGGCCAATGGAGGACTGGGAGACAAAAGTTGCTGTATGGGCAGGCTTAGTACTGCCCCGCATGCGCTTTGGCAAGTGCTTTGCAGCCTCCCTCCACATGGGGCTCTGCGCTTTATCACTGCTCTAACCCTAACCCTAACCCTAACCCTAGTAAAAGTGGTGAGGTGGACCTTGCCCCTTTAGGCCAATGGAGGACTGGGAGACAAAAGTTGCTGTACGGGCAGGCTTAGGACTGCCCCGCATGCCCTTTGGCAAGTGCTTTGCAGCCACACTCCACATGGGGCTCTGCGCTTTATCACTGCTCTAACCCTAACCCTAACCCTAGTAAAAGTGGTGAGGTGGACCTTGCCCCTTTAGGCCAATGGAGGACTGGGAGACAAAAGTTGCTGTACGGGCAGGCTTAGTACTGCCCCGCATGCCCTTTGGCAAGTGCTTTGCAGCCGCACTCCACATGGGGCTCTGCGCTTTATCACTGCTCTAACCCTAACCCTAACCATAACCCTAGTAAAAGTGGTGAGGTGGACCTTGCCCCTTTAGGCCAATGGAGGACTGGGAGACAAAAGTTGCTGTACGGGCTGGCTTAGTACTGCCCCGCATGCCCTTTGGCAAGTGCTTTGCAGCCGCACTCCACATGGGGCTCTGCGCTTTATCACTGCTCTAACCCTAACCCTAACCCTCACCCTAGCAAAGCGGGTGGCGTGGACGAGTACTCATGAGGTCAAAGGAAGACTGGGAGACAAAAGTTGCTGTACGGGCAGGCTTAGTACTGCCCCGCATGCCCTTTGGCAAGTGCTTTGCAGCCGCACTCCACATGGGGCTCTGCGCTTTATCACTGCTCTAACCCTAACCCTAAACCTAACCCTAGTAAAAGTGGTGAGGTGGACCTTGCCCCTTTAGGCCAATGGAGGACTGGGAGACAAAAGTTGCTGTACGGGCAGGCTTAGTACTGCCCCGCATGCCCTTTGGCAAGTGCTTTGCAGCCTCCCTCCACATGGGGCTCTGCGCTTTATCACTGCTCTAACCCTAACCCTAACCCTAGTAAAAGTGGTGAGGTGGACCTTGCCCCTTTAGGCCAATGGAGGACTGGGAGACAAAAGTTGCTGTACGGGCAGGCTTAGTACTGCCCCGCATGCCCTTTGGCAAGTGCTTTGCAGCCGCACTCCACATGGGGCTCTGCGCTTTATGACTGCTCTAACCCTAACCCTAACCCTAGTAAAAGTGGTGAGGTGGACCTTGCCCCTTTAGGCCAATGGAGGACTGGGAGACAAAAGTTGCTGTACGGGCAGGCTTAGTACTGGCCCGCATGCCCTTTGGCAAGTGCTTTGCAGCCTCCCTCCACATGGGGCTCTGCGCTTTATCACTGCTCTAACCCTAACCCTAACCCTAGTAAAAGTGGTGAGGTGGACCTTGCCCCTTTAGGCCAATGGAGGACTGGGAGACAAAAGTTGCTGTACGGGCAGGCTTAGTACTGCCCCGCATGCCCTTTGGCAAGTGCTTTGCAGCCTCCCTCCACATGGGGCTCTGCGCTTTATCACTGCTCTAACCCTAATCCTAACCCTAACCCTAGTAAAAGTGGTGAGGTGGACCTTGCCCCTTTAGGCCAATGGAGGACTGGGAGACAAAAGTTGCTGTACGGGCAGGCTTAGTACTGCCCCGCATGCGCTTTGGCAAGTGCTTTGCAGCCTCCCTCCACATGGGGCTCTGCGCTTTATCACTGCTCTAACCCTAACCCTAACCCTAACCCTAACCCTAGTAAAAGTGGTGATGTGGACCTTGCCCCTTTAGGCCAATGGAGGACTGGGAGACAAAAGTTGCTGTATGGGCAGGCTTAGTACTGCCCCGCATGCCCTTTGGCAAGTGCTTTGCAGCCACACTCCACATGGGGCTCTGCGCTTTATCACTGCTCTAACCCTAACCCTAACCCTAACCCTAGTAAAAGTGGTGAGGTGGACCTTGCCCCTTTAGGCCAATGGAGGACTGGGAGACAAAAGTTGCTGTACGGGCAGGCTTAGTACTGCCCCGCATGCCCTTTGGCAAGTGCTTTGCAGCCGCACTCCACATGGGGCTCTGCGCTTTATCACTGCTCTAACCCTAACCCTAACCCTAACCCTAGTAAAAGTGGTGAGGTGGACTTTGCCCCTTTAGGCCAATGGAGGACTGGGAGACAAAAGTTGCTGTACGGGCTGGCTTAGTACTGCCCCGCATGCCCTTTGGCAAGTGCTTTGCAGCCGCACTCCACATGGGGCTCTGCGCTTTATCACTGCTCTAACCCTAACCCTAATCCTAACCCTAGTAAAAGTGGTGATGTGGACTTTGCCCCTTTAGGCCAATGCAGGACTGGGATACAAAAGTTGCTGTACGGGCAGGCTTAGTACTGCCCCGCATGCCCTTTGGCAAGTGCTTTACAGCCGCACTCCACATGGGGCTCTGCGCTTTATCACTGCTCTAACCCTAACCCTAACACTCACCCTAGCAAAGCGGGTGGCGTGGACGAGTACTCATGAGGTGAAAGGAAGACTGGGAGACAAAAGTTGCTGTACGGGCAGGCTTAGTACTGCCCCGCATGCCCTTTGGCAAGTGCTTTGCAGCCTCCCTCCACATGGGGCTCTGCGCTTTATCACTGCTCTAACCCTAACCCTAGTAAAAGTTGTGAGGTGGATCTTGCCCCTTTAGGCCAATGGAGGACTGGGAGACAAAAGTTGCTGTACGGGCAGGCTTAGTACTGCCCCGCATGCGCTTTGGCAAGTGCTTTGCAGCTGCACTCCACATGGGGCTCTGCGCTTTATGACTGCTCTAACCCTAACCCTAACCCTAGTAAAAGTGGTGAGGTGGACCTTGCCCCTTTAGGCCAATGGAGGACTGGGAGACAAAAGTTGCTGTACGGGCAGGCTTAGTACTGCCCCGCATGCCCTTTGGCAAGTGCTTTGCAGCCGCACTCCACATGGGGCTCTGCGCTTTATCACTGCTCTAACCCTAACCCTAACCCTAGTAAAAGTGGTGAGGTGGACCTTGCCCCTTTAGGCCAATGGAGGACTGGGAGACAAAAGTTGCTGTACGGGCAGGCTTAGTACTGCCCCGCATGCCCTTTGGCAAGGGCTTGCAGCCGCACTCCACATGGGGCTCTGCGCTTTATCACTGCTCTAACCCTAACCCTAACCCTAGTAAAAGTGGTGAGGTGGACCTTGCCCCTTTAGGCCAATGGAGGACTGGGAGACAAAAGTTGCTGTACGGGCAGGCTTAGTACTGCCCCGCATGCCCTTTGGCAAATGCTTTGCAGCCACACTCCACATGGGGCTCTGCGCTTTATCACTGCTCTAACCCTAACCCTAACCCTAACCCTAGTAAAAGTGGTAAGGTGGACTTTGCCCCTTTAGGCCAATGGAGGACTGGGAGACAAAAGTTGCTGTACGGGCAGGCTTAGTACTGCCCCGCATGCCCTTTGGCAAGTGCTTTGCAGCCGCACTCCACATGGGGCTCTGCGCTTTATCACTGCTCTAACCCTAACCCTAATCCTAACCCTAGTAAAAGTGGTGATGTGGACTTTGCCCCTTTAGGCCAATGGAGGACTGGGATACAAAAGTTGCTGTACGGGCAGGCTTAGTACTGCCCCGCATGCCCTTTGGCAAGTGCTTTGCAGCCGCACTCCACATGGGGCTCTGCGCTTTATCACTGCTCTAACCCTAACCCTAACCCTAACCCTAGGAAAAGTGGTGAGGTGGACCTTGCCCCTTTAGGCCAATGGAGGACTGAGAGACAAAAGTTGCTGTACAGGCAGGCTTAGTACTGCCCCGCATGCCCTTTGGCAAGTGCTTTGCAGCCGCACTCCACATGGGGCTCTGCGCTTTATCACTGCTCTAACCCTAACCCTAACCCTAGTAAAAGTGGTGAGGTGGACCTTGCCCCTTTAGGCCAATGGAGGACTGGGAGACAAAAGTTGCTGTACGGGCAGGCTTAGTACTGCCCCGCATGCCCTTTGGCAAGTGCTTTGCAGCCGCACTCCACATGGGGCTCTGCGCTTTATCACTGCTCTAACCCTAACCCTAACCCTAGTAAAAGTGGTGAGGTGGACCTTGCCCCTTTAGGCCAATGGAGGACTGGGAGACAAAAGTTGCTGTACGGGCAGGCTTAGTATTGCCCCGCATGCCCTTTGGCAAGTGCTTTGCAGCCGCACTCCACATGGGGCTCTGCGCTTTATCACTGCTCTAACCCTAACCCTAACCCTAACCCTAGTAAAAGTGGTGAGGTGGACTTTCCCCGTTTAGGCCAATGCAGGACTGGGAGACAAAAGTTGCTGTATGGGCAGGCTTAGTACTGCCCCGCATGCCCTTTGGCAAGTGCTTTGCAGCCGCACTCCACATGGGGCTCTGCGCTTTATCACTGCTCTAACCCTAACCCTAACCCTAACCCTAGCAAAGTGGGTGGCGTGGACGAGTACTCATGAGGTGAAAGGAAGACTGGGAGACAAAAGTTGCTGTACGGGCTGGCTTAGTACTGCCCCGCATGCCCTTTGGCAAGTGCTTTGCAGCCGCACTCCACATGGGGCTCTGCGCTTTATCACTGCTCTAACCCTAACCCTAAACCTAACCCTAGTAAAAGTGGTGAGGTGGACCTTGCCCCTTTAGGCCAATGGAGGACTGGGAGACAAAAGTTGCTGTACGGGCAGGCTTAGTACTGCCCCGCATGCCCTTTGGCAAGTGCTTTGCAGCCGCACTCCACATGGGGCTCTGCGCTTTATCACTGCTCTAACCCTAACCCTAACCCTAGTAAAAGTGGTGAGGTGGACCTTGCCCCTTTAGGCCAATGGAGGACTGGGAGACAAAAGTTGCTGTACGGGCAGGCTTAGTACTGCCCCGCATGCCCTTTGGCAAGGGCTTGCAGCCGCACTCCACATGGGGCTCTGCGCTTTATCACTGCTCTAACCCTAACCCTAACCCTAGTAAAAGTGGTGAGGTGGACCTTGCCCCTTTAGGCCAATGGAGGACTGGGAGACAAAAGTTGCTGTACGGGCAGGCTTAGTACTGCCCCGCATGCCCTTTGGCAAGTGCTTTGCAGCCACACTCCACATGGGGCTCTGCGCTTTATCACTGCTCTAACCCTAACCCTAACCCTAACCCTAGTAAAAGTGGTGATGTGGACTTTGCCCCTTTAGGCCAATGGAGGACTGGGATACAAAAGTTGCTGTACGGGCAGGCTTAGTACTGCCCCGCATGCCCTTTGGCAAGTGCTTTGCAGCCGCACTCCACATGGGGCTCTGCGCTTTATCACTGCTCTAACCCTAACTCTAAACCTAACCCTAATAAAAGTGGTGAGGTGGACCTTGCCCCTTTAGGCCAATGGAGGACTGGGAGACAAAAGTTGCTGTACGGGCAGGCTTAGTACTGCCCCGCATGCCCTTTGGCAAGTGCTTTGCAGCCTCCCTCCACATGGGGCTCTGCGCTTTATCACTGCTCTAACCCTAACCCAAGTAAAAGTGGTGAGGTGGACCTTGCCCCTTTAGGCCAATGGAGGACTGGGAGACAAAAGTTGCTGTACGGGCTGGCTTAGTACTGCCCCGCATGCCCTTTGGCAAGTGCTTTGCAGCCGCACTCCACATGGGGCTCTGCGCTTTATCACTGCTCTAACCCTAACCCTAACCCTAGTAAAAGTGGTGAGGTGGACCTTGCCCCTTTAGGCCAATGGAGGACTGGGAGACAAAAGTTGCTGTACGGGCAGGCTTAGTACTGCCCCGCATGCCCTTTGGCAAGTGCTTTGCAGCCGCCCTCCACATGGGGCTCTGCGCTTTATCACTGCTCTAACCCTAACCCTAACCCTAGTAAAAGTGGTGAGGTGGACCTTGGCCCTTTAGGCCAATGGAGGACTGGGAGACAAAAGTTGCTGTATGGGCAGGCTTAGTACTGCCCCGCATGCCCTTTGGCAAGTGCTTTGCAGCCGCACTCCACATGGGGCTCTGCGCTTTATCACTGCTCTAACCCTAACCCTAACCCTAGCAAAGCGGGTGGCGTGGACGAGTACTCATGAGGTGAAAGGAAGACTGGGAGACAAAAGTTGCTGTATGGGCTGGCTTAGTACTGCCCCGCATGCCCTTTGGCAAGTGCTTTGCAGCCGCCCTCCACATGGGGCTCTGCGCTTTATCACTGCTCTAACGCTAACCCTAACCCTAGTAAAAGTGGTGAGGTGGACCTTGCCCCTTTAGGCCAATGGAGGACTGGGAGACAAAAGTTGCTGTACGGGCAGGCTTAGTACTGCCCCGCATGCCCTTTGGCAAGTGCTTTGCAGCCGCACTCCACATGGGGCTCTGCGCTTTATCACTGCTCTAACCCTAATCCTAACCCTAACCCTAGTAAAAGTGGTGAGGTGGACCTTGCCCCTTTAGGCCAATGGAGGACTGGGAGACAAAAGTTGCTGTACGGGCAGGCTTAGTACTGCCCCGCATGCTCTTTGGCAAGTGCTTTGCAGCCGCACTCCACATGGGGCTCTGCGCTTTATCACTGCTCTAACCCTAACCCTAACCCTAACCCTAGTAAAAGTGGTGAGGTGGACTTTGCCCCTTTAGGCCAATGCAGTACTGGGAGACAAAAGTTGCTGTATGGGCAGGCTTAGTACTGCCCCACATGCCCTTTGGCAAGTGCTTTGCAGCTGCACTCCACATGGGGCTCTGCGCTTTATCACTGCTCTAACCCTAACCCTAACCCTAACCCTAGTAAAAGTGGTGAGGTGGACCTTGCCCCTTTAGGCCAATGGAGGACTGGGAGACAAAAGTTGCTGTACGGGCTGGCTTAGTACTGCCCCGCATGCCCTTTGGCAAGTGCTTTGCAGCCGCACTCCACATGGGGCTCTGCGTTTTATCACTGCTCTAACCCTAACCCTAACCCTAACCCTAGCAAAGCGGGTGGCGTGGACGAGTACTCATGAGGTGAAAGGAAGACTGGGAGACAAAAGTTGCTGTACGGGCTGGCTTAGTACTGCCCCGCATGCCCTTTGGCAAGTGCTTTGCAGCCGCACTCCACATGGGGCTCTGCGCTTTATCACTGCTCTAACCCTAACCCTAACCCTAACCCTAGTAAAAGTGGTGAGGTGGACCTTGCCCCTTTAGGCCAATGGAAGACTGGGAGACAAAAGTTGCTGTACGGGCAGGCTTAGTACTGCCCCGCATGCCCTTTGGCAAGTGCTTTGCAGCCGCACTCCACATGGGGCTCTGCGCTTTATCACTGCTCTAACCCTAACCCTAACCCTAGTAAAAGTGGTGAGGTGGACCTTGCCCCTTTAGGCCAATGGAGGACTGGGAGACAAAAGTTGCTGTACGGGCAGGCTTAGTACTGGTCCGCATGCCCTTTGGCAAGGGCTTGCAGCCGCACTCCACATGGGGCTCTGCGCTTTATCACTGCTCTAACCCTAACCCTAACCCTAGTAAAAGTGGTGAGGTGGACCTTGCCCCTTTAGGCCAATGGAGGACTGGGAGACAAAAGTTGCTGTACGGGCAGGCTTAGTACTGCCCCGCATGCCCTTTGGCAAGTGCTTTGCAGCCTCCCTCCACATGGGGCCCTGCGCTTTATCACTGCTCTAACCCTAGCAAAGCGGGTGGCGTGGACGAGTACTCATGAGGTGAAAGGAAGACTGGGAGACAAAAGTTGCTGTACGGGCAGGCTTAGTACTGCCCCGCATGCCCTTTGGCAAGTGCTTTGCAGCCGCACTCCAAATGGGGCTCTGCGCTTTATCACTGCTCTAACCCTAACCCTAACCCTAACCCTAGTAAAAGTGGTGAGGTGGACCTTGCCCCTTTAGGCCAATGGAGGACTGGGAGACAAAAGTTGCTGTACGGGCAGGCTTAGTACTGCCCCGCATGCCCTTTGGCAAGTGCTTTGCAGCCGCACTCCACATGGGGCTCTGCGCTTTATCACTGCTCTAACCCTAACCCTAACCCTAACCCTAGTAAAAGTGGTGAGGTGGACCTTGCCCCTTTAGGTCAATGGAGGACTGGGAGACAAAAGTTGCTGTACGGGCAGGCTTAGTACTGCCCCGCATGCCCTTTGGCAAGTGCTTTGCAGCCGCACTCCACATGGGGCTCTGCGCTTTATCACTGCTCTAACCCTAACCCTAACCCTAACCCTAGTAAAAGTGGTGAGGTGGACCTTGCCCCTTTAGGCCAATAGAGGACTGGGAGACAAAAGTTGCTGTACGGGCAGGCTTAGTACTGCCCCGCATGCCCTTTGGCAAGTGCTTTGCAGCCGCACTCCACATGGGGCTCTGCGCTTTATCACTGCTCTAACCCTAACCCTAACCCTCACCCTAGCAAAGCGGGTGGCGTGGACGAGTACTCATGAGGTGAAAGGAAGACTGGGAGACAAAAGTTGCTGTACGGGCTGGCTTAGTACTGCCCCGCATGCCCTTTGGCAAGTGCTTTGCAGCCGCACTCCACATGGGGCTCTGCGCTTTATCACTGCTCTAACCCTAACCCTAACCCTAACCCTAGTAAAAGTGGTGAGGTGGACCTTGCCCCTTTAGGCCAATGGAGGACTGGGAGACAAAAGTTGCTGTACGGGCAGGCTTAGTACTGCCCCGCATGCCCTGTGGCAAGTGCTTTGCAGCCGCACTCCACATGGGGCTCTGCGCTTTATCACTGCTCTAACCCTAACCCTAACCCTAGTAAAAGTGGTGAGGTGGACCTTGCCCCTTTAGGCCAATGGAGGACTGGGAGACAAAAGTTGCTGTACGGGCAGGCTTAGTACTGCCCCGCATGCCCTTTGGCAAGTGCTTTGCAGCCTCCCTCCACATGGGGCCCTGCGCTTTATCACTGCTCTAACCCTAGCAAAGCGGGTGGCGTGGACGAGTACTCATGAGGTGAAAGGAAGACTGGGAGACAAAAGTTGCTGTACGGGCTGGCTTAGTACTGCCCCGCATGCCCTTTGGCAAGTGCTTTGCAGCCGCACTCCACATGGGGCTCTGCGCTTTATCACTGCTCTAACCCTAACCCTAACCCTAACCCTAGTAAAAGTGGTGAGGTGGACCTTGCCCCTTTAGGCCAATGGAGGACTGGGAGACAAAAGTTGCTGTACGGGCAGGCTTAGTACTGCCCCGCATGCCCTGTGGCAAGTGCTTTGCAGCCGCACTCCACATGGGGCTCTGCGCTTTATCACTGCTCTAACCCTAACCCTAACCCTAACCCTAGTAAAAGTGGTGAGGTGGACCTTGCCCCTTTAGGCCAATGGAGGACTGGGAGACAAAAGTTGCTGTACGGGCAGGCTTAGTACTGCCCCGCATGCCCTTTGGCAAGTGCTTTGCAGCCGCACTCCACATGGGGCTCTGCGCTTTATCACTGCTCTAACCCTAACCCTAACCCTAGTAAAAGTGGTGAGGTGGACCTTGCCCCTTTAGGCCAATGGAGGACTGGGAGACAAAAGTTGCTGTACGGGCAGGCTTAGTACTGCCCCGCATGCCCTTTGGCAAGTGCTTTGCAGCCTCCCTCCACATGGGGCTCTGCGCTTTATCACTGCTCTAACCCTAACCCTAACCCTAAGCCTAGCAAAGCGGGTGGCGTGGACGAGTACTCATTAGGTGAAAGGAAGACTGGGAGACAAAAGTTGCTGTATGGGCTGGCTTAGTACTGCCCCGCATGCCCTTTGGCAAGTGCTTTGCAGCCGCACTCCACATGGGGCTCTGCGCTTTATCACTGCTCTAACCCTAACCCTAAACCTAACCCTAGTTAAAGTGGTGAAGTGGACCTTGCCCCTTTAGGCCAATGGAGGACTGGGAGACAAAAGTTGCTGTACGGGCAGGCTTAGTATTGCCCCCCATGCCCTTTGGCAAGTGCTTTGCAGCCGCACTCCACATGGGGCTCTGCGCTTTATCACTGCTCTAACCCTAACCCTAACCCTAACCCTAGCAAAGCGGGTGGCGTGGACGAGTACTCATGAGGTGAAAGGAAGACTGGGAGACAAAATTTGCTGTACGGGCTGGCTTAGTACTGCCCCGCATGCCCTTTGGCAAGTGCTTTGCAGCCGCACTCCACATGCGGCTCTGCGCTTTATCACTGCTCTAACCCTAAACCTAACCCTAACCCTAGTAAAAGTGGTGAGGTGGACCTTGCCCCTTTAGGCCAATGGAGGACTGGGAGACAAAAGTTGCTGTACGGGCAGGCTTAGTATTGCCCCGCATGCCCTTTGGCAAGTGCTTTGCAGCCGCACTCCACATGGGGCTCTGCGCTTTATCACTGCTCTAACCCCAACCCTAACCCTAACCCTAGTAAAAGTGGTGAGGTGGACCTTGCCCCTTTAGGCCAATGGAGGACTGGGAGACAAAAGTTGCTGTACGGGCAGGCTTAGTACTCGTCCGCATGCCCTTTGGCAAGGGCTTGCAGCCGCACTCCACATGGGGCTCTGCGCTTTATCACTGCTCTAACCCTAACCCTAACCCTAGTAAAAGTGGTGAGGTGGACCTTGCCCCTTTAGGCCAATGGAGGACTGGGAGACAAAAGTTGCTGTACGGGCAGGCTTAGTACTGCCCCGCATGCCCTTTGGCAAGTGCTTTGCAGCCTCCCTTTACATGGGGCCCTGCGCTTTATCACTGCTCTAACCCTAGGAAAGCGGGTGGCGTGGACGAGTACTCATGAGGTGAAAGGAAGACTGGGAGACAAAAGTTGCTGTACGGGCAGGCTTAGTACTGCCCCGCATGCCCTTTGGCAAGTGCTTTGCAGCCGCACTCCACATGGGGCTCTGCGCTTTATCACTGCTCTAACCCTAACCCTAACCCTAACCCTAGCAAAGCGGGTGGCGTGGACGAGTACTCATGAGGTGAAAGGAAGACTGGGAGACAAAAGTTGCTGTACGGGCAGGCTTAGTACTGCCCCGCATGCCCTTTGGCAAGTGCTTTGCAGCCGCACTCCACATGGGGCTCTGCGCTTTATCACTGCTCTAACCCTAACCCTAACCCTAACCCTAGTAAAAGTGGTGAGGTGGACCTTGCCCCTTTAGGCCAATGGAGGACTGGGAGACAAAAGTTGCTGTACGGGCAGGCTTAGTACTGCCCCGCATGCTCTTTGGCAAGTGCTTTGCAGCCGCACTCCACATGGGGCTCTGCGCTTTATCACTGCTCTAACCCTAACCCTAACCCTAGTAAAAGTGGTGAGGTGGACCTTGCCTCTTTAGGCCAATGGAGGACTGGGAGACAAAAGTTGCTGTACGGGCAGGCTTAGTACTGGTCCACATGCCCTTTGGCAAGGGCTTGCAGCCGCACTCCACATGGGGCTCTGCGCTTTATCACTGCTCTAACCCTAACCCTAACCCTAGTAAAAGTGGTGAGGTGGACCTTGCCCCTTTAGGCCAATGGAGGACTGGGAGACAAAAGTTGCTGTACGGGCAGGCTTATTACTGCCCGGCATGCGCTTTGGCAAGTGCTTTGCAGCCTCATTCCACATGGGGCCCTGCGCTTTATCACTGCTCTAACCCTAGC